>NC_134355.1:175862988-177108282 GCF_048569485.1 Anomaloglossus baeobatrachus | reverse complement strand
TGGGGAATATACTGGGATGGGGTACATTCAGGCTCGGTCTGGCCCGCCGGGGTACCGGGGAATCCCCCGGTAGGCCCCGGGGCCTCAGTGGGCCCCTGTGCCTTATATAGTGCAGGGGCGGGGCAGTGTATAGCGCCGTCCGGCCGCCGGTTTTTCAGGGCCGGTGGTATGTGCGGGCAGACTGGGCAGGGCCCCCAGGCTGTGATGGGCCCCCCCTCTCATGCTCTCATGGGCCCCCAGCTTTTCAATCACAAATTGCAGCGATAGCGCAAGTTCTGTTCTATCGCCGCAATTTGCTCGGCTGCAGAAGGACCTATGGTGACATCACAGTCATGTGATGTGATGTGATGTCACCACAGGTCCTGCACTGCGGAAGTCCCAGACCTGTCCTGCAGACCGCGCCGCTATTCAAATGTACGCACATCTGTGAGACGTGCGTACATGTGAACAGTGCGGCCGGTGTCAGGACTGAGGCGGAGGAGCTGCAGGTAAGCGCTCAGCAGAGCCGAAGAAAAAAACCCCCAACATTCTCATCTCTCCTCCTCGTTCCTTCCATCCGCTTCTTCCAGACCGCAGGACAAAGCCCCCTCAGTGATCCCGTCCTCTGCACAGAGCCGCCGCTGAAGGTGACTTCATAGCTTTACTGTAGTTAAATGCTTTACCACGCCGCAAAGCCATTTAACTGCAGTAAAGCCATGATGGCATCCTGCGGCGGCGGCTCCGTGCACCGGAAGAGATCATGGAGGGGTCTGTGAGCCTGCGGACTGGTAAGGTAAGGACAGCGCAGGAACGGAGAACAGGTGAGAATAAGGGTAAGTTCACACAGTGCGTTTTTCGCGGCGTTTTTCGGGTGCGTTTTTTGCTCAGAAAACTGCATGACTTCGCTTCCCCAGCAAAGTCTATGAGTTTTCATTTTTGCTGTCTGCACACAGCATTTTTTTTAGCTGTGTTTTGTGGTGCCCACAAAAACGCAGCATGTCAATTGTTTCTGCGTTTTCCACCCATTGAGTTCAATGAGATGTTCAAAAACGCAATGAAAAACGCAAATTGCAAATATAGCTGCATTTTAGTGCGTTTCTATGACTAAAAACGCAGCTATAAACGCCGGGGGTGGGTAGTACAGTGACATGTACAGGAAGAGGATTCCTTCCGTTAGTAAACACTGAAGCGTGAATCCTCCCGGTACCGCCACTGCTGCTTCCACCTCCCGCCCGGCGCCATGTCCGGGCGGGAGATAGAAGCGGCTGAAAATCAAAAGTGAACAGTAGAAAAAAAAATGTCATACTCCCCTGCCCTGGCACATGTCCGCTCCCAACTCCTCTTCCCGGTACCACTACCCCTGCTCCGGCTGTGTGCAGACTCCCACGCACGTCCGATGGATGCAGGACCTGCCGCTGATTAGCTGATACGGTCACCTGAGCTCCGGAGTGCAGCCTAGACTGTACCGCGAGCGCCGAGTGACTGATTCCCCTACGCTTGCAGTCAGTTCATGACAGCTGCAGACAGGCCGGGGCGATCTCCGGAGTTCAGGTGACAGCACCAGAGATCACCCTGGCCTGTCTGCAGCTGACATGAACTGATCCGCAAGCGCCGGGGAATCAATCACTCGGCGCTCGCTGTACAGTCTCGGCTGCACTCCAGAGCTCAGGTGAGAGCTTTGGAGTGTAATGCAAGGTACCTGAATCCAGGCCTGGCATTACTGGAGTTTCTACCGGTAGTTAGTCCGACGCTGCGTGACAGAAGTGAGCAGTTGTTTTTTTTTTTTTTTGCACTGATGCATCAGCTGATTGTATAAACAGCTTTTATACAATCAGCTGATGTGTCATGTGATTCAGGCCCTTGAACCTGACACATCATCTGATTGCTTTGCCTTCCAGCAAACCGATCAGATGACATTGGATCTGAATTGGACGGGACCCTTAACCCAGGACTACTGCGGAGGGGGGTTCTTTATTTCAATAAAGATGGAGTCACTAATTGTGTTTGTATTTTATTTCTAATAAAAATATTTTTCTGTGTGTTGTGTTTTTTTATCTTTACTAGAAATTCATGGTGGCCATGTCTAATATTGGCGTGACACCATGAATTTCGGGCTTAGGGCCAGTTGATAATATACAGCTAGCCCTAACCCCATTATTACCCAGCGTGCCACCCGGCATCAGGGCAGCTGGAAGAGTTGGATATAGCGCCAGAAGATGGCGCTTCTATGAAAGTGCCATTTGCTGGGGTGGCTGCGGATTCGCAGCAGGGGTGCCCAGAAAGCTTGGGCACCCTGCATTGCGGATTCCAATCCCCAGCTGCCTAGTTGTATCTGGCTGGACACGAAAAAATTGGGCGAAGCCCACGTCATTTTTTTTTATTATTTCATGAAATTCATGAAATAAAAAAAGGACTTCCCTATATTTTTTTGGTTCCCAGCCGGGTACAAATAGGCAGCTGGGGGTTGGGGGCAGCCCGTACCTGCCTGCTGTACCCGGCTAGCATACAAAAATATGGCGAACCCCACGTCATTTTTTTGGGGGGCAAAAAACTCCTGCATACAGTCCTGGATGGAGGATGCTGAGCCTTGTAGTTCTGCAGCTGCTGTCTGCTCTCCTTCATACACTAGTGGATGAAATATGCTGAGCCTTGTAGTTCTGCAGCTGCTGTCTGCTCTCCTTCATACACTAGTGGATGAAATATGCTGAGCCTTGTAGTTCTGCTCCCCCTGCCTCTCCCTCCAGCATACAGTCCTGGATGGAGCATGCTGAGCCTTGTAGTTCTGCAGCTGTGTGCTCTAATGCATACACTAGTGGAGAATGAACAACATATTGAAGAAAGAAATTACATCAGACCGTTTTTCTTTTTCTGTCAACAATCTTTAATGGCATTGTTCACGGATAAAAAAAACGCGCAAAAACGCAGCAAAACGCGGTAAAAACGCATGCGTATTTTTGCCACGCTTTTTTTTGCCGCGGGTGCGGTTTTGTGCGCTTTTTGCCGCAAAAACGCACAAACGCAGCATCAAAGAAACGCAGTGTGTGAACTTATGCTAACGTGTGTGTGTGCGAATAACGGCATAATAGGGGACAGGAAGGGGACTGGAATGAGGACATTACTAAAGGATGGGGGGCCCATTCACACACTGCACAAGGATGGGGGGGGGGCGTTGGTACAGATCTCTTGTTTATAAAGTCATCTGTGATCACTGTATTACCTGTACACTGACACTATATACAGAGCTCCTGTGTGTAATGCCACTGATGGTAATATTAGTATTGTGGTTTTTATTCATGATCATTTATTGTAGTATTCGTCATCGTGTAGTAGTAATATGTGGTCTTGTCATGGTTTGGTTGTATTTGTCTCTTGTATTTAGTATTATTTAGTAGTCTGGTCATGGTGTCGTGGTATTTCTCCCTTGTATGTGGTAATATTTGGTTACTATGTGGTCTAATTATGGTGTGGCGGAATTACTCTCTTATATGTGGTTGTGTTTAATCACTATGTATTGGTAATATGTTATCTGGTCATGGTGTGGCGGTATTTCCCCCTTGTGTGTGATATTATTGGTCTTGGTATAGTAGATTGTGTTGTGTCTGGAGGTCACTTTCTCTCTATCAATATGGGGAAGATTCTTTATTTCAAAAAGTTTAAATACTTGAATGTTTAACCCCTCGCTGTCCTGTGACTATTTCACTGCAGCAAATATGCAGTTACAGAGGTTCTCCAGTGAAAACAAGTAATCTCCTTTACTAAGGCCACGTGCACACAGTATTTGTGAGTTTTTTACCTTAGTATTTGAAGCCAAAACCAGGAATTGTAAAATCAGTAAAATGAGAGGAAAAGTATAATAGAAAGACGAGCACCGCTTCTGCATTTTTCACCCACTCCTGATTTTGGCTACAAATACTGATGTAAGATACTGACCAAATAGTGAAAGTGTGAACGTGGCCAAAGTATGTGATAACTTATTCATCAGTGGGGTCTGATTGCTGGGACCCGAACTTATCGGCAAAATGTGCAACTTTTATCCCCATTACACAAGCTCATGTCTGACTCGACCCCTAATCCATTCATTCCTCAGTGGCTGCGAGCGCTGCGCTTATTTTTATCTGACTGCTCCACAGAGGGTGAATGGAGCTGTGGTCACACATCCCACCCCACAGAGGATAAGTGGAGCTGCGGTCACACATCCTACCCCACAGAGGGTGAATGGAGCTGCGGTCACACATCCCACCCCACAGAGGATAAATGGAGCTGCGGTCACACATCCTACCCCACAGAGGATGAATGGAGCTGCGGTCACACATCCTACCCCACAGAGGATGAATGGAGCTGCGGTCACACATCCCACCTGCTGCTGCATTGTATAATGGGCATATAAGTGCCCTGTCAGGGATAAAAGGTCCTCATTCTTCCAATCGGTACGGTTTCCACTGGTCTGGTTCCACCAGTCAATAAGTTATCACCTACCTACCCTGTGGATCGGTGATAACTTGTCACCAAAGATCCCCCTTACTGCAAACTACTGTAATTGTACAGTTATTGTGTGTCTGCAGAGGAGATGTGCAGGAGCCGCCTGTGCTTTACAGTCAGCGCTAAACTACAACGGGCATAGCAGCTAATAGATATTTGCATGTAGCTGTAGGGTGGTGGGCCCCTAGAGTTATTTCCCCTGGTGGGCCCCAGACACCCCAGTCCGACCCTGGGTACATTTACTAGGATGGGGCCATGATGGGGACAAATATACCAGAATGTAGAAAATATATATCAGGATGGGGGACATGTTTACCAGGAAGTGGCCAGGAAGGGGGACAGAACTACACAATTAAGGGGGAAGCAACTCGTACATCTTTATGGGATTTCAAGATGTTCAGACTTTGAAATGTAGATGTGGATTACAGGGTGAAATATGATTGCATTCCATGCTAAAATCTCTGTCTAATATGCAGCAATTTTTTCCAGAAAGATCAATCCAACTGCTGTGTCTGGAAAAGGGCAGGGGCTCAGCTTCAATGTGTGGTAAGCATGAGCGTGATACCCCCTGCTGAAGAGAAGAGAAGACTGCAAAGGTAAGGTTACAATCAATTCTTTACATAACAGGATTGGTTGACACTTCGGACAAAAAAAATGGGTTTAGGGCTACAGCTTGGGCACTCGGCCTGTGAAAGGTTCGCCATGACTGGCCTAGAGTAAACTGCAACCATCAAACTTTCTGAGTTCTTTAGCTATGCTGTATATGAACAGTAGCACAACAATCATGCCAAATGGTGTTCATACAGCATAACAATTTAGTAGGGATTACACCTCACCTCTGCTTAACCCCATTATTAACCCTTCACTCCAGGGGCGTAACTACCGCGGTCGCAGGGGTCGCAGGTTAGGGGCCCGCGCTGCAGATCAGCAGCCGCTCCTGTCAGTGAGAGCGGTTCCTGCATTTTCAGTAGAAGCGGCCGGGCAGCGTGAGCTCTGCCCCCTCCAGTCTCTGCACGTGAGTACTGTACACTGTGCTGCCGGCCTCTGCAGGAGATATAACAGGTGAGGGCAGCAGCGCAGGCTGTATATACTCTGCTTCCCTTCCATCGCTCTGTGCAGTCACCGACAGCGTCTGATTGTTTATTTACTGATGTGCGATCATGTGGAGAGGGGTGAGCTGTGGCAGGAAAGTGCATCTGACCTTCTTTACGTTCTATGTTATCTTAATGTAATAATGTATGCTGCTTTGGACACTTTGGGATTTGGGGGGGGGATGAGGCTGATCAGGTGATTGGGGCCATCCCACAGAATCAGGCACAATGTGAGCAGAGGGGAGGGAGTGTTTGCAGCAGTTTGATGAAAGCCGCACAGCCAGGTCCTGTATCTAAATCCAGCTAAATTACTGTGCACTGCTCTGCTACATACACAGATGCCCTTGTGCACATGTGGCTTTTTTCATGCGTTTTTCCTTGCTTTTTTAATCTATAAAAGCAAGGAAAAATCATCTCAGCAAAGTCTGAGAATCCTCACTTCCTGTGCCCACGCTGTTTTTTGCAGTTTTTGTTGCTGAAAATAGAAGCAGTGTGTCAGTTGTTTCTGCATTTTTTCCTGCTTTTTAACCAATTGACTTCAATGGAGTCAGTGAAAAATGCAGGAAAAAACGCATGTGTAATGCCCACGTTGAATATTTGTATGTTATATGCTTTTTTTTATGTCACTGGGGCTCCCTGCAGCCATTTCCTTATCTCAGTCTTTACTGCAGGACATTGCTTCTGGGAAGTCCGGTGATATCACAAGGTGAATCGAGTTCATGCCTGCAGATCACCGGGGTTTCCTGCAGATCCGCCGCCATGAACTCAGTTCACCTTGTGATGTCACCAGGGTTTCCTGCATCTAGGCCTCATGGTCTTTACCACGGGACCTTGTTGCAGGGAACTCTGGTGACGGAGGTGCCCTGGTTTGTGAGGCGATCCATACCTCAGTTATCCAGGGTCATCATGGTGATGACCCAGGGTTGCCATGGCAGTGATCGGATCCCTGTGATTGCACTACAGGGACCCGATCGCCAGAGAGGGGTAAGCGATGCCTCTCCCTGCCTTCTGAATGTAGCAATCACATTGATTGCAGCATTTAGAGGGTTAAACTGCCGAGAGCGGCGCGGGTACTGCTCCTGGCAGCGAGAGCCAGGACCTGGCGACCGCGGGGGTACAGCGCTTGAACCCCCATGATTGCCATGACTAAAAAACGCTCAAAAAGAAGTAGGTGAAAAAACACGCAAACGCAATAAAAAATGCTCATTTTTTCAGTTGCTTTTTTTTGTTCCAAACATGCGTTTTTATGTGCAGATTTTCTGCACATAAAAACGCAATGTGAGCACATGGCCTAAAGTAGATTTGATGCAGTATGTCCTGGGAGGGTGCTTTAACTTTACAATACGTGAGCTGACTTCAGCAGCCTATAGTTGGTGGTTGGGGTGAGGAGAGCAGGCAGGGGAGTAACGATCACAAACGTAGAGAAACGTAGAGATTGTTTCCAGGCCCAAAGGTACAGGGGACCAGCCAACCCCAGCTCCTACTTCAGCTGGATGAGCGTCTGAGGGCGCACATCCAGCTGAAATGCATCACAGCACATTGACCCGCTGGGTCCCTGCACTGCTATACCCGCTGCCGGGCAAACAGTGGCTGGCAGCTGACGTCCATACCGTGACTGGGGGCAGAGCATGGTAGTACCGTCATGCTCTATAAGACACACTCTGATGTCAACTGCAGGCCACTCCGCGCTCGCTACAGAGGACACTTGGTGATGTGGGAGCAGAGGCAAGATGAGTAGAATTTTTTTAAAACTATTTATATTTTTTTAATTATGCATTAGAGACAGGACAGGATTTAAAACGCTACAGGTGCCCATTCATCTGACCAACGTCCGGAGGGGGGCCCAGGTCCAACTTTCGCACCGGGGCCCATCACACTCTAGTTACGCCACTGCTTGCCCCCATATCACAGCCCATAAATGGCAACACCAAAAGCACCCTAACCTGAACTACACTCCGCATTAACCACAAAATCCTCCCATTCCTCCCCGACTCTTTCATTTCGGCACCAAGTAACCTCAGCCACCGACCGTCTGATGAAGTAAAAAACTAGACTGTTACGAGATGCCACAGCCATCCAGGACACTCCACTCCCACGTCGTCCACCCATGGGACCATACTCAGGAACCTGCAAAACTGAAAATGGGACAGCGCATCAGCCACCTCGTTGAACACACCTGGCACATGTTTCGCCACTTTAAAATTTTTTTGCTCTAAACACCTCAACGCCAAGTGCTGCAGACACACAACCACTGGAGGAGATTTGGCTGACACTGCATTAATAGCCTGCACCACCAACAGATTATCATAGAAAAAGCAGACTTTCTTGCCCGCCAACTCGGAACCCCACACGGCTGCCAAAAATGGAAAAATGTCCAACAGCGCCAAATTCTTCACCAAGCACGATGCCTTTCACTCCACTGGCCACTGCTCAGCGCATCAGTACCCACAGAAAAATGCCCCAAAACCAACTGCTCTCGTTGCATCTGTAAAAAGCTGCAGCCACAGCATCCGCCTATTGTAATTACTCAAAAATGTCAACCAAATCTTCAAATCCGCCTTAGTTTCCTTAGTAACACAATGATGTGGGGAGACTTTCCCAACCAAAGCCACCACCAGCCGCCTGGCAAAAACCCGCCCCATCGGCATTATCTAACATGCAAACTTCAATTTCCCTAAGAGCGATTGGACCACCTTCAACCAAACCTATTTTTTACGCAGTAACACCACCACTGATGACTGCAGATCCTCCAATTTCCCCGCTGACAACATACGCTCCATCGCTACCGTGTCAATCTCTACCCCGAGAAAGCGTAACACGGTAGCAGGGCCCTCTATCTTGTCCCTTGCTAAAGGGATCCCAAACACACCAGCAATCTTCCTCAAAGTAAACAGCAACACTGAACAAACTGAAGACCCAGCAGGCCCAACACAGAAGAAATGGTCCAAATAATGGCTAATCAAAGTGATGCGCAACACCTCCCTGATAACCCATTCCACAAAGAAATTAAATGCCTCAAAGTATGCACACAAAAGGGATCAACCCATGGGCAAACAACAATCAACATAAAAAGCCCCGTCCCACATACAGCCCAACAAATGAAAACAAAACGCCATCTTCATGTCCAATTTTACCCCTTTGCCAGCAACCCTAACCAAGTCCAACGCCTTATCAAACAGCACATAAGACATAGCAGACAATCCTGGTGAGATGCCATCATTCACCGAACTACCCCCCGGATAGTATAAAAGATGTATAAGCCTGATCTTGTTAGGCTCACGCTCAAGAACGACTCCCAATGGGGAAATCTTCAAATTAGGATACCAGAGAGAGGTAGAAACTGGGTTCTTCAAAGCCGCGCCAATGATCACCAGCCAAAGGATCAGATCAATGAAGCTTTATTGTTGCATCGGTCTACGCGTTTCAGGAGCCCTGCTCCCTTCCTCAGGACCATCAGATATAAGCATATATTAAATCTTTTTTGGTTTGTGCGGCTTTGAAGAACCCGGTTTCTACCTCTCTCTGTTATCTGCCGCTTTGGGTTGCTGCTGCCGTGGTCAAATTTTACGTGCGATTACAGTGGTTGTGACTCTCACAACCACATTTGGTGAGTAGTATTGCTCCCCCATCCTATACCCCTACATACAAGGGTAAGACCCTATTGCGCTTTATTTTTCCACAGCTTCTTCTATTACTATCAAATTAGGATACGGCAGGTCCCGAAATGGAACAGCTATCCTAACCAATTCCACTTCATTCTAAGCTTTTTCGACACCACGCCCAGATGTTCCATGATTGATTTTAGATTTGCTGGACGAAATACGGGGGCCTCCAGATCCGAAACCCCACGGAAAATCCCCGGCACTACAAGGCAGCTGCCTCAGCATCTGGGTATCTGCTTAAATACAGCTCCATCACCGTGACCCTCACTGGAATCCTCCCTCTTTCCAGCCCCATTACCTGACTTCCCTTTTGACCGCTTAAAACATTTGGCAAGGCTGTGAGAGCCCCCACAGCCCGAGCATTCGTGTTTAAATTTACACGAGGCCCCAAACTTATGTCACTCTTTAAACTGCCCACAAAACCCTTTTTTGATCGGCCGAGGACCCGTTTCCTGCACCAAAGCTCCCGGCCCCCCTTGAAAAGACTGTGCCAAAGCCGGCATCAAATGCATCTACAACAAAATGTCCTTATGGTTTTAGCGCATGCATGGCCGCAGCACTTTCTTCTGACGAAACTGCTTGTCATACTGCAACCATGCCATGCCACCATGTACCCTGTACGCCTCTCCTCCAAGTATCCAAAAAGAGCTAAGCAGTGCTCCGCCTCCTTTTCCCCAATCACTCTAACCAAGATCGCAAAAGCCTGCATCCAGTTAGTTAATGTCAATGGAATCAACCTTTACTTATGCTTCTCCTCCTCATCCTTTTCCTTCTTGGAATCACTAGGCTTCACCTGATCCAAATTAAATTTCTCCAAGGGGAGCAAGGAAAACATTTCCACATACTCCCCTTTCCAGATCTTATCCCTAACTTCCTTCTTCAAATGCGCCCCCATTGGGCTCTCAAAGCACACATAGACGTTGCTCCTAGCCCTATCATTCAAGTGGACCCCTCGTCCTCCTTCTCCTTATCCCCCGCAGGTTTGTCTGCCACAACCTCGACTGTGCTGCTCTGACCCTTGCCCTTTCCCTTAATCTGCGCGACCGCCACTCTCGAGTCCACTCCTGACCTTGGATTCGCTGGGCCCAAACACGCGTCTGCCGGGGACCTACCATCTACCAACAAGGAACAATCCGCTACCAAACCCTGCAACACCCCAAGCAACTGACCCCTTAAATCCACCCCCCCAGTACCGGAACACAAGCCACACCCTGGAACCACCCCACAACCACTGACCCCGGCAACACTATCAACCCCACTAACAAAAACATTATTTTCACATGATGTGTCCTTGCCAGGCTGCCTCGGAGGCTTACTCGGACCAGCCTCTGCCGGGTCTTCAAGAGGACGATCATCTGGCAACAAACCTCCCATTTTAGCGTCATCCTCCGTGCTGGACTCTGTACTGTAGGCATAATCAGGGGGGACCTCCGGAGGAACAGACTGCAGACACCGATGGAGAATCTCTTCAGTCACTGCACCCTGGTTGTTAACTGCTCCCAGCCTCTTCCAGTCCCTTGCTGATGGTAGCAAGCCGCTGGTTCGGAGAACTGCACCCACTTGTGGCGCGTGGGTGGCATGCAACCCCCCCCGCCGACTGTAGGAGGGCCGCTCAACTCCATCCTCCTGCCGGGTTCGACTCCCAGCCACTCTGCGGCCCAGGGCCACCGCTACCACTGACTGCAGTCGCTGGCTCCCCTGCTATTGCAGGGAGGCTCTACACAGGCCCCTGATGTGACAAGGGCTCACACACAGGCCCACTGACCAACGTATTCTCTGTACTGCGACGGCTGCAGGAAGGCTCTGCACAGGCCCCTGCCAGGCAGGCCCACTGACCAGTGTCCTGTGATAGCACCTCCGCCGACTGCCCCTCCCATCTCCAACATCTCTTGCTGTCCTCGTCCACCCACCGGTCGGCACAACACCAGGGGCCACCGCTGCGCTGGTCCGGGTCCTGCTACATAGTGACCCAGAAGGGGATTGGGAGGTGGGAACACCCACTTCCTGTTGGCCTGGCCCCAGCAAGGATTCCTCCCAGAGCTCGGAGAAGGCACTGCAAGTGCCGCATGCGCCTCTAGCCCCAGAGGGTCCCTGTCGGGGCTCCTGCAACTGCGGTCCCTCCTCCTCCCCCCATCCTGGGAGTAGCACTTCAGCAGACACGACCGCTGAGCGCGCACCTCAGGGCTGGCTTGGGATGCTAAGGGGACGTGAGGGGAAGAGCAGACCAGCTGCAGCTGATCCTGCACAGCCTGGGCCCCATGAACTGCCTTGGCAGCCCTCACCAGTTCCAACAGGGTGGATAGGTCAGCAATTATGGGACATCCTGTGTGAATCAATTCCGGATACAAGAGGAGGTACCTTTTCCTTCCTCCCCTTATATACCCCCCACTTTAATCCAACCCCTTAAAACCTCCACCCAATCAGCTCCCCCTGCATATACACCTCACCTCTGCTTAACATTATTATTAACCCATTAACTCCCACCCCCCAAAATGTCATGGGATTCATCCACCCTATAGTGCTCCCTGGCCTTCCTTTTTATTGTTGATGTACCAACATGACAAACCCTGTCTATGTTCCCTTTTACCATATAAGGATATTAAGAATGATAACCCACTTAAGCCTTTATGCCTTTTTAAACTGGAGACCTTATAAATTTGTACAAACATATCATACATGTGCAGCTGCCTAGTGGTGACCATCAATTTTGATAGATTTTAGCTGTGAAGTCAACAATTATCAGTATAAGGCCAGTGCTGCATGGTGATATAATATTGCATGCAACTGAGACTTGTAGCCAAGTTGTTTGCAATGTAGCTGTTTTGAGGTGCAACTGCTGAATTCAGGAAATTTAATTCAAATTTAATTGTCTGCAGAATGATCAGCTTATAGAGGACCAGAGTACAGAAGAGGAAGACAAGGTGGGGGATGATGAAATCCCTAACCTAACCTAGAAAGGTGTCAGGCAGAGCGATGACAGCAGAACAGAGGGGAGAGATCTGCAGCACTATAACAGGCAGGAAGATTCAGTGGGGTTGCCAGAGGAGAAGGCAGGCAACTTTTCTCCAGAGCACCCATATGGTTCTAAGTCCAAGGGTTAGGTGTTCCCCAGTCTGGCGCTTGTTTAAAGAAAGTGTAGATGAGAAAAGAAAGGTCATTTGCAACTTGTGGCTTACCAAGATCAGCAGGGGCCTGACCACTAGCAGACTGACTACTACCAGCATGCTTAGGTGTGGCGCCCTGGACAAGCCAGGGGCCACAGAGAACAACACCAACACACCCCACACTCCCGGTCAGGCACACCAAAGTCAGACAAAAACCCTTGTTGCCTTCCTCCAGGGGCTGATGTCCACACCAGGGGGTGAACCAGGCGGTTGGCCCCGCCCACCGAGGAGTTCACAGTCCTGGAGGCGGGAAAAGCAGAGAGATCAGTTTGAGAGTGGAAAGTGGAAGGAAGGAAAGTGGTAGTAGAGCAGACTGAAGTTAGTCCGGGTGTGTGGCCCGGACGGATCAGCAAGGTTGGCAGACGGTGATGACCGTCTGCAGGAGTGGCCTATTGGAGCTCTCCATAAGGACCGTGGACGGGCGGTGGCCCGGCGGTACCGGACCGGTACGCAAAGAGAAGCCAGCACCATCCGGCAGGGGCTTACGGACCCCGGCAAGGCTAGGAGTCGCCGTGAATTCGCCAAATCCGTTAGCGAAGGGAACCCCCTGGGTTTCCCAGCAGCCAAGTCCCGACAGAAGGCAACCGTCCAACCGAGAGAGGGAAACACAGTCACCGCCAAGGCTAAAGTTCCCAGGGCCAGAGCCTGTGGGCAAAAGGGGCTCTTTCAGCAACCATCCAAGCTGGGGAGCGGGTTACCGGTGGGAACCCATTGGAACCGTTACACTACATAGGTGCAGGGAAAGGCAGTCACCATCAACCTGCCGGGAGAAACAACACCGCAGCCGTCTGTGGGACCTGTCCATCCAGCCGTGTGTTTTACCGAGAACTGTGTCCTCATCATTGGCTGAGTGAGTACCACCGTACCGTGCGGCACAGCGCTGCCCCCGCGACCCTGCACCTCACCAGGCCCCGTAACCCGCCTGCCATCCATCCCTACCCCATCACCGGGCCCCGGGACAACCAACCCCCTACCCACGGAGGGGAGAACTAACATCCAGGCTGCTCCCTGTCATCGCTCCCGGGATCCCCGTCCAGAGCAGCGGTGGTGTCACCAAACTCACCACAACCGTGGGTGGCGTCACGGACAATAACCAAATCCCCACCATCCAATCCCCACCCTTTTCACTCACTTGCGAGGAGTGCCGCTCGAGTCCCCGGGATCTGCCCACTGCTCGAGCCACCACCGAGCAGCAGCAGCCGCAGCAGCCGCGGCCGGACCCGAGCAGTGGGAGAGCGCAGCGTCCCCTCCTCCGCCCGCGACAACTTGGCGTCACGAACAGGATCTTACCGCTCTGCCGTCTGGTAGAGGTGCGCCTTGTTACCGCCGGAGGTGTCCGGCCGGAAAATTTGAGAAGCCGCCATCTTGGGCGCAAAAAGTTCCCGCTCGAGCGTCTCCTCGAGTAGTGGAGGCGCGAAGGCCAAAACCCCGCCCCTGTAGAGGAGGAGCCGGAAAGAGACTAAGGGGGACTGATGGCGTCTGGCCGCATGTAGCCCGCGGCTATAAAAGCAGGGACACCAGGACCCTGCGGCCATCGTGTTGCTGGTTCCTGGAAGAGGCCGCCAGAAAGATGTTCATGCCGTCCCGTAGCACCGTAGCCCCCGCGCCTGAAACCGTGGCGTGGGTGGAGATCCGGACCGCGCAGCTCCAACAACGGCTGCAGGTCAAGATGCAGCTCCTCTTGGAGGACTGGGAGGCCGACATGGCGGAGGTTATAGCAACCGTACGGAGACACGAAGAGGAGGAAGTTTCGGACGGGAGGGTGAGTGACCCACGCCCCGGTACCCCTAGTGGGTCGGTCATCGTGGCTGCGGGACCCGGTCTAAACCCGCTCGCCCTGCTACCTCCCTCGCTACCCGTATTGGCTGCCGTGACCCCGCCACTAGGCCCGCTACCCCCGCAACTGGTAGCGGTACCCTGCATGTCCGCACAGGCGGATCGACCTGTAACTGGAGCCCGTGACCGACCGGAAGTGCTACCCTGGAAGGTGCAGAAGCCTGAGCCGGAGGCATCCCCCGAAAAACTTCCTGAGCCGGAGCCAACAGGCCGCTCCGTGCAGGAGGCCCAGCAGAAGAGGACCCCTGTGCCCATCCCCCACACCTCGGCTGAGGTTGCGCCGGGTTGCCGCTGCAAGGCAGCACCCCAGGCCAAGTCACCGCGGGACCTTCCACCCAGATCACCAGTGGTGGGCAGTGTTCAGAAGGTCTCGCGGGGCCCGACCCGTGTGCCGGAGCTCGCAGCAGCTCCGTATTGGGACAGGGAACCGACACCGCTGGGCCCGGAGATTGCCGAGAGAGGAAGAAGGCGGAGTTGGTGGCCCGTACGATCCGGGAGAAAGAGAGCCTCCGTCAAGCGACCTTCCGTGTCTGGGGCCCCCTGTATGAAGGGCAGGTGAGGCGGTTTGATGTCCGCCGTGGCTATGGTTTCATCTATGAACCGGACCTGGAGGCCGAGGTCTTTATAGCCCGGCGGAATGTTAATGCCCACCTGCCGGAGGAGCATCCCAGCCGCAATCTGATGCCCGGAGACCTGGTGCAGTATACCAGTATACCTGGTGCAGTATACCAGTATATGCAATAAAAGAAAAACAGAAAGCCTTAAAAGAATTAAAGAGGGTAGGTAGTGATGAGGCATTATATAATTATAGAAAATTAAATAAAATATGTAAAAAGCAAATTAAGTTAGCTAAGTTTGAGACAGAGAGACTCATTGCGAGAGAAAGTAAAAATAATCCTAAAATATTCTTTAACTACATAAACAGTAAAAAACTGAAAAGCGATAGTGTTGGCCCCCTTAAAAATAGTCTTGGTGAAATGGTGGAAGGGGATGAGGGTAAAGCTAACCTGCTGAATGACTTTTTTTCTACGGCTTTTATACAAGAAAATGCCATGGCAGATGACATGACCAGTGATGCCATAAATTCACCCTTGAATATTACCTGCTTAACCCAGCAGGAAGTACGCCGCCGCCTCGAAATCACTAAGGTTGACAAATCTCCGGGCCCGGATGGCATACACCCCAGAGTACTACAGGAATTGAGTTCTGTGATAGATAGACCATTATTTTTAATCTTCTCAGATTCCTTAATAACAGGGTCAGTACCGCAGGACTGGCGCATAGCAAATGTGGTGCCAATATTCAAAAAGGGGACAAAAACTGAGCCGGGAAATTATAGGCCGGTAAGTTTAACCTCTACGGTTGGTAAAATCCTTGAGGGTTTCTTGAGAGATGCTATACTGGAGTATCTCAAGAAAAATAACCTTATGACAGAGTATCAACATGGGTTTATGAGGGATCGATCCTGTCAAACTAATTTGATCAGCTTCTATGAAGAGGTAAGTTCAAGCCTGGACCAGGGAAATGCAGTGGATGTTGTGTATATGGACTTTTCAAAAGCTTTTGATACGGTGCCACACAAAAGGTTGGTACATAAAATGAGAATAATGGGGATAGGGGAAAATATGTGTAACTGGGTTAAAAACTGGCTCAGTGATAGGAAACAAAGGGTGGTTATTAATGGTACGTACTCGGACTGGGTCTCAGTTCATAGTGGGGTACCACAGGGGTCAGTATTGGGCCCGCTTCTTTTCAACATATTTATAAATGACCTTGTTGGGGGCATGCGGAGTAGAATTTCAATATTTGCAGATGATACTAAACTCTGCAGGGTAATCAATACAGAGGAGGATAATTTTATATTACAGGGAGATTTATGTAAATTGGAGGATTGGGCTGAGAAGTGGCAATTGAAGTTTAATGTAGATAAATGTAAGGTCATGCACTTGGGTAGAGGAAATAACATTTATGATTATGTACTTAATTGTAGAACACTGGGTAAAACAGACACAGAAAAAGACTTGGGTGTATGGGTGGATGGTAAACTTCACTTTAGTGGACAGTGTCAGGCAGCTGCTGCCAGGGCTAATAAAATAATGGGATGTATTAAAAGAGGTATAAGTGTTCATGAAAAAAATATAGTTCTACCTCTGTACAAGTCACTAGTGCGACCGCATGTAGAATACTGTGTACAATTCTGGTCACCGATATATAAGAAGGACATAGCTGAACTGGAGAGGGTGCAAAGAAGAGCGACCAAGATTATTAGAGGAATGGGGGGGCTGCAATACGAAGACAGGTTATTAAACTTGGGGTTATTTAGTCTGGAAAAACGAAGGCTTAGGGGAGATCTAATCACAATGTATAAATATATGAGGGGACAGTACAGAGACCTTTCCAAAGATCTATTTACACCTAGGCCTGCGACTGGAACACGGGGGCATCCGCTACGTCTTGAGGAAAGAAGGTTTAATCATAATCACAGACGAGGATTCTTTACTGTACGAGCAGTGAGACTATGGAACTCTCTGCCGCATGATGTTGTAATGAGTGATTCACTACTAACATTTAAGCAGAGCCTGGACGCCTTTCTTGAAAAATTTAATATTACCAGTTATGTATATTAGATTTTATGACAGGGTATTGATCCAGGGAACTAGTCTGATTGCCGGATGTGGAGTCAGGAAGGAAATTTTTTTCCCCATTGGAACTTGTTTGCCACATTGGGGTTTTTTGCCTTCCTCTGGATCAACATGTTAGGCTATGGGTTGAACTAGATGGACTTAGAGTCTCCCTTCAACCTTAAAACTATGATACTATGATACTATGATACCCGTCACTGTGGGGAGAGGGGGTGGTTCGCATTGGATGCGAAGCTGAGGGGCAGCCAGGAGGCCCAAGTGTCCACCGCACCTCCCCCCCAGCCGACTCAGAGGAATCAGAGTGATGGCAGCGGAGTCCCGTTGCAATTGTCCCCCGTTGGGACCACCAGTGTTAAAAGTACCGTTTAAAAGAATGATAAGTGAATGATTAATCGAAGATTTACCTGATTGACTAACCGTGATTGAGACCGGTCGTTGCCGGCACCGTTGTCCCTGTGGGGACTGCTTTCAAGTTTTGCATAAGGGACTCCTTATGGACAAGCCTGAGAACTAGCCAGGCAACCACGAACTTGTGGCTTGTAAATAATTATGTTTGTGGCTTTCACCGTTGCCGCCTCCGGAGAGGCAGATTGGAGGAAGGGCCCGCAGTGGAGCAGGCTGGGGCCCAGACACCACCGGAACCGGTGGCGATCCTCTGGGGGTTTCAGGGGTTCCCCATGGACGTGGGTCCCCTGAAAAGGACAGAACCTGCTCGGGTAACTTGTGCTGGACTGGGGTCAAGGGGTGCTGCCTGTTTGCTTAGGGGCAGCATCAGGGCCAGGTTGCTTGGGTGGGAGAGAGCGGAAGCCAACACCGTTAGTAACGTTTAAGTAAGAGTACCTCCCGATGTGGGAAGATGTTATTTTAATTGTAATCTCTGTTTACCGTTTATTTTTCAGTTTGTGAAAATATAACCGGTGATGGATGGGCAGCCCGTGGACAGTCTGTATTTTACTAAGGGTGAATGTGGCGCCCTGGACAAGCCAGGGACCACAGAGAACAACACCAACACACCCCACACTCCCGGTCAGGCACACCAAAGTCAGACAAAAACCCTTGTTGCCTTCCTCCAGGGGCTGATGTCCACACCAGGGGGTGGGCCAGGCGGCTGGCCCCGCACACCAAGGAGTTCACAGTCCTGGAGGTGGGAAAAGCAGAGAGATCAGTTTGAGAGTGGAAAGTGGAAGGAAGGAAAGTGGTAGTAGAGCAGACTGAAGTTGGTCCGGGTGTGTGGCCCGGACGGGTCAGCAAGGTTGGCAGACGGTGGTGACCGTCTGCAGGAGTGGCCTATTACAGCTATCCGTAAGGACCGTGGATGGGAGGTGGCCCGGCGGTACCGGACCGTTACGCAAAGAGAAGCCAGCACCATCCGGCAGGGGCTTACGGACCCCGGCAAGGCTAGGAGTCGCCGTGAATTCGCCAAATCCGTTAGCGAAGGAAACCCCTTGGGTTTCCCAGTAGCCAAGTCCCGACAGAAGGCAACCGTCCAACCGAGAGAGGGAAACACGGCCACCGCCAAGGCTAAAGTTCCCAGGGCCAGAGCCTGCGGGCAAAAGGGGCTCCCTCAGCCTCCATCCAAGCTGGGGAGTGGGTTACCGGTGGGAAGCCACCAGAACCGAGAACATAACATAGGTGCAGGGAAAGGCAGTCACCGCCAACCTACCGGGAGAAGAACAACCGCAGCCGTCTGTGGGACCCGTCCATCCAGCCGTTTGTTTTACCAGAGACTTTGCATTCATCATTGGCTGAGTGAGTACCACTGTGCCGTGCAGCACCGCGCTGCCCCCGCGACCCTGCACCTCACCAGGCCCCGTAACCCGCCTGCCATCCATTCCTACCCCATCACCGGGCCCCGGGACAACCAACCCCCTACCCACGGAGGGGAGAACTAACATCCAGGCTGCTCCCTGTCATCACTCCCGGGATCCCCGTCCAGAGCAGCGGTGGTGTCACCAAACTCACCACAACCGTGGGTGGCGTCACAGACAATAACCAAATCCCCACCATCCAATCCCCACCCTTTTCACTCACGGGCGAGGAGCGCCGCTCGAGTCCCCGGGATCCGGCCCACCGCACGAGCCACCACCGAGCAGCAGCAGCCGCAGCAGCTGCGGCCGGACCCGAGCAGTGGGAGAGCGCAGCGTCCCCCTCCTCCGCCCGCGACATTAGGCACATCTCATAAAGCACCTGAATAGGTGGGTCTAACTCCTGGGTCTACAAATAGTGTCTGCAGGTGACACCACTACCTCTCCCCCTGTGTAACGTGCTTGCCGATGACCTGTTCAGGATGCAGGAACGGATGCCTCCCGCCCTGCTCCTGTCATTTCACATTCACAAGCACCATCAGCAACCACATCAGATTTTTTGTCCTAGCGTAGCATTCAGCTATCCCTATCCAAGGCCTTGGAACCCAAACATAAATACCCAGCCATCCACCCACAGGCCCAAACTCTAAACTGGCACATTTCCAGATTGCTTGGCCTGGAAATTATGCCATTTAGGCTTATAGACACTGAGGCTTTCCACAACCTCATGGAGGTTGCTGTGCATTGATACTTCGTCTCCAGCCGCCACTGTTTTTCCCAGTGTGCCATCCCCATCTTACATCAGCATGTGTCCCATAACATCATAACAATGCAGTTATTGGGAAGGTCTACTTAATGACTAACATGTGGACAAGTACTTGTCTCCAGGGAAGCTGCATATTGCTGATTGCACACTGAGGGAATTTTCTAGAGGCCGGGACTGAGTCTGAACCTAGGAGGGCACACATGCTACTAGAAAGATTTTTTAGTCTTATCACCATCAGGGTTTTCTTCACCTCATACACCAAATCTTTAATGCGCATGGATGTGGATCTACTGCACCAATGGCTTGACTTACCCTGGAGGGGCATGACTAAGTGCCTACTGGGTATTCACCAAAGCCTCTAATAGTGAGATTGGACTTAACTGCTGGTAAACACCAGGAACCTCTCCAGGGCAGTCCCTGGACTGCAGTAGCTGACTCCAAGGGTCAGGGACACAGGTATAGACATGATGTATCAGGCAGGACAAGATCAGGATCACAGGCAGGGTGGATACTGTACTGGTTCAGATGGGATGGCTAGTACAGATGGAACATGTTCAGGATCAGGCGCAGACAGGAAAGGTTCAAGTTCAAACTGCATAGGTTCAAGTTCAGGCAGGATTGGTTTGGGTTTAGGTAGGACAGGTTCAAGTTCAGGCGAATACAAGGTCACAGAGACATGACAACACACTAGCAGGTTCAAGACACACTAGATCTAAAAGTTGCTATTATCCAGTAAAGAATGTTTTCTAACATTTTTTCCTGTAAAATCCATTTTATCTTAGGTTTTGTATGTTTTATTAACAGTGGTTTAATTAGAATAAAGGTCAGTATGTAACCCTGAAAATGACTTTTGGTTTTAGGTTGCATCAGCAGTACAAGCACTGTAAGGCAATAAACCCTGCCTATCTTCTTGTTGTAAGCCAAAACTATCTCTCCTTCACCAGATATCCCTACACTCAATTCAGGTAACAACATTTTACTAAACTAAATGACAGTAATCTGCCCTGAAAAAGACTTTTGGTTTTAAGTTGCAGCAGTATAAGTATAAAAGGACTGTAATGCAATAAACCCTACCCATATGTCTAATTCTAAACTATCCCTCCTCCACCAGCTCTTGCTATACTGAGTGCAGGTAGCAGACGTTTTTCTAAAGAAAGGACAGTATGTAACCCTAAAAATACTTTTGGTTTTAGGTTGGAGTAGCAGTATAAGTATAGAAGAACTATAAGTATAAAGCAGGCCTATATGCCTGCTCTAATCTAAGCATTCCCTCCTCGATTAACTCTACTTAAGGGCCCGTTGCACGCTGCGATATGTCATCGGGGTCACGTCGTTAGTGACGCACATCCGGCATTGTTTGACATATCGTAGCGTGTGACAGCTACGAGCAACTGTGAACGAGCAAAAATACTCACCTTATCGTTGCTCGTTGACATGACGCTCATTGTAAAAAAATCGATCGTTCTTCTGCGCGACGGTTGTTCATTGTTCCCGAAGCAGCACACATCGCTCCGTGTAACACCTCGGGAACAATCAACTGCAGCTTACCTGCGGCCGCTGGCAATGCGGAAGGAAGGAGGTGGGCGGGATGTTACGTCCCGCTCATCTCCGCCCCTCCGCTTCTATTGGGCGGCCGCTGTGTGATGTCACTGTGACACCAAACGTCCGTCCCCCCTTCAGGAAGAGGATGTTCGCCGCCCACAGCGAGGTCGTTCGGGAGGTAAGTACGTGTGACGGGGGTTACCGACTTTGTGCGTCACGGGCAACAAATTGCCCGTAATGCACAAACGATGGGGGCGGGTGCGATCGCAGTGTGGTGAGCATCACGCACCGTGTTTTAGGTAAGAGCTGATGACGATATGTGGCCTGCCAATAACAGTAATGAACAGTAGCCAACATTACTCCTTTACCTCTATTGAACCTGCACATCTATGACATGGCCATAACTGGGCTGAAGGACCATTATATGAGGAATTACTTGATGGCTGCACTGGTGATCTTGGATCTGTCTACTGTCCAGGGAGTCTCCTAATGAGTGTCCTTCACCTGAAAAGCACTGGGGATAAGATAAGTGGTTAATGCTTTATGGTTTCAGCGGTGGCTACCACTGTTATCATAATTTACCTTTATGTCTATTTGTTTAGAATTTGTGGTTAACTCTGCAGTGCCTGAATAACCGCCTTGGATCGTGAGTGTAATGTACCCTTATGGCTCATATGTCTAGATCTATTTGTGACAAATCATGATTGAGACATTTAGATGATCTCATTATCTTTATCTGGTCAAGAGGTATCCTGTATGTCTCGTGTATTGTAAATATCATCTATGTTTGGTCCAAATGGAGGGAATTGAGCATTTTCTGATTCCTAGTGCGGTATAGGACAACCAGCATCTAATAATTGTGTTTATTATAGAACTAACATTTTTCAACCCACTCCTGAGGAACCTCAGGCAGATGAGGGGAAATGAGTCAGGTGGTCTTTTTTTGGACAAGTCTGAAAACTGAGTGGTTTTTGTTTTGGGGTATGACACCTCAGTATTCTCCCAATCTAATCATATTGGTTGAATCATATTTGTATCATCTATGTTAGATTCTTTTATTGGTTCATTATGGATTATTTAATCCTTGTAAAGCACTGTCACTAAAACCTGTTAGGCAGTGGCATAACTAGAGTGCGATGGGCCCCGGTGTGAAATTTGGACCTGGGCCCCCCTTCGGACATTGGTCAGATGAATGGGCACCTTTAGCGTTCTAAATCCTATAAAGCCATATTAATTGCTCTTCCCCCCTTTATTATGCAATAACGTCCCTAATAGTGATGAGCGAGTACTAAAAAGCTCGGGTGCTCGAAGCTCGGGCCGAGCCTCCCAAGATACTCGTGTACTCGGCCCGAGCAACGAGCCCAATGTTATCCTATGGGAGACCCGAGTATTTTTGTGAAATGACCTCCCGGCAGCATGGAGAAACCCTAAAAATGTCACAAAAGTCTCAGAAGAGTGCTCAAATGACATGGCAACAGCATGGGGAAGACCCCTTGAAGCATTTATCACTCAAAAGTCACAGCTGTGAACAATTTTGTCCGCGTTTTACGCCATTTTTACGGACTCACCAGAAAACCTTCCAAAATGACCCCAAAATGATTTTTCATGGCGGAAATGTTAAGGGCACATACCCAATAGTGAGATAGAGCTGGTGTATGTTACTTTTTGAGATCAATACATGAAAGATTTTACGTGAAAACATTGTGTGGCACTCCGATGTCCCTGAGAAGAGACGTACATGAAGGCCTCTTGAGTCTAATGTGCCCATTTTGAGGAAGTGAGTCTTTGTAGTATTTTCCTTTGCCAGGGCAGTCCTAAATTGTGAGGTTCACCAATGCCCCTGCATACAGACGTGCATGAGGGCCTCAAAACATTAAGTGTCCATTGTCAGGAAGTGGGTGTATTATAGTATAGCCCTTAGGCAGGGCAGCCAAAAATTGGGAGGCTCCACATTGTCCCTGGGTAGAGACGTGCATGATGGCCTTTAAACCTGAAGTGCCCATTGTAAGGAAGTGGGTCTATTTCAGTATAGCCCTTTGCCAGGGCAGCCAAAAATTGGGAGGCTCCACATTGTCCCTGGGTAGAGACGTGCATGAGGGCCTCAAAACATTAAGTGTCCATTTTAAGGAAGTGGGTGTATTTCAGTATAGCCCTTAGGCAGGGCAGCCAAAAATTGGGAGGCTCCACATTGTCCCTGGATAGAGACGTGCATGATGGCCTTTAAACCTGAAGTGCCCATTGTAAGGAAGTGGGTCTATTTCAGTATAGCCCTTTGCCAGGGCAGCCAAAAATTGGGAGGCTCCACATTGTCCCTGGGTAGAGACGTGCATGAGGGCCTCAAAACATTAAGTGTCCATTGTCAGGAAGTGGGTGTATTATAGTATAGCCCTTAGGCAGGGCAGCCAAAAATTGGGAGGCTCCACATTGTCCCTGGGTAGAGACGTGCATGATGGCCTTTAAACCTGAAGTGCCCATTGTAAGGAAGTGGGTCTATTTCAGTATAGCCCTTTGCCAGGGCAGCCAAAAATTGGGAGGCTCCACATTGTCCCTGGGTAGAGACGTGCATGAGGGCCTCAAAACATTAAGTGTCCATTTTAAGGAAGTGGGTGTATTTCAGTATAGCCCTTAGGCAGGGCAGCCAAAAATTGGGAGGCTCCACATTGTCCCTGGATAGAGACGTGCATGATGGCCTTTAAACCTGAAGTGCCCATTGTAAGGAAGTGGGTCTATTTCAGTATAGCCCTTTGCCAGGGCAGCCAAAAATTGGGAGGCTCCACATTGTCCCTGGGTAGAGACGTGCATGAGGGCCTCAAAACATTAAGTGTCCATTGTCAGGAAGTGGGTGTATTATAGTATAGCCCTTAGGCAGGGCAGCCAAAAATTGGGAGGCTCCACATTGTCCCTGGGTAGAGACGTGCATGATGGCCTTTAAACCTGAAGTGCCCATTGTAAGGAAGTGGGTCTATTTCAGTATAGCCCTTTGCCAGGGCAGCCAAAAATTGGGAGGCTCCACATTGTCCCTGGGTAGAGACGTGCATGAGGGCCTCAAAACATTAAGTGTCCATTTTAAGGAAGTGGGTGTATTTCAGTATAGCCCTTAGGCAGGGCAGCCAAAAATTGGGAGGCTCCACATTGTCCCTGGATAGAGACGTGCATGATGGCCTTTAAACCTGAAGTGCCCATTGTAAGGAAGTGGGTCTATTTCAGTATAGCCCTTTGCCAGGGCAGCCAAAAATTGGGAGGCTCCACATTGTCCCTGGGTAGAGACGTGCATGAGGGCCTCAAAACATTAAGTGTCCATTGTCAGGAAGTGGGTGTATTATAGTATAGCCCTTAGGCAGGGCAGCCAAAAATTGGGAGGCTCCACATTGTCCCTGGATAGAGACGTGCATGATGGCCTTTAAACCTGAAGTGCCCATTGTAAGGAAGTGGGTCTATTTCAGTATAGCCCTTTGCCAGGGCAGCCAAAAATTGGGAGGCTCCACATTGTCCCTGGGTAGAGACGTGCATGAGGGCCTCAAAACATTAAGTGTCCATTTTAAGGAAGTGGGTGTATTATAGTATAGCCCTTAGGCAGGGCAGCCAAAAATTGGGAGGCTACACGTTGTCCCTGGGTAGAGACGTGCATGAGGGCCTCAAAACATTGTTCCCATTGCAAAGGAGCGGGTCTCCTGTCGTTGTAATGTCCATTCTGCAAAGAATGGGCGAAAAAATTTACCACTGGGGGTATACCTGAAACAAAGACCTAACTATTGTAACGGTCATCATGATGGCGCATGAGGAGAAGGAGGAGCAGTCCAGCGATTATCCAAAGTCGAGAAGTGTACCCATGGGTGAGTGGAGGTACATGGCAAACTTTAAATTCCGCTCTCATTTGCTGGTGGTGTGGTGAAGTCTGGCCCAATCCAACCCTTGTTCATCTTTATCAGAGTCAGCCTGTCAGCATTTTCAGTTGACAGGCGGGTGCGTTTATCTGTAATGATTCCACCTGCGGCACTAAAAACACGCTCTGACAAAACGCTAGCAGCAGGGCAGGCCAGGACTTCCAAGGCGTAGAGAGCCAATTCATGCCACGTGTCCAGCTTGGATACCCAATAATTGTAAGGCACAGAGGAATGTCGGAGTACAGTTGTTCGATCTGCAAGGTACTCCTTCAGCATCTGGGCAAACTTAGGATTTCTTGTGGCACTACCCCGCACCTCAGGGGCTGTGGTACGTGAGGGGCTGAGAAAACTGTCCCACATCTTAAAGACTGTTCCCCTACCTCTGGCGGATTGGACTTGTGCCTCTCTCGGCTGTACGCCTCGGTTGTCCACTGATTCCTGACCTATGCCGCTAGCGTTTTGTGAGGGGAATGCTTTGCCTACTTCCGTGAGTATGGCCTTCCGAAACTGCTGCATTTTGGTTGACCTCTCATCCACGGGAATAAGAGACAAAAAGTTCTCCTTGTAGCGTGGGTCTAACAGTGTTACCAACCAGTAATGATTGTCGGCCAAGATGTTCTTAACGCGAGGGTCACGAGACAGGCAGCTTACCATAAAGTCAGCCATGTGCGCCAGACTCTTAACAGCCAGGACTTCAGTAGCCTGACCAACAAGATGACTGAACATGCTGTCCTCCTCCTCCTCCTCCTCCTCCTCCTCCTCCTCATCTACCCTGTCCTCTGGCCAGCCACGCTGAATCGAGGATATGACTGGTGTGCATGTCATATCCTCAATTTGGCCGGAGAGTTGCTCCATGTCTTCATCCTCCTCCTCGTCATAGTCCTCCACTGCACGTTGTGATGAGACGAGGCTGGGCTGTGTGTTATCACCCACACCCACTACTGTTTCTTGCTGCAACTCATCGCGCTCCGCCTGCAATGCATCATGTTTGTTTTTCAGCAGGGACCGTTTTAGAAGGCAGAGTAGCGGTATGGTGACGCTAATAATGGCGTCATCACCACTCACCATCTTGGTGGAGTCCTCAAAGTTTTGGAGGATGGTACATAGGTCTGACATCCATCTCCACTCCTCAGGTGTTATGTGTGGAGTTTGACCCATTTCCCGACGGCTTAGGTGATGCAGGTACTCAACAACTGCCCTCTTCTGCTCACATATCCTGACCAACATGTGCAGAGTTGAATTCCAACGCGTGGGGACATCACACACCAGTCTGTGAGCCGGAAGATGCAAACGGCGCTGAAAGCCGGCAAGGCCGGCTGAAGCAGTAGGTGACTTTCGAAAATGTGCAGACAGGCGGCGAACTTTTACCAGCAGATCAGACAGCTCTGGGTATGACTTTATAAACCGCTGAACCACGAGGTTGAGCACATGGGCCACGCATGGAACATGTGTCAGCTGGCCTCGCCTCAAAGCCGCCACCAGGTTCCGGCCATTGTCACAAACGACCTTTCCTGGCTTTAGGTTCAGAGGTGTGAGCCAGTGATCTGCCTGCTGTTTCAGAGCTGTCCACAGCTCTTCTGCATTGTGGGGTTTGTCACCTATGCAGATTAGCTTCAGCACAGCCTGTTGCCGCTTCGCCGAGGCAGTGCTGCAGTGCTTCCAGCTTGTGACTGGTGTGGAGGGCACAGTGGATGAGGATGCGCAGGAGGAGGAGGAGGCTGAAGAGCATGACATTCCGGAGCTGTAGAGTGTGGGTGAAACACTGACTGAGGTAGGGCCTGCAAACCTTGGTGTGGGAAGGACGTGTTCCGTCCCTCGCTCAGACTGGGTCCCAGCTTCCACAATATTAACCCAGTGTGCCGTCAACGAGATGTAGCGGCCTTGCCCACAAGCACTTGTCCACGTGTCTGTGGTTAGGTGGACTTTGGGTGAAACAGCGTTGTTCAGGGCACGTGTGATGTTTTGTGACACGTGGTTATGCAACGCGGGGACGGCACACCGGGAGAAATAGTGGCGGCTGGGGACCGAGTAACGTGGGACAGCTGCCGCCATCAGGTCACGGAATGCTTCTGTCTCCACCAGCCTAAAAGGCAACATTTCCAGCGCAAGCAGTCGCAAAATGTTAGCATTTAGAACTGTGGCATGTGGGGTGTTGGCAGTGTATTTGCGCCTGCGTTCAAAGGTTTGCTGAATGGATAACTGAACGCTGCGCTGGGACAAGGACGTGCTTGATGATGGTGTTCTTTCTGCGTAGGCAACTGCAGGTGCAGGAGTGGAGGAGGCTTGTTCGCAGGCAGCATGGACAGAGGATTGGCTCGCATGCACAACCAGCGAAGACGTAGCAGTGACATCAGCAAGCACTGCTCCTCGACTCTGTTGTACTTCCCACAAAGTCGGGTGCTTGGCTGACATGTGCCTGATCATGCTGGTGGTGGTCAGGCTGCTAGTTTTGGTACCCCTGCTGATGCTGGCACGGCAGGTGTTGCAAATGGCCTTTTTTGAATCATCTGGATCCAACTTAAAAAACTGCCAGACTCGTGAAGACCTAACATTTGTACAGGCACCTTGTGTCGTCGTGTTGTTACGGGGAACGGTTGCCTGACTTCTGCCTGGGGCCACCACCCTGCTTCTTACTGCCTGTTGTGATGCTACGCCTCCCTCCCCCTGTGCACTGCTGTCCTCGCTCTGCATATCCTCCTGCCAGGTTGGGTCAGTTACTGGATCATCCACCACGTCGTCTTCCTCTTCCGCACCCTGCTCCTCCTCCTGACTTGCTGACAATTGTGTCTCATCATCGTCCACCACTTGTTGAGACACGTTGCCAACTTCGTGAGAACGTGGCTGCTCAAATATTTGGCTATCTGTACAGACGATCTCCTCATGACCCACTTCAATATGAGCTGGCGAGAGGCCAGAATGTGTGAATGGAAACGTGAACAGCTCTTCCGAGTGTCCAAGTGTGGGATCATTAATGTCCGAGGAGGACGTGTACTCAGCCTGGTGGTAGGAAGGAGGATCAGGTTCAGAAATGTGCGGTGCAGTATCACGGCTACTGACACTTGACCGTGTGGAAGACAGAGTGTTTGTGGTGGTGCCAATCTGACTGGAAGCATTATCCGCTATCCAACTAACAACCTGTTGACACTGGTCTTGGTTCAAGAGCGGTGTACTGCTGCGGTCCCCAAGAATTTGGGACAGGACGTGCGAGCGACTAGATGTGGCCCTTTGTTGTGGCGAAATTAGAGCTTGCCCACGACCTCGGCCTCTGCCTGCACCACCATCACGTCCACTTCCTTGTTCCTTGCCAATGCCCTTGCGCATTTTGCAATGCTGTGCACTGCTGACGTGTATATTCACTACTTGTGCGTTATATCAAAGTTTCTGGAAATTGCACACAAGTGCACCTGTACGCTGCCACCGACAGGCACACACGTGCGGTTTTTAAATGCAAGCACGGACGCAATAATAACCTAACACAGGTTTTAGGAGCAAAAATTAAGAACTCTGACACTATCAGCCACTGCTGACTGACGTGTATTATACACTACACTTGTGCGTTATATAATAGTTTGGTAAACGCACACCAGTGCACCTGTACGCTGCCACCAACAGGCACACACGTGCGGTTTTAAAAACCAAGCACGGACGCAATAATAACCTAACACAGGTTTTAGGAGCAAAAATTAAGAACTCTGACACTATCAGCCACTGCTGACTGACGTGTATTATACACTACACTTGTGCGTTATATAATAGTTTGGTAAACGCACACCAGTGCACCTGTACGCTGCCACCAACAGGCACACACGTGCGGTTTTAAAAACCAAGCACGGACGCAATAATAACCTAACACAGGTTTTAGGAGCAAAAATTAAGAACTCTGACACTATCAGCCACTGCTGACTGACGTGTATTATACACTACACTTGTGCGTTATATAATAGTTTGGTAAACGCACACCAGTGCACCTGTACGCTGCCACCAACAGGCACACACGTGCGGTTTTAAAAACCAAGCACGGACGCAATAATAACCTAACACAGGTTTTAGGAGCAAAAATTAAGAACTCTGACACTATCAGCCACTGCTGACTGACGTGTATTATACACTACACTTGTGCGTTATATAATAGTTTGGTAAACGCACACCAGTGCACCTGTACGCTGCCACCAACAGGCACACACGTGCGGTTTTAAAAACCAAGCACGGACGCAATAATAACCTAACACAGGTTTTAGGAGCAAAAATTAAGAACTCTGACACTATCAGCCACTGCTGACTGATGTGTATTATACACTACACTTGTGCGTTATATAATAGTTTGGTAAACGCACACCAGTGCACCTGTACGCTGCCACCAACAGGCACACACGTGCGGTTTTAAAAACCAAGCACGGACGCAATAATAACCTAACACAGGTTTTAGGAGCAAAAATTAAGAACTCTGACACTATCAGCCACTGCTGACTGACGTGTATTATACACTACACTTGTGCGTTATATAATAGTTTGGTAAACGCACACCAGTGCACCTGTACGCTGCCACCAACAGGCACACACGTGCGGTTTTAAAAACCAAGCACGGACGCAATAATAACCTAACACAGGTTTTAGGAGCAAAAATTAAGAACTCTGACACTATCAGCCACTGCTGACTGACGTGTATTATACACTACACTTGTGCGTTATATAATAGTTTGGTAAACGCACACCAGTGCACCTGTACGCTGCCACCAACAGGCACACACGTGCGGTTTTAAAAACCAAGCACGGACGCAATAATAACCTAACACAGGTTTTAGGAGCAAAAATTAAGAACTCTGACACTATCAGCCACTGCTGACTGACGTGTATTATACACTACACTTGTGCGTTATATAATAGTTTGGTAAACGCACACCAGTGCACCTGTACGCTGCCACCAACAGGCACACACGTGCGGTTTTAAAAACCAAGCACGGACGCAATAATAACCTAACACAGGTTTTAGGAGCAAAAATTAAGAACTCTGACACTATCAGCCACTGCTGACTGACGTGTATTATACACTACACTTGTGCGTTATATAATAGTTTGGTAAACGCACACCAGTGCACCTGTACGCTGCCACCAACAGGCACACACGTGCGGTTTTAAAAACCAAGCACGGACGCAATAATAACCTAACACAGGTTTTAGGAGCAAAAATTAAGAACTCTGACACTATCAGCCACTGCTGACTGACGTGTATTATACACTACACTTGTGCGTTATATAATAGTTTGGTAAACGCACACCAGTGCACCTGTACGCTGCCACCAACAGGCACACACGTGCGGTTTTAAAAACCAAGCACGGACGCAATAATAACCTAACACAGGTTTTAGGAGCAAAAATTAAGAACTCTGACACTATCAGCCACTGCTGACTGACGTGTATTATACACTACACTTGTGCGTTATATAATAGTTTGGTAAACGCACACCAGTGCACCTGTACGCTGCCACCAACAGGCACACACGTGCGGTTTTAAAAACCAAGCACGGACGCAATAATAACCTAACACAGGTTTTAGGAGCAAAAATTAAGAACTCTGACACTATCAGCCACTGCTGACTGACGTGTATTATACACTACACTTGTGCGTTATATAATAGTTTGGTAAACGCACACCAGTGCACCTGTACGCTGCCACCAACAGGCACACACGTGCGGTTTTAAAAACCAAGCACGGACGCAATAATAACCTAACACAGGTTTTAGGAGCAAAAATTAAGAACTCTGACACTATCAGCCACTGCTGACTGACGTGTATTATACACTACACTTGTGCGTTATATAATAGTTTGGTAAACGCACACCAGTGCACCTGTACGCTGCCACCAACAGGCACACACGTGCGGTTTTAAAAACCAAGCACGGACGCAATAATAACCTAACACAGGTTTTAGGAGCAAAAATTAAGAACTCTGACACTATCAGCCACTGCTGACTGACGTGTATTATACACTACACTTGTGCGTTATATAATAGTTTGGTAAACGCACACCAGTGCACCTGTACGCTGCCACCAACAGGCACACACGTGCGGTTTTAAAAACCAAGCACGGACGCAATAATAACCTACTAACAGGTTTTTTTGGGGAGCGACAATTACAGTACAGACAAGTCAGACACTATCTGGACTGTTTTACACTGTGTACACCAGCCCCAGATATGAAGGCTGGTATACGGTCACCACTACCCTGCCTGCCTGCCTGCCTGTATACTGCTACAATAGTCCTGACAAGGACTCTTTTGGTCACTAGCCTGTATTCAGACCTGGCTATACCCTGCCTGTATATAGCAACAATAGTCCTGAGAAGGACTCTGCTACTGTACTCCGACCTGGCTATACCCTGCCTGCCTGTATACAACTAGAATAGTCCTGAGAAGGACTTTTGGTCACACTGTTTGCAGCCCTGCAACTGAAAAAGCTATAAAGGGCCGCAAAGCTTTCCCTGAATCAGCGACACTCTCCCTACACTCACTGTCAGAATAGCTGTGAGCAGAGCACAGCGCGCCGGCCGATATAAAGGCTCGGTGACGCTGTGCAGGCCGGCCAATCACTGCAATTCCACAACTAACAGGGCTGTGGCATTGCAGTGGTCTGCCAGCCAATCCCTGCATGAGGGCTGGCTCTCAAAAGAGCGTCAACATGCAGAAATGAAGACCACGAGTAAAGCACGAGTATCGCGAGATTACTCGGTCCCCGCCGAGCAGCCCGAGTACAGTGATACTCGTGCGAGTACCGAGTAGTGACAAGCATGCTCGCTCATCACTAGTCCCTAATCCTGGTACATATGTTCCCCATACTGGTGTATATGTCCACATCCTGGTATATACAGTGCCTTGCGAAAGTATTCGGCCCCCTTGAATTTTTCAACCTTTTCCCACATTTCAGGCTTCAAACATAAAGATAAAAATTTTAATGTAATGGTGAAGAATCAACAACAAGTGGGACATAATTGTGAAGGTGAACGATATTTATTGCTTATTTTAAACTTTTGTAAAAAATAAATAACTGAAAAGTGGGGCGTGCAATATTATTCATCCCCTTTAAGTTAATCCTTTGTAGCGCCACCTTTTGCTGTGATTACAACTGCAGTCGCTTGGGGTATGTCTCTATCAGTTTTGAACATGGAGAGACTAAAATTCTTGCCCATTCTTCCTTTGCAAACAGTTGGATGGGATGGGGGACTATATATGTCCCCCATCCTAGTATACATGGTATATATCATCCCCATCCTGGTATATATTTATCCAATCCTGGACCCATCCTAGTAAAAATGTCGCTCATCCTGGGGCCATCCTAGTATATATGTCTCCCATCCTGATATACAGTTAGGTCCAGACATATTTGGACAGTGACACAATTTTCGCGAGTTGGGCTCTGCATGCCACCACATTGGATTTGAAATGAAACCTCTACAACAGAATTCAAGTGCAGATTGTAACGTTTAATTTGAAGGTTTGAACAAAAATATCTGATAGAAATTGTAGGAATTGTACACATTTCTTTACAAACACTCCACATTTTAGGAGGTCAAAAGTAATTGGACAAATAAACCAAACCCAAACAAGATATTTTTATTTTCAATATTTTGTTGCGAATCCTTTGGAGGCAATCACTGCCTTAAGTCTGGAACCCATGGACATCATCAAACGCTGGGTTTCCTCCTTCTTAATGCTTTGCCAGGCCTTTACAGCCGCAGCCTTCAGGTCTTGCTTGTTTGTGGGTCTTTCCGTCTTAAGTCTGGATTTGAGCGAGTGAAATGCATGCTCAATTGGGTTAAGATCTGATGATTGACTTGGCCATTGCAGAATGTTCCACTTTTTTGCACTCATGAACTCCTGGGTAGCTTTGGCTGTATGCTTGGGGTCATTGTCCATCTGTACTATGAAGCACCGTCCGATCAACTTTGCGGCATTTGGCTGAATCTGGGCTGAAAGTATATCCCTGTACACTTTAGAATTCATCCGGCTACTCTTGTCTGCTGTTATGTCATCAATAAACACAAGTGACCCAGTGCCATTGAAAGCCATGCATGCCCATGCCATCACGTTGCCTCCACCATGTTTTACAGAGGATGTGGTGTGCCTTGGATCATGTGCCGTTCCCTTTCTTCTCCAAACTTTTTTCTTCCCATCATTCTGGTACAGGTTGATCTTTGTCTCATCTGTCCATAGAATACTTTTCCAGAACTGAGCTGGCTTCATGAGGTGTTTTTCAGCAAATTTAACTCTGGCCTGTCTATTTTTGGAATTGATGAATGGTTTGCATCTAGATGGGAACCCTTTGTATTTACTTTCATGGAGTCTTCTCTTTACTGTTGACAGATACACCTACTTCACTGAGAGTGTTCTGGAGTTCAGTTGATGTTGTGAACGGGTTCTTCTTCACCAAAGAAAGTATGCGGCGATCATCCACCACTGTTGTCATCCGTGGACGCCCAGGCCTTTTTGAGTTCCCAAGCTCACCAGTCAATTCCTTTTTTCTCAGAATGTACCCGACTGTTGATTTTGCTACTCCAAGCATGTCTGCTATCTCTCTGATGGATTTTTTCTTTTTTTTCAGCCTCAGGATGTTCTGCTTCACCTCAATTGAGAGTTCCTTAGACCGCATGTTGTCTGGTCACAGCAACAGCTTCCAAATGCAAAACCACACACCTGTAATAAACCCCAGACCTTTTAACTACTTCATTGATTGCAGGTTAACGAGGGAGACGCCTTCAGAGTTAATTGCAGCCCTTAGAGTCCCTTGTCCAATTACTTTTGGTCCCTTGAAAAAGAGGAGGCTATGCATTACAGAGCTATGATTCCTAAACCCTTTCTCCGATTTGGATGTGAAAACTCTCATATTGCAGCTGGGAGTGTGCACTTTCAGCCCATATTATATATATAATTGTATTTCTGAACATGTTTTTGTAAACAGTTAAAATAACAAAACTTGTGTCACTGTCCAAATATTTCTGGCCATGACTGTATGTGTTCCTCATTCGCACTAACATATAATTAAAAAATGCTCCCACATCTTCCAGTGTCCTCTGTAGCGAGCGCAGAGTGGCCTGCAGCTGACATCAGAGTGCGTGACATAGAGCATGACAGCACTACCATGCACTGCCCCCAGTCACGGTATGGACGTAAGCTGCCAGCCACTGTTTGCCCGGCAGCGTGTATCGCAGTGCAGGGACCCAGCGGGTCTATGTGCTGTGATGCATTTTAGCTGGATGTGCGCCCTCAGATGAACATCCAGCTGTAGTAGGAGCTGGGGTCCCCTGTACCTTTGGGCCTGGTAACGATCTCTACGTCTGTGATCGTTATGCCCCTGCCTGCGTTCCTCACTCCATCCACAAACTATTGGTTGCTGAAGTCAGCTCATGTATTGTAAAGATAAAGCACCCTCCGAAGACATACTGCATCAAATCTACTTTAAGCTATGTGCTCACATTGCATTTTTATGTGCAGAAAATCTACACATAAAAGCGCATGTTTGGAGGAAAAAAGCAGCTGAAAAAAATAAGCATTTTTTTTATTGCGTTTGAGTGTTTTCACCTGCTTCTTTTTGAGCATTTTTTAGTCATGGCGATCACGGAGATTCAAGTGCTGTACCCCCACAGTCGCCTGATCTTGCAGACAGGACTTGGCTTTCGCTGCCAGGAGCAATACCTGCGCCGCTTCTAGCAGTTCAACCCTCTAAATGCTGCAGTCAGTGCGATTGCTGCATTCAGGAGGCAGGGAGAGGCATCGCCTTAACTGTAAAGCCACGCCTGCGCTGCTGGAACGGAGAGGCACGGTGCTGCTTCACAAACATGTGTGTTGGTCAGACTGCACTGCTGCCCTCACCTGATATACTGTATCTCCTGCAGACCCCGGCAGCACAGTGCACAGTAATAACGGGCAGAGACTGGAGGGGGCGGAGCTCAGCGCTGCCCAGCCGCTTCTACTGGAAGTGCAGGAACAGCGCAGCTCCTGTCCCACTGACAGGAGATGGCTGCTGATCTGCAGGGCGGGCCCTTAACCCTGCGGGCCCGGTCGCAATGGCAACCCCTGAGACCGCGGTAGTTACGCCCCTGCTGTTAGGGTCTTGTTAGGGCCCAAAGAGAAAGTCGACGGTGAGCGGGGGCGCCAATTCCGCAGGCTATAGGGTGCCAACCTCCGAAACAAGGAAGGGGCTAGAATACGGTGATACAAGGGACAGCCCCTTGCACTTTTTTGTATTATTTTTTTGTATTGTTTGAATTGAAATAGGTGTTGGGATTTTCCTCCCCCTCTTTTAATATGATATTAAGAAAATTATAGATTTTAGGAGTTTTTTGCTTTAGTTTTTTGGTTTAGCTATGTACTTCTAATCCATCTGTTTTGGTTGCCATTACCATGTATGGCAGGCGATCCCCACATATTGATTGGCTGTCTAAAAGCTGCAAATCATACTGGGCGGGGACTTGAGCAAGGAGCTTGAGCACTCGTGATACTCGATCGAATAATTAGCGTGCTCAAGCATCCTGATGCTCGATCGAGTATCGAGTAGTGATGAACACACTCGCACATCACTCAAAAATATTGTTTTCTGTCAGCCAAACATATACAGTACCAAAGCATATTTCAGCCATTATAGTATATACAGTAGCTAGTAGCTTAGGGCGGTACTTTTATAAGAAGTGTCTGGCACTATTAAAGGGAGCAGACACATTTGGCTGAAGATGCTTACAAAAACAAGGATGCTTTTTTCAAGAAATAGCATCACTCTCATACAAGTTTGCCAAACTTGAGTTGAAGTATGCTTGTTGTCGTTATGAGGATCTGGCTATTCTTTGAGGTTGTTGTGCCCACAACTAGAGACTTCTTGACTTATCAACATCACTTGTTGGCAACTGTGTCTCATCATCATCTACTGTTAAGAATTTATTGCTGTAGTGCCCCACGGGTCAGGTGTTTTAACCTACTCATTGCCGGGCCGCGGGTGCAGATCCTCTGCGCTGTCACGGGGTGGCCTGGCCCGGTTCCGCTGCCCTGAGGCACACAGGAAAGAGGGCCAGAGGGTGGTAGGGAGGCAGGATGGAGGATGGGAGTGGTAGTGACGGTTTAGTAAAGTCTTTTATGATCGTGACGCCACCTGTGGTACGCGGCCAGAGATGGGGGTCACCACTACGGGTGCTGCTCTCCGGGGCTGATGATGAAGGTCGCAGCTGGGATGGTGTCGCTCTCCACAGACAGAGTGGGATTACCCTGGGGAGGATGATGGAGAACAGACGGGGATGGTGGTAGTCCCCGTTGGTGCCGCAGCACTGGGCGACGGCACCGGTAAAGGAGAGGCAGAGACAGACGCTGCGGTTCAAGGTCTTTTACTCACACGTAGTTCAGGCGCTGCCCCAGAGTAACTATCTTTGCCACGATGGGCTCAAGCCGATCTTGGATAGTCAGTGGTCACCGCCGGTGGCAGTGAAAGTCTTTTAGTGACGTGTACCTTGGTTGCGATCCGGGACCCAGGCTGAGCCTCCTGCTCCAAGCCACGGGCCCACGAAGAGAGAGAAACACTAACTCCAGTTGTCAGTGCTAGATGTTATCCTAAGCTGTGCCTGGGAAAGGTCTGCTCTAAGTGTGAAGGTTGTGGCTACTTCTACCTCATGTGGTGGCTGCCCCCGGTGGTTTTCCTAGCGACTGGGAAAGTCCCATGATTCGTGATGGCTAACTATCCTGTCTTCCCTAGCCCAACCCCCTGTGAGTAAGCACCTTACTGTTGTATGTGTGGGTTTTGTGAAGGCATCGGAAGGTTAACCCCCTCCTGACCCGGGATAGATATTACCCCTGAAAAGTGGTTTAATACCCTGTGGCGCCTGAAGCCCAGGGGCACCACATTGCCACCTGATGTGACCTTGAGGAAATCTGGGAGGAAAAGGTCACAGCCCTAAGTCGATTGAAAAGCCTCTTTAAAGCCTGCTCATCGTTTATCTTGAGTAGATTTATGTAATTACATTTGGAGCTGAAGGGGTTAAGGTTTCTTTTCTATCCTGCTGTGATTCACATGTAGTTGTTAATCTCAGTTGCAGCCACTCCATTCCACCATATATACCCATTCCTTACGCTCTCCTATATAGTATAGGACTCCTATAGTTCATTCTACACTGACCTGTGAAGGAGTTGTCCCGGAGAAAGCTGTTGATAGCTTTTTAGCGGATGTCGTGGAGTCTCTATCTGGAGAAAAGTTGAAATTATTTTTTTTAATGTCTCCCTTGTTTGTCTCCTCTTCGTCATGTTGTTTTTAAATTACTTACAAGACTAGTGTATTGCTTTCCTGCTCACTAATCAGGGCTATTCCAGAGTCAGGCAGGGTATTGGCACATGATCGTGCACAAATGAAGGACTAATCTAGGGACATTAGGGAGCACAGGGATCAGCCACAGATCAGTTAGGTGGCGAACCATCTCTCCTCTCCCTATCGTCAGGGCCTTCCGTTACATCATCCCTGGTGTACTCCTCCTCTTGTATCACATACTGGGTGTTCCCTTGCCCCAGCATGACATCTACCTCTTGAAACACTAATTCCTCTTCCCCACCTTCATTTTCTTCTGACCGTGGCTGCTGAAATATTTGGGCATCACTACACGCAATCTCCTCATGTCCCTCTTGAAACTTAGAGTGAGAGACCAGAATCAATAAATGGAAAGGTAAAGACCTGTGGGACCACTTTTCTACTTGGCTAGTGAGACTAGACCGTGTGGAAGACAGGGTGCTGCTGGGAAACATACTGGATGCATTATCTATCATCCAACCGACCACCTCTTCGCACTTTTCTGGCTTCAAGAGTGGTGTCCCATGCCCCCCTGTAAATTGGGGCAGGAAGCTAAGTCTAATGGATGAGCATATTTGTTGTGCGCCTGCAGCAGGCACAGTTTCACTTGGCTCATGGCCTGTCCTTCTGCGTGCACCATCAGCAGCACATCCACTTCACCGTTCGTTACCGCACGCTTTGCACATTTTAAAGTAGATATATAATATATGCCTGCAAATATTCCGGTGTTAATAGGGAAAAGAAAATCTGGAGCCTTGAAAAGGGCTTTTGTTTTTAAGTTGCAACAGCAGTATACATATAGAAGTACTGTAAAGGTATGACCACAAGTTGATCATTCAATTGCAGAAGTTTCTGTACCATTTCTGCATCTTTTGGCAGGTAGGACACAGCTGCAAAAATGTGCAGCGTTTTTGCACGGTTTCTCACCTGCGTTTTTGTAGCATTTTTAAATGACTTCATTGAAGTCAAGTGGTGAAAATTATTATTATTTTATTATTATTATTTATTTATAGAGCACCATTAATTCCATGGTGCTGTACATGAGAAGGGGGTTACATACAAAATACGTATACAAGTTACAGTAGACAGACTAGTACAGAGGGAAGAGGGCCCTACCCTTGCGGGCTTACATTCTATAGGATTATGGAGATGAGACAATAGGTGGGGTGTAGGTCAGGCGGCAGCTCTGCACGGTGGTCGGGCGGCAGCTCCGCACGGTGGTCGGGCGGCAGCTCCGCACGGTGGTCGGGCGGCAGCTCCGCACGGTGGTCGGGCGGCAGCTCCGCACGGTGGTCGGGCGGCAGCTCCGCACGGTGGTCGGGCGGCAGCTCCGCACGGTGGTCGGGCGGCAGCTCCGCACGGTGGTCGGGCGGCAGCGAGTTCATTGTAGATTGTAGGCATTTCGGAACAGGTGCGTTTTCAGGTTCCGTTTGAAGTTTGCAAGGGTAGGGGATAGTCTGACGTGTTGAGGCAGCGAGTTCCAGGAGACTGGGGATGCTCGGGAGAAGTCTTGGAGTCGGTTGTGTGAGGAGCGAATGAGAGAGGAGGAGAGGAGGAGATCTTGGGAGGACCGGAGGTGACGTGTTGGAGTGTAGTGGGAGAGTAGTTCGGAGATGTACGGAGGGGAAAGATTATGCACAGCTTTGTAGGTCAGTGTTAGAAGTTTGAATTGGATACGGTGGAAGATTGGAAGCCAGTGGAGGGACATGCAGAGAGGAGAAGCGGGGTGGTATTGAGGAGAGAGGTGGATAAGTCGGGCAGCAGAGTTAAGGATGGACTGGAGAGGGGCAAGCGTGTTGGCAGGGAGGCCACAGAGGAGGATGTTACAGTAGTCGAGGCGGGAGATTATGAGGGCATGCACTAGCATTTTAGTTGATTGCAAATTGAGGAAAGGGCGGATTCTGGAAATATTTTTGAGTTGAAGACGGCAGGAGGTGGTGAGGGATTGGATGTGTGGTATGAAGGATAAGGCAGAGTCAAAGGTCACTCCGAGGCAGCGAACTTTGGGTACTGGCGAGAGCGTGGTGTTATTTATTGTAATAGATAGATCAGGTGGAGAGTGTAGGTGAGACGGAGGAAAGATGATTAGTTCAGTTTTGGCCACATTGAGCTTTAGGAAGCGAGAGGAGAAGAAGGAGGATATAGCAGATAGACATTTCGGGATTTTGGACAGCAGAGATGTGACATCTGGGCCAGAGAGGTAGATCTGGGTGTCGTCGGCATATAGGTGGTATTGGAAGCCATGGGACTTTATGAGTTGTCCCAGGCCAAATGTGTAGATAGAGAAAAGTAGGGGTCCTAGGACAGAGCCTTGAGGGACGCCAACAGAGAGATGGTGGGATGAAGAGGTTGTGTGGGAGTGGGAGACACTAAAAGTGCGATTTGAGAGGTATGAAGAGATCCAAGAGAGGGCAAGATCTCTGACAATAAAATAAAAATATGCTGCAAAATCGCTGAAAGAATTGACATGCTTCAGATTATTTCTGCACCAAATCTGCAAGTCACAAATAAGCAATGTGTGCATGACACTTCAGTGTTCTGATTGACTTTGCTGACATTAGGATTCCTTTCAGGTTTTGTAACAAATCTGCACTCAAAAACGCGATAAAAATGCAACTTCCGCACACAGCCTATACTCTGACAACATTGATTCCAGCAGCAACCTAAAAGTCAAAGATGCATCCAGGCGCCTTCCCCCAGTATTCCTATTCCATTTGAGCGCTGTTTCCATTCATTTCAGAGATTTTCCTGCCCCTCCATTCCTCCTGACTTTCAGTATACTCATTACCCGAGTCGACCTTGTCCGAGCGTCCGACCTACTCAATTTGAGTACCGAGCACTCAAGCATTTTAGTGATCGCTCATCACTAATATCTGTTATTAATAAAACACTTTTGTTTTTAAATTGTTAAAAAGGTTTAGCTGCAATACCATAAAGTAAAATTTGTTGAGAAGCGTTTGGAAACTCCAGCACGCCCTTTATCAAGATGGGTTTAAAAAATGCTGGATTGATTAATTGGGGCCCATTTGTTTTGCATTGTAAGTGGTAATTGGTTACAGTTAGGCCTCACTCTCATAGCTTATGTGTCACGAGGGTTTCATGATATAAAGTGATCCCTCCTATTTCTGGTGTCAGGAGATTTCAATGCAGGACTTCATATGCACTTTCTCTGGTTAATACTGCTTGCTGTGCAGTCCTCCTTTATCCAGCACAGCTAGAGAAAGAAGATCCTCTGGTCTTCTGAACTCTGAATGAAATCTATCACCAGCTGTTCTGTATTGCTAATTACCTCTGCTATAAAGACTTCACTCCCAGCCCAGGTAATCACCGGTGATAGTTTCTGCTTAGCTTGCCTCTAGAGGGAACCTTTCAACTGTGGACCAGGAAACTATTCAGAGTTCATTTGCTGTGTGACAGCTGTGTTGAGTTTTTACATTCCTTTGTCTTTTTTGGATTTGCCCCTGTGAACTATTCCTCATTACTATTTGTCATTTAGAGTGCTTTGTGTGATTGCTGTTTATTTTACCCATCTGTCTAATCCTCTCTATGTCTTTAATCTACAGCGGGACTAACGGTCCCGCTGCCCTGCACATTATACAGGGCTCAGTCTAGGGAAAGACACGGCACCTGATCAGTGAAGGGTGAAATAACTCGTATAGAGATGGTAGGGAGTGCAGGGATCAGCCTCAGGTAAGTTTAGGAGGTGACTTTATCAGGTCACAGGTGATTAATCTCTCCATTTTCTCCACTAACTATCTCTGCGTCTATCGCACTGCACTCGGATGACATCAGTGCAGTCTGATGTTTTACATGCACCCATAGACTTGTATGGTTGATGATCCGATCTACGCTGCCAAATGCAGCATCAGAAATTTTTTTCTCTTGCTGATTTGGCATGAGAAAAAAAATCTAGTTGAACACGTCCTCATTGCTTAACATCGGTACGAGTCTAATCCGATGTTTTATGCACTCTTCCGTATTAAACATAAGTGAGAGCGAGGCCTTAAAATGTTACTTGAACATCTGTTTATCAAGCGTGCCTCTAATCTTTTGATGTGAGACATACATTTTATTGCAACTGGCAGTTTAATGTTCATCAGTTGCAGGATACAAAGTGATTTTCCAGTAAAGCTGATACATTATCATATGCGCTGTCAATATTAGCTTAAATCAATTCAATGTGTGGAAGCTCAAAAAATATAACCTTGTTATCAGCCTACAAAATTGACAGCATGTAGAAATGTGCATTGCAGAAAGGCATGGTAATTGTTTGATTTAAAGTGTGTGAAACATGAAATGAATGCATTTCTATTTTGCAACGTACTTGGAAAATTCCAAATGCGTGAGATTTTATGTGGTATCCAATAAGATACAGTTATAAAAGACTTTTTTTTTTTTTTAAATGGTAAAATGTTGATTATAAGCAGGGAAATGCGTAAAAAGGCTTTTCCTCACACTAAACACATACAGTTTGGCACCCTTTTCCCCTACTATATCTTGATATCACATACCACCATATAATGTAATATACCTTCTTTATAATAAATGTATTGCAATACAGACAACAGCACAAACATCCAAATGACTTCCACCCATTGGACCAGGGAGAAACGGATGGCAAAAAAGATGTATCCCAGTGGCATACCCGGGGGGTGGTTGGAGGGGGGTTTCAAGTGGGACATGTGCCTTGGACGCAATTTGCAGGGGGGCGTTGCCGGGCAGCCTGATCCCCCAGCAGCTGAATTTTACAGTTCCCCAGCTGAAAAATTTGAATAGTGATAGTCTCACTGATCAAAGGATCCATGCACAGCCATCCCCTGTAGATAACTTTTTGAATCAATTGAGTGAAGGCAGGGATAATGGATTATTAAAATCCTTCATTCTAACCCTCCATTTAGATGGTAGTGGGAAGATTTGTCCATCCAACATTACAAATGAGATGATCAATTCACCTGTCACCTCTAACTTTTGTTAGGGAGGTGAGTGAATGCACCCACATGTGATCCCCTTCATACACTGCAAAAAATGTCAAACAAAACATAACAGAATACTTGATTCCCCTCAATCGATTATCCAAATGAAAAGGAAAACCCGGGGGGCCAGGGGGGAGTGGGAAAGGCCACATCAGGCAGGTTGTACATAATCATGCCCTAAATAATGCCCTAAATACGGAACCCTACAGGGGCATTTTCAATCTATCCAGTTATGACCTCAATGAAGGTGAGATACATTTGCTTTAAAGGGGGCTGTCATATTGCCCAAATGCAGCTTTTAATCTTTTTAATTTATTTTTAGATATCAATGAGTTTGTACTCAAACTAACTTTACAAAGACATTATATGATCATGGAAAAAGAACTAAACATATAAATAATCAAATTGTTTTGGATGAATCTATTGGGTCTATCTGCCCCACTCGAGCGGATCACCCACATGATTCACCTATACATGTTATGTTAAGAACAAGTCCAATTTCTACACTCTACACAACCGGGGCAGTCATTCCCTGCTCTAGTTTTACTTTCTTCAAAAAGTGCACAAGAGTTTAACCAACCCATCTGGGAGACCTATAATTTCAGGGGTAAAATCTCTGACTGCAAACTTGTTGCACTACGTGGAATTATTCCTCCAGAAATATGTTATTGTGCCACCCCCGTGCCAGCAGCCGGGCTGCTTGGATCCGGATCCGCGGTGGCTCGATGGGTCCAGTGACAGTCCAGTTCCAATGTCCTGGATCCCATTAACCCGCCACCCAAACAACCTGACCCGCTGCATACCTATTGTGGGTCCGTGACCAGGTTAAGGTTCCGGGTGTTGTAAAAGACGACTCCGGTAGAAGTCCTGAGCAACCTGGTAGCCCTTGCCCATTGCGACAACCCCCACCGGGGCCTCCTGGTGCTGTCTACCAGCACTGCACCGTCCAAGGCCCTGATGGCCTTTTCCCTAAAACAAAGGGTGGAAAAAGCTTCAACAAGGATGGCGCAGTCTAATTATAGCAGAACTTTCCTGTCATCTTCCATCAGAAACCCTTCAGCCGGTCCCCGACAGCCTCCTCCATTTGAACACTGGAGAACGTTCAACAAAGGTGACAGTCCACACAAAACTTTCAAACTTGCAGGTTCCGGTCCCCTTTAACGTTGGGTACCTCCTGGACACACTTTTTCAAAGTGCACTGGTAAACCACAGCGACGACATATGGGCACCACCAGATCCATGGTATCGACTGAGATCTCCTCATCCGAAGTGGACTCTGCTTCCACCTCCATTATCTCTAATTGCATTAGTGCTTGTGATGACAGAGACATCCGACAGCCGTTTCCTCCAAAATGTGGCACCCATGCAGCTTCTGGGGTACTGGAACCTGAATCGCCTTCCTCCATCTCTTCCGGTTCAGAATTCACAGTAACCGGGTCAATCTGGTCAGAAACCACGGACTGGTCATCTCCATCAGGAGTCGAGGGATCCGCTGCCGGTGTTGCGGGCAGCGCTTCAGGGTCAGCCGTGGTGGAGGGCGGAGGCAACAGTGACTGAGTGTTTGCCATGAGCGGGGGAGACTTGGAATCCACAGCCGCATCGGCTGGTTTAATGAAATCAACTGGGACTGGGTAACCGCTTACCTGCTCCTCTCGTCGGACTCCAATTTCACGGGTTTGCACCACCGAGGCCGTCCTCCGCATCTCGGCCCATGTTGCTGCTCCGGGAGCTGTTTCCTTTGCTGAACAGCCATTATGACTCTGCGCCGTCCAGGAATGTTATGTCAGAGTCCTGGCATCCCTGCTTCTCTTCCGCTGCTACATACCATCACGCCCCCTCGGTTTTCACTCGGCAATCTTTCGCTATTGTGGCCCTTTGGGAACTTCCGGTTCTGGGCTCACTGTCAGGACGAGGGGCGGCGCTTCGGCTTTGTGCGCTTTTTGCGTTTTGGCGCCAAAAAATGTCGTAAGATTGTGGAAATGGCGGGAAACAGGGATTTTGACTCGCAGATTCGACTTCTAAGGCGCACGTCACCCAGGTAAGTGGGTAATGCTCATATCCTGTTCGTGACGCCAGGAATTTGAGGTGTACCGCCCCCGTGCCAGCAGCCGGGCTGCACGGATCCGGATCTGGGGTGGCTCGAGGGGTCTCCAGACCCGGGGGTCGTGCGGCCACTCAAATGAAGGGGGTATTTACAGAAGATTGTGTTACAGTTTGTGACGCCACCCATGGTATGTGGTAATTTGGAGTACCACCGCTGCAGTTGGGAGTACCCGGGGGTGATGGAATGGGGCAGCCAGGTGTTAGAACCCTCCACGGGTAGGGGGCATGCCCCGGGACTCGTTGATGGTGAGGGGGAAGTGCCGTTGGGTGTGAAGGGGGGTCACTTTCATACTAACTCAGTCCATTAAACTGACACCAACAACTGGATAAACCAAAGTTCTGGATACCGCTGCCGCTGAGGGGAGCTAGTTTGGGTCCTGTCCCCATCAGTACTGCCTGGTGATCCGTGACCTGCCTCCTGGCACTTAGTTTACTTTTCTGTTGGTCCTGGTAGTATGGAACTTGCCGGGTCCTGCTCCCCACTATGGCTAAGTGTGGGAGCTTGCTCTCAGGATTCACGCTTGGGATTTTCTGGACCGTTTTAGTGGAAAGTCCTATCACCCTCGTTGCGTTAGTACCCCGATTTTGGAGCAGGTGGAGAGCGGGTCTTGAAGGCTCCGTTCTCGTCAAGTAAATTGTAAGGTTGACTGAAGCTACTCCTAGGGTCCACATACCCCGTCGTGCCCTGGTCCCAGCCCGGTGATGGTGCAAGGCCACCGGCTGTCCTCCTCAACAGTTCCGTCCCCCTTGCCACAATCCCCTGCGACCGGGGGTCCAGCTCACTTCAAACGCAACACTCTCCTACTCCTGACACTCCTTACCTTCCCTAACCAACCCTCCAAGTTGGCGACCCTATTCCACTCAGGCCGTCCACTGCTGTGTTTGGTGGGTGTGGTCCAGAGTGTACCTAGGATTTGATTAGCTGATGTAGGCAACACCATGTAGTTGGGGACCTATAACCAAGAAGGAGGTGGCTATTGCATGGGAGGGCAGATTGTGCACTACCCTGTGATGACCTGATAGTCCAGGGGCGTCACATTATCACATTAGATTCCCACTTCTATGACTCATTACATTTAATCAGTCAATTTAATTATCAAATTACTGCCAATACTAGATTTAATATTTGTTACCCTAGATGTAAGACCTCTTTTTCTAATACAGTGGAGAAAAAAGTATTTAGTCAGCCACCAATTGTGCAAGTTCTCCCACTTAAAAACATGAATGAGGCTTATAATTGACATCATAGGTAGACCACAACTATGAAAGACAAAAGAGAAAACTAATCCAGAAAATCACCTTATCTGATTTGGCAATATTTTTTTTGCAAATTATGGTGAAAAATAAGTATTTGGTCAATACCAAAAGTTAATCTCAATATTTTGTTAAATATCCTTTGTTGGCAATGACAGAGGTCAAACGTTTTCTGTAAGACTTCATAAGGTTGGCACCCACTGTTGGTGGTATGTTGGCCAATTCCTCCATGCAGATCTCCTCTAGAGCAGTGATGTTTTAGGCCTGTCGCTGGGCAACACAGACTTTCATTTCCCTCTAAAGTTTTTCAATGGGGTTGACATCTGGAGACTGGCTATGCCACTCCTGGATCTTCATATGCTTTTTATGAAGCCGCTCCTATGTTGCCCTGGCAGTGTGCTTGGGATCGTTATCATGCTGAAAGACCCTGCCTTGTTTCATCTTCAATGCCCTTACTGATGGAAGGAGGTGTGCACTCAAAATCTCACGATACATGGCCCCATTCATTCTTTCATGTACATGGATCAGTCGTCTTGGTCCCTTTGCAGAGAAACAGCCCCAAAGCATGATGAGTCCCTGGCGGCGTAGTGTGTTACTGATGGTAGCCTTTGCTACAGTGGTCCCAGCTCTATGTAGGTCATTCACTAGGTCCCCCTATGTAGTTCTGGGATTTTTGCTCACCGTTCTTGTGATCATTTTGACCCCATGGAGTGAGATCTTGCATGGAGCCCCAGATCGAGGGAGATTATCAGTGGTCTTGTATGTCTTCCATTTACTTATTATTGCTCCCCCAGTTGATTTCATCACACCAAGCTGCTTGCCTATTGCAGATTCAGTCTTTCCAGCTGGGTGCAGGGATACAAGTTTGTTTCTGGTGTCCTTCGACAGCATTTTGGTCTTCACCATAGTGGAGTTTGGAGTGTGATTGTTTGAGGTTGTGGACAGGTGTCTTTTATACCGATAACAAGTTCAAGCAGGTGCCATTACGTCAGGTAATGAGTGGAGGACAGAGGAGCCTTTTAAAGAAGAAGTTACAGGTCTGTGAGAGACAGAATTCTTGCATGTTTTAGCTGACAAAATTCTTTTTCCACCATAATTTGCAAAAAAGTCTTGCCAAATCAGAGAAGGTGATTTTCTGGATTTGTTTTCTCATTTCTCATAGTTGTGGTCTACCTATGATGCAAATTACAGGCTTCTCTCATCTTTTTAAGTGGCAGAACTTGCACAATTGGTGGCTGACTAAATACTCTTTTTCCCCACTGTATAGAGCACCAATTAGGTTTTGGAAGCGTCAAATACTATCTTGATGCCGGTGCAAAAATGTCGCAGTATCAAAAAGAATTTACCCTGCAGAGTATTGGGTTTATTCTTCACCATAATGTTTTTTGAAGTGATGACCTATCGGCAGTTGAAGGGTGGTGCGATGAGGACAAGATTCGCCCCAAGTTATGCCAACTAATCTATGGGGTACTTTGAATCTCTTGCATTGCACAGTCCTTCCTGCTGACGGGCCACATTTATTTTTATCATCGATTTATCAACAACCTCTTTTTTCTATGGCAGGGCATCATGGAGGAGGTCCATGAGTTTGTCAATTTCCTGAACAATAATCCCTGGGGTCTGGTTTTTACGCCAACATGTTCAGTAGATGAAATCCAACTTTTGGATCTTAATATTTCCAAAGGTTCTAGAGGTAACATTGTAACATCCACCTTTTTTGAAAAAGGTGGATGTCAATAGTTAACTTGAAATTCACAGTGAGCACTTACCAAACTGGATCAGGAATGTCCCCTAATGGAGGATTAGGAAGAATTGTCTCAATGATGCTGACTAGAGATGAGCCCCCACCCTAGGTTTCGAGTTAGGTTCGGTTCGTCGAACGGCGGGTGTGTTCGTGTTCGACGAACACCTTCAAACCCCATTGAAAACAATGGCAGACAAACACATACAAACACATAGAAAACACTTTCTAAGGTGTCCAAAAGGTGTCAAACAACTCAGAAGACACCACAACCACATGGAAAAGTGACAAGTACATATACTCATGCTGAAAGAAAAGAGCTGGACGAGTAAAAGGAGGAGAAGACACAGATATAGGCATGTCATGCCCTTCTAAAATCATGTAAAACATAGCAAGGGGACTTCAACAAGAGTCTCCATTTTTTCAAAAAATGTGGCCACAGACACCACTTAAGTGGCATCAATTGTCCCACAGTTGCAAACTAAAAATGTTGATTTGCATGAAGCACAATCAAAAATACACAAGCCTTTACTCTCCCCAGGATGACACAGGGGTAGAAAAGTCCTTGTGGATCCATGATTTGTTTATCTTGATGAACGTTAGTCTGTCCACATTGTCACTGGTCAGACAGGTGCGCTTATCTGTCAGCACACCCCCAGCAGCAATGAATACACGTTCCAAGAGAACGCTGGCTGCGGGACACGACAAAATCTCCAAGGCGTAAGTTCAAGCTAAAACCATTTTTCCAGATTGGAAGCCCAAAATGAGCAAGGCTCTAGTTGCACAGTCATGGCATCGATGTTCACTTGGAGATACCCCTGTATCATCCTCTCCAGGCATTGACTATGTGTCAGACTTCTTGTGTCTTCTGGCCTTGCAAAGGATGGTCTAAAAAATTCATGAAACGATTCCATAAAATTGCTGTTATCACCAGATACGGTGTTGCTGGTACGGTTTGAGTGATGATGACTCGACAGTCCCATGGTTGGCAAATTAGAACTGTGAGATTCACTCTGTGCACCACTGGTGTTTAGTGGAAAAGCCAATCTCATATTGTGTAACAGCTTCTGCTGATACTCCTGCATATGTGCGTCCCTTTCTATGGCAGGAATTATTTCACCAAATTTTGACTTGTACCGGGAATCTAAAGGGCACTTTGCACACTACGACATCGCAGGTGCGATGTCGGTGGGGTCAAATTGAAAGTGACGCACATCCGGCATCGCAGGTGATATCGTAGTGTGTAAATCCTAGATGATACGATTAACGAGCACAAAAGCGTCGTAATCGTATCATCGGTGTAGCGTCGGCGTAATCCATAATTACGCTGACGTGATGGTCCGATGTTGTTCCTCGCTCCTGCGGCAGCATACATCGCTGTGTATGAAGTCGCAGGAGCGAGAAACATCTCTTACCGGCGTCACCGCGGCTTCTGTAGGATATGCGGAAGGAAGGAGGTGGGCGGGATGTTTACATCCTGCTCATCTCCGCCCCTCCGCTCCTATTGGCCGCCTGCCGCGTGACGTCGCAGTGACGCCGCACGACCCACCCCCTTAACAAGGAGGCGGTTCGCCGGCCAGAGCAACGTCGCACACCAGGTGAGTACATGTGAAGCTGCCGTAGCGATAATATTCGCTACGGCAGATATCACAATAATATCGCAGCTGCGACGGGGGCAGGGACTATCGCGCTCGGCATCGCAGCATCGGCTTGCGATGTCGCAGCGTGCAAAGTACCCCTAAGAGTAAGACAACCCAGTAGTCAGCATTACTTCGAATTCTGAGAACCCGAGGGTCATGTTGTAGGTAGTCCAGCAAGAAGGGGCTCATGTGTCTTGCGCATCCCTGTGGACCAAGTCCTGCTGTAATAATGAACAAAAAGAAAAAGTAACAGATGGAATTCTAGTAATATGTAAATGTCAACTCAATATAATAGTGCATGAAAGGAAGAAACTGAGTTTAATAAGGCCATACATGGTAAGAAAGACATGAAAAGTGCACTGCCCCCCGAGGAAGCACTCTTGCGAAACGCATTGGGGCTTCCCTCTCTCTACAGGACCCCTGATACAGCATCTGCACTGGCACTTTATTATGGGTAAGCGTTGTCCCGCTTTATGTCTCAAAGCATGGAATTCCTCTCTATTACATGCCTTTTAGGGCTCTTTTTATAATTGATCAGCTTTGTTATTTATCACCTATGTAACCTTGGGACTGTCCTATACATATTATATGCTGTTGAGGTCCTAGTATGGGATACCTCTGATTCTTCTGTATTTCCATGCCACTATTGTATTTTATCTATTCATCTCTTATGACAGTGCCTCTATTTGTAATTTTGCAATAAAAATAATAAAAAAATTTATATATACTATATGGGTGCACTTTTCATGTCTTTCTTACCATGTATGGCCTTATTAAACTCAGTTTCTTCCTTTCATGCAGGTCCTTGCTGTGTTGGTGGCGGCGAGGTGAGAATCATGCTTCCTTCCTCTGCCCTCTCCCCCCAACCTCGCACAACAGAAAAGTGATCAAGGTCTCCCTCTCTCTTGCACCTTCCTCAACAGTTTGGCTGCTAGCATACTCCCTTGTTAATCCCTCTCCCCCACCGTCCCATGCCTGCCACCTTGGTGCTGCTGACCATCTGGACCTTGCAGATCTTGGTATCCCTACCGCAAATGAATCCTCCTGTACTTCCTCCCCTTCCTCTTGTCCCACCACCTGACTCCGAATACTGTTTAGAGTGTGCTCCAGCATGTAAATGACTGGAATTGTCATGCTGATAATGGTACCGTCAGCGCTAAACATCTTCGTCGCCATGTCGAAACTGTGCAGAAGGGTACATAGGTCCTTGATCTGAGACCACTCCATCAGCGTGATCTGCCGTACCTCTGGATCATGTTGGCCCAAGCTATACGTCATAACGTATTGCACCAGGGCTCGGCGATGCTGCCACAGTCGCTGCAACATGTGGAGAGTCGAATGAAGTGTGTCGGTACATCGCATTTCAGCCGGTGAACCGGCAGGACGAAAGACTTCTGGAGCGATGCAAGTCGTTGAGCTGCGGGTTGTGAACGGCAGAAGTGAGCACTTAGTGATTGTGTCCTCTGCAGAAGTCCATGTAGGCCGGGATAGTGGGTTAAAAATTGCTTGACAACAAGGTTCAACACGTGAGCCATACAAGGCACGTTTGTCATATTGCCACGGCAAAGAGCCGCACCCAGGTTTGCAGCATTGTCGCACACGGCCATCCCTGGCTGCAGATTGAGTGGAGACAACCATTGATGAAACTCGGTCTCCAGAGCTGACCACAACTCCTCAGCTGTGTGCCTCACATTTCCCAGACATTTCAACGTAAAGACTGCCTGATTCCATTGAGCTCTGCTGCCAGCATAGTAAGGAGGTGTGCGGGATTCCTTGTGCGCAATTACAACGCAGGTGGCCTGACCAGACAGGCTTTGGGCAGAGGTGGAGGACCAAGACAAGGTGGAAGAGGCAAAAGCAGTTGAGGAACTTCTACATACAGAGGATTGATGCACAACTCGTGGGGAAGGCAAGACTTGTACAGCAGACCTTTCTCCATCTCTCACCATAGTTACCCAGTGCCCAGTCAGCGACATGTAATGCCCCTGTCCATGCTTACTGGTCCAAGTATCTGTGGTGAAATGCACCCTGTCACACATAGAGTTTCTCAAGGAAGCGGTGATGTTGTGTGCGACATGCTGGTGTAGCGCAGGCACACCTTTCTTGGAGAAGTAGTGGCGACTGGGCATCTGGTACTAGGGCACTGCGACAGACATAAGGTCTCGAAAATCCTGTGTGTCCACAAGGCGGAAAGGCAGCACTTCTGTAGCCAACAGCTTGCAGAGCAGATGCTGAAAGTCAACCTCTTAGCTTTGTCATGGCTAAGAGGAAATGATCTTTTACTTGTCCACATCTGAGGGACTGAAGGCTGGCTGCTGTGCTGAGACGGCGTTGAGTAGGGTGTCCCTGGCAAACTGCTGGTCTGTGAGGAAGGTGCAGGCGGAGATAGAATGTTGCCTTCATCCAAAGGTGGTGCTCTCGATGCCTGAGAGAGCACAACACCCACAGCTGTTTCCACTTCCAAAACAACTGACGACCTGCCAATCACACTGCCTGTTGTGGGTAAAGAGATGGAAGGTCTGCGTCGAAAAGCATGTGTGACTGCTGTCCCTACAGTCACAGAGGATGAAGAGCACGCGGATGCACTTGATGGGGCAGACGGTGGTTGGCCCGCCCCGCTAGGCTGCATTGTAGCACAGTGAGCTTCCCACTGCGACTTATACTTTATATCCATGTGATGGTTCATGGACAAAGTTCTCAAACTAGTGAGTTTTTGGCCTCTACTTAGACATTGGTGACAAATCTTACAGATGACATGAGTTGGGTGATCCTTTGTGATGTTAACAAAGGCCAAGGCTAGGCAAGGCTTAGAGCCCATGCAACCTGCAGAGCCACCATCACTTCTGTTCAGAGGCAGAGTTGTGGATGAGGATGCAGTTGTTAACAAGCTTCCAGTACTCCATTTCTGTCCAGGAAGGCGCAACCTAACCTCCTCCACCTAGCATCCTCCTCTACCTCCTCTGCTGACCTCATCAGCTGCCTGACTGTGGGTTGACAGTAAGTGGGATCTACAACCTCATCATCACCCTGTGTGCTCTCACTGACCGCATCCTCAGAGCCAACCTCTTCCTGCCCTGACCGAATAGTCAAGTTGTCGTTACAGTCAGGTATCTGAGTCTAGTCATCATCAGCATGTTCCTCATTGTCTCCACCAAGAGGAGCTACAGTTTGTCACATCACATCATACATCAGTGCAGATCATTTCCTTGTCTGAACTTACTGCAGCTTTGGAGCAGACCTCTGATTCCCAGGCTATAGTGTGACTGAACAGCTCTGCAGATTCAACCATCTCTGTTACCCCATACTCAGGAGGGCGGGTGGAGACTTGAGAGCTGGTAGGAAGCAAGTGCGATTGGGGACCTCAGAGGACTGGAGTATTTGGGATGTGGAAGTTGAGGTGGAGGAGAGGCCACTTGATGGAGCACTTGAGATCCATTCAAGCACCTGCTCTTTTTGTGCCTCATCTACATTTGGTAGCAATGGTCGTGTCCTTAAGAAAGGGATCATATCAGATTGTCCACAGAAAGAAGTAGACATCTTATTTTGGCTGGAAGATGGTCTTTCTTCAGCAGATGTTACTGTTGCTTTACTACCTACCCCACGGACACAAACTTTTCTTGCCTTTCCAACACACCTGTTCCCCTTTCCACCAGCATCTGGCCTTTTGCCACTCATTTTGTATGTGAACAAATATGCAACTGTTTGTTGCAGTTATAAATTGGCTACTACAGCTGGAGAGGTGGGGTAGCTTTCTTGACAGCAGTGCTACGACTATCACACACTGATACTATGCCCAAAATAATTGCCTGGACTTTTTGCAGTTAAAAATTGGCTACTAGAGATGTAGACAGGTGGTGTATCTTACTTTACAAGACTGCTACACCGCTGACTATCACACACTGATACTATGCCCAAAGGAATTGCCTGGACTATCTGCAGTTAAAAATTGGCTACTAGAGATGGAGACTGGTGGTGTATCTTACTTTACAAGACTGCTACACCGCTTACTATCACACACTGATACTATGCCCAAAGGAATTGCCTGGACTAGCTGCAGTTAAAAATTGGCTACAATAGATGGAGACAGGTGGTGTATCTTACTTTACAAGACTGCTACACCGCTTACTATCACACACTGATACTATACCCAAAGGAATTGCCTGGACTAGCTGCAGTTAAAAATTGGCTATTAGAGATGGAGACAGGTGGTGTATCTTATGTTACAAGACTGCTACACCGCTGACTATCACACACTGATACTGTGCCCAAAGGAATTGCCTGAGCTGGACAGATGCTGTGAAAAACACTTGCACAGTCCTGCCTAGCAAAAATTGCTATGAACTGCTCTAATCTAGCCCTGAAAAGGGCTGAAATTACAACTAGTCCCTACTCCCTAAACCAATGTCTCGATTGCACTTTATAGTGCCCACAGCAGCAGGAGCGGTGACTGAAACACAACTGCAGTACTGAGATAATGGCCGGGTCTTATAGGGCAAGGACATGTGACATCACAGCCAATGACACATGCCCTTGCTTGTCTGCCAAAAATGCACTTTGTTGTGTGTGTGTCTGTGATTGGCTGACAGCCTGGCCCGCCCCACTGGACACGCGGTTAGGAAAAAAAAAATGGCGATCGTCACTCTTTCAGCACTCAGCAGCATTGATCTAAACTCGGTCCCCCCTGCACATGATACGCTGAATTTGGATAATATTTTTATTAACATTGAATGACATTAATATTACTGTGAAAAGCCAGCTAGTAACTAGCTACGCTTTTGGAGATCGAACCGTTATCGAACAGTAACTCGAACTGTCGAACGTGAAGGTAATCCTTCGAGTTCGTCGAACGACTCAAACATCGCCAAAACAGGTCGAACTTGAGATTGGCGAACAGTTCGATTCGAACACCGCTCATCTCTAATGCTGACTTTCAGAAGGAGATTGATACATTGAAAAAATGCTTTATAATTAAAGGTTAACCCAAGAAATTAATCTCAGAGATGCATATAATAAAACACAAACCTTCAACATTACGAATGTTTATATAAATTTGCGGAAAGGGTAAGTGGAGGGAAGAGCCACGATTGTGACAGATTTAAATAGGAGTTTGATCACCACCTTTTCTAATTCCTACAGTGTTGTTCAAACAATACTTAACAAACACTGGCATATTTTGCGGAGTGACCCGGTTCTGTCTACAATAATCCCAGAGAAAACATTATTTACAGAAGAAATAAGAATCTTAAAAATCTGGTTGCCTCCAGTTGAACATATTCAAAAAATCCCCAAAAAACACTCTAAAAAATCCAATTATCCCTATTCGGACAAACCAGGTAATGATAACCAGGACAAACCAGGTTATCATTGGTTTGGGTGGATTGGAAAAAAATCCTAATGGCTTGGTTGGGGTATTTAGTAGAGATGAGCGAACCGGTCGTGGTTCGGCTTGAGTTCGGTTCGTCGAACGGAGGTCCCGTTCGAGTTCGGTTCGTCGAACGTTCGACGAACCAAACTCGAACCTATAGGATATAATGGGAGGCAATCACAAACACATAAAAATGCATGATAAATGTACACAAACAGTTAATAAACATTGCCATTAACACTTACCGGTCCCCGCGATCCCTCCTGCACTCTGTCTCCTGCCGCTATTCCATCCGATGATCGCTGAATCCTCCCGGTGACCAGCACTGCCAGCAGTGATGCAGGACCTATCGTGACGTCAAAATAGCCATGTGACCAGTCACGTGGCTATTATCTCATTGGCTACAGACTGGTCACATGACTATGACGCGTCATGTAGGACCTGCGAGTGCATCTCTCCAGTACACGGTGCACATTTGTGTATCGCCGTGTACCGGCGACATGCTCTAGCACACGGTCGACTCCCCGTTCCGTTAGGGACCGGCTGACACAGCCGGTCATTAACGGAGATCACCGTTGCCATAGCAACGCAGTTAGCGGTGACGTCACCGCTAATCGCGGCTCCGGGAGCACCGTTGCTAAGGTAACGCGTCTGTCAGCGTTACCGCTGACAGCCAGCAGCACTGATCACTCACGGAGTGAAGGCTGCACGGGGAGCAGCAGCGTCTTCCCCCATGCAGCAGTGATGGAGCAGAGCTGCATTTGTTGAACGAGAAAGACAGAAGACCATGGATCGTGGAGGGCTGACAGGGGGTAATAAAGATGGAGTCTCTAATGTGTCTGTGTATTTATTTCTATTAAAGTATTTTTTCTCTGTGTGGTGTTTTTTTTTAACCCTTTATTGGAGATTCTTAATGGCCGGGTCAAACGTGCCTGACATTAAGAATCTCTGGCTTAATACTGGCTAGTAAAACAAAGCCAGTATTAACTCATGATTACCCAACAAGCCACCCGGCTCCAGGGCTGTTGGAAGAGTTGGATACAGCGCCAGATGATGGCGCTTCTATGAGAGCGCCATTTTCTGGGGCGGCTGCGGACTGCAATTCGCAGCAGAGGCGCCCAGAAATCTCGGGCTAACCTGTGCTGCGGATTCCAATCCCCAGCTGCCTAGTTGTATCTGGCTGGACACAAAAATGGGGCGAAGCCCCCGTCATTTGTTTTTTAATCATTTCATGAAATAAGTGAAATAATTAAAAAAAACGGGCTTCCCTATATTTTTGGTTCCCAGCCGGGTACAAATAGGCAACTGGGGGTTGGAGGCAGAGCCCGTGGCTGCCTGCTGTACCTGGCTAGCATACAAAAATATGGCGAAGCCCACGTCATTTTTTTGGTGGGCAAAAAACGTCTGCATACAGTCCTGGATGGATATACCAAGTAGTCTACAGACAATTGTTAGCGCTTGACCCCAATAACCATTAAATCTGCAGCTAGGTTTGTAGGCAAAAAATCCCCTTTAATTTGCCTGGAATCAGAAATGAATTTTAATTGAGATTTTTTAAAATAAAAAATTCCCAATAAACCAGCGCTGATAAGAGGTTTTTTTTAATTAATATTTTATACTTTTTATTGCTATCCTTGTTTTAGACACAAATTTATTCAAAACAATTCACACAATAGAACAAGGAAAAAGAAAGAAGAATAAACCACATATGGTAAAAAAAAAAATAAAAGTAAAAATAAAGAATAAGTAATTGATAGTGCAGCAAACAGATACCAGGTGTCTGGTTGCAGTACCCCTATGGGGAGATAAGGTATGCACACCAGTGACTATGTAAGGGGAATACATGTAATAGCAGAAACTGCTGTGTGAATACTGACTTGAAAAATCCAATAGCTATATGTAAGAGTGAAAATGTGAAAAATGGAATCTGCATTACTGCCATGAACATATGAATCAAGAGAAATTTAGCTACTGAATTGATCAATGCAATAGAGCCCCAACACTACGCCAAAGTATTTCTCTACGTTGGGGTCCCTAGCTTGTGTGTGTCCTCTCATGCAGTTAAAAAACTTACCGTGTATGGGAAGCTGAGACCCACGCTATATGTACATATCATGTGGATTGGCAATAGGTGTGAGTGGGGTGGGTTCACAAACGAAAAACTACTAACAAATAAGGAATAACGTTTGGAACTCCGTTCTATGTCTGAACTGGGTGCAAAAACCTAAAAAAAATCACTATATGGAGATAAGGTATGTACACCAGTGACTATGCAAGGGGAATACATGTAATAGCAGAAACTGCTGTGTGAATACTGACATGAAAAATTCAATAGCTATCTGTAAGAATGAAATGGGAAAAACCTGCATTACTGCCATGAATATATGAATAAAGAGAAATTTAGCTACTGAATTGATTAATGCAATAGAGCCCCAACACTACGCCAAAGTATTTCTCTTTATTCATATACAGTCAGGGTCAGAAATATTTGGACAGTGACACAAGTTTTGTTATTTTAGCTGTTTACAAAAACATGTTCAGAAATACAATTATATATATAATATGGGCTGAAAGTGCACACTCCCAGCTGCAATATGAGAGTTTTCACATCCAAATTGGAGAAAGGGTTTAGGAATCATAGCTCTGTAATGCATAGCCTCCTCTTTTTAAGGGACCAAAAGTAATTGGACAAGGGACTCTAAGGGCTGCAATTAACTCTGAAGGCGTCTCCCTCGTTAACCTGTAATCAATGAAGTAGTTAAAAGGTCTGGGGTTGATTACAGGTGTGTGGTTTTGCATTTGGAAGCTGTTGCTGTGACCAGACAACATGCGGTCTAAGGAACTCTCAATTAAGGTGAAGCAGAACATCCTGAGGCTGAAAAAAAATAAAAAATCCATCAGAGAGATAGCAGACATGCTTGGAGTAGCAAAATCAACAGTCGGGTACATTCTGAGAAAAAAGGAATTGACTGGTGAGCTTGGGAACTCAAAAAGGCCTGGGCGTCCACGGATGACAACAGTGGTGGATGATCGCCGCATACTTTCTTTGGTGAAGAAGAACCCGTTCACAACATCAACTGAAGTCCAGAACACTCTCAGTGAAGTAGGTGTATCTGTCTCTAAGTCAACAGTAAAGAGAAGACTCCATGAAAGTAAATACAAAGGGTTCACATCTAGATGCAAACTATTCATCAATTCCAAAAATAGACAGGCCAGAGTTAAATTTGCTGAAAAACACCTCATGAAGCCAGCTCAGTTCTGGAAAAGTATTCTATGGACAGATGAGACAAAGATCAACCTGTACCAGAATGATGGGAAGAAAAAAGTTTGGAGAAGAAAGGGAACGGCACATGATCCAAGGCACACCACATCCTCTGTAAAACATGGTGGAGGCAACGTGATGGCATGGGCATGCATGGCTTTCAATGGCACTGGGTCACTTGTGTTTATTGATGACATAACAGCAGGCAAAAGTAGCCGGATGAATTCTGAAGTGTACCGGGATATACTTTCAGCCCAGATTCAGCCAAATGCCGCAAAGTTGATCGGACGGCGCTTCATAGTACAGATGGACAATGACCCCAAGCATACAGCCAAATCTACCCAGGAGATCATGAGTGCAAAAAAGTGGAACATTCTGCAATGGCCAAGTCAATTACCAGATCTTAACCCAATTGAGCATGCATTTCACTTGCTCAAATCCAGACTTAAGACGGATAGACCCACAAACAAGCAAGACCTGAAGGCTGCGGCTGTAAAGGCCTGGCAAAGCATTAAGAAGGAGGAAACCCAGCGTTTGGTGATGTCCATGGGTTCCAGACTTAAGGCAGTGATTGCCTCCAAAGGATTCGCAACAAAATATTGAAAATAAAAATATTTTGTTTGGGTTTGGTTTATTTGTCCAATTACTTTTGACCTCCTAAAATGTGGAGTGTTTGTAAAGAAATGTGTACAATTCCTACAATTTCTATCAGATATTTTTGTTCAAACCTTCAAATTAAACGTTACAATCTGCACTTGAATTCTGTTGTAGAGGTTTCATTTCAAATCAAATGTGGTGGCATGCAGAGCCCAACTCGCGAAAATTGTGGCACTGTCCAAATATTTCTGGACCTAACTATATTCATGGCAGTAATGCAGGTTCCATTTTTCACATTGTTTGGTTGCAGTACCCCGGCCGGTAGTAGAGCAATTATTAAATCTAGTATAGTATATTAAGTGATGCTTCAAGGCATATGATATTTAATGCCAATTGAAACTATCACTGCAATATGATTTTTCAGATACCTGGAGAGTTTTTTTCAATCCATAAGCAAAAAGGTTTTTAATAGAGGCTTAAATTATAAGCAGCAATTTCAGCGTTCCAAGTGCCTTTAAATGAATTTGAAGAAACTGCACTTCAGGATTGTAGTGAGGATGAGGTGCCCCAGCTCATCAAGTGTTCCAATAGGCGTTTACCTCATCCTCACTACAATCCTGAAGTGCAGTTTCTTCAAATTCATTTAAAGGCACTTGGAACGCTGAAATTGCTGCCTGAACTTGACTGCAGGTAAACTCCTATTGGAACACTTGATGAGCTGGGGCACCTCATCCTCACTACAATCTTGAAGTGCAGTTTCTTCAAATTCATTTAAAGGCACTTGGAACGCTGAAATTGCTGCCTGAACTTGACTGCAGGTAAACTCCTATTGGAACACTTGATGAGCTGGGGCACCTCATCCTCACTACAATCCTGAAGTGCAGTTTCTTCAAATTCATTTAAAGGCACTTGGAACGCTGAAATTGCTGCTTATAATTTAAGCCTCTATTAAAAACCTTTTTGCTTATGGATTGAAAAAAACTCTCCAGGTATCTGAAAAATCATATTGCAGTGATAGTTTCAATTGGCATTAAATATCATATGCCTTGAAGCATCACTTAATATACTATACTAGATTTAATAATTGCTCTACTACTGGCCGGGGTACTGCAGCCAGACACCTGGTATATGTTTGCTGCACTATCAATTACTTATTCTTTATTTTTACTTTTATTTTTATTTCTACCATATGTGGTTTAATCTTCTTTCTTTTTCCTTGTTCTGTTGTGTGAATTGTTTTGAATAAATTTGTGTCTAAAACAAGGATAGCAATAAAAAGTATAAAATATTAATAAAAAAACCTCTTATCAGCGCTGGTTTATTGGGGATTTTTTATTTTAAAAAATCTCAATTAAAATTCAGTCCTGGATGGAGTATGCTGAGCCTTGTAGTTCTGCAGCTGCTGTCTGCTCTTCTCCATACAGACAGACAGCAGCTGCAGAACTACAAGGCTCAGCATACTCCATCCAGGACTGTATGCAGAAGTTTTTTGCCCCCTGAAAAAATTATGTGGGCTTCGCCATATTTTTGTATGCTAGCCAGGTACAGCAGGCAGGTACGGCTGCCCCCAACCCCCAGTTGCCTATTTGTACCCGGCTGGGAACCAAAAAAAAGGGAAGCCCTTTTTTTATTATTTCATGAATTTCATCAAATAATTTGAAAACAAATGACGTAGGCTTCGCCCCATTTTTGTGTCCAGCCAGGTATAACTAGGCAGCTGGGGATTGGAATCCGCAGCACCGGTTGGCCTGAGCTTTCTGGGCCCCACTGCTGCGAATTGCAGTCTGCAGCCGCCTCAGAAAATGGCACTTTCATAGAAGCGCCATCTTCTGGCGCTGTATCCAACTCTTCCAGCACCTGCCTGCTATACCTGGCTAGAATACAAAAATATGGCGAAGCTCACGTCCTTTTTTTGTAGTTTTTTGGCAAAAAAAATAAAAAATGCTTCCCTGGATTTTACATTGCCAGTGAAGGTAACACCAAGCAGTGGGGGTTAGCAGCCAGTAGCTGCTTGGATTACCCTTAGCTAGCAATACAAAAAATGCAGCGGAAGCCCATATATATTTTTTTTAATTATTTATTTAAATAACTAAAAACAAAATGGGCTTCCCTATATTTTGATTGCTGGACATCACAGTGCTGTAAAAATAAATCTTTAAAAAAAATGACGTAGCGCTCCGCGGTATTTTTGATTCTCAGCACAGATAAAGCAGAGAGCTATGGGTTGCCACCCCCATCTGCCTGCCGTTACCTTGGTTGGCAATCAAAATACAGGGAAGCCCATTAATTTTTTCTATTTAAAAAATAGTTAAAAAAAAAATGACGTTGGGTCCCCCTATTTTTGATAGCCAGCTAGGGTAAAGGAGACGGCTGTAGCCTGAAAACCACAGCTGGCAGCTTTACCGTGGTTGGGGATCCAATGTGGAGGTCCCCCAGGCTCTTTTTTTTATAATTATTTTATAAATATTAATAATTACACAAAAAAAGTAGGGTCCTCCCCAAATTGGATCACCAGCCAAGGTAAAGCGGAAAGCTGTGGTCTGGTATTCTCAGGGTGGGAAGGTCCATAGTTATTGGGCCTTCACAGCCTAAAAATAGCAGGCCGCAGGCACCCCAGACGTGGCGCATCCACTAGATGCGCCAATCCTGGCGCTTCACCCCAGCTCATCCCGTGCCCTGGTGCAGTGGCAAACGGGGTAATAAATCGGGTTGATACTAGCTGTAAGGTCACCTGACATCAAGCCCAGCAGTTTGTGATGTCATGGCGTCTATTAGATACCCAACATCATAAACTGTCAGTACTAACAAAAAAAAATCGACAAAAGAAATTTATTTGAAAAAACAGTCCCCAAAACATTTCCTCTTTCACCAATTTCTTGTAAGAAAAAAAATAAAGGGGTCCCACGACGACTCTGGACCGTCTAGAATAAGGGGGGAGACACTCAGGGAATGTATCCCCCATTTTCTAGGGGTGCAGACCCTTCATGTGAGGAGTGTGGGTGCAATGAATCTGCACTCACTCTCCCCGGGTCCACAGCAGCAGAGTCCATGTCGTAATGGTTGCTACCAAAGCTGCAATGCCCTGCTCATGAGGTAAGGGCATGCCTAATCAGGAGAACTATTCTACATTTCCAAATATTGGTATTTGCTGATATTATTGCTATTCCACCTACTATATATTGGGGATAGGATCTTGGAGATGGAATACCCCTTTAAGTCCAGTTATCCAGCTGAATGAATACTTAACAACAGAGCTCGCTATTTAGATGTGTTTTCTTGTGGCGTATAACGGACTCTCATGTTTGGTAGTCGTTCAGCAGGGAAACTATAAAAGCAAATCCCTCCATTTGGAAATGTAGTATATAGCTCTCCTGATCAATTATGTTCCTTACCTCATGAGCAGGGCATTGCAGTAATAATAATAATTTATTCATTTATATAGCGTTATTCATTCCATAGCGCTGTATGTCTTTGGAGTGTGGGAGGAAGCCGGAGTACCCGGAGGAAACCCACGCAAACATGGGGAGAACATACAAACTCCTTGCAGATGGTGTCTTTAATGAGAATTGAACCCAGGACTTCAGTGCTGCAAGACTGCAGTGCTAACCACTGAGCCACCATGCCACCCATTTAGCTTACAGATGCATAACCACCACTCACTGTGTCTGAACACAGGAAGCTGAGCTGACAGCCGCTCTGTGCATGCGGCAGCGTCTATTGTGAAGGAGAGGGCCGTGGGGGGGATCAACGCTGCACAGGTACCGTGGGACACCGGGGAACACCGGTGGGGTTATAGGGGGTGACCTGGCAGGGCCTGGGGAGGAGTTTTCTGTCGCATGTGTCATGGCACATGCGACAGAAATCAGAGGAGTAGGGTGAATGCGGCCGGCGCGCTGCTATGCGCGCAGCCATCTTGGATTTCTGGGAGGGCATCAGGGGGGGCACTTTGGCGACACCGGGGGACCGGAGGGGACCGGGGAGGAGATTTATCATGTTTGTTCATGACAGATGGGAGATAAATAATTTTTTACCGGCGCTGTCATTTACTGTAACGTGATCATCGGTGTACGGTGTATACCTGTGATCACGTGAGCGGGGACCGGAAAAAACGTCCTGAATCATGATCTCCAGGGTCTCAGCTAGCCCTGAAACCCCGGAGATTTTCTGACGCTGGGGGGCGTTATTCACTTATTTCTGCCTGCTGTTTATAAAAGGCAGATCTGAATAAGGCTACATTAACACGACCGATCCATTTTTGCGGTCTGCAAAAAACAGTCCCTTTTTTTTCACGGGTGCATCCGTGTGGCATCCGTTTCCGTTCCGTAGCGGTCCGTTATGCCATCTGTTTGTCATCCATGTGCCTTCCGTTTTTTTTGGTGTACTGCAAAAAAACTGAAGGAGGGTAAATGCATAAATTTACCCAGGATCCATAGCTTCATCCTACATGAGGCGGTCACATGTTCACTCCAGTGCCATTTTCTACTGCTTTTCACAGCGTAGAGCGCTCTGGTGATTTTCTTGTGCTTGTGCACTTCATATCAGTCTTTTCTGTCATTATAATGGCAGAAAGACACATAATGTCCCACTCTCCTGCATTTTGTAATTTTGCACCCCTTGGTGCCTTTCATGTGGCACTAAGGGGTGCTTAGCTTTGTATTTAGCCAAAAAATTAAAAAAAAAATGACGTAGGGTTCCCCCTATTTTTGTAGCCAGCTAGGGTAAAGCAGACGGCTGCAGCCTGCAGACCACAGCTCGCAACCTCACCTTGGCTGGTAATCCAAAACTGAGGGCACCCCACACGTAGGGATCCCCCCAAAATTGGATCACCAGCCAAGGTAAAGCAGACAGCTGGGGTCTGATATTCTCAGACTAGGGAGGTCCATGGTTATTGGACTCTTCCCAGCCTAAAAATAGCAGGCCGCAGCCTCCCCAGAAGTGGCGCATCCATTAGATGTCAGGCGTCTATCAGATACCCGACATCACCAACCCAGTCAGTAATAAAAAAAAATAGACGACAAACACATTTTTATTTGAAAAAATACTCCCCAATACATTCCCTCTTTAACCAATTTATTAGAAAGAAAAACAAATCCAGGTCTGGTGTAATCCAAGGGGTTGCCATGACGATCCACACTGTCCCAGTCAATGAAGAGCAGGATGTTCCCCATTGGCTGGGAGAGCAGTGCAGTGACCTGAGCTAACATCAATGGATCAGCCCAGGTCACTGCAGGGCATGACAAGTGCTGCTGTCAGCGGGGTACATTACCTGCGCTGATCTCCTGCACTGCTGACAGCACCTGTCACTGAGTTCAATGACCTTCACAGCCAAGTATCGCGAGAGACCCATGACGTCACCGCTAGTCAGTCTCAGGTCGGAAGCGAGAGAAGGTGATGTGACAAGCAGCGGCCATGGAGGACAGTGACAGCGCTGAGGTCGGGACTTCATCACCGCAGGTAAGCCGAGCGGGACCATGTGTGCAGAGTGCCAGGAGGACGTCAGTGTCGTGGACTGCATGGCTGGGGACGTGTGTGTGTGTGTGTATGTATGTGTACATGCCGCGTGCAGGAGGGGGCGGAGCGAGCTGAGTGGGGAAGTGTGGGCTTCCTGCACGTAACTAGGATAAACATCGGGTTACTAACCAAAGCGCTTTGCTTGGATACCCGATGTTTATCTTGGTTACCAGCTTCTGGCAGGCTGCCAGCGATGGCTCCTGCGCACTGTAGCTGTAAAAAGCCCTGCTTTTTGCTGCTAGAACCGTTCTCGAACGTATCTAGAAATATCGAGCTTTAGCAAAAAGCTCGAGTTCTAGTTCTATCTAGAACAGCCCCCAAAATCACTCGAGCTGCGAACTGGAGAACCTCGAACCGCGAACCGCGCTCAACTCTAGTATTTAGTTGTGGGCATGGGAAATGTTTATGTTGGAAAATAATTTTGAATCGTAGTAAAACTTTTCAGTCCAATACCACAGGAGAAAAATTCTACGTCAGCCCAAGTTACCTACCTTGGTACCTGAAGGACTGAATATAAATACTGAACAAGTAAAATAAATTAATAATAATTGATCTATCCTTGATTGATGTATATAGTTAGATTGACCAAATGTGACTCATGATCCCATGCAACTTTTTGATATGTTTTTTGATATGGTCTATGATTTTCTCATGTCACAATCAGTGTCCATTTTATTAATTTAAGTAATACTATTTATAGTTTATGGTGTTATTTACTGACTGAGTATTTATTGATATTGATTGTCTTTTAATTGTTTAGAATTTGTACACCTATATATACTGTATGTCTGAAGGTCCATTAACTTCTATTGGCACCTGAAAAAGGAGGCAGATCGACTCTGTGATGCGTAGTGAATTAAACAATTAATGTTACAACTGAGTGGAGTCCTGCAGTCGTGTTCAGCATCAGGTTGGGAATCAGTCAGCGCCCTTTGACCGCTCTTTTTTTCCTTTTTGTGTGTGTTTTTTTTCGCAGTGGAGCTGAACACACACTTAGTAATAAGGGGAAGAGAGGAAGAAACTTGAGGAACAAGTATGGGGTGCAAGGGTGGAGGGAATGTATATAGACACATTATGGGGAGCAAGGGGGGAAGAAGCTTGAGGATAGAGTATGGGGAGTAAGAGGGGAAGAAATTTGAGGGCTGTATGGGGAGTGAGGGGAGAAATTTGAGGACACAGTAGGGGCAGCAAGGAGGCAGGATTGGTGTGGCACAGTAGGGAGAATTAATGTTTGTGTACACAGTATGTAGAGTGATGAGGTAGGTATGAGCGCAGACATAACATGGGGTGTGAGGGGGAATATTTGCTGACACAGCATGGGGACTGGGGGTGGAAATGTATGTAAACACACTATAAGTAACGTAGGGGGATGAGTACAAATGTAGTGTAGAGACAATATGGGATGAGAAAAATGAAATAGTGCACTGGGTAGTGTGTACGCTAGGGTGGTATTGAGAGAGGGCAGCATGGGGTCTCAGTGTAAGGCCATATCAAAAAGGGGGCAATATATAAAAACTGGGAAGTATAGAAGACAGTGCGAAGAGGGGGCTCGGTATGAAATGGAGAAGGCAGTGTGGGGGAATGTACCATAAGAGGGACAATGTGTGTGTTATATTTTGTGCAGGGAACACAGTGAGGGGTAATTATTGGTGAACAGCAAACGATTGTGCATTACTGTGTTTGGGATGCATGTTTCTTGGGTTTTTATCAGTCCGTAGTGATGAGTGAACATGCTCTGTACTGCTTGGTACTCGATCGAGCATTAGCATGCTTGATATTTTGATCAAGCATTTTGCTGCTCAGACACCATGCTCGAATCCCCACCCTGCATTTTTCCGGGATTTTTATCAGCCAGTAAACATGCATGGATTGCATGTCATTCATGGTAATGCCGTAGCCATCTTGGCTACTGGCATTACTGTGACTTGTCAGCCACATAGCGCCATCGGGTCTATCTAAGACCCAGAGAAGCAATATTTGCTGAATTCTACCCTGAAATAGTATAGGGAGAGATTCTGCTGGAAAAGGGAAAGTGTGGTATAGCATGACAGTACTTGCTGGTAGAGATGTGCAAATCTCCCAAGGTTTGGTTCTAATTAAACTGTGTTTGACGAACATTTTCGAACCCCACTCAATTAAATGGAAGGCAACAACAAAGGTATAGACAACACCTTTAAGGAGGTTCAAAAGTGGCCAAAACAGCTCAAACCATTTTATAGTGGAGCCACACTGTTGTGGCACATCTATTAGTTTCCTAGACTATTAACATAAGAAATATAGAGGTGTATGAGTGACAGGTGTAGGCCTGCTGTGCCATGAGGCTTCATACTGACATGAGGCTTCATACCTCATGCAACAACTCAAACTACTTTTCTGCTCAGCCACACTCAGGTGGCACCAATATTAGCTTCACAGACTATTATTGCTAGACACATTTTAGTATAGTAAGACAGCTATGCCTGCCAGTCTGGGAGTCTTACTGTTTAAGGCAACAGACAAGGAGATCCAACTATGCGTCCTCATCCCCATTTCCCAAAATTAGGGGCAGCCACCAGGAAAGTGACAACAATTGCCCCAAATAGTATAATGGTGCAGCACTCAGACCTAGGCCATGCATGTGACAGTGTCTGAGCCATCTACAACTTTCAAATTAAGTTAAAATTAAGAAGTGGATGGGTGACTGGTGTAGGCCTGCTGTGTTGGGAGCCCTCATACCTCATGCAACAGCTCAAACTGCTTGTCTGCTTAGTCACACTCAGTTGGCACTAATTGGAAAGCCTGCCTGGAATCACAGACTCAGACAGGCTGTCACGGACAGGCTAGAGGAAAGCCCCGAAACTCTTTAACTCCTATATAGGGATTTGGAATTACTGCAGGGCCCCGGAGATCCCCATCTGTGGAAGGTTACAGTCCAGAGGAGAGTAGTAGTCAGGCAGGGTCAAACCAAAAGATGCAGAACAAGAACAGAATCGGCAGAGAAGGACATAGTCAGGAAACCAGGCAGCAGTCAAATCTGGATCTGGCAGCGAGGTACAAAAGTGACAGGAGGAAGGGTAGTCAGACAGGCAGACGTCAAAACACAGGGATCACTATTCAGATCAGAGTGGGAACCAGAAAGCAGGAATACAAATCCATCTCTGGCAGTGACCAGCAGACAGGAGGGGGAATTAGAAGAGTGTGGTATTTTCCCATTGGCTGTAGCTGAATGGTGGTAACTTCAGCTGGAAGAAACATGCCACCTACAGTCAGCCAGTGGTACTACAGGTCCCAGTGGAACCCAGCTTAGTGGATGAGTGGAGCCTGCGCCCACCAGAGCCACTGGTATCGACTCCTCTCCTATCACCATTACAGTCCACAATGGGAACACGGAGTCGCCTGATGATCGAAGCAGAAGTCGTAGGAGTGGACTCTGGTGGGGACGTGACACTAATATTAGCTTCATAGACTTTTATTGCTAGACACATTTAATGATAGTTAGAGATCTAGATGAGTGCCTGACAATCTGGGAGCTCTACTGCTAGAGGCAACACACAACAAGGACACCCAACTAGGAGTCTCCATCACCATTTCTCAAAATTAGGACCAGACACCAGGATGGCAGAATCAATTACCCCAGAGTACCCATAGTGTCATGGCGCAGTAGTCAGGCATTGGTCATGAACGAGACAGGATCTGAGCCAGCATTTACAGATTTCAAATTAAGTTAAAATTAAGAGGTAGGTGGGTGAGTGACCGATGTAGGACTGCTATGCTGTGAGCCCTCATACTTCATGCAACAACTCAAACTGCTTTTCTGCTCAGCCACAGTCAAGTGGTAACTTATTGCTAGACACATATAAGGATAGTAAAAGGGGTAGTTGAGTGAAAGGTAGCTACATGCCTTCTAGTCTGGGAGCCCTACTGCTAAAGGCAACACACAAGGACACCAAATCAACGTTAGTCTAGGAATCTTACCACATGAGTGGGAAAAATCGAGGTCATGGTGGAAGGGGGAATAGGCATAGTGTTGTGTTATTGTACAGACATTGCAGACATATCTATAAATTAAACAAATGGGTTGTCCGATCGGGAGTAGTGGTGATATGCAAGGATGCTTATCAGGGAATTAGATTTCTGGTATATTTCTGGTTTAAACTTGAAGGAGCCACACTTCTGGAGACAAGCACAGAGCTCAGGAAATCAAACATGAGTGGGAAATACCAAGATCGTGGTGCAAGGGGGAATAGGCATGGTGTTTGTGGAGTTTGTGCTAATGTTACTAAACTCTCTACTGAACAAATACCCGCTCATCCTATCCAAAGACAACTGACAACTTCTGTTACTGGATGTGCTTCTCGACTACCTTTGTTTGGCAGCCACACAGCGGTAAGAATTGTAGGTGAGGACCAGAAAGAGCATGTACTACTTTGGATGGCAAGTGCTACATAAAGTAACCTCTCCTCCTCTTCCTCCACCTCAACATCACACACATTACAGTCCTCAGAGGGGGTTCTGCTATTACCCTTGTTTCCCCAAACGTCACAACTATTCAACCGCCCAACTGACTGTGGGGTACAACATTTGTGCGAGTCTGCAGAACTGTTAACACATTCTATTTCATAAGCATTAGAGGTCAGCTCCAAAGATTCACAGGAGAAAAGCATCCGCATCCATGGCCAAAATCTTTGTTAATTGGATTCGGGTCCAGATGAAGTAGGGTCCGAGCAGAATCCATACCCTCATCACCAGATGTTAACCCTTGGGGTTGAAGGTGATCATGATGAGTCTCAGATACATGAGGCACATGCATACTGTACTGTTCAGTCAGAGCAGGTAGAGAAGGAGGGTAACTCTCAGGGTGAGGCGTGGACAACAGAGAGGATGACGATGAGGTTCTAGAACAAACAACCCACCAACTACAGCATTCATTCACCAATTTATTTATTTTTTATTTATTTATTTTGAAAAAAGGTCATTGTAGATTTTGACATTCCACCCGATGGTTTATCTTGTGTCTGGGATCAACAGACAGAAGGGTTTTAACCTGCTGTGTGCTGAATCATAGGCAGGCTAGCAAGTGTTAATCTCTGCTAGTCTGCTTGTTAGGTTCCTTTGATCACACTTAGTCGGGAGGCTAATCACATTTGGTCCCCTTCTATTTAAGCTGGATAAAATCTTCTACCCATGCCAGCTATAGATTTTATGTTGGTCTGTGAGGTTTAGTGTCCCATATTCTCTGATGAAAATTGAGCTATTTGCTTGTTTTGTTTGTGGAAGTTTACACCTGTTGTTTTGTAGCTTCCTACCTTCTCTTGTATTTCCTCCTCAATCTCTTATTGTTTTTACCTATGTGTGTGCGCACTGTGTGACACAGTTTTGGTTTTTCTCTTCTCTGTCTATATCTGTGACTTTAATTACAGTCCTGTACCATCCCTCCCTGAGCAAAGGGAAAGTAGGAAACATATCAAGACTGGTCAGGAGTAGAGTTGAGCGATGTTCGAGGTTTGCCAATTTCATGTTCGAGTGATTTTGGGGGGTGTTCGAGCTCGAACTCGAGTTTTTTGCTTAAAGCTCGACAGTTCGAGTTAGGTTCGAGAACAGTTCGATCAACAAAAACGTGGCTTTTCACAGTAAGACTATGTGCACACGTTGCTATCTGCATGCATCCTGCGTCCCCAGTACAATCCCTCTCTCTTTCCTACTCACCGATCACGGGCGTCTCGCTGCACGGCTGTCAGAAATCTGCGGCGTCTTTTCCTCTTTAGAAAATGGCTGCCGCTTCATTATTCAATCAGATATTCCGTGCTTTCCCCACCCACCGGCGCCCATGATTGGTTGCAGTCAGACACGCCCCCTGCGATGAGTGACAGCTGTCTCACTGCAACCAATCACAGCCGCTGGCAGGCGGGTCTATATCGTGCAGTAAAATAAATAAATAAATAATTTTAAAAAAAAAATGCGGTTCCCCCATATTTGATTCCAGCCAGGATAAAGCCACATGGCTGGAGGCTGGTATTGTCAGGATGGGGAGCGCCACATTATGAGGAGCCCACCACCCTAACAATATCACCCAGCAGCCGCCCAGAATTGCTGCATCCATTAGATGTGACAGTCCCAGGACTCTACACGCCTCATCCCGAAATTGCCCTGGTGCGGTGGCAATCGGGGTAATAATGAGTTTAATCATGCCAGGCGTCTTCCCCAGACACCTTCCATGATTAAACTGTAAGTAAAAGTAAATAAACACACACAACGAAAAATCCTTTATTTGGAATAAAAGACAAAAAAAATCCTCTTTCACCATTTTATTAATCCCAAAACAACAATCCAGGTCCGAAGTAATCCACACGACACTGTCAGCTCTGCTAGCTCTGCTAGCTCTGCTACATTAAGATGACAGGGAGTGTTCTGTGTCCTCTCCACGTAGCACATGCCCATGTTTTTCATTAGAGCCAGTAGCTCAATGGTTAGAGTGCTCAACTTAGAACCATTAGTTCACGAGTTCTAGCCCCGCAGCCGTCCCGGTAATAAATTAAATTTATTTTTAAATTAGAATTATTTATTTATAATTCTAATTTAATTTAATTATGGACTGAGGGGAGGAGCCGGACATCAGCTGTGAGCCACACCTCTAAAATCGGAGCAGTTCACGGAATGAGGCTGCATTGCTCTATCTCTTTCTTTCAGTCAGTCAGTCAGTCTCAGTCAGTCAGTAAGTCAGTCAGTCTCAGTCAGTCAGTCAGTCGATCAGTCAGTCTCATAATATTAAATAACTGAAGTGAGCACTAATATATATTCTGAGTGCAAGTCAAAAAAATACATAGTACATAAGAATAAGGCTGCACATCAAAGTTAGATAATAGTATCATGCTATAAGTATACCGAAAAACATTGAAGCATACAATGAAAAATGCCACTTGCTAACTTGAAAGTGTGAATAATGAAATGCATACCTGCCATGAATATTAGGAAAAAGGAGATATTTAGCAATCGCATTGATCAATGTAACTGAGCCCCAAAACCTCGTCAAGGTATATCTCTATATTGGGGTCCCTAGCTCTATGACCCTAACTGTGTCATCTCATTGCAATTAAAAACTGCTGTGCGTGGAGAGGGGTAACCAAGGACTTTCTTATATAGGAGATGGAAATAACATGGCTGAAAGGGGCGGAGCTGTGTTCACATTCAGAAAAAACTTCATAATACTAAATAGGATAACTGAAGTGAGCACTAATATATATTCTGAGTGCAAGCCAAAAAAATAATACATAGTACATAAGGCTAAGGCTGCACATCAAAGTTAGATAATAGTATAATGCTATAAGCATACCGAAAAACATTGAAGCATACAATGAAAAATGCCACTTGCTAACTTGAAAGTGTGAATAATGAAATGCATACCTGCCATGAATATTAGGAAAAAGGAGATATTTAGCAATCGCATTGATCAATGTAACTGTGCCCCAAAACCTCGTCAAGGTATATCTCTATATTGGGGTCCCTAGCTCTATGACCCTAACTGTGTCATCTCATTGCAATTAAAAACTGCTGTGCGTGGAGAGGGGTAACCAAGGACTTTCTTATATAGGAGATGGAAAAAACATGTCCGAAAGGGGCAGAGCTGTGTTCACATTCAGAAAAAACTTCATAATACTAAATAGGATAACTGAAGTGAGCACTAATATATATTCTGAGTGCAAGCCAAAAAAATACATAGTACATATCTAACTTTGATGTGCAGCCTTATCCTTATGTACTATGTAGTATCATATGATATTGGATCCGGATTGGACGTCGCGGGACCCTTGACCCAGGATTACTGCGGAGGGGGGGGGGGGCTTTTATTTCAATAAAGATGGAGTCACTAATTGTGTTGTGTTTTATTTCTAATAAAAATATTTTTCTGTGTGTTGTGTTTTTTTTTATCTGTACTAGAAATTCATGGTGGCCATGTCTAATATTGGCGTGACACCATGAATTTCGGGCTTAGGGCCAGTTGATAATATACAGCTAGCCCTAACCCCATTATTACCTAGCGAGCCACCCGTCACCAGGCTGCTGGAAGAGTTGGATACAAACGCCAGAAGATGGCGCTTCTATAAAAGCACCATTTCTAGGGGCGGCTGCGGACTGCAATTTGCAGCAGGGGTGCCCAGAAAGCTTGGGCACCCTGAGCTGCAGATACCAATCCCCAGCTGCCTAGTTGTACCTGACTGGACGCAAAAATTGGGCGAAGCCCACGTCATTTTTTTTAAAATTATTTCATGAAATTCATAAAATAATTAAAAAGAAAGGGCTTCCCTATATTTTTGGTTCCAAGACGGGTAGAAATAGGCAGCTGGGGGTTGGGGGCAGCCCGTAGCTGCCTGCTGTACCTGGCTAGCATACAAAAACATGGCGAAGCCCACGTAATTTTTTTGGGGGGCAAAAAACTCCTGCATACAGTCCTGGATAGAGTATGCTGAGCCTTGTAGTTCTGCAGCTGCTGCCTGTCTGTATGGAGGAGAGCAGACATCAGATGCAGAACTACAAGGCTCAGCATGCTCCATTCACTAGTGTATGCAGGAGAGCAGACAGCAGCTGCAGAACTACAAGACTCAGCGTACTCCATCCAGAACTGTATGCAGGAGTTTTTTGCCCATCAAAAAAATGACGTGGGCTTCGCCATATTTTTGTATGCTAGCTAGGTACAGCAGGCATGTATGGCTGCCCCCAACCCCCAGCTTCCTATTTGTACCCGGCTGGGAACAAAAAAAATAGGGAAGCCCTTTTTTTAATTATTTCATAAATTTCATGAAATAATTAAAAAAAAATTCGACATGAGCTTCGCCACATTTTTGTGTCCAGCCAGGTACAACTAGGCAGCTGGGGATTGGAATCCGCAGCACAGGTTAGCCCGAGCTTTCTGGGCCCCTCTGCTGCGAATTGCAGTCCGCAGCCGCCCCAGAAAATGGCGCTTTCATAGAAGCGCGATCATCTGGCACTGTATCCAGCTCTTCCATCTGTCCTGGTGACAGGTGGCTTGCTGGGTAATAATGAGTTAATACTGGCTTTGTTTTACTAGCTAGTATTAAGTCAGAGATTCTTAATGTCAGGCAAGTTTGACCCGGCCATTAAGAATCTCCAATAAAGGGTTAAAAAAAGACACCACACAGGGAAAAATTACTTTAATAGAAATAAATACACAGACACATTAGAGACTCCATGTTTACTAATCCCTCTCATCCCTCCACGATCCATGGTCTTCTGTCTTCTTTCTCCTTCAACCCATGCAGCTCTGCTACATCAGACAGTGCTGCATGGGAGGAAGGACGCTGCTGCTCCCCGTGCACTGCAGTCTATTCACTCAGTCAGTGAGCAGAGGCTGCAGGCTGTAAGCGGTGACGTCACCGCTGACAGGCGGGTTGCTATAGCAACGGTGATCTCCGTTATTGACCGGCTGTGGCAGCAGGTGAATAACGGAACGGGGAAGCAGAACGGGGAGTCGACCATGTGCTACAGCATTTCGCCGGTATACAGAGATGCTGGAACGATCACCGCGTACCGTAGAGTGCAATGACAGGACCTAGAATGACGTCATAGCCATGTGACTAGTCTGTAGCCAATGAGATAATAGACACGTGACTGGTCACATTTTTTTTGTTGACGTCACGGAAGGTCCTATCATCAGTGCTGGTTACCAGGAGGACACAGCAATTATCCGAAGGAAAAGCGGCGGAAGACAGAGTGCAGGACGCATTGCGAGGACCGTGTTATGGCAATGTTTATTAACTGTATGTGTACATTTTTAATGTGTTTTTATGTGTTTGTTTTTGCCTCCCATTGTTTTCAATGGGGTTTGAGAGGTTTGTCGAATGGTTCGCCGAACCGAACTCGAACGTGGCCTCCGTTCAACGAACCGAACTGAACTCGAGCCTTTAGAGGCTGGCTCATCTCTGGCCAGGGCCGGGCCAGGAAGGAGACTCAGGCATCCCCACCATTAGGGGTATCCCTGAGAATAGAGATAGCATAGGGGCCCCTAGCTTGAGGGACAGCTTAGGGGGCCCAGGTTCCCCGCTATCCCAGAGTCATTGTGACACCACCCCAGAATTCAGGCGTTTCACCTCAGCTTTTTCTTATTGCCCTGGTCTGGAGGCAATTGAGGTAATGGTAATGGGCAGCTGTGTAGTGTCAGCTGGCATTAAGCTCTGGTATTAATAATGGAGAGGTGTCAGACACCCCCATTATTAACCCTGTAAGTGAAAAGAAAAAACACACACACAAAAAACCTTATATGAAAACAAACTCTCCCACACTTTCAATGGTTCTCTATTTTATTAAAAAGAAAATTAATGTAGGACCGTCATAATACATGGATTCAGAAGTAGTCCAGAAATGGAAATCGTAAAGACATAGAGACATAAAAAGAGAGAAGTAAAAATATGTCCCTGTCCCTCGTTTATCAATTTATTAGAAAGCAAAGTTTCTAGCGCTGACGTAGTCCAGTGGTTGCTACGGTGTTCCATGATTACCTAGATCAAAGGCTATGGAGAATCAGAACAAGGCTCTGTAGATTTTGAGCAGAAGCCAGTCTTCACCACAGATTGACCACCATTCCCATTTCCATTTTGCTTTGCTAGTGAAGTAGTGCAACATAATCCAATATTGGCCTTTTTCTCTTCCTTTGGGGATTGAACTGTGCATTCTGAATTCCCTATACCCTACACTGTAGCACTGCTTGGCCCTCATTTTTTATGGTGGCTGTCATAGTTTCCCCTGATTGGCTAGATGTGATTTGATAACTGCAGGTCATTATGGGAAAGCCTGCCTGTCTATCCCTGCTGTCATTGGTCCACTCTGTGACTCTTCAAAGTGATGTCCTGCATTTTTTTTGAAAATTTTCACAGATCTTATCTCAAACTGTTCAGATTTGTTGAACCTAAAATTTCGGAAAGTTGATTCTTAGGGGATCAATTCATTCATCTCTACTATTCAGGGTTTGAAAAGATATGTAAACCTTTAAAGTTTATTATTTTATTAGCTAATTATAAGATTAGTTTATTATTAGTGATGGACGAGCATGCTTGTCACTACTCATTACTCGATCAAGCATTACTGTGCTCGAGAGACTCAATACTTGATCCATTATTCTGGTGCCCGGGTGCCTTGTTTGAGTCCATGCACTGCATGTTTCTCCACTTTTTATCATAGTAATTTATAATAATAACAATTTTTTATTTATATAGCTCCAAATATATTCCACAGCACTTTACAATTCAAGGGGACATGTACAGACAATATGACACATTACAGAACAACAAAATACTGATACCAAGAGGGGTGAGGGGCCTGCTCGTAAGCTTTCCTATGAGGAAATAGAGGAGGCTCAAAAGGTAAATGGGAAAAAATAAATAAATAAATAAATAATGATTGTCATATATGGTGCGGCCATTAATATAATAATAGGGAATTCAAAAAATATTCTTACACTAATTTATACATTTACTTGGTTGCATATATTAACATCTACTATAAGATTCTGACTTGTTTCTGCTCTAAAGGAAGCATTACATCATAAATGGATTCTGTAAAAAGTTTTGAATAGTTAAAAGTAATAAGCAACCAGATTTTTTACAATCACAGATACAGAGAAAAAAAATGAACATGCAGGGTATGCAGCAAGACGATACAGGGGACCAAAACTGGAAGAAAATTATGTAAAGGGCAGAATTGGAATAGTTAGATGAGTGAGGTGAGGTGATAGGCTAGTCTAAAGAAATTTGTTTTTAGCGCCACTTAAAAGTATGGATGTTGGGAATTAATCAAATTGTTCTTGGTAATGTGTTCCAGAGAAATAATGTGGATTGCGAAACGTTTTGGAGACAGGAGTGGGAAGTTAGAATTATTGAGGATGTCAGTCTTAGGTCATTAGCAGAACGGAGTAAGGTGATAGACAGCGATGAGGGAGGAGATGTAGGGCAGTGCAGATCTGTGGAGAGCTTTGTGGCTGAGAGATATAAGTATATATTAAGGCCCCTTTACACACTGAAACTTTCTAGCGATCCCACCAGCGATCCCAACCTGGCTGGGATCGCTACAAAGTCTCTGGTGAGCTGTCAAACAGGCAAACCTGGCCAACGACGCAACAGCGATCCGGACCTGCAGAACGACCTAGCTAGTCATTGGGGACGTTGTAAAGCAGCTTTTTGAAAGGGAAGTCGCTAACGAAGTCGCTGTAAAGTCCCCTTTACACACTAAAACTTTGCTGCACAGCGGGAAACAAAGGACCAAAGAATGGTCCTGAACGATTTGTAGCGATCACAACTTCACAGCAGGGGCCAGGTCGCTGATGTGTTTCACACACTGCAATGTCGCTGGGGAGGTCGCTATAACGTCACCAAACCAGTGACGTTACAGCGATGTCGTTTGCGATGTTGCAGTGTGTAAAGCCACCTTTAGACTCTGTAGCGGATGGGCAACCGTGCAGTGACTGGCACAGGGTATAGGCATCGGTGAAGTGGTTGGAGAGGAAAATGATGCTGGCTGTGGCATTCAGGATTTATTGGAGAGGGGAGAGTTTAGTAACAGGGAGACCGATTAGTAGAAAATTGCAGTAATCCAGGGGAAAGTGAATAAGAGTAACGTTAAAAACGTTTTTGCAGAGTCAACGGTAAGAAAAGGTCGAATTCTAAAGATGTTTTTTAGGTGGAGAACTGGAGGTGAGATGAGCGAGTGACTGATCAAATGTGGGGTGTGAAGCAGACATCTGAGTCAAATATAACCCCAAGACAGCAAGCGTGCTGCTGAGGAGTAATGGTAGAACCACACAGAAATGGTAATATTGGGTTTAGGAAGGTTAGGAGAGGAAGGAAACATGAGAAGTTCAGTTTTTGACAGATTAAGTTTTAGGTAGAGGGAGGACATGATGTTAGAGATACTAGGCGGACAGTCACTGGTATTTTGCAATAATATAGGGGTGATGTCAGGAGATGAGTTATATAATTGGGTATCATCAGCATACATATGGTACTGGAAACTAAATCTACTGATGGTTTGTCCAATAGGGGCAGTGTATAACAGAAGGGGGCCTAAGACTGAACCCTGGGGAACTTCGACAGTATGTGGAAGAGGAGTGGCAAAAGAAACATTGAAGGCTTGATCAGAGAGATAGTAGAGGAACCAAGAGAGAGAATGGTGTCCTTGAGCCCGATAGAGCAGAGCGTAGTGAGGAGATGCTGGTGATCCATGGTGCCGAATGCAGCAGAGAGATCCAGGAGAATCAACAGGGATTGGTGACCACTAGATTTAGCTGTTAGTAGATCATTATAGACTTTAGTAAGAGCAGTTTCAGTAGAGTATAAGGAGTAGAGTTGAGCGATGTTTGAGGTTCGCCAATTTCACGTTCGAGTGATTTTGGGGGTGCTCGAGATCGAACTCGAGCTTTTTGCTAAAAGCTCAACAGTTCGAGTTACGTTCGAGAACGGTTCGATCACCATAAACGTGGCTTTTCACAGTAAGGCTATGTACACATGTAGCTATCTGCATGCGTCCTGCGTCCCCAGCACAATCCCTCTCCCTTTCCTACTCACCGATCACGTGCGCCTCGCTGCACGGCTGTCACAAATCTGCGGCGTCTTTTCCTCTTTAAAAAATGGCTGCCACTTCATTAGTCAATTAGTTATTCCGTGCTTTCACCGCCCACCAGCGCTTATGATTGGTTGCAGTCAGACACGTCCCCAAGCTGAGTGACAGCTGTCTCACTGCAACCAATCACAGCCGCCGGTGGGCGGGTCTATATCGTGCATTAAAATAAATAAATAAAAAAAAATTAAAAAATGCGGTCCCCCCATATTTGATACCAGCCAGGATAAAGCCACACGGCTGGAGGCTTGTATTGTCAGGATGAAGAGCGCCATGGTATGGGGAGCCCTCCAGCCTAACAATATCACCCAGCAGCCGCCTAGAATTGCCACATCCATTAGGTTCGACAATCCTGGGGGACTCGGACAATCCAAAGGTTGACTCCTGACCCGCTCCATCCTGAATTGCCCTTGTGCGGTGGCAATTGGGGTAATAATGAGTTTAATCATGCCAGGCTTCTCCCCGAGATACCTTCCATAATTAAACTGTAAGTGAAAGTAAAGAAACACACACTGAAAAATCCTTTATTTGGAAGAAAAGACAAAAAATCACCCTCTTTCACCCCTTTATTAATCCCAAAAATACCCCTCCAGGTCCGAAGTAATCCACACGACACTGTCAGCTCTGCTCCCTCAAGATGTAGTGGCACTGAAGTGACTCATGCGGTTAGCAGACTTCAGTCAGCACAGCAGGCTTCAAGATTACAAAATCTGCCTATCTATATTGTAAGAGGCACTAGACTAGTGGATAAAGTGCCTGCCTAGGAAGCATAATGTCAGGAGTTCTAGTCCTGGTAAAGATTTTTATTTTTTTTTTTTTTATTTATGATTTTAAATTATATTTATTATCTATTTATAAAGTGAAAGTAAATAAACACACACCATGAAAAATCCTTTATTTGGAATAAAAAACAAAAAAACAGTTTCACCATTTTATTAAAATCCTCCAATACCCATCCAGGTCCAACGTAATCCACACAACACTGTCATCTCTGCTACAGAACACAAGTGCTCTGCATGAGCTTCACGTAGCAATGAAGTGAATCACATGGTCAGCTGAGACTTCAGCAATCCAGACTTCAAGATAGGCAGATTTGCTAATCATTCACATTAGAGGTAATAGCTGAGTGGATAGAGTGCTCACCTAGGGAGCATAAGGTTCTAGACCCGGTAACATTTTTTTTTTTTTTTTATTTATAATATATTTATAAATATAATTTATTATGCACTGAGGGGAGGAGTCGGACATCAGCTGTGAGCTCTCTCTATCTCTCTCCTTTCTCTCTCTCTCCTTTCTCTCTCTCCTTTCTTTCTCTCCTTTCTCGCTCTCCTTTCTTTCTCTCCTTTCTTTCTCTCCTGTCCCTCTCTCTCCTTTCTCTCTCTCCTTTCTTTCTCTCCTTTCTCTCTCTCTCCTTTCTCTCTCTTCTTTCTCTCTCTCCTTTCTCTCCTTTCTTTCTTTCCTTTCTCTCCTTTCTGTCTCTTCTTTCTCTTCCTTCTCTTCCTTCTCTTCTTTCTCCTCTTTCTCTTCTCTTTCTTCTTTCTCTCTCTCTCCTTTATTTATCTCTCTCCTTTCTCTCGCTCTCCTTTCTTTCTCTCCTTTCTCTCTCTCCTTTCTTTCTCTCCTTTCTCTCTCTCTCTTTCTCTCTCTCCTTTCTTTCTCTCCTTTCTCTGTTTCCTTTCTTTCTCTTTTTTCTCTTCTTTCTCCTCTTTCTCTCTCTCTTCCTTCTCTCTCTCTTCCTTCTCTCTCTCTTCCTTCTCTGTCTTTTCCTTCTCTCTCTCTTCCTTCTCTCTCTCTTCTTTCCCTCTCTTCTTTCCCTCTCTCCATTCTTTCTCTCTCTCCTTTCTCTCTCCTTTCTCTCTCTCTCCTTTCTTTCTTTCTTTCCTTCCTCTCTCTCCTTTCTTTCTCTCCTTTCTCTCTCTCTGTTCTCTCTCCTTTCTTTTCTTTCTCTCCTTTCTTTCTCTTCTTTCTCTTCTCTTCTTTTTCTCTCTTCTTTCTCTCTTTCTCCTTTCTCTCCTTTCTTTCTCTCTTTCCTTTCTCTCTCCTTTCTCTCTCTCCTTTCTTTCTCTCTCTCCTATCTCTCTCTCCTTTCTTTCTCTCTATCATTTCTTTCTCTACTTTCTCTCTCTCTTTCTCTTCCTCCTTTCTTTCTCTCCTTTCTCTCTATCCTTTCTTTCTCTTCTTTCTCTACTTTCTATTCTTTCTCTTCTTTCTCCTAACTCTTCTCTTTCTTATTTCTCTCTCTCTCTCTCTCTTCCTTCTCTCTTTCTCTTCTTTCTCTCTCTCCTTTCTTTCTCTCTCCTTTCTCTCTCTCCTTTCTTTCTCTCTATCTCTTTCTCTCTCTCATTTCTTTCTCTTCTTTCTCTCTCTCCTTTCTTTCTCCTCTTTCTCTACTTTCTCTTCTTTCTCTACTTTTTCTACTTTCACTACTTTCTCTTCTTTCTCTTCTCTCTCTCTTCTTTCTCTCTTTCTCTCTCTTCCTTCTCTCTTTCTCTTCTTTCTCTCTCTCCTTTCTTTCTCTCTCTTTTTTCTCTCTCCTTTCTTTCTCTCTCTCTTTTTCTCTCTCCTTTCTCTCTTTCCTTTCTTTCTTTCCTTTCTCTCTCTCTTTCTCTCTCTCCTTTCTTTCTCTCCTTTCTCTCTCTCTCTCCTTTCTTTCTCTTCTTTCTCTTCTTTCTCTTCTTTCTCCTCTTTCTCTTCTCTCTCTTCTTTCTCTCTTTCTCTCTCTTCCTTCTCTCTTTCTCTTCTTTCTCTCTCTCTCCTTTCTTTCTCTCTCTTCTTTCTCTCTCTCCTTTCTCTCTTTCCTTTCTTTCCTTTCTCTCTCCTTTCTTTCTCTCCTTTCTCTCTCTCTCCTTTCTTTCTCTTCTTTCTCCTCTTTCTCTTCTCTCTCTTCTTTCTCTCTCTCTCTTCCTTCTCTCTTTCTCTTCTTTCTCTCTCTCCTTTCTTTCTCTCCTTTCTCTCTCTCTCCTTTCTTTCTGTTCTTTCTCTTTTTTCTGTTCTTTCTCCTCTTTCTCTTCTCTCTCTTCTTTCTCTCTTTCTCTCTCTTCCTTCTCTATTTCTCTTCTTTCTCTCTCCTTTCTTTCTCTCTCTTCTTTCTCTCTCCTTTCTTTCTCTCTCTCTCTTTCTCTCTCTCCTTTCTTTCTCTCCTTTCTCTCTCTCCTTTCTTTCTCTTCTTTCTCTACTTTCTCTTCTTTCTCCTCTTTCTCCTCTCTCTCTTCTTTCTCTCTTTCTCTCTCTCTTCCTTCTCTCTTTCTCTTCTTTCTCCTCTTTCGCTTCTTTCTCTCTCTTCTTTCTCTTTCTCTCTCTTTCTCTCTCTTCTTTCTCTCTTTCTCTCTCTTCTTTCTCTCTTTCTCTCTTTCTCTCTCTCTCTCTCTTCTTTCTCTCTCTTTCTCCCTCTCTCTACTTTCTCTCTCTCTCTCTTTCTCAGACCTGGCGATGATCAGCTGATGCGGTCACCTGATGGAATCAGCTGACACTATAAGTCGAGCGGTGAGGCCGGCTTTTTACCGTCGGCCGGCTAAACTATCAGCTGATGCTGTTGGACAGGAGTCTGCACTGAAGTGTGTAGTTTGTTTTGTTTTTTTTTTGCACTGATGCATCAGCTGATTGTATAAAAGCCGTTTATACAATCAGCTGCTGTGTCATGTGATTCAGTCCCTTGAACCTGAAACATCATCTGATCGCTTTGCCTTCCAGCAAACCGATCAGATGATATTGGATCTGTTTTGGACGGGATGGGACCCTTGACCCAGGATTACTGTGGAGGAGGGTTCTTTATTTAAATAAAGATGGAATCACTAATTGTGTTGTGTTTTATTTATAATAAAAATATTTTTCTGTGTGTTGTGGTTCTTTTTATCGGTACTAGAAATTCATGGTGGCCATGTCTAATATTGGCAAGCCACCATGAATTTCGGGCTTAGGGCCAGTTGATAATATACAGCTAGCCCTAACCCCATTATTACCCAGCAAGCCAACATCACCAGGGCTGTTGGAAGAGTTGGATACAGCGCCAGATGATGGCGCTTCTATGAAAGCGCCATTTTCCTGGGGCGGCTGCGGACTGAAATTCGCAGCAGAGGGGCCCAGAAAGCTCAGGCCAACCTGTGCTGTGGATTCAAATCCCCAGCTGCCTAGTTGTACCTGGCTGGACACAAAAATATGGCGAAGTCCACGTCATTTGTTTTTTAATTATTTCATGAAATTCATGAAATAATAAAAAAGGGCTTCCCTATATTTTTGGTTCCCAGCCGGGTACAAATAGGCAACTGGGGGTTGGGGGCAGCCCATAGCTGCCTGCTGTACCTGGCTAGCATACAAAAATATGGCGAAGCCCAAATAATTTTTTAGGAGGGCAAAAAGTCCTGCATACAGTCCAGGATGGAGTATACTGAGCCTTGTAGTTCTGCAGCTGCTGTCTGTCTGTATGGAGGAGAGCAGACAGCAGCTGCAGAATGGCAAGTCTCAGCATGCTCCATTCACTAGTGTATGCAGGAGAGCAGACAGCAGCTGCAGAACTACAAGGCTCAGCATAATCCATCCAGGACTGTATGCAGGAGTTTTTTGCCCACCAAAAAAATGACGTGGGCTTCGCCATGTTTTTGTATGCTAGCCAGGTACAGCAGGCAGGTACGGCTGCCCCCAACCCCCAGCTGCCTATTTGTACCCGGCTGGGAACTAAAAATATAGGGAAGCCCGTTTTTTTTTAATTATTTCACTTATTTCATGAAATAATTAAAAATCAAATGACGTTGGCTTCGCCATATTTTTGTGTCCAGCCAGGTACAACTAGGCAGCTGGGGATTGGAATCCGCAGCACAGGTTAGCCCGAGGTTTCTGGGCGCCTCTGCTGTGAATTGCAATCCGCAGCCGCCCCAGAAAATGGCGCTTTCATAGAAGCGCCATCATCTGACGCTGTATCCAACTCTTCCAACAGCCCTGGTGACGGTGGCTTGCTGGGTAATAATGGGTTAGTACTGGCTTTGTTTTACTAGCTAGTATTAAGCCAGAGATTCTTAATGTCAGGCAAGTTTGACCCGGCCATTAAGAATCTCCAATAAAGGGTTAAAAAAAGACACCACACAGAGAAAAAATACTTTAATAGAAATAAATACACAGACACACTTAGAGACTCCATGTTCATTACTCCCTCTTATCTCGCCACGATCTGGCTCTTCTGTCTTCTTTCTCTTTCAACACATGCAGCGCTGCTACATCAGCAGCGCTGCATGGGGAAAGACTCTGTTCCCCGTGCAGTGTTTTCACTCCGTGAGTGAGAAGGAGCTGCTGCCTGTAAGCGGTGACGTCACCACTGACAGGCGCGTTGCTATAGCAACGGTGATCTCTGTTATTGACCAGCTGTGGCAGCCGGTTTATAACGGAATGGGGAAGAAGACCGGGAACCCGACCGTGTACCAGAGCATGTCGCCGGTACACGGAGATACAAAAAAGATTACCGTGTACTGGAGAGATGCACTGACAGGTCCTATATGACGCGTCATAGTCATGTGACCAGTCTGTAGCCAATGAGATAACAGACATGTGACTGGTCACATGCTATTTTGACATCACGGAAGGTCCTGTCATCAGTGCTGGTTACCGGGAGGACGCAGCGATCATCGGAAGGAATAGCGACATGAGACAGAGTGCAGGACGGATCGCGGGGACCGGTAAGTGTTATGGCAATGTTTATTAACTGTATGTGTACATTTATAATGTGTTTTTATGTGTTTGTGATTGCCTCCTATTGTTTTCAATGGGGTTCGAGAGGTTCGTCGAATGGCTCGTCGAACGGGGCACCGTTCGACAAACCGAACCGAACTCGAACTTTAGGGGGGTGGCTCCTCTCCAATAAGGAGCGTAAACCAAATTGTAGAATATTATCTGACAGATAGCGGATTAAACGGGAGTGGACCAAGCATTCCAGAAGTTTGGAGATGAAGGGGAAATTAGAGACAGGTCTGTAGTTAGTAGTAGAGATTAGCTAACTTGTTCTGTTCACATTCGCCAATTTCAAATTTGGTATGAGCATTTCCCTATTCGGTTCTAGGTCGTGTACCCGAACATGTTTGGGAAATCCTGGTAATGTTCTGCTATGTTCATTTTCCAAAATGCTTTTCTATATTATATGATGATTTTGGATAGGAATGTGGTGCTGTATAATGAATGGGAGAGGGGGGGGTTAATGATGGAAGGGGGTGAAGAGAGGCCAGAGGAGAGGCACATTTTTTTTTTTTCGCTTAACCTTCCTGCAGCCAATCACAGATAGACAGAGATGAGGGAGGAGATGTAATGAACCATTTCAATAGGTATTGCTACTTTTTAGTGCCAGATACTTAGTACTTCTGCGGACGATCCCAGTATTGACTAGAGTTGAGCGCGGTTCGAGGTTCTCCAGTTCGCGGCTCGAGTGATTTTGGGGGCTGTTCTAGATCGAACTAGAACTCGAGCTTTTTGCTAAAGCTCGATAGTTCTAGATACGTTCGAGAACGGTTCTAGCAGCAAAAAAGACCAGCTAATTCCTAGCTGGCTTTCCGCTGTAATAGTGTAAGTCACTCTGTGACTCACACTATTATGAAATTTCAGTGTACAGTGTACGGGAACAGCGCATTCAGATCACTGCTGTATGGATAATGGCGATCGCCATTTTTTTTTTTTCCTTGTCTTCCTTCCCTAAGCGCACGCGTGTAGTGGGGCGGGCCAGCATGTCAGCCAATCCCAGACACACACACAGCTAAGTGGACTTTTAGCCAGAGAAGCAACGGCATGTGTAATAGGATGTCAATGTCACATGTCCCTGCATTATAAAACCGGAGATTTTCCTCCAGCACGCCATTATCTGCCTTCTGCGTCCTTGGTGTCAGTCATCACTGGCGCAGCTCCTATCGCCGATACTGCTGTGTACGCTCTATACACAGCGCTATACAGAATAGGGATAGCACTTTCTATCAGTCCTTTTAAGGGCTCATACCGGCAGGGACAGAGCCATAGGTGACAGGTCCGTGAAAACAGAGTTTAACAGCTACACAAGATGACAGCGTCTGTGTAGCTAAGGTCAGGGATTTCCTCGCTGCATTTCCCCACAACCCTGCCACTGTACCCTCCTGCCCTTTGCACACTCAAACTCATTGTTACTAAGCCATTATACTAGCAAACACTGAGTGAACTTAGTGGCATCCTAAACGTGGCTGTTGGACTTCTGTATTGTCCCACTAGTGCAAAGATATTTGAAGCACGTCTGCCTGCACTGCACACTCAAACTCATTGTAACTAAGCCATTATACTAGCAAACACTGAGTGAACTTAGTGGCATCCTAAACGTGGCTGTTGGACTTCTGTATTGTCCCACTAGTGCAAAGATATTTGAAGCACGTCTGCCTGCACTGCACACTCAAACTCATTGTAACTAAGCCATTATACTAGCAAACACTGAGTGAACTTAGTGGCATCCTAAACGTGGCTATTGGACTTCTGTATAGTCAGAGTAGTGCAAAGATATTTGCAGCACGTCTGCCTGCATTGCACACTCAAACTCATTGTTACTAAGCCATTATACTAGCAAAAACTGCTGCAACTTAGTGGCATACAAAAAGTGGCTGTTGTACTCCATTTGTGCCCCACAGGTGCCAAGCTATTTACAGCACCTCTGCATGACACCCTCCTGCTCTGTTTTTAAAAGCTATAATAATTAGAGATGAGCGAACCGGTCCCGGTTCGGCTCGAGGTCGGTTCGCCGAACGGAGGTCCCGTTCGAGTTCGGCTCGTCGAACGTTCGACGAACCGAACTCGAACTGCATAGGAAACAATGGCAGGCAATCCCAAACACAGAAAAACACCTAGAAAACACCCTCAAAGGTGTCCAAAAGGTGACAAACCACTCACAACACATGGGAAAGTGACAAGGACATATACTCATGCGAAAACAAAAGAGCTGGACAAGGAAAAAGAGGAGGAGACACAGATATAGGCATGGCACGCCCTTCTAAAATCATGTAAAACAACGCAAGGTGACTCCAAGCGGAGTTTCCCTTTTTTCCAAAAATTGGGCCACACAGACACCCCATCAGTGGCAGCACTTGTGTCCCAGTTGTACACTTCACAGCTAGATTTGCATCAAGCACATTCAAAAATACGCCATTCTTAACCGTCCCCAGGATGACACCGGGGTAGGTAGCTAAGTCTTTCCTGATCCCAGCTCTGTTCATCTTGGCTCCTTTTAAAAAACACAGCAAGCAAGGGTTACTCCAAGCGGAGTCTCCCTTTTTTTCCAAAAATTGGGCCCCACACACACCCACCCCTTCAGTGGCAGCACTTGTGCCCCAGTTGTACACTTCACAGCTAGATTTGCATCAAGCACATTCGAAAATGCGCCATTCTTATCCATCCCCAGGATGACACCGGGGTAGGTAGCAAAGTCTTTCCTGATCCCAGCTCTGTTTATCTTGGCTTCTTTTAAAAACACAGCAAGCAAGGGTTACTCCAAGCGGAGTAACCCTTTTTTCCAAAAATTGGGCCCCACACACACCCACCACTTCAGTGGCAGCAGTTGTGCCCCAGTTGTACACTTCACAGCTAGATTTGCATCAAGCACATTCAAAAATACGCCATTCTTATCCATCCCCAGGATGACACCGGGGTAGGTAGCAAAGTCTTTCCTGATCCCAGCTCTGTTCATCTTGGCTTCTTTTAAAAACACAGCAAGCAAGGGTTACTCCAAGTGGAGTCTCCCTTTTTTCCAAAAATTGGGCCCCACACACACCCACCATTTCAGTGGCAGCAGTTGTGCCCCAGTTGTACACTTCACAGCTAGATTTGCATCAAGCACATTCAAAAATACGCCATTCTTATCCATCCCCAGGATGACACCGGGGTAGGTAGCAAAGTCTTTCCTGATCCCAGCTCTGTTCATCTTGGCTTCTTTTAAAAACACAGCAAGCAAGGGTTACTCCAAGCGGAGTCTCCCTTTTTTCCAAAAATTGGGCCCCACACACACCCACCACTTCAGTGGCAGCAGTTGTGCCCCAGTTGTACACTTCACAGCTAGATTTGCATCAAGCACATTCAAAAATGCGCCATACTTAACCGTCCCCAGGAGGACACCGGGGTAGGTAGCTAAGTCTTTCCTGATCCCAGCTCTGTTCATCTTGGCTTCTTTTAAAAACACAGCAAGCAAGGGTTACTCCAAGCGGAGTCTCCCTTTTTTCCAAAAATTGGGCCCCACACACACCCACCACTTCAGTGGCAGCAGTTGTGCCCCGAGTTGTACACTTCACAGCTACATTTGCATCAAGCACATTCACAAATACGCCATAATTAACCGTCCCCAGCATGACACCGGGGTAGGCAGATAAAGTCTTTGCTGAACCATGACTTGTTCATCTTGGCTTCTTTTAAAAACAATGTAAGCAAGGGTTACTCCAAGCGGAGTCTCCCTTTTTTTCCAAAAATTGTGCCCCACACACACCCACCCATTCAGTGGCAGCACTTGTGCCCTAGTTGTACACTTCACAGCTACATTTGCATCAAGCACATTCCAAATCCACAAGCATTTACTCTCCCCAGGATGACACAGGGGTTGTAAATTCCTTCTGGATCCATGACTTGTTCATTTTGATGAACGTCAGTCTGTCCACATTGTCACTGGACAGACGCGTGCGCTTATCTGTCAGCACACACCCAGCAGCACTGAAGACACGTTCAGAGACAACGCTGGCAGCTGGACACGACAAAATCTCCAAGGCGTAAGTTGCGAGCTCTGGCCATTTTTCTAGGTTTGAAGCCCAAAAGGAGCAAGGCTCCAGTTGCACAGTCATGGCATCGATGTTCATTCGGAGATACTCCTGTATCATCCTCTCCAGCCGTTGACTATGTGTCAGACTTGTTGTCTCTGGTGGCCTTGCAAAGGAGGGTCTAAAAAAATTATGAAAAGATTCCATAAAATTGCTGTTACCAGCACCAGATACGGTCCTACTGGTACAGTTAGACTGTTGAAGATGACGAGACCGTCCCATGTTTGTCAAGTTACAACTGGGAGATTCACTCACTGCACCTGCACGGTTGTTTGGTGGAAAAGCGGATCTAAGATCGAGTAACAGCTTCTGCTGATACTCCTGCATACGTGCGTCCCTTTCTATGGCTGGAATTATGTCACAAAATTTGGACTTGTACCGGGGATCTAATAGTGTGGCAAGCCAGTAGTCATCATCACTTCTAATTTTGACAATACGAGGGTCATGTTGGAGGTAGTGCAACAAGAAGGCACTCATGTGTCTTGCGCAGCCATGCGGACCAAGTCCACGCTGTGTTTGTGGCATAGAGGTGCTAACCGTTCTTTCTTCCTCTGACATCTCCCCCCAACCTCTTTCAGCTGAAATTTGACCAAGGTCTCCCTCATCTGCTAAGTCTTCCATGTCCATGGACAGTTCGTCCTCCATTTCTTCATGTCCTCCTGCACCTTCCTCAACATCTCGCCTGCTACCATGCGCCCTTGTTGATCCCTGTCCCCCATGCTCCCATGCCTGGCGCCTTGGTGATGATGAACGTCTGGACCTTGGTGATGTTGTTGTGTCTTGCGCATATGAATCCTCCTGTAGTTCATCCCCTTCCTGTTGTCCCACCCTCTGACTCCGAATAGTGTTTAGCGTGTGTTCCAGCATGTAAATGACTGGAATCGTCATGCTGATAATGGCATTGTCAGCGCTAAACATATTCGTCGCCATGTCGAAACTGTGCAGAAGGGTGCATAGGTCCTTGATCTGAGACCACTCCATCAGGGTGATCTGCCCCACCTCTGCATCTCGTTGGCCCAGGCTATACGTCATGACGTATTGCACTAGGGCACGGCGGTGCTGCCACAGTCGCTGTAACATGTGGAGAGTTGAATTCCAGCGTGTCGCCACATCGCATTTCAGGCGATGAACCGGCAGGCCGAAAGACTTCTGGAGCGATGCAAGTCGCTCAGCTGCGGCGCTTGAACGGCAGAAGTGAGCAGACAGTTTTCGTGCCCTGTTCAGAAGGCCATCTAGGCCGGGATACTGGGTTAAAAATTGCTGCACGACAAGGTTCAACACGTGAGCCATACAAGGTACGTGTGTCACCTTGCCCAGGCGAAGGGCCGCACCCAGGTTTGCTGCATTGTCGCACACGGCCTTACCAGGCTGCAGGTTGAGTGGAGACAACCATTTATTAAACTCGGACCGCAGAGCTGACCACAACTCCTCAGCTGTGTGACTCTTATTCCCAAGACATGTCAAGCTAAAGACCGCCTGATGCCGTTGCGCTCTGCTGCCAGCATAGTAATGAGGGGTGCGTGATTCCTTCTGCGCAGTGAGAACGCTGGTGGCCTGACCAGGCAGGCTTGGGGCGGAGGTGGAGGACCCAGATGAGGTGGAGGATGCAGAAGCAGTGGCGGAACTTGGGCAGACAGAGGATTGACACACAAGTCGTGGGGACGGCAAGACTTGTGCAGCAGACCCTTCACCATCTATCACCATAGTTACCCAGTGCCCAGTCAGCGACATGTAACGTCCCTGTCGATGCTTACTGGTCCAAGTATCGGTGGTGAAATGCACCCGTTCACACACAGAGTATCTCAAGGAAGCGGTGATGTTGTGTGCGACATGCTGGTGTAGCGCGGGCACACCTTTCTTAGAGAAGTAGTGGCGACTAGGCATCTGGTACTGTGGCACAGCGACAGACATAAGGTCTCTAAAATCATGTGTGTCCACTAGGCGGAAAGGCAGCATTTCTGTAGCCAACAGCTTACAGAGGGATAGAGTCAACCTCTTAGCTTTGTCATGGGTCGCAGGAAATGGCCTTTTATTTGTCCACATCTGAGGGACAGAGATCTGGCTGCTGTGTGTAGACGATGTTGAGTAGGGTGTCCCTGGAAAAATGCAGGTTTGTGAGGAAAGTGCAGGCGGAGACATGATGTTGCCTTCATCCAAAGTTGGTGCTATCGATGTCTGAGACAGCTGTACACACTCACTTGTTTCCCCTTCCAAAACAACTGACGACCTACCAAGCAAACTGCCTGTTGCGGTTACAGTGGTGGAAGTTGTGGGTGGAAAAACAGGTGTGACAGCTGTCCCACAGTCCTAGAAGATGACGAGCGCGCGGATGCACTGGAAGGGGCAGGCGGTGGATGGTTCGCTCCGCTAGGCCGCATTGCAGCACGGTGAGCTTCCCACCGGGCCATATGATATTTATTCATGTGACGATTCATGGAAGAAGTTGTCAAACTGCTGAGGTTTTGACCTCTACTAAGAGAACCATGACAAATTTTACAGATCACATAATTTGGGCGATCTTTTTCTCTGTCAAAAAAGGACCAGGCTAGGCAAGGCTTAGAGGCCATGCGACCTGATGATCCACCCCGAATAATGCTCAGAGGCAGAGTGGTGGCTGAGGATGCAGTTGTAGACGTGCTACCAGTACGCCGACTCTGTCCAGGAAGGCGCAAGGTAACTTCGTCATCAGTTGCATCCTCCTCCACCACCTCTGTTGACCTCCTCGAGTGCCTGACTGTGGGTTGACAGTAGGTGGGATCTAGAACTTCATCATCAATTGTTGTGTTTGCACTCCCCTCCCCCTCTGACCGAGCCTCTTCTTGCCCTGACCGAATATTTAAGTTGTCATCCCAATCGGGTATCTGAGTCTCATCTTCATCAGTATGTTCCTCATTGTCTATAACCAGAGGTGTTACAGTTTGTGACAAAGGGTCAACATTATGCTCCGAAACTTGGTCCTCACGGCCTGAATCAGAGTCACAAAGGTTCTGGGCATCACTGCAGACCATTTCCTGTTCTGTACTCACTGTAGCTTGGGAGCAGACCTCTGATTCCCAGGCTATAGTGTGACTGAACAGCTCTGCAGACTCAGCCATCTCAGTTCCACCATACTGTACAGGGCTGATGGAGACTTCAGAGCTGGGAGAAATCAAGTTTGATTGGGATGACAACTCAGAGGACTGGTGTTTTTTGGATGCGGTACTTGAAGTGGCTGAGAGGGCACTTGTTGGACCACTTGAGATCCATTCAAGCATTTTCCTTTTTTGGCCATCATCTACCTTTGTTCCTGTTGTTCGTGTCCGTAAAAAAGGGAGCACATCGGATTGTCCACGGTAAGTAGTAGACATCTTACTTTTGCTGGTAGATGGTCTATCTTCAGCAGATGACAATGGAGCTTTGCCACCTTCCCCACGGACAAAACCTTTTTTGTCTTTTCCACGACGCCTCTTCCCCTTTCCACCAGCATCTGTCATTTTGCCACTCATGTTGATTGCAACAAGATTGTGGACTGAAAATGTGGTAGTAAAAATTGAGAGGTGGTGTAAATTGCAGTGGTGGTCTAGCTTTATTAACAGCCGAATAATAAAGAATAAATATCCCTGACAATGCAACTACGGCCCTTAAACTGGCAGCAAAAATTGCTAGTATAATGGCTTAGTTATAATGAGTTGGAGCGTGCTATGCAGGCAGAGGTGCTCTGCAAATGTCTTTGCACTAGTGTGACTAGACAACAGTCCAATAGCCACGTTTAGGATGCCACTAGGTACACTGAGTGTTTGCTAGTATAATGGCTTAGTTATAATGAGTTGGAGTGTGCAATGCAGGCAGAGGTGCTCTGCAAATGTCTTTGCACTAGTGGGACTATAGCAAAGTCCAATAGCCACGTTTAGGATGCCACTAGGTACACTGAGTGTTTGCTAGTATAATGGCTTAGTTATAATGAGTTGGAGTGTGCAATGCAGGCAGACGTGCTCTGCAAATGTCTTTGCACTAGTGTGACTATAGCAAAGTCCAATAGCCCTGTTTAGGATGCCACTAGGTACACTGAGTGTTTGCTAGTATAATGGCTTAGTTATAATGAGTTGGAGTGTGCAATGCAAGCAGAGGTGCTCTGCAAATGTCTTTGCACTAGTGTGACTATAGCAAAGTCCAATAGCCACGTTTAGGATGCCACTAGGTACACTGAGTGTTTGCTAGTATAATGGCTTAGTTATAATGAGTTGGAGTGTGCAATGCAGGCAGACGTGCTCTGCAAATGTCTTTGCACTAGTGTGACTAGACAACAGTCCAATAGCCACGTTTAGGATGCCACTAGGTACACTGAGTGTTTTCTAGTATAATGGCTTAGTTATAATGAGTTGGAGTGTGCAATGCAGGCAGAGGTGCTCTGCAAATGTCTTTGCACTAGTGGGACTAGACAACAGTCCAATAGTCACGTTTAGGATGCCACTAGGTACACTGAGTGTTTGCTAGTATAATGGCTTAGTTATAATGAGTTGGAGTGTGCAATGCAGGCAGACGTGCTCTGCAAATGTCTTTGCACTAGTGTGACTATAGCAAAGTCCAATAGCCCTGTTTAGGATGCCACTAGGTACACTGAGTGTTTGCTAGTATAATGGCTTAGTTATAATGAGTTGGAGTGTGCAATGCAAGCAGAGGTGCTCTGCAAATGTCTTTGCACTAGTGTGACTATAGCAAAGTCCAATAGCCACGTTTAGGATGCCACTAGGTACACTGAGTGTTTGCTAGTATAATGGCTTAGTTATAATGAGTTGGAGTGTGCAATGCAGGCAGAGGTGCTCTGCAAATGTCTTTGCACTAGTGGGACTAGACAACAGTCCAATAGTCACGTTTAGGATGCCACTAGGTACACTGAGTGTTTGCTAGTATAATGGCTTAGTTATAATGAGTTGGAGTGTGCAATGCAGGCAGACGTGCTCTGCAAATGTCTTTGCACTAGTGGGACTAGACAACAGTCCAATAGTCACGTTTAGGATGCCACTAGGTACACTGAGTGTTTGCTAGTATAATGGCTTAGTTATAATGAGTTGGAGTGTGCAATGCAGGCAGACGTGCTCTGCAAATGTCTTTGCACTAGTGGGACTATAGCAAAGTCCAATAGCCACGTATAGGATGCCACTAGGTACACTGAGTGTTTGCTAGTATAATGGCTTAGTTATAATGAGTTGGAGTGTGCAATGCAGGCAGACGTGCTCTGCAAATGTGTTTGCACTAGTGTGACTAGACAACAGTCCAATAGCCACGTTTAGGATGCCACTAGGTACACTGAGTGTTTGCTAGTATAATGGCTTAGTTATAATGAGTTGGAGTGTGCAATGCAGGCAGACGTGCTCTGCAAATGTCTTTGCACTAGTGGGACTAGACAACAGTCCAATAGTCACGTTTAGGATGCCACTAGGTACACTGAGTGTTTGCTAGTATAATGGCTTAGTTATAATGAGTTGGAGTGTGCAATGCAGGCAGAGGTGCTCTGCAAATGTCTTTGCACTAGTGGGACTAGACAACAGTCCAATAGTCACGTTTAGGATGCCACTAGGTACACTGAGTGTTTGCTAGTATAATGGCTTAGTTATAATGAGTTGGAGTGTGCAATGCAGGCAGAGGTGCTCTGCAAATGTCTTTGCACTAGTGTGACTATAGCAAAGTCCAATAGCCACGTTTAGGATGCCACTAGGTACACTGAGTGTTTGCTAGTATAATGGCTTAGTTATAATGAGTTGCAGTGTGCAATGTAGGCAGACGCGCTCTGCAAATGTCTTTGCACTAGTGTGACTATAGCAAACTCCAATAGCCACGTATAGGATGCCACTAGGTACACTGAGTGCTTGCTAGTATAATGGCTTAGTTATAATGAGTTGGAGTGTGCAATGCAGGCAGACGTGCTCTGCAAATGTCTTTACACTAGTGTGACTAGACAACAGTCCAATAGCCACGTTTAGGATGCCACTAGGTACACTGAGTGTTTGCTAGTATAATGGCTTAGTTATAATGAGTTGGAGTGTGCAATGCAGGCAGAGGTGCTCTGCAAATGTCTTTGCACTAGTGGAACTATAGCAAAGTCCAATAGCCACGTTTAGGATGCCACTAGGTACACTGAGTGTTTGCTAGTATAATGGCTTAGTTATAATGAGTTGGAGTGTGCAATGCAGGCAGACGTGCTCTGCAAATGTCTTTGCACTAGTGGGACTATAGCAAAGTCCAATAGCCACGTTTAGGATGCCACTAGGTACACTGAGTGTTTGCTAGTATAATGGCTTAGTTATAATGAGTTGGAGTGTGCAATGCAGGCAGAGGTGCTGCAAATGTCTTTGCACTAGTGTGACTAGACAACAGTCCAATAGCCACGTTTAGGATGCCACTAGGTACACTGAGTGTTTGCTAGTATAATGGCTTAGTTATAATGAGTTGGAGTGTGCAATGCAGGCAGAGGTGCTCTCCAAATGTCTTTGCACTAGTGTGACTAGACAACAGTCCAATAGTCACGTTTAGGATGCCACTAGGTACACTGAGTGTTTGCTAGTATAATGGCTTAGTTATAATGAGTTGGAGTGTGCAATGCAGGCAGACGTGCTCTGCAAATGTCTTTGCACTAGTGTGACTAGACAACAGTCCAATAGCCACGTTTAGGATGCCACTAGGTACACTGAGTGTTTGCTAGTATAATGGCTTAGTTATAATGAGTTGGAGTGTGCAATGCAGGCAGAGGTGCTCTGCAAATGTCTTTGCACTAGTGTGACTATAGCAAAGTCCAATAGCCACGTTTAGGATGCCACTAGGTACACTGAGTGTTTGCTAGTATAATGGCTTAGTTATAATGAGTTGGAGTGTGCAATGCAGGCAGACGTGCTCTGCAAATGTCTTTGCACTAGTGTGACTATAGCAAAGTCCAATAGCCACGTTTAGGATGCCACTAGGTACACTGAGTGTTTGCTAGTATAATGGCTTAGTTATAATGAGTTGGAGTGTGCAATGCAGGCAGAGGTGCTCTGCAAATGTCTTTGCACTAGTGGGACTATAGCAAAGTCCAATAGCCACGTTTAGGATGCCACTAGGTACACTGAGTGTTTGCTAGTATAATGGCTTAGTTATAATGAGTTGGAGTGTGCAATGCAGGCAAACGTGCTCTGCAAATGTGTTTGCACTAGTGTGACTAGACAACAGTCCAATAGCCACGTTTAGGATGCCACTAGGTACACTGAGTGTTTGCTAGTATAATGGCTTAGTTATAATGAGTTGGAGTGTGCAATGCAGGCAGACGTGCTCTGCAAATGTCTTTGCACTAGTGGGACTAGACAACAGTCCAATAGTCACGTTTAGGATGCCACTAGGTACACTGAGTGTTTGCTAGTATAATGGCTTAGTTATAATGAGTTGGAGTGTGCAATGCAGGCAGAGGTGCTCTGCAAATGTCTTTGCACTAGTGGGACTAGACAACAGTCCAATAGTCACGTTTAGGATGCCACTAGGTACACTGAGTGTTTGCTAGTATAATGGCTTAGTTATAATGAGTTGGAGTGTGCAATGCAGGCAGACGTGCTCTGCAAATGTCTTTGCACTAGTGGGACTAGACAACAGTCCAATAGTCACGTTTAGGATGCCACTAGGTACACTGAGTGTTTGCTAGTATAATGGCTTAGTTATAATGAGTTGGAGTGTGCAATGTAGGCAGACGTGCTCTGCAAATGTCTTTGCACTAGTGTGACTATAGCAAAGTCCAATAGCCACGTTTAGGATGCCACTAGGTACACTGAGTGCTTGCTAGTATAATGGCTTAGTTATAATGAGTTGGAGTGTGCAATGCAGGCAGACGTGCTCTGCAAATGTCTTTACACTAGTGTGACTAGACAACAGTCCGATAGTCACGTTTAGGATGCCACTAGGTACACTGAGTGTTTGCTAGTATAATGGCTTAGTTATAATGAGTTGGAGTGTGCAATGCAGGCAGAGGTGCTCTGCAAATGTCTTTGCACTAGTGGAACTATAGCAAAGTCCAATAGCCACGTTTAGGATGCCACTAGGTACACTGAGTGTTTGCTAGTATAATGGCTTAGTTATAATGAGTTGGAGTGTGCAATGCAGGCAGACGTGCTCTGCAAATGTCTTTGCACTAGTGGGACTATAGCAAAGTCCAATAGCCACGTTTAGGATGCCACTAGGTACACTGAGTGTTTGCTAGTATAATGGCTTAGTTATAATGAGTTGGAGTGTGCAATGCAGGCAGAGGTGCTCTCCAAATGTCTTTGCACTAGTGTGACTAGACAACAGTCCAATAGTCACGTTTAGGATGCCACTAGGTACACTGAGTGTTTGCTAGTATAATGGCTTAGTTATAATGAGTTGGAGTGTGCAATGCAGGCAGACGTGCTCTGCAAATGTCTTTGCACTAGTGTGACTAGACAACAGTCCAATAGCCACGTTTAAGATGCCACTAGGTACACTGAGTGTTTGCTAGTATAATGGCTTAGTTATAATGAGTTGGAGTGTGCAATGCAGGCAGAGGTGCTCTGCAAATGTCTTTGCACTAGTGTGACTATAGCAAAGTCCAATAGCCACGTTTAGGATGCCACTAGGTACACTGAGTGTTTGCTAGTATAATGGCTTAGTTATAATGAGTTGGAGTGTGCAATGCAGGCAGACGTGCTCTGCAAATGTCTTTGCACTAGTGTGACTATAGCAAAGTCCAATAGCCACGTTTAGGATGCCACTAGGTACACTAGCCTTTCTATTCCCTCCTAATAGGGAAATGCAGGGAGGAAATCCCTGACCTTGGCTACACAAAGACGCTGTCGCTGTTTTCAGGACCTGTCACCTTAACTCTGACCCTGCCGGTTTGAGCCCTTAAAAGGACTGCTAGAAAGTGCTCTCCCTAAGCTGTCCAGCGCTGTGTATGGAGCGCATACAGCTGTATCAGCGATAGGACAAAGGACGGAGCTGCGACAGTGATGTCTGACACCAAAGACGCAGAAGAGATAATGGCGTCCTGGAGGAAAATGTCCGGTTTTATAATGCAGGGACATGTGACATGGACATCCTATCACACATGCCGTTGCTTCTCTGGCTAAAAGTCCACTTAGCTGTGTGTGTGTCTGGGATTGGCTGACATGCTGGCCCGCCCCACTACACGCACGCGCTTAGGGAAGGAAGACAAGGAAAAAAAAAAAAAAATGGCGATCGCCATTATACAAACAGCAGTGATCTGAAGGCGCTGTTCACGCACACTATACACTGAAATGTCATAATAGTGTGAGTCACAGAGTGACTTACACTATTACAGCGGAAACCAAGCTAGGAATTAGCTGGTTTTTTGCTGCTAGAACCGTTCTCGAACGTTTCTAGAACTATCGAGCTTTTGCAAAAAGCTCGAGTTCTAGTTCGATCTAGAACAGGCCCCAAAATCACTCGAGCCTAGAACTGGAGAACCTCGAACCTCGAACCGCGCTCAACTCTAATAATAGCAAAAACTGCTGCAACTTAGTGGCATACAAAAAGTGGCTGTTGTACTCCATTTGTGCCCCACAGGTGCCAAGCTATTTACAGCACCTCTGCATGACACACTCCTGCTCTGTTTTTAAAAGCTATAATAATAGCAAAAACTGCTGCAACTTAGTGGCATACAAAAGGTGGCTGTTGTACTCCATTTGTGCCCCACAGGTGCCAAGCTATTTACAGCACCTCTGCATGACACACTCCTGCTCTGTTTTTAAAAGCTATAATAATAGCAAAAACTGCTGCAACTTAGTGGCATACAAAAAGTGGCTGTTGGACTTCTGTATTGTCCCACTAGTGCAAAGATATTTGCAGCACCTTTGCCTGCATTGCACACTCAAACTCATTGTTACTTACTAAGACATTAGAATACCAAAAATTAAGTAAACTTAGTGGCATACAAGAAGTGGCTGTTGTACTCCATTAGTGCCCCACTGGTGCAAATCTATGTGCAGCACCTCTGCATGACACCCTCCTGCTCTGTTTTTAATAAGCTATAATGATAGCAAAAAATACTGCCATTTAGTGACATCATAGAACTGGCTGTTGAACTTCCATTAGTGTCCCACTGGCGCAAATCTATTTGCAGCACCTCTGCATGATACCCTCATGCACATTTTGCTACGCTAATTTTATAGCAAACTCAGGGAATTCATTGCTGCATTTGATAATTCGGAGGGATAGAAAGTGATGCTTCCTTTAGCTTTTCCTTCTGTTCATAGACAGCATCTCCAAGTCCACACCCGAAGAGCAATTTCCCCTCCACGTCTAAGTGTGGAGAGGCAGCTAGTGCGCATGCGTGTGCCGATTTACCCCAGCTGCAGCCTAACTACAGTGTTTCGCCTAGTGAGTATGCTCAGCCTGACTGTGCCATTCCTGAGGCTAAGTCTTCATTTCGGGATACAGCGCATGCTCCCACACTTAGTGCGAAAAGCCTCTTTGCACAGGTACTTGCATTCCGTGCCAGGTCTAAGTCCTGTTTTGTGCCTAGACACCATGCTAAAGCTGATAGTCTTTTATCAGAGACTGTATTTCATGCAACTGAGCATGCTCAGGCTCTTACTGCATCAGAGACTAGGTCCGGTAATGAACTCTTTGGCCCTGCCCCTGATGTGGGGGGCCCATATAGACCACAGGGCATCAGGTGTCCTGACGATGTGGCTAGGCCACTCCCAAATGGCTTGCAGAGGCCCACCCCTATGACTTGTCACCTCATTATTGATGGTCAGACGATAACTGGTGAGGTGTTTGTGTCGTGGCAGCCATGAGGTCATTATTGAAGTTTCGGTTCCAAATAGGACGCTAGTTATGCCACTCATGACGTGTCACTCTGCTTTTTTCTCCAGGAGGTGCATTGTGGTCCACCCTGGTTTGGGGCGGACCAAGGTTATAAAACGGGCTGGAGCCAACAAGGAGGTGCGCAGTCTTCTATTATGCTCCAAAAGAGCACACCTCCATGTGTTGAACCCATTGCGGCTTTAGGCCAGAGGTAGGCAGGGATAGGGCATCGATGCAGGCCGCCACCACAGTTGGTAACGCAGAACGGTTAAGACCAGCTCCTGTCCTACCAATCCTGCTTGTGCAGCCCAGTGGCATTAACAGGCCTGCTGCTGCTGATGCGCCTGCTGTCCACAGGTGTGGCCCCAATGCACATGGTCAGCGTACTGAATGGCCCCTGTGATGTTAACAGGGAGTTCCTGGGCTGGGTGGGCGTGTGGACCCTGTGACGCTAGCAGTGCTCCCAGTCTCCAGATCCGAGTGGCGTCTCACTCGGTTCAGGCAACTATTAGTTTCATAGCCACACAGATCTGTATCCTCCATCTAACCTTCCAGTTGCCAACCTCTCCTTTTCCATCTGGGAGCACGGTGGACATTGACTGCTGATGGGGATATATACCTTTCTCTTTCTTTTCTTATTAATTTTCGCTATATAGCGGTAACATAGTATATACCACCTTATCCAAATCTGCCAGTCCCACCGTAACAGATGGTGTTTCTTCATCAAATGTTACTTTTGCTTAACCAACAAACCCACGGACAAAAACTTTTTTCCCCTTTCCAACACACCTGTTCCCCTTTCCACCAGCATCTGTCCTTTTTCAACTCATTTGGTATATGACCAAAAGTGCAACTCTGCAGGGACACCGTACTCAATGCCATCTCAGCACAGCAGCCAGCCCTGGGTCCCTCAGATGTGGACAAGTAAAAGACCATTTCCTCCTATCCATGAGAAAGCGTTGAGATTCACTCTGTGCAGCACTGGTGTTTACTGGAAAAGCAGATCTAAGAATCCGTACCACCTTCTGCAGATACTCCTGTATACGTGCGTCCCTTTCTATGGCAGGAATTATTTCGCCAAATTTTGTTTTGTACCGGGGATCTAACAGTGTGGCAACCCAGTAGTTAGCATTACTTCGAATTCATACAATCCGAGGGTCATGTTGTAGGTAGTGCAGCAAGAAGGCGCTCGTGTGTCTTGTGCATCCAGGAGGACCAAGTCCTTGGTGTGTTGGTGGTAGAGAGGTGAGAATCGTGCCTCCTTCCTCTGCCCTCTCCCCCCAACCTCGCACAACCTAAATGTGAGCAAGCTCTCACTCATCTGCTGAGTCTTCCATGCCCATCGCCAGTTCGTCCTCCATTTCTTCATGGGCTCCTGCACCTTCCTCAACAATTTTTGCAGATACTATGCGCCCTTGTTAATCCCTCTCCCCCACCGTCCCTTGACTTCCGCCTAGGTGCCGCTCACCATCTGGACCTTGTAGATCTTATTATCCCTTCTGCCTATGACTCCTCCTGTACTTCCTCCCCTTCCTCTTGGACCAACACCTGACTCCGAATAATGCATACAGTGTGCTCCATCTTGTAGATGACCAGAATTGTCACGCTGAGAATGGCATCGCCAGTGCTAAAGATCTTCGTCGATATTTGTAAACTGTGTAGAAGGGTGCATAGGTCCTTGATCTGACACCACTCCAGCAGCGTGATCTGCACCACCTCTGGATCAAATTAGCCCAGGGTATACGTCATACCGTATTTCAGCAGGGCTCTACGGTGCTGCCACAGATGCTGCAACATGTGCAGATTCAAATTCCTGCGTGTCGGAACATCGCATTTCAGGCGTTTAACCGCCAGACCCTAAGACTTTAGGAGCGATGAAAGTTGTTGAGCTGCTGGGTGCGAAGGATGAAAGTGAGCACATAGCAGCGTGTCCGCTGCAAAAGGCCATGTAGGCCGGGATGGTATTTTAAAAATTGCTGGAGAATCAGATTCAACACGTGAGCCATACAAGGCACGTGTGTCACATTGCCCTGACGAAGGGCCGCAGACAGGTTTGCATCATTGCCGCACACGGCTGTTAAGTCACCAACATAGTCCACTCAATCAATTTGTACTCCGGTCGCCAGGTGACAACGTGTTCCTTTCGTGCATAGTGCTGATGATGGGAAAGGAGTCGATGCCAGCGGCGCAGGTGGACGCAGGTTATGCTCACCCACTGGGCTGCGTTACCTTGACAGATGCAGAACCACAGGCTGAATGTAAGTGGTGGGTATCTCACAGATGAAGTACCATCATTCAGCTACAACCAATGGGAATACACCGCACCCTTTTTTAGGCCCCTCCTGTCTGCAGACCACTGCCAGACAAAGCTATGAACCTCTTGTTACTGTTACCCCCAGTTCAGCTTTATGATTTTGTGTGCTTGTTACCTGTGACTACTTTTCCTGCTTGCTGTTTATGTACCTCGTTGGCCGATCCGCATTTCACCTCTGCTTGTTTTCTGATTAAGTCCTGGCCATCCCATTCTGTTCCTCTTCCTCAATTAATGTTTTGACCCTGCATGACTACTATTCTCTGGAACTGCAGCCTTCCACAGGTATTGATCAACTTGGGCCCTGTGTAATTCCAAATCACTGTATAGGGGTTAAAGGTTTTCAGGGTTCTGGGTGTCCAGCTTGGTGAGTGGCTTCCCTCTAGCCTATCCTTTACAGCCCATCTGAGTGTGTCAATCCAGGCAGGCGTTACACCGTGCCCTGGTCAGAAGGCCATGTAGGCCGGGATAGTGTTTTAAAAATTGCTGGACAACCAGGTTCAACACGTGAGCCATACAAGGCACGTGTGTCACATTGCCCTGAAGAAGGGTCGCAGACTGGTTTGCATCATTGTCGCACCCGACCTTCCCTGGCTGCTGGTTGAGTGGAGACAACCATTGATGAAACTCGGTCTCACTCTCCAGAGCTAACCGTCCACAATTCCTCAGCGGTGTCTCACATTTCCCCTACATTTCAAAGTAAACATTTGACCGCCTGATGGCCTTGAGCTCTGCTGCCAGCATAGTAAGGAGGTGTGTGGGATTCCTTTGGCGCAGTTACAAGGAAGGGTGGCCTGACCACAGAGGGTTTGGGCCGAGGTGGAGGACCCACACGAGGTTGAGGAGGCAGAAGCAGTGGAGGAACTTGCACATACAGAGGAAGGATTGACACACAAGTCGTGGGGACGGCAAGACTTGTACAGCAAACCCTTCTCCATCTCTCACCATAGTTACCCAGTGCCCAGTCAGCAACATGTAACTCCCCTGTCCATGCTTACTGGTCCAAGTATCTGTGGTGAAATGCACCCTGTCACACACAGAGTTTCTCAAGGAATCGGTGAGGTTGTGTGCAACCTGCTGTGGTAGCGCGGGCATGCCTTTCTTGGAGAAGGAGTGACGACTGGCCATCAGCTCTTGGGGCACTGCAATGGGCATAAGGTCTCGAAAATCCTCGGTCTCAAAAGGGTGTAAAGGCAGCCTTTCTGTTGCCAAAAAGTTGCAGATGATGAAACTCAACCTCTTAGTCATGTCATGCCCTTCGAAAATCATGTAAAACAGAGCGAGGGGACTCCAACCACAGTCTCCCTCGTTTCTACTAATTGGGCCACACACACCCCACTTGACTGGCATCACTTGATCCCCCTTTTCAAAATGAAAAAGATGCTTTGCATGAAGCACTCTCACAAATACGCGTGCCTTTCACGTCCCCTGGATGACCCAGGGGAAGAAAAGTCCTCTGAGAGCCATGACTTGTTCATCTTGGTTCTTTTTTCAAAAGCGAGGGGACTCCAACCACAGTCTCCCTTGTTTCCACTAATTGGGCCAAACACACCCCACTTGACTGGCATCACTTGATCCCCCTTTTCAAAATGAAAAAGATGCTTTGCATGAAGCACTCTCAAAAATATGCGTGCCTTTCACGTCCCCTGGATGACCCAGGGTAAGAAAAGTCCTCTGAGAGCCATGACTTGTTCATCTTGGTTCTTTTTTGAAAAGCGAGGGGACTCCAACCACAGTCTCCCTCGTTTCCACTAATTGGGCCACACACACCCCACTTGACTGGCATCAGTTGACCCCCCTTTTGAAAAAGAAAAAGATGCTTTGCATGAAGCACTCTCAAAAATACGTGTGCCTTTCGCCTCCCCTGGCTGACCCAGGGGAAGAAAAGTCCTCTGAGAGCCATGTCCACATTGTCAGTGGACAGACACGTGTGCTTATCTGCCAGCAGACCCCCAGCAGCACTGAAGGTTCCGAGAGAACGCTGGCTGCAGGACACGACAAAATCCCCAAGGCGTACGTGGCAAGCTCAGTCAATTTATCCAGATTGGAAGCCTAAAATGAGCAGGGCTCAAGTTGCACAGTAATGGCATCGACGTTTCCTTGCATATACTCATATATCTGTGTGTCCTCCTCTTTTTCCTTGTCCAGCTCTTTTGTTTTCGCATGAGTATATGTCCTTGTCACTTTCCCATGTGTTTGTGTTGTGTTGTGAGTTGTTTGTCACCTTTTGGACACCTTTGAGGGTGTTTTCTAGGTGTTTTTATGTGTTTGTGAATGCCTGCCATTGTTTCCTATGCAGTTCGAGTTCGGTTCGTCGAACGTTCGACGAACCGAACTCGAACGGAACTCGATCCGAACCACGACCGGTTCGCTCATCTCTAGTATTGACATCTCAGTCAAGAAATACAGAATTTTACTTTTGTGTCACGTGTCTGACAGGTGTGGGCTTAGGGTTGTGAAACTCTGTTTCAGAGGTGAAAGGTGTATCAAACATAAAACACAAGGTCATGGTGGATGGGGGAATTCAAGATGTACGTGGCGGACATTTTATAAACGTGGTGTCACACACAGCGACGACGACGACGACGACAACAACATCGCTGCTAAGTCGCCATTTTCTGTGACGTAGCAACGACCTCAACAGCGACGTCGCTGTGTGTGACACATAACAACGATCAGACCCCTGCTGCGAAATCTCTGCTCGCTCCTGAATGTTCCAGGTCATTTTTTGATCGCTGCTATCCCGCTGAGCCATGATGATAAGCTCAGCATCCTTGTGTTTGACACCGCAGCAGCGACGGTCACGACGACGCTGAAAGCAGTGACGTAGGACTGAAGGCAGGACAAGGGCGTGTTTTTGCGGTGTATTTTGCAATGCCCCTACGACTCCGATTGGTGGTTACAACAGCGTTCCGATTGGGTTGCCGAAGGCGTTACAGTGATATCATTCTTTAGGTTCCATTCTTTGTTCCACGTAGTAGATTCTCTGTCTGGTGTCACTAGGGTGTCGTTCTTTGTGGATCTGAATGAAATGAAATAGAATGAATGAAAGCACTACTGCGTCTTCCTTTGTTTGGCACGGTCACCCAATCAGGCGCCGCTATAGTGATCACCAATCGGAATAGAGGGGTGTGAAAAAAGGCAACACAAAGGCGCTGTAGCGATCACCAATCGGAACAGAGGGGCGTGAAAAGAGGCAACACAAAACATGTCTAGGGGTAAACACCACGCCTCTATCAAGGTCTGAGTCGTCGCACAGCAACGCATGTGACACTGCACAACGACCGTCGAGGTCGCTATGATCTGCTTAAAATTACATGTTTGACAGCTTACTAGCGATCATCTATGGTCGCTGTTACGTCACAGGAAATGGTGCCGTAACAGCGATGTCATTGTCGTTGTGTGTGAACCCAGCTTTAGTCAAAGCTCTACTGAGCAAACACTGAATTGTCCTATCCCAAGATAACTGAGAACAACTTCCGTTACTGGATGGGCTACTCCATTTCTTTTCTTTGGCAGTTGCACATCACTTCAATTTGTAAATGAGGTCCAGAAACAGCATGTGCTAGAGTGGATGGCAAGCACTTCATCAAGTGGCCTCTCCTCCTCCTCTTCCTGCACCTCAACATCACACACAGTTCATTCCTCAGAGGTGCTACCCCAATTACACTTGTTTCCCCCACGTCACTACTCTCAAACCACCCAACTAACTGTGGGGAATCACAAATGGGTGAGTCTGCAGAGTTGTTCACACATTCTATCACATGGGCATCAGTGGTCTGCTCCAAAGATTCACATACTGAAGAGGAGGAAAGCATCTGCGCCAATGCACAAAATCTTTGTCAGTTGGATCCTGGCCTGGACAAAGTCAGGTCCGAGCAAAATCCAGACACAATCAACAGACGTTAACCCCCGGGAGTGGAGGTGATGATGGTGTGACTCAGATACCTGAAGCGCCGCATGTAGTATTGTACTGTGATGTCAGGTCAGGAAGAGTAGGAGGGTGACTGTCTGGGTGAGGAGTGGACACTGCACTCTCTTGTTGTTAAAATGAAGACAAAGTTTTTTTCTTTGTAAAAAAAGGGATTTTCTTATTTATTTCATGGCGACAAAAGATGGTGGATGTTTCGGCCCAACGGCCTTTATCATGTACAGTTGCTCCACTAGAGGGCTGTTTCAGAAGATTTGAAGAAAATAATGGAGCAGGATGGAAGGAGTACCACCAAGAATAATTTATAATACAAGAGTTCCCAGAGGGTGAAGTCTATCATTGATTTTATGAATAATATTGCGATCAGTGCCACATGGATTGTTGGAGCAGTGGCAATTTCTAAGGTTGAATATCGCAAACAATAGGGTGCAGTGATTGAATATATCTTCTTTACATCCACCTGGGAGTAGGTTAAATTTCCTTTGGCTAGAAGGAATTAGTGTGCATGTATTCCAATGGAAGACATTTCTAGCTTTTATCTTTATATGTTCATGTGGATCACATAGAAGTTTGGGTGGTTGTAAGAGGACATATAGATGAGCACCATCTGATAGAGATCCTGCAGACTTCTCTCATATGGAGCAAGGGTTTTTAGGCATTGGTGGGGTGGATATTTTCCTTCTGTATGCCACCTTCCCAGGATCTGTCCGTCAGTCCAGGGATCCTGCAGCGTTCATTATATAATACGTTCTGGGAATATTGACCCCACACTAGCACCTCTAATGAAACCTTACTTCAGCTGAGTGCACACCAATACCCTATAACTTGGGTGGGGAGTGGGACAACAGAGAAGATGATGATGAAGTTATAAATCCCACTTGGTGTAATCCCAGAAGCATGCAACTGAGTAGCTCAGCAGAGGAGATGGAGGAGGAAGAGAAGGTGCTTCCTGCACAGACATGAAGTGGTGCAACCAGGACAACCACTGCATTTTCAGCTACAACTCTGCAGCAGTGGCAGGTCTATTTTTTGCATGAACGGCAAGGGTTGCCTAGCCTGGGTATTTTTGTGCTACCAGAATGGATCATCCAACTTATGTTCTCTGTAGTGATGAGCGAGTACCAAAAAGCTCAGGTGCTCGAGGCTCGGGCCGAGCATCCCAAGATACTCGTGTACTCGGCCTGAGCACCGAGCCCAATGTTATCCTATGGGAGACCCGAGTATTTTTATGAAATGACCCCCGGCAGCATGTAGAAACCCTAAAAATGTCAGAAAAGTCTCAGAAGAGTGCTCAAGTGACATGGCAACAGCATGGGGAAGACCCCTTGAAGCATTTATCACTCAAAAGTCACAGCTTTGAACAATTTTATCCGAGTTTTACGCCATTTTTATGGACTCGCCAGAAAACCTTCCAAAATGACACCAAAATGAATTTTCATGGCGGAAATGTTAAGGGCACATACCCAATAGTGAGATAGAGCTGGTGTATGTTACTTTTTGAGATTACATGAAAGATTTTACGTGAAAACATTGTGTGGCACTCCGATGTCCCTGAGAAGAGACATACATGAAGGACTCTTGAGTCTAATGTGCCCATTTTGAGAAAGTGAGTCTTTGTAGTATTTTCCTTTGCCAGGGCAGTCCAAAATTGTGAGGTTCACCAATGCCCCTGCATACAGACGTGCATGATGGCCTGTAAACCTGAAGTGCCCATTGTAAGGAAGTGGGTCTATTGTAGTATAGCCCTTTGGCAGGGCAGCCAAAAATTGGGAAGCTCCACATTGTCCCTGGATAGAGATGTGCATGAGGGCCTGTAAACCTGAAGTGCCCATTGTAAGGAAGTGGGTCTATTGTAGTATAGCCCTTTGGCAGGGCAGCCAAAAATTGGGAAGCTCCACATTGTCCCTGGATAGAGACGTGCATGAGGGCCTGTAAACCTGAAGTGCCCATTGTAAGGAAGTGGGTCTATTGTAGTATAGCCCTTTGGCAGGGCAGCCAAAAATTGGGAAGCTCCACATTGTCCCTGGATAGAGACGTGCATGAGGGCCTGTAAACCTGAAGTGCCCATTGTAAGGAAGTGGGTCTATTGTAGTATAGCCCTTTGGCAGGGCAGCCAAAAATTGGGAAGCTCCACATAGGCCCTGGATAGAGACGTGCATGAGGGCCTGTAAACCTGAAGTGCCCATTGTAAGGAAGTGGGTCTATTGTAGTATAGCCCTTTGGCAGGGCAGCCAAAAATTGGGAAGCTCCACATTGTCCTTGGATAGAGACGTGCATGAGGGCCTGTAAACCTGAAGTGCCCATTGTAAGGAAGTGGGTCTATTGTAGTATAGCCCTTTGGCAGGGCAGCCAAAAATTGGGAAGCTCCACATTGTCCCTGGATAGAGACGTGCATGAGGGCCTGTAAACCTGAAGTGCCCATTGTAAGGAAGTGGGTCTATTGTAGTATAGCCCTTTGGCAGGGCAGCCAAAAATTGGGAAGCTCCACATTGTCCCTGGATAGAGACGTGCATGAGGGCCTCAAAACATTGTTCCCATTGCAAAGGAGCGGGTCTCCTGTCGTTGTAATGTCCATTCTGAAAGAATGGGCAAAAAAATTTACCACTGGGGGTATACCTGAAACAACGGCCTAAGTATTGTAACGGTCATCATGGTGGTGCATGAGGAGAAGGAGGAGCAGTCCAGCGATTATCCAAAGTCCAGAAGTGTGTACCCATGGGTGAGTGCAGGTACATGGCAAATTCCCGTTACAAAATTTAAATTCCGCTCTCATTTGCTGGTGGTGTGGTGAAGTCTGGCCCAATCCAACCCTTGTTCATCTTGATCAGAGTCAGCCTGTCAGCATTTTCAGTTGACAGGCGGGTGCGTTTATCTGAAATGATTCCACCTGTGGCATGCTCTGACAAAACGCTAGCAGCAGGGCAGGCCAGGACTTCCAAGGCGTAGAGAGCCAATTCATGTCACGTGTCCAGCTTGGATACCCAATAATTGTAAGGCACAGAGGAATGTCAGAGTACAGTTGTTCGATCTGCAAGGTACTCCTTGAGCATCTGGGCAAACTTAGGATTTCTTGTGGCACTACCCCGCACCTCAGGGGCTGTGGTATGTGAGGGGCTGAGAAAACTGTCCCACATCTTAAAGACTGTTCCCCTACCTCTGGTGGATTGGACTTGTGCCCCTCTCGCCTGTACACCTTGGTTGTCCACTGATTCCTGACCTATGACGCTAGCGTTTTGTGAGGGGAATGCTTTGCCTACTTCTGTGACTATGGCCTTCCGGAACTGCTGCATTTTGGCTGACCTCTCCGCCTCGGGAATAAGAGACATAAAGTTCTCCTTGTAACGTGGGTCTAACAGTGTTACCAACCAGTAATGATTGTCGGCCAAGATGTTCTTAACGCGAGGGTCAGGAGACAGGCAGCTTACCATAAAGTCAGCCATGTGCGCCAGACTTTTAACAGCCATCACTTCAGTATCCTGACTAGAGTTGAGCGCGGTTCGCGGTTCGTGGTTCTCCAGTTCTAGGCTCGAGTGATTTTGGGGGCTGTTCGAGATCGAACTAGAACTCGAGCTTTTTGCAAAAGCTCGATAGTTCTAGATACGTTCGAGAACGGTTCTAGCAGCAAAAAGCAGGGCTTTTTACAGCTACAGTGTGCAGGAGCCATCGCTGGCAGCCTGCCACAAGCTGGTAACCAAGTTAAACATCGGTATCCAAGCAAAGCGCTTTGGTTAGTAACCCGAAGTTTATCTTAGTTACGTGCAGGAAGCCCACACTTCCCCGCTCAGCTCACTCCGCCCCCTCCTGCCCGCGGCATGTACACATACACACACACACACACACACACACACATGGTCCCGCTCGGCTTACCTGCGGTGATGAAGTCCCGCCATCCCGACCTCAGCGCTGTCACTGTCCTCCATGGCCGCCGCTTGTCACATCACCTCTCGCTTCCAACCCGAGACTGACTAGCGGTGACGTCACGGACCTCTCGCGATACTTGGTGTGAAGGCGCCGGTCATTGAACTCAGTGACAGGGGCTGTCAGTGTGCTGGAGATCAGCACAGGTAATGTACCTCGCTGACAGCAGCACTTGTCATCCCCTGCAGTGACCTGGGCTGACCCATTGATGTTAGCTCAGGTCACTGCATTGCTCTCCCAGCCAATGGGGAACATCCTGCTCTTCATTGACTGGGACAGTGTGGATCGTCATGGCAACCCCTTGGATTACACCAGACCTGGATTTGTTTTTCATTCTAATAAATTGGTTAAAGAGGGAATGTTTTGGGGAGTGTTTTTTCAAATAAAAATGTGGTTTTTTTTTATTACTGACTGGGTTGGTGATGTCGGGTATCTGATAGACGCCTGACCTCACCAACCCCAGGGCTTGATGCCAGGTGACATTACACATCTGGTATTAACCCCATATATTACCCCGTTTGCCACCGCACCAGGGCGCGGGATGAGCTGGGGCGAAGCACCAGGATTGGCGCATCTAATGGATGCGCCACTTCTGGGGCGGCTGCGGCCTGCTATTTTTAGGCTGGGGAGAGTCCAATAACCATGGACCTCCCTAGTCTGAGAATATCAGGCCCCAGCTGTCTGCTTTACCTTGGCTGGTGATCAAATTTTGGGGGACCCCTACGTGTTTTTTTTTTTAAATTATTTATTTAATTTAAAATAACAGCGTGGGGTGCCCTCAGTTTTGGATTACCAGCCAAGGTGAGGTTGCCAGCTGTGGTCTGCAGGCTGCAGCCGTCTGCTTTACCCTAGCTGGCTACAAAACTAGGGGGAACCCTACGTCATTTTTTTTTCATTTTTTTGGCTAAATACAAAGCTAAGCACCCCTTAGTGCCACATGAAAGGCACCACTTTTTCTCCACTTTTTCTCCATTTTTTCTCCACTTTTTCTCCACTTTTTCTCCATTTTTTTCTCCATTTTTTCTCCAATTTTTCTCCACTTTTTATCCATTTTTTCTCCACTTTTTCTCCACTTTTTCTCCACTTTTTCTCCATTTTTTTCTCCACTTTTTCTCCACTTTTTCTCCACTTTTTCTCCACTTTTTCTCCATTTTTTTCTCCACTTTTTCTCCACTTTTTCTCCACTTTTTCTCCATTTTTTCTCCACTTTTTCTCCATTTTTTTCTCCACTTTTTCTCCACTTTTTCTCCACTTTTTCTCCACTTTTTCTCCATTTTTTTCTCCATTTTTTCTCCACTTTTTCTCCACTTTTTTCTCCACTTTTTTCTCCACTTTTTCTCCACTTTTTCTCCACTTTTTCTCCACTTTTTCTCCATTTTTTTCTCCACTTTTTCTCCACTTTTTATCCACTTTTTATCCATTTTTTTCTCCACTTTTTCTCCACTTTTTCTCCACTTTCTCTCCATTTTTTCTCCATTTTTTCTCCACTTTTTCTCCACTTTTTCTCCATTTTTTCTCCACTTTTTCTCTCCACTTTTTCTCCACTTTTTCTCCATTTTTTTCTCCACTTTTTCTCCTTTTTTTCTCCACTTTTTCTCCATTTTTTTCTCCACTTTTTCTCCACTTTTTCTCCACTTTTTCTCCACTTTTTCTCCACTTTTTCTCCACTTTTTCTCCATTTTTTTCTCCACTTTTTCTCCATTTTTTCTCCACTTTTTCTCCACTTTTTTCTCCACTTTTTCTCCACTTTTTCTCCATTTTTTCTCCACTTTTTCTCCATTTTTTTCTCCACTTTTTCTCCACTTTTTCTCCACTTTTTCTCCACTTTTTCTCCATTTTTTTCTCCACTTTTTCTCCACTTTTTCTCCACTTTTTCTCCACTTTTTCTCCATTTTTTTCTCCACTTTTTCTCCATTTTTTTCTCCACTTTTTCTCCACTTTTTCTCCATTTTTTTCTCCACTTTTTCTCCACTTTTTCTCCATTTTTTCTCCACTTTTTCTCCACTTTTTCTCCACTTTTTCTCCATTTTTTCTCCATTTTTTCTCCACTTTTTCTCCACTTTTTCTCCACTTTTTCTCCATTTTTTTCTCCACTTTTTCTCCACTTTTTCTCCACTTTTTCTCCACTTTTTCTCCATTTTTCTCCACTTTTTCTCCACTTTCTCTCCATTTTTTTCTCCACTTTTTCTCCACTTTTTCTCCACTTTTTCTCCATTTTTTTCTCCACTTTTTCTCCACTTTTTCTCCATTTTTTTCTCCACTTTTTCTCCACTTTTTCTCCATTTTTTCTCCACTTTTTCTCCACTTTTTCTCCACTTTCTCTCCATTTTTTTCTCCACTTTTTCTCCACTTTTTCTCCACTTTTTCTCCATTTTTTTCTCCATTTTTTCTCCACTTTTTCTCCATTTTTTTCTCCACTTTTTCTCCACTTTTTTTCCACTTTTTCTCCACTTTTTCTCCACTTTTTCTCCACTTTTTCTCCACTTTTTCTCCATTTTTTTCTCCATTTTTCTCCACTTTTTCTCCACTTTTTCTCCACTTTTTCTCCACTTTTTCTCCACTTTTTCTCCATTTTTTCTCCACTTTTTCTCCACTTTTTCTCCACTTTTTCTCCACTTTCTCTCCATTTTTTTCTCCACTATTTCTCCACTTTTTCTCCACTTTTTCTCCATTTTTTTCTCCACTTTTTCTCCACTTTTTCTCCATTTTTTTCTCCACTTTTTCTCCACTTTTTCTCCACTTTTTCTCCACTTTTTTCTCCACTTTTTCTCCATTTTTTCTCCACTTTTTCTCCACTTTTTCTCCACTTTTTCTCCACTTTTTCTCCACTTTGTCTCCACTTTTTCTCCACTTTGTCTCCACTTTCTCTCCACTTTTTCTCCACTTTTTCTCCATTTTTTTATCCACTTTTTCTCCACTTTTTCTCCACTTTTTCTCCATTTTTTTCTCCACTTTTTCTCCATTTTTTTCTCCACTTTTTCTCCACTTTTTCTCCATTTTTTCTCCACTTTTTCTCCACTTTTTCTCCACTTTTTCTCCATTTTTTCTCCATTTTTTCTCCACTTTTTCTCCACTTTTTCTCCACTTTTTCTCCATTTTTTTCTCCACTTTTTCTCCACTTTTTTTCCACTTTTTCTCCACTTTTTCTCCACTTTTTCTCCACTTTTTCTCCACTTTTTCTCCATTTTTTTCTCCATTTTTTCTCCACTTTTTCTCCACTTTTTCTCCACTTTTTCTCCACTTTTTCTCCACTTTTTCTCCATTTTTTCTCCACTTTTTCTCCACTTTTTCTCAACTTTCTCTCCATTTTTTTCTCCACTTTTTCTCCACTTTTTCTCCACTTTTTCTCCATTTTTTTCTCCACTTTTTCTCCACTTTTTCTCCATTTTTTTCTCCACTTTTTCTCCACTTTTTCTCCACTTTTTCTCCACCTTTTCTCCACTTTTTCTCCACTTTTTCTCCATTTTTTTCTTCACTTTTTCTCCACTTTTTCTCCATTTTTTTCTCCACTTTTTCTCCACTTTTTCTCCACTTTTTCTCCATTTTTTTCTCCATTTTTTCTCCACTTTTTCTCCATTTTTTTCTCCACTTTTTCTCCACTTTTTTTCCACTTTTTCTCCACTTTTTCTCCACTTTTTCTCCACTTTTTCTCCACTTTTTCTCCATTTTTTTCTCCATTTTTTCTCCACTTTTTCTCCACTTTTTCTCCACTTTTTCTCCATTTTTTCTCCACTTTTTCTCCACTTTTTCTCCACTTTCTCTCCATTTTTTTCTCCACTATTTCTCCACTTTTTCTCCACTTTTTCTCCATTTTTTTCTCCACTTTTTCTCCACTTTTTCTCCATTTTTTTCTCCACTTTTTCTCCACTTTTTCTCCACTTTTTCTCCACTTTTTTCTCCACTTTTTCTCCATTTTTTCTCCACTTTTTCTCCACTTTTTCTCCACTTTTTCTCCACTTTGTCTCCACTTTTTCTCCACTTTTTGTCCACTTTTTCTCCACTTTGTCTCCACTTTCTCTCCACTTTTTCTCCACTTTTTCTCCATTTTTTTATCCACTTTTTCTCCACTTTTTCTCCACTTTTTCTCCATTTTTTCTCCACTTTTTCTCCATTTTTTTCTCCACTTTTTCTCCACTTTTTCTCCATTTTTTTCTCCACTTTTTCTCCACTTTTTCTCCATTTTTTCTCCACTTTTTCTCCACTTTTTCTCCACTTTTTCTCCATTTTTTCTCCATTTTTTCTCCACTTTTTCTCCACTTTTTCTCCACTTTTTCTCCATTTTTTTCTCCACTTTTTCTCCACTTTTTCTCCACTTTTTCTCCACTTTTTCTCCATTTTTCTCCACTTTTTCTCCACTTTCTCTCCATTTTTTTCTCCACTTTTTCTCCACTTTTTCTCCACTTTTTCTCCATTTTTTTCTCCACTTTTTCTCCACTTTTTCTCCATTTTTTTCTCCACTTTTTCTCCACTTTTTCTCCATTTTTTCTCCATTTTTCTCCACTTTTTCTCCACTTTCTCTCCATTTTTTTCTCCACTTTTTCTCCACTTTTTCTCCACTTTTTCTCCATTTTTTTCTCCACTTTTTCTCCACTTTTTCTCCATTTTTTTCTCCACTTTTTCTCCACTTTTTCTCCACTTTTTCTCCACCTTTTCTCCACTTTTTCTCCACTTTTTCTCCATTTTTTTCTCCACTTTTTCTCCACTTTTTCTCCATTTTTTTCTCCACTTTTTCTCCACTTTTTCTCCACTTTTTCTCCACTTTTTCTCCACTTTTTCTCCATTTTTTTCTCCATTTTTTCTCCACTTTTTCTCCATTTTTTTCTCCACTTTTTCTCCACTTTTTCTCCACTTTTTCTCCACTTTTTCTCCACTTTTTCTCCACTTTTTCTCCACTTTTTCTCCATTTTTTTCTCCATTTTTTCTCCACTTTTTCTCCACTTTTTCTCCACTTTTTCTCCACTTTTTCTCCATTTTTTCTCCACTTTTTCTCCACTTTTTCTCCACTTTCTCTCCATTTTTTTCTCCACTTTTTCTCCACTTTTTCTCCATTTTTTTCTCCACTTTTTCTCCACTTTTTCTCCATTTTTTTCTCCACTTTTTCTCCACTTTTTCTCCACTTTTTCTCCACTTTTTTCTCCACTTTTTCTCCATTTTTTCTCCACTTTTTCTCCACTTTTTCTCCACTTTTTCTCCACTTTGTCTCCACTTTTTCTCCACTTTTTCTCCACTTTGTCTCCACTTTTTCTCCACTTTTTCTCCACTTTTTCTCCACTTTCTCTCCACTTTTTCTCCACTTTTTCTCCATTTTTTTATCCACTTTTTCTCCACTTTTTCTCCACTTTTTCTCCATTTTTTCTCCACTTTTTCTCCATTTTTTTCTCCACTTTTTCTCCACTTTTTTTCCATTTTTTTCTCCACTTTTTCTCCACTTTTTCTCCATTTTTTCTCCACTTTTTCTCCACTTTTTCTCCACTTTTTCTCTCCACTTTTCTCCACTTTTTCTCCACTTTTTTCTCCACTTTTTCTCCACTTTTTCTCCACTTTTTCTCCGCTTTTTCTCCACTTTTTCTCCATTTTTTTTCTCCACTTTTTCTCCAGTTTTTCTCCATTCTTTTTCTATGGTCGGTCTACCCATTAGCTCTGCCATGCATACTGTAGCTCTACACCTACTGCACATGTTACTTTATGATTGACATCTCTTTCGTACCAGAGCTATCTAAGCCTACTCTGACCCCATATTTGTCATTACTATATTGTCCTTGTACTGTATTAGACATTTGTATCATGTGTTTCATTTCTTGCTGTGTTGCAATTTTTTTGCTGCATCCCAATTGTACCTCTACATTGTTCGAGTTTATGTTATTGTTCTCTCACTCTTATGTGATACTGATTATTGTCATTTTTCATTATTACATGCAGATAAGTCCAATCTGACGAAGGCTCAGGCCGAAACGTCATTTGTAACTTGTTTTGGACAAAAACATATATGCTTATGAAACATTTTTTTTTTCTTAATACGGACCAATAAAGAGTGATTTTGCATTACTATCCGTTGTGACTTACTGACTTAGTCTGGGAGATTTAGAGTGCCGAGGTTACTCACTAATTTTATCTATTATTACCTCTGAGCACCTATATACCAGTGAGCAGAGCTTCCTCTAGTTCTCCTGATTAGGCATGCCCTTACCTCATCAGCAGGGCATTGCAGCTTTGGTAGCAACCATTACGACATGGACTCTGCTGCTGTGGACCCGAGAAGAGTGAGTGCAGATTCATTGCACCCACACTCCTCACATGAAGGGTCCGCACTCCTAGAAAATGGGGGATACATTCCCTGAGTGTCTCCCCCCCATATTCTAGATGGTCTAGAGTCGTCGTGGGACCCCTTTATTTTTTTTCTTACAATAAATTGGTGAAAGAGGAAATGTTTTGGGGACTGTTTTTTCAAATAAATTTCTTTTGTCGATTTTTTTGTTTTTTTGTTAGTACTGACAGTTTATGATGTTGGGTATCCAATAGACGCCATGACATCACAAACTGCTGGTCTTGATCTCAGGTGGCTTTACAGCTAGTATCAACCCGATTTATTACCCCGTTTGCCACCGCACCAGGGCACGGGATGAGCTGGGGTGAAGCGCCAGGATTGGCGCATCTAGTGTATGCGCCACGTCTGGGGTGCCTGCGGCCTGCTATTTTTAGGCTGTGAAGGCCCAATAACTATGGACCTTCCCAGCCTGAGAATACCAGACCACAGCTGTCCGCTTTACCTTGGCTGGTGATCCAATTTGGGGGGGACCCTACTTTTATTGTGTAATTATTAATATTTATAAAATAATTATAAAAAAGAGCCTGAGGGGACCTCCACATTGGATCCCCAACCACGGTAAAGCTGCCAGCTGCGGTTTTCAGGCTACAGCCGTCTGCTTTACCCTAGCTGGCTATCAAAAATGGGGGGACCCAACGTCATTTTTTTTTTAACTATTTTTTAAATAGAAAAAATTAATGGGCTTCCCTGTATTTTGATTGCCAACCAAGGTAACGGCAGGCAGATGGGGGTGGCAACCCATAGCTGTCTGCTTTATCTGCGCTGAGAATCAAAAATACCGCGGAGCGCTACGTCATTTTTTTTAAAGATTTATTTTTACAGCACTGTGATGTCCAGCAATCAAAATACAGGGAAGCCCATTTTATTTTTAGTTATTTAAATAAATAATTAAAAAAAATATATATGGGCTCCCGCTGCATTTTTTGTATTGCTAGCTAAGGGTAATCCAAGCAGCTACTGGCTGCTAACCCCCACTGCTTGGTGTTACCTTCACTGGCAATGGAAAATCCAGGGAAGCATTTTTTATTTTTTTTGCCAAAAAACTACAAAAAAAGGACGTGAGCTTCGCCATATTTTTGTATGCTAGCCAGGTATAGCAGGCAGGTGCTGGAAGAGTTGGATACAGCGCCAGAAGATGGCGCTTCTATGAAAATGCCATTTTCTGAGGCGGCTGCAGACTGCAATTCGCAGCAGTGGGGCCCAGAAAGCTCAGGCCAACCTGTGCTGCGGATTCCAATCCCCAGTTGCCTAGTTGTACCTGGCTGGACACAAAAATGGGGCGAAGCCTACGTCATTTGTTTTCTAATTATTTCATGAAATTCATGAAATAATAAAAAAGGGGCTTCCCTTTATTTTTGGTGCCCAGCCGGGTACAAATAGGCAACTGGGTGTTGGGAGCAGCCGTACCTGCCTGCTGTACCTGGCTAGCATACAAAAATATGGCGAAGCCCACATAATTTTTTCAGGGGGCAAAAAACTTCTGCATACAGTCCTGGATGGAGTATGCTGAGCCTTGTAGTTCTACAGCTGCTGTCTATCTGTATGGAGAAGAGCAGACAGCAGCTGCAGAACTACAAGGCTCAGCATACTCCATTCAGGACTGTATGCAGAATTTTTTTGCCCACCAAAAAAATGACGTGGGCTTCACCATATTTTTGTATGCTAGCCAGGTACAGCAGGCAGCCACGGGCTGCCTCCAACCCCCAGTTGCCTATTTGTACCCGGCTGGGAACCAAAAATATAGGGAAGCCCGTTTTTTTTTAATTATTTCACTTATTTCATGAAATAATTAAAAAACAAATGACGTGGGCTTCGCCCCATTTTTGTGTCCAGCCGGGTACAACTAGGCAGCTGGGGATTGGAATCCGCAGCACAGGTTAGCCCGAGGTTTCTGGGCGCCTCTGCTGCGGATTTCAGTCCGCAGACGTCCCAGAAAATGGCGCTCTCATAGAAGCGCCATCATCTGGCGCTGTATTCAACTCTTCCAACAGCCCTGGAGCCGGGTGGCTTGTTGGGTAATCATGAGTTAATACTGGCTTTGTTTTACTAGCCAGTATTAAGCCAGAGATTCTTATTGTCAGGCACGTTTGACCCGGCCATTAAGAATCTCCAATAAAGGGTTAAAAAAAACACCACACAGAGAAAAAATACTTTAATAGAAATAAATACACAGACACATTAGAGACTCCATCTTTATTACCCCCTGTCAGCCCTCCACGATCCTGCTCTTCTGTCTTCTTTCTTTCTAGTGTAGTAGTAGTGACGATTGTAGTGAGGATGAGGTGCACCAGCCCATCATGGGTTGGGGAACCTCATCCTCAGTACAATCCTCACTACAATCGTGAAGCAGCGTGCAGCCTTCACTCCGTGAGTGATCAGTGCTGGCTGTCAGCGGTAACAGCGGTAACGCTGACAGACGCGTTACCATAGCAACGGTGCTCTCGGAGCCGCGGTTAGCGGTGACGTCACCGCTAACTGCGTTGCTATGGCAACGGTGATCTCCGTTAATGACCGGCTGTGTCAGCCGGTCCCTAACGGAACGGGGAGTCGACCGTGTGCTAGAGCATGTCGCCGGTACACGGCGATACACATATGTGCACCGTGTACCGGAGAGATGCACTCGCAGGTCCTACATGACGTGTCATAGTCATGTGACCAGTCTGTAGCCAATGAGATAATAGCCACGTGACTGGTCACATGGCTATTTTGACGTCACGATAGGTCCTGCATCTCTGCTGGCAGTGCAGGTCACCGGGAGGATTCAGCGATCATCGGATGGAATAGCGGCAGGAGACAGAGTGCAGAAGGGATCGCGAGGACCGGTAAGTGTTATGGCAATGTTTATTAACTGTTTGTGTACATTTATAATGCATTTTTATGTGTTTGTGATTGCCTCCCATTATAGCCTATACGTTCGAGTTTGGTTCGTCGAACGTTCGACGAACCGAACTCGAACGGGACCCCCGTTCGGCGAACCGACCTCGAGCCGAACCGGGACCGGTTCGCTCATCTCTAATCCTGACCAACACGATGACTGTACATGCTGTCCTCCTCCTCCTCCTCCTCATCTACCCTGTCCTCTGGCCAGCCACGCTGAACCGAGGATATGACTGGTGTGCATGTCATATCCTCAATTTGGCCGGAGAGTTGCTCCATGTCTTCATCCTCCTCCTCGTCATAGTCCTCCACTGCACGTTGTGATGAGACGAGGCTGGGCTGTGTGTTATCACCCACACTCACTACTGTTTCTTGCTCCAACTCATCGCGCTCCGCCTGCAATGCATCATGTTTGTTTTTGAGCAGAGACCGTTTTAGAAGGCAGAGAAGCGGTATGGTGACGCTAATAATGGCGTCATCGCCGCTCACCATCTTGGTGGAGTCCTCAAAGTTTTGGAGGATGGTACATAGGTCGGACATCCATCTCCACTCCTCAGGTGTTATGTGTGGAGTTTGACCCATTTCCCGACGGCTTAGGTGATGCATGTACTCAACAACTGCCCTCTTCTGCTCACATATCCTGACCAACATGTGCAGAGTTGAATTCCAACGCGTGGGGACATCACACACCAGTCTGTGAGCCGGAAGATGCAAACGACGCTGAAAGCCGGCAAGGCTGGCTGAAGCAGTAGGTGACTTTCGAAAATGTGCAGACAGGCGGCGAACTTTTACCAGCAGATCAGACAGCTCTGGGTATGACTTTAGAAACCGCTGAACCACGAGGTTGAGCACATGGGCCACGCATGGAACATGTGTCAGCTGGCCTCGCCTCAAAGCCGCCACCAGGTTCCGGCCATTGTCACACACGACCTTTCCTGGCTTTAGGTTCAGAGGTGTGAGCCAGTGATCTGCCTGCTGTTTCAGAGCTGTCCACACCTCTTCTGCATTGTGGGGTTTGTCACCTATGCAGATTAGCTTCAGCACAGCCTGTTGCCGCTTCGCCGAGGCAGTGCTGCAGTGCTTCCAGCTTGGGACTGGTGTGGAGGGTAAAGTGGATGAGGATGCGCAGGAGGAGGAGGCTGAAGAGCATGACATTCCGGAGCTGTAGAGTGTGGGTGAAACCCTGACTGAGGTAGGGCCTGCAAACCTTGGTGTGGGAAGGACGTGTTCTGTCCCTCGCTCAGACTGGGTCCCGGCTTCCACAATATTAACCCAGTGAGCCGAAACGAGATGTAGTGGCCTTGCCCACAAGCACTTGTCCACGTGTCTGTGGTTAGGTGGACTTTGGGTGAAACAGCGTTGTTCAGGGCACGTGTGATGTTTTGTGACACGTGGTTATGCAATGCGGGGATGGCACACCGGGAGAAATAGTGGCGGCTGGGGACCGAGTAACGTGGGACAGCTGCCGCCATCAGGTCGCGGAATGCTTCTGTCTCCACCAGCCTAAAAGGCAACATTTCCAGCGCAAGCAGTCACGAAATGTTAGCATTTAGAAGTATGGCATGTGGGGCGTTGGCAGTGTATTTGCGCCTGCGTTCAAAGGTTTGCTGAATGGATAACTGAACACTGCGCTGGGACAAGGACGTGCTTGATGATGGTGTTATTTCTGTGTGGGCAACTGCAGGTGCAGGGCCAGAGGAGGCTTGTTTGCGGGCATTATGGACAGGGGATTGGCTCTCATGCACAACAAGCGAAGACGTAGCAGTGACATCAGCAATCACTGCTCCTCGACTCTGTTGTACATCCCACAAAGTCGGGTGCTTGGCTGACATGTGCCTGATCATGCTGGTGGTGGTCAGGCTGCTAGTTTTGGTACCCCTGCTGATGCTGGCATGGCAGGTGTTGCAAATGGCCTTTTTAGAATCATCTGGAGCCAACTTAAAAAACTGCCAGACTCGGGAAGACCTAACATTTGTACAGGCACCTTGTGTCGTGTTGTTGTTCCGGGGAACGGTTGCCTGACTTCTGCCTGGGGCCACCACCCTGCTTCTTACTGCCTGTTGGGATACTACGCCTCCTTCCCCCTGTGCACTGCTGTCCTTGCTCTGCATATCCTCCTGCCAGGTTGGGTCAGTTACTGGATCATCCACCACGTCGTCTTCCTCTTCCGCACCCTGCTCCTCCTCCTGACTTCCTGACAATTGTGTCTAATCATCGTCCACCCCTTGTTGAGACACGTTGCCAACTTCGTGAGAACGTGGCTGCTCAAATATTTGGGCATCTGTACATACGATCTCCTCATGACCCACTTGAACAGGAGCTTGCGAGAGGCCAGAATGTGCGAATGGAAACGTGAACAGCTCTTCCGAGTGTCCAAGTGTGGGATCAGTAATGTCCGTGGATGTGTACTCGGCCTGGTGGTAGGAAGGAGGATCAGGTTCTGAAATGTGCGGTGCAGTATCACGGCTACTGACACTTGACCGTGTGGAAGACAGAGTGTTTGTGGTGGTGCCAATCTGACTGGAAGCATTATCCGCTATCCAACTAAAAACCTGTTGACACTGGTCTTGGTTCAAGAGCGGTGTACTGCTGCAGTCCCCAAGAATTTTGGACAGGACGTGCAAGCGAGTAGATGCGGCCCTTTGTTGTGGCGAAATTAGAGCTTGCACACGACCTCGGCCTCTGCCTGCACCACCATCACGTCCACTTCCTTGTTCGTTGCCAACGCCCTTGTGCATATTGCAATGCTGTGCTGACATGTATTATTCACTAGACTTGTGCGTTATATAATAGCTTGTGCAAAACGCAATTAAGTGCACCTGTACGCTGCCACCGACTGCCACACACGTGTGGTTTTTAAATGCAAGCACGGACGCAATAAGAACCTAACAGGTTTTTAGGAGCGACAATTACTGAGAAGTTTGACACTATCAGACACTGCTGACATGTTGTCAGGACCGGGAGGACTGGTAGACCCAGGAGGTGGATCCGCTGGACCGAGCACCCCACCGGGGGGCAGGGTACACGGCAGCCGGAGCACTGGCGTGGCTGGGACGGGGGCCGCGTCCCACAGGGGACGGGAAGAACAAAGTCACTGGGGTCACGGGGTTCCTAAGAGACAGTGCAGGACACTGGTACAGATGCCGGGTAGTAAAGACAGGCAGTAGTACAGGACACGGCACAAGGGGACCTGAGCACCTAGCTCACAAGATAAGGCTTCAAGACAGTTGATCAGGCGCCGCCAACATGGAAAGGCCAGTCTTATATACCCAGCACAGCCTCATGTCATTTCCTGCTGCAGGTGTGCTGGGCCTATAAGACCAGGAGAGTGGGCGCGGCCTGGTCCTATACAGAACCATGTGGCTAAGACTCAGAGTCAGACTCATAAGACCAGGAGCAGGGAATCATGAATGGATAAGAAAGTCGGGTTTAACACTGCGCTAAAACCATGAAGCCAAACGATGTGATGAATTCTTTGCTATATTTTCTTTATTTAGGCCAAGTCTACATGTTTCAAAGGCATGTCCGCCTTCTTCATCAGGACAAAGGAAAAAACAGCATGATCATGCATGCTGTTCATCACATCGTTTGGCTTCATGGTTTTAGCGCAGTGTTAAACCCGACTTTCTTATCCATTCATGATTCCCTGTTGCATCATCGGGGCTGCTGCTTGACCATTTACTGCATACATAGGAGTTGTGCCTGTCACAACTTCCATAGGTGAGCACCTGTTTTCATTTTCTAAGCCTGCATTGTTTGCCAGATAAGACCCTATGTGCGCTTTTCTCTCCACAGCATTTTGATTCTAAGACCAGGAGCAGGACACAGGAGAGCACGAGCGGGAGCGGCAGCCATGACCGGTGGACTGGATCAGTGAGCACGTAGCGGTGGTGCGATGCAGGTGCGACTGGATCAGTGGGTACGGAGCGGTGGTGCGATGCAGGTACGATTGAATCAGTGGGTACGGAGCGGTGGTGCGATGCAGGAACTGGCTCAGTGGGTAAGGAGCGCTGCCGGGACACCGGGAGTGTGACAGTACCCCCCCTCGAAGCCCCCCTCCCCGTGGCCGGGACATGTAGGCGCGCCGAAGAGGGGCAGCAACGTACTTCCGGGACAACCAGGACCGGGCCTCAGGACCGCAATCCACCCAATCGACCAGGAAGGACTGCTTACCCCGGACCGTTTTCATGGCCACTATGTCCCGTATCGGAGAACCCAAGTCAGCGGCAACGGAGGCAACAGAAAGGGGAAGACAGTCAGAAGCAGGACTGGAGTCTTGGACGACCGGATCGGGCGTCTCGGACCGGGTACAGGACAGTGTCTCATCCTCAGTAGCCGGTGGCATCAAAGTCTCAATTGTCAGGGACGGTGGAACGATGCTGGAGTGCGTCGTCTCTTCTGGTTCCGGTGGCACCACAGGCACAAGTGACAGGAGTTGTGGTACGGCACTGGACTGCATTGTCACCTCTTCCTCTTCCTGCGGCATAACAGGTTCAGGTGACAGGGGCCGAGGAATGGGCTGTAGGCAGTGGTCATGACACAAGGGCCCCCAGCGAGTAATAGCGCCAGAGCGCCAACTAATGGCAGGGTCATGGAGTTGAAGCCAGGGCAGACCCAGCAGGAGCTCAGGAGCCATTCTTGGGATGACATAGAAGGCAATGGTCTCAGTATGCAAAGTGCCAACCTGAAGTCTCACGGGTTCAGTGGTATACCGGACAGGTTCGTATAGCGGTTTACCATCCATGGAGGCGAACCAGAGGGGCTTGGCAAGCGGGATCATAGGTACCTGGTATCGGTTCACTGCAGACTGGTGTATGAAATTACCCGCTGCCCCAGAATCAATGTGGGCCTCTGCTGTGAACCTGATCTTTTCCGTCGTCACCTGGACAGTCTGCGTAACTGGAACGGAGGGGATTCCGGTGCTAAGGGTGGCGGTTCCCACCATCCCTTGGACCCGGGGTCTACCTGGTCTCTCAGGGCATGAGCGGAGCAGATGTGAACCGCTTCCACAATAGAAACACAGGCCCTGGGCGAGTCGCTCTGCACGGCGTTGCTCAGCTTGGCTCAGTCGGTCAATTTGCATTGGTTCGGGAGTTGAATCACAGGAAGGCAATGGCGGGGGAACGGTAGACCTCTGCAGGACAAAGGCGTGACGGACTGGTCGCTTCTCCCGGGATACCTCCTTGGTCCGTTCCTGAAAACGGAGATCAATCCGGGTGGCTAGGGATATCAAAGCGTCCAACGTACGGGGAACATCACGACCGGCTAATTCGTCCTTAATGCAGCCCGACAGGCAATCCCAAAAGGCTGCCGTCAATGCCTCGTTGTTCCAGCCTAGCTCGAAGGCAAGCGTGCGGAACTGGATGGCGTACTGGCCCACCGTCAGGGTTCCTTGGCGTAGCCGGAGGAGCGAGGAGGTAACCACGGTGGTGCGGCCCGGTTCATCAAAGGTATCACGAAAGGCCTGCAGGAATTCCAGGAGGTCGGTGGTCACTGGGTCCTCATTCTCCCACAAAGGCTTCATCCAGGCCAATGCTTCGCCTTCCAGATGGGACATTAGAAAGGCCACCTTAGCTTGGTCTGAAACAAACAAATGGGGAAGCAACTTGAAATGCAGGGAGCACTGGTTCAAGAAGCCTCTGCAGGTCTTGGGATCCCCCGCATAGCAAGGCAGAGCAGCGAGGCGAAGTTGCGAGGCCGCGGAGACAACGGCTTCGGATCCAGACACCGTTTGCTGCGTGGACTGAGACGAGGCGGCGGTCTGTAACGTGTACAATCGGTGGTCCACAGACGTCAGGAACTTCAGTATGCGGTGTAAGGTGTCACGCTGTTGCACCAGTTCCTGGCGTAATTCAGCCAGCTCAGACGTTTGTGCTCCAGCGGGATCCATGACCTGATCAATCTGTCAGAACCGGGAGGACTGGTAGACCCAGGAGGTGGATCCGCTGGACCGAGCACCCCACCCTGGGGCAGGGTACACGGCAGCCGGAGCACTGGCGTGGCTGGGACGGGGGCCGCGTCCCACAGGGGACGGGAAGAACAAAGTCACTGGGGTCACGGGGTTCCTAAGAGACAGTGCAGGACACTGGTACAGGTGCCGGGTAGTAAAGACAGGCAGTAGTACAGGACACGGCACTAGGGGACCTGAGCACCTAGCTCACAAGACAAGGCTTCAAGACACGTTGATCAGGCGCCACCCACATGGGAAGGCCAGTCTTATATACCCAGCACAGCCTCATGTCATTTCCTGCTGCAGGTGTGCTGGGCCTATAAGACCAGGAGAGTGGGCGCGGCCTGGTCCTATACAGAACCATGTGGCTAAGACTCAGAGTCAGACTCATAAAACCAGGAGCAGGACACAGGAGAGCACGAGCGGGAGCGGCAGCCATGACCGGTGGACACGTGGACTGGATCAGTGAGCACGTAGCGGTGGTGCGATGCAGGTGTGACTGGATCAGTGGGTATGGAGCGGTGGTGCGATGCAGGTACGACTGAATCAGTGGGTACGGAGCGGTGGTGCGATGCAGGAACCGGCTCAGTGGGTAAGGAGGGCTGCCGGGACACTGGGAGCGTGACACATGTATTATTCACTAGACTTGTGCGTTATATAATAGTTTGTGCAAAACGCAATTAAGTGCACCTGTACGCTGCCACCGACTGCCACACACGTGCGGTTTTTAAATGCAAGCACGGACGCAATAAGAACCTAACAGCTTTTTATGAGCGACAATTACTGAGAAGTCTGACACTATCGGGACTGTTTTAGACTGTGTACACCAGCCCCAGATATGATGAAGGCTGGTATACGGTCACCACTAGGAATGGCTATATACCCTGCCTGCCTTTATACAGCAACAATAGTCCTGAGAACGACTCTTCTGGTCACTAGCCTGTATTCCGACCTGGCTATACCCTGCCTGCCCTGCCTGTATACAGCAACAATAGTCCTGAGAAGGACTCTTCTCCTGTACTCCGACCTGGCTATACCCTGCCTGCCTGTATACAACTAGAATAGTCCTGAGAAGGACTTCTGGTCACACTGTTTGCAGCTACGGAAATAACTATAAAGGGCCGCAAACCTTTCCCTGAAGCAGCGACCCTCTCCCTGCACTGACTGTCTGGATGGCTGTGTGCAGAGCACAGCGCGCCTGCCGGTATAAAGGCTCGGTCACGCTGTGCGGGCCGGCCAATCACTGCAATTCCACAACTAACAGGGCTGTGGTATTGCAGTGGTCTGCCAGCCAATCCCTGCATGAGGACTGGCTCTCAAAAAAGCGCCAACATGCAGGGATGAAGACCACGAGTACAGCACGAGTATCGCGAGATTACTCGGTCCCCGCCGAGTAGCCCGAGTACAGTGATACTCGTGCGAGTACCGAGTAGTGACAAGCATACTCGCTCAACACTAGTTCTCTGCAAACTTTGAAAAAAAAAATGAATCAGTAGATTCAAATATTGAAATAATTTGTCTACTACATGCGTTAGTCTTGGAGTCTTACTGCACTAAAATGTGGTCTAGCGGGCTTCCCAAACCACCTGACACTCCATCAACCGCATCTGATGCTTCTTCCTCCACCGTCAACCTCAAACTATTCTCACCCAGGTCTCCGCCTGCAAAACCTCCACTTGTTTACCAACTACAGTTGGGTGACTGAGAGCCTGTCAGTTGTTATGGAAATGGACATGCCTGTGGATTGTGACCAACCTCACAGACTGAGCAAACCACATGCTTTGCAATCCACCATAACATCTCTGCCTGCACCTCCCTTCTAGTCCACCAATTTGTCCTGTACACCTTTACTCCGCCCTCTCTCAGCACACCTTCCAGCCCTTGGTCCCACAGTTCTGGTCTCAGAAAGGATTATTTCCTTCTATACATGCCAAAGTTATGAGTGTAGCACCCCTGAGGTATTAGGTGCCACAAAATGTGTAACCTGTGTACAACCCAAACCCTTGAATTCCAGTGCTGGTGACAACACAACACACAAACACACAACTAGAGTTGAGCGCGGTTCGCGGTTCGTGGTTCTCCAGTTGGCGGTTCGAGTGTTTTTGGGGGCTGTTCTAGATCGAACTAGAACTCGAGCTTTTTGCTCAAGCTCAATAGTTCTAGTTATGTTCGAGAACGGTTCTAGCAGCAAAAAGCCAAGCTAATTACTCGCTGGCTTTCCGCTGTAATAGTGTAAGTCACTCTGTGACTCACACTATTATGAAATTTCAGCGTATAGTGTGCGGGAACAGCGCATTCAGATCACTGCTGCTGGGATAATGGCGATCGCCATTTTTTTTTTTCCCTTGTCTTCCTTCCCTAAGCACGCGCGTGTAGTGGAGAGGGCCAGCATGTCAGCCAATCCCAGACACACACAGCTAAGTGGACATTTAGCCAGAGAAGCAACGGTATGTGTGATAGGATGTCCATATCACATGTTCCTGCATTATAAAAACGGGTATCTGCCCATCCGGACGCCATTATCTCTTCTGCGTCTTGGTGTCAGTCACCGCTGGCGTAGCTCCTGTCTCCGATACTGCTATGTACGCTCTACACACAGCGCTATACAGAATAGGGATAGAAGTTTCTATTAGCCCTTGCAAGGGCTAATAACGGCAGGCTCAGAGCCATAGGTGACAGTCAGATCCGTGGAAACAGATTTTAACAGCTACAGATAACAGCGTCTGTGTAGCTAAGGTCAGGGACTTCCTCGCTGCATTTCCCCATTAGGAGGGATAGAAAGTGAGGCTTCCTTTCCTGTACACTGACCCACAACCCTGCCACTGTACCCTCCTTCCCTTTGCACACTCAAGCTCATTGTTACTAAGCCATTATACTAGCAAACACTGAGTAAACATAGTGGCATCCTAAAAGTGGCTGTTGGACTTCCATTAGTGTCCCACTAGTGCAAATCTATTTGCATCACCACTGCATTGCACACTCAAACTCATTGTTACTAAGCCATTATACTAGCAAACTATGCTGCCAGTTTAAGGGCCGTAGTTGCATTGTCAGGGATAGTTATTGTTGTTTATTCTGCTGTTAATAAAGATAGACCACCGCTGCAATCTACACCACCTCTCAATTTTTACTACCGCATTTTAAGTGCACAATCTTGTCGCAATCAAAATGAGTGGCAAAATGACAGATGCTGGTGGAAAGGGGAAGAGGCGTCTTGGAAAAGGAAAAAAAGGGTTTGTCCATGGGGAAGGTGGCAAAGCTCCATAAACATCTGCTGAAGATAGACCATCTTCCAGCAAAAGTAAGATGTCTACTACTTACCGTGGACAATCCAGTGTGCTACCTTTTTAACGGACACGAACAACTGGAACCAAGGTCGATGATGGCCAAAAAAAGAAAATGCTTGAATGGATCTCAAATGGTCCAACAAGTGCCCTCTCCGCCACCTCAACTACCGCATCCAAGAAACACCAGTCTTCTGAGTTGTCATCCCAATCACACTTGCTTTCTCCCAGCTCTGAAGTCTCCAACCGCCCTGCACAGTATGGTGGAACTGAGATGGCTGAGTCTGCAGAGCTGTTCAGTCACACTATAGCCTGGGAATCAGAGGTCTGCTCCCAAGCTACAGTGAGTACAGACCAGGAAATGGTCTGCAGTGATGCCCAGAACCTTTGTTACTCTGATTCAGGCCGTGATTAACAAGTTTCTGAGCATAATGTTGACCCTTATTCACAAACTGTAACACCTGTTGTTATAGACAATGAGGAACATACGGATGACGATGAGACGCAGATACCAGATTGGGATGACAACTTAAATATTGGTTCACGTCAAGAAGAGGCTCGGTCTGAAGGTGAGGGGAATGCAATCACAGCGCTTGATGAGGAAGTTCTAGATCCCACCTACTGTCAACCCACAGTCAGACACTCGAGGAGGTCAACAGAGGCGGTGGAGGAGGATGCTACTGACGACGAAGTTACCTGGCGCCTTCCTGGACAGAGGAGTAGTACTGGTAGCACGTCTACAACTGCATCCTCAGCCACCACTCTGCCTCTGAGCACTAGTCGGGGGGGGCTCAGCAGGTCGCATGCCCTCTAAGCCTTGCCTAGCCTGGACCTTTTTTGACATAGAAAAAGATCGCCCAAATCATGTGATATGTAAAATTTGTCATGATTCTGTTAGTGAAGGGCAAAACCTCAGGAGTTTGACAACTTCTTCCATGAATCGTCACATGAATAAATATCATATGTCCCAGTGGGAAGCTCACCGTGCTGCAATGCAGTCTAGCGGAGCGAATCATCCACTGCCTGCCCCTTCAAGTGCATCCACGCACTCTTCATCTTCTAGGACTGTGGGGACAGCTGTCACACCTGGTTTTCCACGCACAACTTCCATCACTGTAACCGCAACAGGCAGTTTGCTTGGTAGGTCGTCATTTGGTTTGGAAGGAGAAACAAGTGCGTGTGTACAGCTCTCTCAGACATCGATAGCATCAACGTTGGATGAAGGCAACATCATGTCTACGCCTGCACTTTCCTCACAAACCTGCATTTTTACAGGGACACCATACTCACCACCGTCTACACACAGCAGCCAGATCTCTGTCCCTCAGATGTGGACAAATAAAAGGCCATTTCCTGCGACCCATGACAAAGCTAAGAGGTTGACTTCCCTCTGTAAGCTCTTGGCTACCAAAATGCTGCCTTTTCGCCTGGTGGACACACAGGATTTTATAGACCTTATGTCTGTCGTTGTGCCCCAGTACCAGATGCCCAGTCGCTACTACTTCTCTAAGAAAGGTGTGCCTACGCTACACCAGCATGTCGCACACAACATCACCACTTCCTTGAGAAACTCTGTGTGTGAACGGGTGCATTTCACCACCGATACTTGGACCAGTAAGCATGGACAGGGACGTTACATGTCGCTGACTGGGCACTGGGTAACTATGGTGATAGAAGGTGAAGCGTCTGCTGCACAAGTCTTGCCGTCCCCACGACTTGTGTGTCAATCCTCTGTCTGTCCAAGTTCTGCCACTGCTTCTGCCTCCTCCACCTCGTCTGGGTCCTCCACCTCTGCCCCAAGCCTGCCTGGTCAGGCCACCAGCATTGTAACTGCGCAGAAGGAATCACGCACCCCTCATTACTATGCTGTCAGCAGAGCGCAACGGTATCAGGAGGTCTTTAGCTTGAAATGTCTTGGAAATAAGTGGCTGAGTTGTGGGTAGCTCTGGAGACTGAGTTTAATAAATGGTTGTCTCCACTGAACTTGCAGCCTGGTAAGGCCATGTGCGACAATGCTGAAAACCTGGGTGCGGCCCTTTGCATGGGCAAGGTGACACACGTGCCTTGTATGGCTCACGTGTTGAACCTTGTTGTCCAGCAATTTTTAACACACTATCCCGGCCCAGATGGCCTTCTGAACAGGGCACGAAAACTGTTTGCTCACTTCCGCAGTTCAACCACCGCTGCTGAGCGACTTGCATCGCTCCAGAAGTCTTTCGGCCTGCCGGTTCATCGCCTGAAATGCGATGTGCCGACACGCTGGAATTCGACTCTCCACATGTTACAGCGACTGTGGCAGCACCGTCGAGCCCTGGTGCAATACGTTATGACGTATAGCCTGGGCCAACGAGATGCAGAGGTGGGGCAGATCATCCTGATGGAGTGGTCTCAGATCAAGGACCTATGCACACTTCTGCACAGTTTCGACATGGCAACGAATATGTTTAGCGCTGACAATGCCATTATTAGCATGACAATTCCAGTCATTTACATGCTGGAGCACACGCTAAACATTATTCGGAGTCAGGGGGTGGGACAACAGGAAGGGGAGGAACTACAAGAGGATTCATATTCGCAAGACACAACAACATCACCAAGGTCCAGACGTTCATCATCCTTAACGCGGCAGGCATGGGACCATGGGGGTCAGGGATCAACAAGGGCGCATAGTAGCAGGCGAAATGTTAGGAAGGTGCAGGAGAACATGAAGAAATGGAGGACGAACTGTTCATGGACATGGAAGACTCAGCGGATGAGGCAGACCTTGGTCAAATTTCTGTTGAAAGAGGTTGGGGGGAGATGTCAGAGGAAGAAAGAACGGTTAGCACCTCTATGCCACAAACACAGCATGGACTTGGTCCGCATGGCTGCGCAAGACACATGAGCGCCTTCTTGCTGCACTACCTCCAACATGACCCTCATATTGTCAAAATTAGAAGTGATGATGACTACTGGCTTGCCACACTATTAGATCCCCGGTACAAGTCCAAATTTTGTGACATAATTCCAGCCATAGAAAGTGACGCACGTATGCAGGAGTATCAGCAGAAGCTGTTACTCGATCTTAGCTCGACTTTTCCACCAAACAACCGTGGTGCAGGGAGTGAATCTCCCAGTTGTAACTTGACAAACATGGGATGGTCTCATCATCTTCAACAGTCTACCCGTACCAGTAGCACCATATCTGGTGCTGGTAACAGCAATTTTATTGAATCTTTTCGTAATTTTTTTAGACCATCCTTTGCAAGGCCACCAGAGACAACAAGTCTGACACATAGTCAACGGCTGGAGAGGATGATACAGGAGTATCTCCAAATGAGCATCGATGCCATGACTTTGCAAATGGAGCCTTGCTCATTTTGGGCTTCAAATCTTGAAAAATGGCCAGAGCTCTCCACTTACGCCTTGGAGATTTTGTCGTGTCCAGCTGCCAGCGTTGTCTCTGAACGTATCTTCAGTGTTGCTGGGTGTGTGCTGACAGATAAGCGCACGAGTCTGTCCAGTGACAATGTGGACAGACTAACGTTCATCAAAATGAACAAGTCATGGATCCACAAGGAATTTACTACCCCTGTGTCATCCTGGGGAGAGTAAATGCTTGTGGATTTTGAATGTGCTTGATGCAAATCTACCTGTGAAGTGTACAACTGGGGCACAAGTGCTGCCACTGAAGGGGTGGGTGTGTGTGGGGCCCAATTTTTGGAAAAAAGGGAGACTCCGCTTGGAGTAACCCTTGCTTACAATGTTTTTAAAAATGATCCAAGCTGAACAGAGCTGGGATCAGGAAAGACTTAGCTACCTACCCTGGTGTCATCCTGGGGACGGTTAAGGATGGCGTATTTTTTAATGTGTTTGATGCAAAACTACCTGTGAAGTGTACAACTGGGGCACAAGTGCTGCCACTGAAGGGGTGGGTGTGTGTGGGGCCCAATTTTTGGAAAAAAGGGAGACTCCGCTTGGAGTAACCCTTGCTTACAGTGTTTTTAAAAATGATCCAAGATGAACAGAGATGGGATCAGGAAAGACTTAGCTACCTACCCCGGTATCATCCTGGGGACGGTTAAGGATGGCGTATTTTTGAATGTGCTTGATGCAAATCTACCTGTGAAGTGTACAACTGGGGCACAAGTGCTGCCACTGAAGGGGTGGGTGTGTGGGGCCCAATTTTTGTAAAAAAGGGAGACTCTGCTTGCAGTAACCCTTGCTTACAGTGTTTTTAAAAATGATCCAAGATAAACAGAGCTGGGATCAGGAAAGACTTAGCTACCTACCCCGGTGTCATCCTGGGGACGGTTAAGGACGGCGTATTTTTGAATGTGCTTGATGCAAATCTACCTGTGAAGTGTACAACTGGGGCACAAGTGCTGCCACTGAAGGGGTGGGTGTGTGTGTGGCCCAATTTTTGGAAGAAAGGGAGACTCCGCTTGGAGTAACCCTTGCTTGCTGTGTTTTTTAAAAGGAGCCAAGATGAACAAGTCATGGTTCAGCAAAGACTTTGCTACTTACCCCGGTGTCATCCTGGGGACAGTTAAGGATGGCGTAATTTTGAATGTTCTTGATGCAAATCTACCTGTGAAGTGTACAACTGGGGCACAAGTGCTGCCACTGAAGTGGTGTCTGTGTGGCCCAATTTTTGGAAAAAAGGGAGACTCCGCTTGGAGTATTCCTGCGGTGTTTTACATGATTTTAGAAGGGCATGCCATGCCTATATCTGTGTCTCCTCCTCTTTTTACTTGTCCAGCTCTTTTGTTTTCGCATGAGTATACATCCTTGTCACTTTCTTATGTGTTTACGTTGTGTTGTGAGTTGTTTGTCACCTTTTGGACAGCTTTGAGGGTGTTTTCTAGGTGTTTTTATGTGTTTGTGATTGCCTCCTATTGTTTCCTATGCGGTTTGAGTGGTTCGGCGAACCGAACTTGAGCCGAACCGCGACCGGTTCGCTCATCTCTACACACAACCCCTTTTCTCTGCCTGGAGACAGCTTAGAGATAGGCCTCATGGAAGCCGCCTCTTGGAAGGGAGCTCATCCAATCGGTAAGCTAGAAACCCAGGAGGGGCTGAACCTAAACAGTAAGCCGGAACTGAAGTCAGTTAAGAGCGAGGAGGACGTCAGTTAGAAGTGAGGAGGACGTGAGAGAAAGTGAGGAGAAAGGTGTTAAAACCTGAAGAAAGAACTGGATCTGAATAGGAGGAGAGTTGCTGTGGAGTAGAGTTGAGCAATGTTCGAGTCGAACGGTTTGCCAATTTCATGTTCGAGTTGCTTAAAGTTCAGCAGTTTGAGTTACGTTCGAGAACGGTTCGATCAGCAAAAGCGTGGCTTTTCACAGTAAGTATGTGCGCACGTTGCGTATCTGCATGCGTCTTGTGTCCCCAGCACAATCCCTCTCTCTTTCCTACTCACCGATCACGGGCGCGGTGCTGCACGGCTGTCACAAATCTCCGACGGCTTTTCCTCTTTTGAAAATGGCTGCCGCTTCATTATTCAATCAGGTATTCCGTGCCTTCCCGCCCACCGACGCCCATGATTAGTTGCAGTCAGACACGCCCCCACGAGGAGTGACAGCTGTCTCACTGCAACCAATCACAGCCGCCGGCGGGCTGGTCTATATCGTGCTGTAAAATAAATAAATAAATAATTAAAAAAAAATGCGGTTCCCCCCAATTTTGATACCAGCCAGGATAAAGCCACACGGCTGGAGGCTGGTATTGTCAGGCTGGTGAGCGCCACGTTATGGGGAGCCCACCATACCAATATCAACAGGCAGCCGCCCGGAATTGCTGCAACCATTAGATGTGACAGTCCCGGGACTCTACCCAGCTCATCCCGAATTGCCGTGATGTGGTGGAAATCGAGGTAATAACAGGGTTAATCATGACAAGCATCTCCCCGAGACACCTCCCATGATTAACCTGTAAGTAAAAGTAAAGAAATACACACAGCGAAAAATCCTTTATTTGGAATAAAAGACAAAAAAAACCCCTCATTTACCTCTTTATTAATCCCCAAACAACAATCCAGGTCCGAAGTAATCCACACGACACTGTCAGCTCTGCTACATGAAGATGATGGGAAGCCCCGTAGAACACGAGCGCTCTGTGTCCTCTCCACGTAGCACCTGAAGTGAGCCGTGCTGTCACCGGATACTTCACTCTGCAATGCGAACGTCAAGATTACAAAATCTGCCTATGTTTCCAATTAGAGGCAGTGGCTCAATGGTTAGAGTTACTGCCTAGGAAGCATTAGTTAACGAGTTCAAGTCCCGGCCGCCCCGGTAAAGAACTTAATTTATTTTAAATTATAATTATTATTTATTTATAATTATAATTTTATTTAATTATGCACTGAGGGGAGGAGCCAGACATCAGCTGTGAATTGCGGGCCACACCTCTAAAATCGGAGCAGTTCACGGAATGAGGCTGCATTGCTCTCTCCTCTCTCTCTTCTCTCTCTCTTGTTCTTTCTCTCTTGTTCTCTCTCTCTCTCTGTCACTTTCTCTCTCTTTCTCTCTTTCACTCTCTTTCTCTCTCTCCCTCTTCTCTCTCTCTCCCTCTCGCTTCTCTCTCCTCTCTCTCTTCTCTCCTCTTCTCTCTTTCTCTCTTCTCTTCCTCTCTCTCTTCTCTCTCTCGCTCCCTCTCTCTTCCTTTTTCTCTCCCTTTTCTCTCTTCTCTTTTCTCTCTCTCAGACCTGGCGATTATCAGCAGATGCGGTCACCTGACGGAATCAGCTGACACTAAAAGTCGAGCAGTGAGGCCGGCTATTTACCCCCCGGCCGGCTAAACTATCAGCTGCTGCTGTCGGAAAGGAGTCCGCACAGAAGTGTGTAGTTTTTTGGGGGGGGGTTTGGCACTGTCTGTCTGTATGGAGGCGAGCAGACAGCAGCTGCAAAACTACAAGGCTCAGCATGCTCAATTCACTAGTGTATGCAGGAGAGCAGACAGCAGCTGCAGAACTACAAGACTCAGCATGCTCCATTCACTAGTGTATGCAGGAGAGCAGACAGCAGTTGCAGAACTACAAGGCTCAGCATACTCCATCCAGGACTGTATGCAGGCGTTTTTTGCCCCCCCCCCCAAAATGACATGGGCTTTGCCATATTTTTGTATGCTAGCCAGGTACAGCAGGCAGGTACGGCTGCCCCCCAACCCCCAGCTGCCTATTTGTACCCGGCTGGAAACTAAAAAAATAGGGAAGCCCTTTTTTTAATTATTTCATGAATTTCATGAAATAATTAAAAAAAAAATTAACATGGGCTTCGCCCCATTTTTGTGTCTAGCCAGGTACAACTAGGCAGCTGGGGATTGGAATCAACAGCACAGGTTAGCCCGAGCTTTCTGGGCCCCTCTGCTGCAAATTGCAGTCCGCAGCCACCCCAGAAAATGGCGCTTTCATAGAAGCACCATAATCTGGTGCTGTATCCAACTCTTCCAGCAGCCCTGAAGCCAGGTGGCTTGCTGGGTAATAATGGGTTAATACTAGCTTTGTTTTACTAGCTAGTATTAGGCCAGAGATTCTTAATGTCAGGCAAGTTTGACCCGGCCATTAAGAATCTCCAATAAAGGGTTAAAAAAACACCACACAGAGAAAAAATACTTTAATAGAAATAAATACACAGACACACTAAGAGACTCCATGTTTATTACTCCCTCTCATCCCTCCACGATCCTGGTCTTCTGTCTTCTTACTCCTTCAACCCATGCAACTCTGCTACATCAGACAGCACTGCATGGGAGGAAGACGCTGCTGCTCCCTGTGAAGTCTAATCACTCAGTGAGTGAGCAGAGGCTGCGGGCTGTAAGAGGTAGGTACTATCCCAACTGGGTACACCTTGACGTTTGGTGGGATAGCTTTATGCTTTTTTTTGATCAAAAACAGTGTTTACTAAGTACCCTATGTTTATATGCACTATGCTTTTATTTAGTTACAGCAGGGTATGTTTTCACAATTTTTTTTTTCTTGGTTTCTCTTTGTCTCATGGCCAGCGTGAATATGGTCTCACAAGTTCCATGTATACCATCTCATACTCCGGCTCACTTTTTTGTTTTTATGTAGTTTTTTTGTATTCAGTACAAACAGGGAGTGGCCCCCTTCTCAGTGAGCTGGACATTTCATTCTGTGAATCCCCCTGACTGTGTGTGTCCTGTTGGGACCCGGTCGCTCTCAGCCCTTAGCCACATTGAGGCCTATTTTAGACCCATGGTAAGGTTTTAATCAGTGATGAGCGAGTACTAAAAAGCTCGGGTGCTCGAAGCTCGGGCCGAGCCTCCCAAGATACTCGTGTACTCGGCCCGAGCAACGAGCCCAATGTTATCCTATGGGAGACCCGAGTATTTTTGTGAAATGACCACCGGCAGCATGTAGAAACCCTAAAAATGGCACAAAAGTCTCCGAAGAGTGCTCAAATGACATGGCAACAGCATGGGGAAGATCCCTTGAAGCATTTATCACTCAAAAGTCACAGCTGTGAACAATTTTGTCCGCGTTTTACGCCATTTTTACGGACTCACCAGAAAACCTTCCAAAATGACACCAAAATGAATTTTCATGGCAAAAATGTTAAGGGCACATACCCAATAGTGAGATAGAGCAAATGTATGTTACTTTTTGAGATCAATACATGAAAGATTTTACGTAAAACATTGTGTGGCACTCCGATGTCCCTGAGAAGAGACGTACATAAAGGCCTCTGAGTCTAATGTGCCCATTTTGAGGAACTGAGTCTTTGTAGTATTTTCCTTTGCCAGGGCAGTCCAAAATTTTGAGGTTCACCAATGACCCTGCATACAGACGTGCATGAGGGCCTGTAAACCTGAAGTGCCCATTGGAAGGAAGTGGGTCTTTTGTAGTATAGCCCTTTGGCAGGGCAGCCAAAAATTGGGAGGCTCCACGTTGTCCCTGGATAGAGACGTGCATGAGGGCCTGTTAACCTGAAGTGCCCATTGGAAGGAAGTGGGTTTTTTGTAGTATAGCCCTTAGGCAGGGCAGCCAAAAATTGGGAGGCTCCACGTTGTCCCTGGATAGAGACGTGCATGAGGGCCTGTAAACCTGAAGTGCCCATTGGAAGGAAGTGGGTCTATTGTAGTATAGCCCTTTGGCAGGGCAGCCAAAAATTGGGAGGCTCCACGTTGTCCCTGGATAGAGACGTGCATGAGGGCCTGTTAACCTGAAGTGCCCATTGGAAGGAAGTGGGTCTTTTGTAGTATAGCCCTTTGGCAGGGCAGCCAAAAATTGGGAGGCTCCACGTTGTCCCTGGATAGAGACATGCATGAGGGCCTGTAAACCTGAAGTGCCCATTGGAAGGAAGTGGGTCTATTGTAGTATAGCCCTTTGGCAGGGCAGCCAAAAATTGGGAGGCTCCACGTTGTCCCTGGATAGAGACGTGCATGAGGGCCTGTTAACCTGAAGTGCCCATTGGAAGGAAGTGGGTCTTTTGTAGTATAGCCCTTTGGCAGGGCAGCCAAAAATTGGGAGGCTCCACGTTGTCCCTGCATAGAGACGTGCATGAGGGCCTCAAAACATTGTTCCCATTGCAAAGGAGCGGGTCTCCTGTCGTTGTAATGTCCATTCTGCAAAGAATGGGCGAAAAAATTTACCACTGGGGGTATACCTGAAACAAAGGCCTAACTCTTGTAACGGTCATCATGGTGGCGCATGAGGAGAAGGAGGAGCAGTCCAGCGATTATCCAAAGTCCAGAAGTGTGTACCCATGGGTGACTGGAGGTACATGGCAAATTCCCGTTACAAACTTTAAATTCCGCTCTCATTTGCTGGTGGTGTGGTGAAGTCTGGCCCAATCCAACCCTTGTTCATCTTGATCAGAGTCAGCCTGTCAGCATTTTCAGTTGAAAGGCGGGTGCGTTTATCTGTAATGATTCCACCTGCGGCACTAAAAACACGCTCTGACAAAATGCTAGCGGCAGGGCAGGCCAGGACTTCCAAGGCGTAGAGAGCCAATTCATGCCACGTGTCCACCTTGGATACCCAATAATTGTAAGGCACAGAGGAATGTCGGAGTACAGTTGTTCGATCTGCAAGGTACTCCTTGAGCATCTGGGCAAACTTAGGATTTCTTGTGGCACTACCCCGCACCTCAGGGGCTGTGGTACGTGAGGGGCTGAGAAAACTGTCCCACATCTTAAAGACTGTTCCCCTACCTCTGGCGGATTGGACTTGTGCCTCTCTCGGCTGTACGCCTTGGTTGTCCACTGATTCCTGACCTATGCCGCTAGCGTTTTGTGAGGGGAATGCTTTGCCTACTTCCGTGACTATGGCCTTCCGGAACTGCTGCATTTTGGTTGACCTCTCCGCCTCGGGAATAAGAGACATAAAGTTCTCCTTGTAGCGTGGGTCTAACAGTGTTACCAACCAGTAATGATTGTCGGCCAAGATGTTCTTAACGCGAGGGTCACGAGACAGGCAGCTTACCATAAAGTCAGCCATGTGCGCCAGACTCTTAACAGCCAGGACTTCAGTAGCCTGACCAACACGTTGACTGAACATGCTGTCCTCCTCCTCCTCCTCCTCCTCATCTACCCTGTCCTCTGGCCAGCCACGCTGAACCGCGGATATGACTGGTGTGCATGTCATATCCTCAATTTGGCCGGAGATTTGCTCCATGTCTTCATCCTCCTCCTCATCATAGTCCTCCACTGCACGTTGTGATGAGACGAGGCTGGGCTGTGTGTTATCACCCACACCCACTACTGTTTCTTGCTGCAACTCATCGCGCTCCGCCTGCAATGCATCATGTTTGGTTTTGAACAGAGACCGTTTTAGAAGGCAGAGTAGCGGTATGGTGACGCTAATAATGGCGTCATCACCACTCACCATCTTGGTGGAGTCCTCAAAGTTTTGGAGGATGGAACATAGGTCGGACATCCATCTCCACTCCTCAGGTGTTATGTGTGGAGTTTGACCCATTTCCCGACGGCTTAGGTGATGCAGGTACTCAACAACTGCCCTCTTCTGCTCACATATCCTGACCAACATGTGCAGAGTTGAATTCCAACGCGTGGGGACATCACACACCAGTCTGTGAGCCGGAAGATGCAAACTGCGCTGAAAGCCGGCAAGGCCGGCTGAAGCAGTAGGTGACTTTCGAAAATGTGCAGACAGGCGTCGAACTTTTACCAAGCAGATCAGACAGCTCTGGGTATGACTTTAGAAACCGCTGAACCACGAGGTTGAGCACATGGGCCACGCATGGAACATGTGTCAGCTGGCCTCGCCTCAAAGCCGCCACCAGGTTCCGGCCATTGTCACACACGACCTTTCCTGGCTTTAAGTTCAGAGGTGTGAGCCAGTGATCTGCCTGCTGTTTCAGAGCTGTCCACAGCTCTTCTGCATTGTGGGGTTTGTCACCTATGCAGATTAGCTTCAGCACAGCCTGTTGCCGCTTCGCCGAGGCAGTGCTGCAGTGCTTCCAGCTTGGGACTGGTGTGGAGGGTACAGTGGATGAGGATGCGCAGGAGGAGGAGGAGGCTGAAGAGCATGACATTCCGGAGCTGTAGAGTGTGGGTGAAACACTGACTGAGGTAGGGCCTGCAAACCTTGGTGTGGGAAGGACGTGTTCCGTCCCTCGCTCAGACTGGGTCCCAGCTTCCACAATATTAACTCAGTGTGCCGTCAACGAGATGTAGCGGCCTTGCCCACAAGCACTTGTCCACGTGTCTGTGGTTAGGTGGACTTTGGGTGAAGCAGCGTTGTTCAGGGCACGTGTGATGTTTTGTGACACGTGGTTATGCAACGCGGGGACGGCACACCGGGAGAAATAGTGGCGGCTGGGGACCGAGTAACGTGGGACAGCTGCCGCCATCAGGTCGCGGAATGCTTCTGTCTCCACCAGCCTAAAAGGCAACATTTCCAGCGCAAGCAGTCGCGAAATGTTAGCATTTAGAACTGTGGCATGTGGGGTGTTGGCAGTGTATTTGCGCCTGCGTTCAAAGGTTTGCTGAATGGATAACTGAACGCTGCGCTGGGACAAGGACGTGCTTGATGATGGTGTTATTTCTGCGTAGACAACTGCAGGTGCAGGACCGGAGGAGGCTTGTTCGCAGGCAGCATGGACAGGGGATTGGCTCGCATGCACAACCAGCGAAGACGTAGCAGTGACATTAGCAAGCACTGCTCCTCGACTCTGTTGTACTTCCCACAAAGTCGGGTGCTTGGCTGACATGTGCCTGATCATGCTGGTGGTAGTCAGGCTGCTAGTTTTGGTACCCCTGCTGATGCTGGCACGGCAGGTGTTGCAAATGGCCTTTTTAGAATCATCTGGATCCAACTTAAAAAACTGCCAGACTCGGGAAGACCTAACATTTGTACAGGCACCTTGTGTCGTGTTGTTGTTCCGGGGAACGGTTGCCTGACTTCTGCCTGGAGCCACCACCCTGCTTCTTACTGCCTGTTGGGATGCTACGCCTCCCTCCCCCTGTGCACTGCTGTCCTCGCTCTGCATATCCTCCTGCCAGGTTGGGTCAGTTACTGGATCATCCACCACGTCGTCTTCCTCTTCCGCACCCTGCTCCTCCTCCTGACTTCCTGACAATTGTGTCTCATCATCGTCCACCCCTTGTTGAGACACGTTGCCAACTTCGTGAGAACGTGGCTGCTCAAATATTTGGCCATCTGTACATACGATCTCCTCATGACCCACTTCAACATGAGCTGGCGAGAGGCCAGAATGTGCGAATGGAAACGTGAACAGCTCTTCCGAGTGTCCAAGTGTGGGATCATTAATGTCCGAGGACGTGTACTCAGCCTTGTGGTAGGAAGGAGGATCAGGTTCTGAAATGTGCGGTGCAGTATCACGGCTACTGACACTTGACCGTGTGGAAGACAGAGTGTTTGTGGTGGTGTCAATCTGACTGGAAGCATTATCCGCTATCCAACTAACAACCTGTTGACACTGGTCTTGGTTCAAGAGCGGTGTACTGCTGCGGTCCCCAAGAATTTGGGACAGGACGTGCGAGCGACTAGATGTGGCCCTTTGTTGTGGCAAAATTAGAGCTTGCCCACGACCTCGGCCTCTGCCTGCACCACCATCACGTCCACTTCCTTGTTCCTTGCCAACGCCCTTGCGCATTTTGCAATGCTGTGCTGACGTGTATTCACTAGACTTGGGCGTTATATCAAAGTTTGTGCAAATCGTGCACCTGTACCCTGCCACCGACAGGCACACACGTGCGGTTTTTAAATGCAAGCACGGACGCACTAAGAACCTAACACAGGTTTTAGGAGCAAAAATTAAGAACTCTGACACTATCAGCCACTGCTGACTGACGTGTATTATACACTACACTTGTGCGTTATATAATAGTTTGGTAAAAACGCACACAAGTGCACCTGTACGCTGCCACCGACAGGCACACACGTGCGGTTTTTAAATGCAAGCACGGACGCACTAAGAACCTAACACAGCTTTTAGGAGCAAAAATTAAGAACTCTGACACTATCAGCCACTGCTGACTGACGTGTATTATACACTACACTTGTGCGTTATATAATAGTTTGGTAAAAACGCACACAAGTGCACCTGTACGCTGCCACCGACAGGCACACACGTGCGGTTTTTAAATGCAAGCACGGACGCACTAAGAACCTAATACAGGTTTTAGGAGCAAAAATTAAGAACTCTGACACTATCAGCCACTGCTGACTGACGTGTATTATACACTACACTTGTGCGTTATATAATAGTTTGGTAAAAAAACGCACACAAGTGCACCTGTACGCTGCCACCGACAGGCACACACGTGCGGTTTTTAAATGCAAGCACGGACGCACTAAGAACCTAACACAGGTTTTAGGAGCAAAAATTAAGAACTCTGACACTATCAGCCACTGCTGACTGACGTGTATTATACACTACACTTGTGCGTTATATAATAGTTTGGTAAAAACGCACACAAGTGCACCTGTACGCTGCCACCGACAGGCACACACGTGCGGTTTTTAAATGCAAGCACGGACGCACTAAGAACCTAACACAGGTTTTAGGAGCAAAAATTAAGAACTCTGACACTATCAGCCACTGCTGACTGACGTGTATTATACACTACACTTGTGCGTTATATAATAGTTTGGTAAAAATGCACACAAGTGCACCTGTACGCTGCCACCGACAGGCACACACGTGCGGTTTTTAAATGCAAGCACGGACGCACTAAGAACCTAACAGGTTTTAGGAGCGACAATTGCTGAGAAGTCTGACACTATCAGGACTGTTTTAGACTGTGTACACCAGCCCCAGATATGATGAAGGCTGGTATACGGTCACCACTAGGAATGGCTATATACCCTGCCTGCCTGCCTGCCTGTATACTGCTACAATAGTCCTGACAAGGACTCTTTTGGTCACTAGCCTGTATTCCAACCTGGCTATACCCTGCCTGTATACAGCAACAATAGTCCTGAGAAGGACTCTGCTACTGTACTCCGACCTGGCTATACCCTGCCTGCCTGTATACAACTAGAATAGTCCTGAGAAGGACTTTTGGTCACACTGTTTGCAGCCCTGCTACGGAAATAGCTATAAAGGGCCGCAAACCTTTCCCTGAAGCAGCGACCCTCTCCCTGCACTGACTGTCTGGATAGCTGTGAGCAGAGCACAGCGCGCCCGCCGGTATAAAGGCTCGGTCACGCTGTGCAGGCCGGCCAATCACTGCAATTCCACAACTAACAGGGCTGTGGCATTGCAGTGGTCTGCCAGCCAATCCCTGCATGAGGGCTGGCTCTCAAAAGAGCGCCAACATGCAGAAATGAAGACCACGAGTACAGCACGAGTATCGCGAGATTACTCGGTCCCCGCCGAGTAGCCCGAGTACAGTGATACTCGTGCGAGTACCGAGTAGTAACAAGCATGCTCGCTCATCACTAGTTTTAATATTAGAGAGTGTAGGTACTATCCCAACTGGGTACACCTTGATGTTTGGTGGGATAGCTTTATGCTTTTTTTGATCAAAAACAGTGTTTACTAAGTACCCTATGTTTATATGCACTATGCTTTTATTTAGTTACAGCAGGGTATGTTTTCACAATTTTTTTCCTTGGTTTCTCTTGGGCTGTAAGAGGTGATGTTACCGCTGCCACCGTTGCTAAAGTAATCTGACATACGGTTACTATAGCAACGGTGCTCCGATCACGTGATTCCCGGTGCTGCAATTCACCAGCTGTGGCAGACAGTCCTTGCATGTGGGCTGACTCTGTAAAGAGCGCCCACATGCAGGAACGGGGAAGCCGACCATGTGCCAGAGCATCTCGCCGGTACACGGAGATGCATAAATGAGCACCGCGTACCGGAGAGATGCACTGACAGGAGCTAGCATGACGTCTAGCCATGTGACCAGTCTGTAGCCAATGAGATAATACACACGTGACTGGTCACATGCATTTGACGTCATGGAAGGTCCTATCATAAGTGCTGGTTACCGGGAGGACGCAGCGATTATCGGAAGGAAAAGCGGCGGGAGACAGAGTGCAGGACGCGTCACGGGGACCTGTAAGTGTTATGGCAATGTTTATTAACTGTATGTGTACATGTATAATGGATTTTTATGTGTTTGTGTTTGCCTGCCATTGTTTTCAATGGGGTTCGAAGGGGTTCGTTGAACATTCGCCGAACGGAGCCTCCGTTCGACGAACCGAATCGAACTTGAACTCTAGGGGGGTGGCTCATCTCTACTGTGGAGTAAGGAACTAGTGCTCAAGGAACCCAGGGATGCCAGAGGAGTGTGGGACCAGGACTCACAGCATCCAGCACAGGCGGGGTGCAAAATCCTTGAACAGGAGTATGCTTCAAGCTACCTGTTAAATCTGCCAGGTGAGGGGATCATCAGGATCCCTCAGCAATCTGAGTGTCCAGAGCAAAGCAGCAAAGAGGGGACCTGGGAACAGCCCATTAAATTGTCCAGACTGCCTGCTATACGGGCAAATACTGTGAAAAGGAAAGGATCCCAGGAAGCTTTAGGCCACGGGGACCCATCAAAAAAAACAAAGTGTGCACGGAGGACAGCTCACCAGGTCACTAACTGGCACTGGGAACAAAGGGTGAGGGAACACCTGAAAACCAGCACCACCTAGGTGGCGGTACCAGAACAGTAAGTAAAACCCAGTTTAAACTGAAGTCCCTGTGTGGCTTGAATCCTTTCTACATTCGTGCATCATCAGCTCACACCGCACACTACAACCACCATCATCCTCTTCCAGGGCCTAGCCCTACTTGCAGAGGACCAGAACAGCTGAGCTGCACTATACTACCCGCCCCAGGAGGATCACGCAGTGGCGGCTCCTACAAAATAGCCACAAGCCGCAAGTAGCGTAGTAAAAAACTCTTATTTATTTTACTTTTCCACATCGACCCCCAGGGTCACAGAACTGGGCATCGGCTGCGACCACTACTCCCCTGTTCACCACAAGCCCGGGACCGAGTATCCCACTGCCCTGGGGCATCACATGAGCTTAAACTTCACCATATCCAATCTGTTGTCCACGGAAATGCTGCCTTTCCGCCTGGTGGATAGAGAAGGTTTCTGAAAGTTGATGTGGCTGTTGCAGTTCCTCAGTACCAGTTTCCCAGTCACCAATACTTCGCTAATAAAGCTGTGCCTGCACTACACCATCATATTGCACACAACATTAACTTTTCCTTGAAAAACTCTGTGTCTGCCAGGGTGCATTTCACCACTCACACCTGCATGAGCAAGCATGGCCAGGGGCGTTACATCTCGATGACTGGGCACTGTGTTACTTTGGTGGCTGCAGGGACAAGCAAGGAAGAGGCTGCTTCCCAAGTCTTTAAATCCCCAAGACTTGCAGGACAAACCTCTGGATCTACCATTTCCTCCACTGCTTCTGCTTCCTCCACCTCCTCTTGGGCCTCCACCTACGCTCTCAACTTCTCCCTTAAAGTACCACGCGTTCCAACAGTGCAGAGATGTGCCAACCTGCACCTGGACTTTGTCCATATTCACCTGGCTACACAGCACATTCTCACCTGCATTTCCAAACATTTATATAGCACTACTGCACTGGTAAACTCCATGGCAAGGCCCTGAGAAAGGCTCAAAAGGAGCTGAAACGGTGGCTTAAACTTGGATTACCTATTTTTGCAGAAATAAATTAACCATTTCTTCTAAATTGTTCACACCTTCCTGCGTGACTGCCAAAGATAGTCCATAAATCTATAACCACTAAGACGTGAGACCACAATACCCACACACTGTGCCTCACTCAGGAAAGAGGAAAAAGGGGAAAATGTAATTTACATGACTCCAAGAAAATGATAAACCTGTTGGGCTCCCTGGCAAACCACTCAAAGAGAAGCAGTTTAGGTTCAGCTGATCCACCAACAAACCCAGAGACTGCGCCAAAGTAGTAGATTGAACCTGTTGCTGAACCGCCTCTTTTAATTCTGCCAACTGGAGTGACAGCACCTGCAACTGCCTCTCAAGGGATGCTATGGGGTCCATAAGAAATTTAAATGAGCTGATTATACCTAATGTAATGTCACAGGGTGTGACAAGGTAACGTGGAACAGGAGCACCTACATTAGCTCTAGGGCTACGGTGTCCTTCCTTAGCTGTCCCTGTTCCCAAAGATACATCTACTGGTGATGATGTTTGGGTCGCCTTCCTAACCCTAGCTCCTAAGTAGCCCTGGTCTATACCCCTCTCCCCCACCCCTAGGGAGGGCAGGGACTGGAGGGGTTTATCCCACACAAATAGACAGGGAAAAAACAAATCCTCAAGCTCACTGCACACACACAGAGGTAAGGCATTACGCGCTCAGGAGAAATAAATAATCAGGGATGAACTAAACAGACAATGAGAATATTTACACAACAGAGATTATCAGAACAAGATCACCACAGCACAAGGACCGGTATCGCAAAAGAAGCTATAATCGGCATGGAGGAACAGGCTCCCCCATCTTCTAAATGGGCAGAGGCGGGTGTAATAGGTCTCCTATAACCTGCACCCTAGCAATCTACAGACTAGCAGAAATTAACTTCTGCTAGACCGATCACTAATAAGCGCACAACTGGTCGATGCCTGAGTCTGATTTTACAACTCCAAAGCACCAGGGACACCATAGTGTTACGTAGTCCAAATCAAAGAGAAGAAAAATCCAGCAATTCCATGGAAATAAATAAAAAAAAAATAACTATTTCAAAATCCAGGGTAAAACGTCATAGGATAATTATTTTCGATTGTTATATTCACATGTGTTTCTTCTCCCATATCCCTATATAGATAATGATTCTCCCCTGTTTTCTGCTTACTATTCGGGGGGAGGTTTCTTCTGTGTGGACTTAGATTTTATTAAACCGACAGTGGGCGAGTACTTATCTTGATGAACATTTTCTTTACTTTAATCATTTGCTCGATTTGCCCCCAGTATATCAGAATAACATTTGGTGATTGAGAAGTTTTACTCCAAAAGGATTGCTAAACGCACATGTTTTTTTTCATTATATTTACATAGATTATGGTTTTCCCCTGTTTTCTGCTTACAACTCAGGTGATGGCTTTTTTTCTGTGTAGACTTAGATTTAATTAAACCCACCAGATTGTGAGTGAGTACTTACGTTGATGAACATTTTTAAAGTGGGTGATGTTTTTTGTGACTGTAGATATGAGTAAGGATCCTGTGCGATCTGAAACACGTCATCTGCTCTGTTTTGAAATGTATGTCCTATGGCATTTTACCCTGAATTTTTAAATAAAGTGTTTTTTTATTTATTTCCGTGGAATTGCTGGATTTTTCTTTTCTTTGATTTGGACTACGCCATCTAGGTGACCAGCCGGCTTTTCTTTCCGTGCAACCACAGTCTCCTACTAGGATCTGAAATTCAAGTTGGTGTGGAGATAAGTACCCCCTTTTTTCTCCTCTTCACTGTAACTCTAGTTCTTATTTATCGTTCCCCACTTTTTGGATAATATATTTACACATGAATTATTGGATGGAGTTTTAATAATTGTTTAAAAGAGATTTTTTTCACTTTCGACATATGAGATACATTTTTTTGCCAATATCCACCCTACTATCTTTTTAAATTTACCTTTATCTACTGATGAACGCATGAGCAAGGTTACAAAACTTTTCTCCTTTAATACTGACACTACAGAAAATGCACCACTGACTATATGGTACTGTGCAAGATCTAAAAAAAAAAATCTCTCAGAGGTTAAAAGCTTGGTGGGAGCCCAACACATTTCAGAAGTACATAGATAAACAGATGACCGCCTGCAGTTGAAGAATCAAAAAGAACCCCACCACCATTTTCAATGATAAATTCTCAAATCAATGGTGTCAAATCTTATCAGACTGTTCAAATAGACTTATGGAACTAATCATTAGATTCAAAACATGCTAAACTTTCCTCTATAGAAAGTTCCATTTAAAATTTAAAGAAGGACATGACTATATTTATTAATTCAGAGGAGTTCATCTATTACAATAATAAACTACAAGAAAATTTAAATAATCTTGAAAATCTAATTATCTCCAACAAAAGAAATAAATTCGTCAGAGATGTTAAAGATTACACCAAATGGGTAGTTTACATGTGGGCCAAAAAACATCATAAAACACCACATAAATCCATTTTCAAACAGAGAGCCAGACATGTTTCCTTTAGATCTTCTGATAGAGACACTTCTGATTGTTTGTCAGATTTTTCTGGAAATGATAAGGAAAATATTGCTAAATCTGGACATTCTGTCTCTATACAAGAAAGTGCTGCTACCAGTAGAACTTCGTGCTCAATAGATATATTTCCATCCACACCATTCCCAAAAAAAACAGAAAAAACACTGCAAAAAGAGGGAGATATTATATAAGCGAATGCAACAGGAGGTAGAATCACTTTCAAATTCGGAACATTTTAGTGTCATTAATTTATTTTGCATTACCCTGTCTAGTTTTCAATCACAAGTTCTTGAGATGGGCCTAAATTTTGTGCTGTCCGCAAACACTCAAACATGTTAATAAATTTATATGTACCCTTATGGTGAAAAAAACATTTTCTAGGAGACCAGGAGCCACAGGAGGGTATTCTAGTTGGTGATCTTACCGGTGTACCCGTGGTCATCCCACTTTATTTATCTATGATGGAACAGATGGCTGTTCTTGCCCTTAACCATCTGTCAGAGGATGTAAACATGCTATTAAACTTGGAATGAGAGATGAGCCACCCCCCTAGCGTTCGAGTTTGGTTCGGTTCGTCGAACGAAGGCTCAGTTTGACGAACGTTCGACGAACCACTTGAACCCCTTTGAAAACAATGGCAGGCAAACACAAACACATAAAAACACATATAAAACACCTTCAAAGGTGTCCAAAAGGTGACAAACAACTCCCAAGACACCACAATTACATGGGAAAGTGACAAGGACATATACTCATGCAAAAACAAAAGAGCTGGACAAGTAAAAAGAGGAGGAGACGGGGCGTGTCCTGGACATGGAGGAGTGAAGACGCTCATAGCCGGAGCTCCCGGGCCCAAAGCCTCACAAACTCTCCTCCTCCGGCCGCGCGCAGATACAATGCCCCCAAAGAAACGGCCACCTGCAGTACATGATCCGGCATCTGACAGAGGACCCTCCGGAGGCCTGGCAAAATTCCTCTCCTCCCCGGCAGCGGCACCCCACAGCGGCGGCAGAGGCAAGATGGCGACGGCTGGAACAGGGAGGGGAAGTCCCCGCCGCAGCGCCAGCTAAGTGAAGGGGAGAGGGGGGAGGAGGCGGCTGGAGGCACTGCCGCTCATAGAGGGAGCTCAGCCACGTCCAAACCAGCGGGGCCCCCACAGAGAAAAGATGGAGAGCAGACCCCGGGAGGTACCCACATATGGGAGCCGCAGGCCGCTTCCAGGCCCTCTGGCGCCCCCAGCCTGAGGGACGGTGACTCTGGGAACCTGGATGCCCCCCTGACCTCCCCCTCTGACATGTTGGATATCCAGGCCCTGAGGGAGCTTATCGTCGCCCTCCCCAGCAAAAAGGATCTGGATGAGGTGGCTTCTAGAATAGAACAGGCTCAGCTGTCAGCACTGTCCTCAGTGAGGGAGGAGATGGGGGTTCTGGAGGACAGGATCACGGCCTCTGAGCAGGCCCAGGGATCAATGGTGGGCAGACTGGAGCGCCTGGAGAAAGGCTGGGAAGCTTCCAACCTACGTATTAGAGACATGGCCCTGCTTCTGGACGACCAAGAAAACAGAAGCAGGAGAAACAATGTCCGACTGAAAGGCATTCCGGAGGACTGGTCGCCTGAACTCCTGCGCTCCAATGCTCTGGCTATCTTTAATATTGTCACAGGCAGACCCCCTGACGCAACCTACCTCTTCGACAGGATCCACAGGGTGGCCCGCCCTAACACCAGGGCATCCTCCAACACCAGAGACGTCCTATGCCGTCTCCATTATTATGGAGATAAGGAGCGGATCCTTCAAGGGGCATGGGCACATGGCCCAATAGAGATGGACGGTGCACTCGTGTCATTGTTCCCAGACGTCTCCAGTCGTACCCTATATATGAGGAGGCTACTTCACCCGCTCTTACTCCGAATCAAAGAAGCGGGCACCACCTACCGCTGGGGACACCCCTTCCATCTTATAGCCCGCAAAGGAACTGCTGTCTACCTGTTGAGTAGACCCTCAGATCTACCCGGACTGTTTACATTCCTGGGGATTGACGAGATGTCGGTTCCGGATTGGCTCGCCTGGGACCCCCCGACCCCTGTGAGGCGGAGGGAGAGGGGTGGGGGGGTGTTCCTTCCTCCTCGTCGGATGAGCGGGGCTGATCCCGCCTGATCATTGAGCCCCTTGATATCTCTACAGCATTGTATGATGACATCTGCATAATGTTTACCTTCCAGGTGCTTTAGGGTTTAAAGTTTAAGGTCGTTTCTCTCATAAGTAATAATCGTTGTGTCGTGGGCGGCCGGGGGGGGAACTTTTCCTAGTCCCGGTTGGAGCGCCGGGATGTAAAGTACGGCTTCTTTACAGTTGGGCCCGGACTTTGGCCCCTCCGTGATTCCATACTCGTACCCGCTTTCCTATCTTCCCTGTGGACCCGCAGCTGGTTCCTAGGTCTGCGAGCTTTGCGTGAGCTTCTATACCCTGTGTGCTTTCTTTCTCCTTTTTTCTCTCTTATTCCCTTGTCTCGGTTGTACCTCTGTTTGTATCTGCCCCCTGACTCCTAGTTAGTTCCCGTTTCTCCCTCTAGCAGGGCGGACACTCTCTCTCCTTCTATCCCCTCCCTTAACCCCTGCTCTCTCCCTTTATCTAAAGCTACTCCTTATTCCCCCCCTATCTCCCCTCTTTTCTTTTTTCTCTCTTCTTTCTTTCCTTTTCCTCCCTTCCTTCCTATCACCCCCTCTTGCCTCCATCCTCCCTTTTCTCTTTTTTTTTTTTGTCCTCCCTTTTTTTTTTGTCCTCCCTCCCTTCCTCCCGGGGGCTAAGGTTGGCCAGTGATGAAGGAGACGTGTTCTGAGTTGCGTATTGGCTCATTGAATGTGAGGGGATTGCATGATCCCGGGAAGCGCTCAATTCTCCTGAACCTCCTATGGGGGAGCCGCATACAGGTTGCTTTCTTGCAGGAGACCCATTACAGCCTGGAGAAACCATATAAGCTTTCGGACAAAAGGTACCCGGTTATGTTTCACTCCCCCTCTCCCGACCCCAGATCCAGGGGAACCAGTATACTAATAGCAGGTTCACTACAATGGGAGACACTGGAGTCAAGGACTGAGGGGGAGGGGAGACTTCTATTGGTCAAGGGGCGTATCGCCTCCCAATTATACACATTTGCGGCCATATACTTGCCAAACACAGGTCAGTGCACAACGTTTTTACGCTTCCTTGACATAATAGACGACTTTGCCGAAGGCACTTTAGTGATAGGAGGGGACTTTAATTTCACCCTAGACCCTAATATTGACAATTCTGGGGGAGATTCTTGTTTACCACAAAGGGCAACACAGCGTATCAAACGGGGGCTGCGCGAATTTCAGCTGATAGATACCTGGAGGCTTCTCCATCCTGCAGACAAGGACTATTCATTCTACTCTTCCGTTCATGATAGTTATTCCCGCCTCGACCACCTCTTCGTCCATCATAGGGACCTCCATGCCCTGAGGGCAGCGACAATTGAAGGCATCTTTTTCTCTGACCATGCGTTGATTACGATCTCGCTTGCCCTGGACTATCCCGTCGACAGGCAGTGCCAATGGATCTTGAACAACTCACTACTAAATGACCCGATAGTCATGGATGAGATCCAATCGGCTTTGTCGGAATATTTTGGGCAAAATACAGCTGGGGAGGTGTCGCCCAATGTGGTATGGGAAGCCCACAAATGCGTCGCGCGGGGGCTTTTTATCAAGCATGGCTCACGTCTGAAAAAAGTACGGGCGGCGGAGGTGGCTGCTCTTCTTTCCGAAATTCACCAAGTAGAGGCCCTCCATAAGAGATCTTGTGACCCAGCGTCCAGATCTCGACTGATCCAAAAAAGGGAAGAGCTGCGCACTCTATTGACTCATAAGGCAAAGGGTGCCATGGTTAAATGCAGGAGACATTTTTATGAGTTCGGAAATAAGAGCGGCAGAACCCTGGCCAGAGCGCTACGCTTACAAAGAACGCGGGGTTATGTCCAGCGGGTCCAGAACCCGGGTGGGAGGATGGCGACTCTGCCCAGGGATATCGCCACGGCCTTTGGTAACTTCTACGCCTCCCTTTACTCTATTGATGGAGATAAAACCAATCCAGCCCGAGCAGACTTACGCCTGCGGATCAGGAAATATATTAGTAATTCAGGAATGCAAGGGCTCCATGCGGAGGATGCAGAAGGTTTGGAGAGACCTATCACAGAACTAGAATTACTCGAGGCTATCAAAAACTCCCCAACGGGAAAGGCCCCGGGCCCCGACGGCTTCCCCCTAGCCTATTACAAAAAGTTGGGATCAATGCTAAATACTCCCTTCCTTCAGGCCTTCAATAATGTTGCAATGAGTGGCTTGTCCCCCATCCCTAGAGACACTTTGTCTGCTACCATAGTGGTCATTCCCAAAGAGGGCAAGGACCCTTCTCAGTGCGCGAGTTATCGACCCATCTCCCTGTTGAACACTGACTTAAAGCTTTTTGCGAAGATCCTGGCGGACAGGCTTTCTCCTCTGATGGGAGGCCTCATTCATTCGGACCAGGTTGGGTTTCTGGGAGGGAGAGAGGCCAGGGACAACACGACCAAAGCGCTAAACCTGATCCATAAAGCCCGCATGGAGAAGTTGCCGTTGATGCTTCTTTCCACAGACGCCGAAAAGGCCTTCGATCGTGTTAATTGGGTTTTCATGACGGAGGCCTTAAGAGCGATTGGGCTAGGCAGGTCTATGTTGAACTGGATTGGCTCTCTCTACAGTGGTCCTACCGCAGCGGTCAGGGTGAATGGCCTTCTCTCCGACAGGTTCCCGATAACTAATGGGACCAGGCAGGGATGCCCCCTGTCTCCTTTGATATTTGTTTTGACCCTGGAGCCCCTATTGTGTCATATTAGAAGAAATCGTGACATCATGGGTCCTCGCACTAAGGTTCACGAATTCAAAATTGCAGCCTACGCAGATGACCTCCTATTTTTACTCACGAATCCCTTGGTCTCCCTGCCCAATCTGCTCCGGGAATTCGAGATTTATTCCTGCCTATCCAATTTCAAAATAAACATGACCAAGTCTGAAGCCCTGAACGTGAACCTGCCTCCAGGCACGGTTGCCTCACTTCAATCATCTTTTAGCTTTAAATGGGCCTCTAGATCTCTTGGTTACTTGGGGGTTCGGCTGGCGGCGGATACTAACTCGCTTTTCAAACTGAACTTTCTTCCCCTCCTTGGGACTATCAGAGAGGATTGCACGAGATGGGCGAAAGGCTGGTTCACTTGGTTCGGTAGATGTGATATCTTTAAAATGAATGTCCTCCCTCGTATCCTTTACCTTCTCCAGGCTGTTCCAATACGGATTCCCAGCTCCTTTTTTAAGGAACTGGCCGCCCTACAAACCAAGTTCATCTGGGACAATAAGCCAGCTCGAATCTCCCGCTCTTTACTGTGCAGACCTAAGAGGAGGGGGGATGGGAATCCCTGACCTGAAGGTATACAGCTGGGCCTCACACATGGTCAGGGTTATCGACTGGTGTCGCCACGCCAAGACGAAACCCTGGGTGGCATTGGAACAAAGTTTCTCTGCGATCAGTCTTACCGCAGCCCCTTGGATACCGAGCCCTCTTCCCGCTAACCTGAGACATTACCCTACAATCGGTGCCACTCTGGAGTGCTGTTCCCTGGGACAGGTTCGCAGATTACTACTCCCAGTCCCCTCTCCTCTCTCACCCATAATTGGCTCCCCAGACTTCTATCCGAGTCTGACGGATCCCGTCTTTCGCCGCTGGATAGAGGAGGGGCGCTTCCGGGCGTGCCACCTAATAACTGACGGGGGCTGGCCCTCGCTCGGGGCACTTACAGAATGCGAGACACCGAGACAGTTGGGAACCTGGAGGTCCATGCAACTCAGACATTACATCAGCTCTCTCCCCGACCACTCGCTGTACACGGCTCGCCCCACGGAGTTTGAAGCGCTGTGTACCCGGGAGGGAGTGCTACGGCACTCTCTTTCCCTGGTGTACAGGATGTTGACGGACCCTGGCGACCTCCCCCCCCCCCACATTTCTCGCACACTGGGAACAAGACTTGGGTCTTTCCCTGACAGATATGCAAAGGAATAAAATTTTGGCGCTCGCCCACAAGACCTCAATAAGCTCCAGACTTCAGGAATCCAATTATAAACTTCTGTCGAGGTGGTATAGGGTCCCAACCAGAGTACACAAGATGTTTCCAGGCGTAGACCCTTGCTGTTGGAGATGTGGGACGGCTGAGGGGGACTTTGTACACATATTCTGGTCGTGTCCGGCCCTCCGAGGGTTCTGGAGCGGGGTGGGGGAGGTGATTAAACACGTGACTGGAACATCGCAGACCCTGGGTCCGGAGTTGTTCCTTCTTCAATTGACTGAGATGTCTGTCTCTGCATACAAGTAAAATATATCTTTGTACCGTGTTAGCCAGTAGAGATAAAAAAAATGTTTAAAAGAACAGAGTCCTCAGTGGTTGATACCTTTTAATGGCTAACTGAAAAGATGGTAATAATTGCAAGCTTTCGAGACTACTCAGGTCTCTTCATCAGGCATGGTATAACACAAAATCTGAAGAGTCACATATTTATACACAACAGGACATAGAATAGTGCAGTAAAAAAAAAACAAAAACAAAAAAAAACAAGTTATATGAAACAGAACTATCACTATGGCAGGGGGAAAGCTGTTCTAGCCATAAATACTGCTGCAGTTCAGTGTGAAAGTTTTATTGTCCTTTGATAAGGGTCTGGTCCGGGCTGTGACACGCTCGGATGGTGTCCGTGGTATGGTATGGTGGTATGTCTCTGCATACAGTCGCTTTTGCACTTTCTGGTGATGGCGGTCAGGTCATGCATCCCCTTGAAGTGGAAGTCGGACACCCCCCTGCTCTGTCCCTCTGGGCCTCCAGGGTCAATGAGCTTCCGCAGATGGAGGAACTGACCTCCTCCCTGCATGATCAGTACGAGCGCTTCCACGGGACCTGGCTTCCCTGGATGCAATTTAAGCTCTCCAATGAATACGACCTCCTTCTGCGTGATGCGTAGGTGGAGCGCATTCTCCTCTGTCGCTGGCCTTTCCCCACAGGCAAACCTTCCCCCCCCCCTTTTTTTTTTTCTCTTTTTTCTCTCTCTCCTCTTCTTATTCTCTCCCCTTCTTCTCCTCTTCTCTCATCTTCTTCCCCCTTTCTCTCCCTCCTTTCCCTCTCCCTTCCTTCTTTATCACCTTCCCCCCGCTCTGCCCTATCCCTTCCCCTTTCCACTCTTCCTCTACATTCCTCCCCCTTTCTTTTCTCTCAGCTGGTGTGAACTCTCCCCTGTTGAGAGATGTCTGAATGATATTTAGGCACTTTTGCCTCCTTTTTGGTACTTCTCTTTCTTGTCTATGATAAAAATTGAAAAAGAACGGACCCGTTCGACAATTTGTGGGGTTGGCTCAGATGCTAGTGATTTTGTATTGAGATGTATTCTCCCAAACTCTGTTCAACTGTTTTTGTCTATTTTGCCAACTGACTGCTTTATGGTTTGTAAGGGTCTGCTGTATAAATAAAGAATTTAAAAAAAAAAAAAGAGGAGGAGACACAGATATGGGCATGTCATGCCCTTCTAAAATCATGTAAAACACAGCAAGCGTGGGGGCGTGGCCTGGACCTCATGTAGGGAGGACACAGCAAGGGAGAGCTCCTGCCTGGATCTGCTCAAAATCCTGAATGCTGGCCCTGTTAATAGGCATAACTAACCTGGAAAGCTGCAACATTCACCCAGGCATCTGGAGAGGATAGGATACTAGCACCATGCCGATCCGTATCAGTAAGAAACATAAGGATAAAGTGGCCAAGATGGCGCTGGCAAAAACCAGGCCATCCTGTAGTGGAGCAGTGGGGGATGCGAGCAGGCTTGAGAGATACAGTATGCCAGAGTGGCTCCTGTTCTTGATCTGTCCTCCAGTGAAAAGTCTGTGAGAGACACTGAACATAACTTGGAGCTAGAGGTCGTGAGTAATCTGAGCCCTGTTTGTTCAGCAGCTCAGCAAGTACAAACACCTGTGATTGTGTGGGGCCTGTGATTGAAGGTGGGGGAGGGAGAGATATGGAGCAGCCTGAGTCTGTCCCCGCTGAAGCTGAACCCACACTGGGGGAAATCCTAGCAGCAGTTAACGCTTGCAACACCACACTGGCCACTTTAAGTAACCAAATGGGAACTGTCACTCTGGATATAGCCTGTATCAAAAATGAGCTGCAGGGGGTGACTGCCAGAGTGGGGGAGCTAGAAGAACATGTGAGTGCAGCAGAGGATAAATTGCCACCAATGACACGGGAGCTGGGAAAAGCCACACAAAAAATCACCACACTGCTGAACAAGGTGGACGATTTGGAGAACCGCTCCCGTAGAAGTAATCTGCGCCTGGTGGGGGTCCCGGAGAGGGCAAAAGGGAATGACTCCCTGGGCTTTTTTGAAAAATGGCTAATGGACACCTTTGGCAAAGATGTTTTATCCCCATTCTTTACTATTGAGAGAGCACACAGGGTCCCTACACGTGCCCCCCCCCGCCAGGAGCACCCCCACGTCCTATCTTGCTTAAACTCCTGCATTTTAAAGACAGGGATGCTATTTTGCGCAGATTCAGAGATATTAAGGAACTTGCTATTAATGGGAGGAAGATCTCTATTTTCCCTGATGTTTCCATGGAGGTACAATGTAAAAGGGCGCAATTTATTGAGATTAAAAAAACGCCTGCGTGGCTTACAAGTACCATACTCCATGATGTATCCTGCTAGACTGCGAATTGCGGTGAATGGAGAAACTCACTTTTTTCATACGGCGGGAGCGGCGCTGTCTTGGCTGGATATTATTGAGAGGTCCATGAGGAGGAAGAATACTTGAAGATCACCCTTTTTACCGCCAGGTGCTGCTGTTTCTTTTTGTCTGAGACGCTATGCTGGTATAATTACTACTGGTCATTTCATTTTGGATCCAGGGCGGGAGATGACTGGTTCATTGTGGACACTCGTTATGGGAACAAGCTGTGGACCCTTCTCCGTGCATGGACTCTGGGCGATTTTCTAGCCCTGATTCTCTCTATTTGAGAGAAATGTGCACGCTACGCTGTACAGTGGTGTGCAGGGCTCTATTTCCCTCCTTGTTTTTTTTGTTTTACTGTTGTATTTTGCCATTAATATGTGGGGTGCGACGTACCTCAGTCGTGTCGCTCAAGCTAATGCTAACAGGAAATGGTGGAGATTGCCCCTCTCCCCCAGGAATGGAGTATGCTCTGGTTTATTATTTTTTAACCTGCTCTTATGGCGACATCACTTAATATTGTAGCGTGGAATGTTAGGGGGCTCAGGGATGCGAATAAAAGGTGTGCTATATTTACTCATTTGCAAAAGTTTCTCCCAGCTATTCTATGTTTATGTGAGACCCATATGGTAAGAGATAATGTTCATTGGCTGAGGAAGGGATGATTCACACATGAATATCATTCCACATACTCGACCCATGCACGGGATGTCAGTGTGTTGGTGCACAAATCCATCCCGTTCTCATGTACAAAATCACTGGTTGACCCTGGGGGCAGATTTGTTTGTTTACTTTGCACGCTGTATGGTATACAATTTATTCTGGTTGCGGTATACATCCCTCCACCGTACTCAGTCGAACCAGTAAAATGAATCTTGTCTGTTTTAGACTCCTTTCCCCCTGCAACGACTCTTTTAATAGGAGATTTTAACACATATTTACATCTGTATCTAGACAAGCTACATTCAGGGAACATATCAGAGGACGCAGCCTCAACTTCATTTGCTAGATTGCTGACAGAGCTGGGTTTGGTAGACCTTTGGCGCGTCCAAAACCCAACATCCAAACAGTTTTCCTGCTACTCTAGCTCCCACCACACTATGTCACGGATAAACCTGGCTATTAGGAACACAAATATGACCTCATATGTACAAATGGTGGCCTATCTACCTAGAAGCGGATCTGATCACTCACCACTCCATGTTACACTTTCATGGGGAAACCCCCTCAACCTGTCTAGGCCTATCTGGAAACTTAATCCCTTCTAGATCCAGCTTATAGGGGGATCTTTGCATGATACTATTTTAGAATATTTCCAACTTAATGAGTGCTCTGCACCATCACATATAGTCTGGGACTCTATGAAAGCCGTGGTGAGGGGCATCTATATCAGAGAAATATGCATACGTAAAAACCAAAACAGGCGCTACACCCACAGTCAAATTCAGGAAGTATCTGTTGCGGAGGCTGCGGTGGTGCTCAACCCGACAGAGAAAACTAAAAACACTCTAGAGAAGGCACAAACGTCACTCAAAGAAAATCTCATGTCGGCGGCGGCAAATAAACATTACTTCCTCAAACAGAAATATTTTATAGAGGGGGAGGGAGTAGGGCACCTACTAGCCACGGTCATTAGGGCGCAGGAAGGATCTTCATATATAAATAGGCTGAAGACGGAGTTGGGTGATCTTTTAATGGAAAGTGAGGATATAGTGAGGGAGATAAAGAGGTATTATATGCGGCTATACACATCAGACTGTGACCTTAAGAAGACTGAGATTGAGCAATATTTGGATGCTATCTCTCTCCCCACACTGGCTGACGAAGAGAGGGATTTGTTGGATTGAGACATCCTGTTGGAAGAATTAGAGGAAGTGCTTGGCCAGACGCAAAATGAAAAAGCTCCGGGAATGGATGGCCTGCCTGGTGAGTTTTATAAAACTTATGCACCCTTACTGCTACCTAAACTACTTAAGGTATTTGAAGAATCTGAACGGCAGAGGGTTCTCCTGCCCTCTATGAGGGAAGCCTTAAATAGTCTTAATATTAAAATCCGGAAAAGATCCAGAGATCCCGGACTCGTACCGCCCAATCTCTCTACTACCAACAGATGTTAAATTACTGGCCAAGGTGCTCGCCAATAGGATGTTCCGAGTCATCTCATCTATTATACAGAATGATCAAACAGGATTTGTTCCATGAAGAGCCACATCTATGAATCTTAGAAAAGTATACTTAGGGATTCAACATAGTTCTTAGAAGCCAGGGGAAAGAGCAATTTTGTCCTTAGATGCCGCTAAGGCGTTCAATAGCTTAGAATGGGGGTATTTGTTGGCGGTACTTGGAAAATGGGTTTTGGACACAGATTTATAAATTGGGTGAAGATGCTATATGACTCACCGGTGGCGAAGGTTAGGGCTAATGGCAGGGTCTCTGAGTCTTTTCCTCTTGGAACAGGTGCTAGACAGGGGTGCCCACTCTAGCCCTTGCTATTTGTTAGCGCAGTGGAGCCATTGGCAGTTGCAATACGGAAGTCCAGGGAGATAACGGGATTTAGGTGTGGAGCAGTGGAGCAGAAAATATCATTATATGCGGATGACCTACTTTCATAATTAGACAGGGTACATTCCTCGATTTTGCCGGCAATGGATATCATTCAAGAATTTGGGCGGAGGTCTGGCCTTTGGATTAATTGGTCCAAATCGGCTTTAATGCCGATAGACCCTCTCCCGGTGGATTTCTCGGACTTGAAGATACCGGTTCCTGTGGTCCGAGAGTTTAAGTATCTGGGAGTAACTGTTAGCCAATTCTGAAGGATTTCCAGGCCCTAAGGCGGGCTTTGCACACTACGACATCGCAGGCCGATGCTGCGATGCCGAGTGCGATAGTGCCCGCCCCCGTCGCAGCAGCGATATGTGGTGATAGCTGGCGTAGCGAAAGTTATCGCTACGCCAGCTTCACACACACACTCACCTGCCGTGCGACGTCCCTGTGGCCGGCGACCCGCCTCCTTGTTAAGGGGGCGGGTCGTGCGGCGTCACTGCGACATCACACGGCAGGCGGCCAATCAGAGCGGAGGGGCGGAGATGAGCAGGATGTAAACATCCTGCCCACCTCCTTCCTTCCGCATATCCTACGGAAGCCGCAGTGAGGCCGGTAGGAGACGTTCCTCGCTCCTGCGACTTCACACACAGCGATGTGTGCTGCCGCAGGAGCGAGGAACAACATCGGACCGTCGCGTCAGCGTAATCATGGATTACGCCGACGCTGCACCGATGATACGATTACGACGCTTTTGCGCTCGTTAATCGTATCATCCAGCCTTTACACACTGCGATGTCGCATGCGATGCCGGAAGTGCGTCATTTTCAATTTGACCCCACCGACATCGCACCTGCGATGTCGCAGTGTGCAAAGTGCCCCTAAATCTGGAACCCCTGTTGCAGCGGTTTACAGCAAAGGTACACACCTGGTGTCGCTTGCCGCTATCAAATATCGGTAGATCCAACTTAATCAAAATGGTATTGATGCCACAATTACTATATCTTATACATAAATCTCCAGTGTGGATACGTAGGGAATTTTTTGCAAAAATTAATACATTATTCCGGGAACTTATCTGGAAGAAAAAACAGGCTAGGATTCGACTGGAAGTGCTACAGCGGGGAAAGGAGGAGGGAGGACTGGCGGTACCAAACCAATATATATATACTATATAGCCTCCCAGATGCAATATCTTAAAGGTTGGGTCAAAGAAGGAGCGTATGATAATAGTGGTGATATAATGAGAGAGGGATCAGTATGGAAATATCCGGGTTGCCAGTTGGATGTGGGACAAAGACAGATAAATGGGGCACGATATCTAACCTTGGCTATGATATTTAGGGTATGGGACAGAGGTAAGTTTCTTTTGAAGATAAATGGGCCTACGGAGTTCTGGCCACTGTGGCGGAACCCGGATTAGCCAGAAATTAAAAAAATAGTGGGGTTCAGAGGATGGGAAGATAAAGGGATCCATATAGTGTCACAAGTACTACAAAATAATATTCTTAAGAGTTTTGAGCAATTGAGAACGGAGTTTCACCTCCCGCATCTCTTCTTTTATCAATACTTACAGCTGAGACACGCACTGGAAAGACAGGGGAGGACAAATCTGGTGACATTGACACATAATCAAACATTACATATGCTACTTACATCTGAGTCCTCTAAAGGTCTTATTTCTGAACTATACAAAAGATTACTACCTGACCATCTGGAGACATACCCACTGACTGTTAAAAGTAAATGGGAACGGGACATTGGTCCCCTGATGGAAGACCAGTGGTCCGACATTCTAGAACAGGTCCCTAAACTGGCGGTCTCTGAGTGCCAAAGGCTTTCTCAAATATATCTCATCCACAGGGTATATAAAACTCCCAGCCTATTATTCAGGATGGGACTTAGACCAAATGCACAATGTGTTAGGTGTGGACAGGATGATGCCCATTTGATGCATGTTATGTGGGAGTGTGGACACATTGGTGATTTCTGGAAACAAACCCTGGGACTCAGACCAAATATATCATATCACAATACAGCTGTCACCTCGTTTATGTTTGTTGAGTCTTTGGGAGGGAGGAGTGAACCCGGACTCTCCAACAGCCTTGGGAATAGCACGTATTCTGTAACAAGCAAGGAAGATACTGGCATACCGTTGGTTAGATCCTCTACCACCAATGTTATCAGAGCTTAAAAATAAATTAAATAATGTCATTAGATTGGAAAGGGATGTTTATTTAAAAAGAAAAACACTGAGAAAGTTTTACAAAATCTGGCAGCCATGGATGGAGTCGCCGGGTCTCCCCTCTGGGGCACTAGTGCAGGATGCAATGTTGGACCAGTTACTGTTGTGCTTGCAGTGAATGGAACATTTGGGGAGTAAAAGTTAAAACTAGTGTTTTACGTGGTGAAGTGGACTTTGAGCGGCGCTGTGGGAGGGAGCCGGAAGGGTGTGATTGATGACTAAACGGGGAGAGAGAGGCAAGCGGGTATGGAAATATGATGCGGAGTGACACGGCTGATGGATCTGATGGAGGAGACTTTTCTATTAGACTGAGGTATTATTGCATAATTTAACTTTTGTTTATCTGTGGAGCCATGTTGTTTGTAGGCTCAATTTATACAACTGTGATCTAAGAATTTTTTTTCTTTTTTTTATACAGAGGAAGAACCTGATTATAGACAGCATATGTTTTTTCAATGTGCACCTTTATTAGTTATATAAGATGCAATATATTTTCTCTGTATTGATTCCTAATTGTTTAATAAAAAAGATCTGATTTAAAAAAAAACACAGCAAGGGTACTCCAAGCAGTCTCCCTTTTTTCCAAAAATTGGGCCACACACACCACTTCAGTGGCATCACTTGTGCCCAGTTACAAACTGAATGTGTTGATTTGCATCAAGCACATTCAAAAATACGCCAACCTTAACTGTCCCCAGGATGACACTGGGGTAGGTAGCAAAGTCTTTGCTGAACCTTGATTTGTTCATCTTTGCTCATTGTTAAAAACACAGCAAGGAGATTCCAAGCAGAGTCTTCCTTTTTTCCAAAAATTGGGCCACACACACCACTTCAGTGGCATCACTTGTGCCCCAGTTGCAAACTTGACAGGTTGATTTGCATCAAGCACATTCCAAAATACGCCAGCCTTTACTTTCCCCAGGATGACACCGGGGTAGTAAAGTCCTTGCGGATCCATGACTTGTTCATCTTGATGAACGTTAGTCTGTCCACATTGTCATTGGACAGACGCGTGCGTTTATCTGTCAGCACACACCCAGCAGCACTGAAGACACATTCAGAGACAACGCTGGCTGCGGGACACAACAAGATCTCCAAGGCGTAAGTGGCGAGCTCAGGCCATTTTTCAAGATTTGAATCCCAAAATGAGCAAGGCTCCAGTTGCAAAGTAATGGCATCGATGTTCATTTCGAGATACTCCTGTATCATCCTCTCCAGCCGTTGACTATGTGTCAGACTTCTTGTCTCTTGTGGCCTTGCATTGGATTGTCTAAAAAAATTATGAAACGATTCCATAAAATTGCTGTTACTAGCACCAGATACGGTGTTGCTGATACGGTTTGACTGATAATGAGGAGACAGTCCCATGTTTGGCAAGTTACAACTGGGAGATTCACTATGTGCACCACTGGTGTTTGGTGGAAAAGCCGAGCTAAGCTTGCGCAACAGCTTCTGCTGATACTCCTGCATACGTGCGTCCCTTTCTATGGCTGGAATTATTTTGCCAAAATTGGACTTGTACCGGGGATCTAAGAATGTGGCAACCCAGTAGTCAGCATTACTTCTAATTCGGACAATCCAAGGGTCATGTTTTAGTTAGTGCAGCAAGAAGGCGCTCGTGTGTCTTGCGCATCCCTGCGGACCAAGTTCTTGCTGTGTTTGTGGCAGCGAGGTGATAACTGTGCTTCCTTCTTCTGACATCTCCCCCAAACCTTGAACAACCAAAATTTGACCAAGGTCTCCCTCATCTGCTGAGTCTTCCATGCCCATCGCCAGTCCGTCCTACATTTTTTCCTGGGCTCCTGCCCCTTCCTCAACAGTTTGGCTGCTACCATACGCCCTTGTTAATCCCTCTCCCCACCGTCCCATGCCTGCCGCCTTGGTGATGCAGAACGTCTGGACCTTGCAGATCTTGGTAGCCCTTGCGCATATGAATCCTCCTGTACTTCCTCCCCTTCCTCTTGTCCCACCCCCTGACTCCGAATAGTGTTTAGAGTGTGCTCCAGCATGTAAATGACTGGAATTGTCATGCTGATAATGGCATTGTCAGCGCTAAACATATTCGTTGCCATGTCGAAACTGTGCAGAAGGATGCATAGTTCCTTGATGTGAGACCACTCCAGCAGCATGATCTGCCCCACCTCTTATCTCATTGGCCAAGGCTATACGTCATAACGTATTGCACCAGGGCTCGGCGGTGCTGCCACAGTCGCTGCAACATGTGGAGAGTCGAATTCCAGCGTGTCGGCACATCGCATTTCTGGCGATGAACCGGCAGGCCGAAAGACTTCTGGAGCGATGCAAGTCGGTCAGCTGCAGCGGTTGAACGGCGCAAGTGAGCAGAGAGTGACCGTGCACTGTGCAGAAGCCCATCTAGGCCAGGATAGTGTGTTAAAAATTGCTGGACAACAAGGTTCAAGATGTGAGCCATACAAGGCACGTGTGTCACCTTGCCCCGGCGAAGGGCCGCACCCAGGTTTGCAGCATTGTCGCACACGACCTTCCCTGGCTGCAGGTTGAGTGGAGACAACCATTTAATAAACTCGGTCTCCAGAGCTGACCACAACTCCTCAGCTGTGTGACTCTTATTTCCCAGACATTTCAACGTAAAGACCGCCTGATGCCGTTGAGCTCTGCTGCCAGCATAGTAAGGAGGTATGTGGGATTCCTTGTGTGCAGTTACAACGCGGGTGGCCTGACCAGGCAGGCTTGGGATGGAGGTGGAGGACCCAGATGAGGTTGAGGAGGCAGAATCAGTGGAGGAACTTCCACATACAGAGGATTGACGCAGAAGTCATGGGGACGGCAAGACTTGTACAGAAAACCCTTCTCTATCTCGCACCTTGGTAACCCAGTGCCTAGGCAGCAATATTATCTCCCCTGTCCATGCTTACTGGTACAAGTATCGTGGTGAAATGCACCCTGTCACACACAGAGTTTCTCAAGGAAGCGGTGATGTTGTGTGCGACATGCTGGTGTAGCACAGGCACACCTTTCTTGGAGAAGTAATGGCGACTGGGCATCTGATACTGAGGCACTGCGATGGACATAAGGTCTCAAAAATCCTCTGTGTCCACCAGGCGGAAAGGCAGCATTTCTGTAGCCAACAGCTTGCAGAGGGTGAAAGTCAACCTCTTAGCTTTGTCATGGCTCGGAGGAAATAGCCTTTTAATTGTCCACATCTGAGGGACCGAGATCTGGCTGCTGTGCGGAGATGGTTTGGAGTAGGGTGTCCCTGGAAAACTGCTGGTTTGTGAGTTAAGTGCAGGCGTAGACATGATATTACCTTCATCTAAAGGTGGTGCTCTCAATGTCTGAGAGAGCTCTACAACAGCACCTGTTTCCCCTCCCAAAACAACTGATGATGACCTGCCAAGCAAACTGCCTGTTGTGGTTAAAGAGGTGGAAGGTCTGCATAGAAAAACATTTGTGACAGCTGTCCCCACAGTCATAGAGGATGAAGAGCGCGCATATGCAGTTGAATGGGCAGACAGTGGTTGGCCCACTCCGCAAGGCTGCATTGTATCACAGTGAGCTTCCCACTGGGACTTACTGTATGCTTGTTATTCATGTGATGGTTCATGGACGAAGTAGTCAAACTAGTGAGTTTTTGGCCTCTACTTACAGATTGGCGACAAAGCCTACAGATCACATGAGTTGGGTGATCCTTTGCAATATCAAAAAAGGACCAGGCAATGCAACTATTAGAGCCCATGCGAACTGCAGAGCCACCACAACTTGTGCTCAGAGGCAGAAATGTGGCTGAGGATGCAGTTGTTGATGTGCTTCCAGTACTCCGTCTTTGTCCAGGAAGGCGCAAGCTAACCTCGTCGTCAGTCTCATCCTCCTCCACCGCCTCTGCTGACCTCCTCGAATGCCTGACTGTGGGTTGACAGTAAGTGGGATCTAGAACTTCATCATCAACCGTTGTGTTTGCACTCTCCTCGCCCTCAGACCTAACCTCTTCCTGCCCTGACTGAATAGTTAAGTTGTCATTCCAATCAGGTATCTTATTGTCTGCCACTAAGTGTTAGCACTGTTTGCTATAAAAATTGCGTAGCAAAAATGGGCAGGTGTGTAGAATGCAGAGATGATGTACCTTGCGTGGCACCAGAGGAACACTAAGTTAGTATCCCAGACACTTTTAGTATGCCACTAAATGTCAGCACTGTTTGCTATAAAAATTGCGTAGGAAAAATGGGCAGGTGTGTAGAATGCAGAGGTGATGTACCTTGCGTGGCACCAGAGGAACACTAAGTTAGCATCCCAGACACTTTTAGTATGCCACTAATTGTCAGGACTGTTTACTATGAAAATTGCGTAGCAAAAATGGGCAGGTGTGTAGAATGCAGAGGTGCTGTAGGTAGCAAGACAGCAAAGGAAGCCTCAGTTTCTATCCCTGCCAATCAAAAAATGCAGCAAGGTATTGCCTGAGCTGATGTAGCCAGACACTGTTATCTAAAGCCCTGCACAGCGTTGGCATGGACCTGCATAGCAACAATGCTTATAAACGGCTGTAATACAGCCCTGAAAAGGGCTGAAATTACAAGTAGTCCCTATTTCCTAGAGTGCTGTGTAGATTGCACTGTATGTCTATAGCGCACACAGCAGCAGCAGCAGCGGGAGCAGTGACTGTCACCCACCCGCAGCAGAGAGATAATGGCGGCGATAGGGAAAATGGCCGGATCTTATAGAGCAAAGACATGTGACATGCACAGCCTATGACACATGCCCTTGCTTGTCTGGCAAAAATCCACTTTGCTGTGTGTGTGTCTGTGATTTGCTGACAGCCTGGCCCGCCCCACTGTACGCGCGGTTAGAAAGAAAAAAAAAAATGGCGATCGCCATTCTTTCAGCACTCAGCAGCAGCACTGGTCTAAACCCTGTCCCCCCACACACTATACGCTGAGTTTTGATAATATCATGATTCACAGTGACTCACACTATTACAGTTAGAAGCCAGCTAGTAATTAGCTACGCTTTTTGTTGATCGAACCATTCTCGAACGTAACTCGAACTACCAAACTTTTACCAAATCGTTCGAATTCGTCTAACGACTCGAACACCCCCCAAAATTACTCGAACATGAAATTGGCGAACCTCGAACATCACTCATCTCTACTTGGAATGCCTAACTAAAACTAAAGTCCTGAATCCATCCTTCTACCTTAGGGTACCGTCTCACTAAACGATGTACCAGCGATTCCGACCACGGTATGACCTGGTCAGGATCGCTGGTGCGTCACTACATGGTCACTGGTGAGCTGTCAATCAGGCAGATCTCACCAGCGACCAGTGACCAGCAACCAGCCACCAGCCAGCAGCGGTTCGTGGAAACGATGCTGTGCTTGGTAACCAAGGTAAATATCTGGTAACTAAGCAAAATGCTTTGCTTGGTTACCCGATATGTACTCTGGTTACCAGCACACACCACTTAGCGCTGGCTCCCTACACTCGTAGCCAGGGTACACATCGGGTTACTAAGCACAGCGCTTCGCTTAGTTACCCGATGTGTACTCTGGCTATGTGTGCAGGGAGCCAGCACTGGTAGCCTGAGAGCGGCGTACGCTAGTAACCAAGGTAAATATCGGGTAACCAAGCAAAGCACTTCGCTTAGTTACCCGATGTGTACCTTGGTTACCAGAGTCCGCAGCTTCCAGACGCCAGCTCCCTGCTCCCTGCACATTCAGATCGTTGCTCTCTCGCTGTCAAACACAGCGATGTTTGCTTCACAGCAGGAGAGCAATGACCAAAAAATTAACCAGCACTGTGTGTAACGATCAGTGATTTCACAGCAGGGGCCAGGTCGCTGCTTAGTGTCACACACAGCGAGATCGTTGATGAGGTCACTGGTATGTCACAAAACCTGTGACTCAGTAGCGACCTCGCTAGCAATCTCGCTATGTGAGAAGTACCCCTTATTCATTCTAGGGTTAAAGAAATGGATGATTATCAAGTTACAGTAGAATTAAATTGAAGTCCCTATTACAAAAAGAACATAATTTTCCTAGCAATCTGAAGTGAGCACACAATTCTGCCATCAAGGAACTTAGGGATAATCCACACATTGTGATTAGAGCCTCAGATAAAGCCGGTACGGTTGTTGTAATGGACAGTGCCCTATATGTGAGGGAGGTAACCACCATGCTCAGAGACACCAACACTTATCGTAAGCTCACATCAGATCCAACGCAGGAAATCAAGGCCCAATTAAACATACTATTGGATGAGAGGCAATCCCAGGGGATTTTAAATAAGAACAAAAATATTACTTTGTGGACTATCTTACTACAGCAATTTTCCATGTCTCCTGAAGATGCACAAGGATGCACTACATCTTATTGGGGCTGGTATTGGCTCCTTGAACCAACATTTGTTGGCCTGGTTTGATGATCTACTTCAACCAATGGTGAAAATCATGCCAGGTTATATAAAAGATACCAAGAAGCTCTTATAATTATTAAAGCATATTAAATTGGAGGGTGACTAATAAATAATAAATGGGTGACTCTAGATGTTGTTTTGTTATATTCCTCTTTATTATATGATTTATCTTTGGAGGCATTGTCTTACCATCTGTCAAAAGTAATCGGCTAGTCGCCAGATCTCAAAATGTACCATATTTTTCGTTTTATAAGACGCACCGGATTATAAGACGCACCCTAAATTTAGAGATAAAAAAAAGTAAAAAAAAAAAATAAAAAATTGGGTCCGTTTTATACTCCAGTGTTGCCTTACTGGAGGGAGGCGGCAGCAGTGGTGGAGCGGGGTCATATGAGGCAGAGGATGTGCTGGCAGCAGCGTCGGGTCGATGGTGGCGGGTCCATAGTGGCAGCGGTGGCGGCGGGACAGTGGTGTCAGCAGCAGGTCAATGGTGTTAGTGGCCGGTCAGTGACAGCAGCGGCAGGTCAGTGGTGGCAGCGCAGGTCAGTGGTGACAGCGGCAGTGGCGGATCAGTGGTGACAGCGGCAGTGGTGGATCAGTGGTGACAGCTGCACCGGCGGGTCAGTGACAGTGGTAGTGGCAGGTCAGTGATGGAGCAGGCCGGTGCGGTTCAAATGATGGCGGCCGTAGTGGTGCGTGCACAGATGGAGCTCTCATTCAAGAGCACCATCTGCGCACGTGCTGACTGCTGGAACGGCACATGTACAGATGGAGCACTCATCCAAGAGCTTCATCTCTGCATGCGCTGACTCCTGGCTCCATTATTTGAAACCAAGACCAAGGACAGACTGGGACACTCGACGCCCAGCCTCCGCAATCCGCACAGCCACCCACTTGCCCGCACAGAGGGGCAGCCGGCCACAGGGACAGAGAATCAGCCGGCCACCGGCACCGACATGCACTCGGCCGCCCGCACACAGTGACAGGCAACCAGATGCCCGCACACAGAGCTGCACAGACAGCCCCCCCGGTAAGCTATATTCGAATTTTAAGACGCAACCCTCATTTTCCTCCCAAATATTTGGGAGGAAAAGTGCGTCTTATAATCCGAAAAATACGGTATATGTCAAATGTGGCTGAATTTCTCCTACACAACGTTTTATGTTTGATGGGTCTTTTTATTTACAAGTGGAGGGCTGCCCAATGGGGGCTGGGGGCAAAATCTTCTCCATGTCGGGCTAATCTGTTTATGTCATGTTGGGATGAAATTCATCTATACATGACCAATAACACCTTCCTTCTATCCCTTTGCTGGTACGGTTGGTAAATTGATGACATTTTGATCATCTGGGGTCCTCCCACCAAAACACAAGATTTTTTGATATATGATAATTTCAATGCCCTAAATTTATGTTTTACCATGCAGGACTATGTTAGTGAGGTGCTTTTTTGGATGTGCACATTAAGTAAGATAGTACTACAGGTGACATTAGCACTTTTTTCTATAGGAAGACCATCAGTGGAAACACAATTCTACATGCCCATAATAGTCTACAATTATGCCTACAATTAAGTCTACAATTCTACATGCCCATTATAGGAAAGACTAGAAGCAATGGGATGAAACTGATGGGGAAGAGACACAGATTAGATATTAGACAAAACTTTTTGACAGTGAGGGTGATCAATGAGTGGAACAGGCTGCCACGAGAGGTGGTGAGTTCTCCTTCAATGGAAGTCTTTAAAAAGAGGTTGGACGGACATCTGTCTGGGATGATTTAGTGAATCCTGCTTTGAGCAGGGGGTTGGACTAGATGACCCAGGAGGTCCATTCCAACTCTAATATTCTATGACTCTATGATTCTATAGTCATCCTAGACACATTATTAAAATCCTCTCCAAATACGAATTGATTAGGGCCAGATGATCTTGCATTTCCATTAATGATTTTACACACACTGTGCATAATATGCTTAGTTTTGTTCTATCACATAAAGTTTCTGAGATAGAAGTATTTTTGTTATTATGTTATTTCTGCATTTTCAATGTATGCTGGGCCCCTCATATCATATTATGCTCAAGTTGTTCAAATGGTCTTCGTCACTGGTTGAATAGGAAGAAAGGGGCTATGCCATTTGCTGTTCCCATGATTTGGAGATAACCCAATAATCATAGTCACTGATGACTGCTACTTTTGTTTTGTCAATCTGAAGGGCTTTTCTACAAAGATCAAACATAAGATTAATTACCCTGAACTTGAATCTGTGATTAGGCCAGTTCCACATGGTGATACCTTGCCAGTTCCTGTACCAGCATTATTTGGATTGGATGAAAATGAAGTAGAATATGGAGCTGAAGGTACTGGCGTAGACATGTAGACCTCAAGTCAAGATGAGTATGTACCTGATGGAGCTGCCGAGCAGCCAGAATGCTTTACTCAACATGAATTAAATGATCTCATCAGAGACCTTTCATTGTCAAAAGATAAAGCTGAACTTCTTGCGTCTAGGTTGAACCAGAGGAACTGAACAACATGAGAGGACACACACTAGCTAGGGACCCCAACGTAGAGAAATACTTTGGCATAGTGTTGGGGTTCTGTTGCATTGATCAATTCAATAGCTAAATTTCTCTTTATTCATATGTTCATGGCAGTAATGCAGATTCCATATTTCATACTTTCACTCTTACATATAGCTATTGGATTTTTCATGTCAGTATTCACACAGCAGTTTCTGCTTTTCATATATTTCCCTTACATAGTCACTGGTGTGCATACCTTCTCTCCATATAGTGTAGATTTGTTTGGTTTTTGAACCCAGTTAAGACTCAGAATGGTGTTCCAGACGTTATTTCTTGATTGATTTGTAGTTTTTCGTTTGTGAACCCGGCCCCACCCACACTTATTGCCAATCCATATTGTGACACCCTGGGCAAGCCAGGGGTCACAGGTCATCACACCACCACACCCTACATCCCAGTTAGGAACACCAACGCTACTAAAATCCTTGTTGCCTTCCTCCAGGGGCTGATGTTCACACCAGGGGGTGGGCCAGGCGGTTGGCTCCGCCCACCGAGGAGTGCACAGCCCTGGAGGTGGGAGAAACCAGTCAGTCAGCTCAGGGAAGAGCTTGAGTCTAGTTCAGGGGAGTAAAGTAGAAGGAAGTGGTAGAGGAGCTAAGTGAAAGTGAAGTAGTAGTGGAGCAAAGAAGAAAAGGAACAAAAGGGAGCGTAGAAAGGCCTGAAGTGAGTCCAGCTAAGTGCAGGACGGGTCAGAAAGGTCAGCAACAGCGGTGATCGTCTGGAGGGGGACTGCTTGGAGGTTGCTGGAAGGACCGCGGTCGAGTAGTGGCCCGGCAGTCTGGAGCAGTATACGAAGGATAGTCAGCACCAGGGCAGGGGCCTCTCGGACCCCGGCAAGGCTAGGAGTCGCCATAATTTGCCAAATCCGTCAGTGAAGGGGACGTAGATCCCCCAACAACCAAGTCCCAAGTGAAGACAACCGTCCAACCATTAGTGAGGAACACCGCCACCGCCAGGGCACCAGCTCCTCAGGGCCAGCGTCTGCGGGCAAAGTAGGGCTCCTCCGGCCCTTATCCAAGCCGGGGAGCGGGTTACCGGTGGGAACCCATCGCTACCAACTTAGAAGCATCAGGTGCAGGTCAGAGGGACATCACCGTTACCTGCTGGGAGAGCAAGTGCAGCCGTCCGTGGGAACCGTCTTTCCAGCTGTGTGGTTTACCGTAAAACTGTGTCAACGTCTCAGGCTGAGTGAGTACCACAGTGCCGCAAGGCACAGCGCTGCCCCTGCACCCACCAGGCCCTGCACCTTCCACTCCATCACTGGGCCCCGGGATCACCAACCCCTACCCACGGAGGGGCAACACAACACCTGGCTGCTCCGCATCACCACTCCCGGGATCCCCATATTGAGCAGCGGTGGTGCTACAAATCACCACAACCGTGGGTGGCGTCACGGACAATCTCCCCAACAAAACCCCTTTCACTCACGGGCGAGGAGTGCTGCTCGGAAAACCCCCGGGATCCGGCCCACCGCTCGAGCCACCACTGAGCAGCAGCAGCCGGACCCGAGCAGAGGGGTGAGCGCGGTGCCGGCACCCTCCTCCCCGCCCGTGACAACTTGGCGTCACGAACAGGATCTTACCGCTCTGCCGTTGGGTAGAGGTGCGCCTTGTGACCGCCGGAGGTATCCGGCTGAAAATTTCCAGAAGTCGCCATCTTTGGCGCGAAAAGTTCCCGCTCGAGCGTCTTCTCGAGTAGCAGAGGCGCGAAGGCCAAAACTCCGCCCCAATAGAGGAGTGGCCGGAAAGAAGCTAAGGGGGACGCAGATGGAGAGATGGCGGCGTCCTCGAATTGGAGTGTGGGAATACCCGCCACCGGAGTACCCAAGCTCTGGGGGAAACGAGGTGGAGTAGCTTTTGAGGACTGCGGCCCGGGTGAGCTCCCCGCCGGGACCGCTGCGTGGTTGGAGCGGGAGTTGGGCCGATTCTGCGTGAAGGTGAGGGCGCAGAGCCTGCAGCAGTTGATGGATTGGAAGGCAGAGATGCGAAGGATGGTTGCCGTAGTGGGGGCCCGTGAGCAAGGGGCCGTTGCAGCCGTGCCGCGTTGCGATCAGTCCACCCAAACCCCAGAACCGGCCCTGTTTGAGTGGGAGACGGACATCAGCACCGCAGCTGGGGGTCCGCAGAGGATGTCGTTGATGGAGGAAGAGGTCCCAAGTATGCCGCCTCCGCCGCCATTCTTAACGGCTGTTAGTGGTTCGGGGTTGAACTGCCAGTGGGAAGAAAACCCCATGTACCGCTCGGTCCCGGAGTGGGCCGACCCCCTGCGGTGGTAGCCGCCTCAAGGGCAGCGGATGCCCGCTGCAGCAGTCCCCGTTGGGACCACCGTTGGGACCACCTTTGTGTTGTTGAAAAAGTTTGAAAAAGTTTGTTGAAAATGATAAGAGAAATGATGATTACCGAGTACTTCACCTGATTCTTTGTGATTGAACCGGCCGGAGCCGGCACCGTTGTCCCAGTGGGGACCGTTTAAAAAGTTAGCATGGGAACTATCCATGGACAAGCCCGTGAACTTGCAGGGCAACCACAAACGTTAAGTGGCTTGTAAATAAGTTGTTTTACCGTACCGTTTTCCGCAGTTGCCGCCTCCGGAGAGGCAGGTTGGAGGGAGGGCCCCCAGCAGAGCAGGCTGGGGCCCAGCCACCAAAGGAACCGGTGGCTACCCTCTGGAGGGGAAAGACAGATCCCGCTCGGGTAACTTGTGCTGGACTGTGGGTCAAGGGGTGCTGCCTGGGCTTTAGGGGCAGCATCAGGGCCAGGTTGCTTGGGTGGGAGAGAGCGGAAACCGTACCCGTAAAACCGTTTAGTAACGTTTAAGAAATGTGCCTCCCGTTGTGGGATGATGTTATGATTTATAGGTTATCTTTTTACATTTTCAGAAAAATAAAACCGGTGTTGGACGGGCAGCCCGCGGACGGTCTGCATTTTGCTAAGGGGGAATGTGACGCCCTGGGCAAGCCAGGGGTCACAGGTCATCACACCACCACACCCTACATCCCAGTTAGGAACACCAAGGCTACTAAAATCCTTGTTGCCTTCCTCCAGGGGCTGATGTTCACACCAGGGGGTGTGCCAAGCAGTTGGATCCGCCCACCGAGGAGTGCACAGCCCTGGAGGCGGGAGAAACCAGTCAGTCAGCTCAGGGAAGAGCTTGAGTCTAGTTCAGGGGAGTAAAGTAGAAGGAAGTGGTAGAGGAGCTAAGTGAAAGTGAAGTAGTAGTGGAGCAAAGAAGAAATGGAACAAAAGGGAGCATAGAAAGGCCTGAAGTGAGTCCAGCTAAGTGCAGGACGGGTCAGCAAGGTCAGCAACAGCGGTGATCGTCTGGAGGGGGACTGCTCAGAGGTTGCTGGAAGGACCGCGGTCGAGTAGTGGCCCGGCGGTCTGGAGCAGTATACGAAGGACAGTCAGCACCAGGGCAGGGGCCTCTCGGACCCCGGCAAGGCTAGGAGTCGCCATAATTTGCCGAATCCGTCAGTGAAGGGGACGTAGATCCCCCAACAACCAAGTCCCGATTGAAGACAACCGTCCAACCATTAGTGAGGAACACCGCCACCGCCAGGGCACCAGCTCCTCAGGGCCAGCGTCTGTGGGCAAAGTAGGGCTCCTCCGGCCCATATCCAAGCCGGGGAGCAGGTTACCGGTGGGAACCCATCGCTACCAACTTAGAAACATCAGGTGCAGGTCAGAGGGACATCACCGTTACCTGCTGGGAGAGCAAGTGCAGCCGTCCGTGGGAACCGTCTTTCCAGCCGTGTGGTTTACCGTAAAACTGTGTCAACGTCTCAGGCTGAGTGAGTACCACAGTGCCGCAAGGCACAGCGCTGCCCCCGCGTCCCTGCGCCCACCAGGCCCTGCACCTTCCACTCCATCACTGGGCCCCGGGATCACCAACCCCTACCCACGGAGGGGCAACACAACACCTGGCTGCTCCGCATCACCACTCCCGGGATCCCCATATTGAGCAGCGGTGGTGCTACAAATCACCACAACCGTGGGTGGCGTCACGGACAATCTCCCCAACAAAACCCCTTTCACTCACGGGCGAGGAGTGCCGCTCGGAAAACCCCCGGGATCCGGCCCACCGCTCGAGCCACCACTGAGCAGCAGCAGCTGGACCCGAGCAGAGGGGTGAGCGTGGTGCCGGCACCCTCCTCCCCGCCTGCGACAATATCATATGCATATATAGCCTTGGTCTCAGCTTCCCATACACGTTAAGTTTTTTAACTACATGAGAGGACACACACTAGCTAGGGAGCCCAACGTAGAGAAATACTTTGGCGTAGTTTTAGGGCTCTATTGCATTGATCAATTCAGTAGCTAAATTTCTCTTTATTCATATGTTCATGGCAGTAATGCAGATTCCATTTTTCCTACTTTCACTCTTACATTTTGGATTTTTCATGTCAGTATTCACACAGCAGTTTCTTCTTTTCATATATTCCCCTTACATAGTCACTGGTGTGCATACCTTATCTCCATATAGTGTAGATTTTTTAGGTTTTTGCACCCAGTTCAGACTCAGAATGGTATTCCAGACGTTATTTCTTGATTGATTTGTCACTGATTTTAGTCAGGGACGGAGGTTCACTTCCAACAAGACAATGACCCAAAGCATTCTGCTAAAGCAATACTCGAGTGGTTTACGTGTGAATGTGTAAATGTATTGGAGTAGCCTAATCAAAGACCAGACTTTAATTCGATTGAGAATCTGTGGTCAGACTTAAAGATTGCTCTTCACCAGCGGAAACCATCTAACTTGAAGGAGCTGGAGCAGTTTTGCCTTGAGCAATGGACAAAAATCCCAGTGGCAAGATATGGATAGATCATAAAGACTTATCAAAAGCGACTTGCAGCTGTAAAGCAGGCTCTACAAAGCACTGACATTAGGGGGGTGAATAGTTATGCACACTGAAATTTTCAGTTATTTTATCCCATTTGTTACTTGCTTCACAATAAAAACAAAATAAATGTTCACAGTTGTATGTGTGTTCTATACATTAATTAGTTAATTAAAACCCTCAAGGAATCCCAGGTTGCGAGGTAACAAAACACAAAAAAATGCCAAGGGGGTGAATACTTTTGCAAGGCACTGTACACTTATGTATATTTAGAAAAAGAGAAACAACAGCCTTGTAAAATAAAATGTTTTCTTTATATAAAAACACATCTTGAAGACTCAAATATAATTTACTGACTACACATAACATTTACTGTCTACTGATTTATTCTTTTCTTGATAATTCAATCATTCTGTTAGTCGAGACAATCGAATGATGTAATTTAGACTACAGCATGTGAAAAGTTATTCCAATAGTCCTAAATACAACAAACACATATGCTCCCTACGTCCCTATTGTATTGTAATTTAGCAGAAACAGCTTTTGTGTTTACTAGTACTACACTAGCAGAAGCATAGACTTAGACAGGCAGATGGATGGCTTTGCAATCCAGTTCGGCTTTCCTAAATAAAAGGGTAAATGACTACTCTGTATGCTTCTCACTTCTTCATTTACTTCGCTCCTTTATATCCCAGGCATCCAGTGGAAGGAGATCCAATTCATCAACATGATCTGATTCATGGGTGTGGAAAAACACAAGGCTGGAGGAATGTAAAGAACTTTGGCAATCATGAGAGATAAATGTATTATATAATCTACGGGGGAACACTATTCTCCTTAAGGAGACTTTGCAAGCCAGTCTGGCTGCCAGGTAAGGGGACTTATAGCTGCAATGCCCCTAAAATTCCACGGGGGAACACTATTCTCCTTAAGGAGACTTTGCAAGCCAGTCTGGCTGCCAGGTAAGGGGACTTATAGCTGCAATGCCCCTCTGGGAAATATTCAAATTGTCTCTCCAGTAAAGGAGACAAACTCTAGCACAGCGCCACCTATTGGAAGTAGCGATCCTAAAAGTCACAAGTGGATTTTTGACAATCCTTTGCAATATGACTCAGGATATATAAGCCAGATCAGAATCCCAATTTGCAGACACGGTGTTTCGGGGTGCTTGCCCCTCGTTATATATCCTGAGACATATTGCAAAGGATTGTCAAAAATCCACTTGTGACTTTTAGGATCGCTACTTCCAATAGGTGGCGCTGTGCTAGAGTTTGTCTCCTTTACTGGAGAGACAATTTGAATATTTCCCAGAGGGGCATTGCAGCTATAAGTCCCCTTACCTGGCAGCCAGACTGGCTTGCAAAGTCTCCTTAAGGAGAATAGTGTTCCCCCGTGGAATTTTAGGGGCATTGCAGCTATAAGTCCCCTTACCTGGCAGCCAGACTGGCTTGCAAAGTCTCCTTAAGGAGAATAGTGTCGCTAAATAAAAGGGTAAATGACTACTCTGTATGCTTCTCACTTCTTCATTTACTTCGCTCCTTTATATCCCAGGCATCCAGTGGAAGGAGATCCAATTCATCAACATGATCTGATTCATGGGTGTGGAAAAACACAAGGCTGGAGGAATGTAAAGAACTTTGGCAATCATGAGAGATAAATGTATTATATAATCTACGGGGGAACACTATTCTCCTTAAGGAGACTTTGCAAGCCAGTCTGGCTGCCAGGTAAGGGGACTTATAGCTGCAATGCCCCTAAAATTCCACGGGGGAACACTATTCTCCTTAAGGAGACTTTGCAAGCCAGTCTGGCTGCCAGGTAAGGGGACTTATAGCTGCAATGCCCCTCTGGGAAATATTCAAATTGTCTCTCCAGTAAAGGAGACAAACTCTAGCACAGCGCCACCTATTGGAAGTAGCGATCCTAAAAGTCACAAGTGGATTTTTGACAATCCTTTGCAATATGACTCAGGATATATAAAGTGTTCCCCCGTGGTCCCCACATAGCTTTCTCATGAGCCAGATCAGACACCCCCATACTTTGCACTGACGAGGGGCAAGCACCCCGAAACACCGTGTCTGCAAATTGGGATTCTGATCTGGCTTATATATCCTGAGTCATATTGCAAAGGATTGTCAAAAATCCACTTGTGACTTTTAGGATCGCTACTTCCAATAGGTGGCGCTGTGCTAGAGTTTGTCTCCTTTACTGGAGAGACAATTTGAATATTTCCCAGAGGGGCATTGCAGCTATAAGTCCCCTTACCTGGCAGCCAGACTGGCTTGCAAAGTCTCCTTAAGGAGAATAGTGTTCCCCCGTGGAATTTTAGGGGCATTGCAGCTATAAGTCCCCTTACCTGGCAGCCAGACTGGCTTGCAAAGTCTCCTTAAGGAGAATAGTGTTCCCCCGTGGTCCCCACATAGCTTTCTCATGAGCCAGATCAGACACCCCCATACTTTGCACTGACGAGGGGCAAGCACCCCGAAACACCGTGTCTGCAAATTGGGATTCTGATCTGGCTTATATATCCTGAGTCATATTGCAAAGGATTGTCAAAAATCCACTTGTGACTTTTAGGATCGCTACTTCCAATAGGTGGCGCTGTGCTAGAGTTTGTCTCCTTTACTGGAGAGACAATTTATATAATCTAGAAACCCACAGTCTTTCTTTAGCTATGACCACATTGAGGGCAATCTAGTGCTTTTCATGCAAGTAATGTTTGAATAATAATTGATGGATTAATGTGAATCTGGATTAGGATTTACACAGAAGTGTTAGGAATGTATTTTGTGCACTCTAAATTTTAATTTAATGTGAAGTACAGATCACAGGATTCATAAAGGAATGCCAAGTTTAAGACTGTAATACTTGGCTTCTACTCTAGGGTCTGACGGCAAACAGCTGTAGAAGAGAACAGATATAGTTTTGCTAATGTACAAAACTTTGGATTCTTTGACTGAAATGCAAAATCTATAATAGGGGCCCTCACCTTCCATGTGCCTTTTTTTTTATAAATTATTTTTCAAAAGGTGGTTAAGTGGAGATATGTCCCTTTTAAGTATTTTGTATACAGCAGGGAGCAAGCAGTAACAGCAGAGTTGAGTAAGATGTGTGGCTAGGCTACTAGTGCATGGTAGTAATGTGAGCTTTGTACCTGCATACTCACACAGTACATAGCCATCTGAGCTGGCAATAAGCGCCCTATGATGATGACATCAAAGGAGTGCATTGGATTACACTGGTAAACCCATAAACACAAAGGAGAAGCGCTGAAGCTAGGACAGGTGAGTAACAGGTGATTATAAAATTTTCATGAGGCAGCATGCTTGACAGTTAAAGGAACTTGGAAGAAACAATCTGGAGCATTCTCTGAGTCAATCTCCATGCAACTCAACACACATAGATGGCACTAGTCCTAGTTAGAAATGAGTGAACCCGGGGTTCGGTGTTTGTACAGAACACAGAGTTTACAGGAAAAAAACAGAATTTGAGTTCGGAGATTGGATGCTTTAAGTATGCAAACCACTCTTGCGAGCATCTCTGTGCTCACGTAGGCTCAGTGCTCAGCCCAGTGCAAACTGCTTTCAGTGTTTGATCGGCTCACACTGGGGGTAATAACAGCATGATCGGATGTAGTCTGCAAAATTGAAAACCCCCGCCCATGTGGCTGGAGACTCAAACTGGTGACTTCTAGTGATGAGCGAGCATGCTTGTCACTACTCGGTACTCGCACGAGTATCGCTGTACTCGGGCTGCTCGGCGGGGACCGAGTAATCTCGCGATACTCGTGCTGTACTCGTGGTCTTCATTTCTGCATGTTGGCGCTCTTTTGAGAGCCAGCCCTCATGCAGGGATTGGCTGGCAGACCACTGCAATGCCACAGCCCTGTTAGTTGTGGAATTGCAGTGATTGGCCGGCCTGCACAGCGTGACCGAGCCTTTATATCGGCCGGCGTGCTGTGCTCTGCTCACAGCTATTCAGACAGTCAGTGTAGGGAGAGTGTCGCTGATTCAGGGAAAGCTTTGCGGCCCTTTATAGTTAGTTCCGGAGCAGGGCTGCAAACAGTGTGACCAGAAGTCCTTCTCAGGACTATTCTAGTTGTATACAGGCAGGCAGGGTATAGCCAGGTCGGAGTACAGTAGCAGAGTCCTTCTCAGGACTATTGTTGCTATATACAGGCAGGGTATAGCCAGGTCGGAATACAGGCTAGTGACCAGAAGAGTCCTTGTCAGGACTATTGTACCAGTATACAGGCAGGCAGGCAGGGTATATAGCCATTCCTAGTGGTGACCGTATACCAGCCTTCATCATATCTGGGGCTGGTGTACACAGTGTAAAACAGTCCAGATAGTGTCAGACTTCTCAGTAATTGTCGCTCCTAAAAACCAGTTAGGTTCTTATTGCGTCCGTGCTTGCATTTAAAAACAGCACGTGTGTGGCAGTCGGTGGCAGCGTACAGGTGCGCGTTTTGCACAAACTATTATATAACGCACAAGTCTAGTGTATAATACACGTCAGTCAGCAGTGTCTGATAGTGTCAGACTTCTCAGTAATTGTCGCTCCTAAAAACCAGTTAGGTTCTTATTGCGTCCGTGCTTGCATTTAAAAACAGCACGTGTGTGGCAGTCGGTGGCAGCGTACAGGTGCGCGTTTTGCACAAACTATTATATAACGCACAAGTCTAGTGTATAATACACGTCAGTCAGCAGTGTCTGATAGTGTCAGACTTCTCAGTAATTGTCGCTCCTAAAAACCAGTTAGGTTCTTATTGCGTCCGTGCTTGCATTTAAAAACAGCACGTGTGTGGCAGTCGGTGGCAGCGTACAGGTGCGCGTTTTGCACAAACTATTATATAACGCACAAGTCTAGTGTATAATACACGTCAGTCAGCAGTGTCTGATAGTGTCAGACTTCTCAGTAATTGTCGCTCCTAAAAACCAGTTAGGTTCTTATTGCGTCCGTGCTTGCATTTAAAAACAGCACGTGTGTGGCAGTCGGTGGCAGGGTACAGGTGCGCGTTTTGCACAAACTATTATATAACGCACAAGTCTAGTGTATAATACACGTCAGTCAGCAGTGTCTGATAGTGTCAGACTTCTCAGTAATTGTCGCTCCTAAAAACCAGTTAGGTTCTTATTGCGTCCGTGCTTGCATTTAAAAACAGCACGTGTGTGGCAGTCGGTGGCAGCGTACAGGTGCGCGTTTTGCACAAACTATTATATAACGCACAAGTCTAGTGTATAATACACGTCAGTCAGCAGTGTCTGATAGTGTCAGACTTCTCAGTAATTGTCGCTCCTAAAAACCAGTTAGGTTCTTATTGCGTCCGTGCTTGCATTTAAAAACAGCACGTGTGTGGCAGTCGGTGGCAGCGTACAGGTGCGCGTTTTGCACAAACTATTATATAACGCACAAGTCTAGTGTATAATACACGTCAGTCAGCAGTGTCTGATAGTGTCAGACTTCTCAGTAATTGTCGCTCCTAAAAACCAGTTAGGTTCTTATTGCGTCCGTGCTTGCATTTAAAAACAGCACGTGTGTGGCAGTCGGTGGCAGCGGGTGCGCGTTTTGCACAAACTATTATATAACGCACAAGTCTAGTGTATAATACACGTCAGTCAGCAGTGTCTGATAGTGTCAGACTTCTCAGTAATTGTCGCTCCTAAAAACCAGTTAGGTTCTTATTGCGTCCGTGCTTGCATTTAAAAACAGCACGTGTGTGGCAGTCGGTGGCAGCGTACAGGTGCGCGTTTTGCACAAACTATTATATAACGCACAAGTCTAGTGTATAATACACGTCAGTCAGCAGTGTCTGATAGTGTCAGACTTCTCAGTAATTGTCGCTCCTAAAAACCAGTTAGGTTCTTATTGCGTCCGTGCTTGCATTTAAAAACAGCACGTGTGTGGCAGTCGGTGGCAGCGTCAGGCTCCATATTGTCCCTGGATAGAGACGTGCATGATGGCCTGTAAACATGAAGTGCCCATTGTAAGGAAGTGGGTCTATTGTAGTATAGCCCTTAGGCAGGGCAGCCAAAAATTGGGAGGCTCCATATTGTCCCTGGATAGAGACGTGCATGATGGCCTGTAAACATGAAGTGCCCATTGTAAGGAAGTGGGTCTATTGTAGTATAGCCCTTAGGCAGGGCAGCCAAAAATTGGGAGGCTCCACATTGTCCCTGGATAGAGATGTGCATGAGGGCCTCAAAACATTGTTCCCATTGCAAAGGAGCGGGTCTCCTGTCGTTGTAATGCCCATTCAGAAAGAATGGGCGAAAAAATTTACCACTGGGGGTATACCTGAAACAACGGCTTAACTATTGTAACGGTCACCATGATGGCGCATGAGGAGAAGGAGGAGCAGTCCAGCGATTAGCCAAAGTCCAGAAGTGTGTTACCATGGGTGAGTGGAGGTACATGGCAAATTCCCGTTACAAACTTTAAATTCCGCTGTAATTTGCTGTTGGTGTGTGTGGTGAAGTCTGGCCAAATCCAACCCTTGTTCATCTTGATCAGAGTCAGCCTGTCAGCATTTACAGTTGACAGGCGGGTGCGTTTATCTGTAATGATTCCACCTGCGGCACTAAAAACACGCTCTGACAAAACGCTAGCGGCAGGGCAGGCCAGGACTTCCAAGGCGTAGAGAGCCAATTCATGCCACGTGTCCAGCTTGGATACACATTAATTGTAAGGCACAGAGGAATGTCGGAGTACAGTTGTTTGATCTGCAAGGTACTCCTTGAGCATCTGGGCAAACTTAGGATTTCTTGTGGCACTACCCCTCACCTCAGGGGCTGTGGTATGTGAGGGGCTGAGAAAACTGTCCCACATCTTAAAGACTGTTCCCCTACCTCTGGCGGATTGGACTTGTGCCCCTCTCGGCTGTACGCCTTGGTTGTCCACTGATTCCTGACCTATGCCGCTAGCGTTTTGTGAGGGGAATGCTTTGCCTACTTCCGTGACTATGGCCTTCTGGAACTGCTGCATTTTGCCTGACCTCTCCGCCTCGGGAATAAGAGACATAAAGTTGTCCTTTTAGCGTGGGTCTAACAGTGTTACCAACCAGTAATGATTGTCGGCCAAGATGTTCTTAACGCGAGGGTCACGAGACAGGCAGCTTACCATAAAGTCAGCCATGTGTGCCAGACTCTTAACAGCCATCACTTCAGTATCCTGACCAACACGATGACTGAACATGCTGTCCTCCTCCTCCTCCTCCTCCTCATCATCTACCCTGTCCTCTGGCCAGCCACGCTGAACCGAGGATATGACTGCATGTCATATCCTCAATTTGGCCAGAGAGTTGCTCCATGTCTTCATCCTCCTCCTCGTCATAGTCCTCCACTGCACGTTGTGATGAGACGAGGCTGGGCTGTGTGTTATCATCACCCACACCCACTACTGTTTCTTGCTCAAACTCATCGCGCTCCGCCTGCAATGCATCATGGTTGTTTTTTGAGCAGAGACCATTTTAGAAGGCAGAGAAGCGGTATGGTGACGCTAATAATGTCGTCATCGCCGCTCACCATCTTGGTGGAGTCCTCAAAGTTTTGGCGGATGGTGCATAGGTCGGACATCCCTCTCCACTCCTCAGGTGTTATGTGTGGAGTTTGACCCATTTCCCGACGGCTTAGGTGATGCAGGTACTCAACAACTGCCCTCTTCTGCTCACATATCCTGACCAACATGTGCAGAGTTGAATTCCAAAGCGTGGGGACATCACACACCAGTCTGTGTGCCGGAAGATGCAAACGGCGTCTTAAGCCGGCAAGGCCGGCTGAAGCAGTAGGTGACTTTCGAAAATGTGCAGACAGGCGGCGAACTTTTATCAGCAGATCAGACAGCTCTGAGTATGACTTTAGAAACCGCTGAACCACGAGGTTGAGCACATGGGCCACGCATGGAACATGTGTCAGCTGGCCTTGCCTCAAAGCCGCCACCAGGTTCCGGCCATTGTCACACACGACCTTTCCTGGCTTTAGGTTCAGAGTTGTGAGCCAGTGATCTGCCTGCTGTTTCAGAGCTGTCCACACCTCTTCTGCATTGTGGGGTTTGTCACCTATGCAGATTAGCTTCAGCACTGCCTGTTGCCGCTTCGCCGAGGCAGTGCTGCAGTGCTTCTGTGTCGCCCTGGACAAGCCAGGGGCCACAGAGCACAACACTTAAACACCCCACACTCCCTGCAGGCATATCATAGTCAAAACACAAAATCCTAGTTGCCTTCCCCAGGGGCTGTTGTCCACACCAGGGTGTGGAGCCAGGCGGTTGGTCTCCACCCACCGAGGAGGAGGGAAAACACAGGCAGTGAGAGTTAAGCTAAGGAAGTGGAAGGAGGAAAGTAGTAGAGAGGAGAAAAGTGACAGCAAAGAGCCTGAAGTTGGTCCGGGTGTGTGGACCGGACAGGACAGCAAGGTTGGCAGGATGTGGTGACCGTCTGCAGTTGAGGCCGATTGGAGTCTGCCGTAAGGACCGTGGACAGGTGGTGACCCGGCCGTACCGGACCGGTATACAAAGAGAAGCCAGCACCATTGGCAGAGGACTTTCGGATCCCGGCAAGGCTTGGTGTCGCCGTGAATTTGCCAAATCCGTTAGTGAAGGGAACCTCAGGGTTTCCAAACAGCCAAGTCCAGATAGAAGGCAACCGTACAACCGTGAAGGGGAGACACCGCCACCGCCAAGGGCAACCGTCTCCCAGGGCCAGCGCCTGTGGGCAAAAGGGGCTCCTCCGGCCCATATCCAGGTCGGGGAGCGGGTTACCGTTGGGAAACCATCACTACCAACACTTAACTTAGGTGCAGGGAGAGACAGTCATCACTAACCTGCAGGGAGGAACAACCGCAGCCGTCCGAGTGACCCGTCCATCCAGCCACTTGTTTTACCGTGAACTGTGTCATCATCATTGGGCTGAGTGAGTACCTCCATGCCGTGCGGCACAGCGCTGCCCCTGCGACCCTGCACCTCATCAGGCCCCGCAACCCGCCTGTCATCCATCTCTACCCCATCACCAGGCCCCGGGACAACCAACCCCCCTACCCACGGAGGGGAGAAATAACAACAAAGCTGCTCCCTGTCACAGGCTCCCGGGATCCCCGTCCAGAGCAGCGGTGGTGTCCACACAATCACCACAACCGTGGGTGGCGTCACGGACAATATCCCCAAAACCCAAACCACCCCTTTTCACTCACGGGCGAGTAGCGCCGCTCGAGTCCCCGGGATCCGGCCATCGCTCGAGCCAACGAGCGATAGCAGCAGCCGTAGAGCAGCGTCAGCCGGACCCGAGCAGTGGGAGAGCGCACCGTCCCCTCCTCCGCCCGCGACACTTCCAGCTTGGGACTGGTGTGGAGGGTAAAGTGGATGAGGATGCGCAGGAGGAGGAGGAGGCTGAGGAGCATGACATTCCGGAGCTGTAGAGTGTGTGTGAAACCCTGACTGAGGTAGGGCCTGCAAAACTTGGTGTGTGAAGGACGTGTTCCGTCCCTCGCTCAGACTGGGTCCCAGCTTGCACAATATTAACCCAGTGTGACGTCAACGAGATGTAGCGGCCTTGCCCACATGCACTTGTCCACGTGTCTGTGGTTAGGTGGACTTTGGCTGAAACAGCGTTGTTCAGGGCACGTGTGATGTTTTGTGACACGTGGTGGTTATGCAATGCGGGGACGGCACACCGGGAGAAATAGTGGCGGCTGTGGACCGAGTAACGTGGGACAGCTGCCACCATCATGTCGCGGAATGCTTCTGTCTCAACCAGCCTAAAAGGCAACATTTCCAGCGCAAGCAGTCGCGAAATGTTAGCATTTAGAACTGTGGCATGTGGGGTGTTGGCAGTGTATTTGCACCTGCGTTCAAAGGTTTGCTGAATGGATAACTGAACGCTGCGCTGGGACAAGGACGTGCTTGATGATGGTGTTCTTTCTGCGTAGGCAACTGCAGGTGCAGGAGTGGAGGAGGCTTGTTCTCAGGCAGCATGGACAGGGGATTGGCTCGCATGCACAACCAGCGAAGACGTAGCAGTGACATCAGCAAGCACTGCTCCTCGACTCTGTTGTACTTCCCACAAAGTCGGGTGCTTGGCTGACATGTGCCTGATCATGCTGGTGGTGGTCAGGCTGCTAGTTTTGGTACCCCTGCTGATGCTGGCATGGCAGGTGTTGCAAATGGCCTTTTTAGAATCATCTGGAGCCAACTTAAAAAACTGCCAGTGTCAGAGTTCCGGGTTTTCCAGTTTTCTTTTGAAAGAGCTTGCCCTTTGTTAACATGGAGTTTTCTGTTCTGTTGCCCTACTTCCTGTCCATCTGTTTAAAAGCCGCCCCTAAAGCTTAGTCCAGTGCCTGAGTATACTGCTTCCTGTGTGCTCCTGCCCTGCTGCTTTTGGTTCCTGATTGTTATTCGGATCCTCTTGGAAAACAACCGACACCGACTCTGGACTTCATCTGGTATCATCTAGCTGTGCCCGGACTCCGTTTGCCGTCTTTGGTCGGCACTTCTGCCCGGTTCCTTCCGTTTAATACCACTCTGGACTCACATCACGTACGGACATTTTTGGACTTACCTATTGCCCTTTTGTGTCCCGGCTGCTGCGCATTTAGGGCTTCTGGGGTGATTGCCAGACAGTCCCTGTATAGGGGGTTCGCTCTTGGTGGTCTCCCTGGGGGAGTCCGGTGCGCGGTCCCGGGAATTCCCTTTCGCTCCGTCCCTGGAAGGTATTTCCTGTATTTATGTTCTACTGTGTTTTTGTTCCGTTTTTGTACATATTTGCTGGTTGCATATTATAAACGTCTTGCACCAAGAACTCGTCTCTGGTTGTCATTGCCCTAACGCAATCGAAATCCTCAATACATACAATAGTATTACAGCCAGACTCGGGAAGACCTAACATTTGTACAGGCACCTTGTGTCGTGTTGTTCCGGGGAACAGTTGCCTGACGTCTGCCTGGGGCCACCACTCTGCTTCTTACTGCCTGTTGGGATGCTACGCCTCCCTCCCCCTGTGCACTGCTGTCCTCGCTCTGCATATCCTCCTGCCAGGTTGGGTCAGTTACTGGATCATCCACCACGTCATCTTCCTCTTCCGCACCCTGCTCCTCCTCCTGACTTCCTGACAATTGTGTCTCATCATCGTCCACCCCTTGTTGAGACACGTTGCCAACTTCGTGAGAACGTGGCTGCTCAAATATTTGGGCATCTGTACATACAATCTCGTCATGGCCCACTTCAACAGGAGCTGGCGAGAGGCCAGAATTTGTGAATGGAAACGTGAACGAACAGCTCTTCCGAGTGTACAAGTGTGGGATCAGTAATGTCCGTGGACGTGTACTCGGCCTGGTGGTAGGAAGGAGGATCAGGTTCTGAAATGTGCGGTGCAGTATCACGGCTACTGACACTTGACCGTGTGGAAGACAGAGTGTTTGTGGTGGTGCCAATCTGACTAGAAGCATTATCCGCTATCCAACTAACAACCTGTTGACACTGGTCTTGGTTCAAGAGCGGTGTACTGCTGCGGTCCCCAAGAATTTGGGACAGGACGTGCGAGCGACTAGATGTGGCCCTTTGTTGTGGCGAAATTAGAGCTTGCACACAACCTCGGTCTCTGCCTGCACCACCATCACGTCCACTTCCTTGTTCGTTGACAACGCCCTTGCGCATTTTGCAATGCTGTGCTGATGTGTATTATTCACTAGACTTGTGCGTTATATCCAAGTTTTTGCAAAACTCACACAAATGCAGCGGAAAGCTGCCACCAACAGGCACACACGTGCGGTTTTTAAATGCAAGCACGGAGGCTCTAAGAACCTAACAGGTCTCTATCCAGGGACAACGTGGAGCCTCCCAATTTTTGGCTGCCCTGCCTAAGGGCTATACTACAATAGACCCACTTCCTTCCAATGGGCACTTCAGGTTTACAGGCCCTCATGCACGTCTCTATCCAGGGACAACGTGGAGCCTCCCAATTTTTGGCTGCCCTGCCTAAGGGCTATACTATAATACACCCACTTCCTTCCAATGGGCACTTCAGGTTTACAGGCCCTCATGCACGTCTCTATCCAGGGACAACGTGGAGCCTCCCAATTTTTGGCTGCCCTGCCTAAGGGCTATACTACAATAGACCCACTTCCTTCCAATGGGCACTTCAGGTTTACAGGCCCTCATGCACGTCTCTATCCAGGGACAACGTGGAGCCTCCCAATTTTTGGCTGCCCTGCCTAAGGGCTATACTACAATAGACCCACTTCCTTCCAATGGGCACTTCAGGTTTACAGGCCCTCATGCACGTCTCTATCCAGGGACAACGTGGAGCCTCCCAATTTTTGGCTGCCCTGCCTAAGGGCTATACTATAATACACCCACTTCCTTCCAATGGGCACTTCAGGTTTACAGGCCCTCATGCACGTCTCTATCCAGGGACAACGTGGAGCCTCCCAATTTTTGGCTGCCCTGCCTAAGGGCTATACTATAATACACCCACTTCCTTCCAATGGGCACTTCAGGTTTACAGGCCCTCATGCACGTCTCTATCCAGGGACAACGTGGAGCCTCCCAATTTTTGGCTGCCCTGCCTAAGGGCTATACTACAATAGACCCACTTCCTTCCAATGGGCACTTCAGGTTTACAGGCCCTCATGCACGTCTCTATCCAGGGACAACGTGGAGCCTCCCAATTTTTGGCTGCCCTGCCTAAGGGCTATACTACAATAGACCCACTTCCTTCCAATGGGCACTTCAGGTTTACAGGCCCTCATGCACGTCTTTATGCAGGGGCATTGGTGAACCTCACAATTTTGGACTGCCCTGGCAAAGGAAAATACTACAAAGACTCACTTCCTCAAAATGGGCACATTAGACTCAAGAGGCCTTCATGTACGTCTCTTCTCAGGGACATCGGAGTGCCACACAATGTTTTCACGTAAAATCTTTCATGTATTAATCTCAAAAAGTAACATACACCAGCTCTATCTCACTATTGGGTATGTGCCCTTAACATTTCCGCCATGAAAAATCATTTTGGGGTCATTTTGGAAGGTTTTCTGGTGAGTCCGTAAAAATGGCGTAAAACGCGGACAAAATTGTTCACAGCTGTGACTTTTCAGTGATAAATGCTTCAAGGGGTCTTCCCCATGCTGTTGCCATGTCATTTGAGCACTCTTCTGAGACTTTTGTGACATTTTTAGGGTTTCTCCATGCTGCCGGGGGGTCATTTCACAAAAATACTCGGGTCTCCCATAGGATAACATTGGGCTCGTTGCTCGGCCCGAGTACACGAGTATCTTGGGAGGCTCGGCCTGAGCTTCGAGCACCCGAGCTTTTTAGTACTCGCTCATCACTAGTGACTTCCATTGGAGTTCAGGTCAAATCCAGGTTCCAAACCAAACTTTTTCAAAAGAATTAGCAGAACCGAACATCCACAGGTCTGGTTGCCTCTAGTCATAGCCCCACTTTCTTTCACCTCTTATAGCAGCAGCAATGTTCTGGAGTAGCTATTCTGTCAATTTGTGCTCAGTATGAAGAACTGAAATGCTGTACTTGTGTGGGAAAACTTAAACGTAGCTCCTCACACTCAGGCTCCAGTCTCCTAGCTATTTTTGAAGTGGCAATCATCTTTATTATTACTGTTATTTATTATGCTCTGCTTATATAGCACCTTAATATTCTACAGTCACTAGAGTTTAATGGACCCGGTGCAAAGTTTGGGCCTGGGCACAAGTTCCTGCATGTTGGTCAGATATATGGGACATTGTAGCATTCTAAATCCTATAAAGGCATACGAGTTGCCCCCCTACCCTTCATTATGTAGTAATGTCCCCCATCCTGTACAATTGTTTCCCATCATGGACCACTTCCTAGGAAATATGACCCCAGCCTAGTAAATATGTCCTCCTTCTTGGTATATTTGTTCTCATCCTGGCATATATGCCCCTCATCCTGGTATATTTGTTCACATCCTGGTATATTTGTCCCCATCCTGGGCATCCTTCTGGCATATTTGTTTCATAAATATGTTCCTTTCCTGACATATATGTCCCCATTCTGGACCCCTGCTTGTGCTCGTGGATGCACCTCCAGCTAAACAAGGCGCTGTGGTCAGTGGGCCCCTTCAGCTCTGGATGTGGTGACAACCTCTGCCAATGAGATTGTTACTCACAGTGCTTTTTCCATCATTATCATCATGTCTCAGTGGGGCTCACAATCTATAATTCCTATCAGTATGTCACACAAAGGTATCAGCTTTCTGATCTCCTTTAGACCTCCTTTACACCTCCTTGTCTCCAGTCCATGTGGTGTCGGCTTTGACACGTGATGATGGCAGGTTCACCTGCATACTTATTAAAGGCAATAGAGATCCTCACACTTCAGTGTTTTCACGTGGGCCCCGTGTTAGAGTAAAACACCTTTGTGTCCAGGTTAGTCATATAGTGACAAGTCTTTTTTTTACCGGCAGCTCAGGTCGAATACGGACAGCACACAGATTGCATCAAATCTAGCACTGTACTCCACTCTTCCTGTTGACCTGGTGTGGTGGCAAATGGAATAACCACTCATCCTTGCCTGCAGCCACTCAGACACTACTGTGTGACCCTCTGCGGTGACCTGGGGTGACCTTATGAGGTCATCTCAGTTCACTACATTGATTCTCACATAGCAGTGTGTGAGGCTGCAGTTTATGCTTTCCCTGCCAATGAGGAACCATTGTTCATTGGCAGGCACATGAGTTTTGGAACATCGTAGGACTCCCTTTCGGATTACATTAAACTTTGCATTAGGGTTTTGCAGGGTAACAAAATGGTGAATGAGAGTGTCTTTTGTCTTTATTTCTTTAAAGGGAACCAGTCATGTGCAATATGCACCCAGAACCACGAGCAGTTCTGGGTGCATATTGCTAATCCCTGCCTAGCAGTCCCAGCCTATAGCAGCATACATAAGGAGATCTTTAGAAAAAGTATTTCTAAAGATCCTTTATGATATGCTAATGAGGCCAGTGACTAGTCACAAGGTCATTACTTCCCTTAGCTAGTCGGCCCCCTTAGCATGTAAGCACGCCAGTGGTAGATCGCAAACACACTATAACATAACATAGTACATGATATTATAAGTAACTGCTAAATAATGGCTAAGGGATAAGGAAGAATAAATCTGTCAAATTTCAAATTTGGAACATTTGCTTAAATTCAGACAGGAAATTTAATTTGCATCAAATTTATTTAATGGAAATCAAGTGTGCCTTATTATGCACTGAGCTCACTCCAAAAGCTAGAGGATAAAAAAAATTAAAACTTCAAAAATAAAAAAAATTTTACTCATCTCTCCCTGACCTCTGTTGTGCAGCTCGCCAGCCCATCAATGATTTCCCGATAATGAGTTGCGCAGAGTAGGTGAAAGCTGTCATAAAGGTGAGTGTATATTTTTATAACCCCGGCAATTTTGTTGCTTTTGCACTAAGAAAATATTACAACATTTGGATTCTACTGTAACCGATTTTATTGTGAAATTTAATGTGAATTTGATTGACATAAAATTGATTTATTCATCTCTAAATAATGATTTTGGACTTTCAATAGCAAAAGTTCAGCTACGTCAATATTTATTTCAATTGACATATATTCCTAAACAAATCTGCTTTTAAATCCACATGAAAAAAATCTCTTCAAATACTCTTTGAATATGCTTTGATGTGGATTTTGAGGTGGACCCTCTTCAAAATCAAAGTAAAAACCTTATATTTGTTGTGACATCAGAAGCTCACTCAGCAGTAAAAGATCTGGTTTAGAATAAAGATGGCAGAAGAGGAGGTCATGCACCAAAGAAAAGAAGAATTATCTACCACAAAGGTTTGCTTAGGATGCAACTTTTATTGTGGTGTCAACTCAAAAACTCCTAATAAAAAGGTGAGGAGTCAAGATATGAAGTGTCAAATTAAGTTTTGACCCATCTGTGTCTTTATTGAGTAGTTGCTGGATCTAAAATTTGTGTGTCACCCCTGCAGCTTCAGGCGCCACAGGGTACTGCACCTCACCAGAGGTGCAGTATTCATCGCGGATACGGAGGAGGTTGACACCGTTAAACCACCAACAATACACCAACCAACACATAACACGGGAGCTCTTCCACAGGGATTGGGCTAGGGTAGGTGCTGGGGTGGCCATCATGAGGTATGGGACCCCTTGCCCACTAGTTCAGGAACCCGGAAGGCGGGGCACCAACAGGGGTAGTTAGGTGGAAACACACACATCAGTGGAGTCAGATCCGGTCGCAGCAATCGCACTCAGGAGGAGGACAGTGGAGACACGGACAGTTTAGGACACGTGATCTGGAGCTGGAGGATCGACCCGGGTTCTTAAGAAAGAAGGGGGATTCCAGGGTTCGCAGGGAGTACAGAAGACACCCGTGACCCCTTCCACTGGGGTGGAGGGAAACCGTCGGGAGGAGACGCACAGAAGGAAACACCGGCCTCGACCTCCGAAGTATCTGGGATCGGCCGAGGCCCATCGCGGCGTAGCTCAGTGCTCCAACGGCAGTGTGCTTCCAGTAAGTAAAGACCTTGAACTGCACACTCTGTGTCATCCCATCTCTACCGGCTGCCATCACCCCTGTGTTCCGACGCCATAGACTACAACCACCATCATCCTCCCTTTGGCCTAGCTCTGCCTGTGGAGAGCTGTAACACCCAAGCAGCGTCACCATCCGCCCCAGCAGAGAGAGACTCTCCGCAGCGGCTAATACTAGCTACACATCACAGGTAGCTTAACAAACAACTACCCCCAACATCCCCATTCCCAGCTTTATTCACACCGCTGGGGTCACGGAATCGGGCAAGGCCACCCCAGTGACCCAGGAGAAGAACTGCGGCCCGGTGACGGGTAACCTCAGACCTCAGGCGCGTCATGTGATGGAATGTAGCTAGTAGGTGCCTGCAGTACTGCATCAGCTCTTGCAGTGTTCGCTCTCTACATTCCACACTCAGGACCCAGCGACTACTTAATAGACATGGTATGAATCCAAACGTTATTTTTATTTTTGCTTCATGTCTTCATACCGCACCTTTTACTTTGAGTTTTTGTGTTTACTCCATAATAAAAGAACCAACCTTAAACAAATCTTTTAGATTGTGGTGGCTAATTCTTCTATTATTTCTTTTTGCATTTATTTTTCTAAATGGGTTTTTATTTATTACTAGCTGTAGTACCCGGGCATTGCCCGGGATAGTAACTGCCTCTCTATCTCTCTTCCAGTCTCTGGCTATTTGTCTCTGTCTATCTCTGTCTGTCTCTGTTTGTCTCAGTCTGTCTATCTCTGTGTCTGTCTGTGTCTGTCTCTGTGTGTCTCTGTGTGTGTCTCAGTGTGTGTCTCAGTGTGTCTGCCTCTGTGTGTCTGTCTTTGTGAGTTTGTCTCTGTCTGTCTGTCACTGTCTGTCTCTGTCTGCCTCTGTCTGTCTCTATCCATGTGTGTCTCTGTCTCTATCCATGTGTGTCTGTATGTCTTTATCTATCTCTCTGTCTGTCTGTGTCTATCTCTCTGTCTCTTTATCAGTTTCTCTGTCTGTCTCTCTCTATGTCTGTGTATGTCTGTCTCTCTATCTCTGTGTCTGTCAGTCTCTTTCCCTGTCTGTCTCTTTCCAGGTCTGTCTCTTTCAAGGTCTGTCATGTTCCAGGTCTGGCTAGTTCCACATCTGCCTCTTTCTCTGTCTCTTTCCTTGCTTCTGTCTCTTTTCATGTTTTTGTCTCTTTCCCTGTTTTTGTCTCTTTCCCTGTTTGTCTCTTTCTCTGTTTGTCTCTTCCCTGGCTCTTTCCCTGTCTGCCTGTCTCTTTCCCTGTCTGCCTGTGTCTATCTGCCTCTGTCTCTTTGACTGTCTCTCTGTCTCTTTCCCTGTCTGTCTCTTACTCTGTCTGTCTGTCTCTCAGTCTGTCTGTCTCTCAGTCTGTCTCTTCACCAACATCTTATTACCTCACACATAAACTTCTTATACTAACAATTTATTTTGTTCCTATAACAAGTATTCACAGCTGCTGTTAATAACCTATAGCTCGCAGCTCCATTGACTTAAATGGAGGCAGGTTTTTTGGAGAGTAACTGGAAACAGGGTTAAATTTTCCCACCAAAACATAGTCTGTGACGTTCCCTGAGTCACATGGGGTGTCTGTGGAAAATTTCGTGATTGTAAATGCGACGGTGTGGATTCCTTTACCAGACATACATGCATACACACACATACACTCAGTTTTACATATTAGATTACTTAAAACAAACCAAAAAAAAAAAGGAAAACTCTCAACTATCCAAAAATTTAACTGTAAATGTCTACCTCACAAATTGTGCATGATTTAATTTTTTTTTTTGGGACACTTGTAACAATCCAATATTACACCAATACACGCCACTCGAATACAGTGGACTGCTAGATGTTCTCCCTAATGAGACACGTAGTTACCTAACTTTTCTTGTCACAATCTAATACATACACACATACACTCAGCTTTATATATGTATGTATTGTGAGGCAGTGACAGGAGTAATATTTGAAGACCGCTATGTGTCCCCCAGAATGTGTCTGGAAACCCTCTGAGTTTGCTATAGCTGTTACTGGGAGTATAGTGTAAGACCTGTTAACATTTATATATATATATATATATATATATATATATATATATATATATATATAAAAATATATATATATATATAGGTTAAAAGACTGTTTGGTGGACTTCATTGTGTTATGCTGCCACCTGCTGTCAAAACAGAGAACAGCGGGAAAAAGTCCTGCTGCTGAAGTGACTTGATTGAGTCTGCAACAGGAGGAGGAGGAGTCTACATGTGGCTGTGTTTTGCAGAGAGGAGTTTGCTGGAGTGGGCTGTAAGATAGAAGGCCTCAGTCTGCCCTGTTTTTCCGAGGTCCAAGTACCTCAGAGTGTTGCGTGGTGTCCCCCCCAAGACACAGATCCAAAGAGGCTGGATGTGGAGCGAGGAGCCAGACAGCACGTGCAAATTACAAAATTACAGATCCAAAGAGGCTGGATGTGGAGCGAGGAGCCAGGCAGCACGTGCAAGTTACAGACCCGGGACAAAGACTGAACTTTAGAGGTGTCTGCCAGCGGAATACGGGCCCCAACGGTGACGAGGTACCCCACGCTGAAATCTGCAGTTAAGTGTGCACACTACTTTTAGTTAGGGACAGATAGGAAAAGACTCTGCACAGTGTTATACGAGTAAGGTAACAAGGACTCTGCGTTTTTTTTTTGTTTAATAAGGATTTTTGTGTTTTGCTTTTGGGAGTACAATCTGAGGCTTCCTACCCTTGACAAGTTATTCAAAGTAATTGTATGTATATTGCATTATCTCTACTGCTGTGCACATTCCCGCTTTTCTCCCCTTCCCACACTTTTCCTCTACCTGTGTTGTGCAATACATTATTAAATTTGCATTGATTAACCCCCGTGGTTCCGTGCAGTCCTTGCGTATCCCGTTACCTGCAGGTTATTACAATAGCACAAAGGGTAACAGGGAGACAGATCCCTCCTCCCAGTCCAGGTTTTGTAGCAATTCTCAGTTGAGAGCCAGGCTTGGTGAAGCTAACACATGCGGTGTGAGCTAGGCTGGCTCTCTGTGGAGTGAACACAGGCCAAGAGTGTCAGCCTAGGAGAACCTTATACAGATCCCTGCGGTTATCGGGGTCCTAAGGTAACAAGACTTTTTGATGCAAAGAATTTATCTATATGCACCGGCTGTGATCCGGAAGAGACTTTGACTGTGGGAAATTGGATCTATTTATGCTGCAACAATAAATAGACTGTTGGTGTGAACACGCTGCTGCCTCACTGCCTCACGTTTTTGCCCAAACAATGCTGCTACCTCACATTATGGTGGAGAATGCGGGCATGGCAGCCTGGTTGCTAAGGGCAATGGCCTAAGAGGTACTTACCCGGAAGAAAAAAAAAAAAAATTTTTTCTACTGACTGTTTGCGGTGGATCGGCGGGTCCACGAAGCCTGCAGGCGTTGCAGCCTGGTTGCTAGGGGCAACAACCCAGTTTTCACATGTTTATGATCAAGCCTGCAAAGTTACAGTTTACCTCAGCAGCCACTATGGAGGATCTTGTAAAGCAGCTGGCCCAGTCTACTGCTCAACTACAGCAGGTTTTTGCACAAACCAGTGCACAGCAGCAACAAGCTAATGCTCAGCACCAGCGGGCGTTAGCTCAGCAACAGGAGACAAACAGCTTGTTGACTAAGCAGCTTTCTGCTCTGCGAGAAGCGCTCCCAACGGTAACTCCAGGTCATCCACTCCTTCCTGCGGCCCAGGACAGAGTAAGGGCGGCACTTACAAAGATGAGTGCAGAGGATGACCCTGAAGCCTTTCTCTCCGTGTTTGAGAGGACCGCTGAGCGAGAGAAATTGTCTACCGACCGTTGGACTGATGTCGTGGCCCCGTTCCTGGTAGGTGAACCCCAAAAAGCCTACCTGGATCTCAGCACGGAGGATGCCAAGGACTATGGCATACTGAAAGGTGAGATCCTTGCACGGATGGGGGTTAACACTTATCTCCGGGCCCAACGAGTGAATCAGTGGTCCTTTGAGGAGGGAAAACCTGCACGCTCACAGGCCCATGTCTTACTGGACCTTGTAAAAAAATGGCTGCAGCCGGAGACCTTGAACCCCGGACAGATGATTGAGCGGGTGGTGATTGAACGGTTTGTGTTGACTTTGCCAGCCCCCATTCAACGGTGGGTGGGACAGGGGGACCCCGGTACCCTAGACCAGCTAGTGAATTTGGTGGAACGCTACACAGCTTCCCAGGAGTTGGTCCGGAACTCTGCCTCATGGCGGGCACTCCGTAGGGATACGCCCCCTTCACAGTTGGTAAAAGACTCCCGTCCCTCCTCGGGTGCTGCCCCGTCTTCAGCCCTGGCAGAGAGTAAACCCCAGACTAAGGTCAGCAGGAGTCCCGGTTCCCCAAAGTCAGACACCCGAAACAGGGACACCTCTGCTGTTATGTGCTGGCGGTGCCATCAGCTCGGGCATGTGATGGCACAGTGCCCACTCACAACAGAACCCATGGACTGCCGGTACGCTCGCCGGGTATCAATGTATGCCCATACTGTTTGTACCGTAAGCACTGTTACTATGGGGGAGGAGCCCCATCTCTGCAAAGTACGTGTTAATGGCTATACAGCAGAGGCTTTGTTGGACTCAGGAAGTGTAGTGACTCTGGTACATGCCTCCTTGGTCTCCGGGGAAAACCCTACGGGACATAAAGTAGGGGTACTTTGTATTCATGGAGACCTACGTGAATACCCTATGGAAAGGGTCACCATTGCTACCTCGTGTGGAGAGGTTCAACATGAAGTGGGGGTGATGAAAAGACTTCCATATGCTGTTATTTTGGGAAGAGACTTGCCCCTGTTCTGGACATTATGTGGGAGGCGACCTAGCCCTCCGAGGTGTATGATTGAACCAGGCCCTGAGCCGGACGATCCCGACTCAGGGATACCTGCCGTAGGGGTCACCAGTATAGGGACAGAGTGTAACCCTGCCAGGTTCCCCCTAGAGGTAATGGCAGGAGAGGTTGAGCCACCCGAGGCAATCCCGGAGTTGAACGTGTCTCCAGATAATTTCGGAACAGCACAGCTTCGGGACCCCACATTGGCTCCTGGACGTGGAAATGTACAGGTAAATGATGGGGTACCCCAGCGGCCTGGTGCCAGGCTGGAAACTCCCTACATGGCTCTAAAGCGAGAGTTGCTCTATCGGGTTGATACAATCCGGGGGGAAATAGTGGAACAGTTGGTGGTCCCTCAGCCGTACCGCCGTCAGACCTTGGAATTGGCTCATAACCACCTAATGAGTGGGCACCTAGGTGAAGAGAAAACGCGGGAACGCATGTTTCAGCGGTTTTACTGGCCAGGGGTCGGCGCAGAAATTAAGAGGTTCTGTGAGTCCTGCCCAGTTTGTCAGTTGACCGCACCAACGCACCGTTTCCGTAGTCCTCTGATACCTTTACCCATTATAGAGGTGCCTTTTGAGCGGATTGCTATGGATCTGATCGGACCCATTGTAAAATCAGCCCGTGGTCACCAGCACATCCTGGTAGTGATGGATTACGCGACACGTTATCCGGAGGCCATTCCACTACGTCACACCTCGGCGAGGCTTATTGCTCGGGAGTTGTTTGCTATGTCGCGTGGGGTTACCCAAAGAAATCCTGACCGATCAGGGCACTCCCTTTATGTCTAAAATTACAAAGGAACTGTGCAAACTCCTCCAGATCAAGCAGCTACGCACGTCGGTGTACCATCCCCAGACTGATGGTCTAGTGGAACGTTTTAATAAAACTCTAAAGGCTATGTTGAAAAAGGTGGTCTCCAAAGAGGGGAAAGATTGGGACATGTTATTGCCCTATTTAATGTTCGCTATCCGCGAGGTCCCACAATCTTCCACCGGGTTCTCGCCATTTGAGTTACTGTATGGCAGACATCCGCGGGGACTGCTGGATATAGTTAAGGAAACTTGGGAACAGGAGCCCACCCCTCACAAAAGCACAGTGGAATACGTTATGGGTATGCAGGATCGTATCACGGCAATAATGCCCATTGTTAAAGAGCATTTGCTGGATGCTCAGGCAGCCCAAAGTACTCAGTATAATAGAAAGGCCTCCATCAGGTCTTTTAAACCAGGAGATCGTGTCTTAGTCCTAATACCTACTGCAGAAAGTAAGTTCTTAGCCAAATGGCAAGGTCCCTATGAGATCCGAGAGAAAGTGGGGGAAGTAAACTATAAGGTGTATCAGCCAGGTAGAAGAAAACCAGAGCAAATCTACCATGTAAACCTGCTGAAGGCATGGAAAGACAGGGAATGTATGGTGGCTGACGTAACGTTGGACCTAACCTTTTCAGGTGCCTTGACAACAACAAAGGAGGAGTCCCTTGATGATGAATTGGGAGTAAGGATAGGGGATTCTCTCTCAAAACAGCAGAGACGGGAGTCTCGGAGATTAGTGCAGCGGAATACGGATGTGTTCTCAAGCCTACCCGGCCGAACAACCGTAATCCACCATGATATTGTCACCGAGCCTCAAGTAAGGGTACGCCTGAGGCCATACCGGGTACCAGAGGCTCGTAGGCAAGCCATTGCGGAGGAGGTAAAAAAGATGCTCCAACTAGGGGTTATTGAAAAATCCACGAGCGAATGGGCCAGTCCCATTGTGCTGATCCCGAAACCAGACGGTTCTTTAAGATTCTGTAATGACTTCCGAAAGTTAAATGAGGTATCGAAGTTTGATATGTACCCCATGCCCAGGGTCGACGAGCTGATAGAGAGACTGGGACGGGCCCAGTACTTCACGACTCTCGATCTCACTAAAGGTTACTGGCAGGTGCCGCTGACAGAGGCGGCAAAAGAAAAGACCGCTTTTGTCACGCCAGGGGGGCTCTATCACTATGTCGTCTTGCCATTTGGTTTACATGGGGCTCCGGCCACGTTTCAGAGGTTGATGGACATAGTGTTAGAACCCCATCAACCATATGCCTCTGCATATTTGGATGACATCATCATCTATAGCAGTGACTGGAGCACCCACTTATCTCAGGTACAAGCGGTAGTGGATTCGCTCAGAGCGGCTGGTCTGACGGCGAATCCAAGCAAATGTGCTATGGGTCTCAAAGAAGCCCGTTACTTGGGGTATGTGATAGGCCAAGGGGTTATCAAGCCACAAGTAAACAAAATCGAAGCCATTCAAAACTGGCCTCGTCCCCTTATCACAAAACAGGTAAGAGCCTTTCTGGGTATAATGGGGTATTACCGACGATTCATACCCAATTTTGCTGGACGGTCGGCGCCTTTGTCCGATCTTTTAAAAGGGAAGAAGTCGGTCATGGTCCACTGGAATACACAAGCAGAGGAAGCCTTTCAGGTGCTAAAGGTAGTCCTATGTGGTCAGCCTGTCCTTGTCAACCCTGACTTTCAAAAGGAGTTTATAGTACAGGCAGATGCCTCTGAGGTGGGTCTGGGTGCGGTTCTGTCCCAAGAGGTAGATGGAGAAGAGCACCCGGTCACCTATTTGAGTAGAAAACTCACCTCGGCAGAGAAGAACTATAGCATAGTGGAGAAGGAGTGCCTGGCCATAAAATGGGCTCTGGAATCCCTCCGCTACTACCTGCTGGGGCGACACTTTTGCCTGGTGACAGACCACTCCCCTTTGGTCTGGATGAGGAATGCTAAGGAGAGAAATGCTAGAGTCACCAGGTGGTTTCTCTCCTTGCAGAACTTTCACTTTTCTGTGGAACACCGGGCTGGTAGGTTGCAGGGCAATGCGGATGCCCTGTCCAGAGGTCCCTGTATGTTGGCAAAAGTTCAACCCCGCCCGTTTGAACTGAGGGGGGGGATATGTGAGGCAGTGACAGGGGTAATATTTGAAGACCGCTATGTGTCCCCCAGAATGTGTCTGGAAACCCTCTGAGTTTGCTATAGCTATTACTGGGAGTATAGCACAAAGGGTAACAGGCAGACAGATCCCTCCTCCCAGTCCAGGTTTTGTAGCAATTCTCAGTTGAGAGCCAGGCTTGGTGAAGCTAACACATGCGGTGTGAGCTAGGCTGGCTCTGTGTGGAGTGAACACAGGCCAAGAGTGTCAGCCTAGGAGAACCTTATACAGATCCCTGCGGTTATCGGGGTCCTAAGGTAACAAGACTTTTTGATGCAAAGAATTTGTCTATATGCACCGGCTGTGATCCGGAAGAGACTTTGACTGTGGGAAATTGGGTCTATTTATGCTGCAACAATAAATAGACTGTTGGTGTGAACACGCTGCTGCCTCACTGCCTCACGTTTTTGCCCAAACAACGCTGCTACCTCACAGTATGTATGTATGTATGTATGTATATGTGTGTGTGTATGTCCGCTAAAGGAATCCGCGCCGTCGCATTTACAATCACAAAATTTTGTACAGACACCCCATGTGGCTCAGGGAACGTCATAGACTATGTTTTGACAAGAAAATTTAACCCTGCGCTTTAGCATTACTCTGCAAAAAGTATGCCTCCATTAAAGTGAATGGAGCTGTGAGCTACAGGCTATTAATAGGAGCTATGATTGGTTGCTATAGGAACAAAACACATTCCCAGTATAAGAAGCTTATGTGCGAGGTAATATGATGTCGGTGGAGAGACAGACAAAGACAGACACAGATTGAGAGACAGACAAAGACAGACACAGATTGTGAGACAGACAAAGACAGAGACAGATAGACAGGCACAGACAAAGAGGCACACAGGGAAAGAGACAGAGACAGACACAGAGACAGACACAGAGACAGACACAGAGACAGACACAGACACAGAGACAGACAGGAAAAAAAAAGCCAGACAGAGACAGAAAGAAAGACACACGAGGAAAGAGACAGAGACAGACAAGGAAAGAGACAGAGAGACAGACAAAGACAGATGGGGAAAGAGACAGACAGAGAAAGAGACAGACAGGGAAAGAGACAGACGGGGAAAGAGACAGACAGAGACAGACGGGGAAAGAGACAGACGGGGAAAGAGACAGACAGAAACAGACAAAGACAGATGGGGAAAGAGACAAACGGGGAAAGAGGCAGACAGAGACAGACAAAGACAGACGGGGAAAGAGACAGACGGGGAAAGAGATAGACAGATGGGAAAAGAGACAGAAACAGACCAGGGAAAGAGACAGACCAGAGAAAGAGACAGACATGGAAAGAGACAGATGGAGAAAGAGTCAGACGTGGAATTAGTCACATGGGGAAAGAGACAGACGGGAAAAGAGACAGACAGGGAAAGAGAGAGACGGTGAAAGAAACAGACAGACACAGAGAGGGAGAGAGAGAGACAGACACAGAGCTAGAGACAGACAGACACAGAGACACAAAGATAGAGAGAGACAGAGAGATAGACACAGACAGACACACACACAGAGACAGACAACGAAAGAGACAGACAGAAACTGGGAGAGAGACAGAGAGACAGAGGCATGCAAGAGTTTGGGCACCTCTGGTCAATATTTCTGCTATTGTGAACAGTTAAATAAGTTGCAGATAAAATGATCTCTAAAAGGCATAAAGTTAAAAATGACACATTTCCTTTGTATTTTAGGCAAAAAAGATGGGCTGATGAAACATGTTTTACACCTTTGGAGATTTGTGTGTTCGGATAACTTTGACCCAAGTTTCAGACCTTAAATAGCCTGTTAGGGGTATGGCTTGATCACTTTCGTGGTTAGGAAAGACCAGGTGATGCTAATTTAACAGCTTTAAAAAAAACTCTGCCTCCTCTAACCATATGCCAAAAAAACAGCAGCCATAGTTTCTTCTAATCAACAGCTAGCACTCTGAAAATGAAACTGCTGGAAGCCCACAAAATAAGACAAGTCAAAACATATCAAAGCATTTTCAAGTTGCCCTTTCCTCAGTTTGAAATGTAAAATGACAGTTAACAGGAATAGTGGAGGTCAAGATAAGATCTGGAAGACCAAGCTACATTTCTGTGAGAGAATTGCTAGAGAGGCAACTCAGAACCCCTACATGACTGTAAAAGACCTTCAGGAAGATTCAGCATTCTGGAGTTGTGGTGCATTGTTCTACTGTTCAGAGACACCAACACAAATATGGCTTTCATGGAAGAGTCATCAGAAGAACACCTCTTCTGCGCCCTCACCATCAAATTCAGGGTCAGAGTTATGCAAAAGAACATCTAAACAAGTCTGATGCATTTTGGAAACAAGTCCTGTGGACCAATGAGATTGCGATAGAATCTTGGCCACAATAATAATCAAAGGTATATGTGGAGAAAAAAATGTCACAGAATTTCGGAAAAATAACATATCACCAACCATTAAGCAATAGGGGTGGATCAATAATGTTTTAAAGTTTTATTGCAACCAATAGTAGGGGGAACACTTCACAGATAGAAGAAATAATGGATTCAATGAAATTTCAACAAAGTCTTGATGCAAAATACACCATCTGAAAAAAGCTGAAGTTGAGAAGAGAATGGCTTCTACAAATGGATAATGATCCTAAAGACACCTTAAAATCCACAATACACTAACTCAAAAGGAGCAAGCTGACAGTTTTACAATGGCCCTCAAAGTGCCCTGATCTCAATATCATTGATAATCTTTGGCTAGACCTCAAAAAAGAAGTGCATACAAGACGAAAACTAATTCTCACAGAGCTAGATGACTTTTCCAAGGAAGAATGGATGATAATCCCTCAAACAAGAATTTGAAAGACTCTTGACTGGCTACAAAAACCAAAGACAAGTTGTGATATTTGTCAAAGTGAGTACTACTATGTACTGTCACAATGTGACTGCAGGATAGCAAGGGACAAGGTTCTCCTATGCTATCCCTCATACTAGGGGGCTGTAGGCTAGCCCTAATCTTAGGGTTACCTTTAATGGTGGAAATGCCTGAGTCCCGTGCCTGGCTATTCTTCTGACCAGAGCTAATCTGCCTCCCCCCTCAAGGGAAGGAAGGGCCAGGAGTGTGATGGCAACACAAATTTAAACAGACAGGTAAGAAACAAAACTCAGACACACTGTAAACTCAAAGGAACAAATAGTAAGAAACAAAGGAGTAAAGCAAGAAAGGTAAGGCCTATTCACAAATTAACACAGCAATAAAGAACTACAGTGACCAGTAAATCTGGATCAAACCACCTCTCTAGGCACTAATGGAAGTGCCCATCCAGCATATATAAGAGGGGAGTGACTGGGACTGGCTCTCCAACAGCATGTGATGAAAGGAGATTAACAATCAGGCCAGAAGAGATTTAGGGTACCTTCACACTTAGCGATGCAGCAGCGATCCGACCAGCGATCTGACCTGGTCAGGATCGCTGCTGCATCGCTACATGGTCGCTGGTGAGCTGTCAAACAGGCAGATCTCACCAGCGACCAGTGAACAGCCCCCAGCCAGCAGCGACGTGCAAGCGACGCTGCGCTTGCACGGAGCCGCCGTCTGGAAGCTGCGGAGACTGGTAACTAAGGTAAACATCGGGTATGGTTACCCGATGTTTACATTAGTTACCAGTGTGAGCAGGGAGCAGGGAGCCGCGCACACTGAGCGCTGGCTCCTTGCTCTCCTAGCTACAGTACACATCGGGTTAATTAACCCGATGTGTAATGCAGCTACATGTGCAGAGAGCAGGGAGCCGCGCACACTGCTTAGCGCTGGCTCCTTGCTCTCCTAGCTGCTGTACACATCGGGTTAATTAACCCGATGTGTACAGCAGCTACATGTGCAGAGAGCCGGAGCCGGCAGCACAGGCAGCGTGAGAGCTGCAGAGGCTGGTAACTAAGGTAAATATCGGGTAACCACCTTGGTTACCCGATGTTTATCTTGGATACAGCTTACCTCAGCTGTCAGACGCCGGCTCCTGCTCCCTGCTCGCTTCATTTGTCGCTCTCTTGCTGTCACACACAGCGATCTGTGTGTCACAGCAGGAGAGCGGCTTTGAAGAAAACGAACCAGGGCTGTGTGTAACGAGCAGCGATCTCGCAGCAGGGGCCAGATCGCTGCTCATTGTCACACACAGCGAGATCGCTAATGAGGTCACTGCTGCGTCACAAAAAGCGTGACTCAGCAGCGATCTCGGCAGCGAGCTCGCTGTGTGTGAAGCACCCCTAACTCTTGCTAGCCTGTCTATGAACTACAAGTCTGTGGGTCAATGCCTGAGTCTCCCTGTGTCGCGAACGGGTGCCGCCTCCGCTGCAGCAAAGGGGCTGCTCGAGGGTTCTCGGATCCGGGATCGTGTCTTGGGCTCGAGTAGTGATCGGACCCGGGGCTCGTGCAACTGCCCGTCCTCACTACAGTTAAAAAGGGGGTTATTTACAGGGGAGTTAGTTTCTGTCTGGGACGCCACCTGTGGGTTTCGGTGATGGGATGTTAGCACCGCCGCTGCCTCTTGGGGCCAGTGTCCGGGACTGATAGTGTTGGGCAGCAAGGTGGTGTCCCCTCCATGGGTAGGGGGAGGTGTAGTCCCAGGGCCCAGGTGTAGGTAGGGAGCAGGGCTGGGGCGCTGTCGGCAAGTTTGACCGGACGACACCGGTGTACTCACGATTAGGAATAATCCACACAGAGTCTGTACTGTAAACCAAGGCCGGATGCAGGTTGCCGTTGGAGAGGTGTGCTGGTCCCACACACGGGTTAGTAAGGTAGGAACCCTTCCTCCTGCACTTGTGTCTTGCTGTGTGTTGATTAAACCCGCTTGGAACAGGAGAAATCCTCTCTCCTGCAGCTTTGTACGCAGAGGGAGCCTTTGCCCGCAAACTCTGACCCATGGGATTTAATGGGTTCTTGGCGGACACCCTATCCCCCGCGTTGGGCTGCCGGTTTGTTCTATCTGGGCTTCTCTCTTGAGAAACAAGGCCTGGTACCTTGTCCAGCTGGTTAATTAACAAGGGGCCTGAAGCTTGCCTCGTTCTAGGGTCCAGGTAGGGTGGTCGGTACCGGCGGACTACAACCCTGCCCCAGTGCACTTCAGGTTTCCCGCGACTAGATCTACGTCGCCTGTGGCCCTACACTGCCGTCTGCCACCTAGTTGGTTCTCCCGTGGTCCAAGGGCTCCAACCCTGACCACACTGCAGACTACTCACTGTTTGACTCTGTCTGCTCGCCTCCAAATCCACACTACACTTGACTCAGGCTGAAACTGAAAATTGACTGTTTCCCTCCCCTTGTCAGCTATAGACCGCTAGGTGGGCATTCCCATCTGCATGGTCCCGCCCACTGGTGTGTCCTGGCTGTCATGGGGGGGGCGACTAGGCTTTGTGGCTGATGTTCCTGTGTGTGAGATGTGGTGTTAATTCCCAAGGAGGAGGCGGGCAGCACGGTGGCTCAGTGGTTAGCACTGCAGTCTTGCAGCGCTGGGGTCCTGGGTTCAAATCCCACCAAGGCCACCATCTGCAAGGACCCCAATGAGGACAGTGTTCCTAATGTATGTAAAGCCCTGCAGAATATGTTAGCGCTATATAAAAATAAAGATTTAATTTTTTCCTGTACCCCCTGGTGGGGGGGTACAGTCATCTGTGACTACCTGGTTTTGCCCTACACTTATCACAGACATAAGAGAAGTTAGCAAGCATTGTGCAACAATCTGTAGTATCCACAGATCATGTCACTGCCATGACAGTTGTTGATATTTGCAAAAACCTCATAGTGACAGGTACTAACTATTGATCGGTGGATCTGGAACATAAAAGTCTAGATTCACTCGGTTTCAAAAGTATCTGGGTGCAGGACTTATGCCTCGAGCTCTCAGGGAAGTACAGCTAATGATTGGGGTCCAGCAACTCAGGAAATAAAAAAAAGATAAAGGAAAAATAAAAATGAAGTGTGCTATTCTTACAGATTCTCCGGCATGCTGTAACTGCTTTTGGGCCACTCAGTCTTCATCTGGGGCCGCTAATTAGCCTCATACATTTACCCCTCTTCCCTCACCCACCAGCAGCCCTGACATTTGTGATTGGTTGCAGTCAGATGCACCCCCGGCCTGTGTGACAGTGTCTGACTGCTTGTGATCACAGATTTAATAAATTAAATAAATAAAATTGGTGTAGGATCCCCTCCATATTATGATACCGAGCACAGATCAAGTGTACAGCTAAAGGCTGCAGCTTCCAGCCATGTCCTTATCTTGTCTGTGTATCAAAATAAGAGAAACCACATGTGGCTTTTTTTAAAGAAAAATATATAAATAATTTTAAAAAATAGCATGCGGTCTCCCCCAATTTTGAAACCCAGCCACGATAAAGCCAGACAGCTGGGGGTTGGTATTTTCAGGGTAGGCAAATCTATGCTAATTGGGCCCCCCAGCTTCAAAATATCAGCCTACAGCTGCCCAGGATTGTCGCATCCATTAGATGTGACAATCCTGGAAATTTACTCATCCCTTTCCAATTGCCCTGATGTGGTGGCAATTGGTATAATAAGGGGTTAATAACAGCCCACAGTTTCCATTAAGCCATAGATTAGTAATGGGAGGTGCCTGTGAGAACCCTTTACTTATCTGTAAGTGAAAAGAAATAAACATAAGCACAGAAAAAATCCTTTAGTTGAAATTAAATATAAAAAACCATCCTCTTTCACCAATTTATTAACCCCCAAAACACCCAGGTCCGATATAATCCACATGATGTCCCACGTCAATTCTAGCTCTGCTACATTTGAAGTGACAGCCCCATAGAACAATGACTGCCTGCTGTGGGCTTCAGGCAGAAAATGAATGAGCTGTACGATCAGCATTGATGTCACACAGGTTATTTGCGATGACAGCTGGAGGTTCCCATGGTCCTTCAGCTGTGATTGCAGGTAACCTGACCTCAGGTGACCTCAGTAAAGTCAGTGACCTCACCTTTGGTGAGGTCATTGAGTTCACAGACCTGCATTTCCAGGCAGAAAATCATGTATTTTTGCCAAGAAATGCAGTAAGGTTTTGTAGTAATGCGATTTTTTTTGCCAGGACGTGTAGATTGGGTGCAGGAATATGGTGTAAAAATGTTATCACCAAATTTGCATCTCTTGGCCAAAAAATGCAAAACAAACCCCAGTGTTGATGCAGTTTCAGTGTGATTTTCTAATGCGGTAGTGATGCGATTTGTTTTCCCAGGACATGTAGATTGGGTGCACAAATAGATAATGGGTGCACAAGTAGATAGTGTACAAATTTCAGCACCAAGTATGCATCTCTTGGCATAAAAAAAGCAGCTCTCTGCATTCAGTTTAATGAGGTCACCTGAGGTCAGATTACTTGCAACTTTGACCATGTAGACAAAAAGACATGGACATTAAAAAACAAACTGGTGTAAGTGCAGGTGAAGACTAGAGATGAGCGAACCGGTCCCGGTTCGGCTCGAGGTCGGTTCGCCGAACGGAGGTCCCGTTCGAGTTCGGCTCGTCGAACGTTCGACGAACCGAACTCGAACTACATAGGAAACAATGGCAGGCAATCACAAACACAGAAAAACACCTAGAAAACACCCTCAAAGGTGTCCAAAAGGTGACAAACAACTCACAACACATGGGAAAGTGACAAGGACATATACTCATGCGAAAACAAAAGAGCTGGACAAGGAAAAAGAGGAGGACATACAGATATATGAGTATATGCAAGGAAACATCGATTCCATTATTGTGCAACTTGAGCCCTACTCATTTTAGGCTTCCAATCTTGATAAATTGCCTGAGCTCGCCACGTACGCCTTGGGGATCTTGTCGTGTCCTGCAGCCAGCGTTCTCTCGGAACCTGTCTTCAGTGCTGCTGGGGGTCTGCTGGCAGATAAGCACATGTGTCTGTCCACTGACAATGTGGACATGGCTCTCAAAGGACTTTTCTTCCCCTGGGTCAGCTAGGGGACGGGAAAGGCATGCGTATTTTTGAGAGTGCTTCATGCAAAGCATCTTTTTCTTTTTCAAAAGGGGGGGTCAACTGATGCCAGTCAAGTGGGGTGTGTGTGGCCCAGTTAGTGGAAACGAGGGAGACTGTGGTTGGAGTCCCCTCGCTGTGTTTCTAAAAGAACCAAGATGAACAAGTCATGGCTCTCAGAGGACTTTTCTTCCCCTGGGTCAGCCAGGGGACGGGAAAGGCACGCGTATTTTTGAGAGTGCTTCATGCAAAGCATCTTTTTCATCTTGAAAAGGGGGGTCAACTGATGCTAGTCAAGTGGGGTGTGTGTGGCCCAGTTAGTGGAAACGAGGGAGACTGTGATTGGAGTCCCCTCGCTGTGTTTCTAAAAGAACCAAGATGAACAAGTCATGGCTCTCAGAGGACTTTCTTCCCCTGGGTCAGCCAGGGGACGGGAAAGGCACGCGTATTTTTGAGAGTGCTTCATGCCAAGCATCTTTTTCTTTTTCAGAAGGGGGGTCAACTGATGCCAGTCAAGTGGGGTGTGTGTGGCCCAGTTAGTGGAAACGAGGGAGACTGTGGTTGGAGTCCCCTCGCTGTGTTTCTAAAAGAACCAAGATGAACAAGTCATGGCTCTCAGAGGACTTTTCTTCCCCTGGGTCAGCCAGGGGACGGGAAAGGCACGCGTATTTTTGAGAGTGCTTCATGCAAAGCATCTTTTTCATCTTGAAAAGGGGGGTCAACTGATGCTAGTCAAGTGGGGTGTGTGTGGCCCAATTAGTGGCAACGAGGGAGACTGTGGTTGGAGTCCCCTCGCTGTGTTTCTAAAAGAACAAAAAAGAACAAATCATGGGTCTCAGAGGACTTGTCTTCCCTTGGGTCATCCAGGGGAGGCGAAAGGCACGCGTATTTTTGATAGTGCTTCATGCAAAGCATCTTTTTCATCTTGAAAATTGGGTCAACTGATGCCAGTCAAGTGGGGTGTGTGTGGCCCAGTTAGTGGAAACGAGGGAGACTGTGGTTGGAGTCCCCTCGCTGTGTTTCTAAAAGAACCAAGAAGAAAAAGTCATGGCTCTCAGAGGACTTTTCTTCCCCTGGGTCAGCCACGGGACGGGAAAGGCACGCGTATTTTTGAGAGTGCTTCATGCAAAGCATCTTTTTCATCTTGAAAATTGGGTCAACTGATGCCAATCAAGTGGGGTGTGTGTGGCCCATTTAGTGGAAACGAGCGAGACTGTGGTTGGAGTCCCCTCGCTGTGTTTCTAAAAGAACCAAGATGAACAAGTCATGGCTCTCAGAGGACTTTTCTTCCCCTGGGTCAGCCAGGGGATGGGAAAGGCACGCGTATTTTTGAGAGTGCTTCATGCAAAGCATCTTTTTCATTTTGAAAAGGGGCATCAACTGATGTCAGTCAAGTGGGGTGTGTGTGGCCCAATTAGTGGAAACGAGTGAGACTGTGGTTGGAGTCCCCTCGCTGTGTTGCTAAAAGAACCAAGAACAACAAGTCATGGCTCTCAGAGGACTTTTCTTCCCCTGGGTCAGCCAGGGGACGGGAAAGGCACGCGTATTTTTGAGAGCGCTTCATGCAAAGCATCTTTTTCATCTTGAAAATTGGGTCAACTGATGCCAGTCAAGTGGGGTGTGTGTGGCCCAGTTAGTGGAAATGAGGGAGACTGTGGTTGGAGTCCCCTCGCTGTGTTTCTAAAAGAACCAAGATGAACAAGTCATGGCTCTCAGAAGACTTTTCTTCCCCTGGGTCAGCCAGGGGACGGGAAAGGCACGCGTATTTTTGAGAGTGCTTCATGCAAAGCATCTTTTTCTTTTTCAAAAGGGGGCTCAACCGATGCCAGTCAAGTGGGGTGTGTGTGGCCCAGTTAGTGACAACGAGTGAGACTGTGGTTGGAGTCCCCTCGCTGTGTTTCTAAAAGAACCAAGATGAACAAGTCATGGCTCTCAGAGGACTTTTCTTCCCCTGGGTCATCCAGGGGACGGGAAAGGCACGCGTATTTTTGAGAGTGCTTCATGCAAAGCATCTTTTTCTTTTTCAAAAGGGGGCTCAACCGATCCCAGGCAAGTGGGGTGTGTGTGGCCCAGTTAGTGGAAACGAGTGAGACTGTGGTTGGAGTCCCCTCGCTGTGTTTCTAAAAGAACCAAGAAGAACAAGTCATGGCTCTCAGAGGACTTTTCTTCCCCTGGGTCAGCCAGGGGACGGGAAAGGCACGCGTATTTTTGAGAGTGCTTCATGCAAAGCATCTTTTTCATCTTGAAAATTGGGTCAACTGATGCCAGTCAAGTGGGGTGTGTGTGGCCCAGTTAGTGGAAATGAGGGAGACTGTGGTTGGAGTCCCCTCGCTGTGTTTCTAAAAGAACCAAGATGAACAAGTCATGGCTCTCAGAGGACTTTTCTTCCCCTGGGTCAGCCAGGGGACGGGAAAGGCACGCGTATTTTTGAGAGTGCTTCATGCAAAGCATCTTTTTCTTTTTCAAAAGGGGGCTCAACCGATGCCAGTCAAGTGGGGTGTGTGTGGCCCAGTTAGTGACAACGAGTGAGACTGTGGTTGGAGTCCCCTCGCTGTGTTTCTAAAAGAACCAAGATGAACAAGTCATGGCTCTCAGAGGACTTTTCTTCCCCTGGGTCATCCAGGGGACGGGAAAGGCACGCGTATTTTTGAGAGTGCTTCATGCAAAGCATCTTTTTCTTTTTCAAAAGGGGGCTCAACTGATCCCAGGCAAGTGGGGTGTGTGTGGCCCAGTTAGTGGAAACGAGTGAGACTGTGGTTGGAGTTCCCTCGCTGTGTTTCTAAAAGAACCAAGAAGAACAAGTCATGGCTCTCAGAGGACTTTTCTTCCCCTGGGTCAGCCAGGGGACGGGAAAGGCACGCGTATTTTTGAGAGTGCTTCATGCAAAGCATCTTTTTCATCTTGAAAATTGGGTCAACTGATGCCAGTCAAGTGGGTTGTGTGTGGCCCATTTAGTGGAAACGAGGGAGACTGTGGTTGGAGTCCCCTCGCTGTGTTTCTAAAAGAACCAAGATGAACAAGTCATGGCTCTCAGAGGACTTTTCTTCCCCTGGGTCAGCCAGGGGACGGGAAAGGCACGCGTATTTTTGAGAGTGCTTCATGCAAAGCATCTTTTTCATTTTGAAAAGGGGCATCAACTGATGTCAGTCAAGTGGGGTGTGTGTGGCCCAATTAGTGGAAACGAGTGAGACTGTGGTTGGAGTCCCCTCGCTGTGTTGCTAAAAGAACCAAGAAGAACAAGTCATGGCTCTCAGAGGACTTTTCTTCCCCTGGGTCAGCCAGGGGACGGGAAAGGCACGCGTATTTTTGAGAGTGCTTCATGCAAAGCATCTTTTTCATCTTGAAAAGGGGCATCAACTGATGTCAGTCAAGTGGGGTGTGTGTGGCCCAATTAGTGGAAACGAGTGAGACTGTGGTTGGAGTCCCCTCGCTGTGTTTCTAAAAGAACCAAGATGAACAAGTCATGGCTCTCAGAGGACTTTTCTTCCCCTGGGTCAGCCAGGGGACGGGAAAGGCACGCGCATTTTTGAGAGTGCTTCATGCAAAGCATCTTTTTCTTTTTCAAAAGGGGGCTCAACCGATCCCAGGCAAGTGGGGTGTGTGTGGGCCAGTTAGTGGAAACGAGGGAGACTGTGGTTGGAGTCCCCTCGCTGTGTTTTACATGCTTTTAGAAGGGCATGACATGGCTTGGAGGTTGACTTTCAGCATCTGCAAACTGTTGGCTACCAAAATGCTGCCTTTCCAACACCTGTGGTTATAGACAATGAGGAACATACTGATGACGATGAGACGCAGATACCCGATTGGGATGACAACTTAAATATTCGGTCAGGGCAAGAAGAGGCTCGGTCTGAGGGGGAGGGGAGTGCAAACACAACAATTGATGATGAAGTTCTAGATCCCACCTACTGTCAACCCACAGTCAGACACTCGAGGAGGTCAACAGAGGCGGTGGAGGAGGATGCAACCGACGACGAAGTTACCTTGCGCCTTCCTGGACACAGTCGGAGCACTGGTAGCACGTCTACAACTGCATCCTCAGCCACCACTCTGCCTCTGAGCATTATTCGGGGTGGATCAACAGGTCGCATGGCCTCTAAGCCTTGCCTAGCCTGGTCCTTTTTTGACATAGAAAAAGATCGCCCAAATTATGTGATCTGTAAAATTTGTCATGGTTCTCTTAGTAGAGGTCAAAACCTCAGCAGTTTGACAACTTCTTCCATGAATCGTCACATGAATAAATATCATATGGCCTGGTGGGAAGCTCACCATGCTGCAATGCGGCCTAGCGGAGCGAACCATCCACCGCCTGCCCCTTCCAGTGCATCCGCGCGCTCGTCATCTTCTAGGACTGTGGGGACAGCTGTCACACCTGTTTTTCCACCCACAACTTCCACCACTGTAACCGCAACAGGCAGTTTGCTTGGTAGGTCGTCAGTTGGTTTGGAAGGGGACACAAGTGAGTGTGTACAGCTCTCTCAAACATCGATAGCACCAACGTTGGATGAAGGCAACATCATGTCTATGCCTGCACTTTCCTCACAAACCTGCATTTTTCCAGGGACACCCTACTCAACACCGTCTACACACAGCAGCCAGATCTCTGTCCCTCAGATGTGGTCAAATAAAAGGCCACTTCCTGCGACCCATGACAAAGCTAAGAGGTTGACTCTATCCCTCTGTAAGCTGTTGGCTACCGAAATGCTGCCTTTCCGCCTAGTGGACACACAGGATTTTAGAGACCTTATTTCTGTCGCTGTGCCCCAGTACCAGATGCCCAATCACCACTGCTTCTCCAAGAAAAGAATGCCCGCGCTACACCAGCATGTCGCACACAACATCACCACTTCCTTGAGAAACTCTGTGTGTGACAGGGTGCATTTCAACACAGATACTTGGACCAGTAAGCATAGACAGGGTCATTACATGTCACTGACTGGGCACTGGCAAACTATGGTGAGAGATGGAGAAGGGTCTGCTGTACAAGTCTTGCCGTCCCCACGAGTTGTTTCAATCCTTCTTCTGTATGTAGAAGTTAATACACTGCTTCTGCCTCTTCAACCTCGTGTGGGTCCTCCACCTTGGCGCAAACCCTGTGTGGTCAGGCCACCCTTCCTTGTAACTGCGCACAAGGACTACCACACACCTCCTTACTATGCTGGCAGCAGAGCTCAATGCCATCAGGCGGTCAAAGTTTTACTTTGAAATGTATGGGAAATGTGAGTCACACCGCTGAGAAGTTGTGGACGGTTAGCTCTGGATACCGAGTTTCATCAATGGTTGTCTCCACTCAACCAGCAGCCAGGGAAGGCCGGGTGCGACAATGATGCAAACATGGGTGCGGCCCTTCGCTGTGACAATGTGACACACATGCCTTGTGTGGTTCACGTGTTGAACCTGGTTGTCCAGCAATTTTTAAAGCACTATCCTGGCCCACATGGCCTTCTGCAGAGAGCACGGTGTAATGCCTTCCTTGATCCACACACTCAGATGGGCTGTTAATGATAGGCTAAAGGGAAGCCACTCACCAAGCAGGACCCCTAGAACCCTGAAACCCTTTAACCCCTATACAGGGATTAGGAATTGCACAGGGCCCAAGGTGATTAATACCTGTGGAAGGCTGCAGTTCCAGAGAATAGTAGTCAGGCAGGGTCAAAATATTAATTGAGGAACAGGAACAGAATGGGACGGCCAGGACTTAATCAGAAAACAAGCAGAGGTGAAATGCGGATCGGCCAACATGGTACATAAACAGCAAGCAGGAAAAGTAGTCAGGTAACAAGCACACAAAATCATAAAACTGAACTGGGGGTAAAAGCAGAGCTATGTCTGGCAGTGGTCTGCAGACAGGATGGGCATAAAAAAGGGTGTGGTGTCTTCCCATTGGTTGTAGCTGAATGATGGTATTTCATCTGTGAAATACCCAACAGCTACATTCAGCCAGAGATTCTGCATCTGTCAAGGTAATGCAGCCCAGTGGGTGAGCATAACCTGTGTCCACCTGCGCCGCTGGCATCGACTCCTCTCCCATCATCAGCCCTATTCATGAAAGGAACACGTTGTCACCTGGCGACCGGAGTACAAATTGACGGAGAGGACTCCGTTGGTGACTTAACAGGCGTGTGCGGCAATGATGCAAACCTGGCTGCGGGCCATCGTCAGGGCAATGTGACACACGTGCCTTGTATGGCTCACGTGTTGAACCTAATTCTCCAGCAATTTTTAAAACACCATCACGGCCTACATGGCCTTGTGCAGCATGCACGCTCGCTATGTGCTCACTTCCATCGTGCGCACACAGCAGCTCAACAACTTTCGTCGCTACAGAAGTCTTTAGGTCTGGTGGTTAAACGCCTGAAATGCGATGTGCCCACACGCAGGAATTTGAATCTGCACATGTTGCAGCGTTTGTGGCAGCACCGCCGAACCCTGCTGCAATACGTTATGACATATAGCCTGGGATAACTTGATCCAGAGGTGGTGCAGATCACGCTGCTGGAGTGGTGTCAGATCAAGGACCTATGCACCCTGCTACACAGTTTAGAAATGTCGACGAAGATGTTTAGCACTGGCAATGTCATTCTCAGCGTGACAATTCTGGTCATCTACATGATGGAGCACACTGTAATTATTATTCGGAGTCAGGTGTTGGGACAAGAGGAAGGGGAGGAAGTACAGGAGGAGTGATATGCGGAAGGGATAACAAGATCTACGAGGTCCAGATGGTCAGCGGCACCTATGCGGCAGTCATGGTGAGGGAGAGGGATTAACAAGGGCGCATAGTATCAGCAAAAAGTGTTGAGGAAGGTGCAGGAGCCCATGAAGAAATGGAGGACGAACTGGCGATGGGCATGGAAGACTCAGCAGATGAGTGAGAGCTTGCTCACATTTCGGTTGTGCGAGGTTGTGGGGAGAGGGCAGAGGAAGGAGGCACGATTCTCACCTCTCTGCCACCAACACACCAAGGACTTGGTCCTCCTGGATGCACAAGACACATGAGCGGCTTCTTGCTGCACTACCTACAACATGACCCTCGGATTGTACGAATTCAAAGTAATCCAGAATACTGGGTTGCCACACTGTTACATCCCCGGTACAAGACAAAATTTGGCAAAATAATTCCTGCCATAGAAATGGACGCACGTATACAGGAGTATCTGCAGAATGTGGTACGCAATCTTAGATCTACTTTTCCACTAAACACCAGTGCTGCACAGAGTGAATCTCAACGCTTTGTCATGGATAGGAGGAAATGGTCTTTTACTTGTCCACATCTGAGGGACCGAGGGCTGGCTGCTGTGCTGAGATGGCGTTGAGTACGGTGTCCGTGCACAGTTGCACTTTTGGTCATATACCAAAATGAGTTGAAAAAGGACAGATGCTGGTGGAAAGGGGAACAGGTGTGTTGGAAAGGGGAAAAAAGTTTTGGTCCGTGGATTTGGTGGTTAAGCAACAGTAACATTTGCTGAAGAAACACCATCTGTTACAGTGGGACTGGCAGATTTGGATAAAGTGGTATATACTATGTTACCGCTATATAACGAAAATTAATAAGAAAAGAAAGAGAAAGGTATATATCCCCATCAGCAGTCAGTGTCCACCGTGCTCCCAGTTGGAAAAGGAGAGGTTGGCAACTGGAAGGTTTGGTGGAGGATACAGAGCTGTGTGGCTATGAAACTAATAGTAGCCTGAACCGAGTTAGACGCCATTCGGATCTGGAGACTGTGAGCCCTGTTAGCATCACAGGGTCCACATGCCCACCCAGCCCAGGAACTCCCTGTTAACAACACAGGGGCCATTGAGTACGCTGACCGTGTGCGTAGGGGCACACCTGTGGACAGCAGGCGCATCAGCAGCAGCAGGCCTGTTAATGCCACTGGGCTGCACAAGCAGGACTGGTAGGACAGGAGCTGGTCTTAACCGTTCTGCGTTACCAACTGTGGTGGTGGCCTGCATCGACACCCTATCCTTGCCTACCTCTGGCCTAAAGCCGCAATGGGTTCAACACATGGAGGTGTGCTCTTTCGGAGCATAATAGAAGACTGCGCACCTCCTTGTTGGCTCCAGCCCCTTTTATAACCTGGGTCTGCCCCAAACCAGGGTGAACCACAATGCACCTCCTGGAGACAAAAGTAGAGTGACACATCATGAGTGGCATAACTAGCGTCCTATTTGGAACCGCAACTTCAATGATGACCTCATGGCTGCCATGACCCAAACACCTCACCAGTCATCGTCTGACCATCAATAATGCGGTGAGAAGTCATAGGGGTGGCCCTCTGCAAGCCATTTGGGAGGACACCTGATGCCCTGTGGTCTATGTGTGCCCCCCCACATCAGGGGCAGGGCCAAAGAGTTTATTACCGGACCTAGTCTCTGATGCAGTAAGTGCCTGAGCATTCTCAGTAGCATGAAATACAGTATCTGAAAAAAGACTATCAGCTTTAGCATGGTGTCTAGGCACAAAACAGGACTTAGACCCGGCACGTAATGCAAGCACCTGTGCAAAGAGGGTTTTCACACTTAGTGTGGGAGCATGCGCTGTATCCCGAAATGAAGACTTAGCGTCAGGAATAGCACAGTCAGGCTGAGCATACTCACTAGGCGAAACACTGTAATTAGGCTGCAGCTGGGGTAAATCGGCACACACATGCGCACTAGCTGCCTCTCCACACTTAGACGTGGAGGGGAAATTGCTCTTGGAGATGCTGTCTATGAACAGAAGGAAAAGCTAAAGGAAGCCTGACTTTCTATCCCTCCGAATTATGAAATGCAGCAATGAATTCCATGAGTTTGCTATAACATTAGCGTAGCAAAATGTGCATGAGGGTGTCATGTAGAGGTGCTAGAAATAGCTTGGCACCAGTGGGGCACTAATGGAATACAACAGCCAGTTCTATGATGCCACTAAATGGCAGTATTTTTTGCTATCATTATAGCTTATTAAAAACAGAGCAGGAGGGTGTCATGCAGAGGTGCTAGAAATAGCTTGGCACCAGTGGGGCACTAATGGAATACAACAGCCAGTTCTATGATGCCACTACATGGCAGTATTTTTTGCTATCATTATAGCTTATTAAAAACAGAGCAGGAGGGTGTCATGCAGAGGTGCTAGAAATAGCTTGGCACCAGTGGGGCACTAATGGAATACAACAGGCAGTTCTATGATGCCACTAAATGGCAGTATTTTTTGCTATCTTTATAGCTTATTAAAAACAGAGCAGGAGGGTGTCATGCAGAGGTGCTGCACATAGATTTGCACTAGTGTGACTAGACAAAAGTCCAATAGCCACGTTTAGGATGCCACTAGGTACACTGACTGTTTACTAGTATAATGGCTTAGTTAAAAAAAGTTTGAGTGTGCAATGCAGGCAGACGTGCTGCAAATATCTTTACAATAGTGTGAATACACAAAAGTACAATAGCCACGTTTAGGATGCCACTAGGTACACTGACTGTTTGCTAGTATAATGGCTTAGTTAAAAAGAGTTTGAGTGTGCAATGCAGGCAGACGTGCTGCAAATATCTTTACAATAGTGTGAATAGACAAAAGTACAATAGTCACGTTTAGGATGCCACTAGGTACACTGACTGTTTGCTAGTATAATGGCTTAGTTAAAAAGAGTTGGAGTGTGCAATGCAGGCAGACGTGCTGCAAATATCTTTACAATAGTGTGAATAGACAAAAGTACAATAGCCACGTTTAGGATGCCACTAGGTACACTGACTGTTTGCTAGTATAATGGCTTAGTTAAAAAGAGTTTGAGTGTGCAATGCAGGCAGACGTACTGCAAATATCTTTACAATAGTGTGAATACACAAAAGTACAATAGCCACGTTTAGGATGCCACTAGGTACACTGACTGTTTGCTAGTATAATGGCTTAGTTAAAAAAAGTTTGAGTGTGCAATGCAGGCAGACGTGCTGCAAATATCTTTACAATAGTGTGAATAGACAAAAGTACAATAGCCACGTTTAGGATGCCACTAGGTACACTGACTGTTTGCTAGCATAATGGCTTAGTTAAAAAGAGTTGGAGTGTGCAATGCAGGCAGACGTGATGAAAATATCTTTGCAATAGTGTGACTAGACAAAAATACAATAGCCACGTTTAGGATGCCACTAGGTACACTGACTGTTTGCTAGTATAATGGCTTAGTTAAAAAGAGTTGGAGTGTGCAATGCAGGCAGACGTGCTGCAAATATCTTTGCACTACTGTGACTACACAAAAGTCCAATAGCCACGTTTAGGATGCCACTAGGTACACTGACTGTTTGCTAGCATAATGGCTTAGTTAAAAAGAGTTGGAGTGTGCAGAGGACAGGAGGGTACAGTGCCACGATTGTGGGGCACTGGGTAGAGGAATGGAAGCCTGCCTTTCTATTCCCTCCTAATGGGGAAATGCAGCGACGAAATCCCTGACCTTGGCTACACAGACGCTGTCTCTGTTTTCAGATCCTGTCACCTATGGCTCTGACCCTACCGGTTTCAGCCCTTAAAAGGACTGATAGAAAGTGCTATCCCTATGCTGTCTAACGCTGTGTATGGAGCGCATACAGCTGTATCGGCGATAGGACTCAGGAGGACGGAGCTGCGACAGTGATGTCTGACACCAAAGACGCAGAAGAGATAATGGCGTCCTGGAGGAAAATGTCCGGTTTTATAATGCAGGGACATGTGACATGGACATCCTATCACACATGCCGTTGCTTCTCTGGCTAAAAGTCCACTTAGCTGTGTGTGTGTCTGGGATTGGCTGACATGCTGGCCCGCCCCACTACACGCGCGCGCTTAGGGAAGGAAGACAAGGAAAAAAAAAAAAAATGGCGATCGCCATTATAGAAACAGCAGTGATCTGAAGGCGCTGTTCATGCACACTATACACTGAAATGTCATAATAGTGTGATTCACAGAGTGACTTACACTATTACAGCGGAAACCAAGCTAGGAATTAGCTGTTTTTTTGCTGCTAGAACCGTTCTCGAACGTTTCTAGAACTATCGAGCTTTTGCAAAAAGCTCGAGTTCTAGTTCGATCTAGAACAGGCCCCAAAATCACTCGAGCCTAGAACTGGAGAACCTCGAACCACGAACCGCGCTCAACTCTAGTGAAGACACACTATCCCTCAACAGTGAGAGGTAAGGAAATCGAATAAATGCAAGTTTTACTTTTCTACTCTCCATGATGCTGGATCCTCGTTTTTCCTAAATGTGCTTTCCGCCCGGGCCAGGGCGTTCCGTGCACCGGTGTGGAGTCCAGGAGTGAAGAGGGGTGAGCTGACAACAACCTTTTTTTGCTTATTCAGTTGGCTTCTCCTGTCGTGCCCCCCCTAAAACACTAGACTGTTACAATATCACATATCCAATTGTGATTTTATACCACTCCTATGGATCTCTCCACTAATAGGAGAACTCGCTTTAAGGCTGGAAACACATCTATGTGACTTAAATCGGTCCGACTGGGCTGAAAAATACTCGGCTGATTTTAGTTCACGTTAGGTGCGAGTGCAACGCAAGTGCGATGCATTTTGCTCGCGTGTGTGTTGCGTTTGCGATGCTAGTTTCATGCAACATCTTAATTATATAAAAGCTATTACACATGTGTCATTTAATTTACCTTTGGGAATGTGATGTCACATTCATCTGTTGAATATTTAATGAGCGAAGTTACTGCCACACTCGCAAATGTGAACGCTGGTGCGCGTGTGTGATCCTACTTCCATAGGAAATCATTGGGACAAATGGTGCGAGAAACTCGCAAAAAAGCAGCATGCTGCGATTTTTTTTCTCAGTCCAATTTGGACTGAGAAAAAAATCGCAGATGAGAGCTGAATCATTCACTAACATGTGTCCGATTCCAATGCGAGTTTTTCTCGCATTGCTCTACTGCGAGAAACTCGCAAGTGAGAAGCAGCCCTAACGCTATTTTCAATGCCCAGACTGCTCAGTCTACACCTGAACTAGCAGTGGAAAATGCACATGCACAAGTAAATGAAGATTTTGCACAGTTGTACAGATCTCTAGAGAAATTTAAAATTAAAGAGACCAAGTTATGGTGGGATTCCACATCACTACATTCTTATATAGAAAAAAATATGGTACCACGTGGTCTCAGACTTTTAAAAAATCCCACCTTTTCTACATATACAGAGGACTTCATGTCTAACTGGAATTCTATTTTATCCAACTGTTCAATTAAATTAATGGAACTCATCATTAAACATGAAGAATCTGAATTGGATAATATCAGAAATCATATTTTGGAGATGGAAAGAAGTCTAGAATCTTTTAAAAATCATAAAGATTTCAACAATCTGCAAGACAGTATGAATAAACGACTGAATGATCTGGAAAATATCATCGCAGACAGAAAAAAGAAAAAATTTGAAAGAGACACACAAGATTACAAGCTTAACAAAGTTTACACGTGGCGTCTTTCCTCTTACCCCTCTCGAAAAAACTTTAAACATCAAAATAAATCAGTATATAACAACCGTACCAGAAGGGTCAGTTTTGGTGATGTTAGTACTACATCAGTTTTCACTAATTATACCATGGACGACGCTTCAGATTCTTCAGTTGATCCTGAAACAAGTCACAGGACAATAAATACTAACAGTAACGCTAAAAAAATGTCAAAAAACTTTCACGACGAGGAGGTAGAAAACACAGGAGGAAACAGGTATCCAGATCGTCGCAAGAAAAAGAAGAGATACTAACTTGCCCAATCTGGAATTTATCCGCACAAATTCTTTCTCAAGAACAACTGTCTGTCCTGTCTAAAGGGTTAAAATTCTGCCCAACCAAAAAATTTGATATTTTTTCTAATCTCCTTGACATCAACAAATTTGCCAGGAATTTAACCCTCAAGTGCCATTTTGACCTACAGACCAACCCAAATGTGAATGTTCATCAAGACACTAACAACACAGAAAACAACATCATACTGAATTTTCAAGAACTTACTCGTCTTACAGATCTAAGAAAATTAGAATCAGAATCCAGGATATCAGATCAGCTTCCAGAGTCATCTTTCAGGACATCCAACCCCTATTTTTAACCCTTCCAATCTCATCCCTCTATTCTGGACGTTTTCCAAGAAAGAATAGAAAACGATCTGATTCATTTGGAACAGACTCATGCATCAGCTTCCTGGAATTTGACATCGGCTGAAAAAATAGCACTGGACACTCTAAAAAATAATAAAACTCTAGTTTTTAGAGAAGCAGATAAAGGGGGTGGGATCGTGATTTTGGATTTATCACTGTATATTAAATTGAATAATGAAATATTACAGGATACCAATATCTATATCCATCTTAAGGGTGATCCCACTTTACTGTTTAAAAACAAGATAAACAGGTTACCGGAGGATGGTCTTTCACTAGGCATTTTTTCACAAAAAGTATTTGACTTCTTAAAGTTGGACTTCCCTGTGATCCTGGTTTACCATGCCCTTCCAAAAATCCATAAGGGGATCCCCCCCCCCTTTAGACCCATCATTTCGGGCATCGGTTCATTGGGGGAAAAACTGGGATCCTGGGTCGACCACTTTCTTCAGCCACTTGTTCAACAACTTCCAGGATTCTTAAGAGACACCAAGGCTCTCCTGTATAATCTTGACTCCCATACTTGGCAGCCAGATTACACCTGGATTGCATGTGACATAGTTAGTCTGTGCCCTTCTATTCTTTTCTTTCCAAGCATAGTTCATATCCATCTGACATCCAAGACTATATTGTGACTGCAGTCAATTTCCTCCTAACCCACAACTATTTCTCTTTCAATAAAGAATTTTTCTTACAGAGGTGTGGCGTAAGTATGGGGGGGACATTCTCCCCTTCTTTAGCCAATATAGTTGTGGCAGTTTGAGGAAATTTACATTTTTGATTTTCTTAACAACACATTTTCCGAACATATTATTTTTTATACAAGCTACATAGACGATCTACTACTAATTTGGAAAGGGGACTCACAAAAAATTCCAAAATTCATAGATTACATCAATAGTAACGCCTTCAACCTTCAATTCACGTATCATACCAATCCACATAAAATTCACTATCTAGATGTTACATTGGTGGGGAATCAGACTCGTATAGATTCTATGCCATACAGTAAGGACACAGACTGTAAGTCGTTGCTGGCTAGTTCCTGTCACCCGGCACATACAATAAATAACATTCCTGTGGGAGAACTGATCAGAGCCAAAAGAAACTGTTCTGTTTCTGATCTTTTCCCACAGGAATGCAAAAAAACGATAAATAAATTAAAAAATCGGGGTTACTCTAACTGGTGTCTAGAAAGAGCATGTAAAATTGTGCACAATATAGATAGAGCAGATTTGTTGAAAAACAAAAAACAGCAGGAGATAGATGGTTCTAACAACAAAATCACTTTTAGTACCACCTACTCTCCTCAATATAATGACATTGTTAAAATTATTAAAAAACATTTACCATTACTACATCAAGATAAAAACCTTTTCAACATCCTGGAACATCACAGGATCAATTTTGTCGCTAGACGTGCGGTTAGCCTTGCAAACATTCTTTCTCCGAGTGTCGTTACTGGCCCGCCGGTAAATACAAACTGGCTTTCCTGCAAAGGATTTTACCGCTGTGGACACAATCACTGCACAGCATGCAGGCACGCTAAAATACAGTAAGACATTCACCTCCACTCATACAGGCTCCACATACAATATAAAAAATTACATCAATTGCAATACATCTTTTGTAATTTATTTAGTAGAATGTACATCATGCAAGATTCAATACATTGGATGTACTGGAGGTCCGTTAAAAATCAGAATTAGGCGACACCTTTCTGAAACGTTGAATGTCAATGCGTCTAACATCTCAGCAGTCTCACAACACTTTGTTAATACACATAATAGATGTGTGGATTCCCTCACTTTTATGGGTATTGAAAAAGTTATAAGGCCAGATAGAGGAGGAGACCATAGGAGAAAACTCCTTAACAGAGAGTCCTTTTGGATTTTCAGCCTTGGTACTAGAATACCGCATGGTCTGAACACCAGACAGGACCTGATTCTACAATATTCTTAAAGAATATCCCCCTCTACTTATTTTTCTCAGCCAGACACAATTTACACGTTTTATATCCTGTGTGTTCCAGAGTTGTCTAGAGATTTAATGATTTTTTCATATTCTCATAATTTGACATGTCCTCTTTTTCTCTCTACAAATTGATTATCTCTATATATATTTATACATGTTTTAGGACATAATTTGATACCTTTTTGAAGTACTCAATTGATCTGTATAACATATATAAATGTGTATATATATTTTCTTTCATTGCGGTTTCCCACACACATGTTTTTACTCTTCCCTTGTGTGTTCCCATTGCTCAGGAACACACACCTGTTTGATTTTAGTTTTAATTCAAGCATTCAGCTTCACCAATGACGTGTAATGTGTACCTTTTTATACAGGATTAGTTTGGGGTAAAACACATGCCATGAATAAGACTCTCTGGTCGAAACGCGTCAGTTAATCTGCGATTTTACTTGTGCCTCTGTGCCCACTGGATGTATTTTTGCTTTTAATCATTACAATAAATGCAAGTTTTACTTTTCCACTCTCCATGATGCTGGATCCTCGTTTTTCCTAAAGGTAAGGAAATTAGGTACAGGCCCGATCTTAACTTTGGTCAGCCAGGTGGGGGCAGAGTCTAAAGGCCGCTTTACACGCTGTGATCTCGCTAGCGAGATCGCTAGTGTGCGTACCCGTCCCCATCGTTTGTGCGTCACGGGCAAATCGCTGCCCATGGTGCACAAAATCACGCGGACCCGTCACACTGCTTACCTGCCTAGGGACGTCGCTGTGACCGGCAAACCACCTCCTTTCTAAGGGGGCGGTTCGTTCGGAGTCACAGCGACGTCACTAAGTGGTCGCCCAATAGAAGCGGAGAGGTGGAGATAAGTGGGACGTAACATCCCGCCCACCTCCTTCCTTCCTCATTGCCGGCGGACGCAGGTAAGGTGAGGTTTCTTGTTCCTGCGGTGTCACACATAGCGATGTGTGCTGCCACAGGAACGACGAACATCATCGTACCTGCAGCAGCAACGATAATTGGGAATAGGGGGGCATGTCACCGATTAGCGATTTTGAACATTTTTGCGACGATTCAAAATCGCTCCTAGGTGTCACACGCAACGACATCGCTAACACGGCCGGATGTGCGTCACAAATTCCGTGACCCCCAACGAGATCGCTTTAGGGATGTCGTAGCGTGTAAAGCGGCCTTAACTAAATGCACCCTATCTCCCCCTTCCTGACAACTGAGGGTACCTTCATTTTTTTAATACACCCTGTTCCACGACAGCTGTCCCTATAGCAACCTTCAACTCCACTAATTGGGTGGCCCAATAACATAGAACACTAGGGACAGATAAAGAATTTCCAAGAGTCCTGTGCTGGGTATCATAATATGGGAGACCCTACGCCAATTTGTCTATTTATTTTTATACCACGACGATAGTGACCCACAGATAGTCTTTGATCTCAAGCAGTGACAAAAACATGTACAGCAGCTAAAAAGCTGAAAAGCTAAAATATGTAAACATGAAATAAAGGAATTTTGGCTCCGCATTACTGCTATTGTGTACATATTTTTACATATGTTTACATATTTTAGCTTTTCAGAATGCTGCTGTACATATTTTTGTAACTTTGCTAAGTTTTCAGTGTGCACCTGTTCACACTTAATGGATGTGCTGGTCAGTATTGTTACATTAGTATTCCATTCCTTTCTGACCGAGCACTCTGCCCTTCAGCCAGAGCATTTTCATTTAGCCAGATCTTACCTGCCCATTACTTGTACGTTTTTTATCCCGGATAGAGGCATATTAGGATAGGGTCCTCATAAAGAGAGGTATGCCTTGTCGTTGGCTGTCAGGCTTACACAAATTGGCCATTTTGTAAACCAAGTATCTAATTTTTCCAATAGCAGTAATGCAGTGCCAAAATTGCTATATTTCATGTTTACATATTTTAGCTTTTCAGAGTGCTGCTGTCCATATTTTTATAACTTTATTGAATTTCCCACCCAGAACCATTTTATTTTTTAAGTCTGAATAGTCTCGCCAATCCCGGATGTGTGCGAGCTCGCCTATCACTAGTAATAACCATGCAGGGTGCCAAAACTTTGGCATCAGCCTATTTTCCTTTTTTGTTAATTTTTACATTTAAAAGATGAAAATATGGTTTGTGTGGGCTAAAATACAAAGGAAATGTCATATTTAATTTGAAGCCTTTAAGGGATTATTTCATTTTCAAATTGCAAAACTGTCCACAATTCCTATAGTTATGCCCAGGGATACCCAAACTTTCACATGCCTCTACATACGGCATATATATATATATATATATATATATATATATATATATATATATATATATATATTTTATACTATGTCACTTGAATATTGCAAAGATTGTATTACATTATAAAAAGGCTCAAATAAGGTGTAAAATAGTTCACAGAGACACCAGAGTCTTACACACGTCTTTCCTGGGCAATTGTAGACCGTGCAGTAAAGTGATTCACAGCAAATCGATATGCAGCAAATTCTTGAACTTGGCAAATTCACATTTCAAAAGATTCAATCATCTCTATTTCTTACTATTCTATATTTTTATGTCTTGAGAGACACCACAGCATAAGAAGCAATTGATTTGCATCAAACAACTTAAACACAAATTGAATTTCCCAGCCTAATTCAAACAAAATGCTAAATTAAAATTTTTGGATCCAAAAGAATAAAACACGTTAAAAAGCTGCACTGCTGAATAATGGAAATCTTCAACATTAGAAGTAAAAGGTATTTTATTCACAATGTGTTTACCCAGATGTGAAAGCAATCTTTGTTTCTGCTTTAGCAATACTTCTGAAATCCCTTGTATTTTTATGTCTAAAGGGATCCTGATACAGTGCCTACAAGTAGTATTCAACCTCTGCAGATTTAGCAGGTTTACACATTCGGAATTAACTTGGCATTGTGACATTTGGACTGTAGATCAGCCTGGAAGTGTGAAATGCACTGCAGCAAAAAAGAATGTTATTTCTTTTTTTATTTTTTTTTAAATTGTGAAAAGTTTATTCAGAGGGTCATTTATTATTCAACCCCTCAAACCACAAGAATTCTGTTTGGTTCCCCTAAAGTATTAGGGTCTGACGTCCCTGGTCTGACGGCGCTCCTTCAGTGGGGAGGTGTGGTGCCGACTCCCGTGCGCGTCATTTCCGGTGGGCGTCACTCCAGGAAGCCGCATACACAGCGGGCATTATAAATGAGTGAGGCTTTCTATCCTTATCACCCTCGCCTTTCCTCCCTGATGAAGCAGTACCCACAGTGGTAATATTTATCTTGCGAAACGTACGTTGGAGGTTATAGGGGGCTTTCCTTCATGGGGGGTCTCCCTACCTGGGGATTTTGGCTTTGTTTGTAACCAGCATTTTTGCAAGCAGCTTTCTGCGTATTGTTAAACATGGCACTATGTTGATGGCAGGAGATATAGTGGATTCCACATATGTATTGTGCCTATAGCAGCATTACTACTTCATGTTTGCACTTGGCACTTTATAAACTTTGTATGCTGCTATTTTTTGCACTGAATCCACTCAAGCACTTAGCACTTTATGACTATTTATTTATTATATGCCGTCATGTTGGTGTTTTGTTTGTAACAACGGCCATCTAGGTTAATAAACTGACATCCTGTGATTGTTTCCATACATGCTGCTGCCGCTTCCCCTGGGGCTACTTTCTATTCCCACTCCCCCATCCTATGTATTTTATTGTGTTTATATGGCCATTTCCTTCCCTCCTTTCTTTTGTGTCTTGTTCACTTTCATATAATTGAATAAAATTGGTTACCATTTTTGCACTATTTATTACTCCATGTTTCTTCTGTTCTTTGATAGTGCAAAGATATTTGCAGCACGTCTGCCTGCATTGCACACTCAAACTCATAGTTACTAAGCCATTATACTAGCAAACACTGAGGAAACTTAGTGGCATCCTAAACGTGGCTGTTGGACTTCTGTATTGTCCCACTAGTGCAAAGATATTTGCAGCACGTCTGCCTGCATTGCACACTCAAACTCATTTGTTACTAAGCCATTATACTAGCAAACACTGAGGAAACTTAGTGGCATCCTAAAAGTGGCTGTTGGACTTCTGTATTGTCCCACTAGCGCAAAGATATTTGCAGCACGTCTGCCTGCATTGCACACTCCAACTCCGTGTTACTAAGCCATTATACTAGCAAACACTGAGTGAACTTAGTGGCATCCTAAACGTGGCTATTGGACTTCTGTATAGTCCCACTAGTGCAAAGATATTTGCAGCACGTCTGCCTGCATTGCACACTCCAACTCATTGTTACTAAGCCATTATACTAGCAAACACTGAGTGAACTTAGTGGCATCCTAAACGTGGCTATTGGACTTCTGTATAGTCCCACTAGTGCAAAGATATTTGCAGCACGTCTGCCTGCATTGCACACTCCAACTCATTGTTACTAAGCCATTATACTAGTAAACACTGAGTGACGTTAGTGGCATCCTAAACGTGGCTATTGGACTTCTGTATAGTCCCACTAGTGCAAAGATATTTGCAGCACGTCTGCCTGCATTGCACACTCAAACTCATAGTTACTAAGCCATTATACTAGCAAACACTGAGGAAACTTAGTGGCATCCTAAACGTGGCTGTTGGACTTCTGTATTGTCCCACTAGTGCAAAGATATTTGCAGCACGTCTGCCTGCATTGCACACTCCAACTCATTGTTACTAAGCCATTATACTAGCAAACACTGAGTGAACTTAGTGGCATCCTAAACGTGGCTATTGGACTTCTGTATAGTCCCACTAGTGCAAAGATATTTGCAGCACGCCTGCCTGCATTGCACACTCCAACTCATTGTTACTAAGCCATTATACTAGCAAACACTGAGTGAAGTTAGTGGCATCCTAAACGTGGCTATTGGACTTCTGTATAGTCCCACTAGTGCAAAGATATTTGCAGCACGTCTGCCTGCATTGCACACTCCAACTCATTGTTACTAAGCCATTATACTAGCAAACACTGAGTGAACTTAGTGGCATCCTAAACGTGGCTATTGGACTTCTGTATAGTCCCACTAGTGCAAAGATATTTGCAGCACGTCTGCCTGCATTGCACACTCCAACTCATTGTTACTAAGTCATTATACTAGCAAACACTGAGTGACGTTAGTGGCATCCTAAACGTGGCTATTGGACTTCTGTATAGTCCCACTAGTGCAAAGATATTTGCAGCACGTCTGCCTGCATTGCACACTCAAACTCATAGTTACTAAGCCATTATACTAGCAAACATTGAGGAAACTTAGTGGCATCCTAAACGTGGCTGTTGGACTTCTGTATTGTCCCACTAGTGCAAAGATATTTGCAGCACGTCTGCCTGCATTGCACACTCAAACTCATTTGTTACTAAGCCATTATACTAGCAAACACTGAGGAAACTTAGTGGCATCCTAAAAGTGGCTGTTGGACTTCTGTATTGTCCCACTAGCGCAAAGATATTTGCAGCACGTCTGCCTGCATTGCACACTCCAACTCATTGTTACTAAGCCATTATACTAGCAAACACTGAGTGAACTTAGTGGCATCCTAAACGTGGCTATTGGACTTCTGTATAGTCCCACTAGTGCAAAGATATTTGCAGCACGTCTGCCTGCATTGCACACTCCAACTCATTGTTACTAAGCCATTATACTAGCAAACACTGAGTGAACTTAGTGGCATCCTAAACGTGGCTATTGGACTTCTGTATAGTCCCACTAGTGCAAAGATATTTGCAGCACGTCTGCCTGCATTGCACACTCAAACTCATTTGTTACTAAGCCATTATATTAGCAAACACGGAGGAAACTTAGTGGCATCCTAAACGTGGCTGTTGGACTTCTGTATTGTCCCACTAGTGCAAAGATATTTGCAGCACGTCTGCCTGCATTGCACACTCAAACTCATTTGTTACTAAGCCATTATATTAGCAAACACTGAGGAAACTTAGTGGCATCCTAAACGTGGCTGTTGGACTTCTGTATTGTCCCACTAGTGCAAAGATATTTGCAGCACGTCTGCCTGTATTGCACACTCCAACTCATTGTTACTTACTAAGACATTATAATACCAAAAATTGAGTAAACTTAGTGGCATACAAGAAGTGGCTGTTGTACTCCATTAGTGCCCCACTGGTGCAAATTTATGTGCAGCACCTGTGCAGGACACCCTCCTGCTCTGTTTTTAATAAGTTATAATGATAGCAAAAAATACTGCCATTTAGTGGCATCATAGAACTGGATGTTGTATTCCATTATTGTCCCACTGGTGCCAAGCTATTTCTAGCACCTGTGCAGGACACCCTCCTGCTCTGTTTTTAATAAGCTATAATGATAGCAAAAAATACTGCCATTTAGTAGCATCATAGAACTGGATGTTGTATTCCATTATTGTCCCACTGGTGCCAAGCTATTTCTAGCACCTGTGCAGGACACCCTCCTGCTCTGTTTTTAATAAGCTATATTGATAGCAAAAAATACTGCCATTTAGTGGCATCATAGAACTGGATGTTGTATTTCATTATTGTCCCACTGGTGCCAAGCTATTTCTAGCACCTGTGCAGGACACCCTCATGCACATTTTGCTACGCTAATTTTATAGCAAACTCAGGGAATTCATTGCTGCATTTGATAATTCGGAGGGATAGAAAGTGAGGCTTCCTTTAGCTTTTCCTTCTGTTCATAGACAGTATCTCCAAGTCCACACCCGAAGAGCAATTTCTCTTCCACGTGTAAGTGTGGAGAGGCAGCTAGTGCGCATGCGTGTGCCGATTTACCCCAGCTGCAGCCTAACTACAGTGTTTCACCTAGTGAGTATGCTCAGCCTGACTGTGCCATTCCTGACGCTAAGTCTTCATTTCGGGATACAGCGCATGCTCCCACACTTAGTGGGAAAAGCCTCTTTGCACAGGTACTTGCATTCCGTGCCGGGTCTAAGTCCTGTTTTGTGCCGAGACACCATGCTAAAGCTGATAGTCTTTTTTCAGAGACTCTATGTCATGCAACTGACCATGCTCAGGCACTTACTTCATCAGAAACTAGGTCCGGTAATGAACTCTTTGGCCCTGCCCCTGATGTGGGGGGGCCCATATAGACCACAGGGCATCAGGTGTCCTGACGATGTGGCCAGGCCACTCCCAAATGGCTTGCAGAGGCCCGCCCCTATGACTTGTCACCTCATTATTGATGGTCAGACGATGACTGGTGAGGTGTTTGTGTCGTGGCAGCCATGAGGTCATTATTGAAGTTGCGATTCCAAATAGGACGCTAGTTATGCCACTCATGACGTGTCACTCTGCTTTTGTCTCCAGGAGGTGCATTGTGGTCCACCCTGGTTTGGGGCGGACCCAGGTTATAAAACGGGCTGGAGCCAACAAGGAGGTGCGCAGTTTTCTATTATGCTCCGAAAGACCACACCTCCATGTGTTGAACCCATTGCGGCTTTAGGCCAGAGGTAGGCAGGGATAGGGCGTCGATGCAGGCCGCCACCACAGTTGGTAACGCAGAACGGTTAAGACCAGCTCCTGTCCTACAAGTCCTGCTTGTGCAGCCCAGTGGCATTAACAGGCCTGCTGCTGCTGATGCGCCTGCTGTCAACAGGTGTGGCCCCTGTGATGTTAACAGGGAGTTCCTGGGCTGGGTGGGCATGTGGACCCTGTGACGCTAACAGGGCTCCCAGTCTCAAGATCCGAGTGGCGTCTAACTCGGTTCAGGCAACTATTAGTTTCATAGCCACACAGATCTGTATCCTCCATCTAACCTTCCAGTTGCCAATCTCTCCTTTTCCATCTGGGAGCACGGTGGACATTGACTGCTGATGGGGATATATACCTTTCTCTTTCTTTTCTTATTAATTTTCGTTATATACCGGTAACATAGTATATACCACCTTATCCAAATCTGCCAGTCCCACCGTAACAGATGGTGTTTCTTCATCAAATGTTACTTTTGCTTAACCAACAAACCCACGGAAAAAACTTTTTTCCCCTTTCCAACACACCTGTTCCCCTTTCCACCAGCATTTGTCCTTTTTTAACTCATTTGGTATATGACCAAAAGTGCAACTCTGCAGGGACACCGTACTCAATGCCATCTCAGCACAGCAGCCAGCCCTCGGTCCCTCAGATGTGGACAAGTAAAAGCCCATTTCCTCCTATCCATGACAAAGCGTTGAGATTCACTCTGTGCAGCACTGGTGTTTACTGGAAAAGCAGATCTAAGAATCCGTACCACCTTCTGCAGATACTCCTGTATATGTGCGTCCCTTTCTATGGCAGGAATTATTTCGCCAAATTTTGTCTTGTACCGGGGATCTAAAGGTGTGACAACCCAGTAGTTAGCATTACTTCGAATTCGTACAATCCGAGGGTCATGTTGTAGGTAGTGCAGCAAGAAGGCGCTCATGTGTCTTGTGCATCCAGGAGGACCAAGTCCTTGGTGTGTTGGTGGCAGAGAGGTGAGAATTGTGCCTCCTTCCTCTGCCCTCTCCCCCCAACCTCGCACAACCGAAATGTGAGCAAGCTCTCACTCATCTGCTGAGTCTTCCATGCCCATCGCCAGTTCGTCCTCCATTTCTTCATGGGCTCCTGCACCTTCCTCAACAATTTTTGCTGATACTATGCGCCCTTGTTAATCCCTCCCCCCACCGTCCCTTAACTTCCGCCTAGGTGCCGCTCACCGTCTGGACCTTGTAGATCTTATTATCCCTTCTGCATATGACTCCTCCTGTACTTCCTCCCCTTCCTCTTGGACCAACACCTGACTCCGAATAATGCATACAGTGTGCTCCATCTTGTAGATGACCAGAATTGTCACGCTGAGAATAGCATTGCCAGTGCTAAAGATCTTCGTCAATATTTGTAAACTGTGTAGAAGGGTGCATAGGTCCTTGATCTGACACCACTCCAGCAGCGTTATCTGCACCACCTCTGGATCAAGTTAGCCCAGGGTATACGTCATACCGTATTTCAGCAGGGCTCTGCGGTGCTGCCACAGACGCTGAAACATGTGCAGATTCAAATTCCTGCGTGTCGGAACATCGCATTTCAGGCGTTTAACCGCCAGACCCTAAGACTTCAGGAGCGATGAAAGTTGTTGAGCTGCTGGGTGCGAAGGATGAAAGTGAGCACATAGCAGCGTGCCCGCTGCACAAGGCCATGTAGGCCGGGTTGGTATTTTAAAGATTGCTAGAGAATCAGATTCAACAAGTGAGCTATACAAGGCACGTGTGTCACATTGCCCTGACAAAGGGCCGCAGACAGGTTTGCATCATTGCCGCACACGGCTGTTAAGTCACCAACGTAGTCCACTCAATCAATTTGTACTCCGGTCACCAGGTGACAACGTGTTCCTTTCGTGCATAGTGCTGATGATGGGAAAGGAGTCGATGCCTGCGGCGCAGGTGGATGCAGGTTATGGTCACCCACTGGGTTGCGTTGCCTTGACAGATACAGAACCACAGGCTGAATGTAGGTGGTGGGTATCTCACAGATGAAGTACCATCATTCAGCTACAACCAATGGGAAGACACCACACCATTTTTTAGGCCCTCCTGTCTGCAGACCACTGCCAGACAAAGCTATGAACCTCTTGTTACTGTTACCCCCAGTTCAGTTTTATGAGTTTGTGTGCTTGTTACCTGTGACTACTTTTCCTGCTTGCTGTTTATGTACCTCGTTGGCCGATCCGCATTTCACCTCTGCTTGTTTTCTGATTAAGTCCTGGCCATCCCATTCTGTTCCTCTTCCTCAATTAATGTTTTTGACCCTGCATGACTACTATTCTCTGGAACTGCAGCCTTCCACAGGTATTGATCAACTTGGGCCCTGTGTAATTCCAAATCACTGTATAGGGGTTAAAGGGTTTCAGGGTTCAGGGTGTCCAGCTTGGTGAGTGGCTTGCCTCTAGCGTATCCTTTACAGCCCATCTGAGTGTGTCGATCCAGGCAGGCGTTACACCGTGCCCTCTGCAGAAGGCCATGTAGGCCGGGATAGTGTTTTAAAAATTGCTGGACAACCAGGTTCAACACGTGAGCCATACAAGGCACGTGTGTCATATTGCCCTGAAGAAGGGTCGCAGACTGGTTTGCATCATTGGCGCACCCGACCTTCCCTGACTGCTGGTTGAGTGTAGACAACCATTGATGAAACTCGGTCTCACTCTCCAGAGCTAACCGTCCACAATTCCTCAGCGGTGTCTCACATTTCCCCTACATTTTTTTAGAGTAAACATTTGACCGCCTGATGGCCTTGAGCTCTGCTGCCAGCATAGTAAGGAGGTGTGTGGGAATCCTTGTGCGCAGTTACAAGGAAGGGTGGCCTGACCACACAGGGTTTGGGCCGAGGTGGAGGACCCACACGAGGTTAAGGAGGCAGAAGCAGTGGAGGAACTTGTACATACATAGGAAGGATTGACACACAAGTCGTGGGGACGGCAAGACTTGTACAGCAAACCCTTCTCCATCTCTCACCATAGTTACACAGTGCCCAGTCAGCAACATGTAACTCCCCTGTCCATGCTTACTGGTCCAAGTATCTGTGGTGAAATGCACCCTGTCACACACAGAGTTTCTCAAGGAATTGGTGAGGTTGTGTGCGACCTGCTGTGGTAGCGCGGGCACGCCTTTCTTGGAGAAGGAGTGACGACTGGCCATCGGCTCTTGGGGCACTGCAATGGGCATAAGGTCTCGAAAATCCTTGGTCTCAAAAGGGTGTAAAGGCAGCCTTTCTGTTGCCAACAAGTTGCAGATGATGAAACTCAACCTCTTAGGCATTTCATGCCCTTCGAAAATCATGTAAAACACAGCGAGGGGACTCCAACCACAGTCTCCCTCGTTGTCACTAATTGGGCCACACACACCCCACTTGACTGGCATCAGTTGATCCCCCTTTTCAAAATGAAACAGATGCTTTGCATGAAACATTCTCAAAAATACGCGTGCCTTTCGCCTCCCCTGGATGACCCAGGGGAAGAAAAGTCCTCTCAGAGCCATGACTTGTTCATCTTGGTTCTTTTAGAAACACAGCGAGGGGACTCCAACCACAGTCTCCCTCGTTGCCACTAATTGGGCCACACACACCCCACTTGACTGGCATCAGTGGACCCCCCTTTTGAAAAAGAAAAAGATGCTTTGCATGAAGCACTCTCAAAAATACGCGTGTCTTTCCCATCCCCTGGATGACCCAAGGGAAGAAAAGTCCTCTGAGAGCCATGACTTGTTCATCTTGGTTCTTTTAGAAACACAGCAAGGGGACTCCAACCACAGTCTCCCTCGTTGCCACTAATTGGGCCACACACACCCCACTTGACTGGCATCAGTTGACCCCCCTTTTGAAAAAGATGCTTTGCATGAAGCACTCTCAAAAATACGCGTGTCTTTCCCGTCCCCTGGATGACCCAGGGGAAGAAAAGTCCTCTGAGAGCCATGACTTGTTCATCTTGGTTCTTTTAGAAACACAGCGAGGGGACTCCAACCACAGTCTCCCTCGTTGCCACTAATTGGGCCATACACACCCCACTTGACTGGCATCACTTGATCCCCTTTCAAAATGAAACAGATGCTTTGCATGAAGCACTCTCAAAAATACGCGTGCCTTACCCGTCCCCTAGCTGACCCAGGGGAAGAAAAGTCCTCTGAGAGCCATGTCCACATTGTCAGTGGACAGACACGTGTGCTTATCTGCCAGCAGACCCCTAGCAGCACTGAAGACAGGTTCCGAGAGAACGCTGGCTGCAGGACACGACAAGATCCCCAAGGCGTACGTGGCAAGCTCAGGCAATTTATCCAGATTGGAAGCCTAAAATGAGCAGGGCTCAAGTTGCACAGTAATGGCATCGATGTTTCCTTGCATATACTCATATATCTGTGTCTCTTCCTCTTTTTCCTTGTCCAGCTCTTTTGTTTTCGCATGAGTATATGTCCTTGTCACTTTCCAATGTGTTTGTGTTGTGTTGTGAGTTGTTTATCACCTTTTGGACACCTTTGAGGATGTTTTCTTGGTGTTTTTATGTGTTTGTGATTGCCTGCCATTGTTTCCTATGCAGTTCGAGTTCGGTTCGTCGAACGTTCGACAAACCGAACTCGAACGGGACCTTCGTTCGGTGAACCGACCTCGAGCCGGACCGCTACCGGTTCGCTCATCTCTAGTGAGTATATTAATACATAAACTAGACTTCATATACATATACACAGATTTAGTGAAAAAAGGTTTATGGGAGGGATTCTTTAACTATAATTATAATCATGCAAAGGAATCTGCTGAAAGCTCTTCCTCAAAGGACAAAAAGTGTCTAAAACGAAGCTCTAGACTCCATTATAAATATTGAATTATTACTAATTATGTTTTAGAATAATAATTGTGATATGAAAAAAAAAGTTTTTGTTTTGAAATACATGTTACACAAAAAAACCTGATTTGATCAAAAAGTCATTTTCTGATATTAGCTTACGTTTAACCCCTTAACCTATGGGCAATTTTCCATTTTTGTTTTTTCCTCCCTTTCTTCTGAGAGCCATAACTTTTTACTTTTCCATCAATCTTGCGATATGAGGGTTTATTTTTTGCAGGAAGAGTTGTACTTTTGAATGAGACCAATACTTATACCATATAATGTACTGTAAAATGGAAATAAATTCCAAATATGGAGACATAGTGAAAAAAAGTGAAATTTCACAATGGTTCGTTTTTTTGTTTTTTTTTATTCGCCATGTTCATTATGTGGTAAAACTGACATGTCAGTATGATGCCTCTTGTCAGTATAAGTTTGTGGATACTTTTATTTTAGCGGTGAAAAAAAAATCAGAATTTTGTTCAAAAAAAGAATAGCGCTTTTGACGCCATTTTCCGAGGCCCATAGTGTTGTCATTTTTCAGGATCTGGGGCTCATTCACAGCTTATTTTTTTGCATCTTGAGCTGGTATTTTTACATATACCATGTTTGTATAGATGCGCTGTTTTGATCGCCTATTATTGCATTTTAAAGAAATGTTGTGATGTCCAAGAAACTTAATTTTGGAGTTTGGAATTTTATTCATGCCATGCCGTGTACCGATCAAAATAATTTATTTTATATGTTGATAGAGTTGACATTTATGAATGCGGCGATACCAAATATGTGAATTTTTTTAAAAAATGTTTACTGTTTTATTTTCACTGGGATGAAAAGGAGGTGATTTAAACTTTTAGATTTTTTTTTAATTTTTCATACTTTTAAAATCTTTTTTTTTTATTTTTTATTCATTTTACTAGTTCCCCTAGGGGACTTTATCACTGCACAAGCCGATCAACTGTGCATTTCTGCTTTCCTGTGAGTGCAGACCCCGCGCTACCATGGCAACATCATGGTGTCCCATGATCACATCACAAGGCCGTCGATGGTGGCAAGGAACTGTGCGATCCCCGCTGTGACCATTTAAATTGTTTGATAGCGCAATCTGAGGGTTTAAAGCGGGCTTTACACACAGCCACATCGCTAGCGATGTCACTGGTGAAAGCACCCACCCCCGTCGGTTGTGCGTCATGGGCAAATCACTGCCCGTGATGCACAACATCGCTAACACCCGTCACACGTACTTACCTGCCTAGTGACGTCGCTGTAGCCGGCGAACTGCCTCCTTTCTAAGGGGGCGGTCCATGCGGCGTCACAGCGGCGTCACTAAGCGGCCACACAATAGAAGTGGAGGGGCGGAGATGAGTGGCTGTAACATCCCGCCCACCTCCTTCCTTCCTCATTGGTGGCGGCCGCAGGTACGGTGTTGTTTCTCGTTGCTGCGGTGTCACACATAGCGATATGTGCTGCCGCAGGAACGACGAACAACATCGTACCTGCAGCAGCAACGATATTTTAGATTAGAACGACGTGTCAACGATCAACGATAAGGTGAGTATTTTTGATCGTTAACGGTCGTTCCTGCGTTTGACATGCAACAATGTCGCTAACGAGGCCGGATGTGCGTCACGAATTCCGTGACCCCAACTACATCTCGTTAGCGATGTCGTTGTGTGTAAAGCCTGCTTAACAGGACCCGACTAGTTTTATGCTACTGGGACCACCAGAAGAGAGAACTTAGTGCCAGAAGTAAGGTTACAGATCACCAGGCAACACCATCGGGGATGGGACCCACCTAGCTCCCCTCATCGGCAGCGGTGTCCAGAACTTTGCTTTATCCAGTTGTCGGTGTCAGCTCTGTGGACTGAGTGAGTACGAAAGTGACCCCCTTCACTCCTCACGGCACTCCCCAACCACCATTACTGAGCACCCGGGGCATCCCCCCTGCCCGTGGAGGGTTCTAACACCTGGCTGCCTCATTCCATCACCCCTGGGTACTTCCAACTGCAGCGGTGGTACTCCAAATTACCACATACCATGGGTGGCGTCACGAACTTTAAACACAATTCCCTGTAAATACCCCTTCATTTGAGTGGCCACATGACCCCCGCGTCTGGAGACTCCTCGAGCCACCGCAGATCTGGATCCGAGCAGCCTGACTGCTGACACGGGGATGACACATATTCATCTACCAATGGTTGTCATGTAATGTTTTCATGTACTCATGGTGGTTATGGTGATGTACTCAAGTATTGATGGTGGTCCTGGTGATGTGTTCATATACTGATATTGGTTCTGGTGATGTATTACTCTTCTAGTCATGGTTCTTGCGATGTTTTCCTATACCGAGGAGAGTTGTGATGCTGTGTTTCTGTACTTATCAAGGTCCTAGTGATGTATTTCTGTATTGATGGCAGTTTGTGTGGTATATTTCTCTACTGCTGGTGGTTCAATACAATTAAACTGAGATAGTTCAGACATATCTAGTGGGAATGTGGCCAGAGGTATGCAAATTACATGTTTGCACTCACAAGACTGTCCACTGGCAAGAGAGAATCCTAAAAATGTGCAGTGTGTGCGCTGTAACAATTCAAAAGCCTGCAGTCACCTAGAGTGAATGCAGACTTTCATCACAAACCTTAAGAAGCCCTTTATTTGTAAAATTAAGTGTTGCACTCTAGGGTTTTGGGGTACTCGGTCCCGGGCCTGGTTTCACTGGGTAGTGTCACGGGTGTAATGGCCGGTGCCTGGTTCCATGACCCCGGGGGTCGCTTTTAAAAAGGGGATTTTTACAGGGATGATAATAAAGTTTTTTTGTCATGACGCCACTGGCGGGTTGCGGCTATATGGATGGAGCTGCCGCTGCATATTCTTTCACTACTGGGGCTGATGTTAATGGCAGCCTGGATGTTGCGGCCCTCCGCAAGTAGGGCTAGGCCCCAGGGCATAAATGATGGTGTTTGATGTTTAAGTCCATTAAAAGTACCAGGGCGCGGAAAGAAGGTAGACTACACAAGGGACTGCAGTGTAACTGGTTCTTTACTCACGATTGTGATTCTTGCAACCCATTAGAGGCTGGTCCTCACCACTGGTCTTCTTAGTTCCAGTGCAGTTGTGGTGAACTGGTGGCTTCTTTCCCCTTCACCTCTCTCTGGTTGGTGGGTCCACATGGCTTGGAGCATCTGGGGGTCCCCTATTGGTTGTCTTTCGGTTCTGGTCCATATGGCAGGCAGTTTGAACTCTGTCGGGTCGGTCCTCAGGTTTTGGTCCCCTGGTTCTCCTGTCACTGCTGTGACCCGGACTCTACGGTCGGCGACATCCTGGATGGTCCCCTCACCGTGCAGATTTTATCAGGTCTGCCTGGAGCGGTTTCCTGACCTAGGGCTCTGCACGCCGTCGGTGCTATGGTTCCGAGATGCTATGTGATTTTCATACTGATGGTCACATGACAAGTAGCTTTTCTTCCCGCTTCTCTCAGTTTCTCACTCAACATTGAGAAAATTAGGAATAGCAGCTAGTCAGCACGTGACTATAAATAAACAAATCACATATAAATAAGCAGTCACATGATGACTACTCAAACCACTTGACAGGGGGCTCCAAATAGAATTTTTAAGTAAGAGATTAACTCCAGCACTCAAAAGTACAATGTGAAAACAAAGAGGACTAAATTAATGCTTTTTTATTGTTGATTTTCTGCAAAAAAGTGTACAACAACCAAAAGCAAAGCCAACGTTTCGGCTTTATGCAAGCCTTTATCAAGCCTTTGCCTAAATAAGCAAAAATCTTAAATTAATACACCAGATTAGTGAATACATATACACTTATAAACTTATATAGTTATACAAAAATTATATACAAACACGAGTACACATACGTCTCAAAATGGTTGAGGGGGGATTGGACGGGTTTGGCATCTCAGGCGGTTTTAGACAAGGCAGAGGTACTCATGAATGCAGAAATGATGCTGAAAATGATGAAAAGATGCAGTATATCATTAATGAAGCAATGCAAATAGGAGTAACATAAGCATATGCTAAATATGGTGATAAAACAGGTTACATGCTGTCAGTGGGAGATTACAGCAACTTGCTATAAGCGGCATGCTTTACAGTGCTGCAGGCAAACATGTCCAAGGGGCTTTAGAGTACTGCAGGCAAACATATCAATAGAGCAAAATATATCAAAATAATGGCAAACATGAAAGAACAAAAGCAATCTCAAAAAAGCCATACCATGATATTGCAGATGGGAGGGATAGGAGGGATGAGGTAAGGAGAAAGCCTGTAGGAGAGAAGAGGTATAGGATTAATGTACTGTCAACAGAGGATACTGCTGCATTTACCGCCACTTCTGACCTCTAGGACCCTGTCCTGTTTCCTGTTGGTGCTCCTTGCCGGTATCTTGCACCATATAATATATACTATATGTCACATGTGCATTCCTTCTAATGCCCAGTATCCCTATTGTCCCATATGATGAAGAGATCGTCAATGTATATTTTATATACAATAATATATTTAGCAAAGATTAAATTTGATGTTTTGTATTTAATTGAATTGTTTGTAATCTCCGTTATCTCTACTGATAAGGATCCTGCCAACTTTTCAAAGTTGAGGGAGGGCCTAAGACATATGCATCCATGAGCATATATACCAGCTCATCCCTCCTGAGATCTTACTATCCTTGTCACTGTTATACTGTCCTGAGGAAGGGGGCTATGACCCCTGAAACGCGTGGACCTGTACATAGCTCATACAACAAAGACTTGGACTAAAGGTTTTCGTCTCATATTGGTGACAAGTGCGGCATTACATCCATTCTTTCTTCCGATGAATAGTGAGCTATGTGCGGTGTCGCTGCATATTCTTTAGCATGTTAGTATACCCACAGGGGCGTGCTACCATGCTATCTGGGTTGACTAGCTAAGGAAACAAATGCTCTCGGGACTAGTCCCCACGCTCATTAGCATATAATCTATGATCTTTAGAAATACTTTTTCTAAAGGCCTGCTTATTTATGCTAGTGTATACAGGGACGGTTAGGCATGAATCACTAATATGCGCCCAGAACTGCTCTTGGTTCTGGGTGCATATTGCACCTGACAGGTTCCCTTTAATCTCTTCATTATACAGTCCCTTTTTCTCCAAGCACCTGATCTATGACGGATGAGCCAAGCCCTATCCTCCCAAATAGAATTTTTGTCCCAATTTGATTCCCAACTAACTGTAAGCACATCACAGTTTGCTAAGCCCTAGAGCCTGTAGACATTTTCTCCCTAACCTTTAGCTATGCTTGGCTAGTCTTTTAATGAACTTTCTCTTTCATTCCATTTCATAAGTTTTAATAGTTTTCAACTGCAGTTTTTATTCAATTGCAGCAAATGTATAATTTCACCTATTCCCTTAGGGTTTAATCACATCACAATCATGTTACAACTCCTGCTGTGATTTTAAAACATTTCAGTAAAAAACACTTTGTGGAGTTTGTGTGAATAAAACTTCATTCTTTTGATTTCAGTGAACAATGTCTATTCCTTACAGAATTTATGTTGATTGATTTGTTTGGCAGAAGGTTTAACAAATCATAATACTATATTAAACACAAATGGATTATAATTTCTTTTGAAATTCTTCATGCAAAACTGTCTCAGAAGAGAAATATGTTCAATAAATCTCAAAGGACAGCAGATATTTAAATAGAAATAAAATGTGGAAAAACAGTTTCTCTACACATGTCTATGATTACAGACTTTCCCTTCATGATTTTAGTTTATAGAATAAGTAATCAAGATTACTGGGATTATTTCAGAGTAGATGTTGATTATTGTTTAAGATGAGTACTTTAACCATGGCAACATCTATTAGTGTTTGCACAGAATTGAGTGCTTTAATACGGGTTCCAAAGCCATCTAGAACTTTCCATAAAAAGCTCACAGAAAAGAATAATATCTATGATGAAGCAATCATGCAGAAAACCGTCAACATCAACAGTCAACAGCATGGATTTATCCAAGTAATTGAACGATAAATAAAAGTTACTTTTCCCATAGTTTTCTGCTAAGACATGTTGGATTCCATTTGGACTTCGAAAACTCTTGACCTTCTACACAAAATGTAACTGTGGACAACTGAAGATTTTTCCGCCCGTACGTTACAGCTTTTTTTGGCTGCGTCTTTGTGGTGACCACAAAGATGCAGCATGTCCATTCTTTCTGCGTTTTTGCCAGCGTTTTTGAGCCCTTCCAGTCAATAGATTTGACTTAAAAAATGCACTGGACAAAAACATGGTAAAAAAACATGTTTGATACAGAACAAGAGTGCTCTGTATCAGCTCCACGTAGCAAAGAAGTGAATCGCGTGGTAAGCAGAGACTTCAGCAATGCAGACTTCAAGATTACCAAATCTGCCTATCTTTATTATTAGAGGCAGTAGCTCAGTGGATAGAGCGCTCTCCTAAGAAGCATAACTTCACGAGTTCTAGTCTTAGTCCCCGTAAAGAATTTAATTTATTTTTTTTTTATTTTAAATTATAATTATTATATATTTATAATTTAATTTAATTATGCACTGAGGGGAGGAGCCAGACATCAGCTGTGAGCCGAGGGACACACCTCTAAAATCGGAGGAGCTCACGGAATGAGGCTGCATTGCTCTCTCTCTCTCTTCTCTCTCTCTCTCCCTCTCTGTCTCTCTCTCTCTTTTTCTCTATCTCTCTCTTTCTCTCTCTCTCTCTTTCTCAAATTCAAATTCAAATATGCTTTATTGGCAAGACCAAAATACTGTATTTCTCTTGCTTTGGCAACAATAATTGTAAGTGTGGTGGGAGGGGATCAGGGCCATGGGGAGTTGGAGGCACAATTTGGGCTCTGAAAGTCCATTTAGGGGCCTTATGTTCCCCTCAGCCTATGACATGTGGTGACAGATTGGGCGGCGATCTCCACCATTGATTCCTCCCAGTAGGAAGCGGAGTTTCATGTCCTCGTCCATGGATGGAAAGTCCGGGGTATGGGTGGTAAATTTCTGGAAGTGGGAGGCCATCACTGCTGAGTATTTGTCACAGTGCAGCAGGAAGTGAGCCTCGTCCCCCAGAGCCCCCTGCTGGCAGTGCTGGCACAGTCTCTTCTCTCGCGGCTTGTATGTCTGTCGGTGCCACCCTGTTTTCACCTCTAGGCTGTGGGCACTCAGTCTGTACAAGCTCAGGGTCTGCCTGTCTTTGGGGTGGCGTAACCTTTCCAGATATGGGGCCAGAGTGTAGTCCCTCCGCAGTGACCGGTAGATGGTGAGTTTCTGGGAGTTCTCTAATTCACTTTTCCAGTCCTCTATGTATCTTGCAGCTCTCTGAGATCTCTTTTATTTGGGCTTTTGTCAGGGTGTGTTGCTGACTTTGGCTGGACTGGCTGCCGCAGTTCCTGGCTTGCTCTGGGCTCTGGCTCAGCAGGGCTTTATGATGGTAGGAGCTGGGGTTGCTGTTCTGTATGTGCGCCTGGTGTGATAGCACCCTCTTGTGTATACTGAACCATAAGAGGGATCGGCCCAGCTCTGCCCGACAGGCTATGTTTGAGGTGCTGCGATGGACTTGGAGGAGATATTTACAGAACTCCATGTGGAAGACTTCAGTTGGGCTGGAATCCCACTTTGTGTGGTCTGGGTAGGTCACTGGGCCCCATACCTCGCTGCCATATAGCAGTATAGGGGTGATGACGCTGTCAAATATCTTGAGCCAGACTCTCACAGGTGGTTTGAGGTGGTACAGTTGTCTTCTGATGGCATAGAAGGTTCTGCACGCTTTTCCTTTCAGGGCTTCTGCTGCTTGCTTGAGACTCCCGTTATTGCTTAGTTCCAGACCAAGGTAGGTATAGCTGCTGGTTTTCTCCAGCATGGTGCCATTTAATGTGAAGGAGGGAGAGTTTATTTTATTCTGGTTCCTCTTCTGAAACACCATGACTTTGGTCTTCTTTTGGTTGATGGGAAGCGCCCATGTAGTGCTGAATGTTTCCAGTACTGCCAGGCTATCTTGGAGGCCTTTCTCAGTTGGGGAGAGTAGCAGGAGGTCGTCTGCGTACAGCAGGAACTTCACCTCTCGGTCATGCAGACTGAGGCCTGGAGTGGGGGATGACTCTAGAGCTGTTGCTAGTCTATAAATATATAGATGTTGAATAGAGTTGGGCTCAGGCTGCAGCCTTGTCTGACCCCACGGCCCTGTCGGAAGAAAGCCGTCCTCTTCCCGTTCACCTTCACACTGCACCGGTTCTCAGTGTATGAGCTCTTGAGCACGTCGTAGGTTCTGCCACCTATTCCGCTTTCCAGAAGTTTCAGGAACAGGCCTGGATGCCAAACTGAGTCAAATGCCTTTTTGAAGTCCACGAAACATGCAAATATTTTCCCCTGCTTTTTGCCATGGACGTGGGTCTTGATGAGGCTTTGCAGGGTGTAAATGTGGTCCGTGGTGCGGTGGTTTGGCATGAAACCAGCTTGGCTTCTGCTGAGGATATCACCCTGGGTGAGGAAGGCGATAATCCTTTTATTATTAATGATGCTGTTAAACAGTTTTCCCAGAATGCTGTTGACACAGATCCCTCTGTAGTTTGTTGGGTCATATCTCCATTCTTGTAGATGGGTGTTATGAGACCTTGATTCCAGCTTTGCAGGAAGTAGCCGGCACTCAGGACGTGGGTGAATAGTTTTGCCAGTGCTGCATGAATGTCTGGGGAACTGTATTTGATCATCTCAGGCAGGATGCCGTCACTGCCCGTGGCCTTCTTACATTTTAGCAGTTTGATTCTGTCTATTTCCAGCACACTGATTGGTATGTCCAGAGGATTTTGAAAGTCCTTGATTGTCTCCTCCATGTCCCTCAGTTCAGTCATTAGATGTTCCTGGTCTGGGGTTAGGTCTTCTTCTGGGATATTCTTGTAGAGGCCCTTGAAGTAGCTGTGCCAGATGTTGCCATTTTGAATGTGGAGGGTGCTTTGCTTGGGATTTGTACCGATATGGCTCCATGTCTCCCAGAATGAGTTGTCCTGGAGGGAGTCTTCGAACTGCTGCAGTTTGTGGGAGATGTGCTTTTGTTTTTTCTCCTTAAGGGTTCGCTTGTATTGCCTCTGTAGGGTGTCATGGACCACTCTTAGCTCCTTGTTGTCCGGGTCTCTGTGTTTTTGATTTGAGGCTATCCTTAGGGATAGCCTTTGCGCAGTGCCTTGCATTCTTTGTCAAACCATTTTTGGCCTTGTTTATTTGTAGGTCTCTTGGAGTTGGTCCTTCTGAGGTCTGCTAGCTCTGCCATGGTATATAGGATGTTATTAAAGTCGTTTACTGCAAGGTTGACCCCTTGCTGGTTTGATGTATAGGATTTTGTGTGAAAGTTTACAAGCAGCTCTTTAATCTCTGTTCTGTTGGTCATGTTGGTGTATTCATTGGCTAACTGTTTGGGCCACTTGAAGGATGGTGGCAAGTTGTGGAGACAGCTCAAGTGGGGCTTTTGTGTGGATGACTTGTCCGTGGATCTCAAGTACAGCAGTGTCTGGTTGTGGTCTGACATGTGGGTGTCGGGGGTGACTATGAAGGCATTTATGTTTCCTGGGTCTATGTCTGTTATGGCATAATCCACTACACTGCTGCCCATGTGGGAGTTTAGTGTAAATCTCCCTAATGAGTCACCCCTGGTGCGCCCGTTCAGTATATGCAGCCCCAAGCTCCGGCACAGGTTAAGCAGTGTTCTGCCGCTTTTATTCACCACTCTATCATAGCTGTTTCTTGTTGTCCACCTTGTCTTACTGTTGTCCACGGTCCCCTGAGGAAGTCACACGAAACACGTGTTGGGACTTGTCCCCATGTGTGTCCACATGCAAGGTGTTTTATCCTGGTAAGCTCCCTCACTTTAAGTGTAGTGCTGTGGTGATACTCATGCTTTACTGTTTTGCGGCATGTAGCCCTCTGACTTTGTTCAGTGTATGTAGTAAGGTGCTTCGCTGCAAACGGCTTTCTTACCTGTATATGTGATTTTCTCACTCAGCACTTTATTAGGGAGCAAATATATACGTTGTCTTGACATGTGGCGCCACATGGGGTGTTTTTCACCTTTTTGTGTCATTTTTCTGGTTATGATATACTTCTCTGTACTTTTATATCCCACGTACTTTATGTTCCAATAAATTTCTATGTTCATCATAGAGCTTTTTCTTGTTTATCTTTTGATCATGGGATGTATGGATATATTTAGGCAAATTTAAAGACTTCTGTCTTTTCTTATATGTTTCTTGTTGTCTGTACTGAGTCTCTGTAGAAGGGCTTATCTCCCAGGACGTATGTGTTTCCGTCAGGTGACAGGTAGTCCTTCTCTGTACCTGTCCTGGCGTTCAGGTCTCCACAGATGAGCACCTTACCTTTGGACTGGAATTGGGCAGCCTCCCTCTGAAGTTCCTCGTAGATGTCCAACTTAAAGTATGGGGATTGTGATGGAGGGATGTAGGCTGCGCAGAGGTAGATGTCCTGCTGAGAGGTGAGGATGGAGCTACTTATCCTCATCCAGATATGGCTTTCTCCTCTTTTTATTGCCTTGATATGTTCTTGGATCTCCTCCTTGTACCATATTAGTAGAGATCTAACAGAATAACAAGAAGAGACTAATAAGAATAACAGATTTGTTTTTTCCCCCTGTTCATTAAAGTCTATTAGTAGTGTCTCTGGGTTTTTCTTGATAGTGTCCAGTTTTATGGCTTTCCTAGCTTCCTTGGATCTGGCATTCTCAGGGAAGGTTATCACTAATGTGTCAAGCCCCCTGCTAGCTCCAGTTGCCTTCTGCAGGTCTCCTGCATTGACTACAGTGCAATCCCCGTGTAGTCTCTCTCTTTCTCTCGCTCTTTTTCTCTCTCTCTCTCTCTCTCTCCTCTCTCTCTCTTTTTCTCTCTCTCTTTTTCTCAGTCTCTCTTTTTCTCTCTCTCTCTGTTTCCTCTCTCCTCTCTCTTCTCCCTCTCTCTTCTCTCTCTCTGTCTCTCTCTCCCTTCTATCTCTTTCTCCTCTCTCTCTCTCTTTTTCTCTCTCTCTTTTTCTCTTTTTCCCTCTCTCTCTCTCGCTCTCTCTCCCCTCTCCTCTCTCTCTTCTCTCTTTTCTCCTCTTCACTCTCTCTTCTCTCCTCTTCCCTCTTCTCTCCTCTCTCTTCTCTCTCTCCTCGCTCTCTCTTTCTCTCTCTCCCTCTCTCCTCTCTCTCCTTTTCTCAGTCTCTCTTTTTCTCTTTTTCCCTCTCTCTCGCTCTCTGTCCTCTCTCTTCTCTCTCTCTCCCCTCTCTCTTCTCTCCTCTTCTCTCTCTCTTTCTATCTTTTTCTCTCTTTCTTTCTCAGTCTCTCTTTCTCTCTCTTTTTCTCTCTCTTTTTCTCAGTCTCTCTTTTTCTCTTTTTCCCTCTCTCTCGCTGTCTCTCCTTTCTCTCTTCTCTCTATTCTCTCCTCCTCTCTCCTCTTCTCTCTCCTCTCTCTCTTTTTTCTCTCTTTTCTCTATCTTTTCTCTATCTTCTCTCTCTCTTATTTCGCTCTCTCTCTTTCTCAGACCTGGCGATGATCAGCTGATGCGGTCACCTGACGGAATCAGCTGACACTATAAGTCGAGCGGTGTAGCCGGCTTTTTACCGCCCGGCCGGCTAAACTATCAGCTGATGCTGTCGGACAGGAGTCTGCACTGGAGTGTGTAGTTTTTGGGTTTGTTTTTGCACTGATGCATCGGCTGATTTTATAAAAGCCGTTTATACAATCAGCTGCTGTGTCATGTGATTCAGGCCCTTGAACCTGACACATCATCTGATCGATTTGCCTTCCAGCAAACCGATCAGATGATATTGGATCCGGATTGGACGGCGCGGGACCTTTGACCCAGGATTACTGTGGAGGGGGGGGGTCTTTATTTCAATAAAGATGGAGTCACTAATTGTGTTGTGTTTTATTTCTAATAAAAATATTTTTCTGTGTGTTGTTTTTTTTTATCTGTACTAGAAATTCATGGTGGCCATGTCTTATATTGGCGTGACACCATGAATTTCGGGCTTAGGGCCAGTTGATAATATACAGCTAGTCCTAACCCCATATTACCCAGTGAGCCACCCATCACCAGGGCAGCTGAAGAGTTGGATACAGCACCAGAAGATGGCGCTTCTATAAAAGCGCGATTTTCTGGGGTGGCTGCAGACTGCAATTCGCAGCATTGGTGCCCAGAAAGCTTGGACACCCTGAGCTACGGATTCCAATCCCCAGCTGCCTAGTTGTACCTGGCTGGACACAAAAATTGGGCGAAGCCCACGTCATTTTTTTTTTTAATTATTTCATGAAATTCATGAAATAATTAAAAAAAAAAAAGGTTTCCCTATATTTTTGGTTATCATCCGGGTACAAATAGGCAGATGGGGGTTGGGGGCAGCCCGTAGCTGCCTGCTGTACCTGGCTAGCATACAAAAACATGGCAAAGCCCACGTAATTTTTTTGTTTGGGGGGCAAAAAACTCCTACATACAGTCCTGGATGGAGTATGCTGAGCTTTGTAGTTCTGCAGCTGCTGTCTGTCTGTATGGAGGAGAGCAGACAGCAGCTGCAGAATGACAAGGCTCAGCATGGTCCATTCACTAGTGTATGCAGGACAGCAGACAGCAGCTGCAGAACTACAAGGCTCAGCATACTCCATCCAGGACTGTATGCAGGAGTTTTTTGCCCACCAAAAAAATGACGTGGACTTTGCCATATTTTTGTATGCTAGCCAGGAAACAGCAGGCAGGTACGGCTGCCCCCGACCCCCAGCTGCCTAGTTGTACCATGAATCATGAATTTCATGAAATAATTAAAAAAAAAAATCGACATGAGCTTCGCCACATTTTTGTGTCCAGCCAGGTACAACTAGGCAGCTGGGGATTGGAATCTGCAGGTCAGGTTAGCCAGAGCTTTCTGGGCCCCTCTGCTGCGAATTGCAGTCCGCAGCCACCCCAGAAAATGGTGCTTTCATAGAAGCGCCATCATCTGGCGCTGTATCCAACTCTTCAAGCTGCCCTGAAGCCGGGTGGCTTGTTGGGTAATAATGAGTTAATACTAGCTTTGTTTTACTAGCTAGTATTAAGTCAGAGATTCTTAATGTCAGGCAAGTTTGACCCGGCCATTAAGAATCTCTAATAAAGGGTTAAAAAAAAGACACCACACAGAGAAAAAATATTTTAATAGAAATAAATACACAGACACAATTAGAGACTCCATGTTCATTACTTCCTCGCATCCCTCCATGATCCATGGTCTTCTGTCTTCTTTCTCCTTCAACCTATGCAGCTCTGCTACATCAGACAGCACTCATTGGGAGGAAGACGCTGCTGCTTCCCGTGCAGTCTATATCACTCAGTAAGTGAGCAGAGGCTGCAGGCTGTAAGCGGAGACGTCACCACTGACAGGCACGTTGCTATAGCAACGGTGATCTCCGTTATTGACCGGCTGTGGCAGCCAGTAAATAATAGAACGGGGAAGCAGAACGAGGAAGCCGAACGTGTGACAGAGCATCTTGCCGCTACACGGAGATACACAAACGATCACCGTGTACCAGAGAGATGCACTGAGAGGACCTAGTATGACGTCTAGCCATGTGACCAGTCTGTAGCCAATGAGATAATAGACACGTGACTGATCACATGCTATTTTGACATCATGATAGGTCCTATCATCAGTGCTGGTTACTGGGAGGACGCAGCGATTATCGGAAGGAAAAGCGGCGGGAGACAGAGTGCAGGACGCATCGCGGGGCCCTGTAAGTGTTATGGCAATATTTATCAACTGTATGTGTACATTTTAATGTGTTTTTTTATGTGTTTGTGTTTGCCTCCCATTGTTTTCAATGAGGTTCGAGAGGTTCGTCGAACGGTTCGTCGAACCGAACTCGAACGCGGCCTCCGTTAGACGAACCGAAACGAACTTGAGCCTTTAGAGGCTCGCTCATCTCTAGTTATGTGACGACTTCTGTAGCTATCATGAGTCACTTACTCTCACTGCTGGCAGAGGGCAGTGTGTGAGAGTAAAGCCACTTTTCTCCAGATTTCAGCTGTGTAGCTGTGGTCTGGAGAAATGGAAGAGCGATCAGACTGCTGATCATTATAGTCCCCTAGGTTACCTAGTAAAATTAAAAAAAAAGTTAAAAAAAGTTTTAAAAAAATAAAAAAAAAAATAAAAGTTCAAATCATCCCCCCATTCGCCCCATTGAAAATGAAATGTAAAATTGCACAAAAAAAACAGCTTACCTTTCCTTCAGCATGTATTAACACAATCCAGGGATTTCCGCAAGGAGAAGGTGGAAGCAAAACCCGATGAATTGTAGAAAAAAGTAATGGGATCCAGCGGTAATCCAATTCCGGATAAAATATAACTTTTATTTTTATTTCATATAAAAACTTGGAGTCAATTCATTGCAACTAAGAAAAAAATACCATGGTATTTTTTATCTGGACCATGATGAAGATGACCCTGAGTCGCAGAAACGCGTAATCCATACGTGTATACTATGCCTCTACCTCTGTCACTCATAAAATTTTTTATTGCCTCGCTGTGGACTGACTCCAAGTTTTTATATGAACTAAAAATAAAAGTTATATTTTATCCGGACTTGCATTACCGCTGGATCCCATTACTTTTTTCTACAATTGAAAATTAAAGGATTAAAAAAATAAAAAATATACACATATTTGGTATCGCCGCTTTCAGAAACGAGTGATCTATAAAATCAATTCATCTGATCAGTAGATGGCGTAGCGGCAAAATAATTCCAAACGTCAAAATCACGTTTTTTGGTCACCGCAAATTTTGCGCAAAATGCAAGAACAGGCGATCAAAAAGCATCTGCGCAAAAATGGTACAATGAAAAAAGCTTGAGACACAAAAAATAAACTGTCATTGAGCTGTGTATCCTGAAAAATGAGAATGCTACGGGTTTCGGAAAATGGCGCTAAAAGTGCACAACTTTTTTTGGATAAACTTGTGAATTTTTTAACCTCTTAGATAAAAGTAAACCTATACATGTCTGGTGTCTACAAACTCGTACCGGCCTGAGACATGACAACAACACATTAGTTTTATCATATAGTGAACATGGTGAATAAAATATTCTAAAAACTATTGTGCGATCACACATTTTTTGTAGTTTTTCCTCACTTAAAATTTGTTTGCTGTTTTCCAGTACACTATATGGTAAACAGCTTGTTCCACAAAAAACAAGCCCTTATACGGCAAGAATGACGGAAAAATAAAAAAGTTACGGCTCTCCGAAGAAGGGGAGTAACAAAAAAAAGAAGGAAAAACCGCCCAAGGGTGAAGGGATTAATACATTGTAATTCATGTTTGTGGTAAATTTAGGTTGATATGAATTGTGTTTATTTCTGAAAATATCCAAAATTTGACCAAAAAATTATAAATTTTGCAAATTTGAATTTGAATGCCCTTAAACCACACAAAATCATAAATAATAAACATTTACATATCTACTGAACATCAGAATCAATTTTTTAAAACAGAATTTTTCAAGTTAGGGGGTTTCAAGGGTTAAAATTTTATCAGCAATATTTCATTTTTCCCAAAAAATTTACAAAACCAATTTTTTTTTATAGACAATATCACATTTGATGGGACTTTGAGTGGCCTATTTGACAGAAAATCCCCAAAAGTGACAGCATTTTAAAAACTGCACAACGTAAAGTGCTCCAAACCACATCCAAAAAGTTTGTTAACCCTTTAGATACTTCACAGGAATTAAAGCAACGTGGAAGGAAAAAATGAAATTTTTTTTTTTTCTGCAAAAATGTTGCTTTTGTCTCAAATCTTTCATTTTCACAAGGGTCAAAAGAAAGAATGGACCCCGAAATGTGTTGTGCAATATCTCCTGAGTATGCTGATACCACATATGTGGTGGAATACTACAGTTTTTGCGCATGGCAGGCTCAGAAGGGAGGGCACACCATTTAACTTCTGGAGAGCAAAATTAGCTGTAATAGATAGCAGATGCCATGTCATAGCTATATAGTTACAAGGGTTGAAAAAACAGGTCCATCAAGTTCAACCTTCCTCCACCAATTATATATTCATTGTCACCAAATGTACTATATATACAATATGTATAATACGCAAAGCCATTTTTGCAAAGGAAAGCATCCAATCCCTTTTTAGTTGTTATACTATCGGCCATTACCACTAGAGATGGGCGAACCAGCAGATGTTTGGGTTCGGCAGGTTCATGACCGGACTTTTACCAGAACATCTGCCCAGATGCCAAACCCCATATAAGTCTATAAGTACCTGAACATTGTGCTATGAAATGGTGGTAAAAAAGGGCTAGGAGGTTGCAAAACAGGAACGTTATACTTAGGGAGTCTTGCGCATGGCTGTCACGCTGCTTCCAGGTCCGCTCATTACTTTTCATGCATATTCACTGCTTCCCCAGCCCACCCTCTCTGACAGTGTCTTTCACTGGTTGCAGTCAGACTACTAGTGTGCCGACATCTGTAATTGGTGGAGTGGAGTGTGACCATCAAAACACATGCTGTTTTCGTACTTTTTTTTTGCAAGGAAATGCAGATTTGGTGCAGAAATGTCTACACCCAAATACTCATTGTTCACACATTGCCTAATCCAGTAATCTGGCATTGAACTCAGTGACTACTCCTGAGGTCACAGCTGGGGTTCTTGTGCTACCCCAAGTGTGACTTCAGGTTAACTCGCCTAAGGTGAACTCAGTGACATCACCTCAGGTGAAGTCATTAGATTCAATGCCGGATTACCGGATTAGGAAATTTGTGCACAGTGAGCATTTGAGTGCAGACAGCTCTGCACCAAAACTGCATCTCCTGGCATCAAAATGCATGTGGTTTTGGTGTGGCATTTTGGCAGGAGATGCAGTTTTGATACAGAAATGTCTGCAACCAATTACTCAATGTGCATACATTGCCTAAGCCAGTAACCTGGCATTGAGTTCAATGACTTCACCTGAGTTGAGGTCACTTAGTTTATTGGGTTCACCTCAGGTCATTTCACCTGATGTCACAGCTGGGGCTATGTGAGAACCCCAGCTGTGACATCAGGTGAACTCAGTGACCTCACTACTAGAGATGAGCAATGTTTGAGGTTCGCCAATTTCATGTTCTAGTGATTTTGGGGGGTGTTCGAGTCGTTCGACAAACTCGAACGATTTGGCAAAAGTCTGGTAGTTCGAGTTACGTTCGAGAACGGTTCGATCAACAAAAAGCGTACCTAGATACTAGCTGCCTTCTCACTGTAACAGTGTGAGTCAGTGTGAATCATATTATCAAAATTCAGCGTACAGTGTGCTGGGGGGACGGGGTTTAGATCACTGCTGCTGCTGAGTGCTGAAAGAATGCCGATCGCCATTTTTTTTTTTTAGTCTAACCACGCATACAGTGGGGCGGGCCAGGCTGTCAGCAAATCCCAGACACACACACAGCAAAGTGGATTTTTGCCAGACAAGCAAGGGCTAGTGTCATAGGCTGTGCATGTCACATGTCCTTGCCCTATAAGACCCGGCCATTTTCCCCTTCGCTGCCATTATCTCTCTGCTGCGGGTGGGTGACAGTCACCGCTCCCGCTGCTGCTGCTGATGTGTGCGCTATAGACAGACAGTGCTATCTACACAGTGCTTTAGAGATTAGGGACTACTTGCAATTTCAGCCCTTTTCAGGGCTGCATTACAGCCGTTCATAGGCATTGTTGCTAGGCAGGTCCATGCCAACGCTGTGCTGGGCCTTTAGACAACAGCGTCTGGCTACATCAGCTCAGGCAATTCCTTGCTGCATTTTTTCATTGGCAGGGATGGAAACTGAGGCTTCCTTTGCTGTCCTGCTACCTACAGCACCTCTGCATTCTACACACCTGCCCATTTTTGCTATGCAATTTTTATGTATTTAGCACAATACCACCAAATAGTAAATCACGCCTAAAAAGTAACTTTTAATAGTATCTCTTTAAAACTACCTCTTTAAAATAACATCAAAGACACACAAAACAAATAGCATCGCATGTGCCAGCGTATGGGAGGATAGGAAACTCTCCAAGGATAAACTATCCAGAGCTACCACTCATCCACACCCCATATAGAACAAATGGTCCCGTTTAGTATACCAACACTCAAACCAATTGGGGAAACTGATAATATAGGGTAAGAGCACACTCCCCTTATCAAGATAAATCCCCTACCAAGGTATATTACGGCACCATTTAGTAATACAGTGATAATCACTTATATAAAGACTTATATGAAACATCCATCCCAACATTAAGGGTGGCGTAGCAATTCACTCAGTCCAGGAATATGTGAAAAGAAAAAAGGAACAGTCTCACCAAAATGCCGTTACTCAGGGATGATGTTCCTCTTATTACCACTGTTGAAACTCTCAGACAGGTTGGCCTTAACATGAATCCCCCGGATTTGACCAGGTACTTCCACAGGATCCAGACCTTATGCCCCCTTCTGATTCATAACCAAGCTCCACTCTCAACGCGTTTCCCTTGTCATCAGGAGAGCGGTGTATTATGGACCGTGCATGTCCTCACATAGACAGACACATGCTATCAAAAAAGACCACATAGGTATAATTAGCAAAGAACATATACACTTAGGCGGCGGTAACCGTCTCCCAAAACAGCCTACTCACTGTGGTCCCAGCCTCACACGTACATCAGAACGCCCAGCCATGTCACACTCGGCTGGGTGAATGGGTATTTTAAAGCCGCCGCCACGGCGTGTGACGTCACATCCGCCCATCGGTCACGTGCCCGGAAGATACACACGCCTCCCGATGACGCATGCGAGTCAAGCAAAATGCAAGGTGGAACGCAAACCATTGCGCCTGCGCGGTCGCAGATATCGCGTTTCTATAAGTCGCACTTACAACTTTTTAGTGAGCCCATCCTGAGAAATAGATCTCAGATGAGAAACCACGCACCCCGCAAAATAAACCGTCGCTGTGTATTCACCACACACAGCGGCAGAAGGTCTAAAATGGATATAGCAATACATAAAAAATGGCAAGGAAAATTAGTATGGCAAAACAGAAAAGCCTCAGAAATTACCCCAAAAGAAACAGAGTGAAAATACAATGAGAATATTAGACCAAATTATATTTAAAAACCCCTATTTTCTATTATTATGGGAAACATACTACATATTGGAGCTGATCCATTTGACAAAACTGCCATACTAATTTTCCTTGCCATTTTTTATGTATTGCTATATCCATTTTGGACCTTCTGCCGCTGTGTGTGGTGAATACACAGCGACGGTTTATTTTGCGGGGTGCGTGGTTTCTCATCTGAGATCTATTTCTCAGGATGGGCTCACTAAAAAGTTGTAAGTGCGACTTATAGAAACGCGATATCTGCGACCGCGCAGGCGCAATGGTTTGCGTTCCACCTTGCATTTTGCTTGACTCGCATGCGTCATCGGGAGGCGTGTGTATCTTCCGGGCACGTGACCGATGGGAGGATGTGACGTCACACGCCGTGGCGGCGGCTTTAAAATACCCATTCACCCAGCCGACTGTGACATGGCTGAGCGTTCTGATGTACGTGTGAGGCTGGGACCACAGTGAGTAGGCTGTTTTGGGAGACGGTTACCGCCGCCTAAGTGTATATGTTCTTTGCTAATTATACCTATGTGGTCTTTTTTGATAGCATGTGTCTGTCTATGTGAGGACATGCACGGTCCATAATACACCGCTCTCCTGATGACAAGGGAAACGCGTTGAGAGTGGAGCTTGGTTATGAATCAGAAGGGGGCATAAGGTCTGGATCCTGTGGAAGTACCTGGTCAAATCCGGGGGATTCATGTTAAGGCCAACCTGTCTGAGAGTTTCAACAGTGGTAATAAGAGGAACATCATCCCTGAGTAACGGCATTTTGGTGAGACTGTTCCTTTTTTCTTTTCACATATTCCTGGACTGAGTGAATTGCTACGCCACCCTTAATGTTGGGATGGATGTTTCATATAAGTCTTTATATAAGTGATTATCACTGTATTACTAAATGGTGCCGTAATATACCTTGGTAGGGGATTTATCTTGATAAGGGGAGTGTGCTCTTACCCTATATTATCAGTTTCCCCAATTGGTTTGAGTGTTGGTATACTAAACGGGACCATTTGTTCTATATGGGGTGTGGATGAGTGGTAGCTCTGGATAGTTTATCCTTGGAGAGTTTCCTATCCTCCCATACGCTGGCACATGCGGTGCTATTTGTTTTGTGTGTCTTTGATGTTATTTTAAAGAGGTAGTTTTAAAGAGATACTATTAAAAGTTACTTTTTAGGCGTGATTTACTATTTGGTGGTATTGTGCTAAATACATAATAAAATTTTCATACCTGGTCCAGTTTGCTAATCTATTCAATTATTTCCTGTACTGTGATATGGCTGGTTTCTTGGCAACGGGAATAGATACAAGTATTTGGGCATCAGAGACCAAGGAAGTTTTTTCTGAGGGAAACTTTGTGCAAAAAAAATATACACCATCGATCAATGGGGCCTTTAGAGAACTCACTAAGATTTATAAAAACAGAGTAACCTCCTGGTGGGAGATTCAATCCCTGGAGTGCTATTTAAAAGAAAAGATCGTTCCCAGAAACCTTAGGATATCCCTGACCCCTAATTTCAGATATAAAAACCCGGAGTTAATTTCCAACTGGCAAAAAGAGGTAACGGACTGTTCCCTTAAATTGATGGTTTTGCTATTAGAGGAAGAAAAAAAGAATCTGAGTAATCTGGATGCTTTGTTAAAAGAGCAAACGGAAATAACAAAGAAATTTTCTGGGGATACTGAATTTGTGGCTAAAGAAACAACGCTACAGAATGTCATTGAAAAACATCAATATCATTTAAAGGATAAAAAACACAAATTCTATGTGAGGGATGTGCAAGACTTTAGAGAGAATAAGGCCTATAGTTTTCAAACACAGAGATTCAGTAAACCGAGTGAAACCGAGGGGACGTCAACAGATACAGACTATTCAGATACGGAAGGAGGTGGTAGGAATCGAAAAAACAAATTTGGAGGAAGAGGTAGATTTCAGGGTAGAGGTGCCCATAACCCTGGCCATTTTTTAGAGCAAGGACATTTTTTACGGAGCAAAAAGAATCAGGGAGGGGGGTTCCCCCAGATGGAGCCGCTCAGATCATAAATTTATCCAAAAAAATATTATCAGTCCCTGAAATGGCAGTATTAAGTAAAGGGTTATCATTTGTACCAACCTCTGATTTTAATTTGTTTGAGGCAGTAAAAGATCTGAATCTTTTTGTGAGAAAGCTAAGGTGGAAAAAGCATTTTTGCATTGAAAATAAGAAAGTCTGTAAAGAACAGGGGATCCCAATGGAAATTCTTGATGATGTAAGGTTATTATTTAGTCTAGAGGACCCCAACCCAAATATGGATGGGAAAGGCCCATTCACGGATTTAAAATTAAAGAGCAGTAAAATGCCACCCATTTTGAGTGAAACAACATCTATAGAGATCTTCTGTAACTTGGTTACCAGGGATCTGGAATCATTAAAAATCAAGCACAGAAAAAAATTTAATCTGACCAAAGTTGAAATGGAATGCCTTCTGGACCTGGAAAGAAACAATGAGATTGTGTTTAAACAATCGGATAAAGGGGGCAACATAGTGTTAATGGACACCAGTCATTACAAAGAAATGTGTTTAAAGATCCTGAATGATAGGGAGGGGTATGAAATACTGAGAGAGAATCCTACAGCCGAATATCTCTCTAATCTAAAGGACATCCTGTCCAGAGCTATAGAGAATGGTTTGATTGATAAAACGGAATTTGATTTTCTGTATCCATCATTTCCTGTCATCCCCACTTTCTACTGTCTCCCTAAGATACATAAGGGTCTTGAACCCTTGAAGGGAAGACCCATCGTGTCGGGGATAGGGAGTGTCACCCAGAATACAGGACTCTATATTGACAAACTTCTGAGACCATTTGTATTGGCTTTGGACTCGTATTTAAGAGACACCACGGATCTGTTAAAAAAACTAGAGGGTGTGACTATTGAGAGTGACTGGTTAGTATAGACGTGGAGTCTCTATATTCCTCAATTGAGCACAGGATAGGACTAGAAGCAATTGGATACTTCCTTAAAAAAAGGGGTAGACAATGTGAGAGCCATAACCAATTCATCTTGGAACTCCTGGACTTTGGGCTGAAGTGTAACACATTCCTCTTTGGGGGATCCTTCTTCCACCAGCTCAGGGGTACTGCGATGGGGAGCCCTAGTGCCCCATCGTACGCTAATTTAACCCTGGGTTGGTGGGAGGAGACTGTGGTATTCGGGGAGGAGTCGGCCATTGAGACGGAGAAAATCCTACTTTGGTGTCATTTTATTGACGATGTATTCATGCTTTGGAGAGGATCAGAGGTAGAATTGTCTGAGATGGTATCTGTCCTCAATGCCAATACCCTGGGCCTGAGATTTACCCATGAGGTGAATAGAAAAAAATTGCCATTTCTAGATGTTCTGATAGAAAAAAACGAAAAAGGTGAAATCATCACAAGTACGTACCGTAAGCCCACCGCAACAAATTCTTTGTTAAGGTGGGAAAGTGGACATCCTACTAACTTGAAGAAGGGTATACCGAAAGGGCAGTTTCTTAGACTTAAGAGGAACTGCTCGGAAGAGGGCCTGTTTCTTAGACAATCAGAGGATTTAAGTGACCGTTTAAAAAACAGAGGATACCCAAAAAAAGTGATCAATCAGGCATTCTCAGAGGTTAGATGTAAGGATAGAACAAAAATCTTGAATACCCCGACACAGAGAGAAGAACATAAGGAGGTGATACGTTTTATCACCACGTATAATAATGGTGCAGAAGAGGTACATGATATTCTGAAAAAACACTGGTCCATTTTAAAAATGGACGAGGACATTGCCCCATTGTTACCAGAAAATCCGGCGGTTACTTACAAAAAAGCACGCTCATTGAAGGAAAGACTGGTACATAGTCATTTCTCGGTCAAAAATAATAACAATAAGAAAACATGGCTTCCAAGTGAGATTAATGGATGTTTTAAATGTAGTGGGTGCATAGCCTGCAATTTTATTAAGACTGGGAGACATTTTTACTCTAATGTAATGAACAAACAATATGAAATCAAAAGCTTCATTAACTGTAAATCAAAGGGAGTGATCTACAAGGCCACTTGTAGGTGTAAAAAAGAGTATGTCGGAAAGACAAAGAGGGAATTGAGAAGAAGAGTGGGAGAGCACCTTCGAGACATCAGATTAAAAAATGACACCTCACTGGCACGACATATTAACGATGAACATAACGGGGATCCCAAGTGTATTTCATTCCAAGGGATTGACATTGTACCATCACCAGTGAGGGGAGGGGGACTGGGACAAGAGTATACTTAAACAAGAAACAAAATGGATTTATTGGTTGGGCACTGTTAAACCACGGGGCCTTAATGAAACACTGTCCTTTGCACCCTTTGTGTAGATATGTTAACAGGTGTTAGGAGGGAAAGTCGCCGCCCGAGTGGGGGCACCAACCACCGACTGTTTAGGGTGCCGACCCCCACATGATAGGTAGTAATCAGTTAAGTTTTTGAGGTAATAGCGAGTTTGGTGGTGGTTTTTCTTTTCCTGGGGCCCATTGTTGTTGTTTTTCTGGTTGCCCTTCCTTTATGGTGGTATAAACCCCCCCCCCCCTTCTTGTCTAAAACAGGGTTCTCATATATCCCATTGTTCCGGCTGTTTTGTCAAATGGATCAGCTCCAATATTACAACACATAAGAACACCAGAGTATTGGGCTAAAAAATTGATTTTTATTAAGTACACTTTAAAAGACAAAAAGCGAAAAGATAAATAAATAACACTGCATAAAAACCCAGACCTGGTGCAAAACGAATATATGTATATATCAAAGTTGATTGCAAATAATTTAATAGAGGGTTGATCTAGATGACAGAAAGGTAAGCCCCAAGAAAAATAACAAACAGCAGGCAAAAGATGTCAAACATGCAAAAAAGCTAAAAAGCTAAAAAGACCTTTGTGAAATGCCAAATGCTGAAAGGAAAAAACACTGCTTTAAACCAAAAAGGTTTAGTATTTATGTTTGGTCACAATAAAAAGGGTCCCAACCAGTACATTGTGCAAACAGGTGGGTCCAAATAAGGTAAAGTGACCAGTGCAATTATTATATGCAGACAAAAGTATACATAGAAAGGGCAGACTTAGTCAAAAGGATCCATTACCTCAAAAAAGTAGAGCACCAGGACCGGCAACCTCAACATATGTTTCCAAATGGGTCTTCGTCAGGAGGTGTGGCTTATTAGTGCAAAGCAGGTTTATTTATACAAATCAGTAACCAATCCAAAAAGTCAAAGGGCTGTCATATGACCCAATTCATTAAAGACCATCTGGGGCGAACAGAAAGTGTTGAAGAAAAGAGAGAGCCAATAGTAGCAGGTAATAATGCCTGCGTTTCATTAACAGCGGGGGTGAGCCGCATACGTCATATAAAAGAGGGAATCCTGTTTAGTCCGATCACGTCACTGGCGCATGCGCACTGGACCGCAAACCATAAAACAGGAAGTGCCATGCTTCGGGTAGTGCAGCCTCTGCGTCCCATGTCGCTAGGCAACCGGTGGGCGTGCACCTGTATAGAACCGGAGCACAGACAATTCCATGGATGGCAGGCCAGCTAGACGCGCTCTGTGATCGAACAAAAGGCATAGCTCAGTGGAAAGTAACGGTGGTAAAGATCAGAGGATCCCACGTGACTGTCTAAAGCACACAATATTGTATTGTGTGCACACCGGATCGCAGACAGCTGTATACAAAAACGCTGCACCCAGAATACTCAGATTATAAACATAGATAATAAAGGGACAAACAAGGCTCTAAAGAATACGGCCCTAGGAGATATATTTAGTGATATATAACCATGTATAAGGTATACAGAGTAGAGGAAGAGACAGAAAAAACAGAGGAACGAATAATTGTGAACCACAAGCAAAAGAAATTTTTTTTCCTCTTTTTTTCTTCTTTTTCCTTTTCTTTCTCACAACAGGGAAGGGCAAAATACAGAGTACTCCTACACAGGCCATCGGATGACATCATACGATCCAAAAGGTCACAGATCAAGCACGTTAAGTGATGGAAATGGTACTGAGAAAATAAATAAACATAAGAGAAATTACAAATAAAAAATATAAAAAATATACAGAACAATATAAAAACCTGCAAAAAGAGAGCAGCCTAGCCGATCTTATGGAACCCAAAAATATGAATTACAGAAAGGAAGCAAAACCAAAATTTTCGTTTAGACCTTTCGGAGAAACTGTATCCAGCCTATAAATCCAACGGCTTTCCACCTGGGATAGAGATCTGAACAAATCCCCACCCCTGTTACCCAACGTAACCTGGTCAATCCCCCTTATCTGTAATAAACTCGAGTCACTGTTGTGATATATCCTAAAATGTTTGGCCAAAGTTTTGAGTTGTTCGAAAGATTCCGCTGTCTTAGCCTTATCTATATCGCGGACATGCTCCCGCACTCGTATCTTCAGTTCACGAGTAGTCATGCCTACATAGATTTTTTTACACGGGCAAGTGGCGTAATAAATTACGCCCTTCGAAGAACACGTGAGATGATGAAGAATTTGGTAAGTGCGGGTAGAGGTAGAGTTTGTAAAGTCCTTACATTTAATTAAGTTCAAGCAGGCTTTGCATAACCTGCAAGGAAAAAAGCCTTGATTGTTGGCAGGTGTTCTTTTAGTAGGGACTGCCTGATAATGGCTTCTTACAAGGATATCACCTAAATTTTTTGATCGTCTTGCAGTGATCGAGGGTCTTTGGGGGAGAATCTTTCTGAGATCTGGATCAGTGAAAAGGGTTTTCCAATGTCTGTGTATAATTGCTTGAAAATCTTTCCATTGACTGTGAAAGGTGGTTATAAGTCTAACCGTGTCCTTATTTGTTGAAATATTAGACTGTTCCCGATAAAGTAGATCGTTTCTGGATGAATTTTTAGCGATGTTAAAGCCATGGCGTATCGTCCTATGGCTATAACCCCTAGCCCTAAAGCGATCATAAAGATCTCTTGATTGCTGCCGGAATTGCTCATCTGATGAGCAAATTCGCCTTAGTCTTAAAAATTGGCTGGATGGAATCCCTCTAATTGTTCCAGGTGGATGAGCGGAATCGGCACGTAATAGGGCATTGCTAGAGGTAGGTTTGCGGTAGACACATGTATCTAAATAGCCCCGTTCTGTCCTCTGGATATCAATATCCAAGAAACTGAGCCTGGTACCAAACTGGTAGGTCAATTTTAAATTAATCGTGTTGGAATTAAGACAGTCCATGAAAGCTTGCAGTTCCTGTATAGTGCCCTCCCACAGAAACCACACATCATCGATGTATCGAAGCCAATTGTGCACCCGTTCCGTCTGTTGTAAAGGATTGCATACAAAGATTTCCCTCTCCCAAGCTCCAAGGAAAAGATTAGCGTAGGAGGGGGCACAAGCCGCCCCCATTGCTGTTCCTTGGAGCTGGAGGTATGTCTGGTCTTTAAAGGTAAAGCAGTTATGTGTTAAAATATATTCCAATAACATCAATAGAAGTTCTGAAAGAGATGGTTCCAAGTTGCTATTTTTCAGGAACCAAGAAACTGCTTTTAGACCATCAGAATGACGAATTGAGGTATACAAGCTTTCTATGTCTGCAGTGACCATAAGCATATTGTCCTGTAGATATATATTATCGAAATTGGCTAAAGCAGCTGTAGTATCTTTGAGATACGACGGAAGGGTGGACACAATTGGCTTCAAATAAAAATCGATGAATTGGCAGACACTTTCGCACAAACCCCCATTGCCCGAGACTATGGGTCTACCAGGGGGGTCCAAAGGGTGTTTGTGCACCTTTGGTAAAAGGTAAAAGGTTGGTAACCTTGGCTTGACCGAAATAATGGCATCACAGATTTTCTTGGATATGATCCCCCTGTCAAATGCCTCGAGGATAATGTCATTCAGCTCCTGTTGGAACTTAGGTAGGGGGTCAGAGGAGAGCCTTTTATAGCACACCCGGTCGGATAGTAGTCTAAAAGCCTGCTTCTCATAGAGGGCCTTCGGCCAAATGACCAAATTCCCCCCCTTGTCAGCAGGCTTAAAGACTACATCAGACCAGGCTGCCATGTCCTCCAAAATTCTCCTCTCCTGGATAGACATATTAGATTTGGCCCCTGAGGTGAATGATAAATTTTCAAGCTCATCTGTAACCAGTTTGACAAAAATGTCCACCGCAGGACATGTACTTAAATTTGGGAAATTTTTTGATCTTAAACCCAAAAGGGGGGGGAGATCACTCACCACATTACCACCTTCCTCGTTAGCTAGACTTTCCAAAATGAGAAGAGCTTGTCTTTCTTCTTCTGTATCAAAGATAGTATCAAGCGGGATCTTATCCTTTTCAAAGTGACGTTTGAGAATGATTTTCCTAGCGAATAGGTGGACATCTTTTACGGCCGTGAAACGGTCTAGATGAGAAGATGGAGAAAATGTTAGACCTCTTTTCAAAATTGACTCTTGTGCTTCCGTAAGAAGATGGTCAGATAGGTTAATTACCTTGGGTTGATTATGGGCATCTTTATCCACATTTCTCGGATTCTGTTGATCTCTACGGCCACCATTTCTAGTCCGGATTGATCTGTGACTAGAGAATTCTGCTCCATGGGTAGACATGTTACTGCTAGACACTGAAGATAATGATGTCAAAGATGGAGATCTAGACATAGGCGTATTTTTGATTTTCTTTTTATACTGCCATTTATAAATTTTCCCAGATTCATAGTCGTTTATATCCCTCTTATATTTTTTTTGTTTTTGTGAACAGATTTCCTGTTCATAATTGAGGGCTTCCCCATCAAGTTCTGTAGAAAAAAGAGAGAGTTGTTCGGTGGAAAGTCCCTTCTGTAGGTCCGTATATGTCTCCTTAATTTGTTGGTCCACTTCAGTGATCAATTTCTCTTGTTTGTCAATAATGATAGACATGAAGGAAAGTGAGCATTGACCTGCTGCGTCTTCCCATCTTCCAAGTAGGCCCACATCTTCCAAATCAAAAAGAGGGATGGACCTGTATTCTTAGGCCCCTAGGTACTATTTTCTGCTGGATATAGTTCTCCATAGTTGCTTTGGTCCACCAAAGGCGTGTCCTTTTCTGTATCAAATATTTATATCTCTTTTTAAGTTCCATAAGATCGCTAGTTAGAGCATTAAAACCACTAGCAGTGTTACTTTTAAAAATATCATTGGCCTTACTGCGCCAGGTCTCCTCCCTGGCCTTCAAATCCATGTGGGAACAAGGCAAAATGGAGTCTGTTATAAAAACAGAAAAGATCAGTATACACAAAACCTTGTAAATAGAGTACATAGCCTGTTAAACTGAACAGATATTACAACACATAAGAACACCAGAGTATTGGGCTAAAAAATTGATTTTTATTAAGTACACTTTAAAAGACAAAAAGCGAAAAGATAAATAAATAACACTGCATAAAAACCCAGACCTGGTGCAAAACGAATATATGTATATATCAAAGTTGATTGCAAATAATTTAATAGAGAGTTGATCTAGATGACAGAAAGGTAAGCCCCAAGAAAAATAACAAACAGCAGGCAAAAGATGTCAAACATGCAAAAAAGCTAAAAAGCTAAAAAGACCTTTGTGAAATGCCAAATGCTGAAAGGAAAAAAACACTGCTTTAAACCAAAAAGGTTTAGTATTTATGTTTGGTCACAATAAAAAGGGTCCCAACCAGTACATTGTGCAAACAGGTGGGTCCAAATAAGGTAAAGTGACCAGTGCAATTATTATATGCAGACAAAAGTATACATAGAAAGGGCAGACTTAGTCAAAAGGATCCATTACCTCAAAAAAGTAGAGCACCAGGACCGGCAACCTCAACATATGTTTCCAAATGGGTCTTCGTCAGGAGGTGTGGCTTATTAGTGCAAAGCAGGTTTATTTATACAAATCAGTAACCAATCCAAAAAGTCAAAGGGCTGTCATATGACCCAATTCATTAAAGACCATCTGGGGCGAACAGAAAGTGTTGAAGAAAAGAGAGAGCCAATAGTAGCAGGTAATAATGCCTGCGTTTCATTAACAGCGGGGGTGAGCCGCATACGTCATATAAAAGAGGGAATCCTGTTTAGTCCGATCACGTCACTGGCGCATGCGCACTGGACCGCAAACCATAAAACAGGAAGTGCCATGCTTCGGGTAGTGCAGCCTCTGCGTCCCATGTCGCTAGGCAACCGGTGGGCGTGCACCTGTATAGAACCGGAGCACAGACAATTCCATGGATGGCAGGCCAGCTAGACGCGCTCTGTGATCGAACAAAAGGCAGAGGCTGCACTACCCGAAGCATGGCACTTCCTGTTTTATGGTTTGCAGTCCAGTGCGCATGCGCCAGTGACGTGATCGGACTAAACAGGATTCCCTCTTTTATATGACGTATGCGGCTCACCCCCGCTGTTAATGAAACGCAGGCATTATTACCTGCTACTATTGGCTCTCTCTTTTCTTCAACACTTTCTGTTCGCCCCAGATGGTCTTTAATGAATTGGGTCATATGACAGCCCTTTGACTTTTTGGATTGGTTACTGATTTGTATAAATAAACCTGCTTTGCACTAATAAGCCACACCTCCTGACGAAGACCCATTTGGAAACATATGTTGAGGTTGCCGGTCCTGGTGCTCTACTTTTTTGAGGTAATGGATCCTTTTGACTAAGTCTGCCCTTTCTATGTATACTTTTGTCTGCATATAATAATTGCACTGGTCACTTTACCTTATTTGGACCCAGCTGTTTGCACAATGTACTGGTTGGGACCCTTTTTATTGTGACCAAACATAAATACTAAACCTTTTTGGTTTAAAGCAGTGTTTTTTCCTTTCAGCATTTGGCATTTCACAAAGGTCTTTTTAGCTTTTTAGCTTTTTTGCATGTTTGACATCTTTTGCCTGCTGTTTGTTATTTTTCTTGGGGCTTACCTTTCTGTCATCTAGATCAACCCTCTATTAAATTATTTGCAATCAACTTTGATATATACATATATTCGTTTTGCACCAGGTCTGGGTTTTTATGCAGTGTTATTTATTTATCTTTTCGCTTTTTGTCTTTTAAAGTGTACTTAATAAAAATCAATTTTTTAGCCCAATACTCTGGTGTTCTTATGTGTTGTAATATCTGTTCAGTTTAACAGGCTATGTACTCTATTTACAAGGTTTTGTGTATACTGATCTTTTCTGTTTTTATAACAGACTCCATTTTGCCTTGTTCCCACATGGATTTGAAGGCCAGGGAGGAGACCTGGCGCAGTAAGGCCAATGATATTTTTAAAAGTAACACTGCTAGTGGTTTTAATGCTCTAACTAGCGATCTTATGGAACTTAAAAAGAGATATAAATATTTGATACAGAAAAGGACACGCCTTTGGTGGACCAAAACAACTATGGAGAACTATATCCAGCAGAAAATAGTACCTAGGGGCCTAAGAATACAGGTCCATCCCTCTTTTGATTTGGAAGATGTGGGCCTACTTGGAAGATGGGAAGACGCAGCAGGTCAATGCTCACTTTCCTTCATGTCTATCATTATTGACAAACAAGAGAAATTGATCACTGAAGTGGACCAACAAATTAAGGAGACATATACGGACCTACAGAAGGGACTTTCCACCGAACAACTCTCTCTTTTTTCTACAGAACTTGATGGGGAAGCCCTCAATTATGAACAGGAAATCTGTTCACAAAAACAAAAAAAATATAAGAGGGATATAAACGACTATGAATCTGGGAAAATTTATAAATGGCAGTATAAAAAGAAAATCAAAAATACGCCTATGTCTAGATCTCCATCTTTGACATCATTATCTTCAGTGTCTAGCAGTAACATGTCTACCCATGGAGCAGAATTCTCTAGTCACAGATCAATCCGGACTAGAAATGGTGGCCGTAGAGATCAACAGAATCCGAGAAATGTGGATAAAGATGCCCATAATCAACCCAAGGTAATTAACCTATCTGACCATCTTCTTACGGAAGCACAAGAGTCAATTTTGAAAAGAGGTCTAACATTTTCTCCATCTTCTCATCTAGACCGTTTCACGGCCGTAAAAGATGTCCACCTATTCGCTAGGAAAATCATTCTCAAACGTCACTTTGAAAAGGATAAGATCCCGCTTGATACTATCTTTGATACAGAAGAAGAAAGACAAGCTCTTCTCATTTTGGAAAGTCTAGCTAACGAGGAAGGCGGTAATGTGGTGAGTGATCTCCCCCCCCTTTTGGGTTTAAGATCAAAAAATTTCCCAAATTTAAGTACATGTCCTGCGGTGGACATTTTTGTCAAACTGGTTACAGATGAGCTTGAAAATTTATCATTCACCTCAGGGGCCAAATCTAATATGTCTATCCAGGAGAGGAGAATTTTGGAGGACATGGCAGCCTGGTCTGATGTAGTCTTTAAGCCTGCTGACAAGGGGGGGAATTTGGTCATTTGGCCGAAGGCCCTCTATGAGAAGCAGGCTTTTAGACTACTATCCGACCGGGTGTGCTATAAAAGGCTCTCCTCTGACCCCCTACCTAAGTTCCAACAGGAGCTGAATGACATTATCCTCGAGGCATTTGACAGGGGGATCATATCCAAGAAAATCTGTGATGCCATTATTTCGGTCAAGCCAAGGTTACCAACCTTTTACCTTTTACCAAAGGTGCACAAACACCCTTTGGACCCCCCTGGTAGACCCATAGTCTCGGGCAATGGGGGTTTGTGCGAAAGTGTCTGCCAATTCATCGATTTTTATTTGAAGCCAATTGTGTCCACCCTTCCGTCGTATCTCAAAGATACTACAGCTGCTTTAGCCAATTTCGATAATATATATCTACAGGACAATATGCTTATGGTCACTGCAGACATAGAAAGCTTGTATACCTCAATTCGTCATTCTGATGGTCTAAAAGCAGTTTCTTGGTTCCTGAAAAATAGCAACTTGGAACCATCTCTTTCAGAACTTCTATTGATGTTATTGGAATATATTTTAACACATAACTGCTTTACCTTTAAAGACCAGACATACCTCCAGCTCCAAGGAACAGCAATGGGGGCGGCTTGTGCCCCCTCCTACGCTAATCTTTTCCTTGGAGCTTGGGAGAGGGAAATCTTTGTATGCAATCCTTTACAACAGACGGAACGGGTGCACAATTGGCTTCGATACATCGATGATGTGTGGTTTCTGTGGGAGGGCACTATACAGGAACTGCAAGCTTTCATGGACTGTCTTAATTCCAACACGATTAATTTAAAATTGACCTACCAGTTTGGTACCAGGCTCAGTTTCTTGGATATTGATATCCAGAGGACAGAACGGGGCTATTTAGATACATGTGTCTACCGCAAACCTACCTCTAGCAATGCCCTATTACGTGCCGATTCCGCTCATCCACCTGGAACAATTAGAGGGATTCCATCCAGCCAATTTTTAAGACTAAGGCGAATTTGCTCATCAGATGAGCAATTCCGGCAGCAATCAAGAGATCTTTATGATCGCTTTAGGGCTAGGGGTTATAGCCATAGGACGATACGCCATGGCTTTAACATCGCTAAAAATTCATCCAGAAACGATCTACTTTATCGGGAACAGTCTAATATTTCAACAAATAAGGACACGGTTAGACTTATAACCACCTTTCACAGTCAATGGAAAGATTTTCAAGCAATTATACACAGACATTGGAAAACCCTTTTCACTGATCCAGTTCTCAGAAAGATTCTCCCCCAAAGACCCTCGATCACTGCAAGACGATCAAAAAATTTAGGTGATATCCTTGTAAGAAGCCATTATCAGGCAGTCCCTACTAAAAGAACACCTGCCAACAATCAAGGCTTTTTTCCTTGCAGGTTATGCAAAGCCTGCTTGAACTTAATTAAATGTAAGGACTTTACAAACTCTACCTCTACCCGCACTTACCAAATTCTTCATCATCTCACGTGTTCTTCGAAGGGCGTAATTTATTACGCCACTTGCCCGTGTAAAAAAATCTATGTAGGCATGACTACTCGTGAACTGAAGATACGAGTGCGGGAGCATGTCCGCGATATAGATAAGGCTAAGACAGCGGAATCTTTCGAACAACTCAAAACTTTGGCCAAACATTTTAGGATATATCACAACAGTGACTCGAGTTTATTACAGATAAGGGGGATTGACCAGGTTACGTTGGGTAACAGGGGTGGGGATTTGTTCAGATCTCTATCCCAGGTGGAAAGCCGTTGGATTTATAGGCTGGATACAGTTTCTCCGAAAGGTCTAAACGAAAATTTTGGTTTTGCTTCCTTTCTGTAATTCATATTTTTGGGTTCCATAAGATCGGCTAGGCTGCTCTCTTTTTGCAGGTTTTTATATTGTTCTGTATATTTTTTATATTTTTTATTTGTAATTTCTCTTATGTTTATTTATTTTCTCAGTACCATTTCCATCACTTAACGTGCTTGATCTGTGACCTTTTGGATCGTATGATGTCATCCGATGGCCTGTGTAGGAGTACTCTGTATTTTGCCCTTCCCTGTTGTGAGAAAGAAAAGGAAAAAGAAGAAAAAAAGAGGAAAAAAAATTTCTTTTGCTTGTGGTTCACAATTATTCGTTCCTCTGTTTTTTCTGTCTCTTCCTCTACTCTGTATACCTTATACATGGTTATATATCACTAAATATATCTCCTAGGGCCGTATTCTTTAGAGCCTTGTTTGTCCCTTTATTATCTATGTTTATAATCTGAGTATTCTGGGTGCAGCGTTTTTGTATACAGCTGTCTGCGATCCGGTGTGCACACAATACAATATTGTGTGCTTTAGACAGTCACGTGGGATCCTCTGATCTTTACCACCGTTACTTTCCACTGAGCTATGCCTTTTGTTCGATCACAGAGCGCGTCTAGCTGGCCTGCCATCCATGGAATTGTCTGTGCTCCGGTTCTATACAGGTGCACGCCCACCGGTTGCCTAGCGACATGGGACGCAGAGGCTGCACTACCCGAAGCATGGCACTTCCTGTTTTATGGTTTGCGGTCCAGTGCGCATGCGCCAGTGACGTGATCGGACTAAACAGGATTCCCTCTTTTATATGACGTATGCGGCTCACCCCCGCTGTTAATGAAACGCAGGCATTATTACCTGCTACTATTGGCTCTCTCTTTTCTTCAACACTTTCTGTTCGCCCCAGATGGTCTTTAATGAATTGGGTCATATGACAGCCCTTTGACTTTTTGGATTGGTTACTGATTTGTATAAATAAACCTGCTTTGCACTAATAAGCCACACCTCCTGACGAAGACCCATTTGGAAACATATGTTGAGGTTGCCGGTCCTGGTGCTCTACTTTTTTGAGGTAATGGATCCTTTTGACTAAGTCTGCCCTTTCTATGTATACTTTTGTCTGCATATAATAATTGCACTGGTCACTTTACCTTATTTGGACCCACCTGTTTGCACAATGTACTGGTTGGGACCCTTTTTATTGTGACCAAACATAAATACTAAACCTTTTTGGTTTAAAGCAGTGTTTTTTCCTTTCAGCATTTGGCATTTCACAAAGGTCTTTTTAGCTTTTTAGCTTTTTTGCATGTTTGACATCTTTTGCCTGCTGTTTGTTATTTTTCTTGGGGCTTACCTTTCTGTCATCTAGATCAACCCTCTATTAAATTATTTGCAATCAACTTTGATATATACATATATTCGTTTTGCACCAGGTCTGGGTTTTTATGCAGTGTTATTTATTTATCTTTTCGCTTTTTGTCTTTTAAAGTGTACTTAATAAAAATCAATTTTTTAGCCCAATACTCTGGTGTTCTTATGTGTTGTAATATCTGTTCAGTTTAACAGGCTATGTACTCTATTTACAAGGTTTTGTGTATACTAATCAGCTCCAATATGTAGTATGTTTCCCATAATAATAGAAAATAGGGGTTTTTAAATATAATTTGGTCTAATATTCTCATTGTATTTTCACTCTGTTTCTTTTGGGGTAATTTCTGAGGCTTTTCTGTTTTGCCATACTAATTTTCCTTGCCACTTTTTATGTATTGCTATATCCATTTTGGACCTTCTGCCGCTGTGTGTGGTGAATACACAGCGACGGTTTATTTTGCGGGGTGCGTGGTTTCTCATCTGAGATCTATTTCTCAGGATGGGCTCACTAAAAAGTTGTAAGTGCGACTTATAGAAACGCGATATCTGCGACCGCGCAGGCGCAATGGTTTGCGTTCCACCTTGCATTTTGCTTGACTCGCATGCGTCATCGGGAGGCGTGTGTATCTTCCGGGCACGTGACCGATGGGCGGATGTGACGTCACACGCCGTGGCGGCGGCTTTAAAATACCCATTCACCCAGCCGACTGTGACATGGCTGAGCGTTCTGATGTACGTGTGAGGCTGGGACCACAGTGAGTAGGCTGTTTTTGGAGACGGTTACCGCCGCCTAAGTGTATATGTTCTTTGCTAATTATACCTATGTGGTCTTTTTTGATAGCATGTGTCTGTCTATGTGAGGACATGCACGGTCCATAATACACCGCTCTCCTGATGACAAGGGAAACGCGTTGAGAGTGGAGCTTGGTTATGAATCAGAAGGGGGCATAAGGTCTGGATCCTGTGGAAGTACCTGGTCAAATCCGGGGGATTCATGTTAAGGCCAACCTGTCTGAGAGTTTCAACAGTGGTAATAAGAGGAACATCATCCCTGTTACGGTTGCTGCGAGCACTGGAGACTATGTCCAGATTTCTTGCTACTGCACATGTGCGAGCGCTGGAGACTAAGTCCAGATTTCTTGCTACTGCACATGTGCGAGCGCTGGAGACTAAGTCCAGATTTCTTGCTACTGCACATGTGCGAGCGCTGGAGACTAAGTCCAGATTTCTTGCTACTGCACATGTGCGAGCGCCGGAGACTAAGTCCAATCTTGGAGCCATTGCACATGTGCGGGTGACATCATCGCTGACACGAGGTCACATGTCTCTGACACCTTCTATGCCGATTGGTCGCTGGTCATGTGCTTGTGACGTCTTGCTCGGTGATAGGCCAGCATGACGTCACTCCTGTCGTTCTGGCAGCGGATTGGCTCTGGTGTCCTCCATCTTGGATGAGGCACAGAGTCTATATAAGACCCTGACACACGCCGCATGGTGCTCAGTCCTCTTGGTTCATGCATATGAGTAGACGCTCTGTGCGCGTTCCTCTAGGCATTCCTCTGTCTATGCTAGGTGAGCGCTACCGGCAGGGTAGCGTTCTTATACCTTACAGCTTCGGCTGCTGTCCGTATCCTTACCTCTTAGGGGAGCGGACATAGGCAGGTGCCTGAGGCACATGGTCTGGCTGGGCCTTGTGATTCTACTCGTAGGTGGACGTTGCCGCTAGGGTAACGTTCCTTATACTGCGTCTGGCAGTTGTTCGTATCCTCGCACACTAGGGGAGCGAACAGAGGTAGGAGCTTTGTGCGGCTTACGCTGCTGTTCGTCTCTTTTGCACCACTAGAAGAGCGGACCTAGGCAGGTGCCATATCTAGTGGTTCGTGTCCTCGCACACTAGTGGAGCGAACGCAGGTAGGAGCTTTGTGCGGCTTACGCTGCTGTTCGTCTCTTTTGCACCACTAGAAGAGCGGACCTAGGTAGGTGCCATTTCGCACACATTGCCTTTGTCTCTGTGATTATTAACAGAGATCATTCCACACACCCTCCAAGTAAGGGAGGAATTGCTTTATTTTCTTATTATATCCTTCTGTGAGTTAACAGAGGTATTGCACTCTGCCATAGTCTGCAGCAAAGTCTTTGCACGGTGGACCCTGTCTGATACTCCTTTCGGTTATTATCAGACAGCCCCCCGTAACATTAGGACTGAGCCAAGGGTCTGGCAGTTATGGCAGAATATCAGCAGTTACACCGTTACATACAAGTACTTGAGTCACGGCTCAAGAGTATAGAGGATAAACCTCAGACCATGGTGACATCTGCACATGATCCTCGACTTGCTCTGCCAAACAGATATTCTGGCGATGCCAGATCATGTCGTGGTTTCATTAGTCAGTGTCAGATACACCTAGAGGTCAACTCTTCTCGCTTCTCTACGGAGAGGTCCAGAGTAGGCTTTATCATCTCCTTACTTCAGGACAAAGCCTTAGAATGGGCGACTCCCCTATGGGAGCGCTCTGATGTGGTTACTCTGAGACATCAAGACTTTCTTGATGCTCTTAAGGCGGTATTCATGGGTCCGCAGGTTACCCATGATGCGGCCCTGAGACTGTTAGATCTATCTCAGGGCTCGTTATCCACTAGTTCTTATGCCATTGCTTTTAGAACTCTGGTGGCAGAACTAGATTGGCCAGAGAAGGTGTTGATTCCTATCTTCTGGAGAGGGTTGGCAGGCTATGTCAAGGATGCCCTTGCTACTCGTGAGGTCCCTGCTTCTCTGGAGGACTTGATCACAGTAGCAACGAGGATCAATGTACGCCATAAGGAACGTAGACTCGAGGTCTCTTCCTCACGCCCTAAGCATCGGGCTATTCCAGTTGTTGAGGGTCCACTACCATCTTCCTCAGCATCTGAAACATCTCCCACTCCTATGGAGTTAGGTCATACGTTTTCCAGACTATGCAAGTCTGGTCCTCCTATATGTTATGTATGTCGTCAGGCTGGGCACTATGCCAACAAGTGTCCTAGTCGTCAGGGAAACTCCCTGGCCTAGTAACCATTAGAGGGGGGTTACTAGAGACTAGAGTTGAGCGCGGTTCGTGGTTCGTGGTTCTCCAGTTCGCGGCTCGAGTGATTTTGGGGCATGTTCTAGATCGAACTAGAACTCGAGCTTTTTGCAAAAGCTCGATAGTTCTAGAAACGTTCGAGAACGGTTCTAGCAGCCAAAAAACAGCTAAATCCTAGCTTGGTTTCTGCTGTAATAGTGTAAGTCACTCTGTGAATCAAACTATTATCACATTTCAGTGTATAGTGTGCGTGAACAGCGCCTTCAGATCACTGCTGTTTCTATAATGGCGATCGCCATTTTTTTTTTTTTTCTTGTCTTCCTTCCCTAAGCGCGCGCGTCTTGTGGGGCGGGCCAGCATGTCAGCCAATCACAGACACACACACACCTAAGTGGACTTTGAGCCAGAGAAGCAACGGCATGTGTGATAGGATCTGCATGTCACATGTCCCTGCATTATAAAACCGGACATTTTCTTCACGAACGCCATTATCTGCCTTCTGCGTCTTTGGTGTCAGACATCAGTGTCGCAGCTCCATCCTCCTGAGTCCTATAGCCGATACAGCTGTATGCGCTGCATACACAGCGTTAGACAGCTTAGGGAGAGCACATTCTAGCAGTCCTTTTAAGGGCTCAAAGCGGCAGGGTCAGAGAGCCATAAGTGACAGGTCCTGCAAACAGCAACAGCGTCTGTGTAGCCCAGGTCAGGGATTTCCTCCCTGCATTTCACCATTAGGAGGGAATAGAAAGGCAGGCTTCCATTCCTCTACCCAGAGCACCACAATCCTGCCACTGTACCCTCTTGTCCTCTGCACACTCCAACTCATTCTAAGTAAGCCATTATACTAGCAAACACTCAGTGTACCTAGTGGCATCCTAAACGTGGCTATTGGACTTTGCTATAGTCCCACTAGTGCAAAGACATTAGCAGAGCACATCTGCCTGCATTGCACACTCCAACTTTTTTAAACTAAGCAATTTTACTAGCAAACACTCAGTGTACCTAGTGGCATCCTATACGTGGCTATTGGACTTTGCTATAGTCCCACTAGTGCAAATACATTTGCAGAGCACGTCTGCCTGCATTGCACACTACAACTTTTTTAAACTAAGCAATTTTACTAGCAAACACTCAGTGTACCTAGTGGCATCCTATACGTGGCTATTGGACTTTGCTATAGTCCCACTAGTGCAAAGACATTTGCAGAGCACGTCTGCCTGCATTGCACACTACAACTTTTTTAAACTAAGCAATTTTACTAGCAAACACTCAGTGTACCTAGTGGCATCCTATACGTGGCTATTGGACTTTGCTATAGTCCCACTAGTGCCAAGACATTTGCAGAGCGCATCTGCCTGCGTTGCACACTCCAACTAATTATAACGAAGCCATTATACTAGCAAACACTCAGTGTACCTAGTGGCATCCTATACGTGGCTATTGGACTTTGCTATAGTCCCACTAGTGCAAAGACATTAGCAGAGCACATCTGCCTGCATTGCACACTCCAAGTTTTTTAAACTAAGCAATTTTACTAGCAAACACTCAGTGTACCTAGTGGCATCCTATACGTGGCTATTGGACTTTGCTATAGTCCCACTAGTGCAAAGACATTTGCAGAGCACGTCTGCCTGCATTGCACACTACAACTTTTTTAAACTAATCAATTTTACTAGCAAACACTCAGTGTACCTAGTGGCATCCTATACGTGGCTATTGGACTTTGCTATAGTCCCACTAGTGCAAAGACATTAGCAGAGCACATCTGCCTGCATTGCACACTCCAAGTTTTTTAAACTAAGCAATTTTACTAGCAAACACTCAGTGTACCTAGTGGCATCCTATACGTGGCTATTGGACTTTGCTATAGTCCCACTAGTGCAAAGACATTTGCAGAGCACGTCTGCCTGCATTGCACACTACAACTTTTTTAAACTAAGCAATTTTACTAGCAAACACTCAGTGTACCTAGTGGCATCCTATACGTGGCTATTGGACTTTGCTATAGTCCCACTAGTGCCAAGACATTTGCAGAGCGCATCTGCCTGCGTTGCACACTCCAACTAATTATAACGAAGCCATTATACTAGCAAACACTCAGTGTACCTAGTGGCATCCTATACGTGGCTATTGGACTTTTGTCAATTCACAGTATTGGAACGTTATTTGCATGACATCTGCCTGCATTGCACACTCTAACTTTTTTAAACTCAGCCATTATACTAGCAAACACTCACTGTACCTAGTTGTATCCTAAACGTGGCTATTGTACTTTTGTCAATTCACAGTATTGGAACGTTATTTGCAGCACGTCTGCCTGCATTGCACACTCTAACTTTTTTAAACTCAGCCATTATACTAGCAAACACTCACTGTACCTAGTTGTATCCTAAACGTGGCTATTGTACTTTTGTCAATTCACAGTATTGGAACGTTATTTGCAGCACGTCTGCCTGCATTGCACACTCAAACTTTTTTAAACTCAGCCATTATACTAGCAAACACTCACTGTACCTAGTTGTATCCTAAACGTGGCTATTGTACTTTTGTCAATTCACAGTATTGGAACGTTATTTGCAGCACGTCTGCCTGCATTGCACACTCAAACTTTTTTAAACTCAGCCATTATACTAGCAAACACTCACTGTACCTAGTTGTATCCTAAACGTGGCTATTGTACTTTTGTCAATTCACAGTATTGGAACGTTATTTGCAGGACGTCTGCCTGCATTGCACACTCAAACTTTTTTAAACTCAGTCATTATACTAGCAAACACTCACTGTACCTAGTTGTATCCTAAACGTGGCTATTGTACTTTTGTCAATTCACAGTATTGGAACGTTATTAGCAGCACGTCTGCCTGCATTGCACACTCAAACTTTTTTAAACTCAGCCATTATACTAGCAAACACTCACTGTACCTAGTTGTATCCTAAACGTGGCTATTGTACTTTTGTCAATTCACAGTATTGGAACGTTATTTGCAGGACATCTGCCTGCCTTGCACACTCAAACTTTTTTAAACTCAGCCATTATACTAGCAAACACTCACTGTACCTAGTTGTATCCTAAACGTGGCTATTGTACTTTTGTCAATTCACAGTATTGGAACGTTATTTGCAGGACGTCTGCCTGCATTGCACACTCAAACTTTTTTAAACTCAGCCATTATACTAGCAAACACTCACTGTACCTAGTTGTATCCTAAACGTGGCTATTGTACTTTTGTCAATTCACAGTATTGGAACGTTATTTGCAGCACGTCTGCCTGCATTGCACACTCAAACTTTTTTAAACTCAGCCATTATACTAGCAAACACTCACTGTACCTAGTTGTATCCTAAACGTGGCTATTGTACTTTTGTCAATTCACAGTATTGGAACGTTATTTGCAGGACGTCTGCCTGCATTGCACACTCAAACTTTTTTAAACTCAGCCATTATACTAGCAAACACTCACTGTACCTAGTTGTATCCTAAACGTGGCTATTGTACTTTTGTCAATTCACAGTATTGGAACGTTATTTGCAGGACGTCTGCCTGCATTGCACACTCAAACTTTTTTAAACTCAGCCATTATACTAGCAAACACTCACTGTACCTAGTTGTATCCTAAACGTGGCTATTGTACTTTTGTCAATTCACAGTATTGGAACGTTATTTGCAGCACGTCTGCCTGCATTGCACACTCAAACTTTTTTAAACTCAGCCATTATACTAGCAAACACTCACTGTACCTAGTTGTATCCTAAACGTGGCTATTGTACTTTTGTCAATTCACAGTATTGGAACGTTATTTGCAGGACGTCTGCCTGCATTGCACACTCAAACTTTTTTAAACTCAGCCATTATACTAGCAAACACTCACTGTACCTAGTTGTATCCTAAACGTGGCTATTGTACTTTTGTCAATTCACAGTATTGGAACGTTATTTGCAGGACATCTGCCTGCCTTGCACACTCAAACTTTTTTATACTCAGCCATTATACTAGCAAACACTCACTGTACCTAGTTGTATCCTAAACGTGGCTATTGTACTTTTGTCAATTCACAGTATTGGAACGTTATTTGCAGGACATCTGCCTGCCTTGCACACTCAAACTTTTTTAAACTCAGCCATTATACTAGCAAACACTCACTGTACCTAGTTGTATCCTAAACGTGGCTATTGTACTTTTGTCAATTCACAGTATTGGAACGTTATTTGCAGGACGTCTGCCTGCATTGCACACTCAAACTTTTTTAAACTCAGCCATTATACTAGCAAACACTCACTGTACCTAGTTGTATCCTAAACGTGGCTATTGTACTTTTGTCAATTCACAGTATTGGAACGTTATTTGCAGCACGTCTGCCTGCATTGCACACTCAAACTTTTTTAAACTCAGCCATTATACTAGCAAACACTCACTGTACCTAGTTGTATCCTAAACGTGGCTATTGTACTTTTGTCAATTCACAGTATTGGAACGTTATTTGCAGCACGTCTGCCTGCATTGCACACTCAAACTTTTTTAAACTCAGCCATTATACTAGCAAACACTCACTGTACCTAGTTGTATCCTAAACGTGGCTATTGTACTTTTGTCAATTCACAGTATTGGAACGTTATTTGCAGGACATCTGCCTGCCTTGCACACTCAAACTTTTTTAAACTCAGCCATTATACTAGCAAACACTCACTGTACCTAGTTGTATCCTAAACGTGGCTATTGTACTTTTGTCAATTCACAGTATTGGAACGTTATTTGCAGGACGTCTGCCTGCATTGCACACTCAAACTTTTTTAAACTCAGCCATTATACTAGCAAACACTCACTGTACCTAGTTGTATCCTAAACGTGGCTATTGTACTTTTGTCAATTCACAGTATTGGAACGTTATTTGCAGCACGTCTGCCTGCATTGCACACTCAAACTTTTTTAAACTCAGCCATTATACTAGCAAACACTCACTGTACCTAGTTGTATCCTAAACGTGGCTATTGTACTTTTGTCAATTCACAGTATTGGAACGTTATTTGCAGCACGTCTGCCTGCATTGCACACTCAAACTTTTTTAAACTCAGCCATTATACTAGCAAACACTCACTGTACCTAGTTGTATCCTAAACGTGGCTATTGTACTTTTGTCAATTCACAGTATTGGAACGTTATTTGCAGCACGTCTGCCTGCATTGCACACTCAAACTTTTTTAAACTCAGCCATTATACTAGCAAACACTCACTGTACCTAGTTGTATCCTAAACGTGGCTATTGTACTTTTGTCAATTCACAGTATTGGAACGTTATTTGCAGGACATCTGCCTGCCTTGCACACTCAAACTTTTTTAAACTCAGCCATTATACTAGCAAACACTCACTGTACCTAGTTGTATCCTAAACGTGGCTATTGTACTTTTGTCAATTCACAGTATTGGAACGTTATTTGCAGGACATCTGCCTGCATTGCACACTCAAACTTTTTTAAACTCAGCCATTATACTAGCAAACACTCACTGTACCTAGTTGTATCCTAAACGTGGCTATTGTACTTTTGTCAATTCACAGTATTGGAACGTTATTTGCAGCACGTCTGCCTGCATTGCACACTCAAACTTTTTTAAACTCAGCCATTATACTAGCAAACACTCACTGTACCTAGTTGTATCCTAAACGTGGCTATTGTACTTTTGTCAATTCACAGTATTGGAACGTTATTTGCAGGACATCTGCCTGCCTTGCACACTCAAACTTTTTTAAACTCAGCCATTATACTAGCAAACACTCACTGTACCTAGTTGTATCCTAAACGTGGCTATTGTACTTTTGTCAATTCACAGTATTGGAACGTTATTTGCAGGACATCTGCCTGCATTGCACACTCAAACTTTTTTAAACTCAGCCATTATACTAGCAAACACTCACTGTACCTAGTTGTATCCTAAACGTGGCTATTGTACTTTTGTCAATTCACACTACTGCAAATCTATGTGCAGCACCTCTGCATGACAACCTCGTGCTCTGTTTTTAATAAGCTATAATGATAGCACAAAATACTGCCATTTTGTGGCATCATAGAACTGGCTGTTGTATTCCATTAGTGCCCCACTGGTGACAAGCTATTTCTAGCACCTCTACATCACACCCTCATGCACATTTTGCTACGCTAATGTTATAGCAAACTCATGGAATTCATTGCTGCATTTCATAATTCGGAGGGATAGAAAGTCAGGCTTCCTTTAGCTTTTCCTTCTGTTCATAGACAGCATCTCCAAGACAAATTTCCCCTCCACGTCTAAGTGTGGAGAGGCAGCTAGTGCGCATGCGTGTGCCGATGTACCCCAGCTGCAGCATAATTACAGTGTTTCGCCTAGTGAGTATGCTCAGCCTGACTGTGCCATTCCTGACGCTAAGTTTTCATTTCGGGATACAGCGCATGCTCCCACACTAAGTGTGAAAAGCCTCTTTGCACAGGTGCTTGCATTCCGTGCCGGGTATAAGTCCTGTTTTGGGCATAGACACCATGCTAAAGCTGATAGTCTTTTTTCAGAGATTGTATTTCATGCTACTGAGCATGCTCAGGCACTTCCTGCATCAGAGACTAGGTCCGGTAATGAACTCTTTGGCCCTAGCCCTGATGTGGGGGTCCCATATAGACCACAGGGCATCAGGTGTCCTCCCAAATGGCTTGCAGAGGCCCACACCTATGACTTGTCACCGCATTATTGATGCTCAGACGATGACTGGTGAGGTGTTTGGGTCATGGCAGCCATGAGGTCATCATTGAAGTTGCGTTTCCAAATAGGACGCTAGTTATGCCACTCATGACGTGTCACTCTACTTTTGTCTCCAGGAGGTGCATTGTGGTTCACCCTGGTTTGGGGCGGACCCAGGTTATAAAAGGGGCTGGAGCCAACAAGGAGGTGCGCAGTCTTCTATTATGCTCCGAAAGAGCACACCTCCATGTGTTGAACCCATTGCGGCTTTAGGCCAGAGGTAGGCAGGGATCGGGTGGTGGATGCAGGCCACCACCACAGTTGGTAACGCAGAACGGTTAAGACCAGCTCCTGTCCTAACAGTCCTGCTTGTGCAGCCCAGTGGCATTAACAGGCCTGCTGCTGCTGATGCGCCTGCTGTCCACAGGTGTGGCCCCTACGCACACGGTCAGCGTACTCAATGGCCCCTGTGTTGTTAACAGGGAGTTCCTGGGCTGGGTGGGCATGTGGACCCTGTGACGCTAACAGGGCTCACAGTCTCCAGATCCGAATGGCGTCTAACTCGGTTCAGGCTACTATTAGTTTCATAGCCACACAGCTCTGTATCCTCCACCAAACCTTCAAGTTGCCAACCTCTCCTTTTCCAACTGGGAGCACGGTGGACACTGACTGCTGATGGGGATATATACCTTTCTCTTTCTTTTCTTATTAATTTTCGTTATATAGCGGTCACAGATTATATACCACTTTATCCAAATCTGCCAGTCCCACTGTAACAGATGTTGTTTCTTCAGCAAATGTTACAGTTGCTTAACCACCAAATCCACGGACCAAAACTTTTTTCCCCTTTCCAACACACCTGTTCCCCTTTCCAACAGCATCTGTCCTTTTTCAACTCATTTTGGGATATGACCAAAAGTGCAACTGTGCAGGGACACCGTACTCAACGCCATCTCAGCACAGCAGCCATCCCTCGGTCCCTCCGATGTGGACAAGTAAAAGACCATTTCCTCCTATCCATGACAAAGCGTTGAGATTCACTCTGTGCAGCACTGGTGTTTAGTGGACAAGTAGATCTAAGATTGCGTACCACATTCTGCAGATACTCCTGTATACGTGCGTCTATTTCTATGGCAGGAATTAGTTCGCCAAATTTTGTCTTGTACCGGGGATCTAACAGTGTGGCAACCCAGTATTCAGGATTAGTTCAAATTCATACAATCCGAGGGTCATGTAGGTAGTGCAGCAAGAAGGCGCTCATGTGTCTTGTGCATCCAGGAGGACCAAGTCCTTGGTGTGTTAGTGGCAGAGAGGTGAGAATCGTGCATCCTTCCTCTGCCCTCTCCCCCCAACCTCGCACAACCGAAATGTGAGCAAGCTCTCACTCATCTGCTGAGTCTTCCATGCCCATCGCCAGTTCGTCCTCCATTTCTTCATGGGCTCCTGCACTTTCATCAACACTTTTTGCTGATACTATGCGCCCTTGTTAATCCCTCTCCCTCACCATGACTGCCGCATAGGTGCCGCTGACCATCTGGACCTCGTAGATCTTGTTATCCCTTCCGCATATGACTCCTCCTGTACTTCCTCCCCTTCCTCTTGTCCCAACACCTGACTCCGAATAATAATTACAGTGTGCTCCATCATGTAGATGACCAGAATTGTCACGCTGAGAATGACATTGCCAGTGCTAAACATCTTCGTCGACATTTCAAAACTGTGTAGCAGGGTGCATAGGTCCTTGATCTGACACCACTCCAGCAGCGTGATCTGCACCACCTCTGGATCAAGTTATCCCAGGCTCTATGTCTTACCGTATTTCAGCAGGGCTCTGCGGTGCTGCCACACACGCTGCAACATGTGCAGATTCCAATTCCTGCGTGTCGAAACATCGCATTTACGGCGTTTAACTGCCAGACCCTAAGACTTCCGGAGTGATGAAAGTTGTTGAGCTGCTGTGTGCGCACGATGGAAGTGAGCACATAGCGAGCGTGCCCACTGCACAAGGCCATGTAGGCCGTGATGGTGTTTTAAAAATTGCTGGCGAATTCGGTTCAACACGTGAGCCCTAAAAGGCACGTGTGTCACATTGCCCTGAGGATGGCCCGCAGCCAGGTTTGCATCATTGCCGCACACGGCTGTTAAGTCACCAACGGAGTCCGCTCCGTCAATTTGTACTCCGGTTGCCAGGTGACAACGTGTTCCTTTCATGAATAGTGCTGATGTTGGGAGAGGAGTCGATGCCAGCGGCGCAGGTGGACGCAGGTTAGGCTCACCCACTGGGCTGCATTACTTTGACAGATGCAGAATCTCTGGCTGAATGTAGCTGGTGGGTATCTCACAGATGAAATACCATCATTCAGCTACAACCAATGGGAAGACACCACACCCTTTTTTATGCCCATCCTGTCTGCAGACCACTGCCAGACATAGCTATGAACCTCTGGTTAATTTTACCCCCAGTTCAGTTTTATGATTTTGTGTACTTTTCCTGCTTGCTGTTTATGTACCTTGTTGGCCGATACGCATTTCACCTCTGCTTGTTTTCTGATTCTTTCCTGGCCGTCCCATTCTGTTCCTGTTCCTCAATTAATGTTTTGACCCTGCCTGACTACTATTCTCTGTAATAGCGGTGTGACTCACATTTCCCATACATTTCAAAGTAAAACTTTGACCGCCTGATGGCATTGAGCTCTGCTGCCAGCATAGTAAGGAGGTGTGTGGTAGTCCTTGTGCGCAGTTGCAAGGAAGGGTGGCCTGACCACACAGGGTTTGCGCCAAGGTAGAGGACCCACACGAGGTTGAAGAGGCAGAAGCAGTGTATTAACTTCTACATACAGAACAAGGATTGAAACAACTCGTGGGGACGGCAAGACTTGTACAGCAGACCCTTCTCCATCTCTCACCATAGTTTGCCAGTGCCCAGTCAGTGACATGTAATGACCCTGTCTATGCTTACTGGTCCAAGTATCTGTGTTGAAATGCACCCTGTCGCACACAGATTTTCTCAAGGAAGTGGTGATGTTGTGTGCGACATGCTGGTGTAGCGCGGGCATGCTTTTCTTGGAGAAGCAGTGGTGATTGGGCATCTGGTACTGGGGCACAGCGACAGACATAAGGTCTGTAAAATCCTGTGTGTCCACTACGCGTAAAGGCAGCATTTCGGTAGCCAACAGCTTACAGAGGGATAGAGTCAACCACTTAGCTTTGTCATGGGTCGCAGTAAGTGGCCTTTTATTTGACCACATCTGAGGGACAGAGATCTGGCTGCTGTCTGTAGACAGTGTTGAGTAGGGTGTCCCTGGAAAAATGCAGGTTTGTGAGAAAAGTGCAGGCGGAGACATGATGTTGCCTTCATCTTGCCTTCAGATCTGTTCATCTTGTATCATTTTTAAAAAACACAGCAAGCAAGGGTTACTCCAAGCGGAGTCTACCTTTTTTCCCCAAATTGGGCACACAGACACCCCATCAGTGGCAGGACTTGTGCCCTAGTTGCAAACAGGATGTTTTGATTTGCATCAAGCACATTCCAAATCCACAAGCATTTACTCTCCCCAGGATGACACAGGGGTAGTAAATTCCTTCTGGATCCATGACTTGTTCATTTTGATGAACGTCAGTGTGTCCACATTGTCACTGGACAGACGCGTGCGCTTATCTGTCAGCACACACCCAGCAGCACTGAAGACACGTTCAGAGACAACGCTGGCAGCTGGACACGACAAAATCTTCAAGGCGTAACTGGAGAGCTCTTGACATTTTTCTAGATTTGAAGCACAAAAGGAGCAAGGCTCCATTTGCAAAGTCATTGCATCGATGTTCATTTGGAGATACTCCTGTATCATCCTCTCCATCCGTTGACTATGTGACACACTTGATGTCTCTGGTGGCCTTGCAAAGGAGGGTCTAAAAAAATTATGAAAAGATTCCATAAAATTGCTGTTACCAGCACCAGATACGGTCCTACTGGTACGGGTAGACTGTTGAAGATGACGAGGCCGTCCCATGTTTGTCAAGTTACAACTGGGAGAATCACTCCCTTCACCTGCACGGTTGTTTGGTGGAAAAGCCGAGCTAAGATCGAGTAACAGCTTCTGCTGATACTCCTGCATACGTGCGTCCCTTTCTATGGGTGGAATTATGTCACAAAATTTGGACTTGTCCCGGGGATCTAATAGTGTGGCAAGCCAGTAGTCATCATCACTTCTAATTTTGACAATACGAGGGTCATGTTGGAGGTAGTGCAACAAGAAGGCACTCATGTGTCTTGCGCAGCCATGCGGACCAAGTCCACGCTGTGTTTGTGGCATAGAGGTGCTAACCGTTCTTTCTTCCTCTGTCATCTCCCCCCAACCTCTTTCAACTTAAATTTGACCAAGGTCCCCCTCATCAGCTGAGTCTTCCATGTCCATGGACAGTTCGTCCTCCATATCTTCATGTCCTCCTGCACCTTCCTCAACATCTCGCCTGCTACCATGCGCCCTTGTTGATCCCTGTCCCCCATGGTCCCATGCCTGCCGCGTTGGTGATGATGAACGTCTGGACCTTGGTGATGTTGTTGTGTCTTGCGCATATGAATCCTCCTGTAGTTCCTCCCCTTCCTGTTGTCCCACCCCCTGACTCCGAATAGTGTTTAGCGTGTGCTCCAGCATGTAAATGACTGTAATCGTCATGCTGATAATGGCATTGTCAGCGCTAAACATATTCGTCGCCATGTCGAAACTGTGCAGAAGGGTGCATAGGTCCGTGATCTGAGATCACTCCATCAGGGTGATCTGCCCCACCTCTGCATCTCGTTGGCCCAGGCTATACGTCATGACGTATTGCACCAGGGCTCTGCGGTGCTGCCACAGTCGCTGTAACATGTGGAGAGTTGAATTCCAGCGTGTCGCCACATCGCATTTCAGGCGATGAACCGAAAGACTTCTGGAGCGATGCAAGTCGCTCAGCTGCGGCGCTTGAACGGCGGAAGTGAGCACTGCAGACAGTTTCCGTGCCCTGGTCAGAAGGCCATCTAGGCCGGGATAGTGTGTTAAAAATTGCTGGACAACAAGGTTCAACACGTGAGCCATACAAGGCACGTGTGTCACCTTGCCCAGGCGAAGGGCCGCACCCAGGTTTGCAGCATTGTCGCACACGGCCTTACCAGGCTGCAGGTTGAGTGGAGACAACCATTTATTAAACTCGGACCGCAGAGCTGACCACAACTCCTCAGCTGTGTGACTCTTATTCCCAAGACATGTCAAGCTAAAGACCGCCTGATGCCGTTGCGCTCTGCTGCCAGCATAGTAATGAGGGGTGCGTGATTCCTTCTGCGCAGTGAGAACGCTGGTGGCCTGACCAGGCAGGCTTGGGGCGGAGGTGGAGGACCCAGATGAGGTGGAGGATGCAGAAGCAGTGGCGGAACTTGGACAGACAGAGGATTGACACACAAGTCGTGGGGACGGCAAGACTTGTGCAGCAGACCCTTCACCATCTATCACCATAGTTACCCAGTGCCCAGTCAGCGACATGTAACGTCCCTGTCCATGCTTACTGGTCCAAGTATCGGTGCTGAAATTCACCGGTTCACACACAGAGTTTCTCAAGGAAGCGGTGATATTGTGTGCGACATGCTGGTGTAGCGCGGGCACACCTTTCTTAGAGAAGTAGTGGCGACTAGGCATCTGGTACTTGGGCACAGCGACAGATATAAGGTCTCTAAAATCCTGTGTGTCCACTAGGCGGAAAGGCAGCATTTCTGTAGCCAACAGCTTACAGAGGGATAGAGTCAACCTCTTCGCTTTGTCATGGGTCGAAGGAAGTGGCCTTTTATTTGACCACATCTGAGGGACAGAGATCTGGCTGCTGTGTGTAGACGGTGTTGAGTAGGGTGTCCCTGGAAAAATGCAGCTTTGGGAGGAAAGTGCAGGCGGAGACATGATGTTGCCTTCATCCAAAGTTGGTGCTATCGATGTCTGAGAGAGCTGTACACACTTACTTGTTTCCCCTTCCAAACCAACTGACGACCTACCAAGCAAACTGCCTGTTGCGGTTACAGTGGTGGAAGTTGTGGGTGGAAAAACAGGTGTGACAGCTGTCCCCACAGTCCTAGAAGATGACGAGCGCGCGGATGCCCTGGAAGGGGCAGGCGGTGGATGGTTGGCTCCACTAGGCCGCATTGCAGCACGGTGAGCTTCCCACCAGGCCATATGATATTTATTCATGTGACGATTCATGGAAGAAGTTGTCAAACTGCTGAGGTTTTGACCTCTACTAAGATAACCATGGCAAATGTTACAGATCACATAATTTGGCCGATCTTTTTTTATGTCAAAAAAGGACCAGGCTAGGCAAGGCTTAGAGGCCATGCGACCTGTTGATCCACCCCGAATAATGCTCAGAGGCAGAGTGGTGGCTGAGGATGCAGTTGTAGACGTGCTACCAGTGCTCCGACTGTGTCCAGGAAGGCGCCAGGTTACTTCGACGTCGGTTGCATCCTCCTCCACCGCCTCTATTGACCTCCTCGAGTGTCTGACTGTGGGTTGACAGTAGGTGGGATCTAGAACTTCATCATCAATTGTTGTGTTTGCACTCCCCTCCCCCTCAGACCGAGTTTCTTCTTGCCCTGACCGAATATTTAAGTTGTCATCCCAATCGGGTATCTGCGTCTCATCTTCATCAGTATGTTCCTCATTGCCTATAACCACAGTTGTTGGAAAGGCAGCATTTTGGTAGCCAACAGTTTGCATTTTATGAAAGTCAACCTCCAAGCCATGTCATGCCCTTCTAAAAGCATGTATAACACAGCGAGGGGACTCCAACCACAGTCTCCCTCGTTGCCACTCACTGGGCCACACACACCCCACTTGACTGGCATCGGTTGAGCCCCCTTTTGAAAAAGAAAAAGATGCTTTGCATGAAGCACTCTCAAAAATACGCGTGCCTTTCCCGTCCCCTGGCTGACCCCGGGGAAGAAAAGTCCTCTGAGAGCCATGACTTGTTCATCTTGGTTCTTTTAGAAACACAGCGAGGGGACTCCAACCACAGTCTCCCTCGTTGCCACTCACTGGGCCACACACACCCCACTTGACTGGCATCGGTTGAGCCCCCTTTTGAAAAAGAAAAAGATGCTTTGCATGAAGCACTCTCAAAAATACGCGTGCCTTTCCCGTCCCCTGGCTGACCCCGGGGAAGAAAAGTCCTCTGAGAGCCATGACTTGTTCATCTTGGTTCTTTTAGAAACACAGCGAGGGGACTCCAACCACAGTCTCCCTCGTTGCCACTCACTGGGCCACACACACCCCACTTGACTGGCATCGGTTGAGCCCCCTTTTGAAAAAGAAAAAGATGCTTTGCATGAAGCACTCTCAAAAATACGCGTGCCTTTCCCGTCCCCTGGCTGACCCCGGGGAAGAAAAGTCCTCTGAGAGCCATGACTTGTTCATCTTGGTTCTTTTAGAAACACAGCGAGGGGACTCCAACCACAGTCTCCCTCGTTGCCACTCACTGGGCCACACACACCCCACTTGACTGGCATCGGTTGAGCCCCCTTTTGAAAAAGAAAAAGATGCTTTGCATGAAGCACTCTCAAAAATACGCGTGCCTTTCCCGTCCCCTGGCTGACCCCGGGGAAGAAAAGTCCTCTGAGAGCCATGACTTGTTCATCTTGGTTCTTTTAGAAACACAGCGAGGGGACTCCAACCACAGTCTCCCTCGTTGCCACTCACTGGGCCACACACACCCCACTTGACTGGCATCGGTTGAGCCCCCTTTTGAAAAAGAAAAAGATGCTTTGCATGAAGCACTCTCAAAAATACGCGTGCCTTTCCCGTCCCCTGGCTGACCCCGGGGAAGAAAAGTCCTCTGAGAGCCATGACTTGTTCATCTTGGTTCTTTTAGAAACACAGCGAGGGGACTCCAACCACAGTCTCCCTCGTTGCCACTCACTGGGCCACACACACCCCACTTGACTGGCATCGGTTGAGCCCCCTTTTGAAAAAGAAAAAGATGCTTTGCATGAAGCACTCTCAAAAATACGCGTGCCTTTCCCGTCCCCTGGCTGACCCCGGGGAAGAAAAGTCCTCTGAGAGCCATGACTTGTTCATCTTGGTTCTTTTAGAAACACAGCGAGGGGACTCCAACCACAGTCTCCCTCGTTGCCACTCACTGGGCCACACACACCCCACTTGACTGGCATCGGTTGAGCCCCCTTTTGAAAAAGAAAAAGATGCTTTGCATGAAGCACTCTCAAAAATACGCGTGCCTTTCCCGTCCCCTGGCTGACCCCGGGGAAGAAAAGTCCTCTGAGAGCCATGACTTGTTCATCTTGGTTCTTTTAGAAACACAGCGAGGGGACTCCAACCACAGTCTCCCTCGTTGCCACTCACTGGGCCACACACACCCCACTTGACTGGCATCGGTTGAGCCCCCTTTTGAAAAAGAAAAAGATGCTTTGCATGAAGCACTCTCAAAAATACGCGTGCCTTTCCCGTCCCCTGGCTGACCCCGGGGAAGAAAAGTCCTCTGAGAGCCATGACTTGTTCATCTTGGTTCTTTTAGAAACACAGCGAGGGGACTCCAACCACAGTCTCCCTCGTTGCCACTCACTGGGCCACACACACCCCACTTGACTGGCATCGGTTGAGCCCCCTTTTGAAAAAGAAAAAGATGCTTTGCATGAAGCACTCTCAAAAATACGCGTGCCTTTCCCGTCCCCTGGCTGACCCCGGGGAAGAAAAGTCCTCTGAGAGCCATGACTTGTTCATCTTGGTTCTTTTAGAAACACAGCGAGGGGACTCCAACCACAGTCTCCCTCGTTGCCACTCACTGGGCCACACACACCCCACTTGACTGGCATCGGTTGAGCCCCCTTTTGAAAAAGAAAAAGATGCTTTGCATGAAGCACTCTCAAAAATACGCGTGCCTTTCCCGTCCCCTGGCTGACCCCGGGGAAGAAAAGTCCTCTGAGAGCCATGACTTGTTCATCTTGGTTCTTTTAGAAACACAGCGAGGGGACTCCAACCACAGTCTCCCTCGTTGCCACTCACTGGGCCACACACACCCCACTTGACTGGCATCGGTTGAGCCCCCTTTTGAAAAAGAAAAAGATGCTTTGCATGAAGCACTCTCAAAAATACGCGTGCCTTTCCCGTCCCCTGGCTGACCCCGGGGAAGAAAAGTCCTCTGAGAGCCATGACTTGTTCATCTTGGTTCTTTTAGAAACACAGCGAGGGGACTCCAACCACAGTCTCCCTCGTTGCCACTCACTGGGCCACACACACCCCACTTGACTGGCATCGGTTGAGCCCCCTTTTGAAAAAGAAAAAGATGCTTTGCATGAAGCACTCTCAAAAATACGCGTGCCTTTCCCGTCCCCTGGCTGACCCCGGGGAAGAAAAGTCCTCTGAGAGCCATGACTTGTTCATCTTGGTTCTTTTAGAAACACAGCGAGGGGACTCCAACCACAGTCTCCCTCGTTGCCACTCACTGGGCCACACACACCCCACTTGATTGGCATCGGTTGAGCCCCCTTTTGAAAAAGAAAAAGATGCTTTGCATGAAGCACTCTCAAAAATACGCGTGCCTTTCCCGTCCCCTGGCTGACCCCGGGGAAGAAAAGTCCTCTGAGAGCCATGACTTGTTCATCTTGGTTCTTTTAGAAACACAGCGAGGGGACTCCAACCACAGTCTCCCTCGTTGCCACTCACTGGGCCACACACACCCCACTTGACTGGCATCGGTTGAGCCCCCTTTTGAAAAAGAAAAAGATGCTTTGCATGAAGCACTCTCAAAAATACGCGTGCCTTTCCCGTCCCCTGGCTGACCCCGGGGAAGAAAAGTCCTCTGAGAGCCATGACTTGTTCATCTTGGTTCTTTTAGAAACACAGCGAGGGGACTCCAACCACAGTCTCCCTCGTTGCCACTCACTGGGCCACACACACCCCACTTGACTGGCATCGGTTGAGCCCCCTTTTGAAAAAGAAAAAGATGCTTTGCATGAAGCACTCTCAAAAATACGCGTGCCTTTCCCGTCCCCTGGCTGACCCCGGGGAAGAAAAGTCCTCTGAGAGCCATGACTTGTTCATCTTGGTTCTTTTAGAAACACAGCGAGGGGACTCCAACCACAGTCTCCCTCGTTGCCACTCACTGGGCCACACACACCCCACTTGACTGGCATCGGTTGAGCCCCCTTTTGAAAAAGAAAAAGATGCTTTGCATGAAGCACTCTCAAAAATACGCGTGCCTTTCCCGTCCCCTGGCTGACCCCGGGGAAGAAAAGTCCTCTGAGAGCCATGACTTGTTCATCTTGGTTCTTTTAGAAACACAGCGAGGGGACTCCAACCACAGTCTCCCTCGTTGCCACTCACTGGGCCACACACACCCCACTTGACTGGCATCGGTTGAGCCCCCTTTTGAAAAAGAAAAAGATGCTTTGCATGAAGCACTCTCAAAAATACGCGTGCCTTTCCCGTCCCCTGGCTGACCCCGGGGAAGAAAAGTCCTCTGAGAGCCATGACTTGTTCATCTTGGTTCTTTTAGAAACACAGCGAGGGGACTCCAACCACAGTCTCCCTCGTTGCCACTCACTGGGCCACACACACCCCACTTGACTGGCATCGGTTGAGCCCCCTTTTGAAAAAGAAAAAGATGCTTTGCATGAAGCACTCTCAAAAATACGCGTGCCTTTCCCGTCCCCTGGCTGACCCCGGGGAAGAAAAGTCCTCTGAGAGCCATGACTTGTTCATCTTGGTTCTTTTAGAAACACAGCGAGGGGACTCCAACCACAGTCTCCCTCGTTGCCACTCACTGGGCCACACACACCCCACTTGACTGGCATCGGTTGAGCCCCCTTTTGAAAAAGAAAAAGATGCTTTGCATGAAGCACTCTCAAAAATACGCGTGCCTTTCCCGTCCCCTGGCTGACCCCGGGGAAGAAAAGTCCTCTGAGAGCCATGACTTGTTCATCTTGGTTCTTTTAGAAACACAGCGAGGGGACTCCAACCACAGTCTCCCTCGTTGCCACTCACTGGGCCACACACACCCCACTTGACTGGCATCGGTTGAGCCCCCTTTTGAAAAAGAAAAAGATGCTTTGCATGAAGCACTCTCAAAAATACGCGTGCCTTTCCCGTCCCCTGGCTGACCCCGGGGAAGAAAAGTCCTCTGAGAGCCATGACTTGTTCATCTTGGTTCTTTTAGAAACACAGCGAGGGGACTCCAACCACAGTCTCCCTCGTTGCCACTCACTAGGCCACACACACCCCACTTGACTGGCATCGGTTGAGCCCCCTTTTGAAAAAGAAAAAGATGCTTTGCATGAAGCACTCTCAAAAATACGCGCGCCTTTCCCGTCCCCTGGCTGACCCCGGGGAAGAAAAGTCCTCTGAGAGCCATGACTTGTTCATCTTGGTTCTTTTAGAAACACAGCGAGGGGACTCCAACCACAGTCTCCCTCGTTGCCACTCACTGGGCCACACACACCCCACTTGACTGGCATCGGTTGAGCCCCCTTTTGAAAAAGAAAAAGATGCTTTGCATGAAGCACTCTCAAAAATACGCGCGCCTTTCCCGTCCCCTGGCTGACCCCGGGGAAGAAAAGTCCTCTGAGAGCCATGACTTGTTCATCTTGGTTCTTTTAGAAACACAGCGAGGGGACTCCAACCACAGTCTCCCTCGTTGCCACTCACTGGGCCACACACACCCCACTTGACTGGCATCGGTTGAGCCCCCTTTTGAAAAAGAAAAAGATGCTTTGCATGAAGCACTCTCAAAAATACGCGTGCCTTTCCCGTCCCCTGGCTGACCCCGGGGAAGAAAAGTCCTCTGAGAGCCATGACTTGTTCATCTTGGTTCTTTTAGAAACACAGCGAGGGGACTCCAACCACAGTCTCCCTCGTTGCCACTCACTGGGCCACACACACCCCACTTGACTGGCATCGGTTGAGCCCCCTTTTGAAAAAGAAAAAGATGCTTTGCATGAAGCACTCTCAAAAATACGCGTGCCTTTCCCGTCCCCTGGCTGACCCCGGGGAAGAAAAGTCCTCTGAGAGCCATGACTTGTTCATCTTGGTTCTTTTAGAAACACAGCGAGGGGACTCCAACCACAGTCTCCCTCGTTGCCACTCACTGGGCCACACACACCCCACTTGACTGGCATCGGTTGAGCCCCCTTTTGAAAAAGAAAAAGATGCTTTGCATGAAGCACTCTCAAAAATACGCGTGCCTTTCCCGTCCCCTGGCTGACCCCGGGGAAGAAAAGTCCTCTGAGAGCCATGACTTGTTCATCTTGGTTCTTTTAGAAACACAGCGAGGGGACTCCAACCACAGTCTCCCTCGTTGCCACTCACTGGGCCACACACACCCCACTTGACTGGCATCGGTTGAGCCCCCTTTTGAAAAAGAAAAAGATGCTTTGCATGAAGCACTCTCAAAAATACGCGTGCCTTTCCCTCCCCTGGCTGACCCCGGGGAAGAAAAGTCCTCTGAGAGCCATGACTTGTTCATCTTGGTTCTTTTAGAAACACAGCGAGGGGACTCCAACCACAGTCTCCCTCGTTGCCACTCACTGGGCCACACACACCCCACTTGACTGGCATCGGTTGAGCCCCCTTTTGAAAAAGAAAAAGATGCTTTGCATGAAGCACTCTCAAAAATACGCGTGCCTTTCCCGTCCCCTGGCTGACCCCGGGGAAGAAAAGTCCTCTGAGAGCCATGACTTGTTCATCTTGGTTCTTTTAGAAACACAGCGAGGGGACTCCAACCACAGTCTCCCTCGTTGCCACTCACTGGGCCACACACACCCCACTTGACTGGCATCGGTTGAGCCCCCTTTTGAAAAAGAAAAAGATGCTTTGCATGAAGCACTCTCAAAAATACGCGTGCCTTTCCCGTCCCCTGGCTGACCCCGGGGAAGAAAAGTCCTCTGAGAGCCATGACTTGTTCATCTTGGTTCTTTTAGAAACACAGCGAGGGGACTCCAACCACAGTCTCCCTCGTTGCCACTCACTGGGCCACACACACCCCACTTGACTGGCATCGGTTGAGCCCCCTTTTGAAAAAGAAAAAGATGCTTTGCATGAAGCACTCTCAAAAATACGCGTGCCTTTCCCGTCCCCTGGCTGACCCCGGGGAAGAAAAGTCCTCTGAGAGCCATGACTTGTTCATCTTGGTTCTTTTAGAAACACAGCGAGGGGACTCCAACCACAGTCTCCCTCGTTGCCACTCACTGGGCCACACACACCCCACTTGACTGGCATCGGTTGAGCCCCCTTTTGAAAAAGAAAAAGATGCTTTGCATGAAGCACTCTCAAAAATACGCGTGCCTTTCCCGTCCCCTGGCTGACCCCGGGGAAGAAAAGTCCTCTGAGAGCCATGACTTGTTCATCTTGGTTCTTTTAGAAACACAGCGAGGGGACTCCAACCACAGTCTCCCTCGTTGCCACTCACTGGGCCACACACACCCCACTTGACTGGCATCGGTTGAGCCCCCTTTTGAAAAAGAAAAAGATGCTTTGCATGAAGCACTCTCAAAAATACGCGTGCCTTTCCCGTCCCCTGGCTGACCCCGGGGAAGAAAAGTCCTCTGAGAGCCATGACTTGTTCATCTTGGTTCTTTTAGAAACACAGCGAGGGGACTCCAACCACAGTCTCCCTCGTTGCCACTCACTGGGCCACACACACCCCACTTGACTGGCATCGGTTGAGCCCCCTTTTGAAAAAGAAAAAGATGCTTTGCATGAAGCACTCTCAAAAATACGCGTGCCTTTCCCGTCCCCTGGCTGACCCCGGGGAAGAAAAGTCCTCTGAGAGCCATGACTTGTTCATCTTGGTTCTTTTAGAAACACAGCGAGGGGACTCCAACCACAGTCTCCCTCGTTGCCACTCACTGGGCCACACACACCCCACTTGACTGGCATCGGTTGAGCCCCCTTTTGAAAAAGAAAAAGATGCTTTGCATGAAGCACTCTCAAAAATACGCGTGCCTTTCCCGTCCCCTGGCTGACCCCGGGGAAGAAAAGTCCTCTGAGAGCCATGTCCACATTGTCAGTGGACAGACACGTGTGCTTATCTGCCAGCAGACCCACAGCAGCACTGAAGACAGGTTCAGAGAGAACGCTGGCTGCAGGACACGACAAGATCCCCAAGACGTACGTGGCGAGCTCAGGCAATTTATCAAGATTGGAAGCCAAGAATGAGCAGGGCTCAAGTTGCACAATAATGGCATGTTTCCTTGCATATACTCATATATCTGTGTGTCCTCCTCTTTTTCCTTGTCCAGCTCTTTTGTTTTCGCATGAGTATATGTCCTTGTCACTTTCCCATGTGTTGTGAGTTGTTTGTGACCTTTTGGACACCTTTGAGGGTGTTTTCTAGGTGTTTTTCTGTGTTTGTGATTGCCTGCCATTGTTTCCTATGCAGTTCGAGTTCGGTTCGTCGAACGTTCGACGAACCGAACTCGAACGGGAGGTCCGTTCGGCGAACCAACCTCGAGCCGAACCGCGACCGGTTCGCTCATCTCTACTAGAGACGTCTTCTGCACCCTCTAAGTGTTGTATCCCAGGTCAGCTCTCGTTATCTGAGAATACATGGCCTATTATGGCTTTTGTGGATTCCGGAGCTGACGGGATTTTTGTGTCCTCAGGATTTGTAAAGGGACACAATATTCCCTCTATCATGTTAGAGGCGCCTATTCCTGTCCGTGTTGTTAATGGAACTATGTTGTCTGACTCCATTACATTGAGGACAGTTCCCTTGCGCCTTTCCCTGTCTCAGGGTCACATAGAGGAGATTTCTTTTCTTGTTTTGCCTGAGGGTATAGACGACGCCCTTCTGGGTCTTCCATGGCTTCGGACTCATGCTCCTCACATTGACTGGGAGTCTGACAGCATTATTAGTTGGGGTTCGAAATGTCAGTCCCGATGCCTTCCCTTACCACCTAAGGTCGTTGCGGTTGCATCAACTGATCTCTCTCCCATACCTACACCCTATTTGGATTTCGCTGACGTGTTCTCCAAACAGGGTGCTGAGGTTCTTCCACCCCATAGGCCGTATGACTGTGCCATAGACCTTATCCCAGGTTCGGTTCCACCTAAAGGCAGGGTTTACCCCCTGTCGATACCTGAGTCGGAGGCCATGTCGACCTATATAAGAGAGAGTTTAGAGAAGGGGTTCATTCGTAAGTCTGTCTCTCCCGCGGGAGCTGGGTTTTTCTTTGTTCGGAAGAAAGAGGGTGATTTGCGTCCCTGCATAGATTACAGGGGTCTCAACGCAATCACAATAAAGAACAAATACCCATTACCTTTAATTTCGGAGCTCTTTGACAGACTGAGAGGAGCTCAAGTTTTTACAAAGTTGGATCTGCGGGGTGCGTATAACTTGGTACGAATTCGAAAGGGTGACGAATGGAATACCGCTTTTAACACCCGAGACGGTCACTATGAATACCTCGTCATGCCTTTTGGGTTATGTAATGCACCCGCAGTATTTCAGGACTTCGTAAACGATGTGTTCAGGGATTTACTGTTATCCTCAGTAGTGGTGTATCTGGACGACATCCTGATTTTTTCTCCTGATCTGGAGACTCATCGTCAGGATGTCGTTCGTGTCCTTTCCCGTTTAAGGGAGCACTCATTGTTTGCTAAACTCGAGAAATGTGTATTCGAGCAGTCCTCATTGCCTTTTTTGGGTTACATTATCTCACAAGAGGGTCTGGCTATGGATCCTGCGAAGCTCTCTGCTGTCCTGCAATGGTCCGAACCTCATTCCTTGAAGGCGGTGCAACGCTTCTTAGGATTCATAAATTATTACAGGCAGTTCATACCCCATTTTTCTACTTTGGTGGCCCCTTTGGTGGCCTTGACTAAGAAAGGTGCTAATCCCAAAGCCTGGTCTACTGAGACATCTAAGGCTTTTGAGACAGTAAAAAGACACTTTTCAACTGCTCCCGTTCTTCAAAGACCCGATGAGAATAAGCCCTTCCTCTTAGAGGTTGATGCCTCTTCAGTGGGTGCTGGTGCGGTCTTGTATCAAAAGAACGGTGCAGGTAGAAAAAGGCCGTGTTTCTTCTTTGCTAAAACCTTTTCACCGGCAGAGAGAAACTATACCATTGGGGATAGGGAACTGCTCGCCTTGAGATTAGCCTTGGAGGAGTGGCGTCACTTGCTGGAAGGAGCGAAACATCCTTTCCAGGTCTATACAGACCATAAGAATCTGACGTACTTACAAACCGCTCAGCGTCTGAATCCTCGCCAAGCCCGCTGGTCCTTGTTTTTCTCCCGCTTTCACTTCTCCATCAACTATCTGTCTGGGAGTAAGAATAACAAGGCAGACGCCCTGTCTCGCTCTATGCTTTCTACCCAGGAAGAGATTGACGAACCTCGTCTTATCCTTCCCTCCAGGGTTTTTCATACGCTCTCCCCTGTGACGTTAGACCAAATCCCACCGGGCAAGACCTTTGTTCCGCCTGATCGACAGAATGATATACTGTCATGGGCCCACACCTCAAAGGTGGGTGGGCATTTTGGTATTAGGCGGACACGAGAGTTACTGGAGAGGTGGTATTGGTGGCCACACTTAGCCAGCCACGTCAAGAGATATGTCGGTTCCTGCTACTCGTGTGCTCGCAACCGTCCATTACGGCAGAGACCGGCTGGGCTCTTGCATCCTTTACCAGTGCCAGATAGACCATGGGAGGTGGTAGGCATGGACTTTGTGGGTGATCTTCCATGTTCACAGGGACATAGATTTGTGTGGGTCATTACGGACCATTTCTCCCGGATGGTTCATCTCGTACCGTTATCGAGAATCCCATCTTCCAGGGTACTAGCCAAACTATTCCTCAAGCATGTCTTTAGGCTTCACGGGATGCCAGATCGTATCATTTGTGATAGAGGCCCGCAATTTACTTCACGTTTCTGGCGAGATCTTTGTAGCCTTCTGCAAATTGAGTTGAATCTCTCTTCGGCATACCATCCGGAGACTAATGGTTTGGTTGAACGTACCAATCAATCTATGATTATATACCTTCGACACTTTGTTGCTGAGAACCACGATAACTGGTCCTCCCTCCTACCCTGGGCAGAATTTGCCCTTAACAATTCGCTGGCTGAGGCCACTGGGCAGACACCGTTCGTACTCAATAATGGGCAACACCCTAGGGTACCGGTACCGTTTCCCGCTGCTGCACCTCCTCCTCTTGTGGCCGACTGGGCAACTAATGCCAGAGAGGTTTGGGATCGGACTCAAGAGTCGATCCAAGCAGCTAAGGACCGTATGAAGACGGTGTCCGATCGGTTTCGTCGCCCGGCTCCTGTTTTTTCTCCAGGGGACTTTGTGTGGCTCTCTGCAAAACACGTGAGACTTAGAGTGAGCTCTGTCAAATTTGCTCCTCGCTTCCTGGGTCCTTATGAGGTTCTTCGACAGGTAAATCCTGTAGTCTATCAATTGAAGTTACCTGTCCATCTTAGGATTCATGACAAATTCCATGTCTCACTGCTAAAGCCGGCTATTTTACCTCACGCTCGTGAAGTGCACTCTCCTGCCTCTGATTCCTCTCGCTCTAGCTATGAGGTACGAGCCATAGTTGGTTCTAAGATGGTTAGAGGGCGCAGGTTCTTCTTGATAGATTGGGAGGGCTATGGCCCGGAACATCGCTCTTGGGAGCCTGAGGAGGCTGTCCATGCTTCCGACTTAGTTGCCGATTACCTGCGTCGCCGGGAGGGGGGCCCTTGAGGGGGAGGTACTGTTACGGTTGCTGCGAGCACTGGAGACTATGTCCAGATTTCTTGCTACTGCACATGTGCGAGCGCTGGAGACTAAGTCCAGATTTCTTGCTACTGCACATGTGCGAGCGCTGGAGACTAAGTCCAGATTTCTTGCTACTGCACATGTGCGAGCGCCGGAGACTAAGTCCAATCTTGGAGCCATTGCACATGTGCGGGTGACATCATCGCTGACACGAGGTCACATGTCTCTGACACCTTCTATGCCGATTGGTCGCTGGTCATGTGCTTGTGACGTCTTGCTCGGTGATAGGCCAGCATGACGTCACTCCTGTCGTTCTGGCAGCGGATTGGCTCTGGTGTCCTCCATCTTGGATGAGGCACAGAGTCTATATAAGACCCTGACACACGCCGCATGGTGCTCAGTCCTCTTGGTTCATGCATATGAGTAGACGCTCTGTGCGCGTTCCTCTAGGCATTCCTCTGTCTATGCTAGGTGAGCGCTACCGGCAGGGTAGCGTTCTTATACCTTACAGCTTCGGCTGCTGTCCGTATCCTTACCTCTTAGGGGAGCGGACATAGGCAGGTGCCTGAGGCACATGGTCTGGCTGGGCCTTGTGATTCTACTCGTAGGTGGACGTTGCCGCTAGGGTAACGTTCCTTATACTGCGTGTGGCAGTTGTTCGTATCCTCGCACACTAGGGTAGCGAACAGAGGTAGGAGCTTTGTGCGGCTTACGCTGCTGTTCGTCTCTTTTGCACCACTAGAAGAGCGGACCTAGGCAGGTGCCATATCTAGTGGTTCGTGTCCTCGCACACTAGTGGAGCGAACACAGGTAGGAGCTTTGTGCGGCTTACGCTGCTGTTCATCTCTTTTGCACCACTAGAAGAGCGGACCTAGGTAGGTGCCATTTCGCACACATTGCCTTTGTCTCTGTGATTATTAACAGAGATCATTCCACACACCCTCCAAGTAAGGGAGGAATTGCTTTACTTTCTTATTATATCCTTCTGTGAGTTAACAGAGGTATTGCACTCTGCCATAGTCTGCAGCAAAGTCTTTGCACGGTGGACCCTGACTGTCTGATACTCCTTTCGGTTATTATCAGACAGCCCCCCGTAACAATCCCTGAGTAACGGCATTTTGGTGAGACTGTTCCTTTTTTCTTTTCACATATTCCTGGACTGAGTGAATTGCTACGCCACCCTTAATGTTGGGATGGATGTTTCATATAAGTCTTTATATAAGTGATTATCACTGTATTACTAAATGGTGCCGTAATATACCTTGGTAGGGGATTTATCTTGATAAGGGGAGTGTGCTCTTACCCTATATTATCAGTTTCCCCAATTGGTTTGAGTGTTGGTATACTAAACGGGACCATTTGTTCTATATGGGGTGTGGATGAGTGGTAGCTCTGGATAGTTTATCCTTGGAGAGTTTCCTATCCTCCCATACGCTGGCACATGCGATGCTATTTGTTTTGTGTGTCTTTGATGTTATTTTAAAGAGGTAGTTTTAAAGAGATACTATTAAAAGTTACTTTTTAGGCGTGATTTACTATTTGGTGGTATTGTGCTAAATACATAATTAAATTTTCATACCTGGTCCAGTTTGCTAATCTATGCAATTTTTATAGCAAACAGTGCCGACACTTCTCTTATGTGCCCACGCTGCGGAAAATGAGCGGATTTTGCCGCGGATTTCTCGCGGAAAAGCCGCGGATTTCCCAAAAATCTGCAGCACAGGTACTTCCCAGCCATTTCTATGGCATTTTGGAAATGCTGTGCCCATGCTGCGGATTTTTACGCAGCAGATTTCGTGCGGATTTTGGACCGGAAAAATCTGCAACATGTCAATTATTGTTGCGGATTTTCATCCGGATTTTGGCTTTAAAATTGGGAAAAAACAAATCCGCACCAAAATCCGCATCAAATCCGCGACAAATCCGCGGTAAATCCGCGGCAAATCCGAACCTTTAAAAAGGTGCAGATTTTGCGGGAAAGCTGCGGATTTTGATGCAGAAAAATCCGCAGCTACATTCTCCCGTGGACACATAGCCTTAGTGCCATACTAAAAGTGTCTGGTATACTAACATAGTATTCCTCTGGTGCCACGCAAGGTACACCACCTCTGCATTGTACACACCTGCCCATTTTTGCTACGCAATTTTTATAGCAAACAGTGCTGACACTTAGTGACATACTAAAAGTGTCTGGTATACTAACATAGTATTCCTCTGGTGCCACGCAAGGTACACCACCTCTGCATTGTACACACCTGCCCATTTTTGCTACGCAATTTTTATAGCAAACAGTGCTGACACTTAGTGGCATGCTAAAAGTGTCTGGTATACTAACATAGTGTTCCTGTGGTGCCACGCAAGGTACACCACCTCTGCATTGTACACACCTGCCCATTTTTGCTACGCAATTTTTATAGCAAACAATACTGACACTTAAGCCAGCTTTACACCTTACAATTAGGTATGCGATCTCGTATGCGATATGACACGCCCAGGTCGCATATGCGATTGAATGAGATTGCACGTAGGTCGTTCATTTGCTGTCACACGAGCGTTAGTAGTCTATGTTAAATTGATCAATTTTGTGTGCGCTCCTTTAGATCATGTGTTCTGTGACGTATGCATTGGGCACCTTTTTTTTTTTTTATTTATTGACTTGCCAGTCGTGTGTAATGTAGAGATGCGTTTTTTACTATGTCATCTGCCATTCAGCTCTGCTACATGGCCGCTGACAGCAGACACAGACAGCCATGTAGCAGCGGTGAATGTTAGTTCACAGCAGACACAGACAGAGCCGCACTGTCAGAATGAACTCGGGTGAACCTCACCCGACTTCATTGTCATGCTGCGGCTCTGTCTGTGTCGCGTCCCGATTAGCGGTCACCTGTGAAGGACTCACCGGTGACCGCTAATCTCCTGAGTAACTGAATTGAGCAGCCCTCTCTCATACTCACCGATCCCCGGCGCTGCACGGCATTCACACTGCTCCGGCGGCTTTTACTATTTTAAAAAAGCCGGCCGCTCATTAAACAATCTCATATTCCCTGCTTTCCCCGCCCACCGGCGCCTATATTGGTTACAGTGAGACACGCCCCCACGCTGAGTGACAGCTGTCACACTGCACCCAATCACAGCAGCCGGTGGGCGTGTCTATACTGTGCAGTGAAATAAATAAATAAATAATTTAAAAAAATGGCGTGCGGTCCCCCCCAATTTTAAAACCAGCCAGATAAAGCCATACGGCTGAAGGCTGGTATTCTCAGGATGGGGAGCTCCACGTTATGGGGAGCCCCCCAGCCTAACAATATCAGTCAGCAGCCGCCCAGAATTGCCGCATACATTAGATGCGACAGTTCTGGGACTGTACCCGGCTCTTCCCGATTTGCCCTGGTGCGTTGGCAAATCGGGGTAATAAGGAGTTATTGGCAGTCCATAGCTGCCAATAAGTCCTAGATTAATCATGTCAGGCGTCTATGAGACACCCTCCATGATTAATCTGTAAATTACAGTAAATAAACACACACACCCGAAAAAATCCTTTATTAGAAATAAAAAACACAAACACATTCCCTGGTTCACCACTTTAATCAGCCCCAAAAAGCCCTCCTTGTCCGGCGGAATCCAGGATGCTCCAGCGTCGCTTCCAGCGCTGCTGCATGGAGGTGACCGGAGCTGCAGCAGACACAGCCGCTCCGGTCACCTCCACACAGCAAATGAAGACAGCCGCGCGATCAGCTGAGCTGTCAGTGAGGTTACCCGCTGTCACTGGATCCAGCGGTGGATGCAGCGGTGGCCGCGGGTAACCTCAGTGACAGCTCAGCTGATCGCGCTACTCACCGCTGCTCCTCTCACCTCCACGCAGCAACTGAGGTGAGTAGCGCGATCAGCTGAGCTGTCACTGTGGTTACCCGCGGCCACCGCTGCATCCACCGCTGGATCCAGTGACAGCGGGTAACCTCAGTGACAGCTCAGCTGATCGCGCGGCTGTCTTCAGTTGCTGTGTGAAGCTGACCGGAGCAGCGGCGGTGTATTCTGCAGCTCCGGTCACCTCCATGCAGCAGCGCTGGATGCGACGCTGGACCATCCTGGAGTACGCCGGACAAGGAGGGCTTTTTGGGGCTGATTAAAGTGGTTAACCAGGGTATATGTGTGTGTTTTTTATTTCTAATAAATGATTTTTCGGGTGTGTGTGTTTATTTACTGTAATTTACAGATTAATCATGGAAGGTGTCTCATAGACGCCTGACATGATTAATCTAGGACTTATTGGCAGCTATGGGCTGCCAATAACTCCTTATTACCCCGATTTGCCAACGCACTAGGGCAAATCGGGAAGAGCCGGGTACAGTCCCAGAACTGTCGCATATAATGTATGCGGCAATTCTGGGCGGCTGCTGACTGATATTGTTAGGCTGGGGGGCTCCCCATAACGTGGAGCTCCCCATCCTGAGAATACCAGCCTTCAGCCGTATGGCTTTATCTGGCTGGTTTTAAAATTGGGGGGGGACCGCACGCCGTTTTTTTTAATTATTTATTTATTTATTTCACTGCACAGTATAGACACGCCCACCGGCTGCTGTGATTGGGTGCAGTGTGACACCTGTCACTCAGCGTGGGGGCGTGTCTCACTGTAACCAATCATAGGCGCCGGTGGGCGGGAAAGCAGGGAATACGAGATTGTTTAATGGGCGGCCGGCTTTTTCAAAACAGTAAAAGCCGCCGGAGCAGTGTGAATGCCATGCAGCGCCGGAGATCAGGGATCGGTGAGTATATGAGAGAGGGGGATAGACTGACATGGACAGAGAGAGAGGGACAGAGATAGTGACCGACTGACAGAGATTAGTGAATGACAGACATTGTGAGGCGCTTCAGAACGCAGCTTTTCAGCTGCGCTCTGAAGCAGACCTTTTTTAAGCTGCGGTGCAGAGCGCACACCTGCGCACATAGCATCAGACACCAAAATCGTATGAGGGATGTCACACGTTACAATTGCCTAGGTTCATACAACAAAACGTCCAATGTATGAAGAATAAACGACGTGTATGCGATCACCGTTTTTTCGTTCAATCTTGATCGCACGTAGGTTTCACACGCAAATACGTCACGAACGATGCAGGATGTGCGTCACTTACAACTTGACCCCGACGACGGATTGAAAGATTTATTGAAGTGTGTAAAGCAGGCTTTAGTGGCATACTAAAAGTGTCTGGGATACTAAAGGCCCCGTCACACTAAGCAACATCGCTAGCAACATCGCTGCTAACGAACAACTTTTGTGACGTTGCTAGCGATGTTGCTGTGTGTGACATCCAGCAACAACCTGGCCCCTGCTGTGAAGTCGTTGGTTGTTGCTGAATGTCCTGGGCCATTTTTTAGTTGTTGCTGACCCGCTGTGAAGCACAGATCGCTGTGTGTGACAGCGACAGAGCAACAACTAAATGTGCAGGCAGCAGGAGCCGGCTTCTGCGGAGGCTGGTAACCACAGTAAACATCGGGTAACCAAGAAGCCCTGTCCTTGGTTACCCGATATTTACCTTTGTTACCAGCCTCCGCCGCTCTCACTGTCAGTGCCGGCTCCTGCTCTGTGCACATGTAGCTGCAGGACACATCGGGTTAATTAACCCGATGTGTGCTGTAACTAGGAGAGCAAGGAGCCAGCGCTCAGTGTGCGCTGCTCCCTGCTCTGTGCACATTTAGCTGCAGCACACATCGGGTAATTAACCCGATGTGTGCTGTACTAGGAGAGCAGGGAGCCAGCGCTCAGTATGCGCTGCTCCCTGCTCTGTGCACATGTAGCTGCAGCACACAACGGGTAATTAACCCGATGTGTGCTGTACTAGGAGAGCAGGGAGCCAGCGCTCAGTGTGCGCTGCTCCCTCCTCTCTGCACGTGTAGCTGCGTGAGCTGGTAACCAAGGTAAATATCAGGTTGGTTACCCGATATTTACCTTAGTTACCAAGCGCAGCATCTTCCACGCGGCGCTGGGGGCTGGTCACTGGTTGCTGGTGAGCTCACCAGCAACTCGTGTAGCCACGCTCCAGCGATCCCTGCCAGGTCAGGTTGCTGGTGGGATCGCTGGAGCATCGCAGTGTGACATCTCACCAGCAACTTCCTAGCAACTTACCAGCGATCCCTATCGTTGTTGGGATCGCTGGTAAGTTGCTTAGTGTGACTGGACCTTTACTTAGTGTTCATGTTCTGTCAAGCAAGGACCACCACATGTGCATTCTACACTCCTCCCCATTTCTGCTACGCAATTTTAATTACAAAAAGTGCTGAGACTTTTAGGGGCATAGTAAAATTGTCAGGGATACTACCTTAGGGTTCCTGTCCTGTCAAGCAAGGAACACCACATGTACATTCTACACTCCTCTCCATTTCTGCTACGCAATTTTTAACTGCAGGTAGTCCAGGCAATCTGTGACGACGGTGCAGGCGTGAATATAATGTTGCCTTCATCCAAAGGTGGGTCTCTTGATGTCTGAGAGAGCTCAACACCAGCAGCTGTTTCCACTTCAAAAACAATTGACGACCTGCCAATCACACTGCCTGTAGCGGGTAAAGGGGTGGAAGTTCTGCGTCAAAAAACGTGTGACTGCTGTTCCCACAGTCACAGAGGATGAAGAGCACACAGATGCACTTGATGGGGCACACGGTGCTTGCACAGCCCCGCTAGGCCGCATTGTAGCACAGTGAACTTCCCATTGCGACTTATGATTAATTTAAAGTAGTGTACAGGGTGGGCTCCCCAGTATACAGCAAAACCACACACTAGGAAAAGGACTCTAGGCAGTTGGGTTGATAAATGATTGTTTAACTTTCCAAAAACAAACAATAAGAACCATGCATAAAACTGAAAGAATAGAAGAATCTTTTCACAATTCCAAAAGCCTACACCCCTAGGCTGCGACACTCATTATGGCGATTTATACCCCCTGCTCACCAACTTTTACCTAACCAAGGGACTGTTTAAACAGTTGCCTACAACCTGGTAATCCCTCTGCATATCAGGAGTAATTGTGTGTGTGTGTGTGCGCGCGAACACGACTTACCAGTGTCGCATCACAAGAGTTAACAACTTATGTACGTAAACATAGACAAAACACATTACCCCCCCTGAATACCCTTGTTAGCTGAAGCCTCACAGATAAGGCAGATGATAACAGTGTGAAGGCAAACCACACAGCTCAGCAACACAGTCCTGGAAATCTTGTAAAGCAACAGTCATTGCAAACATGTGTCGCTGTCCCTATATGATTTTAACTGTAACTGAGAAATTGACAGAGCAGAGGCATCAAGTCTTATTGTCTATATAGTCGGCCTAAGCAAAACAAATATGTTTTTTGCTAAGAAAACAAAGTGTTGCGTGCACGCATTACTGTCTGGTCCCAGCCTACCGTACCCGGGTACTGTGGTGTCCAGTTGCCATCAATACAGAGTTTATGATCCTCTCATGGTAAGCAGTATAGACAGCACCGGAAGAATGTCGGTCTCCGGCACAGGATGCTGCTCACAGGCGTTACGGTCCTCCTCACCAAACTCCACCACGAGTCCCCTCACAATTCACCAAAGTGTTTCCGCGGTGGCTCCTTGCTGTAACGCACACCTTTAGCTTTTCCTTCACTTCACAGACAGCACCTCCTCTGCTCTCCAAGTCCACAGCCGAAGACTGTTTTTCTATTGCTATAGTGACCAGTCAAAGGCAGATGCAAAAAAACAGCAGCCCCTTGTGGGTTGTCTGCAACAATGCATGCAATGAACGGCAAATAAGCATGTTGCATTCACAGTGGATAAAGCTCATCAATACACCCTCTCACTATCACTTAATATATCCATGTGACAGTTCATGGACGAAGTACTAAAAGTACTGAGTTTTTTGACTCTACTTAGAGATTTGTGACAAATCTTACAGATGACATGACTTGGGTGATCTTTTGCAATGTACAAAAAGCCCCAGGCTAGGCACAGCTTACAGCCAATGCAACCTGCAGAGCCACCACGACTTCTGCTCAGAGGCAGAGTTGTGACTGAGGATTCCGTTGTTGACGTGCTTCCTACACTTTGTCTCTGTCCAGGAAGACGCAACGTAACCTCGTTGTCAGTAGCATCCTCCTCCACCTCCTCTGCTGACCTCATCGACTGGCTGACTTTGGTTTGAAAGTAAGTGGGGTCTCCAACCTCATCATCACCCTGTGTGTTTTCACTCCCCTTGTCCTGACTCCTCCGAGCCAACCTCTTCCTGCCCTGACCGAATAGTAAAGTTGTCGTTCCAATCAGGTATCTGAGTCTCCTCAGCATGTTACCCATTGTCTCCACCAGGATGATTTACAGTTTGGGAATGAGGGTGTACATTTTGATCAGCCCCTTCTTCATCGGGTCCTGGATCCGACTTACAAAGCTTCAATGCATCAGTGCAGATCATTTCCTTGTCTGTACTCACTGCAGCTTTGTAGCAGACTTCAGATTCCCAGGCTGTGTGACTGAACAGCTCTGCCGACTCAACTATCTCTGTTACCCCATACTCAGGAGGGCTGTTGGAAACTTGTGAGCTGTTTGGAAGCAAGTGCTATTGGGTTGACGCCACAGAGGAATGGAGTATTATTGAAGTGGCGGTTCCGGATAGGCCGCTGGTTATGTCACTGATGACGTGGCACTCTGCTTTTGGCTCATGGAGATGCATTGTGGTCCAAACTGGGTTGGGGCTGGAGACAACAAGGAGGTGCGCAGTCTTCTATTATGCTCAGACAGAGCACACCTCCATGTGTTGAACCCATTGCGGCTTTAGGCCAGAGGTAGGCAGGGATAGGGCGTCGGTGCAGGACGCCACCACACTTGGTAACGCAGAACGGTTACGACCATCTCCTGTCCTACCTGTCCTGCTAGTGCAGCACAGTGGCATTAACTGGGCTGCTGCTGCTGCTGCACCTGCTGTCCACAGGTGTGCCCCCTACGCACATGGACAGAGTACCCAATAAGACAGCGTACCCACTAGCCCCTGTGTTGTTAACAGTGAGTTCCTGGGCTGGGAGGGTGTGTGGACCCTGTGACACTAACAGGGTTTCCATTCTTCAGATCCAATTGTCGTCTAACTCGGTTCAGGCTACTATTTGTTTCAGAGCCACCCAGCTCAGTATCCTCTGCCTAACCTTCGGGTTGACAGCATCTCCTTTTCCATCTAAGAGCACAGTGGACCCCGACTGGCGATTGGGATATATACCACCTTATCCAAATCTGCCAGTCCCCCCGTAACAGATGGTGTTTCTTCAGCAGATGTTACTGTTGCTTAACCACCAAACCCACGGACACAAACTTTTTTCCCCTTTACAACACACCTGTTCCCCTTTCCACCAGCATATCTCCTTTTTCCACTCATTTTGTATATGACCAAATTTGCAACTCTGCAGGGACACCCTACTCAACGCCGTCTCAGCACAGCATCCACCCCTCGGTCCCTCAAATGTGGACAAGTGAAAGACCATTTCCTCCTAGCTATGACAAAGCGTTGAGATTCACTCTGTGCAGCACTGGGGTTTAGTGGAAAAGCCTATCTAAGATTGCGTACCAGCTTCTGCTGATACTTCTACATACGTGCGTCCCTTTGTATGGTAGGACTTATTTTTCCAAATTTTGTCTTGTAATGGGGATCTAAGAGTGTGGCCACCCAGTAGTCAGCATTCCTTAGAATTCGGACAATCCGAGGGTCATGTTGTAGGTAGTGCAGCAAGAAGGCGCTCATGTGTCTTGCGCATCCAGGAGGACCAAGTCCTTGCTGTGTTGGTGGCGGAGAGGTGATAATCATGCTTCCTTCCTCTGCCCTCTCCCCCCAACCTCGCACAACAGAAATGTGATAAAGCTCTCCCTCATCTACTGACTCTTCCATGCCCATCGCCAGTTTGTCCTCCATTTCTTCCTGGGCTCCTGAACCTTCCTCAACAGTTTGGCCGATACAATGCCCCCTTGTTTACTCCTCTCCCCCACCGTCCCATGCCTGCCGCCTTGGTGCTGCTGAACGTGAGGACCTTGTAGATCTTGTTATCCCTTCCACATATGACTCCTCCTGTACTTCCTCCCCTTCCTCTTGTCCCACCACCTGACTCTGAATATTGTTTATAGTGTACTCCAGCATGTAGATGAACGTAATTGTCAAAATGATAATGGCATCGTCAGCGCTTAACATCTTCGTCGCCATTTGTAAACTGTGAAGAAGGGTGCATAGGTACTTGATCTGAGACCACTCCAGCAGTGTGATCTGCCCCAGCTCTGGATCTCGTTAGCCCAGGCTAACGTATTACATAGTAAACAGAATACCATATTAGTGGTTCCAGTATACATTACCATATACAACCTACAAAAAGAATACTGAAACTCATATTAAAACAATAATTTTTATTATTGAAAATTGTTAAAAGGTTTTTACAGGAAGAAAAGTTGAGGGAGGGGGAAAAAAGGGAGCATGAAAAATGAACAGTGAATGATATAATCCTAAAATGGTCACCCAGTAGCTATGAGAAAAGTAATGAATTGGTTCAATGCACAGAGTAAAAATAAGGGTCTCAGTATAGAATGGAGTAGTAAATGGAGAATTGGACACCTATGTAAAAGGTATCCTATATGTATATTTAAATACTTTACAGGTGAAGAAATTGCTATTAATAGCATGTAAGGCCCGAATCGGCCCACATAGATCACTCCAAATCAATGGTCCTCACCATATAAAATCCAGTGGGTAATTGACTAGAGGACTCAGGTATCCCAAAATATCTAGATATGAGGAGGTCAATTCATAACCAAGATCCTTTGGTGAGTATACTCCTATTGAATCAACTATATACTGGAAAGAGACCACCCTAATGCAAATAACATATAGGGTATTTGAGAACAATATATATGAATAGTATTTCTCTGCACATCCACCGTATGCAAATAACACATAAGGTATTTATAAACAATGTATATGAATAACGTTTCTCTGCACATTCACCATATGGAGTAATGGACAGGTTTCAAGCAAGCCACATATATGTGCCCGTATTGGCAACTATAGATGGAAGGTCATATCTATGTAAAGAATATATATCTATATACAGCACACCAACAGATGTAATCTGTCATTATGTGTAAATGTAAATGAGTGTGCTCAGCAAGACTGTTTATCTACAGAGCAAGCACACTAAATCACAACTTATGCTGATAAAGAAAGACCATATATATAATCAATCAGAAGATTGAGATGTGTATTTAGAATGCCAATATACATAGGTGCACATATATGTGTTCAGCAAGACTACTTATGTACAGAATAGATATAGTAACCCTCTGACTGGGTATGCACACATGAGTCAACATATAGTCGGATATTAAATGCAAGTGCAGAAACATTGTACCAACTAAGAGTAGAAAAACATGCCCATCACAGACGGAATTACCATATAATATACCCAGAGTGTTTAAGGGTACACATAAATATTAAGTGGAATGTACAGAGAAAAATTACTTACATATTAAGAATACTGGGGACCACAGGGGGCCTTCCCAGTGCGCGTTTCGCCGTCTTTATCAAGGGAAACATGGTGGTATGTGTAGTACGGTGCTCTTATATAGTATGAATGGTGCCAGGAGACTCCACGTGCACGGCTGTGCAGCGTCTGTCATCACTTCCGGCCGCTGGGCCGCGCCATGTATATGTGCGATCCCACAGCAGGAAGCAGCGGCAGATGGAGCAAATTGTGCATGTTTGGGGACACATGCGCATAAGGTTTAAAGTTCCGGCGCGGATACATTATGTTAGGGAAAATAGACCCAGGAACGCAATGTTCCTATTAATTTAAGTTGCTAAAGCAATCAGGTATGTACTACTACGCCATAAAGCACAGCGCACCCTCTTTATATGCATAAGGATATTTTTTACTCAATAATAAAATTAGAAAAATTGAAAATACATCATACAGACACAGTGCCCATCATAGTAAACATGGTATAATATCCATGATGTATAGTAATATATGATAACCAAGAAAGTCACTTAGTAAGCCCCCCCCCCAGTGATCACCCAACACAAAAAAAATGTTTTTCTATAATTATGATAACATCAATCTACAAACGTCCCACCATATTACTATGTTATAATTAATACTAGATGTAGTGAAAATCGAAAAGAGAAGTGAAACGTGGATGTGATGTATATAGGAAACGGTGTAAGTATTAGGTGTTAGTCAGCCAGTATGTTCAACTTAGCTGGATTAATAACGTGAATGTAATGCGGAAAAAATGCCATGGCAGCCCCCATGCAGCGGTAGACTCCGCGCCTACAGCTCACACCACGGTCCTCCTCACTTATGTGCTACTGAGGAAGGTCCAATTTGGACCGAAAACGTTTTGTTGTCAAGCACATTAATAAATATACCATTCATCATATTTTGGGAGTGCCTTGTTACTTCTTAGCACTTGTTTCCTGACTACGTCTCCTGCCTGACGTTTATGTACCTCGTTGCCCGATCCGCATTCGACCTCTGCTTGTTTTCTGATTAAGTCCTGGCCGTACAATTGTGTTCCTGTTCCTCAATTCATAGTTTGACCCTGCCTGACTCTCTTGGACTGCAGTCTTCCACAGGTATTGATCACCTTTGGCCCTGTGTAATTCCAAATCCCTGTATAAGGGTTAAAGGGTTTCAGGGTTCTAGGGGTGCAGCTTGTTGAGTGGCTTCCCTCTAGGCTATCCTTTACAGCCCGTATGAGTGTGTGGATCCAGGCAGGCGTTTCACCGTGCCCTCTGCAGAAGGCCATGTAGGCCGGGATAGTGGTTTAAAAATTGCTGGACAACCAGGTTCAACACGTGAGCCATACAAGGCACATGTGTCACATTGTCCCGGCAAAGGGCCGCACCCAGGTTTGCATCATTGTCGCACACGGCCTTCCCTGGCAGCTGGTTGAGTGGAGACAACCATTGATGAAACTCAGTCTCCAGAGCTAACCATCCACAACTCCTCAGTGGTGTGACTCACATTTCCCATACATTTCAAAGTAAAGCTTTGACCACCTGATGGCGTTGAGTTCTGCTGCCAGCATAGTAAGGAGATGTGCGGGATTCCTTCTGCACAGTTACTACGCGGGTGGCCTTAGCAGACAGGTTTTGAGCAGAGGTTGAGGACCTAGACGAGGTTGAGGAGGCAGAAGCAGTGGAGGAACTTCTACATACAGAGGAAGGATTGACACACAACTCGTGGGGATGGCAAGACTTGTACAACAGACACTTCTCCATCTCTCAATAGTTACCCAGTGCCCAGTCAGCGACATGTAACGCCACTGTCCATGCTTACTGGTCCAAGTATCTGTGGTGAAATGCACCCTGTCACACACAGAGTTTCTCAAGGAAGTGGTGATGTTGTGTGCGACATGCCGGTGTAGCGCGGGCACACCTTTATTGGAGAAAGAGTGGCGACTGGGCATCGGCTCTTGGGGCACTGCGATGGTCATAAGTTCTCGAAAATCCTCTGTGTAAAAAAGGGGGTAAAAGTAGCATTTCTGTAGCCAACAGCTTGCAGATGCTGAAAGTCAACCTCTTAGGCATGTCATGCCCTTCTAAAATCATGTAAAACACAGCAAAGGGAATCCAACCACAGTCTCCCTTGTTTCCAAAAATTGGGCCACACACACACCAATTCACTGGCATCAGTTGTCTCCCAGTTGCAAACTTAAAAAGATGATTTGCATGAAGCACTCTCAAAAATACACCAGCTTTTCGCCTCCCATGGATGACACAGGGGTAGAAAAGTCCTCTGTGATCCATGACTTGTTCATCTTGATTCATTTTTCAAAAGCAAGGGGACTCCAAACACAGTCTCCCTCGTTTCCAAAAATTGGACCACACACACCACTTCACTGGCATCAGTTGTCCCCCAGTTGCAATCTTATAAAGATTATTTGCATGAAGCACTCTCAAAAATACACCAGCCTTTCGCCTCCCCTGGATGACACAAGGGTAGTAAAATCCTCTGTCTTGGTCATCTTGATGAACGTTAGTCAGTCCACATTTTCACTGGACAGACGTGTGTGCTTATCTGTCAGCACACACCCAGCAGCACTGAAGACAAGTTCCGAGAGAATGCTGGCTGAGGGACACGACAAGATCCCCAAGGCATAAGTGGCGAGCTCTGGCAATTTATCCAGATTGGAAGCCTAAAATGAGCAAGGCTCAAGTTGCACAGTAATAGCATCGATGTTCACTTGCAGATACTCCGATATCTGGGTCTCCTCCTCTTTTTACTCGTCCAGCTCTTTTGTTTTCGCATGAGTATATGTCCTTGTCACTTTCCCATGTGTTTGTGGTGTCTTGGAAGTTGTTTGTCACCTTTTGGACACCTTAGAAGGTGTTTTCTATGTGTTTTTATGTGTTTGTGTTTCCCTCACATTGTTTTCAAAGGGGTTCGAGTGGTTCGTCGAACGGTTCGTCAAATATTTGTTGAACGGGGCCTTCAACGGGGCTGTTCCATCATTGACTCTCTGAAGCCGCAGTGAGCAGTCATGTTTTCTAATGTGACTGTGCACTGCGACTGCAGATGTAGCAGAGTCGGGATCATCATAGAACCTCGTGTGGATTACATTGAACCTGTAGGGGTGTTTTTGGGGTTATTAATTTGGCTATAGAGAGGTTTTTTTTTAAATAAAGAATTTTTCTCTGCGTTTATTTTTTTACTTACAGTTTAGTAATTGGGGGCTCTCATAAACCCCATTACTAACCTCTTGATTTCCGCTGTATTTTTTTGACATATCATAGCTGTCATTAACTTCTTTTATTACCCTGACTGCCATTGCAGTAGGTCAATCAGGATGAGCCAAGTAGAGTGCCAAAATTGTCGTATGTTATGGATGCGACAACTCCGGAGTGGCCGCAGGCTGCCATTTTTAGGCTGCGGCGGCCAATAACCATGTTGTCATGGGTTGTCATACACAAAGGGTTTAGTAACACATATTACAGCATATTCCCCACTAGGTGGCAGCAGAGTAGTGAAGGAGAGTAAGAATAACACTATAACAGAAAGGCAGCTGAAGTACAGCAGAGAAACTTCAGCAGGCAGTTCACAGGCGAACCACCAGGGGGCAATAGAGTAGTTAAGCAGTCATGGTCAAGCCAGGAAAGTCAAGTCACTGCAAAGGGAGGATCAAAATCAAGTCAGAAAACAGAACCGAGTTGGAAGCTGAGAGATCAGGTATACAGAGGAAAACAGAAACAACTGACAGGAGTGGGAAGTCATAAACTGTGACAGACAGATGATGGTGGAGGGTACAGGTCAGGGCACGGTAACAAGGAGTCAGATCAAACAGGAAATCTCACCAGAGCCAGTCACAGGCTGCAGAGCAAAACTATAACCAGCACAGGAATGCAAATGCAGAGACCAGATATAGTGTCTCCTGAAACCAGAATGGGAGCTAACCCCTGACATGATCAGGCCAGGTCTGGGAAACTCTGGAGTGGGGAGTACCGGTCCTAGATCATGACACATGTGCTTCCATTGTATGAAAATACTAGCCCCCAGGTGTCCACTTTATAGTGACTGGATAGCAAAATTGGAGTGGACTGCACACCATTTTTTAATATATTTGTTTAAATAATTTTAAAAAATGCCACATTGGATCATTTGTATTTTGATACACAGCCAATATACCATGCACAGTACTGTGCTGCTGCTTGTAGTTGTAAGTTTTATCTGTACTAGGTATCAATGTACAGGGAACCCTAAGTCATTTTTTTTCAATTATTTATTTATTTTTACACTCCAGAACCAATCACAGACGCCTTTACACCAGTAGTCTGACTGTAACCAGGGCCGGCCTTAGCCTGAATGGCGCCCTGTGCAAAACTGCCCTTTGGTGCTCCCCCCCTACTGATTATGTACCCAGTTTCCAGGAAACAAATGAGGATCAGAGGCCATTTTTTTTTTATATCCTAAAAAAATTGATTTCTTCAAATGTACAATAAAGTCCTCCAGCTTTGTGCTGGAGAATCTGATTCTCAATCCACATTATTTCCACCACATCTAAAATTATTGTTATTGGGGTCTTCTCATCTCGTACATGCTGTATGCCTGGATATTACATTATGGATGGTACATATGGATCCCCCCAATGGGGCGCAGATGTATCTGCAGAATGAGGCGCTGCTGCTCTTTGTGGAGAGATGGTATAAATTCCTATACACTTAGGCTATGTTCGCACGTTGCGTTTTTTTCCGCGTTTCTGCAGCGTTTTTAGCAGCAGCGTTTTTGCGCTAAAACGCATGCGTTTTTGATTACCAGCAAAGTCTATGGGAAAAGCAGAAATCCTGTATGCACTTTGCTTTTTTTTCTGCAGCGTTTAATTTGCATATTTGTGGTCAAAAACCATGCTGAAAAAGAAGCAGCATGTCAGTTGTTTTTGCCATTTCTGCAGCGTTTCCTTAACATTGGAGTCAATGAGAAATGGCAAAACGCAACCAAAATCAACTTTCCTGCGTTTTTCATGCTTTTTACCTGCTTTTCCATTGCGTTTTTGGCTTTAAAAACGCATGCTTTTCTGTCATAAAATTAAAGGGTTATAATGTTCCTTTACACACAAACAAAAACCGAAAATTTAAATGATAAAAAATATTAAACTTTACCTATTTTTCTGTTAAAATGTGCATAACCGCTATTATTTCATTAAAATTGATAATGTTCCATATATTTTTATTAAAAGTTAATTTTATCCTTTTTTTCTCTTTTTTCATTCTTTTTGACTATTCCAACTTTATTTCTCAGTGTCTTGATCTACAAAACGCATCTGCAGAAACGCAGGTGAAAATGCAGGTAAAAAGCGCTGAAAACGCACTAAAAACGCGGTAAATACGCATGCGTTTTTAGCACTAAAAAATGGCCAAAAGCCATTTGGTCAAAAACCAAGGGAAGGAAAACGTGCAGAATAAACTGCAGGTACTCCGACGCAACGTGCGCACATAGCCTTAGAGCGGCACAGGTCATAGTCCCATTGGTGGGATCAACATCTACTGTACAAATCCTGAGGATAAATATACCAGATGATAGCAGACAAGGCACCATGGAGCCGGCGGCCGATGCTTTGTGTACGCCGGACCAAAAAGTCCAAAATACAGAAGTTAAAGGGGAATGTACGAATTTAGAAAAAAATCTCTGCTTTCTACATAATAAAGAGTCCTCAGGTTATATGTGTCGCTGCCTCTCAGCTAAAATGACCTGAAAACACTGAGGTGCAGCGCCACATACACAACATGAGGGAGGGGCACGGTGTATGGAAGAACTACGACATATATATTGTAATCCCTTTATTAACCAGACTGGGCACACCCCATTTGGCAATGCTGCAAATAATTTTGTTGGAAAATTTGTAAGATAAATCCACACCGAATAATGTAATATTCTCTAGCACTTCATAATGCATACCTCAGCTGCTGCAGAACCTCAAAATACACACCTCAGATGCTATAGAACCTCATTATACACATCTCAGCTGCTGCAAAATCTCATAATTCACCTCAGTTGCTTCAGAACCCCATAAGACACATCTCAGCTACTGCAGAACCCCATAATACACACCTCAGCTGCTGCAGAACCCCATAACACACATCTCAGCTGCTGCAGAACCCCATAATACAAATCTCAGCTGCTGCAGAACCCCATAATACAAATCTCAGCTGCTGCAGAACCCCATAATACACATCTCAGCTGCTGCAGAACCCCATAATACACATCTCAGCTGCTGCAGAACCTCATAATACACCTCAGCTGCTGACGATGCATTACATTGATAGACTGGCCTTCATAACAACATTAAGGCTAAGTTCACACAGGACATCTTTTGCAGCATTTTTGAGGTCACAAAGATGCCCCTGCATGCATTTCCTCCTCCCAGCAAAGTCTATGGGATTTCTCTTTTGCTGTCCACACTGGGCATCTTTTGTTGTCTGCATCTTGGCTGCGTTTTTGAAGATGCAGCATGTCAGTTCTTTTTGCGTTTTCGTTTTTGAACCCTTCCAGTCAATAGATTAGACTTAAAAACCGCATTAGGCAAAACGCGGTAAAAATGTGTCAAAAACACATTGAGTTTTTTTATGCGCTTTTGCCGCGGTGCATTTTTGGTGCATTCTTGGGACAAAAACACTGCATATTTGTGGTAAAAAAAAGATGCCCCGTGTGAACATCCCCTAAACCAGGGGTCTCAAACACGCGGCCCGCGGGCCGCATGCGGCCCCTAAGGCTGTTTGTTGCGGCCCGCAGACCCCGTGACAAATCGCGGCTCTATGCTGAGGGTCGGCGCTGGCAGGAACTTTACTGCATTTGAATCCATCTGCGGTGCCGCGCAAGGAGCTGTCAGTTCTATCCCAGTTGCTGCTGCTGTCTGCCAATCAGGTGCAAGGAGGTGACGTCATACAGCGACGTCACTTCCTTGCATCTGATTGGCAGGCAGCAGCCATTGGTCCAGACACAGCTCCTCTGCGCTGCACCGTAAATGGATTCAAATGCAGTGAAGTTCCTGCCGGCGCCGACCCTCAGCACAGAGCCGCGATCATCACGGGCCGCGACAAGCAGGTAAGGTACGTGCTCAAGTTCAGGACCCGCTGCGTGCTGGACACAGCGCGTCCTGATCGGCGGGGCCGCAAGTCTACTCCTTAGGAGACCGCAGCTGCCCGTGCCTGCGATCAGGGGTTCGGGCCGCTGCGGTCTCCTCGCTGTGCTCTGCCTAGGGAGGACGCTTCAGACGCCGCAGCATAAAGTCACATGCTGCGGCCTCTGGAAGCCACACCGCAGTTCCGTTTTCACTGCGGGCCGTACACGCACAGTGGGCATGGGATTTTTAGAAATCCCATGCCCACTGTGCTTTTGCCATACATAGCAGGGTTTTGGACGCAGCTGAAGCATGCTGCATCCAAAACTCTGCAAGTACTGATCGTGGGCACACAGAGAACGGAGGAAAGGTGAGGAGATTTTTTTTTTTTTTTTGCGTATTACTAAAGGATGGGCAGAATACTACAGGGATGGCCACAATACTACAAGGGTGGGCAGAATACTACAGGGATGGCCACAATACTACAAGGGTGGGCAGAATACTACAGGGATGGCCACAATACTACAAGGGTGGGCAGAATACTACAGGGATGGCCACAATACTACAAGGGTGGGCAGAATACTACAGGGATGGCCACAATACTACAAGGGTGGGCAGAATACTACAGGGATGGCCACAATACTACAAGGGTGGGCAGAATACTACTACAGGGATGGCCACAATACTACAGGCATGGGCAGAATACTACAGGGATGGGCAGAATACTACAGGGATGGGCACAATACTACAGGGATGGGCACAATACTACAGGGATGGGCACAATACTACAGGGATGGGCACAATACTACAGGGATGGGCACAATACTACAAGGATGGGCAGAATATTACAGGGATGGCCACAATACTACAAGGGTGGGCAGAATACTACAGGGATGGCCACAATACGACAGGGATGGGCAGAATACTACAGGGATGGCCACAATACTACAAGGGTGGGCAGAATACTACAGGGATGGCCACAATACTACAGGGATGGCCACAATACTACAGGGATGGCCACAATACTACAGGGATGGCCACAATACTACAGGGATGGCCACAATACTACAGGGATGGCCACAATACTACAGGGATGGCCACAATACTACGGGAATTGGCAGAATACTACAGAGCACAATACTACAAGGATGAGCACAATACTACAAGGATTGGAACAATATTACTGGGCACAATACTACAGGGCACAAGGATGGGCACTATACTGGGCACAATACCACAAGGATGAGCACCTTACTACAGGGCACACGGATGGGCACATTACTACAAGATTTTGGCTAAGATTACTATATGATGCTGCTAATTGTAAAACAATTACAAGAAGGTGATAAAATGTAAAAAAAAAAAAAAAATCCTAAAGCATGACTTTTTTTATTTACATTAAAAATGCTTTTCTGTATATAAACTTAACAAAAAAAGTGCACGTTTGTTATAATAAACAAGCGAAAAATGTTTACAAAAGTGATCCAAGATGTATAGAAAAAAAACATGGATTCATTAAAAATGTTCACTTTGTCCTGCAAATAATGCGGCCCCCCTCATTTTTTTTTTTCTATATGCGGCCCATACACCCAGCTGAGTTTGAGACCCCTGCCCTAAACCATTCCATGTGATGTGCAGACGGCAGTGACGCCATGTAACATATGAGACTCCACTGTTATTTTCTGCCAAGTAAGGAATCTGACAGCTGATTCCCCTGCACGACCCCCGAGTGGAAGGAATCAGACACCGGCTCCATTATTGCAGTCCTGTATATTTTACTCTGACGCTTCCACATTTCAGATAAAACACATTTTATCTCTGCCGAGGACGATGCAGTCAGGATGAGGAGCCCGGGAGGCCGGTGCCCAATGGCTTCTCCCTGCTCTGCTGCACATTGACTGGTCGAACCCCCAAAATGTGTAATACACACTGTTAGGATTTCATTTGCCAATAAAATCACTCACAAGTGATTTGCAGACTCGGGGTCATCTGCTGAATGACATCTCCTCCTGCTTCTCTCATTGTTATCATTTTCAATTTGAGAGGAACAGGAGGAGACGTCATTCTGCAGATGACCACACATTGCAAATCGCATCTGAGTGATCAGGTGAGAACTACTCGAATCAGCAAGTGACATTCTAACAGAGTGCATATTACACACCTATAGGATATGGCAGGTCAATATTCAGAATTACATTACATTACACACTATACATGACATGTACAGGGCATATGTAGGGTGTATGATCTAATATATAAAGCTGTGTGTGTGTGTGTGTGTGTGTGTGTGTGTTTGTGTGTGTGTGTATATATGTGTGTGTGTGTGTATGTATATATGTGTGTGTGTGTGTGTGTGTGTCCGTCCAATAAAGGAATCTGCACCATCACATTTACAATCACGCAATTTTGCACAGACGCCTGATGTGACTCAGGGAACATCACAGACTATGTTTTGATGAGAAATTTTAAGCCCGCACTTTACAGTTATTCGCTGCAAAAACCTGCTTACACTAAAATCAATGGCGCTGGGAACTACAGGTCATTAATAAGAGATGTAATTGGTTGCTATAGGCAACAAAGGACATTCTTTTTTTAAGACAGGTAATGTGTCAGATAATATGATGTCAATAGAGACAAACACAGACACACACAGAGACACACAGACACACACAGGGACACCGAGTCTGATACAGAGACAGAACACAGACACATACAGAGACACATTCACACACAGAGACACAGAGGCAGAGACACAGAGGCAGAGACACACAGAGACAGACACATAGACAGAAATACACAGACAGACACACAGAGACCCACAAAGACAGAAACACACAGAGACAGACACAGAGACACAGATATAGTCACAGAGACAGAGATACACAGAGACAGAGACACACAGAGATACATACAAACACAAGCACAGACAGGCAGAGACAGAAACACAGAGAGAGAGAGAGGGAGACAGACAGACAGAGAGGGACACAGAGAGTGGAGAGAGGGAGAGAGACAGTTACTATCCCGGGCACCGCCAGGTACTACAGCTAGTAAATATATATATGTATCTATTACCCCTACACATGCTCTGCACCCACTCTGGCTGCAGCTGCAGGGCCCACTGGCATCACGTCATAGGCTCCCCCTGATGTCATTACACCTATCCAGGGCCCACAGCTGCAGAGCAAGGGCGAAACAGGGAGCCAGTGGCCATCCAGTCCTGAATGGTGTTCAACCATGCATCCGAGAAAATAGCAATGGCCCCCATCACCGACAGGCCAAGTCATTTTGCCACTGCGTAAATTACACCATATACATGACACACACATAGATACTATAGAAAAGATAGATGAGTTGGAATGGGGTGTCTGGGGTCCACAGCAGGAGTTACCTCTAGAGGCCACACAACTATATGCAAATCGCTGTAGGAGCCCCCACACAGCCTCCTGTACACAGCAGGAGCCCCCACACAGCCTCCTGCACACAGCAGGAGCCCCCACACAGCCTCCTGCACACAGCAGGAGCCCCCACACAGCCTCCTGCACACAGCAGGAGCCCCCACACAGCCTCCTGCACACAGCAGAAGCCCCCACACAGCCTCCTGCACACAGCAGGAGCCCCCACACAGCCTCCTGCACACAGCAGGAGCCCCCACACAGCCTCCTGCACACAGCAGGAGCCCCCACACAGCCTCCTGCACACAGCAGGAGCCCCCACACAGCCTCCTGCACACAGCAGGAGCCCCCACACAGCCTCCTGCACACAGCAGGAGCCCCCGCACAGCCTCCTGCACACAGCAGGAGCCCCCACACAGCCTCCTGCACACAGCAGGGGCCCCCACATAGCCTCCCATACACAGCAGGTGCCCCAACACAGACTCCTATACACAGCAGGAGCCCCCACACAGCCTCTTATGCACAGCAGTGGCCCCCACACAGCCTCTTATATACAACAGGAGCCCTCACAGATCCCATACAGACATAAAAAAAATCATACTCACCTAATCCTGATTCCCAGCACCGCAGCCTCCATCTTCTCTTCTATGGTGGCCTGCGGAGGCAGCGTCATGCAATGAGGTCACTGCTCTGCCCTTGTGGATATACGGTCTCCTAAGGTCCCTTTCACACGTCAGTGATTCTGGTACGTTTGTGCTTTTTTTTAAACGTGCCAGAATCACTGACATACGCAGACCCATTCTAATGAATGGGTCTGCCACACGTCAGTGATTTTTCACTGCATGTGTCTCCGTGCAGCGTACCTGCGTGTGCGTGATTGCTGCACGGAGACATGTCCATTTTTTTCTGGCATCACTGATGTCCCACGGACCACGCAGTGGTGTGATCCGTGAAACACGTGCCAGAAAAAAACGTGCATTTAAAATAAAAATACATTTTAACTCACCCGGCGTCCAGCGATGTCCTCTGCAGCCAGTTCTCCCTGCTCCTTCTGTGCCGGCTGATTACTGTCGCGCATATTCATTATGCGCGACACAGCCGACCCGGAAGCAGCTCCTGCAGGGGTCACCGCCGGCCGGATGCTGCGTCGCGGGAGCGATCAGCACCATGGACAGCGGGAGCGGGCGCAGGTGAGTGAATCTCTAAGTGCAATCACGGGCCACGGAGAACGGAGCCCGGATTGCACTTAGACAACCCACGTGTGCCGTGATTTTCGGCACACGCAGGGACATGTGCGTGTTTTACACGCCAGTGAAAAACGTCTGTGTTTTTCACTGACGTGTGAAACGGGCCTAAGACAAAGGCCTGCAGCGGTCTGTGGCTTAGGAGATGGGCAGTGATAGAGCAGGGAGCTCTGTGCTCTGTCACAGGATTGAACTGTATCAGGGTGACGCCGACATAGTTCAGTGCGGTGGTTGCAGAAGATTCGGGGCTCCGGCCAAGAAGTTCTGGGTCGGAGCTCTGGATCTTTGATGCCAATGGTGCCCCTGCCGGTGGGTCCCTTGTTCAGTTAGGCTGCTTTCCCACATCCGGTTTTTGCTGAGCGGCACAATACGGCGCTTTGCAGAAAAAACGCAACCGTTTTTTTTTTTTGCCGCCGGTTGCGTTTTTTCCGCATAGACTAGCGCCGTATTGTGCCGCATGGCCTTGCATTGTGTCCGTTTTTTGCCGGATGCGGCATATTTAGCCCATGCGGCGGCCGGATGGAACGTTGCCTGGCACTTTTTTTGTGCGGCGCAAAAACCACATTGCGCCAGATCCGGCGCGATGCGGCGCGATTTACAATGCAATCCTATGGACGCCGGATGCGGCATCCGGCCGGCGGGTGCGGTTTTTTACACTGCACATGCTCAGTATCAAGCCACATCCGTCAAAAAACGGACGGGCCGCATGGAAAAACGTATGCAGTGGATCCGTTTTTTTCGCCGCATCTGTTGCATAGGTTTTGGAGCCGAATTGAGCCACACTGCAAAAACCGGATGTGTGAAAGCAGCCTAAGGCTATGTGTCCACGGGAGAAAGTACCTGCGGATTTTTCTGCATCAAAATCCGCAGCTTTCCCCCGGAATCCGCACCTTAGCATAGGTGCGGATTTGACGCGGATTTCGTTGCGGATTTTGATGCGGATTTTGTCCATTGTACTCTTTTGTGTTTCTGAATAAAGCTTAGTCTGTTTTGAAGAAAAAAAAAAAGGCTCTTTATGTCATTTCCTGTCCCAACCCTCCTTTCTTCTCCATTATCCATTTTGTAATAAAGGGGCAGAAATGTTTAAAGGGAACCTGTCGCCACTTTTTTTGTAAAAAGCTGCGGCCAACACTACTGTGCTCTTATATACAGCATTTTAACAGACTGTATATAATAACCCAGTGGTGGTGGCCGCAGCTTACAGCCAAAAAATGTGGTGCCATGTTCCCTTTCACTGGTATTTTTAAAAAAAAAAAAATGTGCTCCGCTGTATTTTCACTGTCCAGCCCGATGCAAGCAAGCAACTGAGGGCTGTGCTTCTCAGCGGGATAAGGCTGAAGCATTCTCTGCCCCTCCCGCTGAGAAAAACAGTCCTCAGCTGCCCCTGAAAATGGCGGCTCCGTTGTGAAGCGCCATTCTCAGGTGCTGTACCGAGGCTCATCCAGCTGCCCTGATGCATTGGCTGGCTGGGTAATATAACGGGGTTACTGCCAGTTTTCTGCAAACTGGCACTAAGCCCGAGGTTCATAATGTCATGCCTGAGTAGATACGGCCATTATGAACCTCCGTTTGGTACTAAAGAAAAGAAAACTCTTTTTGAAAAATTTTATTTGAAAGAAAAAAAACACACACATCCCTGATTGCCATCTTTATTACTCCCAAGCCTTAGAGGTTAATCCAGGACAATTGTAATCACTGGTTTGCTCTCTGCCGGCTGCTGTGAGCGGCAGAACTCACTGGCCGGGTCAGCTCAGTTCATAGCTGAGCCCGGGTCACAGCGTCAGCCGGTCACAGCAGCCGTCAGTGTATTAAATGCTGCACAGCTCTCTTCCGGCAGCTGGGAACGTCTGACGTCAGAGCCCTGGTCAGCTGACTTAATTCGCGAGCGCGGGCGGGTCAGCTGACTGCACACCGACAGCTGACGATGTGCACTCATGTGACCCGGGCACGGACGTCAGCCGGTACCAGCAGCCGGAAGAGAGCTTTGCAGCATCTCGAACACTGACGGCTGCTGGGACCGGCTGACGTCCGTGCCCGGGTCACATGAGTGCACATCGTCAGCTGTCGGTGTGCAGTCAGCTGACCCGCCTGCGCTCGCGAATTAAGTCAGCTGACCAGGGCTCTGATATCAGACGTTCCCAGCTGCCGGAAAAGAGCTGTGCAGCATTTAATAATACACTGACGGCTGCTGTGACCGGCTGACGTCAGTGCCCGGGTCAGCCGGGTGCACATCGGAGCCCGGCTCGGAGTTGTCATGGATTATCGTCGGGGGATTCAGGGAGTAATAAAGATGGCAATCAGGGATGTGTGTGTGTTTTTCTTTCAAATAAAATTTTTAAAAAAGTGTTTTCTTTTCTTTATTACCAAACGGAGGTTCATAATGGCCGTGTCTACACAGGCATGACATTATGAACCTTGGGCTTAGTGCCAGTTTGCAGAAAACTGGCATTAACCCCGTTATATTACCCAGCCAGCCAATGCATCAGGGCAGCTGGATGAGCCTCGGTACAGCACCTGAGAATGGCGCTTCACAACGGAGCCGCCATTTTCAGGGGCAGCTGAGGACTGTTTTTCTCAGCGGGAGGGGCAGAGAATGCTTCAGCCTTATCCCGCTGAGAAGCACAGCCCTCAGTTGCTTGCTTGCATCGGGCTGGACAGTGAAAATACAGCGGAGCACATTTTTTTTTTTTTAAAAGAATTGTGAAAAAAGACCTGGGATCCTGTTTTGCCAGCTAAAAGCAAGCAGCCTGTAACTAGCTGCTTTTAGCTGGCAATCCAGAGTCCGGACACAACACGACTACACTGCCACTACTCTACACTACAAAATGGTGAAACTTCCTCTTCCTGAACTATCCTACATCACTTCGTGCGGATTTGTTTGCGAGATCCGCACCAAATCCACAGGAAAAAGAGCCTGTGGGAACAGACCTGCGGATTTCTTGCGGATTTTACACCTTGCATTGACTTGCATGGGAAAAATCCGCAACAAAATCCGCAACAATAATTGACATGCTGCAGATTTTTCCGGATCAAAATCCGCGGCAAATCCGCCGCGGAAAAATCCGCAGCATGGGCACAGCATTTCCAAAATGCCATTGAAATGGCTTGGAAGTGCCGCTGCTGCAGATTTTCGGCAAATCCGCGGTAAATCCGCGGCAAATCCGCGGCAAAATCCACGGTAAATCTGCAGCGTGGGCACATAGCCTAAGAGAGCTTTCTGGGGCATTGACTGGTGTCTGTGTACCAGACCGACACTGGATAGATGATAGGCAAATAGATATCAGATAGATAGATAGATAATAGAAAGATAGATACATGATAGAGATACATAGATATAGACAGATACAGTATATAATGGAGAGATAGGCAGACAGATAATAGATAGATAGATAATAAATAGATAGATATAGGATAGATAATTGAGATATATAGACAGGTATATAATAGAGAGATAGGCAGACAGACAGACAGACAGATACACAGACAGACATTGCACAGTATACAGGACACACACATGTTATACATAACAAACACAGACAGCACATAATACAGTACAGATATGACACACAGCATGTTATACTCACAGTCACTTCCTGGGCTCCAGGAGTTCAGTGTGGCTTTTGTAACTGCATCTCCGGCAGAGCTGCTGCTGCCCCTCCCCCCTCTCTATGGTAAAGACAGGAGAGAACACAGAGTGGAGAGCAGGTGAGGGCGCCCCCTGCCGCAGGCTGTGCTGAGCGGGAGGAGACCAGACGCAGGGCACAGTGGAGGGGGGAGGGGGGCGAGCAGCAAAGTGAAAGTAAACAGCTGCTCCCTAGGCGCCCCCTCTGCTGTCGGCCTGCCGGCGCCCTGTGCGGCCGCACAACTCGCACATGCCTAAAGCTGGCTATGACTGTAACCAGTGGCATAACTACCGCGGTCGCAGCGGTCGCGATCTCGACCGGGCCCGGGAGGTTAGGGGCCCGGCGGCCGCCAGGCAGATCAGCAGCCAGCTCCTGTCAGTGTGAGAGGAGCTGCACTGATCTGTCACAGACCTCACGGCCGCTATTTGACCCACTGCCGCCGCCGACACCGGGCCCTGATGTCAGCGGCAGCACCGGGGCCCCCTACCTGGTGTCAGCGGCTGCGGCGTCTCCCCCGTCACCGCGCACAGTAATGATGAAGCATAGCGCAGCCGGTGCCGCGCTATGCATCACCATTCTCCCCCTGTGCGATGACGTCACTCCTGAGCGACTGCTGTGCTGAGTGCACAGAGTACAGGACAGGAGGACGCCGACCGCAGCACCAGGAGAACGAGCAGCGGGGAGGACAGCAGCGGTGGAAGGAAGAGAGAAGGTGAGTACTTGGGTTTTTTTTTAATATAAGTGAGTAAACGGTGGCCAGAGGCTTGGGAAGGCAGTTCTGGGGAAGCTGCATTATTGTACATGGAAGCCTGGAGAGGCTGCTTTATACATGGAGGTCTGAGGAGGCTGCATTATATGTGGAGGTCTGGGGTAGCTGCATTATTATACTTGGAGGCCTGGAGAGGCTGCTTTATACATGGAGGTCTGAGGAGGCTGCATTATATATGGAGGCCTGAAGAGGCTGCTTTATACATGGAGGTCTGAGGAGGCTGCATTATATATGGAGGCCTGGAGAGGCTGCTTTATACATGGAGGCCTGTAGAGGCTGCTTTATACATGAAGGTCTGGGGAGGCTGCATTATATATGGAGGTCTGGGGTGGCTGCATTATTATACATGGAGGCCTGGAGATACTGCATTATACATGGAGGCCTGGAGATACTGCATTATACATGGAGGCCTGGAGAGGCTGGCTGCTATATTATACATGCATGGAGGCCTGAGGAGGCTGGGTGCATTGTTATACATGGAGGTGGTCTGGAGAGACTGGGTGCTATATTATACATGGAGGCCTGAGGAGGCTGGGTGCATTGTTATACATGGAGGCCTGGAGAAGCTGGCTGCTACATTATACATGGAGGCCTGAGGAGGCTGGCTGCATTATTATACATGGAGGCCTGGAGAGGCTGGCTGCATTATTATATATGGAGGTCTGGGAGGGCTGCATAATACAAAATGAAGGACACCTTATACATGGAATATAGGGGTGCCTTATGCATGGAGGAGTATGGGGCTGCATAATGCAATATGAAGTTTTATGGGGTTGCGTTATAATACATATAGGACTATGGGGGCTACATTATAATATATGGAGGACTATGGAGGCTACCTTATACATGGACTATGGGGGTGCATTATAAAACATTGGGGACTATGTGGTGCAGTGTAATATATGGAGGCCTATGTGGTGCAGTATAATACATGGAGAACTATGGGGTGAAATATAATACATAGAGAACTATGAGAAATTCAAGATAATAATTGAAGGGCTACTTTATACATGGAGGATTATGGGGGTGCATTATAATATATGGAGGACTATGTGGTGTAGTATTATATATTGAGTACTATGGGGTGAATTATAATGCATGGAGAACTATGGGAAATGCATTATAATACATGGAGGACTATGGAAGTGTATTCTAATATATGAAGGGTTATGTGGGACCCTTTATACTATTTGGAAGGCTATGTGGGTGCCATTATTGTATTTGGAGAACTATATACAAGGGGAGAAAAAGATACAAGCAGGGGATGGGAACGTTTTGTGCTGAGGGAAAAAGGCTCTTTTCCCTCAGCACCCAGCTTTCCCATGCTCTGCTATACATCTTCTCTCAGCACCCAGCTTTCCCATGCTCTGCTATACATCATGTCTCAGCACCCAGCTTTCCCATGCTCTAATATGGGAAAGCTGGGTGCTGAGGTAAAGATGTATAGCAGAGCATGGGGAAGCAGTGTGCCGAGGACAAGATGGATATCAGAAAATAGGAAAGCTGGGTGCTGATAGAGGGATTTCAGATCATGGGAAATCTGGGTGCTGTGGGTAAGAGCCAAGTGTCAGCATCATTATCCTGTACCCCGAGTGTCAGTGTCATTATCCTGTACCCTAAGGGTATGTGCGCACGTTGCTTTTTACCTGCTTTTTACCTGCTTTTTTGCTGCTTTTTCTTCTGCGCTGTTTATGCCAAAATGGATGTGTTCTTCTATTCAAGCAAAGTCTATGGGAATTTGGGTTTCTTGTTCACACTATGTTGTTCAAAATGCTGCCTTTTTGTGGCAGAACTTTGGTCAAAAACTCAGCTTTTCAAAGAAGCAACATGTCAATTGTTTTTGCCATTTGGGTTTTGCACTGCAAAGCTGAGTTTTTGACCAAAGTTCTGCCACAAAAAGGCAGCATTTTGAACAACATAGTGTGAACAAGAAACCCAAATTCCCATAGACTTTGCTTGAATAGAAGAACACATCCATTTTGGCATAAACAGCGCAGAAGAAAAAGCAGCAAAAAAGCAGGTAAAAAGCAGGTAAAAAGCAACGTGCGCACATACCCTAAATGTCGATGTACGTGGAGGGGGGCCCAGGTCTGAACTTTGCACCGGGGCCCATCAAACTCTAGTTACGCCCCTGACTGTAACTAATCACAGATGCTGTCACAGAGGGTTAGGAAACAGTGAATATGCATGAGGGTAAATGACTCGACCTGGAAGCAGTGTGACAGCTGCGTGGAAGTCTGAGTAAGTATAATTCCCCTGCTTTAATCTGTATTGTGCTTTCTTTGACCTTTTTCTTTATTTTTTATCCATATGGCTGAATTCAAACAGTTACAAGGACTTCCCTGAGAAGTCCATGTTCAGGTTCCATGCAGCAAATTTGATGCTGAAATCTGGTACAGACATTTCAGCACCAAATTTGCACCTCCTCGAAGAAAACTGCACCAAAACAGTGTCACACCGATTTTTTACATTTATTTGCCATTAGATGCAGATTTGGTGCTGAAATTTTGACACCATGTTCCTACACCCAATCTACACCTCCTGGAGAAAAAAAAAAATCACATCATTACCACATGATACTGCATGTGGTAGTGATGCAGTTTTTTGCCAGGAGGTGTACATCGGGTGAAGGAATAAAGTGTAAAAATTTTAACACCAAATCTGAATCTCTTGGCAAAAAACCCACAATTTTCTACCAGGGGATGGAAGTCGGTTAACTCAGTGAGATTTCATTGAGGTCCCCTGAGGTCTGGTTGCCTGTGGACACAGGTGGAGAGTTGCAGGAACCTCAAGTTGTGACCACAAATAACCGAAGTGACGTCATTGCTCATCGCTGAGGCTCAGTCTTGCTTAAAGCTCACATCGGGCAGTCATTGTTTTATGGGCACTCACTTAGCCTTCAGATGTGGCAGAGCTGGAATCGTCGTGGAACCTCGTAGTGTAAATTACGTCGGACCTTGATGTTTTGGGGGTTAATAATTGGCGAAAGAGGGATTTTTTTTTATAAAGGATTTTTCTGTGTGTTTAGGTTGATTACTTTTTACTTATAGGATTAGTGGTGGGGGTCTCAGACTCCTACCCATCACTAATCCATTGCTTAGAGGCAGCTAGGAACTGACATTAACCCCTTATTACCCCAATTGCTCCTGCATCAGGGCAATTGGGAAGAGCCAGTTAAAGTGCCGATATTGTCTCATCTAATGGATGCAACAATCTTGGACAGTTGCAGGCTGCTATTTTTAGGCTAGGATCTCAATAAGCATGAGTATCTCCAGCCTGAGAATACTAGCCCCCAGTTGTAGAGCTTTATCTTGGCTGGGTATAAAAATTGGGGGTAAAGGCACACGGTTTCTTTAAAATTATTTATTTATTTATTTAAAAAAAAATTAAGAAAAGCAGCATGCGTGACCCTTATATTTTGGTACACAGCCAAGATAAGCAAATGGGTGCAGCCTGTATCCGTAGCTTTATCTGTGCTGGTGTCAATACTGGAGCAGAACCCTACACCAATTGTTTTATTTATTTATCACCAGTATAAGAACACAGACAGCATTTGTGACTTCAACCAATCACAGATGCTTTCTCAGAGGGTCGGGGCGTGGTCCAAAGGCAGCCAATCAGAGACGCCAGTGGAAGGGGAAAGCAGAGAATATGGATGAGGGATAACTGTCAGCCACAGAAGTAGCGCTGCAGCGAGACTCGGTAAGTATGTATTGTTTTAACCCATTTTTATTTTCTTTCTTTTACAGCCCTCTTACACCATTTTACAATGCATCACTTTTGCCTCCCATTGCATTTAATTGTTCACCTAGGATCAACGATCGGATTGGCTAGGATCGACGATCGGATCAGCTAGGACCGCTTTTCCGATTGGCGATCTCATGCGGGATCTGCGATCCTGAAACAATCTGATTCTTGGCAGGATCACTCATCTCTTCACTTCTAAATATCTTTTTTAAAATGTGGAGCCCAAAACTGGATTTCATATATTAGATATGGCCTTAAAAATTATTTCTAAAAGGGTTATAATTAGGGATGATCGAATACTTCGGTTATTCGGCTTTGCGAATATTTTCCGAATACCTCGCCGCTATTCAACTATTCGTGAATATTCAATGCGCAAAGTAAGTCTATGGGAAACACGAATAACAACTATTCGGTACTATTCGGGCTTCCCATAGACTTACATTACGCATTGAATAGTCGAATAGCGGCGAGGTATTTGGAAAATATACGCGAAGCTGAATATTTGAGGTATTCGATCATCCCTAGTTATAATACATTGGGCTCACTCGATTTAATCTCTCTTTTTATAAACTAAAATGGTGTTTGCTTTTGTAGCTGCTGTATGAAAATGAGTACTGCTGCTCAGCTTACTTGTAACACAAATACTCAAGTCCTTCTCCTGTTCTGTAGTCCCGAGTATATATCTATTTCATTTATATGTAGCAATGGTATTACTCCATCCAAGGTGTATCACTCTACATTTATGAATGAATGTTAAATCTCAGTTGCCAAGTGTTTGACCATTCAGACATCTTATCCACTTTGCCATGTAATATTATACTAATAAGGTCCTATGTAGAGGTGGTCGAGTCCCTACACTGTTTTATACTAGATGTATTTTATGGGTTTGATTGTTATAAATGTGTATTACCATGTAAATGCTGCTAGTGGAGTATAGGTTTCTGATGTAGCAGAGCCAGGGCTGTTTTGCCAGTGGGTGCCACCTAGTGGGCATGCTGGAGCAGCGGTAGATTAGACAGGACAGGGTTAAGTCAAAGTAGAGAAGGAGTGACAGGTGGCAAGTGGTTTGGTTGGTAGTGCAGGCCTCGTGGTGTACCAGTTCTGAATAGGGATTCAGTAAGAAAAGACATGGCTTCAGTGTCAGGGCCTGAGGTAACCTCGTGAGTTCCGAAGACTACGGCTCAACCCAATGTGCTTAGAGAGTAAGAGAACCTAAAACGCTATCTGGGCTCAGAAGCTGGTGAAGGTAAAAGGAAAGAGAGGATTGAAGACACAGACCGGGTAGCTTGAGGACAAGCTAATGACGGACAAGTTGAGAAAGAGTACCCCAAAAACCGTAGGATCAGAACCATGAGAAGTAAGGCCATGTCTGTCATAACAGTGTGAACAATAAACTAAACAAGTTTGGATGCCAAGTGAACTCTGATGGTGCGTGGATTAGTAAGTGTCGTGCACCCCACGTAAGGCCAGACTAAGAGATGCAGATGAAGTATTTTCAGATAGCGCACTAGACACTACGTATGTACCGACTCCTACATTAAGGACTATCTTCTCGAATTTATTGGTAGGATATAAAGAAAACATTAAATCTTCGTGGGAGGTCCAATCACTGGAAAACTATATCAAAAACAAAATTGTTCCTAGAGGCCTCAGGATCTCCATTATCCCTGCAGAATGCTCCAAAACTTCTAATCTTTTCAAAAATTGGGAAGAAGAATCCATCAGCTGAGATCTGCAGAAAAGCTGCTTTACTCGCACACATGGCGCGCTGCCGGGTGTAAGAGGAAGTGACTTATGATTGTTGCAGGAGTCACCACATGAGCCTGTGCTACCATGGCAACCATCGGATCAACCTGAGCACTGGCGCTGGGAAAGTAAATGCTTACCTTGGTGCTCTGTTTCATCTCACTGTCACATTTTGACAGCGAGATGCAAGGGGTTAACAGGCATGAGTGGAGAGCGGATCCCCTCGTGCTTGATAGCCACACATGTCAGCTGTTCAAGTCAGCTGACATGTGCAAGGATCACTGCCTGCTGCCCACGGCAGCCGGTGGGGATTAACCTGACACGATCCATGACGTACCCAGCACGCAATGTGTCGTGAAGAGGTTATATATCTTCTGGCTATTTGGGGTCTTTTGCTAATCGGTGTTTCCAGCCAAGATAAAGCGTAAAGCTGAGGGCTGGTATTCTAAGGCTGGGGAGGCCCATAGTTATTAGGCCCTCCCCAATCTAAAAATTGCAGCCTGCAGCTGCCCCTGAATTGCCACGTCCATTGGGTGCAACAATTCCTGCACTTTACCCAGCTCATCCCGATTACCCTGTTGCGGTGTCAAGTGGGTTAATATAAAGGGTTAATGACAGTTCCAATTTGTCAAAAAAAAAATCACAGATATCATAAAACCAAAGGTTAGTGTAGCGCCCGGTCCCACCAGATTCCGAGGGGGGTGCTCTTCCTCTCACCTGCCCAGCCCCAGCATGGCTCCCACACACACTCCCGCTCCCAGCCTCCGGCACCGACATCCTTCCTCTTACCTGTGCCATGGCTCTGCAGGCTCTGCTCCTGATTCAGGTCCTGCTGTGCTTCCTACTCACTCCCGGGTCATGTGCTCTGCTCCAAAGGCTGCTGCAGCCTCTCCCTGCCTCCCGGCCACACACAGATCTGCAGTAAGTGATCTTAGGCCCCCTTTATTAAAGTGGTAGCGTCCCATTACCTGGAAGTGACCTCAGAGATCACCTGTTACCAAAAGGGTATTTAAGTTCGCCTTCCCTGACAGAAGGCACCCGAGCAATGCTCCTAGTAGTGTGTTGCTAGTATCCAGGCCCCTGTGTACTTTTGTTTGTATCTGTGCACAAGCTATTTGTTCCTAACTAGTGATGAGCGAGCATGCTTGTAACTACTCGGTACTCGCACGAGTATCGCTGTACTCGGGCTGCTCGGCGGGGACCGAGTAATCTCGCGATACTCGTGCTGTACTCGTGGTCTTCATCCCTGCATGTTGGCGCTCTTTTGAGAGCCAGCCCTCATGCAGGGATTGGCTGGCAGACCACTGCAATGCCACAGCCCTGTTAGTTGTGGAATTGCAGTGATTGGCCGGCCTGCACAGCGTGACCGAGCCTTTATACCGGCCGGCGCGCTGTGCTCTGCTCACAGCTATCCAGACAGTGAGTGCAGGGAGAGTGTCGCTGATTCCGGGATAGCTTTGCGGCCCTTTATAGCTTTTTCAGTTGCAGGGCTGCAAACAGTGTGACCAAAAGTCCTTCTCAGGACTATTCTAGTTGTATACAGGCAGGCAGGGTATAGCCAGGTCGGAGTACAGTAGCAGAGTCCTTCTCAGGACTATTGTTGCTATATACAGGCAGGGTATAGCCAGGTCTGAATACAGGCTAGTGACCAGAAGAGTCCTTGTCAGGACTATTGTACCAGTATACAGGCAGGCAGGCAGGGTATATATAGCCATTCCTAGTGGTGACCGTATACCAGCCTTCATCATATCTGGGGCTGGTGTACACAGTCCAGATAGTGTCTGACTTGTCTGTAATTGTCGCTCCCCAAAAAAACCTGTTAGGTTCTTATTGCGTCCGTGCTTGGTTTTTAAAACCGCACGTGTGTGCCTGTCGGTGGCAGCGTACAGGTGCACTTGTGTGCAATTTCCACAAACTTTGATATAACGCACAAGTAGTGAATATACAAGTCAGCACAGCATTGCAAAATGCGCAAGGGCATTGGCAAGGAACAAGGAAGTGGACGTGATGGTGGTGCAGGCAGAGGCCGAGGTCGTGGGCAAGCTCTAATTTCGCCACAACAAAGGGCCACATCTAGTCGCTCGCACGTCCTGTCCCAAATTCTTGGGGACCGCAGCAGTACACCGCTCTTGAACCAAGACCAGTGTCAACAGGTTGTTAGTTGGATAGCAGATAATGCTTCCAGTCAGATTGGCACCACCACAAACACTCTGTCTTCCACACGGTCAAGTGTCAGTAGCCGTGATACTGCACCGCACATTTCTGAACCTGGTCCTCCTTCCTACCACCAGGCTGAGTACACGTCCTCCTCGGACATTAATGATCCCACACTTGGACACTCGGAAGAGCTGTTCACGTTTCCATTCACACATTCTGGCCTCTCGCCAGCTCATATTGAAGTGGGTCATGAGGAGATCGTCTGTACAGATGGCCAAATATTTGAGCAGCCACGTTCTCACGAAGTTGGCAACGTGTCTCAACAAGTGGTGGACGATGATGAGACACAATTGTCAGGAAGTCAGGAGGAGGAGCAGGGTGCGGAAGAGGAAGACGACGTGGTGGATGATCCAGTAACTGACCAAACCTGGCAGGAGGATATGCAGAGCGAGGACAGCAGTGCACAGGGGGAGGGAGGCGTAGCATCACAACAGGCAGTAAGAAGCAGGGTGGTGGCCCCAGGCAGAAGTCAGGCAACCGTTGCCCGGAACAACACGACGACACAAGGTGCCTGTACAAATGTTAGGTCTTCCCGAGTCTGGCAGTTTTTTAAGTTGGATCCAGATGATTCAAAAAAGGCCATTTGCAACACCTGCCGTGCCAGCATCAGCAGGGGTACCAAAACTAGCAGCCTGACCACCACCAGCATGATCAGGCACATGTCAGCCAAGCACCCGACTTTGTGGGAAGTACAACAGAGTCGAGGAGCAGTGCTTGCTGATGTCACTGCTACGTCTTCGCTGGTTGTGCATGCGAGCCAATCCCCTGTCCATGCTGCCTGCGAACAAGCCTCCTCCACTCCTGCACCTGCAGTTGCCTACGCAGAAAGAACACCATCATCAAGCACGTCCTTGTCCCAGCGCAGCGTTCAGTTATCCATTCAGCAAACCTTTGAACGCAGGCGCAAATACACGGCCAACACCCCACATGCCACAGTTCTAAATGCTAACATTTCGCGACTGCTTGCGCTGGAAATGTTGCCTTTTAGGCTGGTGGAGACAGAAGCATTCCGTGACCTGATGGCGGCAGCTGTCCCACGTTACTCGGTCCCCAGCCGCCACTATTTCTCCCGGTGTGCCGTCCCCGCGTTGCATAACCACGTGTCACAAAACATCACACGTGCCCTGAACAACGCTGTTTCACCCAAGGTCCACCTAACCACAGACACGTGGACAAGTGCTTGTGGGCAAGGCCGCTACATCTCGTTGACGGCACACTGGGTTAATATTGTGGAAGCTGGGACCCAGTCTGAGCGAGGGACGGAACACGTCCTTCCCACACCAAGGTTTGCAGGCCCTACCTCAGTCAGTGTTTCACCCACACTCTACAGCTCCGGAATGTCATGCTCTTCAGCCTCCTCCTCCTCCTGCGCATCCTCATCCACTGTACCCTCCACACCAGTCCCAAGCTGGAAGCACTGCAGCACTGCCTCGGCGAAGCGGCAACAGGCTGTGCTGAAGCTAATCTGCATAGGTGACAAACCCCACAATGCAGAAGAGCTGTGGACAGCTCTGAAACAGCAGGCAGATCACTGGCTCACACCTCTGAACCTAAAGCCAGGAAAGGTCGTGTGTGACAATGGCCGGAACCTGGTGGCGGCTTTGAGGCGAGGCCAGCTGACACATGTTCCATGCGTGGCCCATGTGCTCAACCTCGTGGTTCAGCGGTTTCTAAAGTCATACCCAGAGCTGTCTGATCTGCTGGTAAAAGTTCGCCGCCTGTCTGCACATTTTCGAAAGTCACCTACTGCTTCAGCCGGCCTTGCCGGCTTTCAGCGCAGTTTGCATCTTCCGGCTCACAGACTGGTGTGTGATGTCCCCACGCGTTGGAATTCAACTCTGCACATGTTGGTCAGGATATGTGAGCAGAAGAGGGCAGTTGTTGAGTACCTGCATCACCTAAGCCGTCGGGAAATGGGTCAAACTCCACACATAACACCTGAGGAGTGGAGATGGATGTCAGACCTATGTACCATCCTCCAAAACTTTGAGGACTCCACCAAGATGGTGAGTGGTGATGACGCCATTATTAGCGTCACCATACCGCTACTCTGCCTTCTAAAACGGTCTCTGCTGAAAAACAAACATGATGCATTGCAGGCGGAGCGCGATGAGTTGCAGCAAGAAACAGTAGTGGGTGTGGGTGATGATAACACACAGCCCAGCCTCGTCTCATCACAACGTGCAGTGGAGGACTATGACGAGGAGGAGGATGAAGACATGGAGCAACTCTCCGGCCAAATTGAGGATATGACATGCACACCAGTCATATCCTCGGTTCAGCGTGGCTGGCCAGAGGACAGGGTAGATGAGGAGGAGGAGGAGGAGGACAGCATGTTCAGTCATCTTGTTGGTCAGGCTACTGAAGTCCTGGCTGTTAAGAGTCTGGCGCACATGGCTGACTTTATGGTAAACTGCCTGTCTCGTGACCCTCGCGTTAAGAACATCTTGGCCGACAATCATTACTGGTTGGTAACACTGTTAGACCCACGCTACAAGGAGAACGTTTTGTCTCTTATTCCCGTGGAGGAGAGGTCAACCAAAATGCAGCAGTTCCGGAAGGCCATAGTCACGGAAGTAGGCAAAGCATTCCCCTCACAAAACGCTAGCGGCATAGGTCAGGAATCAGTGGACAACCGAGGCGTACAGCCGAGAGAGGCACAAGTCCAATCTGCCAGAGGTAGGGGAACAGTCTTTAAGATGTGGGACAGTTTTCTCAGCCCCTCACGTACCACAGCCCCTGAGGTGCGGGGTAGTGCCACAAGAAATCCTAAGTTTGCCCAGATGCTTAAGGAGTACCTTGCAGATCGAACAACTGTACTCCGACATTCCTCTGTGCCTTACAATTATTGGGTATCCAAGCTGGACACGTGGCATGAATTGGCTCTCTACGCCTTGGAAGTCCTGGCCTGCCCTGCCGCTAGCGTTTTGTCAGAGCGTGTTTTTAGTGCCGCAGGTGGAATCATTACAGATAAACGCACCCGCCTGTCAACTGAAAATGCTGACAGGCTGACTCTGATCAAGATGAACAAGGGTTGGATTGGGCCAGACTTCACCACACCACCAGCAAATGAGAGCGGAATTTAAAGTTTGCCATGTACCTCCACTCACCCATGGGTACACACTTCTGGACTTTGGATAATCACTGGACTGCTCCTCCTTCTCCTCATGCGCCACCATGATGACCGTTACAAATTGCAATACTTAGGCCTTTGTTTCAGGTATACCCCCAGTGGTAAATTTTTTCGCCCATTCTTTGCAGAATGGATATTACAACAACAGGAGACCCGCTCCTTTGCAATGGGAACAATGTTTTGAGGCCCTCATGCACGTCTCTACCCAGGGACAACGTGGAGCCTCCCAATTTTTGGCTGCCCTGCCTAAGGGCTATACTATAATACACCCACTTCCTGACAATGGACACTTAATGTTTTGAGGCCCTCATGCACGTCTCTACCCAGGGACAACGTGGAGCCTCCCAATTTTTGGCTGCCCTGCCTAAGGGCTATACTATAATACACCCACTTCCTGACAATGGACACTTAATGTTTTGAGGCCCTCATGCACGTCTCTACCCAGGGACAACGTGGAGCCTCCCAATTTTTGGCTGCCCTGCCTAAGGGCTATACTATAATACACCCACTTCCTGACAATGGACACTTAATGTTTTGAGGCCCTCATGCACGTCTCTACCCAGGGACAACGTGGACCCTCCAAATTTTTGGCTGCCCTGCCTAAGGGCTATACTATAATACACCCACTTCCTGACAATGGACACTTAATGTTTTGAGGCCCTCATGCACGTCTCTACCCAGGGACAACGTGGACCCTCCAAATTTTTGGCTGCCCTGCCTAAGGGCTATACTATAATACACCCACTTCCTGACAATGGACACTTAATGTTTTGAGGCCCTCATGCACGTCTCTACCCAGGGACAACGTGGAGCCTCCCAATTTTTGGCTGCCCTGCCTAAGGGCTATACTATAATACACCCACTTCCTGACAATGGACACTTAATGTTTTGAGGCCCTCATGCACGTCTCTACCCAGGGACAACGTGGAGCCTCCCAATTTTTGGCTGCCCTGCCTAAGGGCTATACTATAATACACCCACTTCCTGACAATGGACACTTAATGTTTTGAGGCCCTCATGCACGTCTCTACCCAGGGACAACGTGGAGCCTCCCAATTTTTGGCTGCCCTGCCTAAGGGCTATACTATAATACACCCACTTCCTGACAATGGACACTTAATGTTTTGAGGCCCTCATGCACGTCTCTACCCAGGGACAACGTGGAGCCTCCCAATTTTTGGCTGCCCTGCCTAAGGGCTATACTATAATACACCCACTTCCTGACAATGGACACTTAATGTTTTGAGGCCCTCATGCACGTCTCTACCCAGGGACAACGTGGAGCCTCCCAATTTTTGGCTGCCCTGCCTAAGGGCTATACTATAATACACCCACTTTCTGACAATGGACACTTAATGTTTTGAGGCCCTCATGCACGTCTCTACCCAGGGACAACGTGGAGCCTCCCAATTTTTGGCTGCCCTGCCTAAGGGCTATACTACAATAGACCCACTTTCTTCCAATGGGCACTTCAGGTTTACAGGCCCTCATGCACGTCTCTATCCAGGGACAACGTGGAGCCTCCCAATTTTTGGCTGCCCTGCCTAAGGGCTATACTACAATAGACCCACTTCCTTACAATGGGCACTTCAGGTTTACAGGCCATCATGCACGTCTCTATCCAGGGACAATGTGGAGCCTCCCAATTTTTGGCTGCCCTGCCTAAGGGCTATACTACAATAGACCCACTTCCTTACAATGGGCACTTCAGGTTTACAGGCCCTCATGCACGTCTGTATGCAGGGGCATTGGTGAACCTCACAATTTTGGACTGCCCTGGCAAAGGAAAATACTACAAAGACTCACTTCCTCAAAATGGGCACATTAGACTCAAGAGGCCTTCATGTACGTCTCTTCTCAGGGACATCAGAGTGCCACACAATGTTTTCACGTAAAATCTTTCATGTATTAATCTCAAAAAGTAACATACACCAGCTCTATCTCACTATTGGGTATGTGCCCTTAACATTTCCGCCATGAAAAATCATTTTGGGGTCATTTTGGAAGGTTTTCTGGTGAGTCCGTAAAAATGGCGTAAAACGCGGACAAAATTGTTCACAGCTGTGACTTTTCAGTGATAAATGCTTCAAGGGGTCTTCCCCATGCTGTTGCCATGTCATTTGAGCACTCTTCTGAGACTTTTGTGACATTTTTAGGGTTTCTCCATGCTGCCGGGGGGTCATTTCACAAAAATACTCGGGTCTCCCATAGGATAACATTGGGCTCGTTGCTCGGGCCGAGTACACGAGTATCTTGGGAGGCTCGGCCCGAGCTTCGAGCACCCGAGCTTTTTAGTACTCGCTCATCACTATTCCTAACTCTTTGTCTCGCCATAGTGCCACCTGTGCCATACCTGCTGTGGACATCACCTGTGCCATACTTGTATCCTACCTGCTGTGGAAGTCACCTGTGCCATACCTGTTGTGGACGCCACCTGTGCCATACCTGCTCTGGACATCACCTGTGCCATATCTGTATCCTATCTGCTGTGGACATCACACCTGTGCTATACCTGGCCTTAAAGAGACTACTGATACCGGTTCCTGGCTGCCGTGCATTTAGGCCCTTTGGGGAGGCACCACACAGTCCCTGTATAGCGGTTCGCTGCTGGTCGCCTTCTCAAGGGAGTCCGCTGCATGGTCCAGTGGGTCCACCCACGGACGCTCGCCGCCCCTCGGCGAGCGTAACAGTTAGCAATAGGAAGGGGTTTATGTGACCCACCCATAACTCACCCTGTAACTGAAAAGACCAAAACACACAGAAAAATCCTTTATTTTTAATTAAACTCTCTTTTTCCAATTTGTTAACTCCCCCAAAACACCCCTGCAGGTCTGACGTAGTCCACCCAAGCTCTAATGATGCAACAATTTTGGGGAGGCTGCAGGCTGCTAATTTTAGGCTGCAGAGAGCCCAATAACCATGGGCCTCCCTAGCCTGAGAATACCAGCCCTCAGCTGTCCACTTTATTTTGGCTAGGTAACAAAATTGAGGAGTCCTCACAACATTTTTTTAAGTTATTTATTTAAATGATAATTAAAAAAAAAATGTATGGGGTACCTTGTATTTTGATACACAGCCAAGATAATGCACACAGCTGGTGGCTGCAGCCTGCAGTTGTCTGTTTTTTTCTGTGCTGAGTATCAAAATACGTTTGACTCTACCCCTTTTTTCAATTATTTATTTATTTTTACACTCCACTTCCTGATTCGGTCAGCCAGTGTGAGGGCAGCCAATCACAGATACTGACACAAAGGGTGGGTGGGAGAATCAGAACTGCAACCATTCACAGACACTGTCACAGGGGGTGGGTGAGGAAAGTAGTGCATATTTATGAACTTTAATGATCGGACCCAGAAGCAGTGTGGGAAACTCAGCAATGGGGAAACTCAGTAAGTATTATTGTCCTACTTTAATGACCACACGTAATTTTTTTTTACATTGCGCCTCCCAATCAGAGTAATGCCAGTAACAAAGATGGCTATGTCATTACTGTGCTTGACAAGAAATCCCCACATGTTTAGTGGCTGAAAATCAGGCTCCAAACATGTGGGAAGGGGACTCAAAACTCAAGAGGTGAGGACCAAAATACTAGATGAGTAACAGATATAGCAAAAATCATAATATTTGTGTGAGTAATGAATATTGCTGAGTATATTCCCTCATCATTACTCTTGATAGAACCGCAGAGCCAGCAATGAAATGTAGGGTGGGGTTGGGGGTTTATCCCTCTGTGTCCAATCAGCTAAGATGAAAGCTGCACACCAAATTCAGAGAAATATGAACAAGCATAACTGCTTTATAATACATAAGTAATGAAAAATACAATTAACCATATGAAAAATTGAAAAAATTGAAAAGTGACATTGCATAACTGCTGAGGATTATTTGAAAAAAGAGATATTTAGCTAATGTATTGATCAATTCATTACTGCCCCATAACAACTTCATGGTAATCTCTTATTTATGGGGTCCCTAACCAAATGTTACCTCTATGTGCGGTTGAAACCTGCTTGTGTATGGGAACAAGGGACCTGGCTATATAGGAAATTGAATAAACATGGCTAAAGGGCGGGATTGGGTTCTCAGACAGAAAAAAAATGCATAACAATCAAAAAGACTGCTGGAACACCATTGTAAATGTAAACAGGGTGCAGGCCAAAAAATACACAATCTATATGAAGTGAAAGCTGCACACCAAATTCAGAGAAATATGAACAAGCATAACTGCTTTATAATACATAAGGAATGAAAAATACAATTAGCCATATGAAAAATTGAAAACATTGAAATGTGACATTGCATAACTGCTGAACATTATTTGAAAAAAGAGATATTTAGCTAGTGTATTGATCATTACTGCACAGCTAAATTGCTGTTTACTGTCTATGCATACCTACAGTCATATGTAAACGTTTGGGCACCCCTATTAATGTTAACCTTTTTTCTTTATAACAATTTGGGTTTTTGCCACAGCTATTTCAGTTTCATATATCTAATAACTGATGGACTGAGTAATATTTCTGGATTGAAATGAGGTTTATTGTACTAACAGAAAATGTGCAATCTGCATTTAAACGAAATTTGACAAGTGCATAAGTATGGGCACCCTTATCAATTTCTTGATTTGAACACTCCAAACTACTTTTTACTGACTTACTAAAGCACTAAATTGGTTTTGTAACCTCATTGAGCTTTGAACTTCATAGGCAGGTGTATCCAATCATGAGAAAAGGTATTTAAGGTGGCCACTTGCAAGTTGTTCTCCTATTTGAATCTCCTATGAAGAGTGGCATCATGGGCTCCTCAAAACAACTCTCAAATGATCTGAAAACAAAGAGTATTCAACATAGTTATTCAGAGGAAGGATACAAAAAGTTGTCTCAGGGGAGGACTTCCGGGAGGCGGAGCTTCAGAATGGCTGCTTTTTAAGAGAGCTCTCTGTTACAGCCTGAGAAAAACCCAAATAGAAATCAGCAGAGGGCTTACCGAAAACCAGGCAGTGGGGATAAGGTCAGGACAAGGGCAGTGCAGCATTAGCCCGGCTCTCCTGTGTCCCCAGGGGTCCTAGAAGCTCGTCACACTGAGCAGCAGCAAGCTCAGCAAACAGGACTGCACGCTGTGTTTACCTGTCACACAGAGCTCCGTGGACACGCCCACCGTCTGAGATACTGTGAGTGAGGGGCGAGGGGGGAGCTGAGAGCCCCTGGAGACATTAGGCTGTGAGAGCAGGTCAGGAGATAAACAGGGGGCTGAGGAGGAGGCAGATACATCCCTGCAGGTCTCATCTTAAATGGTTGCTGCACAAGGCCTGTAATCTGCAACAGTAAACAGAGGCAGATATGCCTGAAGTGCATCACAGCTCAACTTGATTAACCCCTACTTCACCACTTCACCAGCACTGACAGTATAGAAGAGGGTGAAAAACAAAAAGAAGTGGGATCAGTCATCCGGCCTGCCTCCTGGTCTTTTTCAAGCAACATCTATACACTCTCAGGCCCCCTTCACACGTCCGTTAAAAACACGTGCGTGTTTCACGGACCGTTTTTCATGTCCGTTGTCCGTTTTTTCATCCGTATTCTTGTTCCGTGTATCATCCGTGTTGCCTCCGTATGTCCGTATGATTCATCCGTTTGTCCGTTTTTAGAGTCCGTGTGTGATCCGTGTCACTAGCGTTTGCCATCCGTTTTTCAAGAACGTTTTTCTGTGGATCGTCATCACATTAATGATTTAATGTGTTGATGCTGGTGTTAATTAACATTTGCCAACTTAAATGAGCCACTAATCCGGATTTGGTTCATTTGGTGTGCTTCCATACTGGGTATTGTTGAGTTTTTCAAAATGTCCATATCAAATGAGGCTCTGTTGTTTCTCGCATGGATGATATCTCGAAGATTTGGGGTTAGGCGTTATATGATACCGTCTTCGGATATTGCTGATAGAAGAATGTGGGTGCATCCTATTGTCCTCATGCGTCCTACACATGGACATTTTCATTGTCTATTTTTCGAGTTAAGGCGTTATCCAGCAAAATTCCAGGCATATACTCGTTTATCAGTTGAACAGTTTGATTCAATTTTGGACATACTAAGGCCTCATATTCAGCTCCAGGACACAAGCATGCGCCTATGTATTCCTCCTGAAGAAAGATTGCTTGTTACTTTAAGGTATGGTGTCTTACATTAATATTTTGAAATTTTAAATGTTTAAATTAATATATTTTTTAAATTTGTTAAATTTAAAACACAATATCGATTATTACCTTTTTTATTAAATTTCTTTATCATATAGAAAGGATTTTAAAGTTTTTTAAAATAGAAATTTAATAAAAAATAAGGTAAACCATAATTATTACAAGATGTTTCCTATATGATGACTGTTTAACCTGTTTAGTCTTTAATATTATTAATAGTGTTTCTCTATTACACATTACATAGGTTTCTGGCAACAGGCATGTCTTATGGTGCGTTACATTTTGACTTCCTCCTTGGAACATCAACTATAAGTGTGATTATCAAGCAAACCTGTGATGCATTATGGGAACATCTCCGCAATCAAGTAATGCCTCAACCAACATGTGAGAAATGGCTCTCCATAGCCCATGGATTTCATGAACTGACAAAATTTCCACACTGTATTGGGGCTTTGGACGGGAAGCATATTAGGGTACGCAAGCCACCCAATTCTGGGTCACGATTTTTCAATTTTCACAAATATTTTTCCGTTGTCATATTAGCCTTAGTAGACACACATTATAATTTTACTTATGTTGATATTGGGGCATATGGTAGTGCATCAGATGCCAGAATATTTAGATCATCACGATTGGCCCGACGTTTGGTTTCTCAGGAGTTGAATTTACCTTCTCCATCACCACTGCCTGGTACTTCTACACCTCAAGTTCCTTTTGTTATGGTAGCAGATGAGGGTTTTGCTTTATCGACACATGTCATGAGACCTTTTCCAAGGCGTGGAATTGATGATTTAAAATCTAACTTTAATTCCCGTTTAAAGGGAGCACGCTCATATGTTGAATGCACATTTGGTATTCTCGCTTCAAGATGGCGCATATATTTAACAACCATACAACTCAGCCCAACAAATGTTACGTCTGTTGTTAAAGCTACAATAGTTTTACATAATTTTTGTAGAATGCATGAGGTAAACATTACGAGTGACACATCTACATCTCATTATATAAGTAATGTTCCACGTAATGAGAATTCCAGCACACAACCATGTTTGAATGCTTTACAAATTAGAAATAACTATATGCATTATTTTGTGAATAATTAATTTGTTTTTCCTTTTTTTATTTTTTTAAATGTAAAAATTGCTATGCTAGCAATGTCAACAGAAACCATTGTCATGGTTACAGCCTTTGTTTTTGTATACCAAACCTTTATGATTCTGTTAACTTCGTTACATCATCTAATCTGTCAGTATTGATTAATATTACAGTTATTATGCTCTGATAAAATAATTTATCATGATTGTCAAATATTTTTTTACCAATTAAACAAATAAAAAAATATTATTTGTTAAAAATTAAAAAATTTTGGTAAATATAGATTTTGATTTAAACATAACAATTAAATATCTTGTAAATAAATATGATGTTTATTAAAAAACTTGGATTCCAATTTTTGATTAAAAAAAAACATTTATTGTCATGGAACAAATGGAAACATTTATGACACTTGAAACAATCGAGCCATATTTGTCATAGTTAACGTTTCAAAAAACATCTATTCACCACAAACATTTAAAAAACATATGCCTGTCATTATGTTTATTTGCCAAAAAATCATGGGCCTAGAGGTTGATAAACGTTTCAACCAATTTTTGTTGATATTACCATTCTTTGTATGGTTCATAAACCAAAAAATAATATCCATACAAAATAAACAATTTGGATACATTGTAGCAGTAGAATGGCCATTGAAGAGTATATATTTTTTTAAAATATAGTTTTTACTTACATTTAAAGTACCATAAGTTTTTCCATTACAAACACACAGACAATTTTTTATATTGTGTGATATAATTTTAGAAAAATCTGGAAAAAATTTAAGAAAATCAGACTTTTGTAAATTTTCACTATTATGTTAAATTCGCCATGTTTGAGCAACATACCAGAAATTTTTTTATTAACCAAAAAAAAAATTTGAAAGAACAACACAAAAAATGAAAGAAGACTTATGTGTAACATAAGCACCTACTCAATTAAATCTTCTAGAGAAGCAACTGACTGTTGTGTTGAAGGGATATTATTTTCGGGGTCAGAGATTGTTTGTGAAACATAGGTTGATGTTTGCGTCTTATTCACGCATGTGGCAACATTTGAATCCTGAGAAGATGATGTTGGTAGCATGTGTGACGATGACGCATACATTGGTTGGCCCAGATTTTGTGAAAACATTATTGGGTTTTGAATGTGTGGTTGTTGTGTGTAAGATATATTTGATGGAAATTGTTGACCCTGTATGAATGAGTGTGTTGGAGTTTGTCCAAAAATCAATGACTGTTGGTATGATGGAATTTGACTTTGGATTTGTGTTGGTTGAATGTTAGTAGTATTTCTGTAATTTTGTGTTTGTAAAGGATGTTGTAGGTAATTTATTGGAACAATTGGATTAGTAGGTTGAGTCAATTGTGTCAACATATTGCTACTTTGGCCAGACATTAGAGTAGAAATCGATGGTATGGGTCTATTAATGATGTTTTGTACTTCGGTATTTTGGGCTGCTTGGTTGCCAAAGTTGGTTATAAGTGAAGTAGTTGGCTGGTTGGATTGAGTTTGTGGTATTAGTTGAGCAGAAACATCAGGGATATGTGAATTATAATTAGTGCGCCATTGCTCGATGGCTAATAGGACATGATTTGGTAGGGGATTGGTTTGGCATGCCGATATTAAGGTTAATATGGCAGCCCTTAAGCGTTCCTGGTTGTCCGAGTGTACTTTGGACAAATATGGTGCTAAGGAGCGACAAAATCTCTCAGTATCGTTTTCAGGCAAAAGCGAGTTCATTATTGACATGACTCTGGTGTCTATAATTTCTGGGAGGGATCGGAAATCCTCTGGTCGTCTAAGTCTTCTAGCACGATATGTTGATGTTTGTATGCGTGACCCTGAAATTTGAATAGAGGATGGAGGTATATTTGTTGTAGTGTCTTGTGGTGTGTTTGTTGCCTGATTTGTGGTGCTCTGGGGTCCTGCCTCACTTGAGATATTTTCTGTATTTTGATTTGCAGAGTTTTGGCTTTCTGGGTTGTTTGTATTTGTCTGTTCCACCTCTGAAGCGGAAGTTGCTGGTGCCGACTGTGCGGCGGATGGGTTTTCGTCGGAGTCGTCCAAATTGTCATCAGTTCTATTTTAGAGAAAAAAAAAAAAAAAAAAAATAATTAAATATTTTTAAATTTTTAGATATTCCATTTACAAGAAGCAACATCGCTGACGATCTTAAAAGTGATGTGACACCACCCAAAATCGTTGCAATCTGGGTTATGTTATCACTACCATGAGCGTAAGCGATGTTGCAGCGTGTAAATTGTCCTTTAGTTATGTTCATTTAATTTTTAAAAAGTGTTAATTGACATATATACTTACTGCGTGACCTCCATTATCGGTCGCAGAAACTCTAACTGTTCAAAATAAACATATCTTCTCTTGCGTGTGTTGGCGGAGGTTGAGGGAATGGGATTAAATTCCCGTCTGTACTGGTCCCGGGCAGATCTCCATCTCCTTCGCACTAATTCCACTTTATCCATGTTGTTAAATTGAATATTTGTCCCATAATGAAGTTTTTTTGGTTCAACAAACCAAAAGGACAATTGGATATGTTTGGGTGGAAAAAAAAAAAAAAAACCACATTAGTGCTATCACAGACTCCATGGTCGATTGTACTTGAGGATTTGTATTTTGCGCCAAATCCGCACCTTATTTTTAACGCTGATTATCAGCTAATCTGCAGCAGCGGCATGGTTTTTTTGAAATGCTGTGTCCATGCTGTGGATTTTTCCGTGGCTGATTTGAGGCGAATTTTGCTCTTGAAAAATCTGCAGCATGTAAATTATTGTTGCAGAATTTGGTGGGCCTTTTGGGTATATAATGGGGAACACGATATAAAAAATTCTGCATCAAATTCAGCCGCTAATCCTCGGAAAATCCGCAGCAGAAATAAGGTGCGGATTTGCCGCCAAACAAAAATCCACATTTACATTCAACCGTGTACACATAGCCTTACCAACTTTTAAACAATTGGCATCTGTAAGTGTAATTTTAGCTTTAAAAACAAAAATTAGGTTAAAACACCTAGAAAAATAAACTTACCAAATCGAGCTCTTTTACCAGGTGAGCAACGGTCCCATCCATTGTTTGGATAAAGCTCAGCTGCAACCGACTTCCAGGTTCGCTCTACAATTGCTCGGTCACGATAACCATCTGTGCGTGTATCCCATAAATCAGGGTGACCCTCAACTACCCCAATTATGCGTCCAGTATCCACGCGTGGAGCCATGTTTAGTTTTTCAAGCACTAAACCAAAAACAAGCTGGAGAAACGCTCAAATGAAGCCTCACACTCCTTCCTTAATGCCTGCAGGCTGCAAAATGACATTAAATACAGCTCAAAGCAAATTGCAGACACCTGGCAATAAAGAGATACATTAATTACAAGAAAAGTTGAAAAAACGGACACGGACCACACGTAGATGCATCCGTGTCACGTACGTGTTTTCACGCACCCATAGACTATCATTGGATGCGCGTGTGCGTGTTCCGTGCCAAAAACGGACAAGCATCCGTGAGGCACGGATACACATACGTGTCACGCACACGGACACACGGAGCGTATGGAAAAACGTACGTGTATACACAGACATTGAATAACAATGGTCCACGTTTGTCCGTGTCTCTGGTACATACGGACACGGACCAAACACGCACGTGTTTCACGGACGTGTGAAGGGGGCCTCAAACACAGCGTGGAAATAATTGTGAAACAGCCAAGTTTACCACACAGATGTAATTAAACTTATGTTATTGTGACGTCACCACAGTCTCTAAAGAAGCTCCATATTTACAGTTCTTACTATGGATAAATTTGTGGGTAAGAGCAATGCCACACAATCAAGTAAAGGAATTAGACCGCAAAGACGAAACCAAAATGCACCCCCATCAGCAGGGGCTTCCCCTGAGGCAACTACAGACGCACCCCAGGCCACTGCTAAGGCCATCATGGATCTCTTGATGCCGGTTATTGATGGGCGGCTGGCAGCCTTCCAGTCTTCATTAGATGTTATAGACACCCAAGTTAATGCCCAGGGTTCCAGGCTAACAGATGTGGAGCAGAGGGTCTCTGACATGGAGGACTCTGTAAAGGAAATTTCAGAGATGCTGGAGAGCAGGAATAAGGACATTGCTGTATTGCTGGACAAGGTAGATGATCTTGAGAACAGGGATGGACGAGGGAACCCAAATAGGTTGTTTATAATTTTACAATTAATTCCTCCTTCTGGAATAGGATAAATGACTAACACAGAGAGCACAAATGTGTCCACGATTAAATCACTGTATTGGTGCTCCTGGAATGTTAACGGGTTAATCTCTCCTATTAAGAGGAAAAAAGTTTTAAATTATCTACATCATTTAAATTGCTTTATTGTCTTCTTACAGGAAACACACTGGATGAAGGGCAATCACCCATTTCTTCACAGCAGAAATTATGCCATATGTGCAGAAGCATCATTTACGAGAAAACAAAGAGGGGTAGCTATATTGATCAATAAGCATATTAGTCATGAAGTTCTGGAGGTTTCAGAGGACCCTATGGGGAGATTATTATTGGTGAAAGTGAAGATAGAGGGCACTATCTACAACTTAGCAAACATATATGCACCAAATATTCCTGATCCACAGTTCAGAGCCAGATTGACCGAAAGCATCACAGGTTGGGATATGACTAATTTAATTGTAGGCGGAGATTTCAATGAGGCTCATGATGGAATTTTAGACAGGTCAAGTCCCCAGCCATCATCTCTATTGGCGCTCTATAGTGGTTTGCAATATCTCGTCAATCAATTGGGACTAATAGACACATGGCACATGCAGCACCCAATAGATAAAGACTATACATTTTATTCACATGTCCATGACTTACATACACGGATTGACTATTGGCTACTAAGCCCAGCACTGATGCCACATTTACTTTCCTCCAACATCCTAGACATCTGTATTTCGGATCATGCACCGGTTACTTTTAATTTGTTATTATCTACCACAATACTACGGGAAAGAAGGTGGAGGTTTCCTTCATATTTATATCAATCTGAGGATTTCAAAGCTTCTTTACGGAACTACTGGAGCTTTTATGAGAATGATAATCATGAGCATAGTGGGGACGCTGGTTTGTATTGGGCTGCCTCCAAGGCAGTAGTAAGAGGTCATATAATATCATATGTCAGCCATAAGAGAAAAAAGCTCCTGGAACAAGCTATATCAGCACAAAAACTTCTCACGCAGGCATATAAAGATTTTAAAAATAACAACACGGATACGACAAAACAACATTTCTTAGGGGCCAAGGAGGCGGCGGACACCTTGGCCCATGAGATGGCACTTAGTAACCTGGACTACCAGAAACATAAATACTTTAAATGGGGCAACAAACCTGGGAAATTACTAGCTTCTTTAACCAAACCCTTTAGAACCACCACTAGAATCCACAAAATTAAAAAGAAAGATGGTACCATGGTAACAAAAGATGAGGAAATAGTGGAGAAGTTCAGGGCATTCTTTGGCTCGCTGTATGAGGCGGAACCGAGGGAGGTTGACGGGGAAGCTGATTTTATCCATGGTACCGTAGCGCCCATCTTGACAGAGGAACAAAGAGTAGTACTAAACGCCCCTATAAATATTTCAGAAATAGTAAAAACTATTGGCACTCTTAAACTAGCCAAAAGCCCAGGGCCCGACGGATTTAGTAACGAATATTATAAGATCTTGGGAGCCTCTATCGGTCCTCATCTATGTGCAGTGTATAATAAGATAGTCACAGATAGAATAATTCCCGACAGGTTCAATGAGGCAAACATTATAGTATTACTTAAGCCAGGAAAAGACCCACTACTGGTGGAGGGATACAGACCCATCTCATTACTCAACTCTGATTTTAAAATCTTTACTAAAATACTAGCTGGTAGATTACAACAAGTGATTCCAGATCTTATGCTGCCCTTCCAAACGGGATTCGTGCACGGGAAATCCATCACCTATAACATCAGGACGGCTATTGGGGCTATCTTTTACAGCAGGAAGCATAGATGTACCAAACATATAGTAGTTAGCCTTGATGCGGACAAGGCCTTTGACAGGGTCTCTTGGGCCTATTTACATAATCTTTTGGCATGTCGCCAGGCGGGATCCTGGTTTTGCGAAGCAGTCAAGAGGATATACACAGAACCCAAATCCAGACTATCTATAAATAATACATTCTCTGAGCCATTTGAGGTACAGAGGGGAACGAGGCAGGGGTGTCCCTTGTCACCTTTATTATTTAATTTGGCTCTGGACCCAATGTTGAGGACCCTACATAATTTAGCAATATTTCAGGGCATGAGAGTCGGTGGGACAACAATTAAACTTTTGGCTTTTGCTGATGATATTTTATTGTTTATTGCCAATCCCTCTCAAGCGATTCCAGAGATAATGAACACATTGAATAATTTTGGAAAGGCCTCAGGCTTCAGGGTAAATTACAAAAAAACTGAGGCATTGGCAAAGTACAAATCGGGTAAAATTGATAACTTATTTCCCTTCCAGTGGTGTACCAGGTCCATTAAATATTTGGGGATTCAGCTCCCAGCAAACCCCATGTTACTATATCAAATTAATTATAAGCCTCTTATAAATTCATTAATACATCTACTCCAATCTTGGAAACATCTGAAAATATCCTTGTCGGGCCGATGTCACTTAATTAAAATGGTAGCATTCCCCAAAATAATGTTCTTATTTCAGACTCTCCCGTTGCTTCTACGCAAATCAGATATTAAGCTACTAATTTCATCCTTTGGAAAATTCATTTGGGGGCACAAGGGGCGTACTAGGATCAGCTTAATCAAGCTTCAATTACCAAAAGGGGCAGGGGGCATAAATCTTCCAGATCTGGGCAGATATAATCTAGCAGCAAATTTGAGATATGTGGTGGACTGGGTGCGAGGAGTATTTCACTTTGCCAATGTACAATTGGAACAACAGCTATGTTCACAAGTCTCGTTAACAGCATTGCTGCATTTAGGGAACGAGGAAATACCGAGTGAGGTTAGGGATCATCCAACACTATGGCATACTATACAAACGTGGAGGAAGGTGAGGAAACTTGGTAAAATTAACACTTCAAGTTCCCCATTTCAACCCTTTATTGGAAATCCGAGATTCCTCCAGGGTCGCCCTCCGAGGATTTATGAAACATTGTCAATGCAGGTTTGTGCTTATGCTGCAGATCTAATGGAGCCTGATTGGTCGCTGCTTTCTTACGAGAAGGCGGCACACCGATTTCCAGCCTTTGTAGGTCAGCCTTTTCTTTTTCTTCAGGCGCGTAGCTTGGCACAAAAATATCTTGTTGACAAGCCAAAGGGAGATCTTGGAGGAAGTGTGGATAACTTTCTTAGGAGGGCAAGAAGCCAGGCGTCCTCGACTAGTCAGGTTTATTCAATGTTGCGTACAGTTTGGACATCGGAGGGGAAAACAACGGGTCCAGCAAAATGGAAGGTAGACATGCCAGAGTTCGAGGTAAAGGATACAAGCCACGCTGTTGCAACGTAAATTTCTCTCGTCCAGTAGCTACACAGATATGGCCTTGATGATTCTACATAGAGCATACATTACTCCAAAAATTCAATCAAAAATGGACACAAATGCCTTATACTCTTGTGCTAAATGTGGCATAAGAGACACTGATATGTTTCACCACTTATGGGACTGTGTTCAGATACAGGGAGTATGGAGAAGCGTTCACTCAGTCTTACAAAACACATACAATATTCAGTTTGCTCTGACACCACAGTGGGCAATTTTTAACATGTTGGAGGAGGCTCAACAAAGTCTTCCAAGAGGTACCAGAGCAATGTTAACTATTTGGGCCTCGGCCACTAGGAAAAGTATCCTATATCTCTGGGTAAATCCTGAAGCACCCTCTCTAGCGTTTATCCAAACAAAACTAATGTTCATATTCAAAATGGACTGGCTGGATGCACTGTCGAATAAGGAGAAGTTGACTAAGTGTTTCTTTGAAACATGGTCTTTATTTACACCTAACTTGGCTACAGTGCTTAAGGATAGACTTAAATCTCAGTTTGGACAGACCTCTTGGTACCTTCTTGAACTGCTCAATGGACACATACCAATTACATAAGTTACAATTTTAAGTTGCTTCTGGTCGCACGCAGAGCGGGGGGAGGGGTGGGCGGGGCTGTTTTGATTTGAATGTCATCAATGGAATGCTCTTTGTATAAGAGCAGATTGTAAAAGAAATTCGGTTAAAATTCAATAAAAAGATGTTTAAAAAAAAAAAAAATTGTCTCAGAGATTTAAACTGTCAGTTTCCACTGTGAGGAACATAGTAAGGAAATGGAAGAACACAGGTACAGTTCTTGTTAAGCCCAGAAGTGGCAGGCCAAGAAAAATATCAGAAAGGCAGAGAAGAAGAATGGTGAGAACAGTCAAGGACAATCCACAGACTACCTCCAAGACCTGCAGCATCATCTTGCTGCAGATGGTGTCAATGTGCATCGGTCAACAATACAGCGCACATTGCACAAGGAGAAGCTGTATGGGAGAATGATGCAAAAGAAGCCGTTTCTGCAAGCACGCCACAAACAGAGTCACCTGAGGTATGCAAAAGCACATTTGGACAAGCCAGTTACATTTTGGAAGAAGGTCCTGTGGACTGATGAAACAAAGATTGAGTTATTTGGTCATACAAAAAGGCGTTTTGTATGGAGGCAAAAAACACAGCATTCCAAGAAAAGCATTTGCTACCCACAGTAAAATTTGGTGAGGTTACATCATGCTTTGGGGTTGTGTGGCACCGGGAATCTTGTTAAAGTTGAGGGTCACATTAATTCAACTCAATATCAGCAGATTCTTGACAATAATGTGCAAGAATCAGTGACGAAGTTGAAGTTACGCAGGGGATGGATATTTCAGCAAGACAATGATCCAAAACACCGCTCCAAATCTACTCAGGCATTCATGCAGAGGAACAATTACAATGTTCTGGAATGGCCATCCCAGTCCCCAGACCTGAATATCATTGAACATCTGTGGGATGATTTGAAGCGTGCTGTCCATGCTCGGCGACCATCAAACTTACCTGAACTGGAATTGTTTTGTAAACAGGAATGGTGAAATATACCTTCATCCAGGATCCAGGAACTCATTAAAAGCTACAGGAAGCGACTAGATAATAATCAAAATTTCCGTATAAATATCACCATTAAATTTCAATAAATATCAAAAATACCTTCAGATAAAAAAATTATTAGAATTAAATAAAGGGAATGTTACGGGGGGACCGGCAGATTAGGACAAGGGGGTATATATCCTAATCGCCAGTCGGGGCCCACCGTGCTCCAGATGACAAAGGAGCTGCTGGCACCTGAGGGTTAGGCGGAGACTATAGAGCTGGATGGCTCTGAGATAACCCAGGAACTCTAGGAACCGGTCACGTGTGTTGGGACACGTCAGACCGGACGACAACCCGATTAGCGTTTTGGTGCACTTAGCGCTACACCAACCACGTGTGCAGGAAACACGTCAGGCCAGGTGGTAACCAGGTAGCATTGACCGGAAGACCGCCACGAAAGCGCCCTGTCGGCCACGTGTGTAGGACACGTCAGGCCGAGCGGTCCTCCGATTAGCGTTTCTGGCCACCTTTCGACTGGCCACGTGTGTGTAGGACACGTCAGGCCAGATGGGTACACCAGTAGCGTTGACCGGGAAGCCGAGGAAAATAAGGAACACCCTGTTAACTCCACAGGGGTCCTGGAGTACGCTGTCCGTGCGCGTAGGGGGCACAACTGGACAGGTGGCGCAGCAGGTGCGTTGTCCGTGTGCGTAGGGGGCACAATCGGACAGGTGGCGCAGCAGGTGCGTTGTCCGTGTGCGTAGGAGGCACAATCGGACAGGTGGCGCAGCAGGTGCGTTGTCCGTGTGCGTAGGGGGCACAATCGAACAGGAAGCACAGCAGCCGCAGCCCAGTTAACGCCACTGGGCTGCTATAGCAAGACTGGAACGGCAGGAGGGAAGCACGGCGCCTGACCCTGATGTGCCGAGCCACGAATCTTGGCGTGACAGGCACCGTTCGCCTAACCCTACCTACCGCTTCCCAACATAGGCTTATGCCGCAATGAGGCTCTAACATGGAGGTGTGCTCTGACTGAGCAAAAGTGAAGACTGCGCACCTCCATGTTGTCTCCAGCCCCTTTTATAACCTGGGTCCGCCCCAAACCCAGGGTGGAACCACCAAGGTCCAATAGCAGAGTGCCATGTCATCAGTGACGTCACATGCGACCTATCCGGGACCGCCACGTCATTGATGACCTCATGGCAGCCACGCCCCAAACACTTCACCAGTCATCGTCTGACGACCAATACTGAGGTGCCAGATCATAGGGGCGGGCCTCTGCGAGCCAGTCCGGAGTTGCCACGTCATCAGGACACCTGACACCCTCTGCCCTATTAGGGCCTGCCACCTCACGGACATGCTCAGTGAGGTCCTTACCGGACCTAGCCTCTGGTGCACTAAGTGCCTGAGCATGCCCAGTAGCCTGAGCAACAGGCTCAGAAAGCAGACTATCAGTTTGAGCATGCTCAGTAGGCACATCCCAGCACTTAGACACAGCACGAAGTCCAAGTACCTGTGCAAAGAGGCTGTTAGGGTTAATTGTGGGAGCATGCTCAGTAGCCTGAACTGAGGACTTAGTCTCAGACATAACACAATCAGGCTGAGCATGCTCACTAGGCAAAACACCCGGCTTCAACTCTGGCTGGGGTAAATCGGCGCACGCATGCGCACTAGCCGCCTCTCCACACTTAGACGTGGTGGAAGGAACAGCCAACTGGACGACCCGAGGCACGGCCAAGAACGGCAGCCGGTGCCTGGGCGCAACAGGAACCACAGCAGGCTGCTTGCGGCTATGGCGGCGCCGGTTCGTAACAGTACCCCCCCCTCTAGCGGCCCTCCCACTCGAATGGTCTATAGTCGCCATAGATACCACTGAGCGACGGGCGGAAGATGGAGACATGCAGTGGGAGCTACAAGACTCGCTCCACCGCGTAATCACCCCAGACGACCAGTCGATATGTGGGGAATGCCGCTTCAACCAAGGAATACCCAGCAGAATATCATCTGCACCCTTAGGGAGAACCAGAAATGAAATGGTCTCCCTATGCCCAGATGACATGGCAAGGGTAATGGGCACTGTCCGCTGGTGAATTACCTTGGGCAACAAGGACCCATCCACCACACGGACTCTCACTGGCCTTGGCATTTGCACCAGCGGGATGGCATGCCGCCGGGCAAAAGAGGAGGAGATGAAACTATCCCCAGCACCTGTGTCCACACTTGCCCTTGTGGACCATGTTGACCCCTTAAAGGAAATGGACGCGGGAAACGTCACCCTAATGGATGACGCAGAGTCCAGTCTACTTCCAGCTATGGTCACCAATCGTGGTCGCTTATCCTGACGCTTTGGGCAACGGTTGGCATAATGACCATACTGCCCACAAGCGAAACAGCAAATGCCCTTGCGACTCGAAGACCTAGCAACACCAACCCTAGAGATGTCCATAGGGACAGAGATGTCCTCTAAGGGAGGTGCAGTAGGAGAGACCACTACAGTGGCTGAACGACCCTCTGACCTGCGCTCCAGCTGACGTTCGGAGGTCCGCAGGTCAATGCGGGTAGCCAGAGTCATGAGGCCCTCAAGGGTAGTTGGTACCTCACGCGACGCTAATGCGTCCTTCACGTGCGAGGCTAATCCCCTCCAGAACAGTGGAATGAGAGTCCTCTCTGACCACCCCAGTTCTGCAGCAAGTGTCCTGAAACTCACAGCATATTGACTTGAGGAGGTACGCCCCTGCTCCAAAGTCAGTAGCTGTAGGGCCGAGTCGTGAGTGACCTGAGGCCCCAGGAACACTTGTCGCAAGGACTCCAAAAACTCCTTAGAGTCCTGTACTACGGGGTCATTCCTCTCCCACAATGGTGTAGCCCACTCCAGTGCTCTATCAGAGAGCAAGGAGATGATAAACCCCACCTTCGACCTCTCTGTAGGAAACCGTGCAGCCAACAGCTCTAGATGGACTGAGCACTGGTTCACGAATCCCCTACATGCCTTGCTGTTCCCCGTAAACTTGTTGGGCAGCGAGAGGTGAGGGAGGGTTGGAGTAGGCTTGGTGACTGACACCATTGCAGCCGCTTGAGCCACCACATCATCCATATCAGCAGCAAGAGCAGACTTCTCCAGAGACCTCACTCTAGCATCAAGCTGCAGCATGAACTGACGTAGCTGCTCCATCTCCGCCATGCCAGCCAGACCCTGGCGCAGTCTTACTGTTACGGGGGGACCGGCAGATTAGGACAAGGGGGTATATATCCTAATCGCCAGTCGGGGCCCACCGTGCTCCAGATGACAAAGGAGCTGCTGGCACCTGAGGGTTAGGCGGAGACTATAGAGCTGGATGGCTCTGAGATAACCCAGGAACTCTAGGAACCGGTCACGTGTGTTGGGACACGTCAGACCGGACGACAACCCGATTAGCGTTTTGGTGCACTTAGCGCTACACCAACCACGTGTGCAGGAAACACGTCAGGCCAGGTGGTAACCAGGTAGCATTGACCGGAAGACCGCCACGAAAGCGCCCTGTCGGCCACGTGTGTAGGACACGTCAGGCCGAGCGGTCCTCCGATTAGCGTTTCTGGCCACCTTTCGACTGGCCACGTGTGTGTAGGACACGTCAGGCCAGATGGGTACACCAGTAGCGTTGACCGGGAAGCCGAGGAAAATAAGGAACACCCTGTTAACTCCACAGGGGTCCTGGAGTACGCTGTCCGTGCGCGTAGGGGGCACAACTGGACAGGTGGCGCAGCAGGTGCGTTGTCCGTATGCGTAGGGGGCACAATCGGACAGGTGGCGCAGCAGGTGCGTTGTCCGTGTGCGTAGGAGGCACAATCGGACAGGTGGCGCAGCAGGTGCGTTGTCCGTGTGCGTAGGGGGCACAATCGAACAGGAAGCACAGCAGCCGCAGCCCAGTTAACGCCACTGGGCTGCTATAGCAAGACTGGAACGGCAGGAGGGAAGCACGGCGCCTGACCCTGATGTGCCGAGCCACGAATCTTGGCGTGACAGGCACCGTTCGCCTAACCCTACCTACCGCTTCCCAACATAGGCTTATGCCGCAATGAGGCTCTAACATGGAGGTGTGCTCTGACTGAGCAAAAGTGAAGACTGCGCACCTCCATGTTGTCTCCAGCCCCTTTTATAACCTGGGTCCGCCCCAAACCCAGGGTGGAACCACCAAGGTCCAATAGCAGCGTGCCATGTCATCAGTGACGTCACATGCGACCTATCCGGGACCGCCACGTCATTGATGACCTCATGGCAGCCACGCCCCAAACACTTCACCAGTCATCGTCTGACGACCAATACTGAGGTGCCAGATCATAGGGGCGGGCCTCTGCGAGCCAGTCCGGAGTTGCCACGTCATCAGGACACCTGACACCCTCTGCCCTATTAGGGCCTGCCACCTCACGGACATGCTCAGTGAGGTCCTTACCGGACCTAGCCTCTGGTGCACTAAGTGCCTGAGCATGCCCAGTAGCCTGAGCAACAGGCTCAGAAAGCAGACTATCAGTTTGAGCATGCTCAGTAGGCACATCCCAGCACTTAGACACAGCACGAAGTCCAAGTACCTGTGCAAAGAGGCAGTTAGGGTTAATTGTGGGAGCATGCTCAGTAGCCTGAACTGAGGACTTAGTCTCAGACATAACACAATCAGGCTGAGCATGCTCACTAGGCAAAACACCCGGCTTCAACTCTGGCTGGGGTAAATCGGCGCACGCATGCGCACTAGCCGCCTCTCCACACTTAGACGTGGTGGAAGGAACAGCCAACTGGACGACCCGAGGCACGGCCAAGAACGGCAGCCGGTGCCTGGGCGCAACAGGAACCACAGCAGGCTGCTTGCGGCTATGGCGGCGCCGGTTCGTAACAGGGAATGATGGTGCAAATAGTATTAAAATTATTATTTTTATTCAACAATTAAAATAAATATTTTACAAATCCATATAAATATTGATATAAATATTGGGCAGGAAAAAATGTCCCATAAATTATTGCAGCGGTTTTACTAGGAAAATAAAGTGCATAATGCCAAGATCACTTAAAAAGTCAATCCCTAATATATTACAAAGTGCACAGTGCAAAATTGTATCTAAATCATATGCCATATATAAATAAGGTTGTGGTATAATGATCCTATGTAAAAAGATTTTATCAATTATTTAATTTGCAAGGAAAATAATACCTTAAGTGATCAGTAAACGCTCCAAAGTATACCGCAAAGCCCCGACACGTGTTTCAGCAATCCTTTCCTCAGGGGGTGCTATTTATATGGATTTGTAAAATATTTATTTTAATTGTTGAATAAAAATAATAATTTTAATACTATTTGCACCATCATTCCCTTTATTTATTTAATTCTAACAAATTTTTTATCTGAAGGTATTTTTGATATTTAAGGAAGCGACTAGAGGCTGTTATTTTTGCAAAAGGAGGATCTACAAAATATTAATGTCACTTTTATGTTGAGGTGCCCATACTTTTGCACTGGTCAAATTTTGTTTAAATGCGGATTCCACATTTTCTGTTAGTACAATAAACCTCATTTCAATCCAGGAATATTACTGAGTCCATCAGTTATTAGATATATGAAACTGAAATAGCTGTTCCAAAAACCCAAATTGTTATAAAGAAAAAAGGTTAACATTAATAGGGGTGCCCAAACTTTTTCATATGACTGTATTCATAAAAAGATTTTCTGTAATATTTGCACACTGTGTATACTATTGTATGCATTGATACTTGTACTCTGCTAAATAATACATGTTGTTATAGGCTACTTTAGTGACACCAAGTCATATTACAGGTGTTTCTCATTTTTGTGTGTTTTTTTTTCCATCACTAATTTCTTTCTTGTGCATTTCACTAAATTTCTATAAGTAAGTTATTTTATTTTATTTAATAAATACAACTTATTAGCATTACCTATATTGTCTCGATGTATGATAGGTTTATGTAACATGAAGGTATTCTCGGGCTCAAAGTTGTAGCGGATGGTGAGATATGGAGCCAGAAAGTCAAAAGTTCAAAACATTGTTACCCTTTTTCTCGCCAATGTAACTACAGTGTGTTCCATAATGGTTATGTCTTCTAACCAACATAAAAGGTTTTCCTTACATGATGCAATTTACCACAAAGTACTCTTGCTCTCCAAAATTACTGACCTGGCACATTTTATTACATGGCCCATGCAAATATTCAAATTTTCTATGGAATTTTTTTAAAGACATCAAGCTACAAACATTTTCCAAGTCATTGTTTCCGTCTATTACTAGATTACTTTTTGTACAATTATCTCATTTAGAATGCTCCTATAACACTTACTGATGACAAGCAGCTGTTAACAAATTACCAGCAACCTTCGCCTTGGAAAATATTACTCTGTTCCTTGCAAAGCAGCATGTTTACTGCTTCAACTTGGATCAAAATAAAAAGAAATTAAACGTTTTCTTTACTTTAAAAAATCCAGTTCACTTCCAAGGGCACAGAACGTTCTTATGTCAAATTGTGATATGCTGCTCATGAGCTTAGAATTATTGCCCAATAAATAATAAAAAAAGGCACTTGAAGCATTCCAGGAACACTGATTGAAATAGTCCTTAAACATGGGTTTTCATTCAGAGTGTCATTTGGCTTCCTTTTTAATAAAGGGTTTAAAGGGGTATCCTCAAGTTGTTAAATTGCTTTAGTTCATTAGACAGCATGAAAATAAGCAAGTTTGAAATATATTTGCTTTTTGTGTCTGCTGTCAATCCCCTGCTATATAACTTTTATTTTTCATAGTGTCCAACTGGTTTCCATGAACCTCGGCTGCTAGTGCCTGCGCAGATTCTGGCCAAGTTTGGCAGTATTTAACTTTTCTTCTGGAATCTAACTCTTAACACACCAGTCAGTTCTCTCCAAACTATTGATTTTTATACCACAGGTGTGGAGCCCCTGCGGCTCCAATCACCACAGAGTATTGCACCTCAGTTAAGGTACGATATTCGCCTCGGGTAAGGAGGGGGTTAATCACCGGTGTTCCACATTCACACTTTACATACAGCTTAGGAGCCTTCTCACTGGGAAGCTGGACTAGGGTAGGCAGGGGGTTGGCCAACACAAAGCTTGGGACTATACCGTTCACTAGGACAACCACCTGGGGGCGGTTTCCACTTGGGGTAGAAATAGGCGCAAACTCACACAATCACTAGTTAGTTGACGCGGGACACCAGTTCTGGGACACGAGACCACCACCACTTTCTTCTCTTCTCTTCATGGGGCCTGTGGCTTGGAGCGGAGCGCTCAGACCAGGTTCCTCATGGCTGGAAGGGCAACTCTGAAAAAGGACTTTCTTCTTTCAAACACCGTTGACTTCTTCTAACTTATCCAAGGTCAACGGGGCACATCACAGCTGGTGACCGATACTACCTGGGCAAGCGGCACAAAGAGTGAGTAAAGACACCTGGAACCGCAACAACTGACTCGGACTCTTATTACCGGCGCCGGCGCCCCGTGCCTCAGCACCAAAGGCCATCGCTATCACTGCTCCCCTCATCATCCTCCCTGGGACCCGCTCCACCTGTGGGTAGCGACACCATTTCTGCTGCTATTACCATCCGCCCCGGAGGACAGCGACAGCAGCAGCGGCTGATCTCTGGCCGCATACCACAGGGGGTGTCACTACAATCTTTTTAATATAACCCCCATCATCCTCCCTCCTTATTGGTGTACACCTCAGGGCACGAAGCCGGGCAGGCCACTGCGACATCCAAGACCACCACACTGGCACAGTGACGAGTAACTCGGGTATGAGAGCCCATGCCTGACTCCCCCCCGCCCCCTGGGTGCTACACAGGTAGCTCCTAACCTCCACCCACCTCTTTGTTAGCTCAGGACTCTTATCTGTGTTGCATAATCAAACTCCCTGACAAAGCAACCAGCATTGTATCATCAGATTCCACAGAAGTTCTAATCAATATTATCACTTTCCTGAGCCATGTGCTTGATCATATGCACAGTTATCTCTATATATCAATATAGAAACTCAGACCAAACACTAACAAATCATTAATATGTAGTACCTGAAAGAAAGACCTGCCATTCAAGGAGGTGTATCACTCCCCAAGCACCAGGAAGTAAGGAGATTGCATGGAGAGAGAACATGAGAATACCCCTTAAGGCTCTGTGCGCACTGGGAAGTGGAATTTTCTTGAGAAAATTCCGCATGCCCTCAAAGATTACCGCACCCGCGGTAAAAAACCGCGGGAAACCGCACCCGAAAACCGCATGCGGTTTGCCGCGGTTTGCTGCGGTTTTACCGCGGTATTATTCGCGGTATTGCCGCGGTTTTGCCGCGTGCGGGTTGGGATGTGCTTTATTGCATTCAATGCAATAAAGCACATTGATGAAAAAAAAAAAAAAAAAAAAAGTCATTTAATTCTGAGAGTAGATAGACAGAAGAATAGATAGAGGGATAGATAGATAGACAGAGGGATAGATAGATAGACAGAGGGATAGATAGATAGACAGAGGGATAGATAGATAGAGAGATAGATGACAGATCGCTGCATTTCCCACGGTCGGCAGTGAGTTCACATTACCGGCCGTGGGAAATGACCGGTAATTACCTCTGCTGCTTTCATTCAGCCTGTGTCTGTGACAGTCGCGGCTGGATGGAAGCAGCGCTGGACGTCGGACCTGGATTACGCCGGAGCTTTGGTGCGGGAGGGGTTAATAAAATGGTGAACGAGGCTTGTTTGTTTTATTTAAAATAAAGGATTTTTCGGTGTCTGTGTTTTTTTCACTTTACTTACGGGTTGATCATGTCAGCTGTCACATAGACGCTGCCATGATCAAGCCTGGGGTTAATGGCGGTGGTCCCCCATCACCATTAACCCCTTGTATTACCTTGCCACCACTGCTACACGGTGGCAAGAAGAGCCGAGGACACGCCGGTATTGTCGCATATTGCATGCGACAGTGCCGGGGCAGCTGCGGCTGATATTCTCGGCTGCCGGAGGGGGAGTGAGGCGGGGGACATTAACCCTGCCCCTCTCCCTCCCCAGCCTGAGAATACCGGGCCGCCGCTGTGTGCTTACCTCGGCTGGAAGGTAAATATGCAGCGGAGCCCACGTTCTTTTTTTCCTATATTTCCGTTTTCTTTCTATGTGTGTTCTATGTGTCTGTGTCTATGTGTTCTATGTCTGTGATGTGTTCTGTGATGTGTGTGTGTTTACTCTGCACGGCTTCCTCTTCCTGTAATGACATCACTTCCCTGCAAAACCGCAAGCAAGTGATGCACATTACCGGAGGTAAACCGCGAAATACCGCAGGGAATAACGCAGGAAAACGCAGTGAACCGCACAGAATTTGCTGCCTGCGTTATTCCCTGCGGGATTTCATGATTAACATTGAGTCAATGGAGTAAAATCCCGCAGCGATGTGCGGAAAAGAAGTGACATGCACTTGTTTTTGCTGCGGGATTCCCGCAGCAAAACATGCAGCTGTCAAATTCCGCCCAGTGCGCACAGGATTTTTTTTCTCCATAGGATTTGCTGGTGATTCACTGCAGAGATGTTATGAACATTTTCTGCAGCGAAACATGCAGCAAATCCGCGGCAAAATCCGCGAAAAATCCGGTAAGTGCGCACATAGCCTAAAGCAAATCTATCAGCAGATGCTACCTCATCTGAAAGCAGCATGACTTAGGCAAAGGGAATCCAAGGATGTATCATGTACTTTACTGGGTTCAGCGGTTCTCACACAATCAGAGCTTTTAGATTTAGCAGAGCTGAAAAAGCTGCCCCTCCCACACTAAGCTCTATATGTACAATGTCTATTGACAGTGATCTGCTAATCACAAAAGGGGGAATGGTCGGTCAAGGAAGCGCATTCCAAGTAGTCCAAGCAGTGATAAGTTTCTGATGAAACAATCACTGTAAATAAACAGCTCGGTCCTTGACTAGAGTCATCACTGAAATATGTGTTTTAACCCTTACAGCATGCTGCCTTCAGATTATAGTAGCAAAAACCCATAGCACATTCCAAGTAGTCCAAGCAATGATAAGTTTCTGATGAAACAACCATTGCAAATAAACAGCTCGGTCCTTGACTAGAGTTATCACTGAAATCTGTGTGTTAACCCTTACAGCATGCTGACTTCAGATTACAGTAGCAAAAACCCATACCTCCCAACTTTTGAAAAAGAGAAAAAGTTACAAAGTATGTGGCACCGCAGCATGCTGCAGCATATTTTGATCCCACCCATAGCCACACCCCAAGCCACACCCATTTGGCATAAGGGGCATTCAGCAGATGCCCAGGACTGTACATTCATTCATAGCAGCCAGAACATTCTCATATTTATATAAGTTTCACTATATGACATATTCCTTTTTTGTGCATGTAATGCTGTGTTCACACATTGCAGAAATCCTGTGTTTTTTATTTTCTCCAAACTCCACACCAAACTACACCATAGCAATCTTTGCTGAATATTCCATTTTTTCTCCATTTTTTATATATCTTCCCCATGTCATGCAATTTTGGTGAAAAGGTGAATCTGCATTAAGTTATTAAGTTAAATTATTTTTAGGAATTTTATTGGAATAAAAAAAAATAATCTGTTTCCTCTCCCTGTAGAACACAGGACATAGAGATGCTGCTCTGTACAATGTAATCTGCTGTGTAAGATGCTGCAATGCAGGTTCATCCATATAAAGTTCTTTATCTGAGATCATGAATGCTTGTGGCTCAACAGCTAGGGCTGCAGGAACATGTTTTAAAGTTGTTGGTTTGATTCCAAATGTGGGTCAAAATGAAAATATTTTTTTAACTTTTTTTCTCATTTCTTTATAGTAGTTATATGGGAACAAAATAATCTGACTTTTTGTTTCAGCTGCATAGAGATACAGCATATATCTATCTTTATCTCTATGTAGCTCAATAATCTCCTTATGGCTTCTCTGCATGCAATAGAGGTCAAGATTACCAAATCCTTCTATGTCATCTAATACAGTCAAAGGCTTAATGGTAGAGCTGCTGCCAAAGAGCTCACAAACTGAAGACCTCTAAACCTATCCTGTGAAACCAGAGTAGGTGAGAATTTACTTTATGCACTGAACTGAGTTAATTTATTCACTGCCCTGAGGAGAGGAGCTGGGACAAGGCAGTGAGCAGGAACTGTGGGAGGGAGCCCTCAAATCAGGACAGTCTTGCTGAATCTGGGACGATTGGGAGGTATGAAAACAGTGAAAGAATCCTTTTGAAGGAGGAAAGCTGTATTTTTTTCACTAATGGGTACAGTAGAATACTGTATCTACAAATCCTGTAACAAACACTCTACTCTCTGCTTCATCAGGATGAATTGATAGAACACAAGTGAAGACTCTGTGCAGCAAGAAGAAAGTGAAAATGTTTTGTACGCTGCTTAAAACACCACTACAGCATTTTTTTTTAATTGCACCTCTGGAATGGTGCTTTAAATGTAAGTCCTCTGCATTATACTTACCTTCCAGCAACTTCGTCTTCTATCGCCACCACTCTGGTACTGGCCAGTCTCTGCAAATTACCTGCCAGCAGCACAAGTGTTTCATGGAGCGTGCAAGAATTAATAACTCAATACATCCGTATGGGAACCTTGTTCTGAACCAGTTCTGGCTCTCTTGGAGTTGCATTGGGAGCTTGTGACGTAACTTCTGGCAAGTCAGAAGTTACAATCACAAGATGGCATCGCAGGATCAGAGGAGTGTCGGTAAAAGGTGAAGCTGCCAGAAGATGAGTATGTGTCAGGGGGCTTACATTTAAAATGCCACTCCAGCTCTGAAAAAAACATATCACTAGAGTAGTGCTTCAAGAGTCAAAGGCGTGGAGCATATCCAGTATGCCTGGAGAACAAATCTATAAGCCACTATTGATGGAAAAGTTTATCAGTAATGAACAAAAGTGGTGCAAGGTACTGAAATAAAGTGAAGATGTTAACAATTTCCTGTAAGCTCTTTTTTTTTAAAGATGATTGCCAACCTAAAACATGCTGTATATTACCTATCCACTGGAAAGGTGAGAAATAGTAGATCAGTGTGTGGATTAACTTTTTGGACTATCACCGTTCACTATAATAGGGTCCCTATTTTCTTGATTTCCTTACCCCTAACACCACAGCCATAAGGAGTTGGAATTCAGCAATGGCTGAACATGTGTCTTGCCACTCCTTTCATTTCATATGGTCTACTGCTCATAGTCACAGACTTCATGACTAATATGAATAACAGACCTGTTGTCCTAGGTTCATATCTCACAAAAGACATTTTCAAGGCACTTGTAAGTTTTCCGAGTGCTTCTTTGTTTTTTTTTTATACTCTAGTTTCCTTTTACACCCCAAAGACATATTGATATGGAGTTTAAATTTTTAGCTCCAGGACAATGATCATCATGTTTATACAGCACTTTGGAAATTAATTGTGACGTTAGTTGACTCATACATCTAGCAGTTTTTTGTATGATTTTTCGCCAAAGAATTGCATTAGATGCAGGTTAAAAAACTTATAAACAATCTTAGTGCATACTCAAAAGACACATACTGGAAACACTGCACTCACAGGAAAGGATGTCTACGGCGAGCAAAAGAATCTATTTATTGGCCAGGAATGAATGACCACATTAAAAACTATATAGCACAATGTGAAATATGTGCATCCTGCAGTGATAAGCAACAAAAGGAGACATTACAACCTCATGAAATTCCACAGAGGCCTTGGTCAAAAATTGGAACATTTGTGTTCACATGGAATGACAAAGAATACCTGATTACAGTGGACTATTTGTCTAACTTTTGGGAGATTACAGAGATGCTAGGAGAACTTACGGGTCGCAAGGACAGCCGTCAAGGTAGAGAGTAAGTGGAGGGCATCACATTCAGCAGTAAGTGGTATCGGGATGGTGGTAATGTGGTGGGTAAACACAGAAGCTGCTACTACCACTGCCACTGCTGTTCTAGCACCTCATGTTCCTTCAAAAGCAGGCGTCCTCTCCTTCTCTCCCTTGCTTTTGTGTTTACCCACCACATCACCACCATCCTGATACTGCTTACTGCTGAATGTGATGCCCTCCACTTACTCTCTACCTTGACGGCTGTCCTTGCAACCTGTATATCCTAGCATCTCTGTAATAAGCAACTGCCTTGAAAAAGGTCTGATAAACCAAAACGTTGGTTGTTGCTATGTGTCAGGGTTCACATTTAGCATTTAGTCGGTTGTAAATAAAAAAACACTTGCATCCAAATACTTCTCTCCTTCCTTATTGAGTGCTCGCATTTTGCCAGGTATGGCATTCCGGATATCGTGTTCTCTGACAATGCTGCTCAGTTTACTTCAGAAGAGTTTAAAACTTTCAGCAAGAGATGGGAATTTGAACACCAGATGTCTTCTCCAAGATATCCACAGAGTAATGGATACAGAGTTTTAGAGAGATACAGAGATACAGAGACACTGCAGAGTCGGCAGTAAAAACAGCCAAAAGACTCCTAAAAAAAGCAAAACAGTCAGGTACTGATGTATATCGGTCTATACTGGATCATAGAAACACACCCACCCAAGGCATAGACAGCAGTCCGGCACAGAGGCTCATGAGTAGACGTACAAAGACACTTATACCAACCGCTAGTCATCTGTTAAAGCCAAAGTTGGTGGGAAACATCAAAGCTCAACTAAAGAAAAATCAAGATAGGCAAGCTTTCTATTACAATAAATCTGCAAAGGATCTGCCAGATCTCCAGAGGAATGACAACATACGGCTGCAGCCTAGCAGCAAATACGACAAACAACGGCAAAAGGCAAAGGTTATCCAGAAACTAGGACCTCGGTCCTACGAAATTGTAACAGAAGACCGAAGAAGCCTAAGGAGATATCGGAGATATTTGAGGAAAACACAAGAACACGATGATTCATGGCCTTTTGAACAGTATCCTAATACCCAAGATAACGAGGCAGCAAGTCCAAGCCAAGTACCAATAGTGTCTCCTGACAATCAGGGTGAGACTGTTAACCAGAGATAGGCAATATCAGAAGGCATATTACCAGAATCAGAACAACTACCAGAGGTGGACATTGACACTTCTTATGTTACTAGGGCGAGCAGAATGATCAGAAAGCCTGCGCACCTCAAGGATTATATCTAACTGTATATATTGTAATTATCTTTTACTTGGTCAGATTAACTGTTGTGTTTATTAATTTGATTGTTCTTCTTCTTTACAGAGAAAGGATGTAGCAATATGTATATGTTGTGTGGCTTCTAGGGGCCTGTAGGGGTCTCACTACTTGTATGTGTTCACTAGAGATGAGCGAACTGGTCATGGTTCGGCTCAAGTTCGGTTCGTCGAACGGAATTCCCGTTCGAGTTCAGTTCGTCGAACGTTCGACGAACCGAACTCGTACCGCATAGGAAACAATGGCAGGCATTCACAAACACATAAAAACACCTAGCAAACACCCTCAAAGGTGTCCAAAAGGTGACAAACAACTCACAACACAACACAAACACATGGGAAAGTGACAAGGACATATACTCATGCGAAAACAAAAGAGCAGGACAAGGAAAAAGAGGAGGAGACACAGATATATGAGTATATGCAAGGAAACGTCGATGCCATTATTGTGCAACTTGAGCCCTGCTCATTTTAGGCTTCCAATCTGGATAAATTGCCTGAGCTTGCCACGTACGCCTTGGGGATCTTGTCGTGTCCTGCAGCCAGCGTTCTCTCAGAACCTGTCTTCAGTGCTGCTGGGGGTCTGCTGGCAGATAAGCACTTGTGTCTGTCCACTGACAATGTGGACATGGCTCTCAGAGGACTTTTCTTCCCCTGGGTCAGCCAGGGGAGGTGAAAGGCACGCGTATTTTTGAGAGTGCTTCATGCCAAGCATCTTTTTCTTTTTCAAAAGGGGGGTCAAGTGATGCCAGTCAAGTGGGGTGTGTGTGGCCCAATTAGTGGAAACGAGGGAAACTGTGGTTGGAGTCCCCTCGCTGTGTTTTACATGATTTTCGAAGGGCATGACATGCCTAAGAGGTTGAGTTTCATCATCTGCAACTTGTTGGCAACAGAAAGGCTGCCTTTACACCCTTTTGAGACCGAGGATTTTCGAGACCTTATGCCCATTGCAGTGCCCCAAGAGCCGATGGCCAGTCGTCACTCCTTCTCCAAGAAAGGCGTGCCCGCGCTACCACAGCAGGTCGCACACAACCTCACCAATTCCTTGAGAAACTCTGTGTGTGACAGGGTGCATTTCACCACCGATACTTGGAACAATAAGCATGGACAGGGGAGTTACATGTTGCTGACTGGGCACTGGGTAACTATGGTGAGAGATGGAGAAGGGTTTGCTGTACAAGTCTTGCCGTCCCCACGACTTATGTGTCAATCCTTCCTCTGTATGTACAAGTTCCTCCACTGCTTCTGCCTCCTCAATCTCGTGTGGGTCCTCCACCTCGGCCCAAACCCTGTGTGGTCAGGCCACCCTTCCTTGTAACTGCGCCCAAGGAATCCCACACACCGCCTTACTATGCTGGCAGCACAGCTCAACAGCATGATGCGGTCGACTCTTTACTTAGAAATGTCTGGGAAATGTGAGTCACACCGCTGAGGAGTTGTGGACGGTAAGCTCTGGAGAGTGAGACCGAGTTTCATCAATGGTTGTCTCCACTCAACCAGCAGCCAGGGAAGGTCGGGTGCGACAATGATGCAAACCTGTCTGCGGCCCTTCGTCAGGGAAATGTGACACACGTGCCTTGTATGGCTCACGTGTTGAATCTGATTCTCCAGCAATTTTTAAAATGCCATCCCGGACTACATGGCCTTGTGCAGCGGGCACGCAGCTATGTGCTCACTTTCATCCTTCGCACCCAGCAGCTCAACAACTTTCATCGCTCCTGAAGTCTTAGGGTCTGGCGGTTAAACGCCGGAAATGCGATGTTCCGACACGCAGGAATTGGAATCTGCACATGTTGCAGCGTGTGTGGCAGCACCGCAGAGCCCTGCTGAAATACGGTATGACGTATACCCTGGGCTAACTTGATCCAGAGGTGGTGCAGATCATGCTGCTGGAGTGGTGTCAGATCAAGGACCTATGCACCCTTCTACACAGTTTACAAATGTCGACGAAGATGTTTAGCACTGGCGATGCCATTCTCAGCGTGACAATTCTGGTCATCTACATGATGGAGCACACTGTAAGCATTATTCGGAGTCAGGTGTTGGTCCAAGAGGAAGGTGAGGAAGTACAGGAGGAGTCATATGCAGAAGGGATAATAAGATCTACAAGGTCCATACGGTGAGCGGCACCTAGGCGGCAGTCATGGTGGGGGATAGGGATTAACAAGGGCGTATAGTATCAGCAAAAATTGTTGAGGAAGGTGCAGGAGCCCATGAAGAAATGGAGGACGAACTTGCGATTGGCATGGAAGACTCAGCAGATGAGTGAGAGCTTGCTCACATTTCGGTTGTGCGAGGTTGGGGGGAGAGGGCAGAGGAAGGAGGCACGATTCTCACCTCTCTGCCACCAACACACCAAGGACTTGGTCCTCCTGGATGCACAAGACACATGAGCGCCTTCTTGCTGCACTACCTACAACATGACCCTCGGATGGTACAAATTCGAAGTAATGCTAACTACTGGGTTGCCACACTGTTAGATCCCCGGTACAAGACAAAATTTTTCGAAATAATTCCTGCCATAGAAAGGGATGCACGTATACAGGAGTATGTGCAGAAGGTGGTACGGATTCTTAGATCTGCTTTTCCAGTAAACACCAGTGCTGCACAGAGTGAATCTCAATGCTTTGTCATGGATAGGAGGAAATGGGCTTTTATTTGTCCACATCTGAGGGACCGAGGGCTGGCTGCTGTGCTGAGATGGCATTGAGTACAGTGTCCCTGCAGAGTTGCACTTTTGGTCATATACCAAATGAGTTGAAAAAGGACAAATGCTGGTGGAAAGGGGAACAGGTGTGTTGGAAAGGGGAAAAAAGTTTTTGTCCGTGGGTTTGTTGGTTAAGCAAAAGTAACATTTGCTGAAGAAACACCATCTGTTACGGTGGGACTGGCAGATTTGGATAAGGTGGTATATACTATGTTACCAGTATATAATGAAAATTAATAAGAAAAGAAAGCGAAAGGTATATATCCCCATCAACAGTCAATGTCCACCGTGCTCCCAGATGGAAAAGGAGAGGTTGGTAACTGGAAGGTTAGGTGGAGGATACAGATTTGTGTGGCTATGAAACTAATAGTTGCCTGAACTGAGTTAGACGCCACTCGGATCTTGAGACTGGGAGCCCTGTTAGCGTCACAGGGTCCACACGCCCACCCAGCCCAGGAACTCCCTGTTAACATCACAGGGGCCATTCAGTACGCTGACCGTGTGCATTGGGGCCACACCTGTGGACAGCAGGCGCATCAGCAGCAGCAGGCCTGTTAATGCCACTGGGCTGCACAAGCAGGACTGGTAGGACAGGAGCTGGTCTTAACCGTTCTGCGTTACCAACTGTGGTGGAGGCCTGCATCGACGCCCTATCCCTGCCTACCTCTGGCCTAAAACTGCAATGGGTTCAACACATGGAGGTGTGCTCTTTCGGAGCATAATAGAAGACTGCGCACCTCCTTGTTGGCTCCAGCCGTTTTATAACCTGGGTCCGCCCCAAACCAGGGTGGACCACAATGCACCTCCTGGAGACAAAAGCAGAGTGACACGTCATGAGTTGCATAACTAGCGTCCTATTTGGAACCGCAACTTCAATAATGTCCTCATGGCTGCCACGACACAAACACCTCACCAGTCATCGTCTGACCATCAATAATGAGGTGACAAGTCATAGGGGCGGGCCTCTGCAAGCCATTTGGGAGTTGCCTGGCCACATCGTCAGGACACCTGATGCCCTGTGGTCTATATGGGCCCCCCCACATCAGGGGCAGGGCCAAAGAGTTCATTACCGGATCTAGTCTCTGATGCAGTAAGTGCCTGAGCATGGTCAGTTGCATGAAATACAGTCTCTGAAAAAGACTATCAGCTTTAGCATGGTGTCTAGGCACAAAACAGGATTTAGACCCGACACGGAATGCAAGTACCTGTGCAAAGAGGCTTTTCGCACTAAGTGTGGGAGCATGCGCTGTATCCCGAAATGAAGACTTAGCCTCAGGAATGGCACAGTCAGGCTGAGCATACTCACTAGGCGAAACACTGTAGTTAGGCTGCAGCTGGGGTAAATCGGCACACGCATGCGCACTAGCTGCCTCTCCACACTTACACGTGGAGGAGAAATTGCTCTTCGGGTATGGACTTGGAGATGCTGTCTATGAACAGAAGGAAAAGCAAAAGGAAGCCTCACTTTCTATCCCTCCGAATTATCAAATGCAGCAATGAATTCCCTGAGTTTGCTGTAACATTAGCGTAGCAAAATGTGCATGAGGGTGTCATGCAGAGGTGCTAGAAATAGCTTGGCACCAGTGGGACAATAATGAAATACAACAGCCAGTTCTATGATGCCACTAAATGGCAGTATTTTTTGCTATCATTATAGCTTATTAAAAACAGAGCAGGAGGGTGTCCTGGACAGGTTCTAGAAATAGCTTGGCACCAGTGGGGCACTAATGGAGTACAACAGCCAGTTCTATGATGCCACTAAATGGCAGTATTTTTTGCTATCATTATAGCTTATTAAAAACAGAGCAGGAGGGTGTCCTGCACAGGTGCTAGAAATAGCTTGGCACCAGTGGGGCACTAATGGAGTACAACAGCCAGTTCTATGATGCCACTAAATGGCAATATTTTTGCTATCATTATAGCTTATTAAAAACAGAGCAGGAGGGTGTCCTGCACAGGGGCTAGAAATAGCTTGGCACCAGTGGGGCACTAATGGAGTACAACAGCCAGTTCTATGATGCCACTAAATGGCAGTATTTTTTGCTATCATTATAGCTTATTAAAAACAGATCAGGAGGGTGTCCTGCACAGGTGCTAGAAATAGCTTGGCACCAGTGGGGCACTAATGGAGTACAACAGCCACTTCTTGTATGCCACTAAGTTTACTCAATTTTTGGTATTATAATGTCTTAGTAACAATGAGTTTGAGTGTGCAATGCAGGCAGACGTGCTGCAAATATCTTTGCACTAGTGGGATAATACAGAAGTCCAACAGCCACGTTTAGGATGCCACTAATTTCACTCAGTGTTTGCTAGTATAATGGCTTAGTAACAATGAGTTTGAGTGTGCAATGCAGGTAGAGGTGCTGCAAATATCTTTGCACTAGTCGGACAATACAGAAGTCCAACAGCCACGTTTAGGATGCCACTAAGTTCACTCAGTGTTTGCTAGTATAATGGCTTAGTAACAATGAGTTTGAGTGTGCAAAGGGCAGTAGGGTACAGTGGCAGGGTTGTGGGTCTCTGGGTAGAGGAAAGGAAGCCTGCCTTTCTATCCCTCCTAATAGGGAAATGCAGCGAGAAAATTCCTGACCTTAGCTACACAGACGCTGTCATCTTGTGTAGCTGTTAAACTCTGTTTTCACGGACCTGTCACCTATGGCTCTGACCCTGCCGGTATTAGCCCTTAAAAGGACGGATAGAAAGTTTGTTACATCTCGTGGCTCTCCTGAGGCAAGGACTGAGGCAGTCTCCCATTCCTTGCCTGCCACGAGCATTCCTGCTCAGCAGCGCCGAAGGTCTGCCAGACTGCGCAGTGTGCAGGAGATACCTTCTCAGAGAGGCAGCAGAAGGGTGACACCTAGTGGTTCTCCTGTTACAAGGAGTGAAGCGGTCTCCCATCCCTGGCCTGCCGCAGACTCTCCTGCTCAGCGGCCCCGAAGGTCTGCGAGGCTGCGCAATGTGCAGAGGTTTACTGCTCAGGGAAGCAGTGAGATTCCCGTTATCTCTGCACATTGTGAGACCGAGGATCCCACCTCTATTTCCCAGAGGCAGGAGGGTGAGCATGTGCAATGCGTGGTGGGTCCTGATTCGCTCAATGACGTCACACGGCTTGATGACAAGGCTGGTGACGTGGTGAATCCTGACTGGCCAGGCTGGGACGTCGTGGACCCTGATTGGGTCAAGTCCGTCATCTCCGCCTCGCGCCCGCCCTCGGGTGGAGCTGCACCTCCTTAAAAGCTCCCCCTGCCATCATGGCGGCGCGTGACCGTCCTTGTATGTTTGGATGTCTGGCAGCGTGCTGCCACGCCACTGCTCAGGCATTATTGTCTCTTGTGGGCTTGGCCCTTGCTGCTCCGGCAGTACTCCCGTCAACAGGCCGTGTTCCTGTCCCAGGTGAGCTCCTCAAGTCTCCTTTGGACTCACCTGGTTATTGAAAGCACACGTGCGTGGGCACCTCTGTGCTACCCTCGTGCCATATTCTCGTGACTTCCACTGGCACACGTGCGTGGGCACCTCTGTGCTTCCCCGTGCAACAGGTACACCGAGCCGTGAGATCTGTGCCATACAACCCTCACGGGTTAGGGCAGATCGGTGTACATAGATCGTCTGTGACATTCCAGACGATCGCTAGCAGCAACCCGCTCACTCTTCACCCACCATAGCGGCGGTCCCTTACACCGCACAGTGGACCTTGACCGGCGGAAGCAGTCCATTTCCCATCTTGGCACGCTTCCCCGGGTCCCCCTCGTAACATTACGGTCGCGCCAAAGGTCTGGCTATGGCTGAAGAGCAGCAGCAGTTGCTGCGTTATGTGCAGCAGTTGGAGTCACGATTGGCAGCAGTGGAGCAGTCTTCCTCCGATAAGACTACTCTGACGACAGTCGCCACCCAGGCGGCTACCCAGGCTGTGCTATTGGGCGGAAGGTCTCCTCGCCTTGCGCTTCCAGAGCGCTTTAGCGGCAACAGCTCTGAGTGCCGTGGGTTTATAAACCAGGTTACCACCTACTTAGAGCTGTCCGCGACTCTTTACGCTACCGAGAAGGCGAAGGTAGCCTTCGTCCAGTCCCTGCTCACAGGGAGAGCGCTGAAGTGGTCCACGCCGTTGTGGGAGCGCGGAGATCGTGTGGTGAATAACTTAGCAGCTTATCTTGGGGCCATGAGAATGGTGTTCCTCGGGCCTCAAGTCACCCACGATTCCGCGCTGCGCCTCCTACGACTTCGGCAAGGGTCTGCTTCAGTCGGGGACTTTGCTGTACATTTTAGGACACTGGCCGCAGAGCTGGACTGGCCGGATAAGGTCCTTGTCCCTGTGTTTTGGGAGGGCCTGGCAGGGTTTGTCAAAGACGCACTGGCCACACGTGAGGTGCCTGCCACTTTAGAGTCCTTGATTCAGGTTGCCTCTCGCATAGACATCCGCCAGGCGGAGCGAAGGCTCGAGGTCTCGTCAGCACCCACGTCTTCTCGGCCTAAAAAGCGTCTGACTCCCGTCTTCCATCAGACAGGTCCCCCAGCCAGTCCTGTAGGCGACTCCGTGGAGTCAATGGAGGTGTCCAAGGTGGTCTCCTCTGCCCCAGGTTCTCGGTCTTGTGTCATCTGCTTTTCCTGTGGGCAGAGGGGACACATAGCTACCCGATGTCCCAAACCGTCGGGAAAAGACAGCATCTAGTTTCTATCAGAGGGGGGACTCTAGACGCTACTTCTCCCTCTAGGTTGACTATCAGCGCCCAGTTGCAGTTCGGCACTACTCTCTTCTCTGCCCTGGCTTGCTTGGACTCAGGCGCTGAAGGCAATTTCATCTCGACCTCCCTGGCAACCCGATACTCAGTTCCCCTGGTTCTGTTGCCCAAGCCACTCAGGGTCCGGGTAGTCGACGGGTCCATACTACTCGATCCTATCACCCAGATCACCATCCCTCTCAGGATGGATGTACCACCGGGACACCATGAGCAGGTGTCCTTCCTGGTGCTTCCAGGGGGGACGGATGAGATCCTACTGGGTCTTCCCTGGTTGAGACAGCATGCTCCTATACTCAACTGGGCAACAGGGGAGATCTCATCCTGGGCAGGATCCTGTAGAGAGCACCTCGTGACTACCGAACCACCCGCTACCATTAGGTCTGTTGGGTCCTCAGGGAATACTGAGGGGCCGGGTTTACCGACACCTTATGAGGCCTACAGGGATGTCTTTTCCAAAAGGGCCGCAGATACTCTTCCTCCCCACCGGCCATATGATTGCCGAATAGACCTGAAGCCAGGCTCCGAGCCCCCCAGGGGCAGAGTGTATCCACTCTCTGCTCCAGAGACGGAGACTATGTCCAAATATATTCAGGACAGCCTGGCGAAGGGGTTCATTCGCAAGTCTATTTCACCGGCTGGTGCAGGGTTCTTTTTTGTGCAGAAGAAGGAAGGGGATCTGCGCCCCTGTATCGATTACAGGGGATTAAATGCAATCACAATCAAGAACAAATACCCTTTGCCCCTCATTACTGAGCTATTTGATCGATTCCGCGGGGCAAAGGTCTTCACAAAGCTGGATCTACGCGGGGCGTATAATCTAGTGCGAGTCCGAAAGGGCGATGAGTGGAAGACCGCCTTTAACACCAGGGACGGTCACTACGAGTATCTAGTAATGCCCTTCGGACTCTGCAATGCCCCCACCGTATTTCAAGACTTTGTGAATGACATTTTCCGGGATTTGTATCTTTCCGTGGTTGCATACCTGGATGACATTCTTATCTTCTCCCCCGATCTTACCACCCATAGGAGGGATGTCATCCGAGTACTTAAGAGGCTCCGCACCCATTCGTTATATGCTAAGCTGGAAAAGTGCGTTTTTGAACAGGAATCCTTGCCGTTCCTGGGGTACATAGTGTCCAGTCAGGAGTTAGCAATGGATCCGGGGAAGTTGGAGACAGTGATGAACTGGCCTGAGCCCCGCTCGCTGAAGGCGATCCAGCGATTCTTGGGGTTTATCAATTATTATCGCCAGTTCATTCCCAACTTCTCGACGGTGGCAGCACCCATCATTGCCCTTACCCGCAAGGGCGCTAATCCCAAAGCATGGACACGGGAAACGGTAGAGACATTTCACACTCTCAAAACTCACTTCTCCAGAGCTCCCATCCTTCATCGTCCAGACATCTCCAAACCCTTCCTACTGGAGGTAGACGCCTCTTCGGTCGGTGCAGGTGCAGTCCTGTACCAGAAAAACGAACGAGGAAGGAAACATCCGTGTTTCTTTTTCTCCAAGACCTTTTCTCCGGCCGAGAGGAACTACTCCATAGGGGATAGGGAGTTACTGGCGATGAAACTAGCATTCCAGGAATGGCGGCATCTCCTGGAGGGTGCGAAGCATCCATTTGAGGTTTTTTCTGACCACAAAAACCTCACATACCTCCAGACAGCACAACGCCTGAACCCAAGGCAGGCCCGTTGGTCTTTATTCTTCTCCCGGTTCCGCTTTATTATCCGCCACCTGGCCGGTGAGAAGAACGTACGGGCCGATGCCTTGTCACATTGTATGGTTGTGTTGGAGGAGGACGAGGAGGAGCCTCGTCTTATACTACCCCCGGACAGCTTGAGGATGGTCACTCCCACTTCTTTGGACCAGGTGCCACCTGGCAAAACCCTCGTTCCCCCTGAACTACGGAACGAGGTGCTATCGTGGGCCCATGCCTCCAAGGTCGGGGGTCACTTCGGGGTCAAAAGGACCAGAGACCTGGTGACCAGGCATTATTGGTGGCCGAGACTACCCCAGGACATACAGGAATATGTGGGAGCCTGTATGTCGTGTGCTCGGAATAAGCCGTCCCGGCAGAGACCGGCAGGTCTTCTTCACCCACTGCCAGTGCCGGATCGTCCCTGGGAAGTGGTAGGGATGGACTTCCTGGGAGATCTGCCCAAGTCAGCAGGGCACAGGGTCGTATGGGTCATCACGGACCACTTCTCTAAAATGGTCCACTTGGTGCCTCTACCACGACTCCCGACGTCACGTGCTCTCGCCACCTTGTTCATTCGGCATGTATTTAGGTTGCATGGCATGCCTGACAAAGTGGTGAGCGACCGGGGTCCCCAGTTCGCGTCTCGCTTCTGGAGAGAGCTCTGTAAGCTCCTGCAGATAGAGCTGAACATCTCCTCCGCATACCATCCCGAGACCAATGGACTAGTGGAGAGGACTAATCAGACCTTGGTAACTTACCTCCGCCATTTTATATCTGCGCACCACGACAACTGGGCTAACCTCCTTCCTTGGGCCGAATTTGCCATTAACAATTCGGTCCATGAATCCTCTGGCCAGACTCCGTTCCTACTCAATAACGGACAACATCCCAGAATCCCGGTTCCGATGCCCATTACGTCACCCGATACTAGAGTGGAGGATTGGGCGACCAAGGCCCGGGAGATCTGGGATGACACCCAAGAGGCTCTTAAAAGGGCTAAAGACCGGATGGTGACAACGGCTGATGTTCGCCGCCGCCCTGCACCATCCTTCGCCCCTGGTGACCTAGTATGGCTGTCCTCTAAAAATGTTAACCTACGGGTACAGGCAGCCAAATTCGCCCCTAGGTATCTGGGTCCGTTTAAAGTACTACAGCAGGTAAACCCAGTGGCATATCGACTCCAGCTCCCTCCACGCTGGGCTATAGCCAACACCTTTCACGTGTCCCTCCTGAAACCCGTACGACTTAATAAATTCTCGGGGTCCCTGCCGGCTCAAACCGACTCCCCGTCCGACGACCCTGAGGTGGCAAAACTTGTGGAGACAAAAGTCATACAGGGCAAGAGGTACTACCTCGTGGAGTGGGCCGGCCGTGGTCCGGAGCATAGATCCTGGGAGTTGGAGGATCATATCCGCGCCCCGGGTTTGATGGCGGCCTTCGAGCACGGACAGGGGGGGGCCTAGACAGGGGGGTAATGTTACATCTCGTGGCTCTCCTGAGGCAAGGACTGAGGCAGTCTCCCATTCCTTGCCTGCCACGAGCATTCCTGCTCAGCAGCGCCGAAGGTCTGCCAGACTGCGCAGTGTGCAGGAGATACCTTCTCAGAGAGGCAGCAGAAGGGTGACACCTAGTGGTTCTCCTGTTACAAGGAGTGAAGCGGTCTCCCATCCCTGGCCTGCCGCAGACTCTCCTGCTCAGCGGCCCCGAAGGTCTGCGAGGCTGCGCAATGTGCAGAGGTTTACTGCTCAGGGAAGCAGTGAGATTCCCGTTATCTCTGCACATTGTGAGACCGAGGATCCGGCCTCTATTTCCCAGAGGCAGGAGGGTGAGCATGTGCAATGCGTGGTGGGTCCTGATTCGCTCACTGACGTCACACGGCTTGATGACAAGGCTGGTGACGTGGTGAATCCTGACTGGCCAGGCTGGGACGTCGTGGACCCTGATTGGGTCAAGTCCATCATCTCCGCCTCGCGCCCGCCCTCGGGTGGAGCTGCACCTCCTTAAAAGCTCCCCCTGCCATCATGGCGGCGCGCGACCGTCCTTCTATGTTTGGATGTCTGGCAGCGTGCTGCCACGCCACTGCTCAGGCATTATTGTCTCTTGTGGGCTTGGCCCTTGCTGCTCCGGCAGTACTCCCGTCAACAGGCCGTGTTCCTGTCCCAGGTGAGCTCCTCAAGTCTCCTTTGGACTCACCTGGTTATTGAAAGCACACGTGCGTGGGCACCTCTGTGCTACCCTCGTGCCATATTCTCGTGACTTCCACTGGCACACGTGCGTGGGCACCTCTGTGCTTCCCCGTGCAACAGGTACACCGAGCCGTGAGATCTGTGCCATACAACTCTCACGGGTTAGGGCAGATCGGTGTACATAGATCGTCTGTGACATTCCAGACGATCGCTAGCAGCAACCCGCTCACTCTTCACCCACCATAGCGGCGGTCCCTTACACCGCACAGTGGACCTTGACCGGCGGAAGCAGTCCATTTCCCATCTTGGCACGCTTCCCCGGGTCCCCCTCGTAACAGAAAGTGCTATCCCTATTCTGTACAGCGCTGTGTATAGAGCGTACACAGCAGTATCGTAGATAGGCGCTGCACCAGCGGTCACTGACACCAAGGACGCAGAACTCAGATAATGGCGTGCTGGAGGAAAATGTCAGTTTTTATAATGCAGGGACATGTGACATGGACATCCTTTCACACATGTCGTTGCTTCTCTGGCTAAAAGTCCACTTAGCTGTGTGTGTGTCTGGGATTCGCTGACATGCTGGCCCGCCCCACTACACGCGCGCGCTTAGGGAAGGAAGACAAGGAAAAAAAAAAATGGCGATCGCCATTATCCATACAGCAGTGATCTGAATGCGCTGTTCCCGCACACTATACACTGAAATTTCATAATAGTGTGAGTCACAGAGTGACTTACACTATTACAGCGGAAAGCCAGCTAGTAATTAGCTGGTCTTTTTGCTGCTAGAACCGTTCTCGAACGTATCTAGAACTATCGAGCTTTAGCAAAAAGCTCGAGTTCTAGTTCGATCTAGAACAGCCCCCAAAATCCCTCGAGCCGCGAACTGGAGAACCGCGAACCGCGCTCAACTCTAGTGTTCACCACAAGCAACTGGGAACTCGCTGGTACTGCAGACAGAGTGCAGGCAGCAGAGGGAGATGTAATGGCTGACAATACCATCTAATAAAGAGCCTGAAGATCTCCACTGAGTGTGTTTACTGAGAGACACAGCAAACAGAACAGGAGCCTAGTCCTGATCTGGTATAACCTAGTAAATATGCCAGTTTTCTAATATCAGGAATGCAGGCCCAGGACAAGGATTACTACAGCAAGATGTTGCTCCTAGCAACCAGGACAATGACTCCTGTGATAAGGAGAAAAATAGGAGTGTAGCAAAGGCCAGACAGATGTTGACCGTAGGGGACTCTATTAGACAGAGAGACAGGGTAATATGCCGCCAAGATTGTGAATGCTGCACAGTGTGTTGCCTGCCGAGTGCTCTGGTTTGGCATATTGCGGATAGGAAAGACAGATTTCGGAGTGGGGGTGGGGAAAATGCAGCAGTCATGATACACATTGGTACCACTGACAAGGAGCTTAGTGGGAAAAATAAGTGGAAATAAGAAAGGAAGGATTTGGGTTCATAGAAAACTGGGCCGACTTCTTTGTCAGCTATATGCTCTGTAGTAGGAAAGGGAAGGGCTGCACCTCAATGGGAAGGGTGATGCTGTGCTGGGGTAGAAAATGGTCAGAAGGATGGAGGAGCTTTAAAACTAGGATCTGGGGAGAGAGGGTAGCTGTGTAAATAAAGGAATAGAGTAGATAGAAAGAGGGAGACAGTAGGGGTCAATGAGGATTTAAGGGGCTTGGACTTGCAAGGAAAGTAGAAGGTTAGTAGTAGTAGGAGTAATAAAAGTGCTAGTTGCATTAAATGTGTGCTGGCAAATGCAAGTCTTGCAAACAAAATAGATTATCTGCAAAATCTTATGTCAGACACTGTCTACGGGGAGCTGGACATTACGGGAACATTATATAAAGTAGAGTCTGGCTCACAAATAGGTTAGGTGCCTCCGAGAAAAAGTCAAATATATAGGAAAAGTCAGCTCGGGCACTCATAAGACAAGAAAAAGTGGAGAATGTTGATGCTTTTGATTCCAATTTTATTCATGCAAAGGTTTATAATATGACGTTTCGGCCATACAATTCTGGCCTTTATCAAATAAATGTTCTGAAAGAGTAAAAGAAAATATATATCCTAGTGAATACATAATGTTATTCTCACATACATGTACATTCAATTTTACATGGTGCATGAAATAAAAATTTTTTTTTGGGCAAGTGTTTTTTAAGGAACAAATCAAAGAAAATAAACCTCAATACACGTTATGGTGTGAACAAACAATTGTCCAGAGGTTGAGAGACCCTAATGTTTAGAAGACCCAAGTACAAATTTATTACAATGTAAAAGAGTACATACCACAAGAAACGTATATAAGGCTAGACTGGTGAAATTGAGTTCACATGTGTTGGCCAATGGATCTTAGTAATCAACCTGAAGTAAAAACAGAGTCGTCTAAGAAAATTACATATATTTTTCATATATATATACATACAAAGAGGACCGGTAGATAGAATGTAGAACAGGGGGTATAGACTAAAAATTTCAATCCAATTACCTTTGCTATTATCTATATGGTATACCTCTTGAAGACACAATGTTCATTAGAGTGCTGTGGCGTATGGCCCACTGAATGGCATAGAATACAGGGAAAGCAGCAAAAGTTAGATTAGAATGTCAATCAAGTGGAGAATCTAGTAATTTTGACTCCATAATAGAGTGACATATAGAGATATATGCATTATGTTACCTTTACTATTAGTTAAGGGATGAATCACCCATGAGCCTCATGTGAAATAAATTGTTGTGGTGTAGGTTCTACACCACAACAATTTATTTCACATCCTCTCCAGCCATTGACTATGTCAGACTTGTTGTCTCTGGTGGCCTTGCAAAGGACGGTCTAAAAAAAATTATGAAAAGATTCAATAAAATTGCTGTTACCAGCACCAGATACGGTGCTACTGGTACGAGTAGACTGTTGAAGATGACGAGACCGTCCCATGTTTGTCAAGTTACAACTGGGAGATTCAATCCCTGCACCACGGTTGTTTGGTGGAAAAGCCGAGCTAAGATCGAGTAACAGCTTCTGCTGATACTCCTGCATACGTGCGTCCCTTTCTATGGCTGGAATTATGTCACAAAATTTGGACTTGTACCGGGGATCTAATAGTGTGGCAAGCCAGTAGTCATCATCACTTCTAATTTTGACAATACGAGGGTCATGTTGGAGGTAGTGCAGCAAGAAGGCGCTCATGTGTCTTGCGCAGCCATCCGGACCAACTCCACGCTGTGTTTGTGGCATTCTTTCTTCCTCTGACATCTCCCCCCAACCTCGTTCAACTGAAATTTGACCAAGGTCTCCCTCATCCGCTGAGTCTTCCATGTCCATGGACAGTTCGTCCTCCATTTCTTCATGTTCTCTTGCACCTTCCTCAACATTTCGCCTGCTACTATGCGCCCTTGTTGATCCCTGTCCCCCATGGTCCCATGCCTGCCGCGTTGGTGATGATGAACGTCTGGACCTTGGTGATGTTGTTGTCTCTTGCGCATATGAATCCTCCTGTAGTTCCTCCCCTTCCTTTTGTCCCACCCCCTGACTCCGAATCGTGTTTAGCGTGTGCTCCAGCATGTAAATGACTGGAATTGTCATGCTGATAATGGCATTGTCAGTGCTAAACATATTCGTCGCCATGTCGAAACTGTGCAGAAGGGTGCATAGGTCCTTGATCTGAGACCACTCCATCAGGGTGATCTGCCTCACCTCTGCATCTCGTTGGCCCAGGCTATACATCATGACGTATTGCACCAGGGTTCGACTGTGCTGCCACAGTCGCTATAACATGTGGAGAGTCGAATTCCAGCATGTCGGCATATCGCATTTCAGGCGATGAACCGGCAGGCCGAAAGACTTCTGGAGCGATGCAAGTCGCTCAGCAGTGGTGGTTGAACGGCGGAAGTGAGCAGACAGTTTGTGCCCTGTTCAGAAGGCCATCTAGGCCGGGATAGTGTGTTAAAAATTGCTGGACAACAAGGTTCAACACGTGTGCCATACAAGGCACGTGTGTCACCTTGCCCAGGCGAAGGGCCGCACCCAGGTTTGCAGCATTGTCGCACACAGCCTTACCAGGCTGCAGGTTGAGAGGAGACAACCATTTATTAAACTCAGTCTCCAGAGCTGCCCACAACTCAGCCGCTGTGTGACTCTTATTTCCAAGACATGTCAAGCTAAAGACCGCCTGATGCCGTTGCACTCTGCTGCCAGCATAGTAATGAGGGGTGCGTGATTCCTTCTACGCAGTTAGAACGCTGGTGGCCTGACCAGGCAGGCTTGGGGCTCAGGTGGAGGACTCAGACGAGGTGGAGGAGGCAGAAGCAGTGGCGGAACTTGGACAGACAGAGGATTGACACACAAGTCGTGGTGACGGCAAGACTTGTGGAGCAGACCCTTCACCATCTCTCACCATAGTTACCCAGTGCCCAGTCAGCGACATGTAACGTCCCTGTCCATGCTTACTGGTCCAAGTATCGGTGGTGAAATGCACCCGTTCACACACAGAGTTTCTCAAGGAAGCGGTGATGTTGTGTGCGACATGCTGGTGTAGCGCAGGCACACCTTTCTTAGAGAAGTAGTGGCGACTGGGCATCTGGTACTGGGGCACAGCAACAGACATAAGGTCTCTAAAATCCTGTGTGTCCACCAGGCGGAAAGGCAGCATTTCAGTAGCCAAGAGCTTACAGAGGGATAAAGTCAACCTCTTAGCTTTGTCATGGGTCGCAGGAAATAGCCTTTTATTTGTCCACATCTGAGGGACAGAGATCTGGCTGCTGTGTGTTGAGTAGGGTGTCCCTGGAAAAATGCAGGTTTGTGAGGAAAGTGCAGGTGTAGACATGATGTTGCCTTCATCCAACGTTGGTGCTATCGATGTCTGAGAGAACTGTACACACGCACTTGTTTCCCCTTCCAAACCAACTGACGACCTACCAAGCAAACTGTTGCGGTTACAGTGGTAGAAGTTGTGCGTGGAAAACCAGGTGTGACAGCTGTCCCCACAGTCCTAGAAGATGAAGAGTGCGCGGATGCACTGGAAGGGGCAGGCGGTGGATGGTTCGCTCCGCTAGGCCGCATTGCAGCACGGTGAGCTGGGACATATGATATTTATTCATGTGACGATTCATGGAAGAAGTTGTCAAACTGCTGAGGTTTTGCCCTCTACTAACAGAATCACGACAAATTTTACAGATCACATAATTTGGGCGATCTTTTGCTATGTCAAAAAAGGACTAGGCTAGGCAAGGCTTAGAGGGCATGCGACCTGCTGATCCACCCCGACTAGTGCTCAGAGGCACAGTGGTGGCTGAGGATGCAGTTGTAGACGTGCTACCAGTGCTCCGACTCTGTCCAGGAAGGCGCAAGGTAACTTCGTTGTCAGTTGCATCCTCCTCCACCGCCTCTGTTGACCTCCTCGAGTGCCTGACTGTGGGTTGAAAGTAGGTGGGATCTAAAACTTCCTCATCAATTGTTGTGTTTGCACTCCCCTCACCCTCAGGCCGAGCCTCTTCTTGCCCTGACCGAATATGTAAGTTGTCATCCCAATCTGGTATCTGCGTCTCATCGTCATCAGTATGTTCCTCATTGTCTATTACAACAGGTGTTTTAGTTTGTGAATAAGGGTCAACATTATGCTCAGAAACTTGTTCATCACGGCCTGAATCTGAGTCACAATGGTTCTGGGCATCACTGCAGACCATTTCTTGGTCTGTACTCACTGTAGCTTGGGAGCAGACCTGTGATTCCCAGGCTATAGTGTGACTGAAAAGCTCTGCAGACTCAGCCATCTCAGTTCCACCATACTGTGCAGGGCGGATGGAGACTTCAGAGCTGGGAGAAAGCAAGTGTGATTGGGATGACAACTCAGAGGACTAGTGTTTTTTGGATGCGGTAGTTGAGGTGGCGGAGAGGGCACTTGTTGGACCACTTGAGATCCATTCAAGTATTTTCTTTTTTTGGCCATCATCTACCTTTGTTCCAGTTGTTCGTGTCCGTAAAAAAGGGAGCACATCGGATTGTCCACGGTAAGTAGTAGACATCTTACTTTTGCTGGAAGATGGTCTATCTTCAGCAGATGTTAATGGAGCTTTGCCACCTTCCCCACGGACAAACCCTTTTTTTCCTTTTCCAACACGCCTCTTTCCCCTTTCCACCAGCATTTGTCATTTTGCCACTCATTTTGATTGCGACAAGATTGTGCACTTAAAATGTGGTAGTAAAAATTGAGAGGTGGTATAGGTTGCAGCGGTGGTCTATCTTTATTAACAGCAGAATAAACAACAATAATTATCCCTGACAATGCAACTACGGCCCTTAAACTGGCAGCATAGTTTGCTAGTATAATGGCTTAGTAACAATGAGCTTGAGTGTGCAATGCAGTGGTGCTGCAAATAGCTTTGCACTAGTGGGACACTAATGGAAGTCCAATAGCCACTTTTAGTATGCCACTAAGTTTACTCAGTGTTTGCTAGTATAATGGCTTAGTAACAATGAGTTTGAGTGTGCAATGCAGAGGTGCTGCAAATATATTTGCACTAGTGGGACACTAATGGAAGTCCAACAGCCACTTTTAGGATGCCACTAAGTTTACTCAGTGTTTGCTAGTATAATGGCTTAGTAGCAATGAGCTTGAGTGTGCAAAGGGCAGGAGGGTACAGTGGCAGGGTTGTGGGTCTGTGTAGAGGAAAGGAAGCCTCACTTTCTATCCCTCCTAATGGTGAAATGCAGCGAGGAAGTCCCTGAGCTTAGATACACAGACGCTGTTATCTTCTGTAGCTGTTAAAATCTGTTTCCACGGACCTGACTGTCACCTATGGCTCTGAGCCTGCTGTTATTAGCCCTTACAAGGGCTAATAGAAACTTCTATCCCTATTCTGTATAGCGCTGTGTGTAGAGCGTACACAGCAGTATCGGAGACCAGAGCTACGCCAGCGGTGACTGACACCCCGACGCAGAAGAGAGAATGGCGTCTGGACGGGCAGATACCCGTTTTCATAATGCAGGGACATGTGATATGGACATCCTATCACACATGCCGTTGCTTCTCTGGCTAAAAGTCCACTTAGCTGTGTGTGTGTCTGGGATTGGCTGACATGCTGGTCCGCCCCACTACACGTGCGCGCTTAGGGAAGGAAGACAAGGAAAAAAAAAAAATGGCGATCACCATTATCCCAGCAGCAGTGACCTGAATGCGCTGTTCCCGCACACTATACGCTGAAATTTCATAATAGTGTGAGTCACAGAGTGACTTACACTATTACAGCGGAAAGCCAGCTAGTAATTAGCTTGGCTTTTTGCTGCTAGAACTGTTCTCGAACGTAACTAGAACCATTGAGCTTTAGCAAAAAGCTCGAGTTCTAGTTCGATCTAGAACAGCTCCCAAAATCATTCGAACCGGGAACTGGAGAACCACGAACCGCGCTCAACTCTACTCTTTACCATCTTTCTTAAGTGTAGATTGGTCACTGGGATTTTGGTTTGGAAACATGTGGGAATTGCCTGCCAATCATAGTATTGCTTTAGCCATGTTGGCTACTGGCTTTACCGTGAGTGGCCAGCAGCCTACAGTTATCTTGTTTATATATAAGACCCATTAACACCATGATTGCTGCACTGCACCATGAAATAGTGTAGAGATAGATTCTGCTGGAGAGAGCACAGTATGTTATAATGTGACCTGCTGGTCCACCATTTTACACACAGTCTTTTTCATGATTGAAATAATTCTATTCTATACTAATACCGCTCTAAAGGCCCCATTACATGCAACGACATCGCTAACGATATATCACCGGGGTCACGGATTCCGTGACGCACATCCGGCCTCGTTAGCGACATCGTTGCGTTTGACACCATGAATTAACGATGGAAAATACTCACCTATTCATCCATCGTTGACACGTCGTTCCTTTTCAAAAAAATCGCTGCTGGTTCAGGATGGAGGTTGTTCATCATTCCCAAGGAAGCACACATCGCTATGTGTGACACCTCAGGAATGACGAACTACAGCTTACCTGCGGCTGCCGGCAATTCAGAAGGAAGGAGGTGGGCGGGATGTTCGGCCCGCTCATCTCTGCCCCTCCGCTTCAATTGGGCGGCCGCTTAGTGACACCGCTGTGATGCCGCACGGACTGCCCCCTTAGAAAGGAGGCGTTTCGCAAGCAACAGCGATGTCGCTCAGCAGGCAAGTCCGTGTGACTGGTCCGAGCAATGTTGTGCGCCACGGGCAGCGATTTGCCCGTGACGCACAACCATCTGGGGCGGGTGCTTTCACCTGCAATATCGCTAGCGATATCGCTGCGTGTAAAGCCCCCTTTAGTCTGTAATTAGTGTAGGTTTAGCTTCTGGAGAAGAGATAGTGTATTAGAGGCATTTTTGCAGGGATTCTAGCCTTAGGGCGGCTTTGCACGTTGCGACATTGCACGTGCGATGTCGATGGGGTCAAATCGAAAGTGACGCATATCCGGCGTCGCAATCGATATCGCAACGTGTAAAACCTTTTTGATACGATGAACGAGCACAAAAGCGTCAATATCGTATCATCGCGAAACGCACGTTGGAGGGTCCTGTTGCTGCTGTGAGGCGTCCAGGCGACCACCTTAGCTATGTGTAAGTCCTAGGACATTATTTTTCTTAACCCTATTCTGACTCGTTTTGTTGCCTTCTGCATAGAAATAGCCTGACACTGGTCAGTGATAACTTAATTCATCTATTATCTCTTTGAATATGCATGAGGGCTCATCACCTGTCAGCTATTATGGGACTATATTGTTATTGAGTCCTGCTTCTCTGGACTTTCCACTCCTTGGGTGTTCCTGCCTGGGCTTTCTCACTAGCATGTGGGTTTCCCACCCATTATTTTGCACCTTGATATTGTAATTATATAAACTGAATTTCTTTTAAATTTTCATATCAAATAAAGTTGTTATACTCTATTCTCAGCCTGAAAACTCCTTTTCTCAATCTTTTTTCTGAATGTCCCTTATGGAGTGGCATTTGCATTAAATACGAGATGTGCATTGCCCAATTGTTTATGTGTCTCATAAATATATATATATATATATATATATATATATATATATATATATATATATATATATATATATATATATATATATACACAGTGCCTACAAGTAGTATTCAACCCCCTGCAGATTTAGCAGGTTTGATAAGATGCAAATAAGTTAGAGCCTGCAAACTTCAAACAAGAGCAGGATTTATTAACAGATGCATAAATCTTACAAACCAACAAGTTATCTTGCTCAGTTAAATTTTAATAAATTTTCAACATAAAAGTGTGGGTCAATTATTATTCAACCCCTAGGTTTAATATTTTGTGGAATAACCCTTGTTTGCAATTCCAGCTAATAATCGTCTTTTATAAGACCTGATCAGGCCGGCACAGGTCTCTGGAGTTATCTTGGCCCACTCCTCCATGCAGATCTTCTCCAAGTTATCTAGGTTCTTTGGGTGTCTCATGTGGACTTTAATTTTGAGCTCCTTCCACAAGTTTTCAATTGGGTTAAGGTCAGGAGACTGACTAGGCCACTGCAACACCTTGATTTTTTCCCTCTTGAACCAGGCCTTGGTTTTCTTGGCTGTGTGCTTTGGGTCATTGTCTTGTTGGAAGATGAAATGACGACCCATCTTAAGATCCTTGATGGAGGAGCGGAGGTTCTTGGACAAAATCTCCAGGTAGGCCGTGCTATCCATCTTCTCATGGATGCGGACCAGATGGCCAGGCCCCTTGTCTGAGAAACAGCCCCACAGCAAGATGCTGCCACCACCATGCTTGACTGTAGGGATGGTATTCTTGGGGTCGTATGCAGTGCCATCCAGTCTCCAAACATCACGTGTGTGGTTGGCACCAAAGATCTCGATCTTGGTCTCATCAGACCAGAGAACCTTGAACCAGTCTGTCTCAGAGTCCTCCAAGTGATCATGAGCAAACTGTAGACGAGCCTTGACATGACGCTTTGAAAGTAAAGGTACCTTACGGGCTCGTCTGGAACGGAGACCATTGCGGTGGAGTACGTTACTTATGGTATTGACTGAAACCAATGTCCCTACTGCCATGAGATCTTCCCGGAGCTTCTTCCTTGTTGTCCTTGGGTTAGCCTTGACTCTTCGGACAAGCCTGGCCTCGGCACGGGTGGAAACTTTCAAAGGCTGTCCAGGCCATGGAAGGCTAACAGTAGTTCCAAAAGCCTTCCACTTCCGGATGATGTTCCCAACAGTGGAGACAGGTAGGCCCAACTCCTTGGAAAGGGTTTTGTACCCCTTGCCAGCCTTGTGACCCTCCACGATCTTGTCTCTGATGGCCTTGGAATGCTCTTTTGTCTTTCCCATGTTGACCAAGTATGAGTGCTGTTCACAAGTTTGGGGAGGGTCTTAATTAATCAAAAAAGGCTGGAAAAAGAGATAATTAATCCAAACATGTGAAGCTCATTATTCTTTGTGCCTGAAATACTTCTTAATACTTTAGGGGAACCAAACAGAATTCTTGTGGTTTGAGGGGTTGAATAATAAATGACCCTCTGAATAAACTTTTCACAATTTAAAAAAAAAAACCAAAAAAAAAAAACCAACATTCTTTTTTGCTGCAGTGCATTTCACACTTCCAGGCTGATCTACAGTCCAAATGTCACAATGCCAAGTTTATTCCGAATGTATAAACCTGCTAAATCTGCAGGGGGTTGAATACTACTTGTAGGCACTGTATATGTATGTATGTATGTATATATATATATATATACCGTATATATATATATATATATATATATATATATATATATATATATATATATATATATATATAAATAATAAAAACAACATATGGTAAAGAAATAAGAGGTGGTAATTAGGGATATACCAGCGAGATGCTCAGGTGCATGCTCGGCTCCCCGTCCCTGCATGTCGGCGCTCTTTACAGAGTCAGCCCACATGCAGGGATTAGCTGCCACAGCCAGTGAATAGCTGCACCGGGAGTCAGGTGATTGGAGATCACTGTTGCTATAGTAACCCACCCGTCAGGTTACTATGGCAAAGGTGGCAGCGGTTACGTCACCGCTTACCAACCATCAGCCTTTGCTCACTCATTGAGTGATTACACAGCGGAGCAGCAGCGTTCTTCCTCCCCGTGCTGTCTGATATAGCAGAGCTAGATTGGTTGATGAAGACAGAAGACCAGGATCGTGGAGGAGTGAGAGGGAGTAATAAACATGGAGTCCCTAAGTGTGTATTTATTTCTAATAAAGTATTTTTTCTCTGTGTGGTGTCTTTTTTAACCCTTCATTGGAATTCTTAATGGCCGGGTAAAACTTGGGATGACATTAAGAATCTCTGGCTTAATACTAGCTGGTAAAACAAAGCTGGTATTAACCCCTTATTACCCAGCGTGCCATCTGGCACCGGGGCCACTGAAAGAGTTGGATACAGCGCCAGAAAATGGTGCTTCTATGAAAGCACCATTTTCTAGGGTGGCTGCAAACTGCAATTCGCAGCAGGGGGGGACCAGAAAGTTTGGGTTACCATGCGCTACGGATTCCAATCCCCAGCTGCCTAGTTGTACCTGGCTGGACACAAAAATTGGGTGAAGCCCATGTCGGGTTTTTTTAATAATTTCATGAAATTCATGAAATAATTAAAAAAAGGGCTACCCTATATTTTTGGTTCCCAGACGGGTACAAATAGGCAGCTAGGGGTTGGGGGCAGCCCATACCTTCCTGCTGTACCTGGCTAGTAAACAAAAATATGGCGAAACCCACATAATTTTTATTTAGTTTTTGGGCAAAAAACTGAATAAAGGGCTTCCCTGGATTTTCCATTGCCAGTGAAGGTAAGAAGAGCAAGCAAGCAGCAAGCACTGCGGGTTAGCAGCCAGTAGCTGCTTGGATTACCCTTAGCAATAGAAAATGCAGCGGGAGCCCATGCATTTTTTTTTAATTATTTGTTTAAATAACTAAAAAAAAAAATAAGTGCTTCCCTGTATTTTGATTGCCTGCCAAGGTAAAGCCAGGGAGATGGGGTGGCAGCCTGTAGCCGTCCGCTTTATGTGCGTTAAGAAACAAAAATACTGCCGAGCGCTACATCATTTTTTAAAATTATTTATTTATTTTTATACAACTATATATTGTGTACATCTAATATATAAAGCTTAGTGTATGTATGTGTGTATGTATGTCCGCTAAAGGAATTTGCAGTGGTCTCTTAATTTCTAGTAAACAGTAAAAAAAACACAACACAGAATTTTTTTCTTATTAGAAATAAAACAATAAAAACATTTAGAGACTCCACTTTTATTATCAAAAAAAATCCTTAGTCCGACGTAATCCACAGGGAGAGTAATGTCAACTTTGCTTCATCACTCTGTACAGACACAGTCTATCCAAAAGTGGGAAGCACAGAGAGCCAAGTCAGCTCTACTACATCGCTCTCTATAGAGCGAGATGCAGGCTTAGGCTGGACTCACATGAGCGTATGGCATCCGATGCGACAGCATCGGATGCGATATGCTAATGACTCCCAGCTCAGGCTCTGCTGTGAGCATGAGCTAAGTGTCATGTGACTGTGACCCGATCCTGCAATCGGGTCACAGCTGCGAAGATGAGGGCGGGCGCTGCAGAGGAGAGGGAAGGGTTAATCCCCCCCATCTCCTCCATTGTCAGCCTGTGCGTATATTGCACTGCACTGAGATAACATCCGAGTGCAGTCCGATATATCTCTCGCACCCATTCACTTGAATGGGTGCGAGAGATACGGCTCACACAGAAAATCGCAGCATGCTGCTACTTTTCTTGCATGAGGAATCTGGATGCGAGAAAAGTTGACCACTGCTCTCCCTCATTGACTAACATTGGTCAGAGTGCAATGCGACATTTTCTCGCATTACACTTGTCTGATTTCAACGCTCATGTGAGCGTGCCTTGACAGTGAGGGGATGATTGCCCTTGCGTCTCACATCACCCCGCACGGTCTGACAATCTCCAGACAGAAGCGCATAAGCTACATGGAAATACATGCAGCCGACCGCTCTTGTGGGGAGATTGTGCGCCGTGATGCGACATTCGCATTCAGTGACAATGAAAGTTCAGTTACCAGGACCTTCGAAGAGGTCATTGTCCTGTGACTAGTCTGTAAGCCAATCAACATTCACACCAGACGGTCACATGCTATGATGTCATTGAAGGTCCTGCAAGTTACTGCTGGCTCCTGGTGGCACAGCAATGATCGGACTCAGAAGCAAGAGAGTACGGGAGTCTACAGGAAGTGTCGCAGGACCTATAAGTATAATGCCAATGTTTTTTAATAATGTTTTTTGGTTTTTTTTTAGAGCCCATGACCCGATCTTGACCCAATCTTGACCCGATCTGTAACACGAGTTTCCCAGGAAAGCTCATAGTTGGGATCATGTACACGATCACTATGTGATTGGTACGATCCCCGATCTTTGCAGATTGAGAGCGCCCATCCCTAAATGGTAATACAATTGTAATGGGGTCCACATATTTCAATTGTTCTCCCTGTGTCTCTTGTTAAATAAAAGAATTACAAAAGCATAAGTGCTGAACTAAATATACATATTTCGAATGCAAAACAACTGAAGTAATTAAATGCAAATTTAATTTTTCTAACATGAAAGCAACATAAAGAGTTTTTTCAAGTTGTATTATTTTTCAGCATGCTTTTGTGGAGCTTTACTTTTTCTAAAAGTAACTTGTTCTCATTCTGACATAGATTTCCTTAAAGATATTGGCAAGAAAATGTCTGTTTTGGAAATGCATGGTCTGTTACCAGAGTTGATTTTATATTTATTTACGTTTCATAAGACTTGGACATTTTATCAGGAAAAAAATGTTTCTTTTCCAGTCTTGATTTATTGGAAATGCTCAAACAGAGATTACATTTGTGCAAATGGTAAATGTTAGTTAAGTAGACACATGATTTTCCTTAAAAATAACCAATAGATCCATTAGCCAAAAATAATTAGAAAATGCATATTTGTTCTACATTTGTTTGTACAATTTTGATAAAATAATATAAAGTGGCAGTGTTTATACATTATTATAATTTATAAATTTAACATTTAGGCAAAGCTTTTAGAGTTGAGAGGATCTTTTAAATCTTGAAGACTTTGGCTTTCCCCAAAATTTGATTTAGGAATAAATTTGCGTGACTCAATAATGGAAAACTTGTAATTGTTTGAAAAATACTTGTGGTTGAAAGGAGAGAGATAACCCTGCTGGCCATAAAAGTTTACTTTCTACAGGAGAGAGACAAAGAGAACCCCGCTAACTATAAGAGCTTACATTCTACAGAAGAGAGTCAGAGAACTCTGCTGACCATAAAAGCTTACACTATAAAGGAGAAAGAGGACTCTGGTAACTATATGTTTCTTCTACTGTACAGAAGAGAGAGTGGATCCTACTAACCAGAACAGCTTACATTCTGCAGAAGAAAGAGCCAAACTGATCATAAGAGCTTTCACTCAAAAAGAGTGAGAGAATCCTGCTGACCATAAACATTTACACTGAACAGGAGAGATAGAGGACCCCACTGACCATAAGAGCTTACACTTTACATGAAAGAGAAAGGACATTGCTAATCATAAGAGCTTATACTTAGTGGAGAGAGGACCTCACTGACTATAAGATCTTACACTCTACAAAAGAGAGAAAGAGGACCTCGCTGAACATAAAAGCTTACCCTCTATAGGAGAGAGAGAGGGGACCTCACTGATAATAAGGAATTACACTTTAACCCCTTCAGCCCCCAGCCTATTTTCACCTTAAAGACCCGGCCATTTTTTGCAATTGTGACCAGTGTCACTTTGACAGGTTATAACTCTGGAACGCTTCAACGGATCCTGGCGATTCTGACACTGTTTTTTCGTGACATATTGTACTTCATGTCAGTGGTAAATTTAGGCCAATATATTTTGTGTTTATTTGTTAAAATTTCGGAAATTTGGCGAAAAGTTTGAAAATTTCACAATTTTCAAAATTTGAAATATTATGCCCATAAATCTGAGAGATATGTCACACAAAATAGTTACTAAATAACATTTCCCACATGTCTGCTTTACACCAGCGGATTTTTGAAACAAATTTTTTTTCTGTTAGGAAGTTAGAAGGGTTCAAAGTTCATCAGCAATTTCTCATTGTTACAACAAAATTTACAAAAAAAATTCTTTTAGGTACCACATCACATTTGGAGTGATTTGAGAAACTTAGGCGACAGAAAATACCCAAAAGTGACCCCATTCTAAAATCTGCACCCCTCACTCTGCTCAAAACCACATCCAAGAAGTTTATTAACCCTTTAGGATCTTCACAGCAACCAAAGCAATGTGGGAGGAAAAAAATGAAAATTTTACTTTTTTACACACAAATGTTACTTTAGCCATAAAATTTAGCATTTTCACAAGGGTGTCAGGAAAAATGCACCATAAAATGTATTGTCCATTTTCTCCTGAGTACACAGATACCTCATATGTGGTGGAAATCAAATATTTGGGCCCACAGCAGGACTCGGAAGACAAGGAGTGCCATTTGAATTTTTGAGTGCAAAATTAGCTGCACTCATTAGCGGACGCCATGTCAGGTTTGAAGACCCCCTGAGGTGCTTAAACAATGGAGCTCCCCCACAAGTGACCCCATTTTGGAAACTAGAGCCCTCAAATATTTTTTTTAGATGTTTAATGTGCACTTTGAACCACTGGGGGCTTCACAGAAGTTTATAACGTTGAGCCGTGAAAAGAAAAAAAACATTTTTTTACCACAAAACTGTTGCTTCAACTAGGTAGCTGTTTTTCACAAGGGTATCAGGAAAAAATGAACCATAAAATGTATTGTCCATTTTCTCCTGAGTACGCAGATACCTCATATGTGATGGAAATCAATTGTTTGGGCGCACGGCGGGGCTCAGAAGAGAAGGAGCACCATTTCACAGCAATATTGGTTGGAATTATTAGTGGACGCCATGTTGCGTTTGAAGACCCCCTTGAGGTGCCTAAACAATGGAGCGCCCCCACAATTGACCCTATTTTGGAAACTAGACCCCTCATGGAATTTATCTAGCTGTTTAGTGAGCACTTTGAACCCCTGGAGGCTTCACAAACGTTTGAAATGTTCAGCCGTGAAAATATATATATTTTTTTTTTTTTACCACAAAATTATTTTTTTAAACGGGTAACTTTTTTTTCACAAGGGTATCAGGAAAAAAGGCACCATAAAATGTATTGTGCAATTTCTCCTGAGTGCGCAGATACCTCATATGTGGTGGAAATCAATTGTTTGGGCACACGGTGGGGCTCAGAAGAGAAGGAGCGCCATTTCACAGCAAAATTGGTTGGAATTATTAGCGGACACCATGTTGCATTTGGAGACCCCCTGAGGTGCCTAAACAATGGAGCTCCCCCACATGTGACCCCATTTTGGAAACTAGGCCCCCCCCATACAAAAAAATTAGTTTGGCGGAATAAAAAATATGGACGTCAGTAAAAAAAAAAATAATAAAATAATGAGCGCCTGCAACTGACACTATGGCAAGTGCCACACGTGAGAGCGATGCACGAAGCTCACATCGCATCATCCGGCACAGCCGCACACTACTGTCTGGAAGAGAGCGACCGTGCCGGATGATGCGTTATGAGACCCCATATGCATCGCTCTCACGTGTGGCACTGGGCTGACCCTTACAATATTCAGTAAAAAATACTGTAGTTGACGATTACTACAGTATATTTTTAATGGCCCTAAACTAAGTTTATTTGTATTTCATTCTTAGTTTACAGAAAAAAAAATCAGGATGCACGCACGGATGTGCTGCAAGAAGGGGGGGGGACTAGGTGGGATGAAAAAAAAAGATGGAGGGAGGATGGGAGAGGGCGCAGCGTTGGATGGGAGAGGGCGCGGCGGAGGATAGGAGAGGGCGCGGCGGAGGGTGGGAGAGGGCGCGGCGGAGGGTGGGAGAGGGCGCGGCGGAGGGTGGGAGAGTGCGCGGCGGAGGATGGGAGAGTGCACGGCGGAGGATGGGAGAGTGCACGGCGGAGGATGGGAGAGTGCACGGCAGAGGATGGGAGAGTGCACGGCAGAGGATGGGAGAGTGCACGGCAGAGGATGGGAGAGTGCACGGCAGAGGATGGGAGAGTGCACGGCAGAGGATGGGAGAGTGCACGGCAGAGGATGGGAGAGTGCACGGCAGAGGATGGGAGAGTGCACGGCAGAGGATGGGAGAGTGCACGGCAAAGGAAGGGAGAGGGCGGTAAAGGAAGGGAGAGGGCGGCAGAGGAAGGGAGAGGGTGGCAGAGGAAGGGAGAGGGCGGCAAAGGAAGGGAGAGGGCGGCAGAGGATGGGAGAGGGTGGCAGAGGATGGGAGAGGGCATCAGAGGATGGGAGAGGGCGCGGTAGATGGAGGAGTGGCGGAAGATGGGAGAGGGCGGGCAGCAAATCAGGATGAGAGCTGGTGGAGAGGGCAGCAGATAGGGAAGGTGAGATGGGGGAGGGGGCAGCAGATCGGGAAGGTGAGATGGGGAGGGGGCAGCAGATCGGGGGTGGGAGATCGTGGAGGGGCAGCAGATAAGCATGGGAGAGAGTGCGCAGCAGCTCATGGAGGGTGGACAGCAGATCGGGAAGGTGAGATGGGGGAGGGAGCAGCAGATGAGCATGGGAGAGAGCGCGCAGCAGCTCACGGAGGGTGGGCAGCAGATCGGGAAGATGAGATGGGGGAGGGGGCAGCAGATCGGGGTGGTGGGAGATGGTGGAGGGGGCAGCAGAGGAGCATGGGAGAGCGTGCAGCAGCTCACGGAGGGCAGGCAGCGGCTGATGGGGGAGAGCGGTGGCAGATGGAGGCGGCTGCAGGAGATCGGCGGTGGATCGGCGGCGGTGGCAGCGGATCGAGGGTTCGGGGGCAGGGGCGGCCGATTGGGGGGTCAGAGACACTTGCAGAGATCGCTCCCCTCGACTTCCATGGACGAAGTAAAGCTGAGGGGAGTGGTCTCCGGCCCTAGATCCACGGTGATTGGAGAGATCGGTCACAAGGCCGATCTCTCCAATCAGAGCTGGGGGCGGGTGAAGCACCAATCCCCCAGCTCCAGCCAATGATCAGAGCTACAGCTGCTCTGATCAGGGCTGGAATTCAATGTTTCAGCTACTTTCAAAGGCTGAAACATTACAGTGGCTGTGATTGGCTGAGCGGCGTTCGTCAGCCAATCACAGCCTCCGTAGGTCCGGGGAGGAGGCACCACCCCTCCTGAGGTCAGGCAGAGGTCCCCTCCTCCCCGAATCTAAGGTTTGTGTGCACCGATTGCACTCACCGAGGCTCCGGGACCGCGATTTCGCCATGATGTACTGGGTACGTCAGGGGTCGTTTAGCACATGTCACCATGGCGTACTCAGTACATCAAGGGTCGTTAAGGGGTTAAAGAGGAGAGAGATGACCCTGCTGATCACAACAGCTTACACTCTACAAAAGAGAGAAACTTACCTAGCGACTGTGGAGATGTAAAAAGACACTGCTGTACAAACTGTGCTCCGCTGGGACCTGCTGGTTGGTGATGGCCAAGGTACTGATTACCTTTGTACAAGGTATGACAATACATAAGATGTCATAGCAGCATTGATATATGGCCAGGCCGGCGAGGCCACACAAAAAGAATTTATCCAACTCATTTGTACTGCGTATTAAGGATGGGAGACCATGCTCTCCGGTACTCAGTGCTCGCCCAAGCATCTCAGTATTATAGATACTCGGCGACCTTTGAGTACCGGCGAGATGCTCGGGCACATGCTTGGCTCCTCCTCCCTGCATGTTGGAGCTCTTTACAGAGTCAGCCCACAAGCAGGAATTGGCTGCCACACACTGTAATCCCACAGCTATGTTGGTTGTGGCATTACAGTGATTGGCTGGCCGCACAGCGTCATCAGGTCTATATAAGACCCGATGGCGCTGTGCTTGTCACTCTGATCCACAATCAGCTAGTGTAGGGAGAGGTGCTGCTGAGCTAGGGACAGATTTAGCGTGTCCCAAAGCACAGGGGGAGGAAAAATGCTTCTGCTCCTCATGCTGTCTAATCACTCAATGAGTGAGCAGAGACTGCGAGTTGGTAAGCGGTGGCGTCACCACTGCCACCATTGCTATAGCAACCTAAGGAGCGGGTTAATCAGTTAATCCAATCACCTGATTACCGGCACTGCTATTCACCGGCTCATGCAGGAGCTCGTGAATAGCGGCACCAGGAATCAGGTGATCGGAGATCACTGTTGCTATAGTAACCCGCTCATTAGGTTACTATGGCAATGATGGCAGCGGTGACATCACCGCTTACCAACCCACAGTCTCTGCTCACTCTTTGAGTGATTAGACAGCAGGGGGAGCAGAAGTGTTCTTCCTCCCCCCATGCTTTCTGATATAGTAGAGCTGCATTGGTTGTAGAAGACAGAAGACAGAAGACCAGGGTCGTGGAGGGGTGAGAGGGAGTGATAAAGATGGAGTCACAATGTGTCTGTGTATTTATTTCTAATAAAGTATTTTTTCTCTGTATGGTGTCTTTTTTAACTCTTTATTGGAGATTTTTAATTGCCAGGTCAAACTTGGCCTGACATTAAGAATCTCGGGCTTAATACCAGCTGGTAAAACAAAGCTGGTACTAACCCTTTATTACACCAGGGCCACTGGAAGAGATGGTTTTGACCCATAGGAGACACCTAGGCTACAACCTGTGTGTTGCGTGGTCCATACCTCTCTGCTGTGCAAACACACTATGGGAAAATGGGGGAGCAATTGCTGCCACTGTCTTGCTGTCTGCCTGAATGGTTTTTAAATATCAAGACTCCAAGATCGGTCTCCAAGCTGTGTCTTGTCTGTAGTGCCAGAGTTCTGGAAGCAAGGCTGTCACTCATGCATCTCTAGATTTTTAAAATTAAAACGCATGAACCATACTTCCCTGGTGTGCAAACACACTATGGGGAAATGAGGGGGGGGGGGGCAAATGATGCCACTGTCCTTTTATCTGTCTGCAATATTTTTAAATATCAAGACCGAAAAATGAGTTTTCAAGTGGTTCTGGGAGGAAAAGGCCTACACCTGTCACTCATGCATCTCATGATTTTTTTAAAATCAAAAAATGCTAGGCCACATCCTGTATGTAAGTCAATGCAATCAAGCAGTGCATAAAATAATATGCATTGGAGAATACAGCCACAAAGCTGTAGAGTTGAGGAAAACTAAAAAGAAACAGTTTGATCAATGGCTGTCTCCACTAAACCTGTAGCCAGGGAAGGACGTGTGCGATAACGGTGCAAACCTCGTGGTGGCACTATGCCCGGGCGACATCACATGTGCATTGCATGGCCCACATGATCAACTTGGTTGTACAGAAATTTCTAGGGCACTATTCTGGCCTGGAGTGCTGCTGCTGAAGGCACAGTCGCTGTGTACTCACTTTTTAAAATGGAAATGCCAGCCTATATTCTGTGTGTTGGATGGATCATATTTTGCTGTGCAAACACACTATGGGGAAATGGGGGAAATTGATGCCACCGTTCTGCTATCTGCCTGAAAGGTTTTTAATCTCAAAACTACAAATATGGATTTCCAAATTGTCTTTTCTCCGTATTACCTGGGTTCTGAAAGCAGGAGCTGTACGCCTGTCATTCATGCATCTCTTGATTTGTAAAATTCAAATGCCAGCCCACATCCTGTGTGTTGCATGAACCATACTTCCCTAGTGTGCAAACACACTATTGGAAAATGGGGGGGGGGAAATTGATGCTACTGTCCAGCTGTCTGTTGCCTGCAATGTTTTTAAATATCAAGACTCCAAGATGGGTCTTCACTTTGTGTCTTATCTGTAGTGCCAAGGTTCTGGAAGAAGAGGCACTACACTGTCACCCATGACTACCTGTCACCCATGCATCTCTTTATTTTTAAAAAGAAAATGCTAGCCCACATGCTTTGCATGGACCATATTTCTCTGCTGTTGCAAATACACTATATGGCGAAATAGAAGGGGGGGTAATTGATGCCACTGTCCTGCCTGAATGGTTTTTAAATATTAAGACCCCTAGATGGGTTTCCAAGTTGTGTCTTGTCTTTAGTGCTAGGGATCTGAGAGCAAGTGGCCTATGCCTGTCACTCATGGATCTCAATTTTTTTAAAATAAAAAAAATGCCAGGCCACATCCTGTGTGTAAGTCAACAACATCAAGCAGTGCTTAAATTAATATGCATTGGATAACGCAGTCACATACTGCACCTGTAGAGTTGTCGACCACTAAACAGGAACAGTTTGATCACTGGCTGTCTCCACTGAACCTAGAGCCAAGGAAGGACGTGTGTGATAACGATACAAACCTGGTGGTTGCACTATGCCTGGGTAGCATTACAACTGCATTGCATGGCTCACATAATCAACCTGGTTGTACAGAAATTTCTAGGGCACTATTCTCGCCTGGACGCACTGCTGCAGAAGGCACAGCTGCTGTGTACTCACTTTTTAAAATTGAAATGCCAGCCTATATCCTGTGTGTTGCATGGACCACACTTCTGTGCAAACACACTATGTGGAGATGGGGAAGATTGGTATCATTGTTCTGCTGTCTGCCTGAAAGGTTTTGTTTTTTTTATCTCAAAACTGCAGTATGGGTCTCCAAATTGTCTTTTCTCTGTTTTACCTGGGTTTTGAAAGCAGGAGGCTTATGTGTATCACTCATGCATCTCTTGATTTGTAAAATTAAAATGCCAGCCAACATCCTGTGTGTTGCATGGACCATACTTCCCTCATAGTGCAAACACACGATGGGAAAATGGGGGTGGGGGGGGGTAATTAATGCCACTGTCCTGTTCTCTTCCTGAATGGATTTTAAATATCAAGATTCCAAGATGGGTCTCCAAGTTGTATCTTGTCTGTAGTGCCAGGGTTTTGGAAATAAAAGGCCTACGACTGTGACTCATGCATTTCTTGATTTTTAAATTGAAAATGCCAGCACACATCCTGTGTGTTGCATATACCATACTTCCCTTGTGTGCAAACACACTATGGGGAAATGGGGGGGGGGGGCAATTGATGTAAGTGTCTTGTCTGCCTGAATGGTTTTTAAATATCAAGGCTCCAAGATGGGTCTCCAATTTGTGACTTGTCTGTAGTGCCAGTGTTCATTCATGTATCTTTTGATTTTTAAAGTGAAAATGCCAGTCCACAGCCTGTTTTGTTGCATGGACCATACATCTCTACTGTGCAATCCCACTATGTAGAAATGCGGGGGGGGGGGGGAAGAGGGGTGAAGAGAAGGATTATTTACACTTTAATGCTTTCTGCCTGCAATGTTTTTAAGTATCAAGACTCCAAGATGAGTCTCCAAATGGTGTCTTGTCTGTAGTGCCAGGGTTCGGGGAGGAAGAGGCCTATGCCTGTCACTCAGCAAGTCAACGCAATCAGGCAGTGTTTACATTAATATGCATTGGAGAATGCAGTCACATATCTGCAGAGTTGTGGACCCCTAAACAGGCCCAGATTGATCAATGGCTGTCTCCTCAGGAGGCACAGTCACTGTGTGCTCACTTTTTAAAATAGCCCGCCCACATCCTGTGTCTTGCATAGACCATACTACCCTGTAGTGCAAACACACTATGGGAAAATGGGGGGATTGATGCCACTGTCCTGTTGTTCTGCTGTCTGCCTGCAATGTTTTTAAATACCAAGACTCCAAAATGGGTCTCTAAATTTTGTCTTGTCTATAGTGCCAGGATTCTGGGAGCAAGAGGCATACACCTGTCGCTCATTCATCTCTTGATTTTTAAAATGAAAATGCTAGCCCACATCCTGTGTGTAAGTCAATGCAATCAGGCAGTACTTTAATTAATATGCATTGGAGAATGCAGTGACAAAACTGCAGAGTTGTGGACCACATTATGGATCGTCCGACACATGAGCACCTTCTTGCTGCAATATCGGTACCATAATGTCCATATTGTTAGTGTTAGAAATGGTGCAGAGCTGACTACTGGATTGCCACTCTGTTGGATCCACGGTACAAGAGTAAATATACCAAGATGCTTACCCCTGGAAAGTGTGGATGCTGGAGTATCAAAACAAGCTTGTAGACCATCTTAACAGTAGTTTTCCACAAGACAGCAGTCAGGCACACAGTATGAATTCTAGAATTCTAACCACGGTAATGTGTTCCCAGCACAGAAACATTAGTAGCAGCAGTTCAAGTGGCAGAAGCAATTTCTGTGAGGTTTGACACAAATTTAGATCATCGCATGCACTAGCAGAACAGAGTAGAAGTGTGACATATAGTGAATGACTGGAGAGTATAGTGCAGGAATATCTACAGCTCAATATCAATGCCATAAGGGGGGAATTGGACCCTTTTACATTTTGGTCTTCTAAAACAGAAGAGTGGCCTGAACTCGCCACTCATGCTTTGGAAGTTTTGACCTGCCCAGCAGCCAGCATTCTCTCAGAATGTGTTTTCAGTACTGCTGGCAGTGTAAAGGCTGCTTTACACGGTACGACCGATTGTGCAATTTTACAATTGATCGTACCTGCCCCCGTCCTTTTTGCGTCACGGGCAAATAGCTGCCCATGGCGCACAAAGTCGGTAACCTCCCGTCACACGTACTTACCTCCCGTCCCACCTCGCTGTGGGCGGCGAATGTCCACTTCCTGGGGTGGGAGGGACGTTCGGCGTCACAGCGACGTCACACGGCCACCGGCCAATGGAAGCAGAGGGGTGGAGATGAGCGGGATGTAAACATCCTGCCCTCCTCCTTCCTTCCACATAGCCGGCAAGAGGCACAGGTAAGCGATGTTCATCGTTCCCGGGGTGTCACACGGAGTGGCGTGTGCAACCCCGGGAACGATGAACAATTAAATTAAACGATATTATGAAACCTAGCGACCAGTACACGCCTCACGATTTGTGAGCGATACTGCGTCGCTAGGAGGTGTCACACAGGCCGGCATCGCAAGCGATGCCGGATGTGTGTCACAAAACCCGTGACCCCGACGATCTATCGCAGGATAGATCTTCTGGTGTAGAGCAGCCTTTAGTGTATTGACGGATAAATGCATCTGACTTCCCCTGAAACCATAGACCGCCTAACTTTCATAAAGATGAACAAGTCGTGGATGTCCAATGACTTTGCCACCCCAGTCCCAGACTATGTAGACTAGGTGATGGTGTAGTGCTTGGGTTCTGGGAGCAAGAGGCTACATCTGTCTGTCATTTTGCTGTCTCTGGTGGGGGTAGAAATGTTGGTTCAGGCCTTGTTAAAGAGCTGGATCCAAGCATCCAAGTTGCTTTGTTGGACTATTTATAGTCTGTGCCAAGTGTTGCCACTTTTCCAGTAGCATGACCTTCATTTTTGAAAATGAGGAGACTCCAAGTATGGTCTCAAAATTGTCTTTTGTCTGTAGTGCCAGGGTTCTTGGAGAAAGAGGCCTATACCTATCACTCATGCATAGAGTTGAGCGCGGTTCGTGGTTCGTGGTTCTCCAGTTCGCGGCTCGAGTGATTTTGGGGGCTGTTCTAGATCGAACTAGAACTCGAGCTTTTTTGCAAAAGCTCGATAGTTCTAGATACGTTCGAGAACGGTTCTAGCAGCAAAAAAAACAGCTAATTCCTAGCTGGCTTTCCGCTGTAATAGTGTAAGTCACTCTGTGACTCACACTATTATGACATTTCAGTGTAAAGTGTGCGGGAACAGCGCATTCAGATCACTGCTGTATGTATAATGGCGATCGCCATTTTTTTTTTCCTTGTCTTCCTTCCCTAAGCGCGCGCGTGTAGTGGGGAGGGCCAGCATGTCAGCCAATCCCAGACACACACACAGCTAAGTGGACTTTTAGCCAGAGAAGCAACGGCATGTGTGATAGGATGTCCATGTCACATGTCCCTGCATTATAAAAACGAGTATCTGCCCGTCCGGACGCCATTATCTCTTCTGTGTCCTTGGTGTCAGACATCACTGGCGCAGCTCCTATCGCCAATACAGCTGTATTACGCGCCATACACAGCGCTGACAGCTTAGGGATAGCACTTTCTATCAGTCCTTTTAAGGGCTTGTACCGGCAGGGTCAGAGTCATAGGTGACAGGTCCTGAAAACAGAGTTTAACAGCTACACAAGATGACAGCGTCTGTGTAGCTAAGGTCAGGGATTTCCTCACTGCATTTCCCCATTAGGAGGGATAGAAAGGCAGGCTTCCTTTCCTCTACACAGAAACCCACAACCCTGCCACTGTACCCTCCTGCCCTTTGCACACTCCAACTCATTATAACTAAGCCATTATACTAGCAAACACTGAGTGAACTTAGTGGCATCCTAAACGTGGCTATTGGACTTCTGTATAGTCCCACTAGTGCAAAGATATTTACAGCACGTCTGCCTGCATTGCACAATCAAACTCATTGTTACTAAGCCATTATACTAGCAAACACTGAGTGAACTTCGTGGCATCCTAAACGTGGCTGTTGGACTGCTGTATAGTCCCAGTAGTGCAAAGATATTTGCAGCACGTCTGCCTGCATTGCACACTCCAACTTATTATAACTAAGCCATTATACTAGCAAACACTGAGTGAACTTCGTGGCATCCTAAACGTGGCTATTGGACTTCTGTATAGTCCCAGTAGTGCACAGATATTCGCAGCACGTCTGCCTGCATTGCACACTCCAACTCATTGTTACTAAGCCATTATACTAGCAAAAACTGCTGCAACTTAGTGGCATACAAAAAGTGGCTGTTGTACTCCATTTGTGCCCCACAGGTGCCAAGCTATTTACAGCACCTCTGCATGACACCATCCTGCTCTGTTTTTAAAAGCTATAATAATAGCAAAAACTGCTGCAACTTAATGGCATACAAAAAGTGGCTGTTGGACTTCTGTATTGTCCCACTAGTGCAAAGATATTTGCAGCACCTCTGCCTGCATTGCACACTCCAACTCATTGTTACTTACTAAGACATTATAATACCAAAAATTGAGTAAACTTAGTGGCATACAAGAAGTGGCTGTTGTACTCCATTAGTGTCCCACTGGTGCAAATCTATGTGCAGCACCTGTGCAGGACACCCTCCTGCTCTGTTTTTAATAAGCTATAATGATAGCAAAAAATGCTGCCATTTAGTGGCATACAAGAAGTGGCTGTTGAACTCCATTAGTGCCCCACAGGTGCCAAGCTATTTATAGCACCTCTGCATGACACCCTACTGCTCTGTTTTTAATAAGCTATAATGATAGCAAAAAATACTGCCATTTAGTAGCATCATAGAACTGGATGTTGTATTCCATTATTGTCCCACTGGTGCCAAGCTATTTCTAGCGCCTGTGCAGGATACCCTCATGCACATTTTGCTACGCTAATGTTATAGCAAACTCAGGGAATTCATTGCTGCATTTGATAATTCGGAGGGATAGAAAGTGAGGCTTTCTTTAGCTTTTCCTTCTGTTCATAGACAGCATCTCCAAGTCCACACCCGAAGAGCAATTTCTCCTCCACGTATAAGTGTGGAGAGGCAGCTAGTGCGCATGCGTGTGCCGATTTACCCCAGCTGCAGCCTAACTACAGTGTTTCGCCTAGTGAGTATGCTCAGCCTGACTGTGCCATTCCTGACGCTAAGTCTTCATTTCGGGATACAGCGCATGCTCCCACACTTAGCGCGAAAAGCCTTTGCACAGGTACTTGCATTCCGTGCCGGGTCTAAGTCCTGTTTTGTGCCGAGACACCATGCTAAAGCTGATTTCATGCAACTGACCATGCTCAGGCACTTACTGCATCAGAAACTAGGTCCGGTAATGAACTCTTTGGCCCTGCCCCTGATGTGGGGGGGCCCATATAGACCACAGGGCATCAGGTGTCCTGATGATGTGGTCAGGCCACTCCCAAATGGCTTGCAGAGGCCCGCCCCTATGACTTGTCACCTCATTATTGATGGTTAGACGATGACTGGTGAGGTGTTTGTGTCGTGGCAGCCATGAGGTCATTATTGAAGTTGCGGTTCCAAATAGGACGCTAGTTATGCCACTCATGACGTGTCACTCTGCTTTTGTGTCCAGGAGGTGCATTGTGGTCCACCCTGGTTTGGGGTGGACCCAGGTTATAAAACGGGCTGGAGCCAACAAGGAGGTGTGCAGTCTTCTATTATGCTCCGAAAGAGCACACCTCCATGTGTTGAACCCATTGCGGCTTTAGGCCAGAGGTAGGCAGGGATAGGGCATCGATGCAGGCCGCCACCACAGTTGGTAACGCAGAACGGTTAAGACCAGCTCCTGTCTTACAAGTCCTGCTTGTGCAGCCCAATGGCATTAACAGGCCTGCTGCTGCTGATGCGCCTGCTGTCCACAGGTGTGGCCCCAATGCACACGGTCAGCGTACTCAATGGCCCCTGTGATGTTAACAGGGAGTTCCTGGGCTGGGTGGGCGTGTGGACCCTGTGACGCTAACAGGGCTCCCACTCTCAAGATCCGAGTGGCGTCTAAGTCGGTTCAGGCAACTATTAGTTTCATAGCCACATAGCTCTGTATCCTCCAACTAACCTTCCAGTTGCCAACCTCTCCTTTTCCATCTGGGAGCACGGTGGACATTGACTGCTAATGGGGATATATACCTTTCTCTTTCTTTTCTTATTAATTTTCGTTAGCGGTATATAACATAGTATATACCACCTTATCCAAATCTGCCAGTCCGACCGTAACAGATGGTGTTTCTTCATCAAATGTTACTTTTGCTTAACCACCAAACTCACGGACAAAAACTTTTTTCCCCTTTCCACCAGCATTTGTCCTTTTTCAACTCATTTGGTATATGACCAAAAGTGCAACTCTGCAGGGACACCGTACTCAATGCCATCTCAGCCCAGCAGCCAGCCTTCGGTCCCTCAGATGTGGACAAGTAAAAGCCCATTTCCTCCTATCCATGACAAAGCGTTGAGATTCACTCTGTGCAGCACTGGTATTTACTGGAAAAGCAGATCTAAGAATCCGTACCACCTTCCGCAGATACTCCTGTATACGTGCGTCCCTTTCTATGGCTGGAATTATTTCGCCAAATTTTGTCTTGTAGCGGGGATCTAACAGTGTGGCAACCCAGTAGTTAGCATTACTTCGAATTCATACAATCCGAGGGTCATGTTGTAGGTAGTGCAGCAAGAAGGCGCTCATGTGTCTTGTGCATCCAGGAGGACCAAGTCCTTGGTGTGTTGGTGGCAGAGAGGTGAGAATCGTGCCTCCTTCCTCTGCCCTCTCCCCCCAACCTCGCACAACCGAAATGTGAGCAAGCTCTCACTCATCTGCTGAGTCTTCCATGCCCATCGCCAGTTCGTACTCCATTTCTTCATGGGCTCCTGCACCTTCCTCAACAATTTTTGCTGATACTATGTGCCCTTGTTAATCCCTCTCCCCCACTGTCCCTTGACTTCCGCCTAGGTGCCGCTCACCGTCTGGACCTTGTAGACCTTATTATCCCTTCTGCATATGACTCCTCCTGTACTTCCTCCCCTTCCTCTTGGACCAACACCTGACTCCGAATAATGCATACAGTGTGCTCCATCTTGTAGATGACCAGATTTGTCACGCTGAGAATGGCATCGCCAGTGCTAAAGATCTTCGTTGATATTTGTAAACTGTGTAGAAGGGTGCATAGGTCCTTGATCTGACACCACTCCAGCAGCGTGATCTGCACCACCTCTGGATCAAGTTATCCCAGGGTATACGTCATACCGTATTTCAGCAGGGCTCTGCGGTGCTGCCACAGATGCTGAAACATGTGCAGATTCAAATTCCTGCGTGTCGGAACATCGCATTTCAGGCGTTTAACCGCCAGACCCTAAGACTCCAGGAGCGATGAAAGTTGTTGAGCTGCTGGGTGCGAAGGATGAAAGTGAGCACATAGCAGCGTGCCCGCTGCACAAGGCCATGTAGTCCGGGATAATATTTTAAAAATTGCTGGAGAATCAGATTCAACACGTGAGCCATACAAGGCACGTGTGTCACATTGCCCTGACGAAGGGCCGCAGACAGGTTTGCATCATTGCCGCACACGGCTGTTAAGTCACCAACGTAGTCCACTCAATCAATTTGTACTCCGGTCGCCAGGTGACAACGTGTTCCTTTCGTGCATAGTGCTGATGATGGGAAAGGAGTCAATGCCTGCGGCGCAGGTGGTCGCAGGTTATGGTCACCCACTGGGTTGCGTTACCTTGACAGATACAGAACCACAGGCTGAATGTAGGTGGTGGGTATCTCACAGATGAAGTACCATCATTCAGCTACAACCAATGGGAAGACACCACACCCTTTTTTAGGCCCCTCCTGTCTGCAGACCACTGCCAGACAAAGCTATGAACCTCTTGTTACTGTTACCCCCAGTTCAGTTTTATGAGTTTGTGTGCTTGTTACCTGACTACTTTTCATGCTTGCTGTTTATGTACCTCGTTGGCTGATCCGCATTTCACCTCTGCTTGTTTTCTGATTAAGTCCTGGCCGTCCCATTTTGTTCCTCTTCCTCAATTAATGTTTTTGACCCTGCATGACTACTATTCTCTGGAACTGCAGCCTTCCACAGGTATTGATCAACTTGGGCCCTGTGTAATTCCAAATCACTGTATAGGGGTTAAAGGGTTTCAGGGTTCTGGGTGTCCAGCTTGGTGAGTGGCTTCCCTCTAGCCTATCCTTTACAGCCCATCTGAGTGTGTCGATCCAGGCAGGCATTACACCGTGCCCTCTGCAGAAGGCCATGTAGGCCGGGATAGTGTTTTAAAAATTGCTGGACAACCAGGTTTAACACGTGAGCCATACAAGGCACGTGTGCCACATTGCCCTGAAGAAGGGTCGCAGACTGGTTTGCATCATTGTCGCACCCGACCTTCCCTGGCTGCTGGTTGAGTGGAGACAGCCATTGATGAAACTCGGTCTCACTCTCCAGAGCTAAGCGTCCACAATTCCTCAGCGGTGTCTCACATTTCCCCTACATTTCAAAGTAAACATTTGACCGCCTGATGGCCTTGAGCTCTGCTGCCAGCATAGTAAGGAGGTGTGTGGGATTCCTTGGGCGCAGTTACAACGCGGGTGGCCTGACCACACAGGGTTTGGGCCGAGGTGGAGGACCCACACGAGGTTGAGGAGGCAGAAGCAGTGGAGGAACTTGTACATACAGATGAAGGATTGACACACAAGTCATGTGGACGGCAAGACTTGTACAGCAAACCCTTCTCCATCTCTCACCATAGTTACCCAGTGCCCAGTCAGCAACATGTAATTCTCCTGTCCATGCTTACTGGTACAAGTATCTGTGGTGAAATGCACCCTGTCACACACAGAGTTTCTCAAGGAATCGGTGAGGTTGTGTGCGACCTGCTCTGGTAGCGCGGGCACGCCTTTCTTGGAGAAGGAGTGACGACTGGCCATCGGCTCTTGGGGCACTGCAATGGGAAAAGGTCTCGAAAATCCTCGATCTCAAAAGGGTGTAAAGGCAGCCTTTCTGTTGCCAACAAGTTGCAGATGATGAAACTCAACCTCTTAGGCATGTCATGCCCTTCGAAAGTCATGTAAAACACAGCGAGGGGACTCCAACCACAGTCTCCCTCGTTGCCACTAATTGGGCCACACACACGCCACTTGACTGGCATCAGTTGACCCCCCTTTTGAAAAAGGAAAAGATGCTTTGCATGAAGCACTCTCAAAAATACGCGTGCCTTTCCCGTCCCCTGGCTGACCCAGGGGAAGAAAAGTCCTCTGAGAGCCATGACTTGTTCATCTTGGTTCTTTTAGAAACACAGCGAGGGGACTCCAACCACAGTCTCCCTCGTTGCCACTAATTGGGCCACACACCCCACTTGACTGGCATCAGTTGACCCCCCTTTTGAAAAAGAAAAAGATGCATTGCATGAAGCACTCTCAAAAATACGCGTGCCTTTCGCCTCCCCTGGCTGACCCAGGGGAAGAAAAGTCCTCTGAGAGCCATGTCCACATTGTCAGTGGACAGACACGTGTGCTTATCTGCCAGCAGACCCCCAGCAGCACTGAAGACAGGTTCCGAGAGAACGCTGGCTGCAGGACACAACAAGATCCCCAAGGCGTACATGGCGAGCTCAGGCAATTTATCCACATTGGAAGCCTAAAATGAGCAGGGCTCAAGTTGCACAGTAATGACATCGATGTTTCCTTGCATATACTCATATCTGTGTCTCCTCCTCTTTTTCCTTGTCCAGCTCTTTTGTTTTCGCATGAGTATATGTCCTTGTCACTTTCCCATGTGTTTATGTTGTGTTGTGAGTTGTTTGTCACCTTTTGGACACCTTTGAGGGTGTTTTCTAGGTGTTTTTATGTGTTTGTGATTGCCTGCCATTGTTTCCTATGCGGTTCGAGTTCGGTTCGTCGAACGTTCGACGAACCGAACTCGAACGGGACCTCCGTTCGGCGAACCGACCTCGAGCCGAACCGCGACCGGTTCGCTCATCTCTACTCATGCATCTCTTTGTTTTTTAAAATTTCAATGCCAGCCCACATCCTGTGTGTTGCATGGACCATACTTCCCTGCTGTGCAAACACATTCTGGGGAAATGGGGGGGTGGTGCAATTTATACCACTGTCCTGCTGAGTGCCTGAAAGGTTTTTAATCTCAAGACTCCCAAGTAGCGTTTACAATTTTTCTTTTGTCTGTATTGCCAGAGTTCTGGGAGCAAAAGGCCTATGCCTGTCACTATTGCATCTCTTGATTTTTAAATGAAAATGCCATGCAACATCCTGTGTGTAAGTCAACATAATCAGGCAGTGCTTAAATTAATATGCATTGAAGAACACAGTCACACAGCTGCAGAGTTGTGGTCCACTATTCAGGCCCATTTTGACCAATGGCTGTCTCCACTGAACCTGGAGCCAGGGAAGGACATGTGTGATAATGACGGTGCAAACCTGGTGGCAGCACTACACTTGGGCAACATCACATATGCATTGCATAGATAAACCTGGTTGTACAGAAATTTCAAGGGCACTATTATGGCCTGGTTGCGCTAATGCAGAAGGCACAGTCGCTGTGTGCTCCTTTTTATAAACTAGAATGCCAGCCAACATCCTTTGTGTTGCATGGACCATAATTATTTACCTGGTGGGCAAACACACTATGGGGAAATGAGGGGGACAGTTGATGCCACTGTCCTGCTGTCTACCTGAATGATTTTGAAATGTCAAGACTAGTGATGAGCGAGTATGCTTGTTACTACTCGGTACTCGCACGAGTATCACTGTACTCGGGCTACTCGGCGGGTACCGAGTAATTTTGCAATACTCGTGCTGTACTCGTGGTCTTCATCCCTGCATGTTGGCGCTCTTTTGAGAGCCAGCCCTCATGCAGGGATTGGCTGGCAGACCACTGCAATGCCACAGCCCTATTAGTTGTGGAATTGCAGTGATTGGCCGGCCCGCACAGCGTGACCGAGCCTTTATACCGGCGGGCGCGCTGTGCTCTGTACACAGCCATCTCATATTCCCTGCTTTCCACGCCCACAGGCGCCTATGATTGGTTGCAGTGAGACACGCCCCCACGCTGAGTGACAGGTGTCTCACTGCACCCAATCACAGCAGCCGGTGGGCGGGTCTATACTGTGCAGTAAAATAAATAAATAATTAAAAAAAACGGCGTGCGGTCCCCCCAATTTTAATACCAGCCAGATAAAGCCATACAGCTGAAGGCTGGTATTCTCAGGATGGGGAGCCCCGCGTTATGGGGAGCCCCCCACCCTAACAATATCAGTCAGCAGCTGCCCAGAATTGCCGCATACATTATATGTGACAGTTCTGAGACTGTACCCGGCTCTTCCCGATTTACCCTAGTGCGTTGGCAAATCGGGGTAATAAGGAGTTAATGGCAGCCCATAGCTGCTACTAAATCCTAGATTAATCATGTCAGGCGTCTCCCCGAGATTCCTTCCATGATTAATCTGTAAAAAACAGTTAAAAAACACACACACCCGAAAAAATCATTTATTAGAAATAAAAAACACTAACAAAGTCCCTCATTACCAATTTATTAACCCCGACAAACCCTCCATGTCCGGCGTACTCCTCAGTCCTCCAGCGTCGCATCCAGCTGTGCTGCATGAATGTGACAGGAGCTGCAGAAGACACCGCCGCTCCGGTTACCTCCACGCAGCTAATGAAGGGAATAGCGCGATCAGCTGGATCCAGCGGTGGCCGCGATTAACCTCAGTGACAGCAGCTGATCGCTATACTCACCTCAGTTGGTGCATAGAGCTGACCGGAGCGGCGGTGAGTAGCGCGATCAGCTGAGCTGTCACTGAGGTTACCCGCGGCCACCGCTGCATCCACCGTTGGATCCAGGTAACCTCAGTGACAGCTCAGCTGATCGCGATACTCATCTCATTAGCTGCGTGGAGGTGACCGGAGCGGCGGTGTATTCTGCAGCTCCTGTCACCTTCATGCAGCACAGCTGGACGCGACGCTGGAGGTCCGTGGATTACGCCGGACATGGAGGGTTTGTCGGGGTTAATAAATTGGTGATGAGGGACTTTGTTAGTGTTTTTTATTTCTAATAAAGGATTTTTCGGGTGTGTGTGTTTTTTAACTGTAATTTACAGATTAATCATGGAAGGAATCTCGGGGAGACGCCTGACATGATTAATCTAGGATTTAGTGGCAGCTATGGGCTGCCATTAACTCCTTATTACCCCAATTTGCCAACGCACTAGGGTAAATCGGGAAGAGCCGGGTACAGTCCCAGAACTGTCTCATATAATGTATGCGGCAATTCTGGGCGGCTGCTGACTGATATTGTTAGGCTGGGGGGCTCCCCATAACGTGGAGCTCCCCATCCTGAGAATACCAGCCATTTCACTGCACAGTATAGACACGCCCACCGGCTGCTGTGATTGGGTGCAGTGAGACAGCTGTCACTCAGTGTGGGGGCGTGTCTCACTGCAACCAATCATAGGCGCCGAAAAGCAGGAAAGCAGAGAATACGAGATTGATTAATGAGCGGCCGGCTTTTTCAAAAGAGGAAAAGCCGCCGGAGTTTAGTGAACAGCCGTGCAGCGCCGCGCAGGAGATCGGGAACGGTAAGTAAGAGAGAGGGGGGGGGAACTGACCGACAGACTGTGAGAGGGGGACAGACAAGACAGAGAGAGACAGACAGAGCGAGACCGACTGACGGGAGATAGAATGAAAAAAAAAAATTGACCGACATCGTTAGTAAAAAGCACAAAACGTGCGTTTTGGACATCGGAGTGCCACACAATGTTTTCACGTAAAATCTTTCATGTATTAATCTCAAAAAGTAACATACACCAGCTCTATCTCACTATTGGGTATGTGCCCTTAACATTTCCGCCATGAAAATTCATTTTGGTGTCATTTTGGAAGGTTTTCTGGTGAGTCCGTAAAAATGGCGTAAAACGCGGACAAAATTGTTCACAGCTGTGACTTTTGAGTGATAAATGCTTCAAGGGGTCTTCCCCATGCTGTTGCCATGTTATTTGAGCACTCTTCTGAGACTTTTGTGACATTTTTAGGGTTTCTACATGCTGCCGGGGGGTCATTTCACAAAAATACTCGGGTCTCCCATAGGATAACATTGGGCTCGGTGCTCGGGCCGAGTACACGAGTATCCTGGGATGCTCGGCCCGAGCCTCGAGCACCCGAGCTTTTTAGTACTCGCTCATCACTAGTCAAGACTCTAAGATGGGTCTCCAAGTTGTGTCTTGTGTGTACTGGCAGTGATATGGGAACAGCAGACCTACACCTGTCTCTCATCCACCTCTATACAATAGTCTAGGAAGATAATGGCTATGCCAAAATAGTGGTGCTGCACTGTAAAATGTATTTTTGCTGTTTTTATAAGCTTTTTGACACCTCTAAAGGTGTTTTGTCTGCCTTGCTTTTGTCCTCCCATTGAATACAATGGAGTTTGAAAAGGATTAAAAGGTTCGGAGTTCGGTTTGGCGAATGGTTCAGCAAACATAGTATTTGTTTAGTTGGGCTTGGCGAACTGAGCCTTGAAAGTTTTGTTCATCTCATGATGGGCCTCTAGAATGAAGGAGCCATGCACAACAACCTTTTCTCCTGATTCATATCTCTCAATGTTTCCTGGAACCAAAGGTCGATGCAGATGCAGCCAGTGTTACTAGGTCATCCAATGAAGATGGCACATCAAGGCCCGCCAACTTGTCTATTATTCTCCCAGACAAACTGTCCCAAAAGATAGCCACCTGTGCTTCATTATTCCAGCCCAACTCAGAGGACAGGGTACAAAACGGACAGCATAATGGCCTACAGTAAGACTCCCTTGATGGACTTGGAGCAGCGAGGATGTGTCTGAAGAGACTCAGCCAGGCTCGTCAAACACCTTACGTAATGTCTCCAAGAAGACTGGTGTCCCACAATGGATTCATCCAGGTCAAACCCTCTTCTAAGTGGGATATGAAAAAGGCCACTTTGGCTTGATCTGAAGTGAAGTGATGAGGGAGAAGCTTATAATGGAGTGAACATTGATTCAGGAACCCTCTGTATAACTTAGGATCTCCATTAAACTGATGGGGAGCAGCAAGATGGAGATTGGAGGCAAAGGTGGAACTGATCACCGAATCTTTAACTATGCCCTGAGCGGGAGCTTTAGTGATAGCAGCTTGAAGACTGTTCAAGCAGGTAGTCACTGATGTCATAAAGGCTAGCATCCTGGTATTTTGCCTCGTATTGGTGGACAAGCTCCTGTTATACTCCAGCCAATTAGACAGCATCGGCACTAATGGCATCCATGGCCTGGGCAAACTGTTACACTCGGAGGGCAAGTCCCGAATTAGTGGGTCCACAGGATCGAAGACACCGTTGACTTACCTGGAGGAGCAAACTGAACCAGACGTTGAGTCGTCACTATTGCCAGAGGAGGTGACAGGCACACACACACTAGTAATCGGCCAGCAGAGAGCAGCCTCAGGGGATCTGCTGTACCTCGGCAGTTGGCAACATGGATACAATAAAATCTCTGAGGATAGAAACAGCAGCAGCCACTGTCATGGCCAGTATGGATGGATGAATGTGGCAGCAGCAGCTGATGAGAATACTTGCGGCAGCGGGTACTGTGTTGGGTGACCATGGATACTTGCAGCAGTGGATATTAAGTAGCCGGCCAACATGGATGGTTGTAGCAACAGCATATTAGAAGTGCACTGAAACAAAAACATAAATTAACAGCAGAATATAGCTCAATAACAGCAGCAGTGACAAAAGCACTGAAGACCTGAGAATTAGCAACGTAACTAACTCATTGCCCAGACTCTTCCCTTAAGGGGAAGGTGTCTTAAATACCTGAAGCCTCTCAGCTCACCTGAGAGGCACTTTTGGGTCAGGGCATACTTGGCCTTTAAGAAAAGTGTCATGGCCATGTGTGCAAACTACGGGCAGTCCTGGGAAGCCTTTGTGATATGTGCAGGCCCTAGGACATAGCAGCATGGACAAGGGACAAAGCAGCCAATGCTGGTTGGCTGGGAAGGTAAGAGGGAAAACATCCCCGCCAGGGGAAAGGACAGAGCAGCACTGGGATGCTAGTGTGGGAATTAGACTGATAACTTCTCTAGTGTCTGTGATCAATGCAAGCAGACTCAGGCGTCGACCTGCAGATTGGTAGTTCATATTCAGGCTAGCAAATGTTAATCTCTGCTAATCTGCTTGCTAGTCTCCTTTGATAACATGTTGTGGGGAGCCAATTACATCTGCTCCCTCCAATCTATGCTGTCTAGATCCTTTCTTCTATGCCAGCTAGTTTATCTTAGCTGGTCTGATGAGGTGTTGTGATCAAGGTGATTGTAGTACTTATGACTGAATGCAGTTATAGAGTTAACCCTTATTGCCTTTTGTTGCTACCTTCCTGCTCTTTCTTTTCTGAGTCTCTCATTGTCTAATCCTGCATGTGTGCAGTGTGTCTGAAATTTTGATTTCCCTGGTCTGTCTTTATCTGTGTTTCCATCTCATACTGCATCTTTTTTACCCTGGTGGGAGGGGGAAATCAGCTTATTTCTTGTCAGGAGCATAGCCAGGCATGGGACTCAGGCATCTTCACCATCAGGAGTAACCCTGAGGTTAGGGATAGCCTAGAGTTCCTTAGCATGAAGGACAGCATAGATGCCCCGTTCCTCATTAGCTTATAGTTACATCGTGACAACATCAGGCTGCACTGGGATTACATCCGAATGCAGTCTGATATACGCCAAGACATGCAATAGAGAAGATAGAAAATGGAGAGCCTAATTTTTCTACACACCAGTGATTCAATTCCCACATTTAGGAGAATCAGAGCACTGTAGAATGATATTCAGTCCACGCTTGCAGCAGATCTTGAGCCAAGTGTCATTAGCATATCACATTGGATGCTCTCACATAAGAGAATCATTTGAGGCTATTTACCACTGTGACCCCTCTGTGATAGAGACATACTTTACATAGAAACACACGCACAATTAGGGCCATGCTTTACACTTACATACATGCTTTACATTTTGTTTTGATTTCCCTTAATTGTGTATTTCAGCCATATAAAAGAGATATTGTGGTCAATGCTCTGTTTTGTAAGCGTCAAATAACAGCAGTAAAAGTTAAAAAGCAGCTGCAAAAATAAATATTATTTCTTCAGCTGTTAAATTTCCTATAACAAACATTACAAGTGAAAAAAATGATATTTCCTCACAGCAGTCTACTTTGTATCTCCTACACAAAGGCTGTGAATGAAATCCATGTGCCTTTATTATTATCATGTGAGATCGTTTACATCTGAATTATTTTGAAGGGCAGTTGGCAAACAAGGGAAGTTCACTCCTTCAAACAAATTTGACAGTAATTCCCATTTTTGCCACCGTTTATATTATAGTTTACATTCAAAGTAAAAAAAAAAGCACACAACTGCAATGCCTCCTATTGTGAACAGTTCTGAACATACAGTACATCGCTAGATATAAAATATTCCATCTGCCTTTTGTCAGTGTCAACCTTTAGCCCTATGCACATTGTAGGCTCTATGCAGTGTCCCTGTGGCTTGTACTATACTACTAAGCCTTAAGCGGTCTTTACACGCTGCGATATCGGTCCCAATATTGCCAGCGTGGGTACCCGCCCCCATCTGTTGTGCAACACGGGCAAATTGCTGCCCGTGCCGCACAACATCGCCCAGACCCGTCACACATACATACCTGCCCGGCGACGTTGCTGTGACCAGCAAACCGCCTCCTTTCTAAGGGGGCGGTCCGTGCAGCATCACAGCGACGTCACCGAGCGGCCGCCCAATAGAAGCGGAGGGGCGGAGATGAGCGGGACGTAACATCCCACCCACCTCCTTCCTTCTGCATAGCGGCCGGGAGGCAGGTAAGGAGAGGATCCTCGTTTCTGCGGCGTCACACATAGCGATGTGTGCTGCCGCAGCAACAAGGAACAACTTCGTTACTGCTGCAGTAACGATATTTGAGAATGGACCCCCATGTCACCAATGAGCGATTTTGCAACGATGCAAAATCGCTCATAGGTGTCACACGCAACGGCATCGCTAATGTGGCCGGATGTGCGTCACCAATTCCGTGACCCCAACGAGTTTGCATTAGCGATGTCGTAGCGTGTAAAGCCCCCTTTAGGCAATTACATATATGCCTCCACTTAGTGTTTCAGGATGTATCATAGCGTAAGGTTTTCCTTCCCTAGAAGCAATGCTTAATACTTAGGTAATACAGAATTTGATGGGGCAAGCCACATATGATTAAGCCATTTTTTTATGCATGTAACCAAAAGTTATGCATGCCTTTGTATGAAACTGAATGAATACAGTTGGACTATATAGAAATGTGGAAAAATGTATTATGTCTAACTAGTGATGAGCGAGCACTAAAATGCTAGAGTGCTTGTTAATCAAATTGAGTAGGTAGGACACTTGATCGGGCTCGATTCAAGTAACGTGTATAGTGGAAGTCAATGGGAAACTGGAGCAATCTTCCAGAAGACTCCACTCTTAAGAGGGTAGGGAGTAGAGATGAGCCACCCCCCTAGTGTTCGAGTTCGGTTTGGTTCATCAAACGGCGGCTTAGTTCGGCGAACGTTCGACGAACATTCGACGAACACCTTCGAACCCCATTGAAAACAATGGCAGGCAAACAAAAACACATACAAACACATTATACATGTACACATACAGTTAATAAACATTGCCATTTCTCTTACAGTTCCCCGCAACGCGTCCTGCACTCTGTATCCAGCCTCTTTTCCTTCCGATTATCGCTGCACCCTCCCGGTAACCAGCACTAATGATAGGACCTTCCGTGATGTCGTCATAGCATGTGACCAGTCACGTGTCTATTATCTCATTGGCTACAGACTGGTCACATGGCTAGACGTCATGCTAGGTCCTGTCAGTGCATCTCTCCGGTACGCGGTGCTTGTTTGAGCATCTCCGTGTACCGGCGAGATGATTGGGTACATGCTTGGCTCCACGTTCTTGCATGTGGGCGCTCTTTACACAGTCAGCCCACATGCAAGGACTGGATGCCACAGCCGGTGAATAACAGAGATCACCGTTGCTATAGTAACCCGCCTGTCAGATTACTATTTCAACGGTGGCAGCGGTGACGTCACCGCTTACAACCCGCAGCCTCTGCTCACTCACTGAGTGATTAGACTACATGGGAGCAGCAGTGTCTTCCTCCCATGCAGTGCTGTCTGATGTAGCACAGCTGCATGGGTTGAAGGAGAAAGAAGACAGAAGATCAGGATTGTGGAGGAGAGAGAGGGAGTAATAAACATGAAGTCTCTAACTGTGTCTGTGTATTTATTTCTATTAAAGTATTTGTTCTTTGTGTGGTGTCTTTTTTTTAACCCTTTATTGGAGATTCTTAATGGCCAGGTCAAACTTGCCTGACAGTAAGAATCTCTGGCTTAATACTAGCTAATAAAACAAAGCTAGTATTAACTCATTATTACCCAGCGAGCCACCCATCACCAGGGCAGCTAGAAGAGTTGGATACAGCGCCAGATGATGGCGCTTCTATGAAAGCGCCATTTTTCTGGGGCGGCTGCAGACTGCAATTCGCAGCAGAGGGGCCCAGAAAGCTTGGGCCAACCTGTGCTGAAGATTCCAATCCCCAGCTGCCTAGTTGTACCTGGCTGGACACAAAAATGGGGCGAAGCCCATGTCGTTTTTTTTTTTAATTATTTCATGAAATTCATGAAATAATTAAAAAAAATAAAAGGGCTTTCCTATATTTTTAGTTCCCAGCCGGGTACAAATAGGCAGCTGGGGGTTGGGGGCAGCCATACCTGCCTGCTGTACCTGGCTAGCATACAAAAATATGGCGAAACACATGTCATTTTTTGGTGGTTAAAAAACTCCTGCAGACAGTCCTGGATGGAGTATGCTGAGCCTTGTAGTTCTGCAGCTGCTGTCTGCTGTCTGTCTGTCTGGAGGAGAGCAGACAGCAGCTGCAGAACTACAAGGCTCAGCATTCTCCATCCAGGACTGTATGCTGGAGGGAGAGACAGAAATAATAAATAGATATAAAAATAGAAATAAAACACAACACAATTAGTGACTCCATTTTTATTAAAATAAAGAACCCCCCTCCGCAGTGATCATGGGCCAAGGGTCCCACGCCGTCCAATCCGGATACAATATCATCTGATCGGTTTGCTGGAAGACAAAGCGATCAGATGATGTGTCAGGTTCAAGGGCCTGAATCACATGACACAGCAGCTGATTGTATAAACGGCTTTTATACAATCAGCTGATGCATCGGTGCAAAAAAAAAAAAACCAACAAACTATACACTTCTGTGCAGACTCCTGTCCGGCATCATCAGCTGATAGTTTAGCCAGCCGGGCGGTAAATTGCCGGGCTCACCGCTCGACTTTTAGTGTCAGCTGATTTTGTCAGGTGACCGCGTCAGCTGATCATCGCCAGGTGAGAGAGAGAGAGGGGGAGAGAGAGGGAGAGAGAGGGAGAGAGAGGGAAAGAGAGGGAGAAAGCAAGAGAGAAAAAGAGAGAAAAAGAGAAAGAGAGAGGAGAGAGAGAAGAGAGAAGAGAGAGAGAAGAGAGCAGAGAGCAGAGAGGAGAGAGCAATGCAGCCTCATTCCGTGAACTGATCCGATTTTAGAGGTGTCTCCCGTGGCTCACAGCTGATGTCTGGCTCCTCCCCTCAGTGCATAATTAAATTAAATTATAATTATTAATAAATAATAATTATAATTTAAAATTAAAAATAAATAAAATTCTTTACCAAGACGGCCGGGACTCGAATTTGTGAACTAATAATTCTTAGGCAGTAGCTCTACCCATTGAGCCACTGTCTGTAATGAAAAGCATAGGAAGATTTGGTTAGATTAGTAGAGAATCCAGAAGTAGCTTATTCAGCTACAAGGATGGATGGATGGATGGATGGATGAATGGAGAGAGGGATGGATGGATGGATGGAGGGATAGAGGGATGGATGGAGGGATGAAGGGAGGGAAAGATGGAGGGAGGGAAAGATGGAGGGATGAGAGAGAGAGACAGACTCTCCAAGGCCACCACACCACAATGCAGCCATTCGCAGTGCCCCCCACAATGAAGCCATCCACTGTGCCCCCCACAATGAAGTGAAGCCATCCACAGTGCCCCCCACAATGAAGCCAATCACAGTGCTCCCACATTGAAGCCATCCACAGTGCCCCCACAATGAAGCCATCCACAGTGCCCCCACAATGAAGCCATCCACAGTGCCCACATAATGAAGCCAGCCACAGTGCCCCCACAATGAAGTCATCCACAGTGCCCCCACAATGAAGTCATCCACAGTGCCCCCACAATGAAGCCATCCACAGTGCCCCCACAATGAAGCCATCCACAGTGCCCCCACAATGAAGCCATCCACACTGCCCCCAAAATAAGAGACAGAGATTCACCCGCGGCAACACAAACAGCCTGCTCTGAGTATGCGTGTAGCGTTAACGATGCCGCCATGAGCGCGGCAGACTGTCACAGCCTTCGGGGCCGGTACACTGTCACAAGCTGGGGGGGCGTGCCAGCATGCACTGACGGCCGGTGGGTGGGGACTGATCACCACAGCACACTGTAACAGGCTAGGGAGCGTGTCAACCTGCACGGATGGACTGTGGGCAGGGAGCGGCGATGACGCGATCACCGCAGCAGACTATCACAGGCTGGGGGGGCGTGTCAGCCTGCACGGACGGACACTGGACGGAGAAAACAAGGAAAGAAGTGTGAAGACCCAGAAGAAGTATGCCGCCATGACACAGTGTCGGTAAGTATGAAACACTCATTTATTTATTGTTTTTTTCATGTTTTATGACTTGCCGAATCCGGAATCCCGTGTCCGGGTCGTCCCCAGAGGTAGCACTGAAACCGCGCGGATCCAAACGTTTACAGTCTGGGTCCGCTCAACACTATTCATAACATAATCCACAAAACACACGGAAAAATTAGTCCAAAAATATGAATATAATCCAATAAGTTATAAAATAAATAAAATGTCCAGTTTCTCTCTGAGAAGCCACAGCTTCTCCCAGAGGTTCAATCCTTCTTCTTCAAGCTCTCTAAGCAGACTGACTCTTCCCCTCCAGGTAAGCAGAGAGTTTACAGTAGGTTGATTCCACGTCCCCTCCCCCAACTTAGGAACAAAAGGCTAGCAGGGGAGGAATTAAACCTGCAAATGGGACAATGTACACAGAAGCAGTACAAATAAGACAGTGAACCAAGCCCAAACATTAACCCACACAAAATGGTATACAATCCACAATATTCCACCATCACAGGAGGGATGAAGGGAGGGATGGATGAATGGATGGAGAGATGGATGGAGAGATGGAGGGAGGGATGGAGGGAGGGAGAGAGGGATGGAGGGATGGATGGTTGGGAGGGCAAACACCGGCACTACTGCACTCATCCTCGCACACACGCAGGCACTACCGCATGCATCATCCTCGCACACACGCAGGTACTACAACCCCCATCATCACCGTACATGCAGGCATTACCTCAGTGACGTCCCCGCTGACAGCGCGGCTCACATCAGTTGCTCCGTGGATCTGACACAGAGCGCTCGTGTTCTACGGCGCTCCTGTCAGCTTCATGTAGCAGAGCTGGATGCATCGCGGGACCTCGTGGATTACGCCTGACCTGGAGGGGTGTTTGGGGATTTGAATAAAATGGTGAAAGAGGGTGTTTTTTTGTCTTTTATTCCAAATAAATTATTTTTCGTTGTGTGTGTTTATTTACTTTCACTTACAGGTTAATCATGGAAGGTATCTCAGGGAGACGTCTGCCATGATTAACCCCTTATTACCATGATTTCCACCGCACCACGGCAATTCGGGATGAGCTGGGTGGCGTCCCGGGACTGTCACATTTAATGGATGCGGCAATTCCAGGCGGCTGCCTGCTGATATTGTTAGGGTGGTGGGCTCCCCATAACGTGGCTCTCTCCATCCTGACAATACCAGCCTCCAGCCATGTGGCTTTATCCTGGCTGGTATCAAAATTGGGGGGGAACCGCATATTTTTTTTATTATTATTTATTCATTGTACTGCATGATATAGACCTGCCCGCCGGCGGCTGTGATTGTTTGCAGTGAGACAGGTGTCACTCATCATGGGGGCGTGTCTGACTGCAACCAAACATGGGCGCCGGTGAGCGGGGAAAGTAGGGAATACCAGATTGAATAATGAAGCGGCAGCCATTTTCAAAAGAGGAAAAGACGCCGGAACTTTGTGACAGCCGTGCAGCGCCGCGCCCGTGATCAATGAGTAGGAAAGAGAGAGATTGTGCTGGCGACACAGGATGCATGCAGATATGCAACGTGCGCACATAGCCTTACTGTGAAAAGCCACGCTTTTGGTGATCGAACCGTTCTCGAACGTAACTCGAACTGCCGAACTTGAAGAAAATCGTTTGAGTTTGTCGAACGACTCGAACACCAACCAAAATCACTCGAATTTGAAATTGGCGAACCGTTCGAATCGAACATCGCTCAACTCTAGTAGGGAGGTTATATAATAAATGAAATGGATGCAAACAGCGCTGAAATAGAATTGGAACACCATGGGGAAGATATCTTGACTCCTAGGAACTAAATAAATAAATTAATAAATATATAAATAAATAATGCAAAAAAATTATGTGGGTTTCCCCCTAATTTTGATAACCAGCCAAGGTAAAGCAGACAGCTGTGAAAAGATATTATCATGTTCGGAAGGTCCATGGATGTTTGGCCCTTCATAGCCTAAAAATACTAGCCTGCAGCTGCCCCAGAAGTGGTGCATCACATTTTATGCAGTATTTCTGGCGCTTCGCCTCTGGTGCGATTGTAATCAGGTAATATTTTGTGGGGTTGATGTTAGCTGTGTAATGTCAAATGGCATCAAGCCCAGCGGTTAGTAATAGAGAGGTGTCTATCAAACACCCCCATTACTTGTTAGTGAACACAGTAAATAAAAAGAGAAAAAAAACACACAAACAAAAAAATTGTTTTAAAAAACACTTCCCGACTGTTGCCTTGATTCATCAATCAAGAGAGAGATACAGCAATAACAAGAGACTGTCACTCGTTCACTAATTTATTATAAAAAATCCCCACCCAGTCCATGACCCAGTCCATGATGTTCCCACAATGTCCACCAATTCTGTAGCACAAGCTATGAAGCCGTTTTCTGAGAACAATACTTCATGGATAGGTTGCACTCACCGATTCCCCGCAACTGTGCAAAACGCAGACTGACCGTAAGTGAGATTTCAGCACCAAATTTGCGCCTCCTAGAAGAAAACTGCACCGAAACTGCTTCAAAACCGTTTTTTTACCAAGAGATGCAGATTTGGGCTGAAATTTTTCCACCATATTCCTGCACCCAATCTACACCTCCTGGCAAAAAAAAAATAAAAAAAATATTGCATCATTACATCATTACCGCATCATACAACATGCGGTAGTAATGTGTTTTTTTGCCAAAAGGTATAGATTGGGTGCAGGAATATGGTGTAAAAATGTTAGCACCAATCTGCATCTCTTGGCAAAAAAACCCCACAGTTTTCTACTAGAATAAGCAGGTCTGTGAACTCAGTGAGAGTTGATTGAGGTTCCCCGAGGTCAGGTTATCTGCAGTCACAGGTGGAGGGCCATGGGAACCTCCAGCTGTGACTGCAAATACCCAGAGTGACATCACTGCAGCTCAATCTCTGCCTGAAGTTACAGCATGTGGATATGTTTTATTGCTGCACGCTGTTAGTTCACATGTAGTAGAGCTGGAATTGCTGTGGGATCTCGGGTGGATTATGTCGGACATGTGCGTTTTGGTGGTTAATAAAGTGTTGAAAGAGGGAGGTTTTTGTATTTTATTTCAAATAAAGAATTTTCCGGTGTTTGTGTTTATTTTCACTTACAGATTAGTAATTGGGGGTCTCATAGATGCCTTCTATTACTAATCTAGGGCTTAGTGGCAGCTGTGAGTTATGATTAATCCCTTATTACCCACTTGCTAATGTATAAGGGCAATTGGGAAGAGCTGGGTAAAGTTTCAGAGTTGTCACATGTAATGGATGCGGTAATTCTGGATGACTGCAGTCTGCTATTTTTAGGCTGGGGGGCTCAATAAAAATGGGTCTCCCCAGCCTGAAAATACCAGCCCCAGCTGTCGGGCATTATCATGGTTGGGTACCAAAATTAAGGGTCTGTGTACCATTTTTTAAAAAATTATTTATTTAAAGAATTAAAGAAAAAGCCGCATGCAGGTCCTCCTGTTTTGATACACAGCCAAGATAAGCAGATAGCTGGCGCCTGCAGCCTGTAGTCATGGCTTTATCTGCGCTGGTATCAAGATATGGGGTGACCCTATGCCAATTGTTTTATTAATTAGTTTATTTATTTTATACCATGATCGACCCACCGAAAGGGTGTGTGATTCTAACAAATCAAAAACGCTGTCTCAGGGCAAGGTCTGACAGTAGCCAATCAGAGATGCTGGTGAACTGGGAAAGCAGTGAATATGCATTATGGGTAATTATCAGCCCTGGAAGTAGCACTGCAGTCACTGGAGCAGTTACAGCCGCGTAGATACTCAATAAGTATGTACTGCTTTAACCCTTTTGCTTTCTTTTTTTGTTTTGCAGTGGCCAATCACAGCCATGCCAAACTTGATATGTCTGTGATGGACAGGGAGATGATGGTTCTTGCCATCCAAACATTTACCAAACTTTGGCAAGATCGCCAACTTTTGCGGTAAATGATTGGATGTCCAATCCCGATCCGATGCGGCCAAAGATCATACGATTTTAACATTTTCCAATCATTGCCGACCAGGATCGCTCATCTCTAATCATAAGTTGTTTGCATACCATTTATTTATGAGCCGGACGTCCAGCAACAGGCATACCATTGACCTCATACCACCGATATTAAAGGCTTTCATGGTGCAGAGCAAGATGGTAGTAGAGACTGGAGAGCAAGTCTATGAAGGAATGTCATGGTGGTCCTACACCTAGGATTATAGTGTAGGATAGCATAATGAATGGTATCCAGAGACATCATCTTTATTCCAGGCAGGAGTGGGATTCAGCCACTCTTTACAGTTCAGGGAGATCAGTTGTCAATTTACCACTGACTCCAGGAACCGGGAAAATGTTGTGCCCTTACCAGTACAGAAAACTGGGGGCTTGCCAGTTTCCAAGAACTCACATTCAGTTAAAATGTTTTGTGGTGCACGAAGACGCAACTAGTAAAATGGTTGCTGGCATATCAGAAGCAGGCAGCTGATGTCACTGCACACTTAGCTTTCACATAGCAGTGACATGATATGGCGATGTGTACTCCAACATCTGTTGCCGACCTTTTCCATGCTGAAAATGGAAGAAGAAGAAGATGCCAAGAGCAAGCAGAGACATAAGAACAATCTTTTTTGGGGGTTTCAGAATAGGGGACCATACTGGAAAACATAAAGTCCCAGGATGGGGAACATACGAGTCCAGAATGGGGGACATATGGGTCCAGGATGGAGGTCATATGGGCCCAGGTTTGGGGATATAGGGGACCAGGATGTTGGACATAGTGGAACAGGATGCTTGATATACGGGCCCAGAAGGGGGAAAATATGGGGATTAGGATGGAGGATATATTGTCCAAGGATATCTGACCAGGATGATGAACATAAGCAACCAGGATGTGGGCCTAGAATGGAGGACATATAGGCCCAGTGTTATGCTCATGGTTGCTAGTGGGTACTGGACCCACTGGGCTGCAGAACACAGAAAGTCTAGAGGGGCTTGATTATGGTTTCTTACTAGGTTTTCTAAAGGTGAGGGTCTTGCACTGCAGCCAAGATGACTGATGCGGTGTAACGCCTGCCTGGATCCACAGACTCAGATGGGCTGTAACGGGGAGGCTAGAGGGAAGCCACTCACCAAGTAGGACCCCCAGAACCCTGAAACCCTTTAACCCCTATACAGGGATTTGGAATTACACAGGGAACTGGAGATCACTACCTGTGGAAGGCTGCAGTCCGATGAGAGTAGTAGTCAGGCAGGGTCAAACCAGGAATAGCGGAACAGGGACAGAATCGGCAGGCAGTGACGTAGTCAGCAATCGTAGCAGAGGTCAGATCCGGGTCGGGCAGCAAGGTACAAAAACAGTAGGCAGAAGAGTAGTCAAAACACACAGAAGTCAACACCGGAATCACCAACAGAATAGGACGTAACAGGAGCCAGGAAAATCAGAACTATATCTGGCAGTAATACCATACTATGAAGAAAAAGACATGGATCGCACATCCCAAAAATACAATGATCTAAAAGCCGCTAGGCAAAAATTTAAATAGAACATGAGGTTCTTTTGTTACCATTCTGATCAGATTGTATTAAGCCCACTGCCACGTCACGGCAAACCTCTTGAGTGGGTCCCTAACCTGACCTTTTTGTGTGGCACCGTGCACCGACCACCGCCGCAGCGACAAAGCGCCAGCAGGGCGGGCGACCTGGTGCCTCACAGCACCCATGCTGCAAGGCAAAGCCCCCAAGGCTCCAGGCCGCGCCGCCCCACCGACACCACACCACCACAACAGCAGCCACCACACAGCACCAGCACACAGTGAGAGGAGCTGTGCACTCACCTCCCACCGGCTCCCATATGTGAACTGGGAGCAAAAAGAAGGCTGACCCCTCTTGCAGTCTCCTGCTGATTAAAATCACCTGTGCCAAATGGGGAGAGTGCAGATCCAAGCAAAAAAAGAGGGGGATAGACTGATATAAATACCATACTATGAAGAAAAAGACATGGATCGCACATCCCAAAAATACAATGATCTAAAAGCCGCTAGGCAAAAATTTAAATAGAACATGAGGTTCTTTTGTTACCATTCTGATCAGATTGTATTAAGCCCACTGCCACGTCACGGCAAACCTCTTGAGTGGGTCCCTAACCTGACCTTTTTGTGTGGCACCGTGCACCGACCACCGCCGCAGCGACAAAGCGCCAGCAGGGCGGGCGACCTGGTGCCTCACAGCACCCATGCTGCAAGGCAAAGCCCCCAAGGCTCCAGGCCGCGCCGCCCCACCGACACCACACCACCACAACAGCAGCCACCACACAGCACCAGCACACAGTGAGAGGAGCTGTGCACTCACCTCCCACCGGCTCCCATATGTGAACTGGGAGCAAAAAGAAGGCTGACCCCTCTTGCAGTCTCCTGCTGATTAAAATCACCTGTGCCAAATGGGGAGAGTGCAGATCCAAGCAAAAAAAGAGGGGGATAGACTGATATAAATACCATACTATGAAGAAAAAGACATGGATCGCACATCCCAAAAATACAATGATCTAAAAGCCGCTAGGCAAAAATTTAAATAGAACATGAGGTTCTTTTGTTACCATTCTGATCAGATTGTATTAAGCCCACTGCCACGTCACGGCAAACCTCTTGAGTGGGTCCCTAACCTGACCTTTTTGTGTGGCACCGTGCACCGACCACCGCCGCAGCGACAAAGCGCCAGCAGGGCGGGCGACCTGGTGCCTCACAGCACCCATGCTGCAAGGCAAAGCCCCCAAGGCTCCAGGCCGCGCCGCCCCACCGACACCACACCACCACAACAGCAGCCACCACACAGCACCAGCACACAGTGAGAGGAGCTGTGCACTCACCTCCCACCGGCTCCCATATGTGAACTGGGAGCAAAAAGAAGGCTGACCCCTCTTGCAGTCTCCTGCTGATTAAAATCACCTGTGCCAAATGGGGAGAGTGCAGATCCAAGCAAAAAAAGAGGGGGATAGACTGATATAAATACCATACTATGAAGAAAAAGACATGGATCGCACATCCCAAAAATACAATGATCTAAAAGCCGCTAGGCAAAAATTTAAATAGAACATGAGGTTCTTTTGTTACCATTCTGATCAGATTGTATTAAGCCCACTGCCACGTCACGGCAAACCTCTTGAGTGGGTCCCTAACCTGACCTTTTTGTGTGGCACCGTGCACCGACCACCGCCGCAGCGACAAAGCGCCAGCAGGGCGGGCGACCTGGTGCCTCACAGCACCCATGCTATATCTGGCAGTAATCATGTGGCAGGAGGGGAAATAAGAAGGGTGTGGTGTCTTCCCATTGGCTGTAGCTGAACGCTGGCAACTTCAGCTGGAAGACACATGCCACCCACAGTCAGCCAGCGGTACTACAGATCCCAAGCTAACCCAGCCCAGTGGATGATCAGAGCCTGCGCCCACTGGTGCCGCTGGCGTCAACTTCTCTCACATCACCAGCACCATCCACGGCAGAAACACGGCGTCGCCTGGCGATCGGAGCAGAAGTCGCTGGAGCAGACTCCGGCGGGGACTTAACAGTCCCCCCCCCTCCACGAGGGGCCTCCGGACCCTCAAAACCCGGCTTCCCAGGAAATTGGAGGTGAAACCGTCGGACAAGACCCCTAGCATGAACATCGCTCGCAGGAACCCATGACCTCTCCTCGAGGCCGTAACCCCTCCAATGCACCAAATACTGTACCGCCCCTCTGACAATATGGGAATCAAGTATTCTCTGTACCTCATACTCCAAATTACCTTCCACCAAAACAGGAGGAGGAGGGTCACTGACTGGGTGAATGGGGACACGATATAACTTGAGTAGGGACTTATGGAACACATTCGATATCTTGAAGGATGGGGGGGGGGGGGGGGGGAGTTGCAGGCGGAAAGCTGTGGGATTAATTACCTCAATTATCTCGTAAGGTCCAATAAATCTTGGACCCAACTTAGCAGAAGGGACCTTGAGTTTAATATTCTGTGTGGATAACCATACCTTGTCCCCAACTCCAAGACTAGGGCCCTTGGAACGTCTCATATTAGCAGAGGAGGCTTGACCAACCTTTGCCTTCTTCGGGTTCTCTTTCACCTCAGACCAGATAGCCTTCAATTTGTCCACAGTTGATTCAGCCTCAGGAGTATCCACCACAGCGGAAGAAAAAGAACCAAAACGTGGATGAAACCCTAAATTGCAGAAAAAGGGGGTAGTCTTGATGGATTCCTGATACTGATTATTGATAGCGAACTCAGCTAGCGGCAGATATTCCACCCAGTCAGACTGATGGTCAGACACATAACACCGGAGATATTGTTCAAGGGTTTCCTTGGAACGTTCGGTCTGACCATTGGGTGGTAGGCAGATGAAAAAGATAGCTCTATATTGATCTTTTTACAAAACGCCCTCCAGAATTTCGAGACGAACTGTGTTCCTCGGTCAGAAACAATATTTTCCGGAACCCCGTGTAACCGCACAATATGCCTAATAAACAACTTGCTAAGAGTTTCAGAATTGGGTAATCCGGACAGAGGAACAAAATGACACTGTTTGCTGAATCTATCCACTACTACCCAGATACAAGTCTTCCCTTCTGAGGGTGGAAGGTCAGTGATGAAGTCCATGGAGAGATGTGTCCAAGGGCTTACTGGAGTAGGTAGGGACTGGAGAAATCCGGCAGGGCGGGTACGGGGTGTCTTGGCTCGAGCACAAGTTTCACAAGCCAGTACATATTCCTTACAATTTTTCGCTACGGTTGGCCACCAAAAATTCCTGGTTACTAATCGGAGGGTATTGCTGATACCAGGGTGACCTGCCAGCACAGAATTGTGGGATTCCTGGAGTACCCGTAGGCGCAGTGAGGGGGCGACAAACAGTTTATGGACAGGGGTGGTTTCAGGAGCTTGGTCTTGGGTATTATGGACCTCTTCTATCAAATCTAAGGAAACCGATGACATAATAATGCCTTTAGCTAAAATATACACTGGTTCAGAGTTTTCAGACTGAGAGGGACAGAAGCTACGGGAAAGTGCATCAGCTCTGGTGTTCTTAGTACCGGGCCGGAATGTTACCACAAAATCAAATCTGGAGAAGAACAATGCCCACCTAGCTTGCCTAGGATTGAGTCTCTTAGCAGATTCCAGATAAGTGAGGTTCTTATGGTCTGTGATGACTGTGACCTTATGTTTGGCGCCTTCGAGGAAGTGGCGCCATTCCTCGAAGGCCCATTTAATTGCCAACAGCTCACGATTACCAATGTCATAATTTCTCTCTGTGGGAGAAAACTTGCGAGAAAAGAAGGCACAAGGACGAAGCTGAGTGAGAGACGGAGTACCTTGTGATAGCACCGCTCCCACTCCAACCTCGGATGCATCAACTTCCACAATAAACGGACGCATAAGGTCAGGCTGAACCAGAATCGGGTCTGAGGAGAAACATTCTTTTAAGTTTGAGAAGGCATGGATCGCCTCTGGCTTCCAATTAACCACATCAGCCCCCTTTTTAATCAAATCGGTGAGGTGTTTGGCGATTTTGGAAAAATCTCTAATGAATTTGCGATAATAATTAGCGAATCCAAGGAAACGCTGCAAGGCTTTCAGTGACTTGGGTTGCACCCACTCCTTAATCGGTTGAAGCTTTGAGGGATCCATGCAGAAGCCTTCTGCAGACAATATATAACCCAGGAAATTAACCTCTGCCTCAAAAAAAAACAAACACATTTCTCATATTTAGCAAAGAGGGAATTCTCCCTGAGTCTCTGGAGTACAGTGCATACATGTTGGACATGTGACGTAGCATCAGGAGAATAAATTAGGATATCATCCAGATAGACCACCACATATTGACCACAAATATCTCTGAAAATGTCATTAACAAAGTTCTGGAACACAGCCGGCGCATTACTTAATCCAAAAGGCATTACCAGGTACTCATAATGTCCCTCTGGAGTATTAAAAGCAGTTTTCCACTCATCACCTTCTCTGATACGGATGAGGTTATATGCACCCCTGAGATCCAGCTTAGTGAACCACCGGGCTCCTATGAGCTGGTTAAACAGATCGGGGATGAGTGGCAGAGGGTACTGATTCTTTACAGTAATAGCATTCAGTTCACGTTAGTCAATACAAGGTCTGAGGCCAGCATCTTTCTTATCAACAAAAAAAGAATCCAGCGCCGACTGGTGACCTGGATGGTCTGATGAACCCTCTCTGCAGACTGTCTGCTATATAATCTTGACGCATCTATAAGGGATAAGCAGGTTACCATACAAAACACCCCCCAAACCATCACTACTTAAATAAAGACGAGAACCACGACTTTATTGCAGGAATGGCCACAGTTTTATTTAACCGTATATATGTATACCAAAACCCGTGGCTCAACATGCCACTCAATTGTTAACTTAACCTTGTACATATATACCCGTATAACCAGAAACACCGATAGATCCGTCCGAGAGGCCAACCATCATTCATAACCCCCCGGCCGTAACATCCAAACCGGCCCAGAGGACCACCTCGGCTGTGACCACCCGGCCCAAGGTGAGGGGTAACAACGTTCCATCGTTAATTACCCCTACCCAGAACCTGCGGGACCTCCGCCCACAAGTTCCCATCCAATCCGAAGCCACTCCCCTTGAGCGACTTCGTACCAACAAACCGACTGTCGGTACTCCCAACCTCTCTGACGGACCTATCACCCCGCCACAGACCGGCCAAGTGACACCCTTACTTGGCCCGGGCCCCCCACACCCCTAGTGCTTGCTCCAGACCATCCCTCAAACCCAACATCCATAAATCTAGACCCACATCGGTCAGATGAACCCCATCTCTCCTTAGATACTGCTCAGTGGACTCCTCCAATTCTCTATGCCGCACCACCAACCCACCATTCCATGCCACAAACCTGCCAATTGCCCGGTTCAGCTTGCTCAGAGCCCTATTAATACGGTCCACCGACCTACCAAAACGCCACTGCGTCCGAGCTATGATGTCCGACCAAACAATAACAATGCCCGGGAACGCCCTCCACAAATGTAACAAGTCCAGCTTTATGTCCCTTTTCAATTCCCTCGCCGACCTTACTCCCAAATCATTCCCACCCACGTGTAAAATTAACACATCCGGGTCACGATCCATACGGCTATAATAAGCCACCTCTGGGCGCACTCTACCCCAGGTCATGCCCCGAATTCCAAGCCACTTTACTCGGGCCTTCGTCACCGACACTCCGAGCTGCCGACCGTCGCGACGCACATCCGCCCGCAACGCTCCCCAATACACATAGGAGTGCCCGAGGATCCACACAAGGCATGGCCCTACAAAATATAAAGACCACGAATAAAAACAGCAACAAACAAGAAAAATTGTCACATACCAGCATCAAAACGCAAACCAGGAATCCCCCACCCCTGCACCATCACCTGACCAAGTGAGGCCTAATGTACAAGCGAAACCTGGAAGACTCCCACCTCCCAATCCGCCGGATACAATCCTCACTCAAACCCCACCTGGCGGCTTCCGTTGCCGCCCCAATCCGGAAGGAGTGAGACCCGTACTCACTTGGCTCCTCCCCCACCCGTGCTAAAGCCATCTTCAGCACCGCATTGAATTGGTAACGCAACAAAGCCAATCCGTCCGCATGCCTAAGGAAAACGCCAGGGTAACCGCTGCGCACCCTTAAAAACTCTGAAACCTGAACCACCGGGCCCAGCTGGTGCCCCGGTAACGCAAACACCACAACTAAGCGCCCCCGCCCCCTCTGATCCGTCTTCGAAAAACGAAGCCGGCATTCCACTCTGTCCTCCCCCAGCATTACATCCTCCATCAGCAAACCACCCATCACTTGCTTAGTCAGGCTGACCAATTCACCAATGCGAAAGGCACCAAAAACGCCAATACAAAAGCCACCGAAAACAACACCCGCTCATAAGGAGACGAACACAACTCCCCTAAACACCCCACTAACAGACCCAACAATGGCAATGACACCGGCCGCCTCATGTCACGCGACTGGGCCCCTTTTCGAAAATCCTTCATTGCCTGCCGCACCAGAAAATCCTTAGTCGCGTCCCGAACCCCCTGCATCTGAAACTAGAAGGCCAATGCCGCCAACTTGCAACCAATCACCGAAACGGACCGACCTGCCGAAAAATCCCCACTAATTAACATCAGGACCCCCAACACTCGGCCTTTGTAACCCGACTCCATGAAGTCCCCTCTTTCCAACTCTGCCCATTCCTTCCACACCGCCTGATATCAGCACCAAGTAGCCTCAGACACCGATCTCCTAATCCCCTCAAATGCTATACCGATGCCAGGTCCCACAGCCATTCCGGGCAAGGTTCTCTATCCGCGTCCGCTCCCGGCACCAGCTTCCTGAACCTGCAAAACTGAAACCGTGATAGCGCGTCAGCCACCTCGTTTCGAATCCCTGGCACGTGCCGAGCCACCACGCAAATGTTTAACTCCAAGCAACGCAACACCAGATGCCTTAAATACCCCACAACCGGCGGGGATTTTGCCGACAGTACATTGATGGAATGCACCACCGCCATGTTGTCACACTGCATGCAAACCCTTCTTCCGGAAAAAACGGGGCCCCACAACTCCACCGCCACAATAATGGGAAACAATTCCAGCAGCGCCAAATTCCTTACCAAACCTGCTTCCACCCAAAGCCGTGGCCACTTTCCCACACACCAGCGCGTCTGAAAAATTGCCCCAAAACCTGTCGCTCCAGCCGCATCAGTATACAATTCCAGCTGGCTATTGGACAATGCCTCGCTCATCCAAAGGGTCCGACCGTTGTACCAGTCCAAGAACTCCTCCCAAACCAACAAATCCCCCTTCATCACTTTGGTCACTCTGACAAAGTGATTTGGAGCTTTCACCCCCGCAGTTGCGCTTGCCAGTCTCCTATTAAATATCCGCCCCATCGGCATAATGCGACAAGCGAAATTCAATTTCCCGAGCACTGACTGCAAATCCCGCAACCGCACCTTCTTGGCCTGAGAGAAAAACCGCACCGACGCCTTCAAATCCAGAAGCTTCCCCTCCGGCAACCGGCATTCCATCGCTAGTGTATCAATTTCGATACCTAAAAAACATAGAGCCGTCACCGGCCCTTCTGTTTTTTCTTTTGCCAACGGAATGCCCAGGCTCCGCGCGATCCGCTCTAACGTAAATAACAACAAGGAGCAAACCGAAGAGCCCGCCGGACCCACGCAAAAGAAGTCATCCAAATAGTGAATCACTGAATGGACTCCTGCCACATGCTTGACTACCCATTCCACAAAAGAACTAAATGCCTCAAAATGAGCACACGAAATGGAACAGCCCATCGGCAGGCAGCGATCCACATAGTATTCACCATCCCACATACACCCTAAGAGATGAAGGCTCTCAGGATGCACCGGGAGTAAACGAAAAGCTGCTTCCACATCCACCTTTGCCATCAGGGCCCCCCGCCCCGCAACCCTTACCAGCTCCAAGGCCTTATCAAACGATACATAACATACCGCCGACAACTCTGGTGATATCCCATCATTCACCGACAATCCCGCCGGATAAGATAAATGATGAATGAGCCGAAATTTGTTCGGCTCCTTCTTATGTACCACCCCAAGGGGGGAAATCCGTAAATTGGAGAATGGCGGGTCCTGGAATGGACCCGCCATCCTCCCCAGCTCCACCTCCTTTTGCAGCTTTTCCTTCACCACCGCCGGATGTTCTTTCGCGGACCTCAAATTCCCCGGGCGAAACACCGGCGCCTCAGATTCAAACGGAATCCGAAAACCCTCCGTAAAACCACGTGCCAACAACTCCGCCGCCTGAACATCCAGGTATCTATTTAAATAGGGAAGCATCGCCTCTACCCTCACTGGCGTCCTCCCTTTTTCCAGACCCCTCCCCCGCCTTTCCTTTTCCTTTCTTGAAGCACCTGGCCAAGGAGTGGGACCCTCCACATCCGGAACACTCGTGTTTGAACCGACACGAGGCCCCGAACTTACACTGTCCCTCGTTATATTGCCAACAAGCCCCCTTTTTCTGTCCAGCCGGGGACCCGCCGCTCGCACCCTGGCTCCCGGCACCCCCTCGAAAGGGCTGAGCCGGAGCCGTCATTAACCGCATCCACAAAGAAATATCCTTGTGGCCCCACTGGACACCCGGCCACAGAGCCTTCCGTTGCCGGAACTGCTCATCATATCTTAGCCACCCTAAACCGCCGTACACTCTATACGCCTCCCCTATCGCGTCCATATATCCAAATAGGGCGGAACAATGCTCCGGCTCCTTTTCCCCGATCACGCTGGCTAAGATCGCAAAGGCCTGTAGCCAGTTAGTAAACGTCCTCGGGATCAACCTATACCTTCGTTTTTCCTCGTCCTCTTTCTCCTTTTTTGTATCACTGGGTTTCACCTTATCCAAATTAAACTTCTCCAAGGGAAACAGGGAAAAAATTTCCACATACTCCCCTTTCCAAATCTTTTCCCTCACCTCCTTCTTCAAATGAACCCCTAACTGACCTTCAAAACACACATAAATTTCACTCCGTGCCCTATCATCCAAACGCACAACCTCATCCTCCTTTTCTTTTTCCTTTTCCGCCTCCTTACTCGCACCCACGTCAGCCGCCCCACCGGCCGCCTGTCCCACACCTACCGCCGAGGTAGGGTCCCGAACCGTAACCCCGCTCACCGGCGCCTCAGTCTGTACCACCTCCGTGGGGCCCACCCACGCCCCCACCGGAGCCCCAAGCCCAATCCTACTAACCCGCTCCGCAGACAACCCCTGCAACACCCCCAAAAGTTGCCCCCAAAACTCCGGGCCCGGTAAACCAGACTGTACGACCGCACTCGCCCCCTGCGCAATGCTTCCCGCGACGGAACCCCCGCCCGCACTACCCACAGCATTAAACATTTCAGTCGTCCGCTCACCAGGCTGCCGTTGAACCGATGCCGGAACAGCCGTGCCACGATCTTCCTGCTGCTGCTCTGTCCGACCTGCCGCTGCCATTGCTCCATCTTCATCGCCGGAGTCTGACGTGCTGCCGAAGTCTTCAGGGGGGACCAGCGAGGGGACAGCCCGCACCTGGCGGCCGTCAACCCCCACAGTCACCGCACCCTGCTCCTCCGGGTGACTCCTGCTAGACCTCTTCCTTTTCCCACGCCGTGGCGCCCTGCCGCCGTCCTTCCTCGCCGTATTCATGACCGACTGCTGCGCCACCGTTTTTCCCGCCGCTCTCAGTGGGCTCCCTCCCTGCCGACTGCAGGAAGGCCGTGCTGCATTTGCCCTTCGCTGGGAACACCCCCCAGCCCGATCCTCGCTGGGGGGGACCGTACTTGTGGATCTCATCCGTGCCTGCGGGCCACCGTACCCCTCCTCCGAACTCCTCACATCGCCGCTCCCATCCGCACCCGTCCTCCGTCCTGTAGCTCCCCCTGCAGCCTGCAGGGAGTCTCCTCCATTGATCTTGAACGCCGAGCGCCACCCCCAGCCGGCACTTCACTGGGGGCTGCCGGTATCGCCGCTCCGGTCCGGGACTGTGCAGGCCGCGAACCGGAAGTGGGCCTCGCCGAGGCTCCGCCCACCCCCGACCCGCGGGATCTCTGTCGAGGATTCCTCCCGGCGGCCGGCCGCTCCCCCTGGTAAGTTGGAGGGCTCCGCTGCCCCGGAGGGTCCCCGTAGGGGCTCCTAGATCTCACTCTCCCCCTCCAGCTGGGGGAGTAGCGCTCCGGCGGTCGCGCCTGCCGAGCGCGTAGCAGCGGCCCGGGCGCAGGAGCAGCAGGCAGCACCGCTCCAGCCCCACAGACCGCCGCCAGCTGCTGCCGCAGAGCATCCACACCTAGGACCTCGGAGGCCCCACGCACCATCTCCAGCAGCTCATTGAGTTCAGCCATGGCAGCGAGCAGCACAAACGTCCTGGGGCCACAACGTTTCGGCGACAAAAGGGGAGGTAATCAGTACACCCCCTCTCTTATACCTCCCACAAACCCCCACCCCTTCCCTGCTCCCCTCCAATCCCCCTACAGCTCCCTTCCACCAATCCTATAGTCCCAACTATCCCCTATCCCGGATAAACCAATTAACCCCTTCCTAATCTTGCAACCCTCCCGATCGTCATGGGGTCCATTCACCCCTATGGGGCTCACTGCCCTTCTTTCATGGCCTGACGCTCCGGACCAGAAAGATTATACATTTTACCCTTGGGGAGTCGTGAATTGGGGACCAAATCTATGGGGCAGTCATAATCTCTGTGCGGAGGTAATTTTTCAGATTCAGATACAGAAAACACATCAGCAAATTCCCTGAATGCATAAGGTATGAAGATAGGTTCAGCTCTAGTCAGGTTCACAGATAAAGACATGCACGTCTCCTGACACTCAGGGCTCCAGCGCACAATCTCACCCTGGTGCCAGTCTATGACCGGGTTATGTTTACGCAGCCAAGGCATGCCCAAAACCACCGCTGACATCAGATTCTCAAGAACAAAAAATGACACAGATTCTACATGCAGAGCACCAACAAGCATGGAGATCTCTGGAGTTACAAAAGTAACCACAACCTGCGTGAGGGGTATACTGTCAATAGCAGAGATTCTAATAGGTGCATTTAACCTTAGCAAAGTCAAACCCAGCTCTTTTGCTATAATAGTGTCTATAAAATTAGCAGCAGAGCCACAATCAACAAAGGCCTGCAGCCGTACAGATTTTCCCTGGTGAGACAATGAGACAGGTAACATTAACCTCATAGGGTCTGCAGGAAGTACCTGGGCACCTGAGCGGGTATCCTGGGGTCCGCTCAGGTTGTGCTGCTGCCTTGGAAGCGATTGCCTCTTTGATCCAGGCACTCCACCACGTGATCTGCTCCCTTGCAGTCGACGGGACTCTGGACATGCTGAGGTAGGTACTGCAGCGGGGGGCTTGGACCTGAGTAGACCTGAGGTCCTGCACTTGCTGTGTCCATGTACAAGCCCAGAAAGGGTGTGCACCTGATTTAGCACAGCATGGAGAGAATCCATTTTTTTTTTCTCTCCTGGTTAGATGGCCAGATATAATGTAACGCCTGCCTGGATCCACAGACTCAGATGGGCTGTAACGGGGAGGCTAGAGGGAAGCCACTCACCAAGTAGGACCCCCAGAACCCTGAAACCCTTTAACCCCTATACAGGGATTTGGAATTACACAGGGAACTGGAGATCACTACCTGTGGAAGGCTGCAGTCCGATGAGAGTAGTAGTCAGGCAGGGTCAAACCAGGAATAGCGGAACAGGGACAGAATCGGCAGGCAGTGACGTAGTCAGCAAACGTAGCAGAGGTCAGATCCGGGTCGGGCAGCAAGGTACAAAAACAGTAGGCAGAAGAGTAGTCAAAACACACAGAAGTCAACACCGGAATCACCAACAGAATAGGACGTAACAGGAGCCAGGAAAATCAGAACTATATCTGGCAGTAATCATGTGGCAGGAGGGGAAATAAGAAGGGTGTGGTGTCTTCCCATTGGCTGTAGCTGAACGCTGGCAACTTCAGCTGGAAGACACATGCCACCCACAGTCAGCCAGCGGTACTACAGATCCCAAGCTAATCCAGCCCAGTGGATGATCGGAGCCTGCGCCCACTGGTGCCGCTGGCGTCGACTTCTCTCCCATCACCAGCACCATCCACGGCAGGAACACGGCGTCGCCTGGCGATCGGAGCAGACTCCGGCGGTGACGTAACATGCGGCAGGCTTCGTCAATATGATATGATGCAGCAGCATTTGGTATAACAGACTAGACCGTTATGGTATGATGCAGCAGAGGCTGGTATAGCACACTTGTCCGATCGGGAACGATGCAGCGGCGGCGAGTGTAGCAGACTTGGCAGACAGGGTACGATGCAGCAGCAGCGTATATGTCAGGTACTGGAATACAGAACAGTAATAGTATTGTGGAACATAGCACTAAAGAGCAACACTTAGGGACCTGAGAACTAACAACATATAGACCACGTTGCCCAGTCACCTCCTTAAAGGGCAAGGTGCCTTAAATACCTGATGCCTATCAGCCATAGGCTGAGAGGCACTTCTGGGTTAGAGCATATTGGCCCTTTAAGACAAGGTGCACATGCAAGCCCTAAGAGCACTCCCAGGAGGCCTATATGGCATGCTGAGGCCCCAGGAGGTATGGGCAGCGACTGGTGATGGAGCAACCACCACTGAGTGGCCGGGAAGTTGAGAGTTCCAGTGTGCCATTCGTGTGAGGGGAGCAGGACAATGCGTGGATGCTGGTAACAACGTTACAGCCATGATAGATGACATAAAGGCCTAGGATGGAGGGCATTACAGGGAGGACCTCAGGATAGGGAAAATCATTGTCTAAAGGGCCCAGGATGTGGACATTAAATAAAGGGGCCAGGATGAAGGACATTATTATAGGAAGGGGCCAGATGGGTGACATAATTACAGTATGGGGTCTAGAATGAGGAACATAGAATAGTTTATGACGGCAAGTGGGACACATGACTATTATAGGGCCAATTAGGGGACATTATTACTGCTGTATTATAACTTACTTTTGAGAATATTCTTTTCCATAAGTGAAACAAAAAGGAGGTCTTATTATTGTAATTGAAACACTATGCCTTTTTTACTTCATCTGGTACAGTGTAGAAGTTGGGGGAAAAAGTGGGGAATGTGTTCTAGAAGCATTTAGTTATAGATGACTGTGTGTTATTTACTGGCTGGAAGAAATGATAGCAGTCTGCCCTGGAAGAAGAGGAAAAGCATGGTTAAATTAATTCAGCTACACAAATCACTGATAAGTCAGTGTATTACATTAAAAAATAGGAAAATAACTGACAAACATAAAACAGTTCTAAAAACAAAAGATGAAAAAAAAGTTCTAAGCAAGAAAATCATTTCCTTTTCCTAAGGACATGGATCAGAAATGTCCAACTTTTGACACATCAGGGAGATAATCCATTCATTATATAGACTCCAGCATTGAAGCTGGGCTGTCCAATACTTCTTCTAATGCTAGGTACACCAGGCCTTCTGACCACCTTCAACTATTGTATATGATATATTATACATACTTACCTCCCTACTTTGGAAGAACAGAAACAGAAAGAGGGACATATTATGAAATTTTGACCACGCTCTTAGCCACACTCATTTGTCATTTCTTTCTATCTTGACAGGAGGAGTTGTCAGAAGGGCGGTGGCAGTAAGGGACATTCAGCAGATGCCCGATATTTCAGAGCGCAGAGCCAAATCCAGAACTGTCCCATGTATCAAGGAAGGTTTGAACTAGAGATGACCAGATCCATTCACAGGACTTCGGTCCTGCATCCACTTCAGTGGTACTTGGCGCCAGGAAGTTTGCAAATCTCTTACCTTCTGGCATTCTTGGTGTGGCTTTTGTTTAACCAGGGCTGGTGCGATGTCATCTGTGCATCGTGATCATCTCTAGTTGGGACCTATGGATTTATTTTTTTGTTCATTTACACTTGTAGCAGACAGAACTTTCCAATTTATTATGTAGCCTTCACTATATGACATTTGGCTTTTCTGCGTATGTAAAGCTGTATTCACATGTTGCATCAATGCTGTGTTTTCTGTTTTCTGTAGGTGTCCATACCAAACTATACAATAACAATCTCCTTTGATTATCGAGGGTGTACATTTAGTTGAAATGCATTGCTATGTACCGCCTTGAGAGGGGCCGGACGCTTCTCCGCTGCTCGAGTCGAGCCGCTCGAGGTCCGGGCTCGAGTTGTCGGTGGCACGAGCGCCTCCGGACCGGGGGCCACGTCACTCTGTTAAGGGGAGAGGCAGTTTGGTGGTGGTGATGGTGATGGGACGAGGCGCGCAGCCGGGAATGGCCGCGCTGTCGTCCAACGGGTCGTGACGCCACCCACGGGTCGTGGTGATGGGATGCACCACCGCTGTGGCTGGAGTGAAGGCAGGCTCGTCTGGGATCGGTGTTACAGCCACAGCCTAGATGTTAGCCCCTCCGTGGGTAGAGGCGGTGTGTCCCGAGGCCCGGTGGGAGAGGGGGACTGGAGATACTGGAGCGCTGGTGATATTGTCGGGGTGCAGGGTGCCGTGCTGCGGTGCAGTGTCGTGCCCGGATGGCACTGGTGTACTGACGATTAATTCCCACTCGGTGTCACTGGTAAACCAAAGTTCGGGTATGGTCGGGTCCCCCAGCCGGCTGCTCGTGTCCCCTGTGAGGTTGATGGTGGCCCCTTTCCCGTGCACCTCTGTTTGTGGTTTGTTCGGCACCCCTGCCTGAGCAGTGGTAGCCCGCTCCCCGGCGTAGAGCTGCCGGAGGAGCCCTCAGTTGCCCGGAGGCGCTGGCCCGTCGGGTGTTTGGCGGCCACCACCGTCTGCCTGCCTGACGTTTCCAAGGGGCCCAGGCTTCTACCCGGGTCCATGACAGCTCTGCTCCTCTACACCTCCTGTCAGCTCTCTCTCTAGAACTCAACTCCTCCTTTTTCTTTCCTGCCTCAGGACAGTAGTCTCCTCGGTGGGCGTGCCTTTCCGCCTGACTCCGCCCACCTGGTGTGCTTTACTGGCCCTGAGGGAGGCATCAGGTCTCCCTTTTGGGTGACTGGTGTGTGACCTCACAGGGGGTGGAGGTGTATGTGTAAGTAGTAGGTATTATTACCTGTGACCCCTGGGGCCCAGGGCATCACATATCCCCTTGGTTTAATGCAGACCATCCGCGGGCTGCCCAACCAACTCCGGTTTATTTTTATTTTTCAACTGTAAAACGAGAAAAACGGGAAACATTTACAATTATAATAACATTTTTACAAACTATGGTTACTGAAGGTCTTCCCATAACGGGAAGCATTTTGCTTTAACGTTTCATACCTTTATTAAACGGAACGGGTACATGTCCTTCCGCCTTTCCCACCCAAACAACCTAGCCTTGATGCTGCCCCTAAGAAATGGGCAGCACCCCTTTTCCCCAGTCCGGAAACAGGAACATGGCCAGATCACCCAGGTGGGAACGGGTACTGTGTGGCGCACCCGGCAGTTGTCAAAGGGCTTCCCGGAGGATGGTCACCGGTCCCAGTGGTGACCGGACCCCAGCCTGCTCTGCTGCGGGTCCTACCTCCAATCTGCCTCTCCGGTGGCTAACGGAACGGGAAGGCATGTTAAGAGGGGGATAGGGCAATATTTACAAGCCCAAAAGATTTTGGGTGGCCGGCAAGTCCACGGCCTTGTCCATGAGCAGTCACTCACGCAACAGGGGTCATCAAAACACAAGTCCCAACGGGGATAGGTCCTTTTTAGCTAATCAGGCTTAATTGGTATCGGGGAACTCTTCTTCCACCTCCACTTCGGGGCTGTACGGGGCTGTACTGTGGGCTGTACGGTGGAGGAGGGGGCTGTCTGCCACTCCGGACATCCAGGGCAAACCAGCCCCTCTCCCCTCAGTGCCGGGTGTAGTGTGCCAAATCGCCGGGCAGGAGGTCATGGTCTGGGTGCCTGAACGGGAGATGGGCATTCACATCCCGCCGGGAAAAGAAAACCTCTCCGTCTAATTCGGGGTCGTACAGGAACCCCCAGTCTTTGTCCTTGTTAAATCTCCTGACCTGGCCCTGGTAGGTGGGGCCCCGCACCCAATATCCAGTGCTCCTCAGGTGCTCCTTTCCCTCGATGGTACGGGCAAGCACCTCCTCTCTTCTCTTTTTTTCTGGCCACTATCTCCTGGCTCAGTTGGCTGGGCTGCCGCTCCCAGTACGGGGCACCTGCACGCCCTGGGTCTAATGCGGTGGGGGTCTGGCCCATCCGGCGCTCCCCGCTGCCAACCACGATCGGCACTCTCCAAGGGGAACATCGCTGTGTCGCGGCCGGCTCTGCTGCCTTGCAGCTGCCTCCCCACGAAACCTCAGCCGAGGCCCACGAACCTGGAGCGGCCTGCCTGGCCTTCTGGGCCTTCTTGGCCAGGCGGGTTGCTGGAGCCTGGGCACTCTTGGGTGCGGTCACTTCTGGGACATCCGGCATAGCTTCATGGGTGGGTACTGGCCAGCAACGGGTTCCCTCGGGCAACGGGCACAGCGCGGCCGGGTTCCATAGCAGGTCCGGGCCAGCCTCCCCAAGAAGCTTCCCAGGAGCTCCCGGGACGGACTCCGCCACCGGTGTCGGGGGTGTGGATACGGGTGGGGGAGCAGCGACAACCGCTGCGGGCAATGGAGGAGGCGGTATGGCGGGCAGCAGCAGACCGGGCCCCTCAGCCACGATGACCAACCCCTCAAGGGCATAGGGACGTGGATCGCCTTCCCACCCTGCCAACACCGTCATCCTTTCACGGGCCCGCACGGCAGCCACTATCTCCCCCATCTCCACCGCCCAGTGCTCCACCAGGAAGCTTACCTGGTGCTGGAGGCGGCGACACATCTCCTCCGCCCAGGCCTTCACCCACGCCGCTGTTCCTTGCGCGGGCTCCGGGGTCTCGGGACGCTGGACGGGAGTCGCCATGCTGCACAATCTGGGTCCAGGAACGGAACGGATGCAGGGTCCTGGAGTCCCTGCCTTTTTATCTTCTTGGTTACATCAGGAAGTCTTCTCGCCCGCCTCCCTCTTGGTTTTTTCTTTACACTCTTCCTTCGGGGGCGGGGCTTCACTTTTGCGCCTTCACTGCTCGGGGAAGACAACTCAAGCGGGAAACTTTCGCGCCAAGATGGCGGGGCTTCAAACTTTTCGGCAGGACGCCGCTCACGGATACTTCTAAGGCGCACTTCCACATATAAGTGGACTGTCCGAATCCTGTTCGTGACGCCAAAAGAGTCGATGTGTACCGCCCTGAGAGGGGCTCGGCCACTTCTCCGCTGCTCAGGCCGAGCTGTTCGAGGTCCGGGCTCGGGTTGTCGGTGGCACGAGCGCCTCCGGACCGGGGGCCACGTCGCTCTGTTAAGGGGATAGGCAGTGGGGTGGTGGTGATGGGACGAGGCGCGCAGCCGGGGAGCGCCGCGCTGTCGTCCAACGGGTCGTGACGCCACCCACGGGTCGTGGTGACAGGATGCACCACTGCTGCGGCTGGAGTGAAGGCGGGCTCATCAGGGATCGGTGTTGCGGCCGCAGCCTAGATGTTAGCCCCTCCGTGGGTAGGGGCGGTGTGTCCCGGGGCCCAGTGGGAGAGGGGGACTGAAGATACTGGAGCGCTGGTGTTGTTGTCGGGGTGCAGGGTGCCGTGATGCGATGCAGTGTCGTGCCCGGATGGCACTGGTGTACTCACGATTAATTCACACTCGGAGTCACTGGTAAACCAAAGTTCGGGTATGGTCGGGTCCCCCAGCCGGCTGCTCGTGTCCCCTGTGAGGTTGATGGTGGCCCCTTTCCCGTGCACCTCTGTTTGTGGTTTGTTCGGCTCCCCTGCCTGAGCAGTGGTAGCCCGCTCCCCGGTGTGGAGCTGCCGAAGGAGCCCTCAGTTGCCCGCAGGCGCTGGCCCGTCGGGTGTTTGGCCCTTGGCGGTGGCGCTCACCCGGTCTCGGTGGGCTTTTGCCTTCTTTCGGGACTTTGGGTGTGGATGAACCCGTGAGGTCCAGCCAGCAATCAGTCAATTTGCCTAAACTCAGTGGCTTCTAAGCTACGACGGGGTCTGAGTACCCGGTTTCTGGTGCTCTGGTACACGGTTGACTCCCAGGTTCAGGGCCGACGGGCTCCAACCCTGGCCCGGTCCCTACGGTTCCGCCGGTTGCTGTACCGCTACTCCTGCAGGCGGCCACCACCGTCTGCCTGCCTGACGTTTCCAAGGAGCCCAGGCTCCTACCCGGGTCCCTGACAGCTCTGCTCCTCTACACCTCCTGTCAGCTCTCTCTCTAGAACTCAACTCCTCCTTTTTCTTTCCTGCCTCAGGACAGTAGTCTCCTCGGTGGGCGTGCCTTTCCGCCTGACTCCGCCCACCAGGTGTGCTTTACTGGCCCTGAGGGAGGCATCAGGTCTCCCTTTCGGGTGACTGGTGTGTGACCTCACAGGGGGTGGAGGTGTATGTGTAAGTAGTAGGTATTATTACCTGTGACCCCTGGGGCCCAGGGCATCACATACCCCCTTGGTTTAATGCTGACCATCCGCGGGCTGCCCAACCAACTCTGGTTTATTTTTATTTTTCAACTGTAAAACGAGAAAAACGGGAAACATTTACAATTATAATAACATTTTTACAAACTATGGTTACTGAAGGTCTTCCCATAACAGGAGGCATTTTGCTTTAACGTTTCATAACTTTATTAAATGGAATGGGTCCATGTCCTTCCGCCTTTCCCACCCAAACAACCTAGCCTTGATGCTGCCCCTAAGAAATGGGCAGCACCCCTTTTCCCCAGTCCGGAAACAGGAACATGGCCAGATCACCCAGGTGGGAACGGGTACTGTGTGGCGCACCCGGCAGTTTTCAAAGGGCTCCCCGGAGGATGGTCACCGGTCCCAGTGGTGACCGGACCCCAGCCTGCTCTGCTGCGGGTCCTACCTCCAATCTGCTTCTCCGGAGGCTAACGGAACGGGAAGGCATGTTAAGAGGGGGATAGGGCAATATTTACAAGCCCAAAAGTTTTTGGGTGGCCGGCAAGTCCACGGCCTTGTCCATGAGCAGTCACTCACGCAGCAGGGGTCATCAAAACACAAGTCCCGAGACTTCCGGGTTCTGTGCTGGCATGGAAGGCAGCTTGTGAGAAGAGCTCCTGCTTCTTTATAAAGCCCCTGCAGTCCCAAGCACACAAACCTGCTGATAAGAGGTGGGAAAGAGGAGATAGGACAGTGTGCATGCTCCTCAGACATAATGGAGAGGTATGTACACAAGAACGGGACAGCAGGACAGGGATCTTCCCCAGCCCAACAAAGGAGCAGCCGGGCTAATGCTAAAATGGCTCCGGAGGTGACCAAGCCCAGGAAAAGCAATAAACCTGGTAATCAGCTTACCCAGCAGGAGGGAGAGGGTGAGCAGGAGATAAGCACTGCAGGTCTCAGCATTTCTTACAAGTCCCTAGCAGATGAGGTGGTAAAGATATTAACCCCCAAGCTTCAGGAAATGCTGGAGCAGACAGTGTCTGATGCCCTGAAGCAAATGCAGGAAGCCATCTCACAGCAATCAGAAAGACTGGCTACAGTGGATAATAGACTCAGCACTGCAGAAGATGAGCTGGGAGAGGTGCAGGCCGAGCTGCAAAAAGTCACCAGGCTGAACCAGCAACTTGCAGATAAAATTGATGATCTCGAGAATCGCTCCAGACGAAACAACTTAAGAATCATCGGGCTCCCAGAAACTATCACCCCTCACCAGCTAATGGGGATATGCATGGAGGACATACCTCACGCTCTGGGGATTGCTGATACACTCAAGGCTGAAAGGGCACACAGAGTGGGACCCCCAGCCCAGCACACAAGTGCAAACACACCTCCAAGACCCAGGCCAGTGATTGTCAGATATTTGAACTTTGTGGATAAAACTAACATCTTACAAGCATTTCGGAAGAAGACATCCCCCACGGTGGTAAGAGGACATAAGATTCTGATATTCAGTGACTATTCGGCGGAGGTCACAAAGAAAAGAAGAGCCTTCAGTGATGTCTGCACAGAGCTTTTCAGAAAGAAGATAAAATTTGCTTTGCAATTCCCGGCCATCCTTAAAATCTTTGCCCCAGGAGGAGGTACAGAGACATTCACGGCCCCTGATCAGGCAAGAAGCTATGTGGACAAGACTTTTGCAAAATCATCGCCTCTGGCGAAGAGTGGGGATGCTACTCCCCAGAGGGGGTGAGGACATAAAATAGCCCATACAGGGGCAAAATTGCTGATGATTAATGTGGAGTATTGATGCTGTTTGTAAAGGAGCGATGGGGGAGGGGGATTTGTATGGGGGTCTGAAGTTCATGATGTGGGCCTGAAAGCGTTAACTCTACCATAATCCAGACACCCACAGTCCCTCTCCATACCCCCGCTTTTCCCTTTCTTTTTTTTTTTTCTCTTCTTTTTCTTTCTTCCTCTGTCCTCCTTCTTTCCCTGTCTTGCCCAACCCCATTATTATCCCATCACCCAAACGCACCCCCCTCCAACACATAACTGCCTCCCTCTACCCCCATACCCACACTCCCCTCCCACTCCCTCCAACTACACTCCCCCACCCACAAACTACTTCCCCCCCCACCCACACCCCCTTTGCCACCCACACCCCCTTTGCCACCCACAAACATACCCTCTCCTGCCCCCCCCTGACTACACACTTTCTCCCACCCACAAACTACCTCCCACCCCATCCGTCCCAACCAACTCCCCCATCCCATTCACACCTCTCCCCATTTACGACCCTTCTCCTTCCCATAACCATCCTCTGGACCCCTCCTCCATTCTTCCCTCCTTTCTTCCTCTTGTTTCCTTTTTCTTTCTTTTCTTTTCCTTCATCTCTCCTGGGAATGAGCCTCTATATACTGGGTCGAGGTTCAAGCTACTTTCAGTCCTCAGGGTTGGGGATACTTGTATATATTTCTGAAGCTATGTTTAGCATGCTTTTGAGTGAAGTGTGGAAGCTCAAGAAAGCGAACATATTTTGAGGAGCGAAAGAGGGATCAGTAGGAGTCCCTAAATACATGCGGGAAAAAAGTGAAGTCCGCAACTGTGTTTTCCTACAAAGGATATAGGATAGCGGTGTTATTTTCTTGGTTTAATTTACTTTTTTTTTTTTTTGCACCACCAGAGAGAGACGCGGTGGACAGGTTTTAAGAAGGTTTTAGTTAAGATAGGATAAGAAGTAAGATTTCAAGTAATACATAAGGATGCGAATTGTGTCATGGAACGTTAAAGGCCTGCAGTCGCCACACAAAAGACGAATGATATTGAGGCACTTAAAGAAGCTTAAAGTAGACATTGCCCTACTTCAGGAGACCCATTTGAAAAATCAGGATTTCACCAGAATGTGCAAAATGTGGGTGGGAGAAGTGATGAGATCCTCAGCCCAAAATAATAAAGCAGGTGTGTTAATACTACTCCATAAGCAGGCAAATTGTAAGGTAATAACACAGGAAAATGATGAAGATGGGAGAATACAAAAAGCTTTGCTTAATACCCCATGTGGACGACTCAAAATCTATAATGTATATGCACCAAATGAGAGTAATAAGATTTTCTTCCAGGAGTTGGAGAGGCAGGTTTTGGAGGACCCTGAGAGGAACATAATAATAGGAGGGGATCTTAATACGGTAATGAACGTCAGAGAAGATAGGTCGGGCACAGGACACAAACTCATGGTAGCCAGGACACATGACAGGGTGCTGAATCTATTCACAGAACATACTAGTGTAATAGATGCTTGGCGAAACTCACACCCGGCAGACCGAGAGTACACTCATTTCTCCCACGTCCATAGCACATGGTCCAGAATAGATAATTTTCTACTAACACAGGGTCTACTCAACAAAATGAGGAGGATCGACATACAAGATCTGGTGATATCAGATCACGCCCCATTACTCCTAGACCTAGAAGAAACCTACCCCAAGGGAACAGACATACTTCACACTTAGCCCAAGACGAGAACTTCCAAAAACTGGTGAAAATGTGGTGGCAGGAATATACATGGGATAATAAGGTGCATGAGGAGAACTCCCATTTATACTGGGATGCAGCTAAGGCAGTACTAAGGGGAAGAATAATGGGATATGTGAAAGCATTGCGAAACAAAACAACTAAAGCATACACTGAAGCCAGCAGAAGGACCAGAGAAGCATACACAAACTACATTAATAATCCATCTATTGGTAATAGGAACAAGTGGATAAAAGAGAAAGCAGAATTTGACTTGTGGGTGGACAGGGCAGAGAGGATGAGGGGCCAGAGAATTGCATCACATTATTTTAGATTCGAGAACAAGGCAGGTTCACTTCTGGCATGAATGGCAAAGGGAATAACTCCTTTAACATCCATAACTCATTTGAGGGACCCATCTGGGGCTAGTCACAATGACCCAAAGAAAGTCAATGACATATTTGGAGAATTCTACAAAAAATTGTATGAACAAGGGCCATCAAATGACACAGAAGGAGGAAACTTCCTAAACAATCTGTCATTACCCACAATTACGGAGTCGGACAGGGAAATGTTAAATGCCCCAATAAACGAGGAGGAAGTGAGAACAGTTGTGAAAAACCTTAAAAATAACAAGGCCCCAGGCCCCGATGGAATGACGGGGGAATTTTATAAAATACTACAGGAAGATGTTATGCCCACTTTAGTAAAAGTTTTCAACTACACTCTCCAAAATAAAATTCTACTACAGTCTGGCCATATGGCGTATATAAAGGTAATACACAAACAAGGAAAAGACCCCTCGGACCCTTCATCATACAGGCCCATATCGCTGATAAATCAAGACATTAAAATAATCTCTAAAATCCTGGCAGACCGGCTAGCATTAATCCTCCCATCGATAGTAGGAACACATCAAGTGGGGTTCGTTAAAAATAGGTCAGCAGTATTCAACATTCGCACAGTGTTGGCGGTACTAGATGGAGCAAAAAGACCGGGCCTGATAAAGGGGAACCCTGCGTTATTGGCCTTAGACGCGGAAAAGGCCTTTGACAATGTAAATTGGCATTGGTAGGGCTAGGCTCCATATCTCACCATCCACTACAGCTTTGAAAGTTAGACTACATTAATTTTATAGACAAACATCTTGGCTTTCTTATACATAAATTTGACTTGCAACTATTTAGCATGACGCTAGTCATTACATGGACCATACCTCCTTACTTTGTTCTCTAGTTCTCAATAAATTATCCTCCACTGTCAAGTCAATTCTTGTTTCCTCCAGTGATCCTGACAAGAAATATGAAATTACCTACTTGCAATTTAGCAAATTTTTCTCTTCTCTTTTACACCAAAAGAGTGGTCCAAAAAGGTAAGAGAAAAAATCATTGCCTTACTAAATCTGTGAAAATTCTAAAAAAAGATAGTATTGGAATTAAATGTTCCTAGAGTTACAGTCGGAAACAACAGTTTGTAAATTCAAAGTAAGTAAGTAAAAATAGTGTTTATGTATCAGCTCACCATTTCAGAAGTCCAAAAAGGGGGGCGTGGTTCGGGTGGCAAAAAGAGAGCATGCCATATCTAGGAATAAAAATTACAAACCCATTAAATAAGATAAGTGGAGAAAAATTTAGGTGATATCTATAATTCTGTCAAATACGTCTTGCGAAATATTTCCAAGATTGAGACGTCTTGGTTTGGCAGAATTGTAGCCGTTAAAACAATGATTTTACCTAAGCTATTATATATTTTTAGATCAATTCCGATATGTGTCACTAAATCTTGGTCTAGAAAATTTCAAACTCAAATCACAAGATTTATTTGGCAGAACAAGCAGCCCAGAATATCTAGAAAGACACTCACTAAACATAAACGAAGAGGAGGTTTTGGGGTTCCTAACATTTTTGGCATGTATCATGAAACTTAGGCGGGCTTTGCACGTTGCGATCTTGCTAACAATGTCGGTGCGACGCAGATGCGATTCGGCACGCCCCCTCGCAGGTGCGATATCCTTCGATCCTTCCGTAATTGTTCATTTGAATTTACACCCTCCAACTTGATCAACGTTTTAAACAACCATACCAGATTGTTTGGATTGCTCTGCGATTACCTTTGTGAATTGTCCTTCAACATGTCATAAGTCTATCTTCTCTTTTTTTTTTTTTTTTGCAGTGGTTACTTAATGTTTGTCTGTGTCACTTGTATGTCATACATCCCGTGATGTTCTGCCGCATCCAAATTCAGTCCTTGTTTTCCATAATCTTTGACGTGCATCTTGGCTCCTTTGTTTGGATTGGTTTTCGTGTCTTATTTAAGTAGCAAAAGTCTCTTCAGCACTTGCTGTTGGCTTTGTTTGTGCGTTAACACGTGTGGTAAGTTGTTGTTGTTTCTTTTTTTTTTTTTTTGTTGTGAACTTGATCATTGTTAGAAATCTTTTTATATATCAGTTTTCTTTTTAAAATTCTAAATTTACAAAATGATTTGTTAATTTACCTAAAATTCTTAGGGTGCATATTTATATATTTATATGTATGCATGGTTTTTTGGTTTTATATATTGCGCCTTCCTTGCGCTCGTTATTAAGCTATCTTAATTATGTGAGACACACATATTTTTTAGGGGATTTTTGCATGAGATTTTTTGGTAAGAAAGGTTCTTCACTTCTTATATATATTTTTTAATATTAAAAAGAATCATTTTCACTTTTCCTACATATATATATTTAATATTTGAAGCAATTCTTTCATTTCCACTATGGTTTTCTTCAACCTTCTCTGTTAGTTGTTCACGTATTTTCACCGCACATCGTATTGGCTGTGTGGACTGGCTGCTTTACATTTCATGTTCTTCATGGAGGTTAGTGTCCATGGTCAGGTGTGGGTTCTATACCTTCTATGGTGTCTGAGTACTGTCTTTGACACAATAAACACATATATATGTATTTTTTATTCATCAATGACACAATTATGTGGTTCATGAATTTTATTTTTAACTTTTTTTGATTGCATTGGTCATTTAATCTTATTAACAAAGATACTGTTTCTGTTGACACAGTTCAATTTCTTTGGTTTTTCACTGGACTACGTCACATTATGCAGGGAGTGAAGTTTTTCCCGCCGATTTTTTTGTTTTTGAGGGCGGTTCTTTGATGTTCCACTGGGTATATACAGTCTGTATACATGTGACTCTGCAGATTTGATGTATCTTGTGCTTGCTGGTCCTGAGGAAGGGAGCGGAGACTCCTGAAACGCGTAGACCTATGCCGAAATAAAAATACATTGATTCAAGCTTACATCTGGGATCTCTGGCGCGGTTTTCTAAAGCCCCTCTCCACTATCTCTCTCTGTTATCTGCCATTTGGGGTACTGCTGCCGTTGATCCATATATATGCGGTTACAGGAGTTGTGCCTTTCACAACCCTAATCGGTGAGTAGGATTACTCTCTTTATTATACCCCCTGTTTATCAGGGTAAGACCCTATGCGCTTTTTTTCCACAGGTTCCTTGCTTTGTGATTTACAATATCCATCATGAGCCACACAAGGCATCAGAGCTTCTGGTGAGAAAAAAACTGCAAGCCCTTAGAACAGTCTTCAAAAAAGAGTTAAATAAAGTTGCCGAATCCAAAAAATCAGGCTGTGGATTCGAAGATATTTATACGCCGAAATTGTGGTATTACGATGTACTACTCTTCACTAGGGACCATGAGCTTCCAAGACCATCAACAACACTAATGCCACCTCCTGAACCAGAACAGCAAGCGGATAATCTGGATTCTGCTGTTGAACCGGTATTTATTTTTTTTAATTTTTTCAAAAATAGTTTCTTGCTGGTTAACAATGTTTAATGCCACATGCCAATTCATTAACTGCATGAAATGTTTTTGTGGCGATTCTATTTGGCTTCATCTGTTTTATAGTTACAAATGGGGTTTTTTTGTTTTTTTTTTAATCGATTTAAATAGGCTTAATGATTGCCATTATCCAAGTTTTTTTTGGAAAATAATTATTAACATTTTATTTTCATAATTTGCAATTTTGTTAAACAGTTTAAAAACTAAATAATATATACAATAAAGATCTGTTAATTATATATTTTACATTTACTCTATTTCTTTTTTTTGCAAAATAAAAAACAGAATTCACAAGAAAGCCAAGATTCAATCACTCTGGAAGGTCCAGCTGATACTAAATCTGCCGTGGATGTGATTACAAAGAATATACCATCTACATCCAACACTGTTGAAGATACCGAAGCTCGTCCCTCATCTGCTTTGCCCAGAAGAAATTATCCCAGACAAAATACACCTGATCCAATGAGTGGTGTGGCGCAACTTGTATCAATCGCAAAAACGTTATTAGAAAGGAACAACACTTCCCCTATTTGTGGTATTGCCAATTTGGTGAATGACAAAATGAAACAAATAGACCGTGATTCAGGTTTACTTGCAGAGAAGTGGATATTGTCGGTTTTGAATGCCGCAATAACTGCAACATTGCATAAATTAGACCATAAAATATTTGATGATGTGTCAGTTGACCATACTTCAAACCCAAATACTCAAGATCTCTCACTTGATAATACAGCTGAAATGACGGACAATGAGCTTGTTGAAGCAGAAAACATACCCATTGTCCGTCATTTGCGTCAAAAAGCATCTCGACATCACCCCTTTAAAAAAGGTTCAGGGAAAAAAGCCCATACAAAGACCCGAGTATAATTTCATTATCATATTTTTTTAGTAATTGTAAAAATTATACCATAAATACAGTATATGTATGAAATTTGGTTAAATGTGATGACATTAAATCACAATTAAACACTTTAACAATTAATTTTTTATGTTTATAACATGCTTGTTCACATATTTTTTTTTACTTTTTTAAAATTTATAAAAAATTTAGAAACTTGTGGACAAAATTGCAATGTAAATTTACTTGTTTGCTTTAAACACATAGAATTGTTGTAAATAAAAATTATTTTTGTGTGTATAATAATTATCTTGTTGTTTTTATTTATGTCGAAATATTTTGTCAAACATTAGCATAATAAATCAGCAAATAGCCATACAAAATATAAATTATTTAAAAAACATCATTTAATTTAAAGTTTTTTATTAATCTATTTTTTAGTTGAAAAAAAAACCAAAAAACTTAAAGAACATATTGTAATAATGATAAATGCTATATAATACAATAACATATGACATTTTTATTATTTATAACATCAAAAAGCAAAGATTTTGTAAAAAATTTAAAAAAACAAAAAATGTTTGTAAACAAAGATGCACAAGAAAAAATTAGATAATCACATTTTAGAAAATCGTACAAAAATTTAAATAGGCATATGACTCTGCAACATTGCTAACAACTTCCCCGAAGCAACATGAATTTCCCGAGCACATTCATAAATTTCTTGAACCTGGTTTCTGTCTGCATCGGTGGTAAGAAAAACATGTAAAAAAACAAATTAAAAAAAACATTAATATTTATAAATCAGGTATCATGCCTTAATATTTTTCTAAAAAAAAAATGTAAAAAAAAAATTAAAATTACCAAATTCACATGTTTCATAACTGCCATGTGTTATGAGTTTGAAGGACTTATTGCCCATCCAGATCGTATTCCAACATCTGTGTAAAAAGATTTCAACATTAAAAATAAACAATGAAACCAGAAACAAAAAATTTTCCAAAAAAAAACCTACTTGCGTCTGATTCTGAAACCAGACTATCCACTGCTGGAGAACCATTTTGGGCGTCCATTATATCAGGGTTACTCAGAGTGTCATCTGCGTTCTCATCAATGTCCACATTCATTGAAGTGTTATCTGTAAATTTATAAGCAAAGTAAAAAATATTATGTCAATAATTTTTTTTAAAAAAAAAACAAAAAAAAAATGCACTTACAGTTAAAGTAAGGTACATGATTAATGTTGTTGTTAATATATCATACATTAGAAATTTAGGAGAAAAAAACATACCAACTGCATTTCTTAATGCAGTTCTCACGGCCTGGACTCTCGACACACATCTATATTTGAGGTCTGACCACTTCCGTCTGATTTGCAGATTTGTTCTGTGTACAGCAAATTTCCTTCTCAGGCCGTGAGGTATCTTTTTTAAGATTTTTCTCCGGCTTTTATAACTAATGTTAACATCAGCCGACCCTTCGTAACCCCGTACATCAATTTGTTCAATGAGGTATTTAACCTCATTGTCTCCCCAGACAGCAGAACATGCCATTGTTGCTCTGTTTCCAAATTGCAAAGGAATGAGCATCACATACTGTCTGAATGTGGTTTCAGTTTTAGCTTTACATAAGCTATTGAAATCTTGGTTATCGGCTATCTGTCTGTAGGTCTGCACATCTGTCATATGTTTAATCGGCAAGTTACAAGAATTTGAAACGCTAACATGTATTTTCGTGTTTATACAGTTAAATTACAGTTTATGAATTATTAGTTTTTTGGTAGAATAAAAAAATCGCAAAATGGCATATTTAACATAATCAAAACATTTAATACACATTTAATAATTTTGGTGGTGTAAAGAAGACGAAAGCTAATTTTGTTTGAAAGTCAAATTTTTAAGATATTTATTATGAACATAATAAAGAAGATAATCAAAAATGACCTATTTTTGATGACCAACAAAAAAAACCAAAACATCAAAATGAGTACATTCACAAAAGGGAACAATATAGCAAAATAAATTTAGGTACTTACAATATTTAGACAATGATAACATATGTTTATTATTAATTGAAAGAAAAAAAAACAAAAACTAAGGAAACACATGCAAACCTAATGCACCCGAACCATTAAATAATTCACAATATTTTTCTCTGCTTAAAATATTTTCATCAGGAATGCGTCCAATTCCTATAGGTGTATTTAGTGACGGCAAATGAGGATCATTTTCTCGCCAGGTTCCAGGAATAAATTCACCAGTTAAAAGTCAATAACTGTGTCCACATAGCCAACCGGAATATAGTGTCGGCCCTCCCTTTTCCTCAAAAAATTGTGCAGAAGACAGCATGCCAGTACTACTTTATCGATGGATTCGATTTTTAAATTAATAGCAGTATGAAAAATTCAAAACCGGCTTGCTAGAATGCCAAACGCACTTTCGACAACGCGTCTAGCACGTGAAAGGCGGTAATTAAAGACAGTACATTGGGCATTTAAGGTATTTTGAGGACAAGGTCTTAGTACATTTTTTTTAAGAGGAAATGCCTCGTCACCAACAAAGACAAAATTTAGATTATTGGTGGTCTGGGAATTATTGGGTAAACGCAACTGCGATCTTGATAGTCGTCTCCCAAATTCAGTATGTTCTAAGGCGCCACCATCCGAGATACGCCCATTCAGACCAACATCAACCATCACAAAATCATAATCTGCGTTTGCGACGGCCATCAAAATAATGCTAAAAAAGCCTTTGTAATTGTGGAAAAACGAACCACTGTGGTGTGGTTGGGTTATCCTGATGTGCTTCCCATCAATTGTGCCACCACAGTTAGGGAATTGCCACTGCAGTTGAAACTGAGAGGCTATTTGCAATCATTCACTTTCATTTTGAGGGAAAGACATAAAATCACCAAGATTATCAATTATGGCTTGGCAAGTGTCTGGGATGATACTGCTGGCCTATAGGTTAGTGGGCAGGCTCATCAAATCACTCTCACACTGTAGTAGAAAGGGGCATAAAGAAACGCTGGCACACAAGATAGAGGGTACGTTCTGGAAATACTAGCACACCGGATGGTGGGTAGGTGCATAGAGAAACACTGGATAGTGGATACTGGCACCCTGGGAGATGGACCGACATATAGAGACACTGGCACACAAGCAAGTGGACAAGTCTATGGAACTGTCAATCTGGATGGTGGACAGGTTGATAGAAAAACATTTAGCACACTGAAACTGACAGGTGCAAGTAGAAACCTGACACCCTAAACAGTGGGAAGGTTCACACAACACTGTTACAGTGGTGTAGACAGGTGCGCATAGAAACACTGTTACACTGAGTAGTGTAAGGGCCTGTGAAAACCCTGGTACACCAAAGTAAACAAATGCATGTAGAAACACTGGCCCACGGAATAGCACCTGGGTATTGGAGCACACAGGCATGACGCAGACACTGGCACACTGGATAGTGGACAGGTACAGGGAAACGCTGGCATACACGAGTAGGTCAGTGCTTAGAGAAACACTGGCCCACTGGATGGTGGACAAGTACGAGGAAACACTAGCACACCGATGAAAACTAGTACATAAAGAAACACTGGCACGCTGGTGTAGGCCGGTGCGTAGAGAGACGCTGGCCCACTGGATAGTGAACAGGTACATAGAGACACTTGCACACTGGTGAAGACTAGTGTAGAGAGAAAAGTACCTGCGCACTGAAACAGACAGGTAGCCCGCAGAGACACTGACACGTAGGATAGAGGACAGGTACATGGAAACACAGGGCGTAAACATGAAACACACTGGAAAACTGACAGGTTAACGGAGACACTGGAGCGATCACGGAAAAGGCCATGTCATGGACCGCCGGGTAATCATCGTGTGTAGCGAGATAAGAGCTTCTGATTGCTGGGTAGAGCGCCATAATCTATCCGTAACGTGACGGATAACCGAGCGCAAAGAACGATACTCTGGGGAAGATTTAGAATGCTGTAGTAATGTCCGTAATTAGTGCCACAGGTGTATATAGTGCTACAGGCGTATAATACCTGGGGGACAGAATGGCCAACTGACAGTGAACACCCAGAATTCAGGAGCACAACTGTGCTAGGTAAGATGTGAGGATAATGTCTGTGAGTGTACATCACAAAAACAGGAGACAATAAAATTGTGCGACATACAGCTTCTTCACAAAGCAGTACCATAGTGAATGGGCCTGCTTCCTCACAAACAGTACCACAGTGAATGGACTTGCTTCTTCACCAACAGTACCACAGTGAATAGGCCTGCATGTTCAGAGACAACAGTACCCTAGAGAATGAGCCCTGAGACAGATGACAGTTTGATGCCTGGTGGTGAGCTCAGATTGTGGCACACTGATTCCTGGAAAGATGCGCTGACTGTCTGGGGAGCAGTGGACTAATCACTGCCTGTGAGGGTGCGCTGAGGCCAACACTGACTGAGGGTGAGCGCTGTGTCGCAAACTTGCGGCGGTGGTGGCACTGATTATCTGGGAAGGGAGGGTCGCAGCGGCGCTAGGAGCGCTTACCAGGTCGGTGGATCGGGCCTGGTGGCGGTGCTAGCAGGGCTTACCCGGTCGGAGGCACAGGCGTGGCGGCGGCGTTAGCAGTGCTTACCCAGTTGGAGGCTCAGGCGTGGCGGCGGCGTTAGCAGCGCTTACCCGGTCGGAGGCTCGGGTCCTGTGGCGGCTGCGGGGTCGACCTACCCGGGCGGAGAGGATCGGGCCTCGCGGCGGCGGCAGCGCCACTTACCCGGTGGGAAGGGCCTAGGTCAGTGGAGGCGCAGGGATGATGCACACCGAGGATTGGCGCCAGGAAATTATGTCAGACGCCGGGAAGAGGACTGAGACCGCGCGAGGATAATAGAGGCGGGAAGATTTGAAAAGGCCGCGCATGTGAACAGAATTCCCGGCTGGGTGCGTGGCCTGGAGGGCGCGCAGACACTGAGAGGGCCGCAATGGAACCGGGGACTAAATTTTAAAGGTAGGCCGTCGGAGGGGATGCCAGGCCGCAACAGAGCCGGGGGCTAAACTTTAAAGGTAGGCCGCCGGAGCGGACTCCACGGCAGGGGGGGGCGATCGCGCTACAGGGGAAGCAAGCTACAGAGGGGCCTCTGTTGGAGGCTCTAAGGGAGATATAGGACCCCCTGACTCAAGTGGAGAAGGGGCTGTGGGGTTTATATAGACGGGATCCCTCCATCCATAACCCGGGACAGGGAAGAAGGAGGGGGGAGGTGCAGAGTACTTATCTTGAGGTCCCGGCTTGTCCTGAGGTGATCCTGGATCCATCCTGGAAGGCGAGCGAAGACATCTCGACGGTCGTCCTGGGCGTAGTTGAAGGGAGACCGGAAGGGTACCTCTCCATCCCCGGTATGGTCTTCGTCCTCCTACCCCACAATCAGGCTCGGGAGCGAGAGAGTTTGGGGAGGGGGGCAGGACCCTCCGTCTTTATCAGCGACGTCGCACTTTTCCTCACTGCGGATGCACCTCGAACACTCTTCTGTGTTGGAGGGGCCGGGTACACTGCGAGACAGACACAGAAGACAACAGTAGTGGCGGACGGACCCCACTCTGTGCGACCGGTCTCTATGTGGGAGAGCAGGGTGAGCGATTACACCCTGTCGCCCGACGAGCTGTGCCTGAAAAACAAAGGGAAAACATTAATAAAACACAACAATACAAACCTGAGGGGCTGAGAGCAGCCCCTGCGTGTCCAACCTCCTCAGACACTAAGCAAAAAAGAGAATTTTGTTTACTTACCGTAAATTCTTTTTCTTATAGTTCCGACATGGGAGACCCAGACCATGGGTGTATAGCTTCTGCCTCCGGAGGACACACAAAGTACTACACTAAAAAGTGTAGCTCCTCCCTCCTAGCATATACACCCCCTGGATAACCAAATATAGCCAGTTTAGTGCAAAAGCTGAAGGAGGACATCCACCCACAAGTAGAGATAGAGCAAAACCTGGAACAACCGGAACCTCTGTCTACAACAACAGCCGGTGAAAACACACGGAACAAGAAAACTGCCAACAGGCAACAGGGAGGGTGCTGGGTCTCCCATGTCGGAACTATAAGAAAAAGAATTTACGGTAAGTAAACAAAATTCTCTTTTTCTTCATTGTTCCTATGGGAGACCCAGACTATGGGATGTCTCAAAGCAGTCCATGGGTGGGAATAAACAGAAAACTGAGAAGTAGGCGAAACCTAACTTCACAAATGGGCAACAGCCGCCTGAAGGATGCGTCTGCCCAAGCTCTCATCTGCCGAAGCATGAGCATGCACTTGGTAGTGCTTCGAAAAGGTATGCAGACTGGACCAAGTGGCAGCCTGACAGACCTGCTGAGCCGTAGCCTGGTGCCTGAAAGCCCAAGAGGCACCGACAGCTCTGGTCGAGTGTGCCTTGATCCCCGGCGGGAGAGGCACTTGAGTACACTGGTAGGCATCGGAAATGGCTGACCTAATCCAACGAGCTAGGGTCGGCTTAGAAGCCAAGAGGCCCTTACGCAGACCAATGGTCAGCACAAAAAGAGAGGTGCACCGCCTAAGAGCAGCGGTGCGAGACACATAGATCCGGAGCGCCCGCACCAGATCCAGAGTATGCAACGCTTTTTCAAAGCGATGAACAGGAGCCGGACAAAAGGAAGGCAGGGAAATATCCTGGTTAAGGTGGAAAGGAGATACCACCTTAGGAAGAAAGTCCGGAGTTGGACGGAGAACCATCTTGTCTTGATGAAAAACCAAAAAAGGTGACTCCGAAGAGAGCGCAGCCAAATCAGAGACTCTCCTGAGGGAAGTTATGGCCACTAGAAAGACCACTTTCTGTGAAAGACGAGACAAAGAAACCTCCCTAAGAGGCTCAAAAGGGGGTTTCTGCAAGGCCGTGAGGACCAGATTAAGCTCCCAGGGATCCAGAGGCCGCCGGTAAGGCGGAATGATGTGAGATGCGCCCTGCATGAAGGTGCGCACCTGAGCCAGCCGGGCGATACGCCGCTGGAACAACACTGACAGAGCCGAGACCTGTCCCTTGAGGGAATTGAGGGATAGTCCTAGCTGCAGACCAGACTGCAGGAAGGACAGAAAAGTCGGCAGGGAAAAAGGCCAAGGGGCATGGCCGGAAGAACGACACCAGGACAGGAAAATTCTCCAAGTCCTGTGGTAAATTTTGGCCGAGGAAGACTTCCGAGCCTGAGTCATAGTGGAGATGACTTCGGGAGGAATGCCGGAAGCCGTCAGGATCCAGGACTCAAGAGCCACGCCGTCAATCTGAGAGCTGCAGAATTCTGGCGGAAAAACGGACCTTGTGAGAGAAGGTCTGGGCGGTCCGGGAGATGCCACGGCACCTCTATGGACAGACGGAGCAGGTCTGGGTACCAAGCTCACCTGGGCCAGTCTGGAGCAATGAGTATGATCCGACGGCCCTCCATTCTGATCTTGCGCAGGATTCTGGGCAAGAGAGCTAGAGGGGGAAACACGTAAGACAGATGAAACTGGGACCAATCCTGAACCAGCGCGTCCGCTGCAAAGGCCTGAGGATCGTGGGAGCGAGCCACGTAAACCGGGACCTTGTTGTTGTGCCGGGATGCCATTAGATCCACTTCCGGAGTGCCCCACTTGCGGCAGATCGACCGGAACACTGCCGGATGCAGAGCCCACTCGCCGTTGTCCACGGTTTGACGGCTGAGATAATCTGCCTCCCAGTTTTCTACGCCTGGGATGTGGACTGCGGATATGGTGGACTTGGAGTCCTCCATCCACTGAAGGATGCGTTGAACCTCCAACATTGCCAGGCGGCTGCGAGTCCCGCCCTGGTGATTGATGTAGGCAACTGCTGTCGCGTTGTCTGACTGGACTCGAATGTGCTTGCCCGCCAACAGGTGGTGAAAGGCTACGAGAGCTAAGAGCATAGCTCTGATTTCCAGCGCATTGATCGAGAGGGCTGATTCGGACGTAGTCCAAGTGCCCTGTGCTCGGTGGTGGAGAAATACTGCTCCCCAGCCGGATAGACTGGCATCCGTGGTGAGGATCACCCAGGACGGGGTCAGGAAGGAGCGTCCCTGAGACAGAGAGAGGGGCCGAAGCCACCACTGAAGAGAGCTCCTGGTCTGTGGCGACAGAGCCACCAACCTGTGCAAGAAAGAAGTCCGCTTGTCCCAACAGCGGAGAATGTCCAGCTGCAGAGGACGCAAATGGAACTGGGCAAAGGGAACCGCTTCCATTGACGCCACCATCTGACCCAGCACCTGCATGAGGTGCCTGATGGAATGACGGCGGGGCCTCAACAGAGAGCGCACCGCCAGATGGAGGGACTGCTGTTTGACTAAGGGCAGCTTGACAAGTGCCGGCAGAGTCTCGAATTGCATCCCTAGGTACGTGAGTTTTTGGGTCGGGGTCAGAGTGGACTTGGGCAGATTGACAAGCCACCCGAATTGAACAAGAGTTGCGAGAGTGAGCGAGACACTCCGCTGACAGTCTGCACTGGATGAAGCCTTGACTAGAAGGTCGTCCAGGTAAGGAATCACTGCCAACCCCTGGAGGTGCAGAACCGCAACCACTGCTGCCATGACCTTGGTGAATACTCGAGGGGCCGTGGCTAACCCGAAGGGGAGAGCCACGAATTGGAAATGTTCCTCTCCGATTGCAAAACGTAGCCAACGCTGGTGTGAAACTGCAATTGGCACATGCAGATAGGCATCTCTGATGTCGATGGATGCCAGGAAATCTCCTTGGGTCATTGAGGCAATGACTGATCGCAGAGACTCCATGCGAAAGTGCCGCACCTGAACATGCTTGTTGAGAAGCTTGAGATCCAGGATGGGCCGGAAGGAACCGTCCTTTTTGGGGACTAGGAAGAGATTTGAGTAAAAACCTCTGAACCGTTCCCTGGCGGCAACCGGTACAATTACTCCGTTGGCCTGCAAGGATGCCACGGCCTGAGAGAAGGCGGCGGCCTTGGAGCAGGGGGGAGTTGACAGAAAAAATCTGTTTGGCGGGCTGGAAGAGAACTCTATCCTGTAGCCGTGGGAGATGATATCCCGCACCCACTGATCGGAGACGTGTTGAAACCACGCGTCGCCAAAGTGGGAGAGCCTGCCACCGACTAAGGACGTGGCTGGCTCGGCCAGATAGTCAAGAGGAGGCTGCCTTGGTGGCAGCAGCTCCTGCAGACTTTTGTGGACGCGGCTTCTTGCGCCAGGTGGGCTTCTGGTCCTTGGCTGAGTTAGTGGACAAGGCCAAGGGCTTAGAGGACGACCAGTTAGAGGAACGAAAGGAACGAAACCTCGACTGGTTCCTGCCCTGGACAGGTTTCCTGGTTTTAGTCTGTGGCAAGGAAGTACTCTTCCAGCCAGTAGCCTCCTTAATTATTTCATCCGGTTGTTCACCGAACAGCCTGGACCCAGCAAATGGGAGCCCAGCAAGGTACTTCTTTGAGGAAGCATCTGCCTTCCACTGTCGAAGCCACAAGATCCTGCGGATAGCGAGGGAATTAGCGGAGGCCACCGCAGTGCGGTGAGAGGCCTCCAGCATGGCAGACATGGCGTAGGCTGAAAAGGCTGAAGCCTGGGAAGTTAAGGTAACCAATTCAGGCATAGAGTCCCTAGTGAGGGAATGCATCTCCTCTAGGGAAGCAGAGATGGCTTTGAGAGCCCACACTGCTGCAAAGGATGGGGAGAACGAGGCCTCTGCCGCCTCATAGACAGACTTGGCCAGGAGGTCAACCTGGCGGTCAGTGGGATCCTTAAGTGAGGTGCCATCAGCCACAGACACAACTGTCCGGGCTGAGAGTCTAGTCACCGGGAGGGTCTACCTTTGGTGAGTGAGCCCACTCCTTGACCACCTCTGGTGGAAAAGTTAAATGGTCATCAGAACCACGCTTTGGGAAGCGTTTGTCAGGACAGGCTCTGGGCTTGGACACAGTGGCTTGAAAACTGGAGTGGTTAAAGAACACACTCCTTGTTCTCTTAGGCAAGGTAAACTGGTGCTTTTCTGCCAGAGAGGGTTGCTCCTCTGATACTGGCGGATTGAGGTCCAGTACAGAATTAATGGACGCAATCAAATCACTCACATCTGCATCACCCTCGGTCAGATCAATGGGACACATGGAGGTAGCGTCCGAGCCCCCAGTAAAGACATCCTCCTCGTCCTGCGAGTCGGCTCGTGAATCGGAGCCGCGGGACGAGGAAGGAGAGGGGACCCTGCGTCTCCTTTTAGGAGGACGGGGTCTGGGAGCAGATGAAGAATCCTCTGTGAGCTCTGCAGAGCGAGCCGAAGCAGCAGAGGCGCCCTGAGAAGGGGGCTGATGCATGGTCAGCAGAGTCCGGGACAGCTGTCCCATGGAGTCGGCAAAGGACTGGGAGATAGACTTAGAAAACAATTCTACCCAAGCCGGGGGTTCAGCCACCGGGGCCGAAGCAGCCGGAGGGACCACTGGGGAGACTCCAGGCTGAGGCACCACCATGTTAGAGCAGGCATCACAATGAGGATATGTGCTCGGTTCAGGCAGTACGAGCTTACATGCAGTGCATATTGAGTACAGCCTTGCAGCCTTGCTCCTAGTGTGAGACATGCTGCTGAGGTGGAGGCTCTGCAGTAAAGAACACACTCCTTCAGAATGACCCCCAGAGAGTGTATAAGAAGGTCCACAACCAGAGGTTGTGGCTTACCAGACCGTTTTGTGTGCCCTCCGGATCCCACAGCTCGGACCCCCAGACAGGTTGCAGAGATGCAGCAGCCAGCGCCGATCAGTGTGAGAACGCTGATAAAATGGTGCCGGAGTGAGGAGGGGTGGCGGGGCCTAGTCCAAGAGCGGGAACCGGAGGGCCAAGGAGATATACAGGGGAGGGAAACATCTCCTCAGAGAGGAGTGTCCTCCCCTGTGCTGAACGGCCGGTGGGCGGCGCCGCACTGTCCCTCTGCATGACTGACATGCAGGGGCAGTGAAAACGAAAGTAGGCCGCAGCCGAAGCCGGGGCCTAAATTTTACAATGCGGCCGGCGCGCAGGCACCCTCGGCGCGGTTCTCTGGTGAAAACCGGAGAACCGGCCGGAAATGTCACAAAAGGTTACATAACACACTCTCCCCAACATTAAAGTGCAAGGGACCCCCCTGACAATAACGTCTCAATACTTAGCTTGTGAGACGCAGGGCCAGGTCCCTGAGGGATGAGTGCTCCGTCCGGCGGGGTCCTGAAAGGGCTGCGGATGGAGACCGGTCTCCTGCAAAGCAGTGAGAACCGTGCTGGCTCCCACTTCAAGCCAGAGCCCGAGGGATGGTGAAGGAGCCCGGCATGTAAGGCTCCAGCCTTGAAATCAACCTTAACAGCACCGCCGACACAGTGGGGTGAGAAGGGACATGCCGGGGGTCCAGCTTGGACCCGCTTTTCTTCAAACTCTTTAAAATCAAAAATCAGATGAGAATGCATGTGTGGATGTGTGCCTCCTGAACACAAAGCATTGAACTGGCTATATTTGGTTATCCAGGGGGTGTATATGCTAGGAGGGAGGAGCTACACTTTTTAGTGTAGTACTTTGTGTGTCCTCCGGAGGCAGAAGCTATACACCCATGGTCTGGGTCTCCCATAGGAACGATGAAGAAAACTGATCTCCTCAGCTCCGGTCAGTGGGTGTATACTACGTGGGAGGAGCCAACTTTCTTATTTGCATAGTGTCAGCCTCCTAGTCCCAGCAGCATACACCCATGGTTTCCTGTGTCCCCCAATGAAGCGATAGAGAAATAGAACTTCCTGTGTCACTGTCTGTTCCTTTCTCCTACCAGAAGAGATAGCAGAAGCATGTCCACACCTTCAGGGAGTATTATACAGGTTTTATTACCTCACAAACTGCGCAATTTCACTTCACACCTCATATGTACTGGTGTAGTGTCATTTATGTCACACACACAGGAATATTTTACCTCAGATATTATACTCCTCCATTATCTGCCTTATGTACTGGTGTAGTGTCATTTATGCCACACACAAAGGAATATTTTACCTCAGATATTATACTCCTCCATTATCTGCCTTATGTACTGGTGTAGTGTCATTTATGTCACACACAGAGGAATATTTTACCTCAGATATTACGCTCCTCCATTATCTACCTCATGTTACAGCCTCACTTACTGCTCCTGTATTCACACTGCAGATATGGCTGCATCTTGTGGTGATGCTATTATACCCCACATATAATGTCTTCAGCTCCTCTTACTCCTGGTGTGATGGTGACTGAGGAGTGTGGGACATGTGGAGCAACATAAGGGCAGGCAATTTACTCCACACAAGATGGAGGAGCAGGGAGTCACATGTATTACAGACACTGATGGGAGAGGAGCAGTCAGGGCCAATTCACATTGAAGATGGGCCAGTTAGGAGAATATACTCTTCTCATTATTCCTCATGTCAGGCTCCTACATGTATATAGCGTATATGCTGTATACTGATCTATGATCTGTCTGATAGCCGAATGCCATGTTATGTGCAAATTATTAGTCCCCCTACATGTACATAGCCTGCATGCTGTATATTGATCTTTCTGCTATCAGACACCATGTTATCAGTGCTGTATACTAATGCTGTGTGCAGGTCACTAGTTACCTGTCTCTGTATGAGGAGACCTGGCATCTGTAGGAGATTCCTACAAAAGACCTCCATGGTTCATTATAATGTAGTCAAATACAACATCAATCTGTATTATTAATTAGAAAAGTTTCTTTATTCCATACAAATTTATTTATTTAATCGTATGAACGTATATCTTACCATCATATAAAAATAAACACCAGACAATAGACAGTGATTGAAAAATATCAACAGGATAAAAATCAAATTTGAATATCAAGATTTTCTATATATGCAATAGCGTTATCATTTACAATATAGAAATCCTTCTTGTCACCATGGTAGGATCTCAGGGGGCACTCCTCAACAATGTGCTGGATAGTTTGATGATCTGCTCCACAGTCACAGGTCGGAGAGTCATATTTCTTTGTCGCTCCATTGGGAGACCCAGACAATTGGATGTATAGCTTCTGCCTCCGGAGGCCACACAAAGTATTACACTTTAAAAAGTGTAACCCCTCCCCTCTGCCTATACACCCTCCCGTGCATCACGAGCTCCTCAGTTTTATGCTTTGTGTTGAAGGAGGCACACATTCACTCAAGCTCCCATTTTAGTCAGCAGCAGCTGCTGATTGTATCGGATGGAAGAAAAGAGGGCCCCCACAGGGCTCCCGGCATGCTCCCTTCTCACCCCACTAAGTCGGCGGTGCTGTTAAGGTTGAGGTACCCATTGCGGGTACAAAGGCTGGAGCCACATGCCGTTTTCCTTCCCCATCCCTTAGAGGCTCTGGGAGAAGTGGGATCCTAACCGGTCATCCATTCACTGGGACCGGGCTCCCTCTGCAGCCCCTGTGGGAATCTGCCGGACAGGAGACTTGGTATCATCAGGGACAGGGCCCTGCATCTAAAGGTACTCTGTGTCCCCATGGGGACGGTGCATGGAGCGCTTGTGTCACACACGCTGCAGCGGCTGCTGTTTTTTTGTGACGACCGGGACTACCGCGCCTGTTTGCCGGCCGCGGTATTAAATTTAGTCCCCGGCTTCATGCGGCCTAGTACTATAACTCCCGCCCCCGGGCCTGCCAGTCAGGGGTAAGGGCGGGACGGTCGACCTGACGTCGACAGTGAGGGCTGGAGCATACTTTAGGTGTCCTCCTCCCTCCTCACTGATCACTGAGGAGCACCAGATTCCCGCACTTTATTAGTCGCCGCCCACGGCTCCCTCCTCCCCTGAGAGCTCCGGCAGCCATTTTTACAATCACATTCTGCCGGTGGAGGATTTCAGGAACGAGCTCTACAGCTCTGGGAGGCCCAAGGCAGGGAATCTGGTGGACACACAACCGCTTTGGGCGGTCGGTAAGCCACACCGGTCACCCGGTGCTGGTCCCCCTAGGGTGCCGAAGTGTATATATATATATTTGTATACATTTTCTCTGTTCGGCCGCATTGTTTTGCTTTTGGCTATATACCCTCAGTGATCACTCTGCTAGGAGACAACAGCATGTCGTCCACAAGGAGCAAGGGTGCCAAGACACAGGGTTATTTTGCAACCTGTACCTCTTGTGCGGCTATGTTACCTGCAGGTTCCACCTACCCTCACTGTGAGCAATGCTCGGCCCCTGTTGCACTCGCTCAGCCGGAGCCTCGGGCACTGGTGGGACCCTCGGCTCAGGTAGAACCGCCGGCTTCCCCTGTCCAGGTGGCAGGGACAGAGTTTGCAGTTTTGGCTGAGAAACTCTCTGAGTCGCTTTCACAATCCATGGCTCAGTCTATGGACAGATGGTCTGCTAAGATACTAGAAGCCTTGCAGTCCAGATCGGTCCTTACACAGGCCCCGGGCACTGTGGGATCATCGCCCCCAGGCCCCTCTCGGTCTGCGCCGCAGCGTGCTCCTGGGGTGGCACCTAGATCTCACGGGGAGGACTCCGGCATGGACCGCAGTCCCAGACCGGCTAAGCGGGCTCGCTGGGAATCTTCCCCGACTTCATCACGCTGTTCGGGGTCTCAGCTTGAGGACTCTCTGGAGGATGAAGCGGATGTCGCAGCTCAGGGCTCTGACCCTGACGTTGCTCTCAATCTTGATACACCTGAAGGGGACGCCATAGTAAATGACCTTATAGCGTCCATCAACCAGGTGCTAGATCTTTCTCCCCCAACTCCACCTATAGAGGAGTCGGATTCGCAGCAGGAGAAACACCAGTTTAGGTTTCCCAAACGTACATGGAGTGCGTTTTTCGATCACTCTAATTTCAGAGATGCTGTCCAGAAGCACAGAGCATTTCCGGACAAGCGCTTTACTAAGCGCCTTATTGACACACGTTACCCCTTCCCCTCTGACGTAGTTAAGGGTTGGGCTCAATGTCCCAAGGTGGATCCTCCAGTCTCTAGACTGGCGGCTAGATCTGTAGTATCAGTGGCAGATAGTTCATCGCTCAAGGATGCCACTGACAGGCAGATAGAGCTCCTGATGAAATCCATCTATGAAGCCACAGGCGCGTCTTTTGCCCCGGCCTTTGCAACCGTGTGGGCACTCCAAGCTATCTCAGCTTGTCTGTCTGAGATTAATGCGGTCACACGTACCTCTGCTCCGCAAGTTGCGTCTTTGACTTCTCAGGCGTCGGTATTTTCATCCTACGCCATGAATGCCGTCCTGGACTCTGCTAGCCGTACAGCGGTAGCGTCCGCCAACTCGGTGGCAGTCCGCAGGGCCATGTGGCTACGCGAATGGAAGGCAGACTCTGCTTCCAAGAAGTTCTTAACCGGTTTGCCATTTTCTGGCGACCGATTGTTTGGCGAGCGATTGGATGAAATTATTAAGCAATCCAAGGGAAAGGACTCGTCCTTACCCCAGTCTAAACCAAACAGACCTCAGCAACGGAAAATTCAATCGAGGTTTCGGTCCTTTCGGCCCTCAGCTAGGTCCCAATCCTCCTCGTCCAACAGGCCACAGAAGGGCCAGAGGAACTCCTATGCATGGCGGTCTAAGTCACGTCCTCCAAAGACCGCCGGAGGCACTGTCTCCAAGGCGGCCTCCTCATGACTTTCGGCCTCCCCAAACCGCATCCTCGGTCGGTGGCAGGCTCTCCCGCTTTTGCGACGCCTGGTGGCCACATGTCCAAGACCGATGGGTGAGAGACATTCTGTCTCACGGTTACAGAATAGAGTTCAGCTCTCGTCCTCCGACTCGTTTCTTCAGAACATCTCCGCCCCCCGAGCGAGCCGATGCACTTTTTCAGGCGGTGAACACTCTGAAGACAGAAGGAGTTGTGATCCCCGTTCCCCTTCAGGAACGTGGTCGCGGTTTTTACTCCAACTTGTTCGTGGTGCCAAAAAAGGATGGATCATTCCGTCCCGTTCTGGACCTCAAACTGCTCAACAGACACGTGAGAACCAGACGGTTTCGGATGGAATCTCTCCGCTCAGTCATCGCTTCGATGTCCCAAGGAGACTTCCTAGCATCAATCGACATCAGGGATGCTTACCTCCATGTGCCGATCGCACCAGAGCATCAACGCTTCCTGCGTTTCGCCATCGGGGACGAACACCTTCAGTTTGTGGCACTGCCTTTTGGCCTGGCGACAGCCCCACGGGTCTTCACCAAGGTCATGGCATCCGTTGTGGCGGTCCTACACTCTCAGGGCCACTCGGTGATCCCTTACTTAGACGATCTCCTAGTCAAGGCACCCTCCCGGGTGGCATGTCAACACAGTCTGACTGTTGCTCTGGAGACTCTCCAGAGGTTCGGGTGGATCATCAATTTCCCAAAGTCAAAATTGACACCGACCCAATCACTGACTTACCTTGGGATGGAGTTTCATACTCTCTCAGCGATAGTCAAGCTACCGCTGGACAAACAGCGTTCGCTGCAGACAGGGGTGCACTCTCTTCTTCGGGGCCAGTCACACCCCTTGAGGCGCCTCATGAACTTCCTGGGGAAGATGGTGGCAGCAATGGAGGCAGTCCCCTTTGTGCAGTTTCATCTGCGTCCACTCCAATGGGACATTCTCCGCAAATGGGACAGGAGGTCGACGTCCCTAGACAGGAACGTCTCTCTTTCCCTGGCAGCCAAAACCTCTCTTCAGTGGTGGCTTCTTCCCACTTCTCTGTCGAAGGGAAAATCCTTCCTGCCCCCATCCTGGCCTGTGGTCACGACGGACGCGAGTCTGTCAGGGTGGGGAGCGGTTTTTCTCCACCACAGGGCTCAGGGAACCTGGACTCCGACAGAGTCCTCCCTTCAGATCAATGTTCTGGAGATAAGGGCAGTGTATCTAGCCCTAAAGGCGTTCCATCGGTGGCTGGAGGGCAGGCAGATCCGCATACAGTTGGACAACGCCACGGCGGTCGCGTACATCAACCACCAGGGCGGCACGCGCAGCCGTCAAGCCTTCCAGGAAGTTCGGCGGATTCTGCTGTGGGCGGAGGCCACAGCCTCCACCATCTCCGCAGTTCACATCCCGGGCGTAGAAAACTGGGAAGCAGACTTTCTCAGTCACCAGGGCATGGACGCAGGGGAATGGTCTCTTCACCCGGACGTGTTTCGAGAGATCTGTTGCCACTGGGGAACGCCGGACGTCGATCTCATGGCGTCTCGGCACAACAACAAAGTCCCGGCATTCATGGCACGGTCTCAAGATCACAGAGCTATGGCGGCGAATGCATTAGTTCAGGATTGGTCGCAGTTTCGACTGCCTTATGTATTTCCTCCTCTGGCGATGCTGCCCAGAGTGTTACGCAAGATCAGGTCCGACTGCTGCCGCGCCATCCTCGTCGCTCCAGACTGGCCGAGGAGGTCGTGGTACCCGGATCTGTGGCACCTCACGGTGGGTCAACCGTGGGCACTCCCAGACCGACCAGACTTGCTGTCTCAAGGGCCATTTTTCCATCTGAATTCTGCGGCCCTCAACCTGACTGTGTGGCCATTGAGTCCTGGCTCCTAGCGTCCTCAGGGTTATCTCAAGATGTCATTGCCACTATGAGACAGGCCAGGAAACCAACGTCCGCCAAGATCTATCACAGGGCTTGGAGGATCTTCTTATCCTGGTGCTCTGATAAGGGTTTTACCGCCTGGCCGTTTGCCTTACCCACTTTTCTTTCCTTCCTTCAATCCGGAATGGACAAGGGTTTGTCTCTCGGCTCTCTCAAGGGACAAGTATCGGCGCTTTCCGTGTTTTTTCAAAAGCGTCTAGCCAGGCTTCCGCAGGTCCACACGTTCCTGCTGGGAGTTTGCCACATAGACCCACCTTACAAGCGGCCACTGGAACCCTGGGATCTTAACAGGGTGCTAAGGGCTCTTCAGAAACCACCTTTCGAGCCGCTGCGGGATGTCTCTCTATCACGTCTTTTGCAGAAGGTGGCTTTTCTAGTGGCAGTTACATCGCTCCGTAGAGTGTCGGAGCTAGCAGCGTTGTCATGCAAAGCCCCCTTCCTGGTTTTTCACCAGGATAAGGTGGTTCTGCGTCCGGTCCCGGAATTTCTCCCTAAGGTGGTATCCCCTTTTCATCTCAATCAGGATATCTCCTTAAATTCATTTTGCCCTCATCCAGTTCACCAATGTGAAAAGGATTTGCACTTGTTAGATCTAGTGAGAGCACTCCGGCTCTACGTGTCTCGCACGGCGCCCCTGCGCCGTTCTGATGCGCTCTTTGTCCTTGTCGCTGGCCAGCGTAAGGGGTCGCAAGCTTCCAAGTCAACCTTGGCTCGGTGGATCAAGGAACCGATTCTTGAAGTCTACCATTCTTCTGGGCTTCCGATTCCTTCAGGGCTGAAAGCCCATTCTACCAGAGCCGTGGGTGCGTCCTGGACATTGCGGCACCGGGCTACGGCTCAGCAGGTGTGTCAGGCGGCTACCTGGTCTAGTCTGCACACTTTCACGAAACACTATCAGGTGCATACCTATGCTTCGGCAGATGCCAGTCTAGGTAGGCGAGTCCTTCAGGCGGCGGTTGCCCACCTGTAAGAGGGGGCCGTTTTCGGCTCTTTTTATCGAGGTATTCTTTTACCCACCCAGGGACTGCTTTTGGACGTCCCAATTGTCTGGGTCTCCCAATGGAGCGACAAAGAAGAAGGGAATTTTGTTTACTTACCGTAAATTCCTTTTCTTCTAGCTCCTATTGATTAAATATAGAGAGGGAACCACGGGTATATGCCGCGCTTAAAAACCACTGAAGTTGAAATGATGTGAAAATTTCTCTTTTATTTACAGCATTCCTACGCGTTTCAGAGACAAAGACCGTCTCCTTCTTCAGGGAAAAAAGAAATCATACAGACAATCAAAAGCTGGTATCTTATAAAGGATCCATACTGCCACGTTGACAGCTATGACGTCAACCGCCCTTCAAGATTGCAGGGTGATGACTCATCAGCACATGGAGACAACGGACACATGGAGGAAAAAAAACATTATATGAAATTTCCATATCATTACCCAGTCATGATTTATGATTTATCTCAGAGGAATATTTATAATAAAATTGTAAATAAAAATGCTTATTTGTGTTTATTTCTTGTGTGAGAAAAAAGTATATGGAAGCTTGAAAGGAAGAAAAAAAAGAGAGTTAGAATAAAGGTACGAACCTATGAATCATATGCTGGAAAAGAAGAGGGGTGAATACACAACCATTGTTCTGAAGTAGCAGACAATCTAATTTGACTACGAACTGATATGTGATTAGAAGGGAAATAAAGCCCTGATTAGTGAAATGATTCAGATCTATATCTGAAAGAAAGATAATGAAACCTATTTGCGTGCTGTTAAACTAAAGCTGGGGTCACACTAAGCGACAGCGACAACGACGTCGCTGTTACGTCACCATTTTCGGTGACGTAACAGCGACCTTGTAAGTCGCTGTTATGATCGCTGCTTAGCTGTCAAACACAGCAGAAGCAGCGATCATAACGTCGCTACATGTGCAGAGAGCAGGGAGCCGCGCTTAGCGCTGGCTCCTTGCTCTCCTAGGTACAGTACACATCGGGTTAATTAACCCGATGTGTGCTGCAGCCACATGTCACAGTGCAGAGAGCAGGGAGCCGCGCACACTGCTTAGCGCTGGCTCCTTGCTCTCCTTGCTACAGTATGCATCGGGTTAATTACCCGATGCATACTGCAGCCACATGTCACAGTGCAGGAGCCGGCACTGGCAGCAAGAGCGGAGGCTGGTAACCAGCGTAAACATCGGGTAACCAGGGAAAGGTCTTCCCTTGGTTACCCGATGTTTACGCTGGTTACAGCTTACCGCAGCTGCCAGTGCCGGCTCCTGATCGCTTCATTTCGTCGCTCTCTCGCTGTCACACACAGCGATGTGTGTGTCACAGCGGGAGAGTGACGACCAAAAAATGAAGCTGGACATTCAGCAACGACCGGCGACCTCACAGCAGGGGCCAGGTCGTTGCTGGATGTCACACACAGCGACAGCGACGGGACGTCGCTGCAACGTCACAGAAAATGGTGACGTAGCAGCGACGTCGTTGTCGTCGTCGTTATGTGTGACACCAGCTTTAGTCATTTGTTGGTTAAAAAAGATTAGTGAAAGTGAGGATTTTTCGGCAGGACAGTTCCTAAAGAAATGTGTGTCCTTGACTTGGAATTAGAAAAGGATTATATCCAAAGATAATGGGATCATTGCCCAACCATTGTTCTAAAGCAGCGGACAATCCAATTTGGCTACTGGCTAATTTGTGATTGAGGAGAATAAGGCCGTGATTAGTGAAACTGACTCAGATTAACTGAATGAAAATTTATTAGGTGCTATTTAACTTGGGTGTTTAATGGTTAAGAGGAATAGTGTATGTGAAGATTTTTGCAGTGAAACAGTTCCTAAAAAGAATGTGTGTCCGTGACCGGGAATTTGAAAAAGAAGATGATTATGTCCCAAATTAATGGGACGGTATCAATTAACCGGGTGAAAGAAGTTCAACTGAAGCAAGAAGGAATGGAGCGGGTACTGATCTGTCAGGGTGAAAAGAGTTCAGACCGTGGGAAAAACTTTAGTGCGCAGTCGCATGAAACAAAACTGACTCAGCAGAGGTGACCCTGGGTCAGAGCTTGGAACATGACGCTTACTGCGGTGTAGAGTAGTAGGGAGAAAACAAGTGTGCAATATCCAACAAAGGAAGGGTAGTGTGAAAACACGATCTGGAGAGGTGGAATGAATTTGCTGAAGTGTTTGCTAGTGATAATAATAAATAGAAAGAAATATTTAGCTAAAAAATGGGAAATATATAGAATATGAATTAAAACATGATTTAGAACATAATTAAAAACATTTTCATAATTAAAAAGGAAACCTGCAAAATAGTTTTGCAAGCAACCTATGGGCCGGTAGTAACAATATGGAGATTAAATGAATTAAATAAATTGGATACCAAAGTGTTAAAAGAAAATAAAATACATATATAAAAAATTTTTTTAGGAATGCGAATATACATGCACATATTAAATACAAAAAGTCCACACGTCCATAACAAACTGCAAATAGTGCAGAAATATAAAAAACGCAAGATATAGAAATCTCTGTTAAAAATATGATAAAAGCATAAAATCATATTGGTCTTATCATATTGGTCTTATCATATATGGGTTCGTTAAAAAAGCATTATAGTCTCTGGAGCAAAAATTGGACAACATGAAATAACATAATTTATATGAGTCTTATCATGTATGGACTCATCAAGAATATGTTATAGTCACTAGGAAAACTGACCCATGGAAAAATTGGTATTAAAAAGAAACAAAGATAATAATATGTACGGAGATGGAAAACTGAATAAATATTAGTGATTTGACAAGATTGGCGCTTAATAAAAAAGATCTGACACCTCATTTAGACCAAAGGGTTTTAAAGTGTTTAGTTTATGTATCCAAAATGACTCCTTTCTGCTTAAGGCTTCAGTCCTATTGTGCTCAATAGGATCAATTTGTTCAATGGGGGTGATCCTGAACTCTAATCTTTTCTCATGTTCAAGAGTACAATGTTTTGAGAGCCCATGCAGGAGAAAACCAGTTTTGATATTATGGCGGTGCGAGTTCAGCCTATTGTGGAGAGCCTGACTCGTTCTGCCCACATATTGTTTGCCGCATATGCAGTCAACCAAATAGACGACAAAATCAGACTGGCATGTCAGGCGTTTTCTGATCTTGAAAGACTCATTACCACTAGATGAACAAAAAGTGGTTCTGCCATGATAAATGCTCTTGCAACATAGACAGTTTTTGGAACCACATCTGAAAACACCTGTTGTGGTTACAAGTGTATTTTTAAAAGGCCTGTTTTTTAGTTTGCTCGGTGCTACAATATTTTTGATGGTGGGGGCCCGCCTAAAAGTGATACCCGGGGTAAGAGGTAAAATGGGAGTGAGGATGGGGTCACTTTTCAAAATGTCCCAATGTTTGGATAAGATATATTTGATGGCCATATTATCACTACTGTAGGTGGTGATGAGATTTACACCATAATCTCGACTCACCCCTTCAGATTTTCGTTTATTTTCGTGCCCATTATTATTTTTATTTTTATTTTCATTTTTATTATTATTATTGGCGTTCCGATTCCCATCCCCGCCTCCTTCACATTCTGGAGGGACGACACCCCTATGTGTTTTGACAAGGTCAATCTGTTTGAGTTTGGAGGATTCCTGGTAAGCCCTCCGTATCAGGGGCTTTGGGTACCCTTTATCCTCAAACCTTTGTCTCAAAACCTCTACTTGTTCATTAAAATCAGTATCCTGGGTGCAATTTCTCCTTATTCTCTTATATTGATTGAGCGGAATATTCTGTAACCATTTATTATAGTGCTCACTGTTATAGTGAATATAACTGTTGGCATCTACTTTTTTAAAATGGGTTTTGGTAAGAATTTTGTGCCCTTGATGAAAAATGACAAGATCCAAAAATTGTATACTATCAGCACATACTGTGGAAGTGAATTTTAAACCCCAGTTGTTACTATTCAGGTTGTCAAGGAGAGATTGGACATCTGAGCAATTGCTATCCCAAATAATGAACAGATCATCTATGAATCTCTTATATAGTACTATACCCTCTTTGTATTGACCGTTTTGGATATGAATCATCTCAAAAATTCCCATGAAGAGGTTGGCATAGGAACATGCAGCCTTAGACCCCATCGCTGTCCCAAGTCGCTGATGGTATAGAGTATTATCAAAAGTAAAATAATTATTACAGAGAATAAAATTCATACTTTCCAATAAAAAGTCTCTTTGTGCTGATGGAATTTGGCTGTCGTTTTCCAAAAATAGGGAAATACATAATAGACCCAAATGATGTTGTATGTTGGAGTACAATGAGACTACATCAATGGTTACAAAAATGAAGGAATCTTTCCATGCAATCCCGCTGACATTTTCTATAAGATGGGCAGAATCTCTAATATGACTGTCCAGTTTAAACACGTATGGCTGTAACAGTAAGTCTATATAGTTGGCCAAATTCGAGGTCAAGGAGTCAATCCCTGCTATGATTGGTCTGCCGGGGGGATTTAGCGCATCCTTATGGATTTTAGGTAGGTGGTAAAAAAATGCCATTACTGGGTTTTTTACCTGCAAAAATCTTTTTTCAGCAGGGTTCAAAATGCTGTTTTCTGTAGCTTTCTGGATGAGAATTTTATATTCCGAAATGGCTTTATTATACTCTAATTGCTTGGCAGTCTCATAATGAATAGGATCAGCAAATAGCAAATAGCAAACACTTCAGCAAATTCATTCCACCTCTCCAGATCGTGTTTTCACACTACCCTTCCTTTGTTGGATATTGCACACTTGTTTTCTCCCTACTACTCTACACCGCAGTAAGCGTCATGTTCCAAGCTCTGAGCCAGGGTCACCTCTGCTGAGTCAGTTTTGTTTCATGCGACTGCGCACTAAAGTTTTTCCCACGGTCTGAACTCTTTTCACCCTGACAGATCAGTACCCGCTCCATTCCTTCTTGCTTCAGTTGAACTTCTTTCACCCGGTTAATTGATACCGTCCCATTAATTTGGGACATAATCATCTTCTTTTTCAAATTCCCGGTCACGGACACACATTCTTTTTAGGAACTGTTTCACTGCAAAAATCTTCACATACACTATTCCTCTTAACCATTAAACACCCAAGTTAAATAGCACGTAATAAATTTTCATTCAGTTAATCTGAGTCAGTTTCACTAATCACGGCCTTATTCTCCTCAATCACAAATTAGCCAGTAGCCAAATTGGATTGTCCGCTGCTTTAGAACAATGGTTGGGCAATGATCCCATTATCTTTGGATATAATCCTTTTCTAATTCCAAGTCACGGACACACATTTCTTTAGGAACTGTCCTGCCGAAAAATCCTCACTTTCACTAATCTTTTTTAACCAACAAATGACTAAGTTTAACAGCACGCAAATAGGTTTCATTATCTTTCTTTCAGATATAGATCTGAATCATTTCACTAATCAGGGCTTTATTTCCCTTCTAATCACATATCAGTTCGTAGTCAAATTAGATTGTCTGCTACTTCAGAACAATGGTTGTGTATTCACCCCTCTTCTTTTCCAGCATATGATTCATAGGTTCGTACCTTTATTCTAACTCTCTTTTTTTTCTTCCTTTCAAGCTTCCATATACTTTTTTCTCACACAAGAAATAAACACAAATAAGCATTTTTATTTACAATTTTATTATAAATATTCCTCTGAGATAAATCATAAATCATGACTGGGTAATGATATGGAAATTTCATATAATGTTTTTTTTCCTCCATGTGTCCGTTGTCTCCATGTGCTGATGAGTCATCACCCTGCAATCTTGAAGGGCGGTTGACGTCATAGCTGTCAACGTGGCAGTATGGATCCTTTATAAGATACCAGCTTTTGATTGTCTGTATGATTTCTTTTTTCCCTGAAGAAGGAGACGGTCTTTGTCTCTGAAACGCGTAGGAATGCTGTAAATAAAAGAGAAATTTTCACATCATTTCAACTTCAGTGGTTTTTAAGCGCGGCATATACCCGTGGTTCCCTCTCTATATTTAATCAACTTTCTATATTGTTATACGGGGCCGCTGCTTGAATCACACGGACACTCACATGCTTTTGAAGGAGTTGTGACTGGCACAACCCTATCAGGTGAGTGTTACTGTTCCTTTCCTATCACCACTTGTTATATCGGGTAAGACCCTATTGCGCCCTTTGTCTCCCCCTTTTTTAGTTTCTGCTGGTCTTCGGACACCGGGATTCGGCTTCTGGACCTTATCTCCTTGGGGATTGCGGCAGCAGAGGGCTCTGTCATTCATTTCCACCATCCGTGCACAACATGGATTATTATAACAACCGCCTATCATCCAGGGAAAGGCTCATCCTCCAAACTGTCGGAGCACCTGATGATTTCAACGCTAACAGTGACATGGATCCGGGAATTCCCTTCTCGGAGGAGGACACTACCCGCATGAGGAAACTTTTTCATTCCCTTGAAGACAATCTAAAGGAGGAATTGCATTATAGCCTAGACGCCAGATTTTTATCCATATATATGGATGAGAAACTATGCCCTAAAGGACTACAAATCCAACGAGTATCACCATTTCCACAAGATTTGGACTTCACAGAGAGATGGGACAAATTATTCAGCCATTGTATGCAAGGTATGTTATTATGCTTGCATGATAAGAGAACCAATATTGCTTTAGCCTCTATGGCTAAAATTTCTGAATTGTATGAGGATCTCACTTTGTTTGTGTTACACCCTGAGTATAAGAATTTGAACTCAGGGATCAACACCCGGCTCCTACAGCTGGAACAAGAAACGATCATCAGGAAATCTAAAAAACTACAGAGAGACAGACATGAGAAACATCAGGCTCATTCCACCACACCTGTTGAAAAAACCCTTCTCTCAATGAGTAACAATAGTTTCAGGAGGCATAGCTCTACAAATAATAATAATTTCAGTAGGAAGAGCTTTGTGAATAGCAGATTTCACAGGACCAATAGAAACAGCTCCAACACCAATACTAATAGTAGTGGGATTATAACTCGGCAGGAGGGGTTTAAAGAAACAAGTATATCTCCAATTGAGATACAAAAGATCCCAGACCATATAGATAAATTGGCAGAAGAAGTCTTTTTACAGGACAACCCCAGCAGACAGAATATAAATATGGACATTTCCCTTCCCTCGACATCAAATAGTTTATCCAACCCTGCTAAAATAGCACCCACTCCACTGAATCCTGATGAGACACGAGCACATTTAGCCAAGATTAGGCTACAGATTGATAGAATCAGAAAGGAAAGAGCGCTCTTGGATCTAAATGATCCCTCTGTACATAACGATAGAGGTCAGGACGAGGATTTCATAGACCTTTTGGATTTAACTGTCCATGAAGACTCGATTCCTTCCTCACAGAATTCCACCATGACACCAGTGACTAATATGGGCACAGAAAAAATTGTCTTAGATAATACAAATAGGGCCTCACCGCTCGTTCCCTTTTTGCCATCAGCCAGACCTCTGAAACCAAATCTGATTACGGATTTTTTAGTCCCAAAATCATCCACAAAAAAGAGAAAAAACACCGTAGAGGAACAAGAGCAGGACTCAAGTCAAAACAAAAGAGAGAAAAGGATTATCTAAGTGCCACAGCTAGAGATAAAATTACTGACATTTCATTTCATGGGATCCCCCAGAAATCTGGGCTAATACACATCAATACCAATAATAATGCAAATGACAAAAATAACATTTTCAACCTCTCCGACTATGTGCTCAATGAGGGGGAGTCAAGGGTTCTAAACAAGGGTCTATCTTTCTGCCCTTCATACAGATCAAAGGATTTTGACACCTTCCTTGATGTGCAAGATTATATCAGGAAGCTCACATTAAAAAGACACTTTCTTCTTAAAGGGGAAAATCCTACTACCACCACTCCTGAAGCAAGCCCTTATTGCCATGTTGCAGTGAAGCCTAAGTCCAAATTTTACCCCACGCAAAGCAAGGGGCATTTCATCAAAACTTTTTGTGATTTAGTCCTGGAAGACCTTAAAAAAGCCATTGGTCAAAAGAGGAAATCTAAATATAATTTAACACACCCCGAAAGGGAGGCTTTGACATCCCTAAAGAATAACAGCAATATAGTCATCAGAGCAGCCGATAAAGGGGGGGGAATTGTAATACAAAATAGAACTGATTATCTAAAAGAGGCTCACAGGATACTTTCAGATCCTATTCATTATGAGACTGCCAAGCAATTAGAGTATAATAAAGCCATTTCGGAATATAAAATTCTCATCCAGAAAGCTACAGAAAACAGCATTTTGAACCCTGCTGAAAAAAGATTTTTGCAGGTAAAAAACCCAGTAATGGCGTTTTTTTACCACCTACCTAAAATCCATAAGGATGCGCTAAATCCCCCCGGCAGACCAATCATAGCAGGGATTGACTCCTTGACCTCGAATTTGGCCAACTATATAGACTTACTGTTCCAGCCATACGTGTTTAAACTGGACAGTCATATCAGAGATTCTGCCCATCTTATAGAAAATGTCAGCGGGATTGCATGGAAAGATTCCTTCATTTTTGTAACCATTGATGTAGTCTCATTGTACTCCAACATACAACATCATTTGGGTCTATTATGTATTTCCCTATTTTTGGAAAACGACAGCCAAATTCCATCAGCACAAAGAGACTTTTTATTGGAAAGTATGAATTTTATTCTCTGTAATAATTATTTTACTTTTGATAATACTCTATACCATCAGCGACTTGGGACAGCGATGGGGTCTAAGGCTGCATGTTCCTATGCCAACCTCTTCATGGGAATTTTTGAGATGATTCATATCCAAAACGGTCAATACAAAGAGGGTATAGTACTATATAAGAGATTCATAGATGATCTGTTCATTATTTGGGATAGCAATTGCTCAGATGTCCAATCTCTCCTTGACAACCTGAATAGTAACAACTGGGGTTTAAAATTCACTTCCACAGTATGTGCTGATAGTATACAATTTTTGGATCTTGTCATTTTTCATCAAGGGCACAAAATTCTTACCAAAACCCATTTTAAAAAAGTAGATGCCAACAGTTATATTCACTATAACAGTGAGCACTATAATAAATGGTTACAGAATATTCCGCTCAATCAATATAAGAGAATAAGGAGAAATTGCACCCAGGATACTGATTTTAATGAACAAGTAGAGGTTTTGAGACAAAGGTTTGAGGATAAAGGGTACCCAAAGCCCCTGATACGGAGGGCTTACCAGGAATCCTCCAAACTCAAACAGATTGACCTTGTCAAAACACATAGGGGTGTCGTCCCTCCAGAATGTGAAGGAGGCGGGGATGGGAATCGGAACGCCAATAATAATAATAAAAATGAAAATAAAAATAAAAATAATAATGGGCACGAAAATAAACGAAAATCTGAAGGGGTGAGTCGAGATTATGGTGTAAATCTCATCACCACCTACAGTAGTGATAATATGGCCATCAAATATATCTTATCCAAACATTGGGACATTTTGAAAAGTGACCCCATCCTCACTACCATTTTACCTCTTACCCCGGGTATCACTTTTAGGCGGGCCCCCACCATCAAAAATATTGTAGCACCGAGCAAACTAAAAAACAGGCCTTTTAAAAATACACTTGTAACCACAACAGGTGTTTTCAGATGTGGTTCCAAAAACTGTCTATGTTGCAAGAGCATTTATCATGGCAGAACCACTTTTTGTTCATCTAGTGGTAATGAGTCTTTCAAGATCAGAAAACGCCTGACATGCCAGTCTGATTTTGTCGTCTATTTGGTTGACTGCATATGCGGCAAACAATATGTGGGCAGAACGAGTCAGGCTCTCCACAATAGGCTGAACTCGCACCGCCATAATATCAAAACTGGTTTTCTCCTGCATGGGCTCTCAAAACATTGTACTCTTGAACATGAGAAAAGATTAGAGTTCAGGATCACCCCCATTGAACAAATTGATCCTATTGAGCACAATAGGACTGAAGCCTTAAGCAGAAAGGAGTCATTTTGGATACATAAACTAAACACTTTAAAACCCTTTGGTCTAAATGAGGTGTCAGATCTTTTTTATTAAGCGCCAATCTTGTCAAATCACTAATATTTATTCAGTTTTCCATCTCCGTACATATTATTATCTTTGTTTCTTTTTAATACCAATTTTTCCATGGGTCAGTTTTCCTAGTGACTATAACATATTCTTGATGAGTCCATACATGATAAGACTCATATAAATTATGTTATTTCATGTTGTCCAATTTTTGCTCCAGAGACTATAATGCTTTTTTAACGAACCCATATATGATAAGACCAATATGATAAGACCAATATGATTTTATGCTTTTATCATATTTTTAACAGAGATTTCTATATCTTGCGTTTTTTATATTTCTGCACTATTTGCAGTTTGTTATGGACGTGTGGACTTTTTGTATTTAATATGTGCATGTATATTCGCATTCCTAAAAAATTTTTTTATATATGTATTTTATTTTCTTTTAACACTTTGGTATCCAATTTATTTAATTCATTTAATCTCCATATTGTTACTACCGGCCCATAGGTTGCTTGCAAAACTATTTTGCAGGTTTCCTTTTTAATTATGAAAATGTTTTTAATTATGTTCTAAATCATGTTTTAATTCATATTCTATATATTTCCCATTTTTTAGCTAAATATTTCTTTCTATTTATTATTATCACTAGCAAACACTTCAGCAAATTCATTCCACCTCTCCAGATCGTGTTTTCACACTACCCTTCCTTTGTTGGATATTGCACACTTGTTTTCTCCCTACTACTCTACACCGCAGTAAGCGTCATGTTCCAAGCTCTGACCCAGGGTCACCTCTGCTGAGTCAGTTTTGTTTCATGCGACTGCGCACTAAAGTTTTTCCCACGGTCTGAACTCTTTTCACCCTGACAGATCAGTACCCGCTCCATTCCTTCTTGCTTCAGTTGAACTTCTTTCACCCGGTTAATTGATACCGTCCCATTAATTTGGGACATAATCATCTTCTTTTTCAAATTCCCGGTCACGGACACACATTCTTTTTAGGAACTGTTTCACTGCAAAAATCTTCACATACACTATTCCTCTTAACCATTAAACACCCAAGTTAAATAGCACGTAATAAATTTTCATTCAGTTAATCTGAGTCAGTTTCACTAATCACGGCCTTATTCTCCTCAATCACAAATTAGCCAGTAGCCAAATTGGATTGTCCGCTGCTTTAGAACAATGGTTGGGCAATGATCCCATTATCTTTGGATATAATCCTTTTCTAATTCCAAGTCAAGGACACACATTTCTTTAGGAACTGTCCTGCCGAAAAATCCTCACTTTCACTAATCTTTTTTAACCAACAAATGACTAAGTTTAACAGCACGCAAATAGGTTTCATTATCTTTCTTTCAGATATAGATCTGAATCATTTCACTAATCACGGCTTTATTTCCCTTCTAATCACATATCAGTTCGTAGTCAAATTAGATTGTCTGCTACTTCAGAACAATGGTTGTGTATTCACCCCTCTTCTTTTCCAGCATATGATTCATAGGTTCGTACCTTTATTCTAACTCTCTTTTTTTTCTTCCTTTCAAGCTTCCATATACTTTTTTCTCACACAAGAAATAAACACAAATAAGCATTTTTATTTACAATTTTATTATAAATATTCCTCTGAGATAAATCATAAATCATGACTGGGTAATGATATGGAAATTTCATATAATGTTTTTTTTCCTCCATGTGTCCGTTGTCTCCATGTGCTGATGAGTCATCACCCTGCAATCTTGAAGGGCGGTTGACGTCATAGCTGTCAACGTGGCAGTATGGATCCTTTATAAGATACCAGCTTTTGATTGTCTGTATGATTTCTTTTTTCCCTGAAGAAGGAGACGGTCTTTGTCTCTGAAACGCGTAGGAATGCTGTAAATAAAAGAGAAATTTTCACATCATTTCAACTTCAGTGGTTTTTAAGCGCAGCATATACCCGTGGTTCCCTCTCTATATTTAATCAACTTTCTATATTGTTATACGGGGCCGCTGCTTGAATCACACGGACACTCACATGCTTTTGAAGGAGTTGTGACTGGCACAACCCTATCAGGTGAGTGTTACTGTTCCTTTCCTATCACCACTTGTTATATCGGGTAAGACCCTATTGCGCCCTTTGTCTCCCCCTTTTTTAGTTTCTAGCTCCTATTGGGAGACCCAGCACCCGCCCCTGTTCCCTTCGGGCTGTTGTTCTTTTGTGTACACATGTTGTTCATGTTGAATTGTTCCTTTGGTTCATGGTTTCAGTTCTCCGAACATCCTTCGGATTGATTTTACCTTAGACCAATTTATAAGTTTCCTCCTTCCTGCTTTTGCACCAAAACTGAGGAGCCCGTGATGCACGGGAGGGTGTATAGGCAGAGGGGAGGGTTTACACTTTTTAAAGTGTAATACTTTGTGTGGCCTCCGGAGGCAGAAGCTATACACCCAATTGTCTGGGTCTCCCAATAGGAGCTAGAAGAAAAGGAATTTACGGTAAGTAAACAAAATTCCCTTCTTTCCCCACTTATACATGAAATCTGCACAGATTCCATACAAAATATTAAAGGGATAGAAAAGGACAGAATAGGGTGCAAACGTGTATGTATAAAAACTGCAATAATACAGGGAGGTGTGTCTAAAGGGTCAGAGCCTGAAGGATACAGTACATAAATTCGTACACAGTTATGGTCATAATCCTTCATGAGTAAAATATGGGTCAGTGCATAGGGAATACAGGCATATCAGTCAGTTGAATACATAAAAAGACCGACCATTAGTAAGATGCATCTATACAAACGTCAAGTAAACAGTATGGGCATCAAAGTCAACCGACGAAGCGGTTGCGGAATGCATCGAGGTGCAGGGTGGTGTGTCTGTGCGGGGTCTAAGGAGGTACCTGGGTAGGCTATCTAACCTTTACCGTTTCCTGGGTTACCTTGTTTTCCTTCATTTGTTATGGGTACTGGCATTTAGAGGGTCTGCTAAGTGGCCATTATGACAATTTTGCCATGTATTTTGTTAGTTGCTGGACCTTTTTGTTTAAACTCTGTATTTTGGTTCAATCTGTACTTTGATACCCATACTGTTTACTTGACTGTATAGATGCACCTTACTAATGGTCTGTCTTTTTATGTATTCAACTGACTGATATGCCTGTATTCCCTATACACTGACCCATATTTTACTCATGAGGGATTGTGACCATAACTGTGAACGCATTTATGTATCCTTCAGGCTCTGACCCTTCAGACACACCTCCCCGTATTATTGCAGTTTTTATATATGCATGTTTGCACCCTGTTCTGTCTTTTTGTATCCTTTTAATACTTTGTATGGAATAAAGAAACTTTTCTAATTAACTATACAGATATTGTATTTGATTTCATTATAATGAACCATGGAGGTCTTTTGTAGGAATTTTCTGTTTTGTTGGTGACTCTTCATATAAGATTTTGTAATATGGACCGAGTTATTCATGTGTTTTTGATCTGTATGAGATTATCTGAAGCTTCAGTCTGATTATTATCCACAATGTGCTGACGTTTTAGAAGCAGGTCCTATCACAGAACCCATAGTGTCCGGTCACATATATATATGTATACATACTGTATATGATCTTGCCCACTGTCCATAGTTTGCCGGTACAGTCCCACAAACAGGATTACAAATGGGGTAACATAATCGTGTTCACACAGCTGACATTTTGGGTTGTTCAGAGTTCTGTATGTATTAACTATGCAGATATTAGCTGGATCATGTATTCTGTGTGCTGCTCAGCCATCGCTGAGAGCGGTCAGTTCACTGTAGCACTTGTTCCTCCTTCCTTGTATGTAGCTATATTGTGATTATATACCCGACCTCCTATGTGCAGCCGCTCATTTATCAGATTTAGTTAATACTAGGTCTGTGCATAATACATACTCGTATGTCCCTCTGTGTGCCGTGATTCACGGCACACGTGGGTTGTCCATGTGCAATCCGTGATACATGCTCCATTATCTGTGATTGCACATGGACTTATACTCACCTGTCCCCGCTCCTGCTGTCCGTGATGCTGAACTCTCCGGCTCTGTTTCCGGCCGGCGCTGATCTCCGCTGCAGCTACTTCTGGGTCGGCTGTTCCTGCATACATGAATATGCATACATTAATGAGCTGGCTCTCAAGCAGAGGCCTGAGACAAGCAGCGCTGGAGAAGGTGAATTAAAATTGTTTTTTTATTTTCAATGTACGTGTTTTTATGGTACGTGTTTAATGGATCACACCATAGTGTGTTCCGTGGAACATCAGTGATGCCAGAAAAAAATGGACATGTCTCTATGCGGCACAGAGACACGGTCAGTGAAAAATCACTGATGTGTGCGCAGACCCATTGATTTTAATGGGTCTGCGTATGTCAGTGATTCTGGTACGTATAAAAACTAGCACATGCGTACCAGAATCACTGACGTGTGAAAGAAGCCTTACTATGTATATGCACTGCAGCAGCCCCCTTCATTGACTATGAGAGTCTATGTGATCACTATTGTCATAGTTTGTGATTTAAAGGGAACCTGACAGGTGCAATATGCAGCCAGAACCATGATCAGTTCTGGGTGCATATTGCTGATCCCTGCCTAGCAGTCACAGGCTATAGTAGCATACATAAAGTGATCTTTAGGCTGGAATCACACAAGCGTATAGCATCTGATGTGAGTGCATCAGATGCGATATACTAATGACCCTTGGCTCCCACTGTGCTGCTAGCGTGAGTTGAGTGTCATGTGACTGTAGAGGAGAGGAAGGGATTAATCTCCCCATCTCCTCCATTGTCATATGATGCGATTATTGTTGTCCGATGTTTCACTCGCACCCATAGACTTGTATGGGTGCGGGTGACACTGCTCTCGCAGACAATCTCAGCAGGATAAAAATCCAAGTGATGGTCTGGCTCACTGTTTGAGCGGTGCTCAGGAGGAAAAAAACGTTAAATGGTAATCAAAAAAACTCTGCCACTCATTTGTGATGAATTAGAATTCGATTGTTCTTTATTTCTTATTCATTAAATTAACGTTTCGGCTAATGCCTTCTTCATAAACTGAAATTTTCAAATAACATTCAGAAAAATGAGTTTTTCTGAATGTTATTTGAAAATTTCAGTTTATGAAGAAGGCATTAGCCGAAACGTTAATTTAATGAAAATGCAATAAAGAACAATCAAATTCTAATTCATCACAAATGAGTGGCGGAGTTTTTTTGATTACTAATCTCAGCAGGATATCACTTTTCTCTCATCCAGAGTCTGGATGAGAAAAAAGCTGAACAACTACTCTGCCTCTGCGAGATTTTCTTGGATTGCACTCATCCGATTCATACCCTCGTGTGAGCGTACCCTTATAAAAAGTATTTCTAAAGATCCTATATGATATGCCAATGAGCGCAGGGACTAGTTGCAAGGGCGTTTGTTCCTGTGCTCGTTCCGTCCTCTTAGCATGTTAGGACGCTCAATACTTTACTGACAGCCAGTCCGAAACCAGGATTGTTTTACTTAATTAATTTTGTTCCATAAATTAAATTTTAGCAATAATCATGGGCTGTTGTATGTTTTATTACAGTTAATACAGTGTTACAGATAACAGTTATCATTGGGAATGAAGATTGGATAATTTGATGGGCGGGGGTCAAGCGATTTAAGGTGTCAAATGGCTTCTCCTGTGAGGCATGGGGAGTCAGGTGGAAGTGGCTGGCAAGTTATGTTGGACTAATTTTAATTTAATAGAAGCTGATACATAATGGTGGTGAATAGGCTGAGCTGTGGTGGGGAGCCTGCAGGATGTGATAATGGTCGCTGTATGGCAGGCAGCTCGGAGATCTCACGTTATCTGGGAATCTCAGAATATACTTGACTAGCATTTCACCTGACTTACTGTACTCATGTGATTTTAAATATATAACCCTTTAATAATTTGCCCACATGCAGTGCTCTCAGTTTGCCCTCTTCCATAGTGCTACATTCATTGTAGCCTTGTCAATAATTTTCAGATCCTGAAGTTCTGTATATTTGTCCTTCAGGTGCTCTCTGCTGGATCATAGCAGATGGCAGACAGGCTTCAGGAGCAGCAGGATGACCGGAAGCTCATCATTTCTCTGGCAGACCATGACATTTCATCTATCAAGCTGCAAAGTATTGCCATGTGACAGAACCGCTGCAAGTGGAGTCCATAGGATTACATAGGACTGCAGGTGACATTTACAATATCTGTACTCAGAGAGTTATCACTGTGTTATCTGTAGTGTTAAATAGGACTGCAGTAACATGCAATGGGTTGTGATGGCAGCCAGGGGCCGGCTAAAGACCCCCATGGCTGCCATTTGTGTCCATCTGTGAAGCTCACCCTATAGCTAGGCTTTATGGAAGAACAGCATTTTTGTCTGTATATTGCAATAGTGTAGTATCAAACAATGGCAAGTTCAAGTGTCCTAAGGCATAGATATATATAACCCTTATAAAAAAAAAGATATATTTATAGTAGTATTGCTGCATTAGTGATAGTCTGGTCTGTTCAAATATTATGATCAAAAATAAAATTAACAGAAAATACCAGAACAAAAAAAAAAACAACAACATTTAGAAATAGCTTTTTTTCAGTGACCACAGTTCCCCAAAAATGTAATAAAAAATGATCAAACCATCTCATGCAGCCAATAGTATCGATAAAAGCTACAGCTCACCATGCAAAAAATGCACCCTCATACAGCTCTATCAACAGAAAAATAAAACCTTTAGGTTTCTCAGAATAAGGCAACAAAAAGCAAATTTTTCTTGTTACAAAGTTCCTGCTTTTTTAACCAATTAAATGGAACCCCATATCATGATTTAAAACTAGGAGTGTTTTTTCAGCCTTCAAATAAACTATGTAATAATAAACTATGTAATAATAACGCTATATGTGTGTTTAAAAACAATGTTGTCCTGCACAGGCTGGAGTGTCATTTAAACTGCTGTGGGCAGCCCCCACTGCCCTGTAGCCTGATTGACAGCAGTCCTGAAACACTGTTTACTGTGTGCAGTAATTACCGTATTTTTCGGACTATAAGATGTGTTTTTTTCCCCCCAAATGTTGGGGAAAGTGCGGTGTGTGTCTTATAGTTTGAATGTAGGGCTGCGGGGAATGAGGGTGCTTCGGTGGAGCGGGTCATCGGGGGCATGAGCAGGCTGCAGCAGCCTGCCGTGACCACGTGGGCCCGCGCATTTCATATGCACGCCCATCCTCCCGCCCATCTCTCAGCGCTGAAGCCGGCGCTGACAGGTGGGTGGGGTGATGGGCGGGGGATGCACGCATGATAAACAGCCGACCCGCATGATCACCCGTGGCAACTACAGCCTGGAGTGATCGTGTGCGGCTGTATTCACTGCCCCCGCGCATCATTATCACCTCGGGGGGCAGTGAATAAGTACGGTACACTCACCCGTCACCGTTCCAATGCAGCGATCTCCTCCTGTATTCCGGCCAGCTGATCTGTGTAGCAAGCGGTGAGCACAGCGATGACGTCATCGCTGTGCGCGCTCTCCACACACATCAACAGGCAGACAGGAGGACATCGCGATGCTGCAGGGGAACGGCTCCACACAGGTCAGTGCCGGGGGCAGTGAATCAGTACACTCACCCTTCAACGTTCCCCTGCAGCACCGCGCTCTCCTCCTGTCTGCCGGCCAGCGGATCTGTGTAGCGAGCGGTGAGCACAGCGATGACGTCATCACTGTGCGCGCCGCTAGTCACGCAGGTCAGCTGACCGGCAGACAGCAGGATGAGCGATGCTGCAGGGAACAGTGACGGTTCCACACAGGTCACCAGTGCTGCTGCCGCCAAAGACAAGGGGAGGAGCAATGCTGCATGGAGCGAGGAAAGGTGAGTATAAACGTTTACTTTCTTTGTCGCTCCATTGGGAGACCCAGACAATTGGGTGTATAGGCTATGCCTCCGGAGGCCGCACAAAGTATTACACTAAAAGTGTAAAGCCCCTCCCCTTCTGCCTATACACCCCCCGTGCTCCCACGGGCTCCTCAGTTTTTTGCTTTGTGCGAAGGAGGCAGACATGCACGCATAGCTCCACAGATTAGTCAGCAGCAGCTGCTGACTATGTCGGATGGAAGAAAAGAGGGCCCTTAACAGGGCCCCCAGCATGCTCCCTTCTCACCCCACTCTTGTCGGCGGTGTTGTTAAGGTTGAGGTATCCATTGCGGGTACGGAGGCTGGAGCCCACATGCTGTTTTCCTTCCCCATCCCCCTTAGGGCTCTGGGTGAAGTGGGATCCTATCGGTCTCCAGGCACTGAGACCGTGCTCCATCCACAGCTCCTGAGGACTCTGCTGGATAGGAGCCGAGCATCGTTCAGGGACATGGCCCTGCTACTTTGAGGTACTCTGTGTCCCCGTGGGGACTGCGCACAGCGACACTCCAGCATTGCTGGGTGTGCTAGTGCACCGGGGACCGCGGCGCTGACCGCGTTTGTGCCATTACACACTGCAGCATCGCTGAGTGTGTTAGTGTATGGGGACTACCGCGCTGACCGCCGCTGCCATTGTTATCACTGCGGCGCGGCTGGGACTGTTAGTGCGCCGGGGACTTCCGCGCAGACCGCGCTTATACGGCGGCCGCGCTTATAACTCGAGTCCCCGGCTTTTGGGCCTAGTCTCTTTTTCTTCCCGCCCCCAGCCCTGCCAGTCAGGGGAAGGGCGGGACGCTGTACAGCACGGCAGCACTGAGGGCTGGAGCATGCTTTGCATACTCCACCCCCCTCACTGTGCACAGTGGGGCACCAGTTCCCGCACTTTCTGGGTCACGCCCACGGCTCCCTCCTCTCCTCAGGACGCCGGCAGCCATTCCTGTCAGCTCCTCGGACGCTGCAGAGGGGAGACAAGCTCTGGGGGACCCAGGCAGGGATTCTGGTGGCCACACAACCGCTTAAGCGGGCGGTAAGCAGCACCTGAGGTGCTGGCCCCACTTGTGCAGAAGTGTAATTATAGTTTATATGTTTACAGGCTATACTTTACACTGTACGGTGCACAGTTGATTTCTGGCTATATACCCTGTTGTGTTGCTCAAAGGAGACAACAGCATGGCGCCCACAAGAAGCAGGGGTGCCAAAACACAGGCTTACTATGCTGCCTGCGCCGCATGTACAACCTCGCTACCGGCAGGTTCCACTGACCCTCATTGTGTGCACTGCTCGGCCCCTGTGGCACTTACTCAGCCGGAGCCTCTGCTAAGGGGGGCCCAGGGGGAACAACCAGCTAACACTGTCCAGGTGACAGGGACGGAGTTTGCAGTTTTTACTGACAGACTTTCTGAGACTATGGCTAAGATTCTAGAAGCTTTGCAGTCCAGACCGGTATCTCAGACCATGGGCACTGTGGAATCACTGCCCCCTGGTTCCCCTCAGTTGGAACAACAATGTTCCCCCGGGGTGTCTCATAGATCCCAGGGTGAGGTCTCTAACACCGACCGCAGCCCCAGACCGCCTAAGCGAGCTCGCTGGGAAATCCCCTCGACCTCATCACATTGTTCAGGGTCTCAGAGGGATGACTCTCTGTATGATGAAGCGGAGGTAGCTGATCAGGATTCTGATCCTGAGGCCGCTCTCAACCTGTATACTCCTGATAGTGACGCCATAGTGAATGATCTTATCGCGTCTATACATCAAATGTTGGATATTTCTCCCTCGGCTCCTCCAGCGGAGGAGTCAGCCTCTCAGCAGGAGAAATTCCGTTTCAGGTTCCCCAAGCGTACAACGAGTATGTTTCTGGATCACTCCGATTTCAGAGAGGCAGTCCAGAAACACCGAGTTTGTCCAGATAAGCGTTTTTCCAAGCGCCTTAAGGATACACGTTATCCCTTCCCCCCTGACGTGGTCAAGGGCTGGACTCAGTGTCCCAAGGTGGATCCTCCAATCTCCAGACTGGCGGCTAGATCCTTAGTTGCAGTTGAAGATGGGGCTTCGCTCAAGGATGCCACTGACAGACAGATGGAGCTCTGGTTGAAATCCATCTATGAAGCTATCGGCGCGTCTTTTGCTCCAGCATTCGCAGCCGTATGGGCACTCCAAGCTATCTCAGCGGGTCAAGCGCAAATTGACGCACTCACACGTACGTCTGCGCCGCAAGTGGCGTCCATAACTTCTCAAACGTCGGCATTTGCGTCCTACGCTATTAATGCTATCCTGGACTCTGTGAGCCGTACGGCGGTTGCAGCCGACAATTCGGTGGCAATACGCAGGGCCTTGTGGCTACGGGAATGGAAGGCAGATTCGGCTTCCAAAAAGTCTTTAACCGGTTTGCCATTTTCTGGCGACCGTTTGTTTGGTGAGAGACTGGATGAGATCATCAAACAATCCAAGGGAAAGGAAACATCCTTACCCCAGGCCAAACCAAAATTACCCCAACAGAGGAGGGGACAGTCGAGGTTTCGGTCCTTTCAGGGTGCGGGCAGGTCCCAACTCCTCATACAAAAGGCCTCAGAAGGAGCAGAGGAACTCCGATCCATGGCGGTCTAAGTCACGCCCTAAAAAGACCGCTGGAGGTGCCGCTACTAAGGCGGCTTTCTCCTGACTTACGGCCTCCTCACACCGCATCCTCGGTCGGTGGTAGGCTCTCCCGCTTTTCCGACATTTGGCTGTCACAGGTAACAGACCGTTGGGTGAGAGACATCCTGTCTCACGGTTACAGGATAGAGTTCAGCTCTCGTCCTCCGACTCGATTTTTCAGAACATCTCCGCCTCCCGAGCGAGCCGATGCTCTTCTGCAGGCGCTGGGCACTCTGAAGGCAGAAGGAGTGGTGGTCCCCGTTCCTCTTCAGCAACAGGGTCATGGTTTTTCCTCCAACCTGTTTGTGGTTCCAAAGAAGGACGGGTCTTTCCGTCCTGTCCTGGACCTAAAACTGCTCAACAAACACGTAAAGACCAGGCGGTTCCGGATGGAATCCCTCCGCTCCGTCATCGCCTCAATGTCCCAAGGAGATTTCCTTGCATCGATCGATATCAAAGATGCTTATCTCCACGTACCGATTGCTCCAGAGCATCAGCGCTTCCTGCTCTTCGCCATAGGAGACGAACACCTTCAGTTCGTGGCACTGCCGTTCGGCCTGGCGACAGCCCCACGGGTTTTCACCAAGGTCATGGCTGCAGTAGTGGCGGTCCTCCACTCTCAGGGTCACTCGGTGATCCCTTACTTAGACGATCTGCTGGTCAAGGCTCCCTCTCAAGAGGCATGCCAGCACAGTCTCACCGCTACTCTGGAGACTCTCCAGAGTTTCGGGTGGATCATCAATTTTCCAAAGTCAAATCTGACACCGGCCCAATCGCTGACATATCTTGGCATGGAGTTTCATACCCTCTCAGCGATAGTGAAGCTTCCGCTGAACAAGCAGCGTTCACTACAGACGGGGGTGCAATCTCTTCTTCAGGGTCAGTCACACCCCTTGAGGCGCCTCATGCACTTCCTGGGGAAGATGGTGGCAGCAATGGAGGCAGTCCCTTTCGCGCAGTTTCACCTGCGTCTTCTTCAATGGGACATCCTACGCAAATGGGACAGGAAGCCGACGTCCCTCGACAGGAGCGTCTCCCTCTCTCAGGCAACCAAAGCTTCCCTTCGGTGGTGGCTTCATCCCACTTCATTATCGAAGGGGAAATCCTTCCTACCCCCATCCTGGGAGGTGGTCACGACGGACGCGAGTCTGTCAGGGTGGGGAGCAGTTTTTCTCCACCACAGGGCTCAGGGTACGTGGACTCGGCAAGAGTCATCACTTCAGATCAATGTTCTGGAGATCAGGGCAGTGTATCTGGCCCTAAAAGCGTTCCAGCAGTGGCTGGAAGGCAAGCAGATCAGAATTCAGTCGGACAACTCCACAGCGGTGGCTTACATCAACCACCAAGGAGGAACACGCAGTCGGCAAGCCTTCCAGGAAGTCCGGCGGATTTTGATGTGGGTGGAAGCCACGGCCTCCACCATCTCCGCAGTTCACATCCCGGGCGTGGAAAACTGGGAAGCGGATTTTCTCAGTCGCCAGGGCATGGACGCAGGGGAATGGTCCCTTCACCCGGACGTGTTTCAGGAGATCTGTTGCCGCTGGGGGATGCCGGACGTCGACCTAATGGCGTCCCGGCACAACAACAAGGTCACGGCATTCATGGCACGTTCTCACGATCACAGAGCTCTGGCGGCAGACGCCTTAGTTCAGGATTGGTCGCAGTTTCAACTCCCTTATGTGTTTCCTCCGCTGGCACTGTTGCCCAGAGTGTTACGCAAGATCAGGGCCGACTGCCGCCGCGCCATCCTCGTCGCTCCAGACTGGCCGAGGAGGTCATGGTACCCGGATCTGTGGCATCTCACGGTCGGCCAACCGTGGGCACTACCAGACCGACCAGACTTGCTGTCTCAAGGGCCGTTTTTCCATCTGAATTCTGCGGCCCTCAACCTGACTGTGTGGCCATTGAGTCCTGGATCCTAGCGTCTTCAGGATTATCTCAAGAGGTCATTGCCACTATGAGACAGGCTAGGAAACCAACGTCCGCCAAGATCTACCACAGGACGTGGAAAATATTCCTGTCGTGGTGCTCTGATCAGGGTTTTTCTCCCTGGCCATTTGCCTTGCCCACTTTTCTGTCCTTTCTTCAGTCCGGATTGGAAAAGGGTTTGTCGCTTGGCTCCCTTAAGGGACAAGTCTCTGCGCTCTCTGTGTTTTTTCAGAAGCGCTTGGCCAGACTTCCACAGGTACGCACGTTCCTGCAGGGGGTTTGTCACATCGTCCCTCCTTACAAACGTCCGTTGGAACCCTGGGATCTGAACAGGGTGCTGATGGTTCTTCAGAAACCACCGTTCGAGCCAATGAGGGATATTTCTCTCGCACGCCTTTCGCAGAAAGTGGTTTTCCTAGTAGCAGTCACTTCACTTCGGAGAGTGTCTGAGCTAGCAGCATTGTCATGCAAAGCCCCTTTCCTGGTGTTTCACCAGGACAAGGTGGTTCTGCGTCCGGTTCCGGAATTTCTCCCTAAGGTGGTATCCCCTTTTCATCTCAATCAGGATATCTCCTTACCCTCTTTTTGCCCTCATCCAATTCACCAATGTGAAAAGGATTTGCACTTGTTAGATCTGGTGAGAGCACTCAGACTCTACATTTCTCGTACGGCGCCCCTGCGCCGCTCGGATGCACTCTTTGTCCTTGTCGCTGGCCAGCGTAAAGGGTCACAGGCTTCCAAATCAACCCTGGCTCGGTGGATCAAGGAACCAATTCTCGAAGCTTACCGTTCAGCTGGGCTTCCGGTTCCCTCAGGGCTGAAGGCCCATTCTACCAGAGCCGTGGGTGCGTCCTGGGCTTTGAGGCACCAGGCTACGGCTCAGCAGGTGTGTCAGGCGGCTACCTGGTCGAGCCTGCACACTTTCACGAAACACTATCAGGTGCATACCTATGCTTCGGCGGATGCCAGCCTAGGTAGGCGAGTCCTTCAGGCGGCGGTTGCCCACCTGTAGGACGGAGCCGTTAGTCTAGGTTCGCACACTGCGTCTTTTTGACGCTGCGTTTTTGTGCGTTTTTGGTCGCTAAAAACGCACAAAAACGCACCTGCGTCGAATAAACGCATACAAAACGCATGCGTTTTTGCCGCGATTTGGTGCGTGTTTGGCTGCGTTTTGCTGCGTTTTTGATCTCTGCGTTTTGCTGCGTTTTTCCAATGCATTGCATGGGGGGAAAACGCAGAAAAACGCAGGAAAGAACTGACATGTCCATTTTTTTTTTTAACTCAAAAACGCAGGTAAAAAAAACAGATGTGTGCGGACAGCAAAAATGAAAACTCATAGACTTTGCTGGGGAAGCAAAGTCCTGCAGTTTTGAGGCCAAAAACGCACCCGAAAAACGCGCAAAAACGCCGTGAAAAACGCACTGTGCGCACATAGCCTTACGGCTCTATTATGAGGTATTATTTACCCACCCAGGGACTGCTTTTGGACGTCCCAATTGTCTGGGTCTCCCAATGGAGCGACAAAGAAGAAGGGAATTTTGTTTACTTACCGTAAATTCCTTTTCTTCTAGCTCCAATTGGGAGACCCAGCACCCGCCCCTGTTTTTTTGTGTACACATGTTGTTCATGTTGAATGGTTTCAGTTCTCCGATATTCCTTCGGATTGAATTTACTTTAAACCAGTTTATAATTTTCTTTGTCGCTCCATTGGGAGACCCAGACAATTGGGTGTATAGGCTATGCCTCCGGAGGCCGCACAAAGTATTACACTTAAAAGTGTTAAGCCCCTCCCCGCCGCGGCCATGGAAACACTGCGGCGTGGCTGGGACTTGTAGTGCGCCGGGGACTTTCACGCCGGCCGCGCTTTTACGGCGGCCGCGTTTATTACTAGAGTCCCCGGCTTTTTGCGGCCTAGTTTCCTTTCCTCCCGCCCACAGCCTGACAGGCAGGGGAAGGGCGGGACGCTGCACAGAACGATCAGCACTGAGGGCTGGAGCATGCTTTGCATACTCCACCCCTCTCACTGTGCACAGTGCGGGCACCAGTTCCCGCTCTTTCTGGGTCACGCCCACGGCTCCCTCCTCTCCTCAGGACGCCGGCAGCCATTCCTGTCAGCTCCTCGGACGCTGCAGAGGGGGACAAAGTCTGGGAGACCCAGGCAGGGACTCTGGTGGCCTCACAACCGCTTTAGGCGGGTGGTAAGCAGCACCTGTGGTGCTAGCCCCATTGTGCAGTAGTGTAACATTATATGTTTATGGTATATATGTTTTACACTGTATGGTGCACAGTTGATTTCTGGCTATATACCCTATTGTGTTACTCAGGGAAGATAATAGCATGGCGCCCACGAAAGGCAGGGGTGCCAAAACACAGGCTTATTATGTTGCCTGCGCCGCATGTACGACCCCGCTACCGGCAGGTTCCACTGACCCTCATTGTGTGCACTGTTCGGCCCCTGTGGCACTTACTCAGCCGGAGCCTTTGCTAAGAGGGGCCCAGGGGGAGCCACCTGCTAACACTGTTCAGGTGACAGGGACGGAGTTTGCAAAACTCTCTGAGACTATGGCTAAGATACTAGAAGCCTTGCAGTCCAGGCCGGTATCTCAGCACAGGGACTCTGTTGAATCTTTGTTCCCTGGCCCACCTCAGCTGGACCAACAATGTCCTCCCGGGGTATCTCATGGATCCCAGGCTGAGGGTTCTGACACAGACCCCAGCCCCAGACCGACTAAGCGAGCTCGCTTAGATTTTCCCTCGACATCATCATATTGTGCAGGGTCTCAGAGGGGGGAATCTCTGGTTGATGATGCGGAGACAGCTGATCAGGATTCTGACCCTGAGGCCGCTCTCAATCTTGATACTCCGGACGGGGACGCCATAGTGAACGACCTTATTGCGTCCATCAATCGTATGTTGGATACTTCTCCCTCAGCTCCTCCGGTGGAGGAGTCAGCTTCTCAGCAGGAGAAATTCCGTTTCAGGTTTCCCAAGCGTACACCGAGTATGTTTCTGGACCACTCTGATTTCAGAGAGGCAGTCCAGAATCACCATGCTTGTCCAGATAAGCGTTTTTCTAAGCGCCTTAAGGATACACGTTATCCTTTTCCCCCTGACGTGGTCAAAAGTTGGGCTCAGTGTCCCAAAGTGGATCCTCCAATCTCCAGACTGGCAGCTAGATCCATACTTGCAGTGGAAGATGGGGCTTCACTCAAAGATGCCACTGACAGGCAGATGGAACTCTGGTTGAAATCCATCTATGAAGCTATCGGCGCTTCTTTTGCCCCAGCGTTCGCAGCCGTATGGGCGCTACAAGCTATCTCAGCAAGTCAAGCGCAAATTGACGCAGCCACACGCACGTCCGCGCCACAGGTGGCGTCCATAACCACTCAGACGTCGGCATTTGCGTCTTACGCTATTAATGCTGTCCTGGTCTCTGTGAGCCGTATGGCGGTTGCAGCCGCCAATTCGGTGGTACTCCGCAGGGCCTTGTGGCTACGGGAATGGAAGGCAGATTCTGTTTCCAAAAAGCGCTTAACCAGTTTGCCAATTTCTGGCGACCGATTGTTTGGCGAGCGTTTGGATGAAATCATCAAACAATCCAAGGGAAAGGATACATCCTTACCCCAGCCCAAACCGAACATACCCCAACAGAGGAAGGGGCAGTCGAGGTTTCGGTCCTTTCGGGGCGCGGGCAGGTCCCAATTCTCCTCGTCCAAAAGGCCTCAGAAAGATCAAAGGAACTCTGACGCATGGCGGTCTAAGTCACGTCCTAAAAAGGCCAAAGCGGCTTCCTCATGACTTTCGGCCTCCTCACTCCGCATCTTCGGTCGGTGGCAGGCTCTCCCGCTTTTGCGACGCCTGGCTGCCACGGGTAAAAGACCGTTGGGTGAGAGACATTCTGTCTCACGGTTACAAGATAGAGTTCACTTCTCGTCCCCCGACTCGATTCTTCAGGTCATCCCCGCCTCCCGAGCGAGCCGAGGCTCTTCTGCAGGCGCTGGGCACTCTGAAGGCAGAAGGAGTGGTGGTCCCTGTTCCTCTTCAGCAACAGGGCCACGGTTTTTACTCCAACTTGTTTGTGGTCCCAAAGAAGGACGGGTCTTTCCGTCCTGTCCTGGACCTGAAACTTCTCAACAAACACGTAACGACCAGGCGGTTCTGGATGGAATCCCTCCGCTCCGTCATCGCCTCAATGTCCCAAGGAGATTTCCTTGCATCGATCGATATCAAAGATGCTTATCTCCACGTACCGATTGCTCCAGAGCACCAGCGCTTCTTGCGCTTCGCCATAGAAAACGAACACCTGCAGTTCGTGGCACTGCCGTTCGGCCTGGCAACAGCCCCACGGGTTTTCACCAAGGTTATGGCTACTGTAGTAGCGGTCCTCCACTCTCAGGGTCACTCGGTGATCCCTTACTTGGATGATCTCCTGATCAAGGCACCCTCTCAAGAGGCATGCCAACACAGCCTCGACGCTACCCTGGAGACTCTCCAGAGTTTCGGGTGGATCATCAATTTTCCAAAGTCAAATCTGACACCGGCCCAATCGCTCACATACCTTGGCATGGAGTTTCATACCCTCTCAGCGATAGTGAAGCTTCCGCTGATCAAGCAGCGGTCACTACAGACAGGGGTACAATCTCTCCTTCAAGGCCAGTCACACCCCTTGAGGCGCCTCATGCACTTCCTGGGGAAGATGGTGGCAGCAATGGAGGCAGTTCCTTTCGCGCAGTTTCACCTGCGTCCTCTTCAATGGGACATCCTACGCAAATGGGACAGGAAGCCGACGTCCCTCGACAGGAACGTCTCCCTCTCTCAGGCGACCAAAGCTTCCCTTCGGTGGTGGCTTCTTCCCACTTCATTATCGAAGGGGAAATCCTTCCTACCCCCATCCTGGGAGGTGGTCACGACGGACGCGAGTCTGTCAGGGTGGGGAGCGGTTTTTCTCCACCACAGGGCTCAGGGTACGTGGACCCAGCAAGAGTCCTCGCTTCAGATCAATGTTCTGGAAATACGGGCAGTGTATCTTGCCCTGAAAGCGTTTCAGCAGTGGCTGGAAGGCAAGCAGATCAGAATTCAGTCGGCCAATTCCACAGCGGTGGCATACATCAACCACCAAGGCGGCACACGCAGTCGGCAAGCCTTCCAGGAAGTCCGGCGGATTTTGATGTGGGTGGAAGCCACGGCCTCCACCATCTCTGCAGTTCACATTCCAGGCGTGGAAAACTGGGAAGCAGATTATCTCAGTCGCCAGGGCATGGACGCAGGGGAATGGTCCCTTCACCCGGACGTGTTTCAGGAGATCTGTTGCCGCTGGGGGGTGCCGGACGTCGACCTCATGGCGTCCCGGCACAACAACAAGGTACCGACGTTCATGGCACGGTCTCAAGATCCCAGAGCTCTGGCGGCAGACGCCTTAGTTCAGGATTGGTCGCAGTTTCAGCTACCTTATGTGTTTCCTCCGCTGGCACTGTTGCCCAGAGTGTTACGCAAGATCAGGGCCGACTGCCGCCGCGTCATCCTCGTCGCTCCAGACTGGCCGAGGCGGTCGTGGTACCCGGATCTGTGGCATCTCACGGTCGGCCAACCGTGGGCACTACCAGACCGACCAGACTTGCTATCTCAAGGGCCGTTTTTCCATCTGAATTCTGCGGCCCTCAACCTGACTGTGTGGCCATTGAGTCCTGGATCCTAGCGTCTTCAGGGTTATCTCAAGACGTCATTGCCACTATGAGACAGGCTAGGAAACCAACGTCCGCCAAGATCTATCACAGGACGTGGAAAATTTTCCTGTCGTGGTGCTCTGCTCAGGGTTTTTCTCCCTGGCCTTTTGCCTTGCCCACTTTTCTGTCCTTCCTTCAATCTGGACTGGAAAAGGGTTTGTCGCTCGGCTCCCTTAAGGGACAAGTCTCAGCGCTCTCTGTGTTTTTCCAGAAGCGCCTAGCCAGACTTCCACAGGTACGCACGTTCCTGCAGGGGGTTTGTCACATCGTTCCTCCTTACAAGCGGCCGTTAGAACCCTGGGATCTGAACAGGGTGCTGCTGGTTCTTCAGAAACCACCATTCGAGCCACTGAGAGATATTTCTCTCTCACGCCTTTCGCAGAAAGTGGTTTTTCTAGTAGCAGTCACTTCACTTCGGAGAGTGTCTGAGCTAGCAGCGCTGTCATGCAAAGCCCCTTTCCTGGTTTTTCACCAGGACAAGGTGGTTCTGCGTCCGGTTCCGGAATTTCTCCCTAAGGTGGTATCCCCCTTTCATCTCAATCAGGATATCTCCTTACCTTCTTTTTGTCCTCATCCAGTTCACCAATGTGAAAAGGATTTGCACTTGTTAGATCTGGTGAGAGCACTGAGACTCTACATTTCTCGTACGGCGCCCCTGCGCCGCTCGGATGCACTCTTTGTCCTTGTCGCTGGCCAGCGTAAAGGGTCACAGGCTTCCAAATCAACCTTGGCTCGGTGGATCAAGGAGCCAATTCTCGAAGCCTACCGTTCGGCTGGGCTTCCGGTTCCCTCAGGGCTGAAGGCCCATTCTACCAGAGCCGTGGGCGCGTCCTGGGCTTTGAGGCACCAGGCTATGGCTCAGCAGGTGTGTCAGGCGGCTACCTGGTCGAGCCTGCACACTTTCACGAAACACTATCAGGTGCATACCTATGCTTCGGCGGATGCCAGCCTAGGTAGACGAGTCCTTCAGGCGGCGGTTGCCCACCTGTAGGAAGAGGCCGTTTTACGGCTCTCTTAGGAGGTATTATTTTACCCACCCAGGGACTGCTTTTGGACGTCCCAATTGTCTGGGTCTCCCAATGGAGCGACAAAGAAGAAGGGAATTTTGTTTACTTACCGTAAATTCCTTTTCTTTGTCGCTCTATTGGGAGACCCAGACAATTGGGTTGTATAGGCTATGCCTCCGGAGGCCGCCCAAAGTACTACACTTAAAAGTGTTAAGCCCCTCCCCTTCTGCCTATACACCCCCCGTGCTCCCACGGGCTCCTCAGTTTTTTGCTTTGTGCGAAGGAGGTCAGACACGCACAGCACAGCTCCACAGATTGGTCAGCAGCAGCTGCTGACCAGGTCGGATGGAAGAAAAGTGGGCCCATATAGGGCCCCCAGCATGCTCCCTTCTCACCCCACTCTTGTCGGCAGTGTTGTTAAGGTTGAGGTATCCATTGCGGGTACGGAGGCTGGAGCCCACATGCTGCTTTCCTTCCCCATCCCCCTCAGGGCTCTGGGTGAAGTGGGATCCTATCGGTCTCCAGGCACTGAGACCGTGCTTCATCCACAACTCCTGTGGAGCCTGATGGATAGGAGCCGGGTACCGTTCAGGGACATGGCCCTGCTACGTGAAGGTACTCTGAATCCCTGTGGGGACCGCGCACGGCAACACCTCAGCTTTGCTGGGTGTGCTAGTGCACCGGGCCGCGGCGCTGACCGGGTTAAATGTGCCATTACACACTCAGCGTCGCTGAGTGTGTTTATATGTAGGGGCTACCGCGCTAACCGCCGCTGCCATGGGAAACTGCGGCGCGGCTGGGACTTGTAGTTCGCCGGGGACTTCGGCGTGTGCCGCGCTTTTACGGCAGCCACGCTTATACTCGAGTCCCCGGCTTGCTTGCGGCCTAGTTTTCCCTTTCTCCCGCCCTCAGCCCTGACAGGCAGGGGGAAGGGCGGGACGCTGCACGGAACGAGCAGCACTGAGGGCTGGAGTATGATTTGCATACTCCACCCCCCCTCACTGTGAACAGTGCGGGCACCAGTTCCCGCACTTTCTCGGCCACGCCCACGGCTCCCTCCTCTCGTCAGGACGCCGCAGCCATTCCTGTCAGCTCCTCCGACGCTGCAGAGAGGGACAAACCCTGGGAAACCCAGACACGGTCTCTGGTGGCCTCACAACCGTTTTAAAGCGGGTGGTAAGCAGCACCTGTTGGTGCTAGCCCCATGGTGCTGTAGTGTATTGCTACATTATTTGTTTATAGTATATACTCTACACTGTATGAGCACAGTTTATTCTGGCTATATACCCTATTGTGTTACACAGGGAAAACAATAGCATGGCGCCCACAAAAGGCAGGGGTGCCAAAACACAGGCTTATTATGCTGCCTGCGCCGCATGTATGACCCCACTACCGGCAGGTTCCACTGACCCTCATTGTGTGCACTGTTCGGCCCCTGTGGCACTTATTCAGCCAGAGCCTCTGCTAAGAGGGGCCCAGGGGGAGCCACCTGTTGACACTGTCCAGGTGACGAGAACTGAGTTTGCAAAACTTTCTGAGACTATGGCTAAGATACTAGAAGCCTTGCAATCCAGGCCGGTATCTCAGCAAAGGGACTCTGTTGAATCATTGTCCCCTGACCCCCCTCAGTTGGTCCAACAATGTCCTCCCGGGGTATCTCATACATCCCAGGCTGAGGGTTATGACTTAGACCCCAGCCCCAGACCGAATAAGCGGGCTCGCTTAGAATTTCCCTCGACATCATATTGTTCAGGGTCTCAGCGGGGGGAATCTCTGGTTGATGATGCGGAGACAGCTGATCAGGATTCTGATCCTGAGGGCGCTCTCAATCTTAATACTCCAGACGGGGACGCCATAGTGAACGATCTTATTGCGTCCATCAATCAAATGCTGGATATCTCTCCCTCAGCTCCTCCGGCGGAGGAGTCAGTGTCTCAGCAGGAGAAATTCCGTTTCAGGTTCCCCAAGCGTACACCGAGTATGTTTCTAGACCACTCTGATTTCAGAGAGGCAGTCCAGAATCACCATGCTTGTCCAGATAAGCGTTTTTCTAAGCGCCTTAAGGATACACGTTATCCTTTTCCCCCTGACGTGGTTAAAGGTTGGACTCAGTGTCCCAAAGTGGATCCTCCAATCTCCAGACTGGCGGCTAGATCCATACTTGCAGTGGAAGATGGGGCCTCGCTCAAAGATGCCACTGACAGGCAGATGGAGCTCTGGTTGAAATCCATCTATGAAGCTATCGGAGCTTCTTTTGCCCCAGCATTCGCAGCCGTATGGGCGCTACAAGCTATTTCAGCAGGTCAGGCGCAAATTGAAGCGGCCGCACCACAAGTGGCATCCATTACCACCCAGACCTCGGCAATTGCGTCTTACGCTATTAATGCTGTCCTGGACTATGCGAGCCGTACGGCGGTTGCGGCCGCCAATTCGGTGGTACTCCGCAGGGCCTTGTGGCTATGGGAATGGAAGGCAGATTCTGCTTCCAAAAAGCGCTTAACCAGTTTGTCAATTTCTAGCGACAGGCTGTTTGGCGAGCGTCTGGATGAAATCATCAAACAATCCAAGGGAAAGGATACATCCTTACCCCAGCCCAAACAGAACATACCCCAACAGAGGAGAGGGCAGTCGAGGTTTCGGTCCTTTCGGGGCGCGGGCAGGTCCCAATTCTCCTCGTCCAAAGGGTCTCAGAAGGAACAAAGGAACTCTGATGCATGGCGGTCTAAGTCACGTCCTAAAAAGACCACCGTAGGCGCCGCTAACAAAGCGGCTTCCTCATGACTTTCGACCTCCTCTAGTAGCATCCTCGGTCGGTGGCAGGCTCTCCCGCTTTTGCGACACCTGGCTGCCACAAATAAAAGACCGCTGGGTGAGAGACATTCTGTCTCACGGTTACAAGATAGAGTTCACCTCTCGTCCCCCGACTCGATTCTTCAGGTCATCCCCGCCTCCCGAGCGAGCCGAGGCTCTTCTGCAGGCGCTGGGCACTCTGAAGGGGGAAGGAGTGGTGGTCCCTGTTCCTCTTCAGCAACAGAGCCACGGTTTTTACTCCAACTTGTTTGTGGTCCCAAAGAAGGACGGGTCTTTCCGCCCGGTCCTGGACCTGAAACTGCTCAACAAACACGTAAAAACCCGACGGTTCAGGATGGAATCCCTCCGCTCCGTCATCGCCTCAATGTCCTAAGGAGATTTCCTGGCATCGATCGATATCAAAGATGCTTATCTCCACGTACCGATTGCTCCAGAGCACCAGCGCTTCTTGCGCTTCGCCATAGGAAACGAACACCTGCAATTTGTGGCACTGCCGTTCGGCCTGTCAACAGCCCCACGGGTTTTTACCAAGGTGATGGCTACTGTAGTAGCGCTCCTACACTCGCAGGGTCACTCGGTGATTCCGTATTTGGACGATCTGCTGATCAAGGCACCCTCTCAAGAGGCATGCCAACGCAGCATCGACGCTACCCTGGAGACTCTCCAGGGTTTCGGGTGGATCATCAATTTTCCAAAGTCAAATCTGACACCGGCCCAATCGCTGACATATCTTGGCATGGAGTTTCATACCCTCTCAGCGATAGTGAAGCTTCCGCTGATCAAGCAGCAGTCACTACAGAAAGGGGTACAATCTCTCCTTCAAGGCCAGTCACACCCCTTGAGGCGCCTCATGCACTTCCTGGGGAAGATGGTGGCAGCAATGGAGGCAGTCCCTTTCGCGCAGTTTCACCTGCGTCCCCTTCAATGGGACATCCTACGCAAATGGGACAGGAAGCCAACGTCCCTCGACAGGACCGTCTCCCTCTCTCAGGCGACCAAAGCTTCCCTTCGGTGGTGGCTCCTTCCCACTTCATTATCGAAGGGGAAATCCTTCCTACCCCCATCCTGGGAAGTAGTCACGACGGACGCGAGTCTGTCAGGGTGGGGAGCGGTTTTTCTCCACCACAGGGCTCAGGGTACGTGGACCCAGCAAGAGTCCTCGCTTCAGATCAATGTTCTGGAAATACGGGCAGTGTATCTTGCCCTGAAAGCGTTCCAGCAGTGGTTGAAGGGCAAGCAGATCCGAATTCAGTGGGACAACTCCACAGCGGTGGCATACATCAACCACCAAGGCGGCACACGCAGCCGGCAAGCCTTCCAGGAAGTCCGGCGGATTTTGTTGTGGGTGGAAGCCACGGCCTCCACCATATCCGCAGTTCACATCCCAGGCGTGGAAAACTGGGAAGCAGATTATCTCAGTCGCCAGGGCATGGACGCAGTGGAATGGTCCCTTCACCCGGACGTGTTTCAGGAGATCTGTTGCCGCTGGGGGGTGCCGGACGTCGACCTCATGGCGTCCCGGCACAACAACAAGGTACCAATGTTCATGGCACGGTCTCAAGATCCCAGAGCTCTGGCGGCAGACGCCTTAGTTCAGGATTGGTCGCAGTTTCAGCTCCCTTATGTGTTTCCTCCGCTGGCACTGTTGCCCAGAGTGTTACGCAAGATCAGGGCCGAATGCCGCCGCGTCATCCTCGTCGCTCCAGACTGGCCGAGGCGGTCGTGGTACCCGGATCTGTGGCATCTCACGGTCGGCCAACCGTGGGCACTACCAGACCGACCAGACTTGCTATCTCAAGGGCCGTTTTTCCATCTGAATTCTGCGGCCCTCAACCTGACTGTGTGGCCATTGAGTCCTGGATCCTAGCGTCTTCAGGGTTATCTCAAGACGTCATTGCCACTATGAGACAAGCTAGGAAACCAACGTCCGCTAAAATCTACCACAGGACGTGGAAAATTTTCCTGTCGTGGTGTTATGCTCAGGGTATTTCTCCCTGGCCCTTTGCCTTGCCCGCTTTTCTGTCCTTCCTTCAATCTGGACTGGAAAAGGGTTTGTCGCTCGGCTCTCTTAAGGGACAAGTCTCAGCGCTCTCTGTGTTTTTCCAGAAGCACCTAGCCAGACTTCCACAGGTACGCACGTTCCTGCAGGGGGTTTGTCACATCGTCCCTCCTTACAAGCGGCCGTTAGAACCCTGGGATCTGAACAGGCTGCTGATGGTTCTTCAGAAACCACCATTCGAGCCAATGAGAGATATTCCTCTCTCACGCCTTTCGCAGAAAGTGGTTTTTCTAGTAGCAGTCACTTCACTTCGGAGAGTGTCTGAGCTAGCAGTGCTTTCATGCAAAACCCCTTTCCTGGTGTTTCACCAGGACAAGGTGGTTCTACGTCCGGTTCCGGAATTTCTCCCTAAGGTGGTATCCCCCTTTCATCTCAATCAGGATATCTCCTTACCTTCTTTTTGTCCTCATCCAGTTCACCAATGTGAAAAGGATTTGCACTTGTTAGATCTGGTGAGAGCACTCAGAATCTACATTTCTCGTACGGCGCCCCTGCGCCGCTCGGATGCACTCTTTGTCCTTGTCGCTGGCCAGCGTAAAGGGTCACAGGCTTCCAAATCAACCCTGGCTCGGTGGATCAAGGAGCCAATTATCGAAGCTTACCGTTCGGCTGGGCTTCCGGTTCCCTCAGGGCTGAAGGCCCATTCTACCAGAGCCGTGGGCGCGTCCTGGGCTTTGAGGCACCAGGCTACGGCTCAGCAGGTGTGTCAGGCGGCTACCTGGTCGAGTCTGCACACTTTCACGAAGCACTATCAAGTGCATACCTATGCTTCGGCGGATGCCAGCCTAGGTAGACGAGTCCTTCAGGCGGCGGTTGCCCACCTGTAGGAAGAGGCCGTTTTACGGCTCTCTTACGAGGTATTATTTTACCCACCCAGGGACTGCTTTTGGACGTCCCAATTGTCTGGGTCTCCCAATAGAGCGACAAAGAAGAAGGGAATTTTGTTTACTTACCGTAAATTCCTTTTCTTCTAGCTCTAATTGGGAGACCCAGCACCCGCCCCTGTTTTTTTGTGTACACATGTTGTTCATGTTGAATGGTTTCAGTTCTCCGATATTCCTTCGGATTGAAGTTACTTTAAACCAGTTTATAATTCTTTTTCCTCCTTCTTGCTTTTGCACCAAAACTGAGGAGCCCGTGGGAGCACGGGGGGTGTATAGGCAGAAGGGGAGGGGCTTAACACTTTTAAGTGTAGTACTTTGTGCGGCCTCCGGAGGCATAGCCTATACAACCCAATTGTCTGGGTCTCCCAATTAGAGCTAGAAGAAAAGGAATTTACGGTAAGTAAACAAAATTCCCTTCTTCTTCTAGCTCCAATTGGGAGACCCAGCGCCCGCCCCTGTTTTTTTGTGTACACATGTTGTTCATGTTGAATGGTTTCAGTTCTCCGATATTCCTTCGGATTGAAGTTACTTTAAACCAGTTTATAATTCTTTTTCCTCCTTCTTGCTTTTGCACCAAAACTGAGGAGCCCGTGGGAGCACGGGGGGTGTATAGGCAGAAGGGGAGGGGCTTAACACTTTTAAGTGTAATACTTTGTGCGGCCTCCGGAGGCATAGCCTATACACCCAATTGTCTGGGTCTCCCAATTGGAGCTAGAAGAAAAGGAATTTACGGTAAGTAAACAAAATTCCCTTCTTTTCCTCCTTCTTGCTTTTGCACCAAAACTGAGGAGCCCGTGGGAGCACGGGGGGTGTATAGGCAGATGGGGAGGGGCTTTACACTTTTAGTGTAATACTTTGTGCGGCCTCCGGAGGCATAGCCTATACACCCAATTGTCTTGGTCTCCCAATTGGAGCTAGAAAAAAAGGAATTTACGGTAAGTAAACAAAATTCCCTTCTTTTGTGTGATACAGGATACATGCCATATAGCAGAATGGGGCCATATAGCAGCATGGGGCCATATAGCAGGATGGATGGGGGTATACAGCAGGATGGATGCGGAGTATATAGCAGGATAATGGCATATACCAGGATGGGGAGTATATAGCAGGATGGGGAGTATATAGCAGGATGGGGGGTATATAGCAGGATGGGGTACATATGCAAGGCAGGAGGATCATTACCAGGATGGGGTACCTTAGCAGATAATTTGGGGACATTACCCCCATAACAGTGTAGGCAGCAGATCCTTGCCCCATAACAGTGTGTCATGACCACATTTTTGTGCTTAAAATTTTATTTTCCTATTTTCCTCCTCTAAAACCAGGGTGCGTCTTAGTCCGGTGCGTCTTATAGTCCAAAAAAAATACGGTATATATTTGTGTAACCCACCCCCAAAAAAAAGTACACATTTAGTATTGCCCCATAATAACCCGATTTATAAAATTGTCACATTAGTTAACCCCTTTAGTCAACATGGTAAAAAAATAAATATGAATAAAACTGTCTTTCTTTGTCGCTCTATTGGGAGACCCAGACAATTGGGTGCATAACTTCTGCCTCCGGAGGCCACACAAAGTATTACACTTTAAAAAGTGTAACCCCTCCCCTCTGCCTATACACCCTCCCGTGGATCACGGGCTCCTCAGTTTTATGCTTTGTGTGGAAGGAGGCACACATCCACTCATGCATTCTCATATTAGTTATGTCGGTTGGAAGAAAAGAGGGCCCCCACGGGGCCCCCGGCATGTTCCCTTCTCACCCCACTATGTCGGCGGTGTTGTTAAGGTTGAGGTACCCATTGCGGGTACAGAGGCCGGAGCCTCATGCCGTCTCCTTCACCATCCCTTAGCGGCTCTGGGAGAAGTGGGATCCTGAATGGTCAGCCATTTGCTGGGACCGTGCTCCCTCCGCAGCCCCTGTGGGAATCTGCCGGACCGGAGTCTATTCAACCTCAGGGACCGGGCCCTGCAACTCTAAGGTACTCTGTGTCCCCATTGGGGAATATGCAGGAGCGCACCTTCTTCCCGGACGCTGCGGCAGCTGCTGCATTGAGAAGACCGGCGGACTTCCGCGCCGACCGTGCCTGCTTGTCGGGCGCGGTCTCAAATTTAGTCCCCGGCTTCATCGCGGCCTAGTCGCAAAAATCCCCCCCGGACCTGGTGGTTGGATGTGAGGGCCGGAGCATCCTGCATGTTTCCTCCCCCCTCACTGATCACTGTGGGGACCCCAGATTCCCGCACTTTCCTGGCGCCGCCCACGGCTCCACTCCTCCCCTGAGATCTCCGGCAGCCATTTTTTGGGCATTCTGCCGGTGGAGGATTCTCAGGAACAGCTCTGCAGCTCCAGGGGACCTAAAGCTGGGAATCTGGAGGCACACACTCCGCTTGTTAGCGGTCGGTAAGCCACACCGGTCACCCGGTGCTGGTCCCCCCTAGGGTGCCGGAATAGATACGTATTTATATATATATATTTCTGTTCGGTCGGGCTGTATACCCTGTTTTTGCCCATATACCCTCAGTGATCATTCTCCTAGGAGACAACAGCATGTCGTCCACAAGGAGCAAAGCTGTTAAGGTACAGGGGTTTTTTGCGGCCTGTACCTCTTGTGGGGCTATGTTACCTGCGGGTTCCACCTACCCTCACTGTGAGCAATGCTTGGCCCCTGTTTCACTTGCTCAGCCGGAGCCTCGGTCACTAGTGGACCCCTCGGCTCATGTAGACCCCCCTGCTCCCCCTGTCCAAGCGGCAGGGACAGAGTTCTCCTCTTTCTTTGTCGCTCCATTGGGAGACCCAGACAATTGGGTGTATAGGCTATGCCTCCGGAGGCCGCACAAAGTATTACACTTAAAAGTGTTAAGCCCCTCCCCTTCTGCCTATACACCCCCCGTGCTCCCACGGGCTCCTCAGTTTTTTGCTTTGTGCAAAGGAGGCAGACATGCACGCACAGCTCCACAGATTGGTCAGCAGCAGCTGCTGACTATATCGGATGGAAGAAAAGTGGGCCCATATAGGGCCCCCAGCATGCTCCCTTCTCACCCCACTCTTGTCGGCGGTGTAGTTAAGGTTGAGGTATCCATTGCGGGTACGGAGGCTGGAGCCCACATGCTGCTTTCCTTCCCCATCCCCCTCAGGGCTCTGGTGAAGTGGGATCCTATCGGTCTCCAGGCACTGAGACCGTGCTTCATCCACAACTCCTGGGAGACTGCTGGATAGGAGCCGGGTATCGTTCAGGGACATGGCCCTGCTACTTGGAGGTACTCTGTGTCCCCGTGGGGACCGCGCACAGCAACACTCCAGCATTGCTGGGTGTGCTAGTGCACCGGGGACCGCGGCGCTGACCGGGTTAATATGTGCCATTACACACTCAGCGCTGCTGAGTGTGTTTATGTATAGGGACTGCCGCACTAACCGCCGCTGCCAGGGAAACACTGCGGCACGGCTGGGACTTGTAGTGCGCCGGGGACTTTCGCGCCGGCCGCGTTTATTACTAGAGTCCCCGGCTTTTTGCGGCCTAGTTTCCTTTCCTCCCGCCCACAGCCCTGACAGGCAAGGGAAGGGCGGGACGCTGCACAGAACGAGCAGCACTGAGGGCTGGAGCATGCTTTGCATACTCCACTCCCCTCACTGTGCACAGTGCAGGCACCAGTTCCCGCTCTTTCTGAGCCACGCCCACGGCTCCCACCTCTCCTCAGGACGCCGGCAGCCATTCCTGTCAGCTCCTTGGACGCTACAGAGGGGGACAAAGTCTGGGAGACTCAGGCAGGGACTCTGGTGGCCTCACAACCGCTTTAAGCGGGTGGTAAGCAGCACCTGTGGTGCTAGCCCCATTGTGCAGTAGTGTAACATTATATGTTTATGGTATACATATTTTACACTGTATGGTGCACAGTTGATTTCTGGCTATATACCCTATTGTGTTACTCAGGGAAGATAATAGCATGGCGCCCACGAAAGGCAGGGGTGCCAAAACACAGGCTTATTATGCTGCCTGCGCCGCATGTATGACCCCGCTACCGGCAGGTTCCACTGACCCTCATTGTGTGCACTGTTCGGCCCCTGTGGCACTTACTCAGCTAGAGCCTCTGCTAAGGGGGGCCCAGGGGGAGCCACCTGCTGACACTGTTCAGGTGACGGGGACAGAGTTTGCAAAACTCTCTGAGACTATGGCTAAGATACTAGAAGCCTTGCAGTCCAGGCCGGTATCTCAGCACAGGGACTCTGTTGAATCTTTGTTCCCTGGCCCACCTCAGTTGGACCAACAATGTCCTACTGGGGTGTCTCATAGATCCCAGGCTGAGGGTTCTGACACAGACCCCGGCCCCAGACCGACTAAGCGAGCTCGCTTGACAATTCCCTTGACATCCTCATATTGTTCAGGGTCTCAGCGGGGGGAATCTCTAGTTGATGATGCGGACACAGCTGATCAGGATTCTGATCCTGAGGCCGCTCTCAATCTTGATACTCCGGACGGGGACGCCATAGTGAACGACCTTATTGCGTCCATCAATCGTATGTTGGATATTTCTCCCTCAGCTCCTCCGGTGGAGGAGTCAGCTTCACAGCAGGAGAAATTCCGTTTCAGGTTTCCCAAGCGTACACCGAGTATGTTTCTGGACCACTCTGATTTCAGAGAGGCAGTCCAGAATCACCATGCTTGTCCAGATAAGCATTTTTCTAAGCGCCTTAAGGATACACATTATCCCTTTCCCCCTGACGTGGTCAAAAGTTGGGCTCAGTGTCCCAAAGTGGATCCTCCAATCTCCAGACTGGCAGCTAGATCCATACTTGCAGTGGAAGACGGGGCTTCACTCAAAGATGCCACTGACAGGCAGATGGAGCTCTGGTTGAAATCCATCTATGAAGCTATCGGCGCTTCTTTTGCCCCAGCATTCGCAGCCGTATGGGCGCTGCAAGCTATCTCAGCAGGTCAAGCGCAAATCGACGCAGCCACACGCACGTCCGCGCCACAGGTGGCGTCCATAACCACACAGACTTCGGCATTTGCGTCTTACGCTATTAATGCTGTTCTGGACTCTGCGAGCCGTACGGCGGTTGCAGCCGCCAATTCGGTGGTACTCCGCAGGGCCTTGTGGCTACGGGAATGGAAGGCAGATTCTGTTTCCAAAAAGCGCTTAACCAGTTTGCCAATTTCTGCCAACCGATTGTTTGGCGAGCGTTTGGATGAAATCATCAAACAATCCAAGGGAAAGGATACATCCTTACCCCAGCCCAAACCGAAAATACCCCAACAGAGGAGGGGGCAGTCGAGTTTTCGGTCCTTTCGGGGCGCGGGCAGGTCCCAATTCTCCTCGTCCACAAGGCCTCAGAAAGATCAAAGGAACTCTGATGCATGGCGGTCTAAGTCACGTCCTAAAAAGGCCACCGGAGGTGCCGCTACCAAAGCGGCTTCCTCATGACTTTCGGCCTCCCCACTCCGCATCTTCGGTCGGTGGCAGGCTCTCCCGCTTTTGCGACACCTGGCTGCCACGGGTAAAAGACCGTTGGGTGAGAGACATTCTGTCTCACGGTTACAAGATAGAGTTCACCTCTCGTCCCCCGACTCGATTCTTCAGGTCATCCCCGCCTCCCGAGCGAGCCGAGGCTCTTCTGCAGGCGCTGGGCACTCTGAAGGCAGAAGGAGTGGTGGTCCCTGTTCCTATTCAGCAACAGGGTCACGGTTTTTACTCCAACTTGTTTGTGGTCCCAAAGAAGGACGGGTCTTTCCGTCCTGTCCTGGACCTGAAACTTCTCAACAAACACGTAAAGACCAGGCGGTTCCGGATGGAATCCCTCCGCTCCGTCATCGCCTCAATGTCCCAAGGAGATTTCCTTGCATCGATCGATATCAAGGATGCATATCTCCACGTACCGATTGCTCCAGAGCACCAGCGCTTCTTGCGCTTCGCCATAGAAAACGAACACCTGCAGTTCGTGGCACTGCCGTTCGGCCTGGCAACAGCCCCCTGGGTTTTCACCAAGGTGATGGCTACTGTAGTAGCGGTCCTCCACTCTCAGGGTCACTCGGTGATCCCGTACTTGGACGATCTGTTGATCAAGGCACCCTCTCTAGAGGCATGCCAACACAGCCTCGACGCTACCCTGGAGACTCTCCAGAGTTTCGGGTGGATCATCAATTTTCCAAAGTCAAATCTGACACCGGCCCAATCGCTGACATATCTTGGCATGGAGTTTCATACCCTCTCAGCGATAGTGAAGCTTCCACTGATCAAGCAGCGGTCACTACAGACAGGGGTACAATCTCTCCTTCAAGGCCAGTCACACCCCTTGAGGCGCCTCATGCACTTCCTGGGGAAGATGGTGGCAGCAATGGAGGCAGTTCCGTTCGCGCAGTTTCACCTGCGTCCACTTCAATGGGACATCCTACGCAAATGGGACAGGAAGCCGACGTCCCTCGACAGGAACGTCTCCCTCTCTCAGGCGACCAAAGCTTCCCTTCGGTGGTGGCTTCTTCCCACTTCATTATCGAAGGGGAAATCCTTCCTACCCCCATCCTGGGAGGTGGTCACGACGGACGCGAGTCTGTCAGGGTGGGGAGCGGTTTTTCTCCACCACAGGGCTCAGGGTACGTGGACCCAGCAAGAGTCCTCGCTTCAGATCAATGTTCTGGAAATACGGGCAGTGTATCTTGCCCTGAAGGCGTTCCAGCAGTGGCTGGAAGGCAAGCAGATCAGAATTCAGTCGGACAATTCCACAGCGGTGGCATACATCAATCACCAAGGCGGCACACGCAGTCGGCAAGCCTTCCAGGAAGTCCGGCGGATTTTGATGTGGGTGGAAGCCACGGCCTCCACCATCTCTGCAGTTCACATTCCAGGCGTGGAAAACTGGGAAGCAGACTATCTCAGTCGCCAGGGCATGGACGCAGGGGAATGGTCCCTTCACCCGGACGTGTTTCAGGAGATCTGTTGCCGCTGGGGGGTGCCGGACGTCGACCTCATGGCGTCCCGGCACAACAAGAAGGTACCGGTGTTCATGGCACGGTCTCTAGATCCCAGAGCTCTGGCGGCAGACGCCTTAGTTCAGGATTGGTCGCAGTTTCAGCTCCCTTATGTGTTTCCTCCGCTGGCACTGTTGCCCAGAGTGTTACGCAAGATCAGGGCCGACTGCCGCCGCGTCATCCTCGTCGCTCCAGACTGGCCGAGGCGGTCGTGGTACCCGGATCTGTGGCATCTCACGGTCGGCCAACCGTGGGCACTACCAGACCGACCAGACTTGCTATCTCAAGGGCCGTTTTTCCATCTGAATTCTGCGGCCCTCAACCTGACTGTGTGGCCATTGAGTCCTGGATCCTAGCGTCTTCAGGGTTATCTCAAGACGTCATTGCCACTATGAGACAGGCTAGGAAACCAACGTCCGCCAAGATCTACCACAGGACGTGGAAAATTTTCCTGTCATGGTGCTCTGCTCAGGGTTTTTCTCCCTGGCCTTTTGCCTTGCCCACTTTTCTGTCCTTCCTTCCGGCTCCCTTAAGGGACAAGTCTCAGCGCTCTCTGTGTTTTTCCAGAAGCGCCTAGCCAGACTTCCACAGGTACGCACGTTCCTGCAGGGGGTTTGTCACATCGTTCCTCCTTACAAGCGGCCGTTAGAACCCTGGGATCTGAACAGGGTGCTGCTGGTTCTTCAGAAACCACCATTCGAGCCAATGAGAGATATTTCTCTCTCACGCCTTTCGCAGAAAGTGGTTTTTCTAGTAGCAGTCACTTCACTTCGGAGAGTGTCTGAGCTAGCAGCGCTGTCATGCAAAGCCCCTTTCCTGGTTTTTCACCAGGACAAGGTGGTTCTGCGTCCGGTTCCGGAATTTCTCCCTAAGGTGGTATCCCCCTTTCATCTCAATCAGGATATCTCCTTACCTTCTTTTTGTCCTCATCCAGTTCACCAATGTGAAAAGGATTTGCACTTGTTAGATCTGGTGAGAGCACTCAGACTCTACATTTCTCGTACGGCGCCCCTGCGCCGCTCGGATGCACTCTTTGTCCTTGTCGCTGGCCAGCGTAAAGGGTCACAGGCTTCCAAATCAACCTTGGCTCGGTGGATCAAGGAGCCAATTCTCGAAGCCTACCGTTCGGCTGGGCTTCCGGTTCCCTCAGGGCTGAAGGCCCATTCTACCAGAGCCGTGGGCGCGTCCTGGGCTTTGAGGCACCAGGCTACGGCTCAGCAGGTGTGTCAGGCGGCTACCTGGTCGAGCCTGCACACTTTCACAAAACACTATCAGGTGCATACCTATGCTTCGGCGGATGCCAGCCTAGGTAGACGAGTCCTTCAGGCGGCGGTTGCCCACCTGTAGGAAGAGGCCGTTTTACGGCTCTCTTACAAGGTATTATTTTACCCACCCAGGGACTGCTTTTGGACGTCCCAATTGTCTGGGTCTCCCAATGGAGCGACAAAGAAGAAGGGAATTTTGTTTACTTACCGTAAATTCCTTTTCTTCTAGCTCCAATTGGGAGACCCAGCGCCCGCCCCTGTTTTTTTGTGTACACATGTTGTTCATGTTGAATGGTTTCAGTTCTCCGATATTCCTTCGGATTGAAGTTACTTTAAACCAGTTTTTAATTCTTTTTCCTCCTTCTTGCTTTTGCACCAAAACTGAGGAGCCCGTGGGAGCACGGGGGGTGTATAGGCAGAAGGGGAGGGGCTTAACACTTTTAAGTGTAATACTTTGTGCGGCCTCCGGAGGCATAGCCTATACACCCAATTGTCTGGGTCTCCCAATTGGAGCTAGAAGAAAAGGAATTTACGGTAAGTAAACAAAATTCCCTTCTTTGCTGAGAAACTCTCTGAGTCACTTTCACAATCCATGGCTCAGTCTATGGACAAATGGTCTGCCAAGCTGCTAGAAGCTTTGCAGTCCAGACCGGTCCTTACACAGGCCCCGGCCCCTGTGGGATCGTCACCTCCAGGCCCCTCTCGGTCTGAGCCGCAGCGCGCTCCCAGGTTGGGTCCTAGGTCCCACGCGGAGGACTCCTGCCAGGACCACAGTCCTAGACAGGCTAAGCGGGCTCGCTGGGAATCTTCCCCGACTTCTTCACGCTGCTCGGGTTCCCAGCTTGAGGACTCTCTGGAGGACGAGGCGGACGTCGCAGCTCAGGGTTCTGACCCTGACGTCGCCCTTAACCTTGATACACCTGAGGGGGACGCATTAGTGAATGATCTTATCTCGTCCATCAACCAGGTGTTGGATCTCTCTCCCCCGCCTCCTACTGTGGAGGAGTCGGCGTCTCAGCAGGAGAAATACCAGTTTCGGTTCTCCAAACGTACACGTAGTGCGTTCTTCGATCACTCTAACTTCAGAGACGCTGTCCAGAAGCCCAGAGCGGTTCCAGACAAGCGCTTTACTAAGCGCCTCACTGACACGCGTTACCCCTTCCCCGCTGAAGTCGTTAAGGGGTGGGCTCAATGCCCAAGGTGGATCCTCCAGTCTCTAGATTGGCGGCTAGATCTGTGGTATCGGTGGCAGATGGCTCATCGCTAAAGGATGCCACTGACAGGCAGATAGAGCTCCTGGTGAAGTCCATCTTTGAGGCCACGGGCGCGTCTTTTGCCCCGGCCTTTGCAGCCGTGTGGGCACTCCAAGCTATCTCGGCTTGTCTGACTGAGATTAATGCTGTCACACGTAATTCTGCTCCGCAAGTTGCGTCTTTGACTTCTCAAGCGTCAGTTTTTTCTTCCTACGCCATGAACGCAGTCCTAGACTCGGCTAGCCGTACAGCTGTGGCATCCGCTAACTCTGTGGCAGTCCGAAGGGCCATGTAGCTGCGCGAATGGAAGGCAGACTCGGCCTCCAAAAGGTTCTTAACCGGTTTGCCGTTTTCTGGCGAACGCTTGTTTGGCGAACGATTGGATGAGATTATTAAGGAATCCAAGGGAAAGGACTCCTCCTTACCCCAGTCCAGACCTAAGAGACCTCAACAACGGAAAATACTATCGAGGTTTCGGTCCTTTCGTCCCTCCGCCAAGCCCCAATCCTCTTCGTCCAGCAGGCAGGAGAAAGGCCAGAGGAACTCCTATGCGTGGCGGTCCAAGTCACGCCCCCAAAAGGCCGCAGGAGGCACTGCCTCCAAGGCGGCCTCCTCATGACTCTCGGCATCCCCTAACCGCATCCTCGGTCGGTGGCAGGCTCTCCCGCTTTGGCGACGCCTGGTGGCCACATGTTCAAGACCGATGGGTGAGAGACATTCTGTCTCACGGTTACAGGATAGAGTTCAGCTCCCGTCCTGCGGCTCGTTTCTTCAGAACCTCTCCGCCCCCCGCTCAGGCCGACGCACTTTTTCAGGCGGTGGATGCTCTGAAGACAGAAGGAGTTGTGACCCCCGTTCCCCTTCAGGAACGTGGTTGCGGCTTTTACTCCAACTTGTTCGTGGTGCCAAAAAAGGACGGATCATTCCGTCCCGTTCTGGACCTCAAACTGCTCAACAGACACGTGAGAACCAGAAGGTTTCGGATGGAATCTCTCCGCTCGGTCATCGCCTCGATGTCACAAGGAGACTTCCTAGCATCGATCGACATCAAAGATGCTTATCTCCACGTGCCGATCGCACCCGAACATCAATGCTTCTTGCGTTTCGCCATCAGGGACGAACACCTTCAGTTCGTGGCATTGCCTGGCGACAGCCCCACGGGTTTTCACCAAAGTCATGGCATCCGTCGTGGCGGTCCTACACTCTCAGGGCCACTTGGTGATTCCCTACCTAGACGATCTCCTAGTCAGGGCCCCTTCTCGGGTGGCGTGTCAACACAGCCTTACAGTCGCTCTGACGACTCTCCAGCAGTTCGGGTGGATCATCAACTTCCAAAAATCCAAGTTGACACCGACCCAATCACTGACTTACCTCGGGATGGAGTTTCATACACAGTCAGCGGTAGTCAAGCTACCGCGAGACAAACAGCTTTCTCTGCAGGCAGGGGTGCAATCACTTCTTCGGAGTCAGTCACACCCCTTAAGGTGCCTCATGCACTTCCTGGGGAAGATGGTGGCAGCGATGGAGGCAGTGCCGTTCGCGCAATTCCATCTACGGCAGCTCCAATGGGACATTCTCCGCAAATGGGACAGGAGGTCGGCTTCCCTCGACAGGAACGTCTCTCTTTCCCTTGCAACCAAGACGTCACTTCAGTGGTGGCTCCTTCCCAACTCTCTATCACAGGGAAAATCCTTCCTACCCCCAACCTGGGCTGTGGTCACCACGGACGCAAGCCTGTCAGGGTGGGGAGCGGTTTTTCTCCACCACAGGGCTCAGGGAACCTGGACTCCGATAGAGTCTTCCCTTCAGATCAATATTCTGGAAATAAGGGCAGTGTATCTAGCCCTATTGGCTTTTCAGCGGTGGCTGGAGGGCAGGCAGATCCGTATCCAGTCAGACAACGCCACTGCCGTCGCATACATCAATCACCAAGGCGGCACTCGCAGTCGTCAAGCCTTCCAGGAAGTCCGGCGGATTCTGCAGTGGGTGGAAGCCACAGCCTCCACCATCTCCGCAGTTCACATCCCGGGCGTAGAAAACTGGGAAGCAGATTTTCTCAGTCGTCAGGGCATGGATGCGGGGGAATGGTCTCTGCACCCAGAAGTGTTTCGAGAGATCTGTCGCCGCTGGGGAACGCCGGACGTCGATCTCATGGCGTCACGGCACAACAACAAAGTCCCGGCATTCATGGCACGGTCTCAGGATCACAGAGCTCTGGCGGCGGACGCGTTAGTTCAGGACTGGTCGCAGTTCCAACTGCCTTATGTGTTTCCTCCTCTGGTGATGCTGCCCAGAGTGTTACGCAAGATCAGGTCCGACTGCCGTCGCGCCATTCTCGTCGCTCCAGACTGGCCGAGGCGGTCGTGGTACCCGGATCTGTGGCATCTCACGGTGGGTCAGCCGTGGGCGCTTCCAGACCGCCCAGACTTGCTGTCACAAGGGCCATTTTTCCATCTGAATTCTGTGGCCCTCAACCTGACTGTGTGGCCATTGAGTCCTGGCTCCTAGCGTCTTCAGGGTTATCTCAGGATGTCATTGCCACCATGAGACAAGCCAGGAAGCCAACGTCTGCCAAGATCTATTACAGGTCTTGGCAAATCTTCTTATCCTGGTGCTCTGATAACGGTTTCTCTCCATGGCCGTTTGCCTTACCCACTTTTCTTTCATTCCTCCAATCCGGAATGGACAAGGGGTTGTCACTCGGCTCTCTCAAGGGCCAAGTATCGGCGCTCTTTGTATTTTTTCAAAAGCGTCTAGCCAGGCTTCCGCAGGTCCGCACGTTCCTGCAGGGAGTTTGCCACATAGTCCCACCTTACAAGCGTCCGCTGGAACCCTGGAATCTTAACAGGGTGCTAACAGCTCTTCAGAAACCACCTTTCGAGCCACTGCGGGATGTCTCTTTATCACGTCTTTCGCAAAAGGTGGCCTTTCTAGTGGCAATTACATCACTCCGGAGAGTGTCTGAGCTTGCAGCGCTGTCATGCAAAGCCCCCTTCTTGGTGTTTCACCAGGATAAGGTGGTTCTGCGTCCGGTTCCGGAATTTCTCCCTAAGGTGGTATCTACTTTTCATTTCAATCAGGATATCTCCTTACCTTCATTTTGCCCTAATCCAATTCACCAATGTGAAAAGGATTTGCACTCTTTGGATCTGGTGAGAGCACTCCGGCTCTACGTGTCTCGCACGGCGCCCCTGCGTCGTTCAGATGCGCTCTTTGTCCTTGTCGCTGGCCAGCGTAAGGGTTCGCAGGCTTCCAAGTCAACCTTGGCTCGGTGGATCAAGGAACCGATTCTTGAAGCCTACCGTTCTTCTGGGCTTCCGCTTCCTTCAGGGCTGAAAGCCCATTCTACCAGAGCCGTGGGTGCGTCCTGGGCATTGCGGCACAGGGCTACGGCTCAGCAGGTGTGTCAGGCAGCGACGTGGTCTAGTCTGCACACTTTCACGAAGCACTATCAAGTGCATACCTATGCTTCGGCAGACGCCAGTCTAGGTAGGCGAGTCCTTCAGGCGGCGGTTGCCCACCTGTAAGAGGAGGGCCGTTCGGCTCTTTTTATTGAGGTATTCTTTTACCCACCCAGGGACTGCTTTGGACGTCCCAATTGTCTGGGTCTCCCAATGGAGCGACAAAGAAGAAGGGAATTTTGTTTACTTACCGTAAATTCCTTTTCTTCTAGCTCCTATTGGGAGACCCAGCACCCGCCCCTGTTCCCTTCGGGCTGGTTGTTCTTTTGTGTACACATGTTGTTCATGTTGAATTGTTCTTTTGGTTCATGGTTCAGTTCTCCGAACATCCTTCGGATTGAATTTACCCTAGACCAATTTATAAGTTTTCTCCTTCCTGCTTTTTCACCAAAACTGAGGAGCCCGTGATCCACGGGAGGGTGTATAGGCAGAGGGGAGGGGTTACACTTTTTAAAGTGTAATACTTTGTGTGGCCTCCGGAGGCAGAAGCTATACACCCAATTGTCTGGGTCTCCCAATAGCAGCTAGAAGAAAAGGAATTTACGGTAAGTAAACAAAATTGCCTTCTTTCATCATACAGCTGACAAGAAAAGCGTCATAATACGGGACCAAAAATTCATATATAACTAAAACTGGTACCGCTGAAAACATCATCTTGTTCTGCAAAAACAAGTTACTATACAGCTCCATGAAAAATAAAAAGTTGTAGCTCTGAGAGTACAGTAATGCAAACACTGTTTGTATTTTTTTTATAAAATAGTTTTTATGGTGTAAAAGCAGCAAAACAAAAAAAATAAAAACCTATATTAATGTGGTATTGCTGTAATCGTACTAACCTGAACAATAAAGCTGGGCACAATGTATGTGTGCTACAATGTACTGGGCACAACAAGGACTTATTTGCAATTTTTAATTCTGCAACAGTCACTGTGTTTGACACCATGAGTGTTTTCTAGAGACTAAATCGTCTTATGGGGTTTTCTGACATGGCACCCGCAAACTGTTCCAACTAAATCTGCACTCCAATATGGTGCTCCTTCCGTTCTTCACTTTGTACTGTGCCTCAAAATAGTTTTTGACCACAAATGGGGTACTGGCCTAGTCAGGAAAAATTACACAACAAATTGTAAGGTTTATTAACTCCTGTTACCCTAGTGAATTTGAAAAATTTGGCTTTAATGCAACAATTTTATGGTTCAAACTGTATTTTTTCCTTTTCACAGCTCAACATTATAAAACTCTGTGAAGCCCCCTAGGATTCCAGGTGCTCACCAACCACCAACCATCTAGATAAATTTGTTTAGGAATCTAGTCTCTAAAATGAGGTCACTTGTGGGGAGCTCCACTGTTTAAGCACATCAGGGGCTCTCCAAATACGACATGGCGTCCCTAATGATTCCAGCCAACTGTGCAGTCAAATAGCGATTTAAATCGCGCTGTCACATTTTCACAGTGCGATCTAAGTGGCAAGCAGGCGTGGGGGGTTTGAGGATCCACCCGCGCCTGTTAGCCGCACATGTCAGCTGATCAAATCAGCAACCGGCGGTGATTACTGCGACACAACCAATGGCGTACCAGTACGTCATGAGTCATGAAGGGGTTAAATAGAATCTGTCATTAGGATTTTATACCTCAAACTAATGAAAGGTATATACACATGCTTTGCTTGCCTTCCTTGTAGAAATCCATTTGGCCATTTTAGAGAAATCCATAGTTTATATTCTATGCTAATGAGTAAGAAGGGCAGTGGGGTGGACCGTGCACTTGCAAAAAAATTTGTGTACTGATGAGAATGAGGATCACAAAATTGTCAGTGTGTGCAAATTTGCAAATATGTGTATGTAATGTGTAAATGACCATGTATTTTTATTATTGTGCTCAAATGGAACCGGTTACTAGATTTTGGCCTTCTAAACTAAAACTAGCACCTTAACCCCTTCATGACCTAGAATGTAACAGTATGTCCTAAATCGTGAAGGGGCAATCCCCGCACTTGTCTGCCGCTTTAAACAGCAGACAAGTGTACCTCGCAGACGCGGATCAATCCGTGATCCACCTGTGCCTGTTTACCCTTTAAATCACACTGTCAAAATTTGCAATTTTAAATGGCCACGGCAGGAAAATCACTTTTCCCCCACCGCCATTGGAGGCCCTGTGACGCGATCATGGGGAGCAGATGGTTGCCATGGTATCTATGGGTCATGCGATGACTCCTGTTGCTATCATGACTTAGTTGCCGTTACAGCCGACAGAGCGCCGGCTGTAACAAGAGCGCAACATTTCTGCTGATCAGAACAGTGCTCCTCTGACCAGCAGAAATTAATGAGCATTCAGACTGCTGATCCTTTAAGTCCCCAAGGTGGAGACTAGTAAAACAAAATAAAAGTAAAAAAAGTTTTAAGAAAAAAAACAAACTCTAAAAGTGCAAATTACTACACATTTACCTCATTGAAAATGAAAGGGTTAAAAAATAAAAAAATATACACATTTGGTAGCGCCGCGTTCAGAAATGCCTGATGTATGAATCTTTAAAATCAATTGATCTGAGCGGTAAATGGCGTAGTGACAATTCCAATCGTCAAAATTACGTTTTTTGGTTGTCGCAAATTTTGTGCAAAATGCAATAATGGGTGATCAAAATGCAGTTTCTGCGCAAAAATAGTACCATAAAAAATGTCAACTTGTGACGCAAACAATAAGCCATCACTTAGCCTCATATCCCAAAAAATGAGAACACTACGGGTTGCGGAAAATGGCACAAAAAGTCCACCACTTTTTTGGATTTTGCCTGCCTACGTGGATGGCGTTCGAGGCTTCATTCATGTTAATCAGCACGGAAGTAGTGCTAAAAGAGGGACAGGAGGGGCAGATTAGAATGCTCATTGGACCGGACAATTTACATATAGGGCAGGTAATTTTATAAATGTGTTTTTGGGGGCAACGGGTGGGTGGAACAGGGGGTGACATTTACCTTTATAGAACGGGCGCTGCTTAAGGTTCTAGTTTTAGTTTAGAAGGCCAAAATTGGGGTGGGGGGATAAACATCTGAGTGAGCCCCTAACCAGGTAACTCTGATTACCCCTACGGTGGCGTAGCCTAATCATAGATATAGCGGAACCTTAACAGATGACTGGGCTGATACTAAAAATTACTATACATAAATGAACACTGATATTACCGCCATATGGTGACTGTATAGTTGTACATACCAGTCCTGCAAAACATAACAGATTACAGTACAGTTATACATGGTGACATACAGATTACGTTCTTTCTGATGGAGTTGTTCCCTTTTCCCATCTTTTTCATCTGATCCAGACACAGGAACTCATCTGGAGAGATTACAAAAAAAAAACACATTTTGACTTTTCACATTTCCAGACACAGGAACTCATCTGGAGAGATTACAAAAAAAACACATTTTGACTTTTCACATTTCCAGCACTGTCCCCATCTAATTTTAATCTGCACAAACGCCTCATCTTGCTTACACCCCAATATTTGAGTGGCTGCTGTCAAATGTGTCCCTATTACTGATCCTCTTAGCACCCCACATAATGTCCACCACTTACAAAGTATAATGCCTCCATTGTGCCCTTGTTGTAGCTGTTCTGTTTTGTCACAAGTCAGCTTATGGGATCACCAGTGAGGTCCTGTTGACATAGGCCTCTTCTGGCCTAATCAAGATCGAGCGCTCAGAGAAAAGACCTGCATTCATGTGAGCATGATCAGTTTTCTGTTTATTCAGCCAAGCTACAGTTTATTTATACCATTTACAGATCAATGTGATATTGCAAAAAAGGCTTCTAGCTGGACTTTACAAGTTGCTCATATGACCTTTAAGTTTTATGAAAACAAAAATGTAGAGTCATGCATATGAGATAACAAGAAGATAAGAAGAACATTTAGCAGACAATAATAATCCTTGAGCTTGTCTCTCATCCCGAAGGCTCCATAATGACTATGAACTACCACCAGATATACTTACTAATGGAACAATAAAATATCTTTAATAAAGAAATAGAGAAACTATTAACCCTTCTATATCAATTTCCCCCTTTTGTAAATGGTATAACCTTCACTACAGGGTCAGTAGGCATCCAAACAGGAGCTGCTGGCTCATGGGCCTAGTACCCATGAGGGGTCTTACTACCATTTCACCCATCCACCCTCAGTGTGGACACCTACTCCCCCTCAGCAGAGGCCATTTGGGGTCCGTAGTAAACTACAGAGGGTTCAAAACTGGGACTCTTAGCACATACATTATTCAGTAGTTTAGGTAATGCATATATCAATGCTTTTACAGCTATATAAAGCAATAGACAGAACAACAATATTTGCATGCAGGTTTGTATAATGCCAGAAACCCAACCTGCTAAACCCTTAAACCAATTGGCTGGATTCATAAAAGAAAATGTATTTCCCCACCAGGAGTCCTTGTTGGCATCGTGCTCTTTTAACCATTTATCCCTAAGTTCACTTGTTTTCTGTTTATCTGCTCTAACCTGGAGGTTGCCTGCAGGGTCAATGTAATGGCAACAGGCAGGACCAATTATTTGACACATTCCGCCGTCTTTTGCTGTCACAAAGTCTAGCACTATAGTATGCTGGTTAGTGACTACAATTAATTGTTTTTGTATAGCATTGGTAGCATTAAGAATCTCAAGAACCCGAAAAAGTTGATCATCCAGGTAGTCAGTGGACTCTACTAGCTTGTCCCACATTTGTATTAAGAAAGGGTGTATGAAAATAGCACTAAATACCTTATTTGCTTTTCCCAATTCTACTACATAAGGCCTACCATTTGGCCGGGGTGTATTATCTGCTGCTCGTTTATACAAGGTATGAATTGGGACAGCTGCTACATGTACTTTACTATGAGGAACTATGAAAGTGGCTGGTGTTAGTCTGGCAAGTGTGCAAACGCCTCTCATGTCAGGGCTCACCCACTTGTGAGCACGATTCCCACAAACCAAAAACACTCCCTCTGGGAAAATACAAAAGTGAGTTTGACTTTGTACACAATAAAGCAGATTCAGAAGCCCCTTCTTGACTTTATGAGCACACCACGTATTGTTCATTTGTTTTCCAGTCATACCCGAGATACAGCTACCCCGCTCCCTCCTAAAAGTCCGTCTAATAAATGATGATGTACAGCCCTCAATACCCTTCTGATATACTATTTCATTGTCCTTTGTTAAGTCATGTGTATGTATATAGAAACAGTTATTGTCTTTTCCACAATTTCCAACACCATTGTATTGAAGACTGAACCATAATCCATCATGGGGAATGGGGCCCGAATGAGGAATCTTAGTCTTTATTTTGGCAATTATGCCCTTGTCTGAATCGTATTCCATCCACCACTAGTATCCATCGGGCCGTGTGATATTTAGCTGGAACCAGGGTTTAGTGACCCATCCAACTATAGTCAATATAGCAGATACATCACAAGGTACATCTTTTCCCAAAAATCTAGATTGAGTCCAGGTTTCATTGTGTATACAGTCTGGTACCAATACCTCCTGTGATTCCAGAGGTAAGGCTAAATAAGGCATAGTCTTTGAAGAAATAGGACTGTGCGTGCAGATCCAACAGTCTTTTGGTTTTTCTCCTTCCATGTCCTCAGTAAGAGAAATATGGTGGCGAATGAGTTTATTATCCAAGTCCGTATTTAAAAGTTCGCTCAGTGTCTTTGTTTGATGCAGCAACCCTGCTACACCTAGCAGGATAATTAGCAAAACTGTCATTCTGCTGGTGGAGTGACCTTTTTGCAGTGACTGGCGTGGATCCAGGTGGGTTTTCCCTCAAGTTTCACTGAGGTGGATGTGGTGAGCTGGAATTGGAATGGGCCATCAAAGCGTGGATCTAGGCTCCTTCTCACGTGTCTGCGCACGACCACCCAATCACCTGGATTCAGCTGATGCACATCTACACTTGCATTGGGATCTGGAATGGATGAAAAGACATGTTTATGCACCACATTAAGTCTTTCCTGTAAGGCCTGGACGTAGGCTGTCATAGTGCCGTGTTGCATCTGTAACACTTGTGGAAAGTACAGACCTGTTTTTGGGGCACTACCAAACAAGACTTCAAAAGGAGACAAGCCTGTCTTTCTATTTGGAGTGTGTCTGACTGAAAAGAGTGCCAGGAATAAGCACTCTACCCAATTCTTTCCTGTCTCTGCCATGGCCTTTGAATTTTTAGTTTAAGTGTCCCGTTTAATCTCTCTACTTTTCCACTCTGTGGATGATAAGGGGTATGGAATGCCTGCTCTATTCCCAGGGCCTGCATAATGTCCCTCATTATTTCTCCAGTGAAGCGTGTACCCCTGTCACTTTCTATGGCTTCTTGGATGCCATACCCACAGTCTAGTTCCTTCATCAGTTTATCTGCAGTTGTTTTAGCATTTGCACATTTTACTGGATAGGCCTCAACCCATCCTGAGAAGAGATCTACACATACCAGGACGTAGTCATACACTCCTACCTTGGGTAGTTGTATGTAGTCTATTTGCAGTCATTGAAACGGGTAGAGCGGTCTGGGTGTTGCTTTCTTAGGGACTTTTACTGTTTTACCTGGGTTGTCTTGTGCGCAGTTAATGCAGGATTGTACGTGTTTGGAGGCTACGTAACTGAAGCCAGGAGCGATCCAGAAGGCATTCACCTGGTTACACATGTGACTTTTTGAGGCGTGAGTGGGGCCATGTGTTGCTTGTGCCATCATAGGGAACAGGGACCTTGGTAAACACAACCTATCCTTACTTTCCCATACTCCATTTGAGTTCAGCCCAGCTCCCATTTTCTCCCTGTGTTCCTTCTCTGTTTGGGCAGCCTGATGCTGAAGGGATTTCAGGACATCCAGACTCACTGTGGCTGGGACTTGCTGGCTCCCTGCCACTATCCTCTGATCTCTAGGCTTCTTTGCCGCTGCTTTCGCAGTCGCATCCGCCCTTCTATTGCCCGCTACCTCCAGTGAGTCACCTTTTGTATGTGCTTTCACCTTAATGATGCCAACCTGGACTGGTAACATTAGTGCCTCCATTAACCGTTTTACCAATTCTGCATTTTTAATAGGCGTACCAGCTGACGTAAGAAAAGCTCTACTTCTCCAGATAGGGCCAAAATCATGACAGATCCCAAATCCATAATTTGAGTCTGAATAAACATTAATTTTCCTACCTGATCCCGCTCTATACACCACAATGAGCGCTGTTAGCTCCGCCTCCTGCGCGGACATGTGCGGCGGGAGTGGTTCAGCTCGGATTACCTCATGTGAGGATACTACTGCATATCCAGTGTAGAATCTCCCATCCAGGTGGTTTCTGGAGCCATCTACAAAAAAACTCAAAATCTGCATTAGTAATAGGTGTATCATAGACATGTGGAAAACCTGCTGTCTCCTGACTCATCAGCTCTATGCAATCATGTTCGTGCGTCATGTCAAAGTATTCATCCTCACTTGCTACCATTATCACTAATTCCCCCTTTTCTGAATCTACTGGCAAAAGGGTGGCTGAATTCAGAACATTACACCTCTTGAGGGAGACATACTCAGGAATCAGAAGGGCACATTCAAGTCTGAGCTATCTGGCCATAGACAGGTGTTTCGGTTGGACTTGCACAAGTATAGCATGCATGTCATACGGGGAGTAAATTGTTAAGGGAAATGTCAATGTGATCTCGCAAGCTTTCCCTAGCAGTACTGCAGCAGCCGCTACAGCATGGACACGTGGGAGACCCTCTGACAACTGGGTCCAATCGCGCTAAGTAGTAAGCTATTGGTCTTTGTTTGTCACCATGTTGCTGTGTGAGGACGGCTGTCGCATGCCCTCCCTGTTCTGTGCAAAACAAGAAAAATGGTTGATCGTAATTTGGAATACCTAGGGCCGGGGAAGATACAATGAGTAGTTTAAGGGAATGAAAGGAATCAATAGCTTCCTGAGTGAGGTCAAAGGGGTCAGATGACAGACAATCATAGAGGGGTTGCATCATTTGCGAGGCAGACCTTATCCAAGGCCTGCAGTATGACACTAAGCCCAAAAAGGTGCGCAGTTGCCGGTGGGACCTGGGTAAGGAGAGATTTTGGACTGCTTGTTTTCTCTCATCAGTCAGGTGTCTTGTACCTTCAGAGATACAGTGACCCAAAATTGTTACCTTTTGCTTACAATACTGTAATTTTTCACGTGAAACTTTGCAACCATTCTCTGCCAGAAAACACAGCAAAGAAATTGTGGCTTCCTTGCAGGACGTCTGGTCTGGACAGCAGAGCAAAAGGTCATCCACGTACTGCAATAGCATAACCTGTGGATGAGGCGGTTGCCATTGTTCCAGAATTCATGCCATAGCTGTAGAATAAATGGTAGGTGAATTCATTCCTCCTTGCGGGAGGACTGTCCACATGTACTGTTTCCCTTAATGTGTGAAGGCAAAAAGATACTGACAGTCAGGGTGTAGAGGCACAGAGAAAAATGCATTTGCCAAATCAATTACTGTAAAACATTTGGAGGTCCCTGGGATTTGTGACAGTAAGGTATGTGGGTTTGGAACAATTGATGTTACACTCTCAGTGACAGCATTGACACCTCTCAAATCATGCACCATTCTGTACGTATCAGGGGATCCTTTGGGCCCTTTTTTCTTGATTGGATACAAGGGAGTGTTACAGGGGGAGGACCTTTGTACTAGAGCCCCTGCCTGCACATATTTTCTTATATCTCTGGTGAGGGCCATTGATTTGGCTGGGCTTAAGGGATACTATTTTAAACAAGGAGGAGTGGAGCCCTCTTTTAATTTTATCATGACTGGGGGAATAGGAAGCCAACCAACATCAGTTTTTCCCTTTGCCCATACAATGTCTGGAACTTGTTGCATTGCTATGTCACTAGTTCTGGTATCGGACACTCTCGCAGATTTGGACATGTACACCATTGCTGCAATCTTGCACAAGTGTTTGTCAGAGAGGGGACTTGTGACTGTAATAACTTCTGTAGTGTATTGTATGGTAGCCTGGATAGCACTTAACACATCAGCCCCCAGCAAATTCATAGGAGTATTTCACTAACAATAAGCTTTGTGAGAATTTCCTGGCTATCTTGTAATTTCAGCTTCATCTGTTTTGTCAAGGGAGTTTCAGACACCAATCCCTCCACCCCAACACACTCCACAGTCTCGTCAGTAATCCTGTCTGGCTTTATCAGGTCTTTATGTACCACAATTCCGGCTGCCCCAGTATCAATTAAAAATTCTGCCTCTTCCCCCCTGGCATTGTTATGGTCATAATTAAGGTGGGACCAGGTCCTGAGAGAACGAAAACAGGGTACACATTTGTCACTGGGTTGCCAGTTTCCTAGGTCAGAGGCAAGGGAGGAGGGAAATCAGTCTGCTCCCTCTCCTTTTTGGAGTTTTTGCACTGTCTGGCATAATGTCCTTTCTGTCCAGAATTCCAGCACTGTACGGTCGCTAGGTCACCTGGTGCCCCCCTCTCTGCTTCCACTGTCTTCCTTGTGCTCTAGCATACATAACTGGTCGCTTGCATTTTGTCAGTTCAACTCCCTTAGCTACTTGTAGAAGGTCTGTTGGGTCCATGTTTCTCCACTCAGGTCTGGCTGTCTGTACTGCTTCTCGTAAAAACTTATTCATACCGTCAATGAATGCATTCACCAATATTTTGATATCAAGGTCGTTTCTTGCACTGTACCCCATGTCTGTCCACTTCAGCTGTAACCTCCCAAAGTACGTCTCTATACTCTCCCCTTTTTGCTGCGTCACGTCAGTCATCAGTACAGACTGCTCTGTTTGTTTCTTTGTAGCCCATCCTTTCAATGCCTCACAGTATGTCATTCCAGACCTCTCAGACTGAACATCCATGACCCATGATTGCTCCTTTATCATATCAGTATGTGATTTAATTATGTGTCCCAGCACGTCACCTGTCTTTGCAGTCACCAAACTCTCGAGGTCTGCCCAAGTGCATTTATAAGTCACCTGTATTGTCTGTATTTGCCTGTAAAATGGGAAAGGTTGGTTTTCAGGGCCAGGTAACTGTTTCAACATAGCTAGCTGGTCAGAGGGGCTCCAGGGATGATATTCCTGTGTCTGTCTGATTCTTGTGACCTTCCTCGGTCGGGATGTATCTGATTTTTTTGTACTGGTCCCATGGCGTTCTTTCCTTTCCTCACCGTCAGCTTCCTCCCCAAAACTCAATTCCTTCACTACCTCTGTCTCAGAGTCAACGTCCTCTGTCATAACATGTGATCTGGTTCGAACAGGATTTAGTGCAATCCACTTAGGGCGAGTAACATTACATGTAGCACAAGTACCTCTCCAGTCTGGGTTTTTCTGACTACAATGTTTACAAGTCCATTCATCTGGTCTGGATTTCTGCTTATGTGAAGGGGGGGCGGTAGCAGTCACAATTCCTGCTTTTGGTGCATTAAAACATTCATAATACACCTTATCTCCTGCTGTGGTCTCTTTATATCCACAATGCTGCACCTCTTCAGCCACATGACACCTTTATTTACTTGCTGCTCTACTCTCTTGTCTTTTATCCAACCTCTCTTTTCTTCCTTGAATCTGTGCCATTTCTCAACATCCAAACATCCATACTCTGGCATGTCTGCCTTTTTGAGTATCGGTCTGACATTTTTCACTGCTTCCTTGCCTTCTCTTTCTTGCACTATCTGTTTGGCTGTTTTGGATCCTGCTGGAGCCCCACGCTGCACACTGAACAAGTTGCCCATGGCTTCAACTTATTCCCACACAGCCCACCTTTCTGCAAATGCCCTCTCAGTGTCCCTGGACTTTGTCAACAGGCCACACTTCTCCTGGCAAGTCAGAATGGGCTCTCAAGTTGTAGCTGGAAGGCTAAATCAGCATTCACTCTCACCTGCTACACTTGCAGGGCGTATTGGGAAGGGTTAAAAAAACACCTCTCTCACCCAATAAACCAGATGACTAAAGCAGGAAGGACCAGGTGTGATAGTTCTCTCACCTACTAGACCACCTCCATGTAAGTGGGAAGGCCACACTGCTCTCTAACCCACTTAGACCTGATGTGCAGTTGGGTACCCCATGCTGGTCCTTTACAAAGTATTCCAGCAACGAACGTGAACTAGAGTTAAACCAAAACAATCCTTAGAGCTGACTTCTTACAGAGGGCAGAAGACAGAAAATCGCAAAGCGCCTCACTTGCCCCTCCCAACAGAAAAGCAACAGCAGACACAGTTTGTTTAGCAAGAGTCTTATCTCAAAAGAATTCTTCGTCCAGATTCAGCTTTCCAAAACATTCCTAATACCCACTGGTATACACAATCCCAGCAGAAAATTGAGACTACTTATATACCTTCACAGCACTTGATTCTAGAAACATATGTAACAATACACCTGCCAAGGATAAGTTAACCTCACATGTAAATAAAATTATCTAAACCGCTCTTGACACTGATGGGAAAAAAAAATACATATATCAGGTATCCACTCAAATACTCTATATGGCTATGCCCTGTGACATTTCACAACCAGAACATTTTTCCACAGTCCACAGTATGACCTATAACCATTAAACTTATACATACATATTATTTCACCAAGTCTCTTATCTCAAATACTCGACACTTTGTTATTCAGAGGCTTCTCATCAATATACAACAACTTACTGCCTGCCTACTTTATCTAGGCATTAATATGAAACCACTTATGAACACATATCCCTAGACCAGTGTATTGCCCATCAAAGATGCAAAGATGGCCAAAGCAAAACACAAAACACAGCAACACAGCAAATGTAATTATACAGAGACTGTCCCAAATTCTGTGCTATGCAATCTATGCAATCAGTTAATGGATGGACAACAGATTATCTTATTACTCTATATTTCAACTCTCATTCAGACATGCATGAGAAAGAAAAAAAAAAAGAGAGAGTGAAATAAAGTGTAAGAATAAATCTCACCTTGCTGCAGCTGAAATTTCACTGTCTCAAGAGTCCCCAAAACTTCTTCCGAATAGGCTGGTTGGCCACGGCTCCATGTTGGGCACCAGAAACTGTTGTAGCTGTTCTGTTTTGTCATAAGTCAGCTTATGGGATCACCAGTGAGGTCCTGTTGACATAGGCCTCTTCAGGCCTAATCAAGATCGAGCGCTCGGAGAAAAGTCCTGCATTCATGTGAGCATGATCAGTTTTCTGTTTATTCAGCCAAGGTACAGTTTATACCATTTACAGATCAATGTGATATTGCAAAAAAGGCTTCTAGCTGGACTTTAAAAGTTGCTCATATGACCTTTAAGTTTTATCAAAACAAAAATGTAGAGTCATGCATATGAGATAAGAAGAAGATAAGAACATTTAGCAGACAATACAGACTCCTTGAGCTTGTCTCTCATTCCGAAGGCTCCATAATGACTATGAACTACCACCAGATATACTTACTAATGGAACAATACAATATCTTTAATAAAGAAATAGGGAAACTATTAACCCTTCTATATCAGCCCGCTAGGGGGCAAAATTGCTCCATTAATAAAAATATTAATGCCCTGTGCAAGTGCCCTAGAGTACGATGCCCACATTTTTCCCCCTAGAACGTAATAATGGCCTCCAGAGTGCTCATTTTACAATCACTATACACTGAGTGCTCCTATAACAATAAGTCTTCTTAAGTGCCCACTTAACATTTAATAATGTACCTAAGTCCCCCCTATATAGTTCACCTCTACACAGCATGATGCTACCCAGAGCTCCCACAAACACGGGATGATACACAGCTCCCTATGCGCAGCATGATGGGTCACACAGTAGCTGCCTAAAATTGTATGACTGCAGCAGTATCCCCACTGTATGATGGCCCCTCATTAGCCCCCCACTATATGATGGCCCTCAGTATTTCCCCCACACAGTAATATGGCCCCCCAGTATTCCTCACACTGTAATATGACCCCCTGTATTTCCTCGCACTGTAATATGGCCTTAAAGTGCCTTGCGAAAGTATTCAGCTCCCTTGAATTTTTCAACCTTTTCCCACATTTCAGGTTTCAAACATAAAGATAAAAATTTTAATGTTATGGTGAAGAATCAACAACAAGTAGTACACAATTGTGAAGTTGAACAAAATTTATTGCTGATTTTAAACTTTTTAAAAAAAAAAAAAATAACTGAAAAGTGGGGCATGCAATATTATTAGTCCCCTTTAAGTTAATACTTTGTAGCGTCACCTTTTGCTGCGATTACAGCTGCAAGTCTCTTAGGGTATGTGTCTATCAGTTTTGTTGTTAAAGTAGCAATATACCAAATGTTGGGTCCACAGTAGGAATAATAAATAGCTAGACCAGCAGGGGAGCTGAACACACTGCAAAAATACAGACCTAAAAAATAACTTTTATTTCATGTGCAGATAAAAAGTGAAAATCCACTGGTGAGACTTAAAACCAAAGATGCCAATGGTCCAAAACAATCGGGCCAAATGGTTAAAGGGGGCACATAGGAGCAAGAATGCAAAAACCACCTTGTCTAGCTAGAGGTAAGATATACACTTAATCAGATCCTCTATAGTCGTGCCAGCAGGGATGAAGCACTGATATGCACGCATATGGAAGATATACCTTGTCTATATTCAACCCCGTTAAGGGAAAGGTATTCCCATTCGTGTCAGAAGCAGATATTCTGGTACCATATAGGAAACTGTAGAAAAATAGATCCCTCAATGAAGGGAACGGTCTTATCAGGTCCAGAAGTAAATAACGGGCATTGCAGCAGGGCACCGGCTCTAAGGGGAAACTGTCAATCAGCACCCCAGATCCCATAGAAGCCAGAGACCATAATCAGGCATATAGAGGGGTGTTCCCACTCCCAACGTTTCACATAAAGATCATCAGGGGAGTCCAAGTGGAATAGCAAGGGGCTGTCGCTGGGCAGACACCACAGCAGATCAGTCCACAATTGCCCGGGTCACTAAAAAGTAAAGAGCAAAAAGCAAGGGTAAGCCCTGGAGACTGCCAAACAGGCCAGTATTCATGCCCCATGGTTAAAGAGACTCACCGCACTCCAGTGTGTAACCAGACTCAATTCAAAATAGCCGCGCTCAGTGTCTGGGAGCGCGCTCCATTTATCACCAGCGCATGCGCAGAAGAGTCCGATTGTCGTGACGCGCGCTCCCAAAATACCTCCGAGCCGGAAGTAGCGCGTCAGCGGTGGCTGCGTCGCTCGGTCGACACAGCCATTACCTGATGTTGTCACATCCAGGTAAGTGGAACGCAAGCTATCCATGCCATGGAGAGACACATGGCGTAGCCATAGCAATATGGACGCCATGTGTAATAGCCGCGATATAAACACAGGGTACAGCATGCAGGTACAGGCGCCTCAGCATGCCAGGTATATAATAGCGTTATCAGTGGTCAGGCTAATATACAGTCATATGAAAAAGTTTGGGCACCCCTATTAATGTTAACCTTTTTTCTTTATAACAATTTGGGTTTTTGCAACAGCTATTTCAGTTTCATATATCTAATAACTGAGGGACTGAGTAATATTTCTGGATTGAAATGAGGTTTATTATACTAACAGAAAATGTGCAATCCATATTTAAACAAAATTTGACTGGTGCAAAAGTATGGGCACCTCAACATAAAAGTGACATTTTTGGAAAAGGAGGATCTACAAAATATTAATAACAGCCTCTAGTCGCTTCCTGTAGCTTTTAATGAGTTCCTGGATCCTGGATGAAGGTATATTTGACCATTCCTGTTTACAAAACAATTCCAGTTCAGTTAAGTTTGATGGTCGCCGAGCATGGACAGCATGCTTCAAATCATCCCACAGATTTTCAATGATATTCAGGTCTGGGGACTGGGATGACCATTCCAGAACATTGTAATTGTTCCTCTGCATGAATGCCTGAGTAGATTTGGGGCGGTGTTTTGGATCATTGTCTTGCTGAAATATCCATCCCCTGCGTAACTTCAACTTCGTCACTGATTCTTGCACATTATTGTCAAGAATCTGCTGATACTGAGTTGAATCCATGTGACCCTCAACTTTAACAAGATTCCCGGTGCCGGCATTCGCCACACAGCCCCAAAGCATGATGGAACCTCCACCAAATTTTACTGTCGGTAGCAAGTGCTTCTCTTGGAATGCTTTGTTTTTTGCCTCCATGCATAACGTCTTTTCGTATGACCAAACAACTCAATCTTTGTTTCATCAGTCCACAGGACCTTCTTCCAAAATGTAACTGGCTTGTCCAAATGTGCTTTTGCATACCTCAGGCGACTCTGTCTGTGGCGTGCTTGCAAAAACGGCTTCTTTTGCATCACTCTCCCATACAGCTTCTCCTTGTGCAACGTGTGCTGTATTGTTGACCGATGCACATTGACACCATCTGCAGCAAGATGATGCTGCAGGTCTTTCGAGGTGGTCTGTGGATTGTCCTTGATTGTTCTCACCATTCTTCTTCTCTGCCTATCTGATATTTTTCTTGGCCTGCCACTTCTGGGTTTAACAAGAACTGTACCTGTGTTCTTCCATTTCCTTACTATGTTCCTCACTGTGGAAACTGACAGTTTAAATCTCTGAGACAACTTTTTGTATCCTTCCCCTGAAAAACTATGTTGAATAATCTTTGTTTTCAGATAATTTGAGAGTTGTTTTGAGGAGCCCATGATGCCACTCTTCATAGGAGATTCAAATAGGAGAACAACTTGCAAGTGGCCACCTTAAATACCTTTTCTCATGATTGGATACACCTTCCTATGAAGTTGAAAGCTCAATGAGGTTACAAAACTAATTTAGTGCTTTAGTAAGCCAATAAAAAGTAGTTAGGAGTGTTCAGATCAAGAAATTGATAAGGGTGCCCATACTTTTGCACCAGTCAAATTTTGTTTAAATGCGGATTGCACATTTTCTGTTAGTAATATTTCTGGCTGGAAAAAAGGTTTATTGTACTCAGTCCATCAGTTATTAGATATATGACACTGAAATAGCTGTTGCAAAAACCCAAATTGTTATAAAGAAAAAAGGATAACATTAATAGGGGTGCCCAAACTTTGTCATATGACTGTATCAAATTTAGAACGAGCCTAGGTATGTGCAGCCCACGGACTATAGATCCATACTTAAGAGATACAAGGGGCGACGGCCCAAAACAGGTCAGAAGCCTAAAAACAGGGGTGTGGAGAGCCCAGAGGAGGCTGTGCCCGAAACGGGGGCATCATGAGAGATCGGGGGTGACTATATCAAAGTCAAAACACTGTATCTGAGGAGGTGATCAAGAAAGCGCACATAAGGGGTCGCCAGAGAAGGGGAACTCAGGGCATCAGAGAACCTGGTGGGGCAAAAGGAGGGAGGGGGGGGAAGTTGGAGTGCAAACTACAAGCTGGCCCTACCAAAAAGGGTGGCCCTACATAACATGTGGGGGTCAGCACCCTAACAGTCCTACGCCCATGGTGCCCCCACTCGGGCATCGACTGTCCCTCCTGCAGATGCCCTAAGCCTAAGGTGCTCCCAGGAAGGGGGTAAAGGAAAGGGATTCATTTAATCCCATCGGCACCATAGTATCCAGGGTAAAGATCCAGAAGCATTCCTTCTGGAGAATGATCTTGTCCCAGTTTCCACCACGTGGGGGGGGGGGCAGATCAGATCAATCCCCATTACCTTAAATCGCCATTATGGAAAGCATTAAAGTGTCTTGCCACTGGTGTATCGTTTCTTTTTATGATGTCATTCTTGTGTTCCCCTACTCTACATCTAAGTTCTCTGATGGTCTTGCCCACATATAGCTTCCCACATCCACAGTTTACCCTGTATTTCACCCCTTTCGATTTGCAGGTTATGAGTGACCTCACAGAGAATACTTTACTTCCCTGGGAGTTCTTGAATTCCCTTCCTTCCTCCACAAATCTACAATTAATGCAGTCATGGCATTTGAAACAGCCTTTGACCTCATTCCCTGTCACGACTGGCCTATTTTCTTTGTCGCTCCATTGGGAGACCCAGACAATTGGGGTGTATAGGCTATGCCTCCGGAGGCCGCACAAAGTATTACACTAAAAGTGTAAAGCCCCTCCCCTTCTGCCTATACACCCCCCGTGCTCCCACGGGCTCCTCAGTTTTTTGCTTTGTGCGAAGGAGGCAGACATGCACGCATAGCTCCACAGATTAGTCAGCAGCAGCTGCTGACTACGTCGGATGGAAGAAAAGTGGGCCCATATAGGGCCCCCAGCATGCTCCCTTCTCACCCCACTCTTGTCGGCGGTGTTGTTAAGGTTGAGGTATCCATTGCGGGTATGGAGGCTGGAGCCCACATGCTGTTTTCCTTCCCCATCCCCCTTAGGGCTCTGGGTGAAGTAGGATCCTAATGGTCTCCAGGCACTGAGACCGTGCTCCATCCACAGCTCCTGAGGACCCTGCTGGATAGGAGCCGAGTATCGTTCAGGGACATGGCCCTGCTACTTTGAGGTACTCTGTGTCCCCGTGGGGACCGCGCACAGCAACACTCCAGCATTGCTGGGTGTGCTAGTGCACCGGGGACCGCGGCGCTGACCGCGTTTGTGCCATTATACACTGCAGCGTCGCTGAGTGTGTTTGTGTATGGGGACTACCGCGCTGACCGCCGCTGCCATTGTTATTACTGAGGCGCGGCTGGGACTGTTAGTGCGCCGGGGACTCTGCACCGGCCGCGCTTATACGGCGGCCGCGCTTATAACTCGAGTCCCCGGCTTTTGGGCCTAGTCTCTTTTCCTTCCCGCCCCCAGCCCTGCCAGTCAGGGGAAGGGCGGGACGCTGTACAGCACGGCAGCACTGAGGGCTGGAGCATGCTTTGCATACTCCACCCCCCTCACTGTGCACAGTGGGGCACCAGTTCCCGCACTTTCTGGGTCACGCCCACGGCTCCCTCCTCTCCTCAGGACGCCGGCAGCCATTCCTGTCAGCTCCTCGGACGCTGCAGAGGGGAGATAAACTCTGGGGGACCCAGGCAGGGATTCTGGTGGCCACACAACCGCTTTAAGCGGGCGGTAAGCAGCACCTCAGGTGCTGGCCCCACTTGTGCAGAAGTGTAATTATAGTTTATATGTTTACAGGCTATACTTTACACTGTATGGTGCACAGTTGATTTCTGGCTATATACCCTGTTGTGTTGCTCAAAGGAGACAACAACATGGCGCCCACAAGAAGCAGGGGTGCCAAAACACAGGCTTACTATGCTGCCTGCGCCGCATGTACAACCTCGCTACCAGCAGGTTCCACTGACCCTCATTGTGTGCACTGCTCGGCCCCTGTGGCACTTACTCAGCCGGAGCCTCTGCTAAGGGGGGCCCAGGGGGAACAACCAGCTAACACTGTCCAGGTGACAGGGACGGAGTTTGCAGTTTTTACTGACAGACTTTCTGAGACTATGGCTAAGATTCTAGAAGCTTTGCAGTCCAGACCGGTATCTCAGACCATGGGCACTGTGGAATCACTGCCCCCTGGTTCCCCTCAGTTGGAACAACAATGTTCCCCCGGGGTGTCTCATAGATCCCAGGGTGAGGTCTCTAACACGGACCGCAGTCCCAGACCGCCTAAGCGAGCTCGCTGGGAAATCCCCTCGACCTCATCACATTGTTCAGGGTCTCAGAGGGATGACTCTCTGTATGATGAAGCGGAGGTAGCTGATCAGGATTCTGATCCTGAGGCCGCTCTGAACCTTGATACTCCTGATGGTGACGCCATAGTGAATGATCTTATCGCGTCCATACATCAAATGCTGGATATTTCTCCCTCGGCTCCTCCAGCGGAGGAGTCAGCCTCTCAGCAGGAGAAATTCCGTTTCAGGTTCCCCAAGCGTACAACGAGTATGTTTCTGGATCACTCCGATTTCAGAGAGGCAGTCCAGAAACACCGAGCTTGTCCAGATAAGCGTTTTTCCAAGCGCCTTAAGGATACACGTTATCCCTTCCCCCCTGACGTGGTCAAGGGCTGGACTCAGTGTCCCAAGGTGGATCCTCCAATCTCCAGACTGGCGGCTAGATCCTTAGTTGCAGTTGAAGATGGGGCTTCGCTCAAGGATGCCACTGACAGACAGATGGAGCTCTGGTTGAAATCCATCTATGAAGCTATCGGCGCGTCTTTTGCTCCAGCATTCGCAGCCGTATGGGCACTCCAAGCTATCTCAGCGGGTCAAGCGCAAATTGACGCACTCACACGTACGTCTGCGCCGCAAGTGGCGTCCATAACTTCTCAAACGTCGGCATTTGCGTCCTACGCTATTAATGCTGTCCTGGACTCTGCGAGCCGTACGGCGGTTGCAGCCGACAATTCGGTGGCAATACGCAGGGCCTTGTGGCTACGGGAATTGAAGGCAGATTCGGCTTCCAAAAAGTCCTTAACCGGTTTGCCATTTTCTGGCGACCGTTTGTTTGGTGAGAGACTGGATGAGATCATCAAACAATCCAAGGGAAAGGATACATCCTTACCCCAGGCCAAACCAAAATTACCCCAACAGGGGAGGGGACAGTCGAGGTTTCGGTCCTTTCGGGGTGCGGGCAGGTCCCAATTCTCCTCGTACAAAAGGCCTCAGAAGGATCAGAGGAACTCCGATCCATGGCGGTCTAAGTCACGCCCTAAAAAGACCGCTGGAGGTGCCGCTACCAAGGCGGCTTCCTCCTGACTTACGGCCTCCTCACACCGCATCCTCGGTCGGTGGCAGGCTCTCCCGCTTTTCCGACATTTGGCTGCCACAGGTAAAAGACCGTTGGGTGGGAGACATCCTGTCTCACGGTTACAGGATAGAGTTCAGCTCTCGTCCTCCGACTCGATTTTTCAGAACATCTCCGCCTCCCGAGCGAGCCGATGCTCTTCGGCAGGCGCTGGGCACTCTGAAGGCAGAAGGAGTGGTGGTCCCCGTTCCTCTTCAGCAACAGGGTCACGGTTTTTACTCCAACCTGTTTGTGGTTCCAAAGAAGGACGGGTCTTTCCGTCCTGTCCTGGACCTGAAACTGCTCAACAAACACGTAAAGACCAGGCGGTTCCGGATGGAATCCCTGCGCTCCGTCATCGCCTCAATGTCCCAAGGAGATTTCCTTGCATCGATCGATATCAAAGATGCTTATCTCCACGTACTGATTGCTCCAGAGCATCAGCGCTTCCTGCGCTTCGCCATAGGAGACGAACACCTTCAGTTCGTGGCACTGCCGTTCGGCCTGGCGACAGCCCCACGGGTTTTCACCAAGGTCATGGCTGCAGTAGTGGCGGTCCTCCACTCTCAGGGATCCCTTACTTAGACGATCTGCTGGTCAAGGCTCCCTCTCAAGAGGCATGCCAGCACAGCCTCACCGCTACTCTGGAGACTCTCCAGAGTTTCGGGTGGATCATCAATTTTCCAAAGTCAAATCTGACACCGGCCCAATCGCTGACATATCTTGGCATGGAGTTTCATACTCTCTCAGCGATAGTGAAGCTTCCGCTGTACAAACAGCGTTCACTACAGACAGGGGTGCAATCTCTCCTTCAGGGTCAGTCACACCCCTTGAGGCGCCTCATGCACTTCCTGGGGAAGATGGTGGCAGCAATGGAGGCAGTCCCTTTCGCGCAGTTTCACCTGCATCCTCTTCAATGGGACATCCTACGCAAATGGGACAGGAAGCCGACGTCCCTCGACAGGAACGTCTCCCTCTCTCAGGCAACCAAAGCTTCCCTTCGGTGGTGGCTTCTTCCCACTTCATTATCGAAGGGGAAATCCTTCCTACCCCCATCCTGGGCGGTGGTCACGACGGACGCGAGTCTGTCAGGGTGGGGAGCAGTCTTTCTCCACCACAGGGCTCAGGGTACGTGGACTCAGCAAGAGTCCTCACTTCAGATCAATGTTCTGGAGATCAGGGCAGTGTATCTTGCCCTAAAAGCGTTCCAGCAGTGGCTGGAAGGCAAGCAGATCAGAATTCAGTCGGACAACTCCACAGCGGTGGCTTACATCAACCAGCAAGGCGGAACACGCAGTCGGCAAGCCTTCCAGGAAGTCTGGCGGATTTTGATGTGGGTGGAAGCCACGGCCTCCACCATCTCCGCAGTTCACATCCCGGGCGTGGAAAACTGGGAAGCAGACTTTCTCAGTCGCCAGGGCATGGACGCAGGGGAATGGTCCCTTCACCCGGACGTGTTTCAGGAGATCTGTTGCCGCTGGGGGATGCCGGACGTCGACCTAATGGCGTCCCGTCACAACAACAAGGTCACGGCATTCATGGCACGATCTCACGATCACAGAGCTCTGGCGGCAGACGCCTTAGTTCAGGATTGGTCGCAGTTTCAACTCCCTTATGTGTTTCCTCCTCTGGCACTGTTGCCCAGAGTGTTACGCAAGATCAGGGCCGACTGCCGCCGCGCCATCCTCGTCGCTCCAGACTGGCCGAGGAGGTCGTGGTACCCGGATCTGTGGCATCTCACGGTCGGCCAACCGTGGGCACTACCAGACCGACCAGACTTGCTGTCTCAAGGGCCGTTTTTTCATCTGAATTCTGCGGCCCTCAACCTGACTGTGTGGCCATTGAGTCCTGGATCTTAGCATCTTCAGGATTATCTCAAGAGGTCATTGCCACTATGAGACAGGCTAGGAAACCAACGTCCGCCAAGATCTACCACAGGACGTGGAAAATATTCCTGTCATGGTGCTCTGCTCAGGGTTTTTCTCCCTGGCCATTTGCCTTGCCCACTTTTCTGTCCTTTCTTCAATCCGGATTGGAAAAGGGTTTGTCGCTCGGCTCCCTTAAGGGACAAGTCTCTGCGCTCTCTGTGTTTTTTCAGAAGCGCCTGGCCAGACTTCCACAGGTACGCACGTTCCTGCAGGGGGTTTGTCACATCGTCCCTCCTTACAAACGTCCGTTAGAACCCTGGGATCTGAACAGGGTGCTGATGGTTCTTCAGAAACCACCGTTCGAGCCAATGAGGGATATTTCTCTCGCACGCCTTTCGCAGAAAGTGGTTTTCCTAGTTGCAGTCACTTCACTTCGGAGAGTGTCTGAGCTAGCAGCGTTGTCATGCAAAGCCCCTTTCCTGGTGTTTCACCAGGACAAGGTGGTCCTGCGTCCGGTTCCGGAATTTCTCCCTAAGGTGGTATCCCCCTTTCATCTCAATCAGGATATCTCCTTACCCTCTTTTTGTCCTCATCCAGTTCACCAATGTGAAAAGGATTTGCACTTGTTAGATCTGGTGAGAGCACTCAGATTCTACATTTCTCGTACGGCGCCCCTGCGCCGCTCGGATGCACTCTTTGTCCTTGTCGCTGGCCAGCGTAAAGGGACACAAGCTTCCAAATCAACCCTGGCTCGGTGGATCAAGGAACCAATTCTCGAAGCTTATCGTTCCTCGGGGCTTCCGGTTCCCTCAGGGCTGAAGGCCCATTCTACCAGGGCCGTGGAGCGTCCTGGGCCTTGCGGCACCAGGCTACGGCTCAGCAGGTGTGTCAGGCAGCTACCTGGTCGAGCCTGCACACTTTCACGAAACACTATCAGGTGCATACCTATGCTTCGGCGGATGCCAGCCTAGGTAGGCGAGTCCTTCAGGCGTCGGTTGCCCACCTGTAGGACGGAGCCGTTACGGCTCTATTATGAGGTATTATTTACCCACCCAGGGACTGCTTTTGGACGTCCCAATTGTCTGGGTCTCCCAATGGAGCGACAAAGAAGAAGGGAATTTTGTTTACTTACCGTAAATTCCTTTTCTTCTAGCTCCAATTGGGAGACCCAGCACCCGCCCCTGTTTTTTTGTGTACACATGTTGTTCATGTTGAATGGTTTCAGTTCTCCGATATTCCTTCGGATTGAATTTACTTTAAACCAGTTTATAATTTTTTTCCTCCTTCTTGCTTTTGCACCAAAACTGAGGAGCCCGTGGGAGCACGGGGGGTGTATAGGCAGAAGGGGAGGGGCTTTACACTTTTAGTGTAATACTTTGTGCGGCCTCCGGAGGCATAGCCTATACACCCCAATTGTCTGGGTCTCCCAATTGGAGCTAGAAGAAAAGGAATTTACGGTAAGTAAACAAAATTCCCTTCTTCTTGGAAATGACTATGTACAAGTCTGTCACCCAATGATCTACCCTTCCTGTAGGTGATCGATGGGTGACTGGAAAGATGTTTATCAATTGTGGGGTCCATATGTAGTATGGGCCAGTATTTTGATAGCGTTCTCCTCAGGTATTCTGCACCGTTGGTATATGTTGTGATATATCTCAAGATGTCGGGGGTAGCATCCTTACTGTGATTTCGGTTTAGTAGACTATCTCGGTCCAAATTGCATGTGGACCTGTACGCCTTCGTTATCACCCACTCAGGATATCCTCTCTCTCTCAGACGTCCCATAAGGTCGACCGATTGTGTTCGAAAAGTGGCATCCTCAGAGCAATTTCTCCGCATTCTTATAAATTGCCCCTTAGGCATCCCTCTCTTGAGGGGGCCTGGATGAGCACTTTCCCATTTTAGTAGGGAGTTGGAGGAGGTGGCCTTTCTGTATGTAGTTGTTTGTAGACGACCCTCCGGTCCCTTTTCCACCAAGACATCAAGAAAAGCCAACGTATCTCCACCTATTTCGCTAGTGAAATGTAGGCGGATTTTGTTGTTATTCAGTTTAGACATAAACAAACCGAAATCAGCCTCTGATCCCTTCCAGATAACGAAGACGTCGTCTATGTATCTTACCCACAAGACAACGTCTTTGGTATCCAACAGGCCACCAAAAACCACCTTCTCCTCCCACCAGCCCAGGAGGAGATTAGCATACGATGGGGCACAACAAGTCCCCATCGCAGTCCCCCTGAGCTGATGAAAGAACCGCCCACCAAAGGTGAAAACATTCTTTGTGAGACAGAAGGTGAGGGCCTTGATGACAAAATTATTGTGCTGGGTAAATAGGCTCCCTCTGGTACTGAGGAAAAATTTCACCACCTCCACTCCAGCTGTATGAGGGATAGAAGAGTACAGTGCCTCGACGTCAATGCTGCAAAGCAGCATACCTTCCTCAAGAAATATGTCGTCAATTTTACGTAGGAAGTCAGTTGTATCCCTCAAATAGGAGTTGAGGGAAAGCAGGAAGGGTCTCAGAATTCTGTCCACATAAATACTCAGTTTTTCTGTTATGCTGCCTATACCTGACACAATCGGGCGACCTTTCAAGAGATTATATCCCTTGTGTATTTTTGGTAGAATATAGAATGTTGCCATTACTGGAAAGGTAGGCAGCAGATATCCATACTCATTTTTGTCAATGATGTTCATATCAAGGGCTTCACTCAGCATGTTCTTTAATTCGTTCTTGAACCCCGGGATAGGATTCGAGTCAAGTTTGGCATAGCAAGCCTCATCATTGAGAAGATTTAGACAGATGTTCTTATAGTCTATGGAATCCAGTATCACCACGTTGCCCCCCCCTTGTCAGAGGGCTTTATGGTGACACTGGAGTCCTTCTTTAGACAGTGTAAACTGAGCATTTCAGCCTTAGACAGATTATATTGACTCCCACGTGTTTTAGCACTGTTTCTAATGTCCTCAGTGACCAAGTTCACAAAGACGTCAATGGCATCAATCTCTGCCAGTTGTGGGGGCATTTTCATACTTTTGTTTTTAAGATTGGTGAAAGGCCCCTCACCCAAATCATTGGGGTTAGTATCACTTAGATGAAAAAGTAATCTGACGTCTTGCATGAGGTCTTCTGGGATTCCTAATTCTGCAGATGTTTTTTCGGTCTGTCTACCAAAAAACGTTTTCCATTTAAGACGTCTAGCGAATAGGTTCAAATCCTTAATTGCTGTGAACTCATTGAAGTCAGTGGTGGGGACAAAGGATAAGCCTTTGTTTAGGACAGATAGCTCAATATCATTAAGGGGTCTAGAGGACAAATTTATCACCTGAGGTGCTCCACCCATTAGAGGGGGTTTAGTTGGCCTTTGCTCCTCAGGTGATATTGGTTGTCCAAACCCCCCCCCCGGCCAAAAGTATGAGTAGCTCCCCTGTAGTTAGATCTACCTCTCCCTCTCTGTTTTTTGTATTGTTGTTGAGGTCTAAACGGATTAATTCTAGTATCAGGGTCAAAGAGTTCTGCATCCGTGGAGGAAATATCTGTCTCACTCTGTCTGGCAGTACGATTGCCAGACGGGAAATAAACCCTGCTGTCTTTAAAGTCTTGTAGGTCCCTGACATAGAACTTGTGCTTCCTTTCTTTTAATTTATATTGGAATTTTTCAATAACGCCCTGTAGCACTAGTTCTTTGTTTGTGAAATCACCTTCACTGGAAAATTTACGTGTAATATCAATATGTTCCTTCAGGGAATCTTCCAGAGTAGACTGATTTTTCCTCTCTTCCTCCAACAAGTTTCATGAGCCTAAGCGAGCTTTCAGTGGCCTCCTTTTCCTACTTACTAATAAAGTCGGTATTCTTGTGGCGATAACCCGGCTGCAGGGTTATCCTTAAGTGTCTAGGAACGATCTTATCCTTGAGGTAGCTTTCTAAAGATTGGACCTCCCACCAGGATATTATCCGCTCTTTATATACCCTGGTCAAATCCTTAAAAGCACTACTCAAGGTAGGTGTATACCTCTTTAGTACAAGATTTTTCTCGGAAAAAACATCCTTGGTCTCAGAGGCCCATTGCCTAGTATCAATGTCTCATGATAAAAAGCCTGCCCTAGACAGCTGTATAAATATTAAAGTAGCAATATACCAAATGTTGGGTCCACAGTAGGAATAATAAATAGCTAGACCAGCAGGGGAGCTGAACACACTGCAAAAATACAGACCTAAAAAATAAAATTGTATGACTGCAGCAGTATCCCCACTGTATGATGGCCCCTCATTAGCCCCCCACTATATGATGGCCCTCAGTATTTCCCCCACACAGTAATATGGCCCCCAGTATTCCTCACACTGTAATATGACCCCCTGTATTTCCCCCGCACTGTAATATGGCCTTAAAGTGCCTTGCGAAAGTATTCAGCTCCCTTGAATTTTTCAACCTTTTCCCACATTTCAGGTTTCAAACATAAAGATAAAAATTTTAATGTTATGGCGAAGAATCAACAACAAGTAGTACACAATTGTGAAGTTGAACAAAATTTATTGCTGATTTTAAACTTTTTTAAAAAAAAATAAATAACTGAAAAGTGGGGCATGCAATATTATTAGTCCCCTTTAAGTTAATACTTTGTAGCGTCACCTTTTGCTGCGATTACAGCTGCAAGTCGCTTAGGGTATGTGTCTATCAGTTTTGTTGTTAAAGTAGCAATATACCAAATGTTGGGTCCACAGTAGGAATAATAAATAGCTAGACCAGCAGGGGAGCTGAACACACTGCAAAAATACAGACCTAAAAAATAACTTTTATTTCATGTGCAGATAAAAGTGAAAATCCACTGGTGAGACTTAAAACCAAAGATACAAAACAACCGGGCCAAATGGTTAAAGGGGGCACATAGGCCCAATAATGCAAAAAACACCTTGGCTAGCTAGAGGTAAGATATACACTTAATCAGATCCTCTATAGTCGTGCCAGCAGGGATGGAGCACTGATATGCACGCATATGGAAGATATACCTTTTCTATATTCAACCCCGTTCAGGGAAAGGTATTAACATACGTGTCAGAAGCAGATATTCTGGTACTATATGGGAAACCGTAGAAAAATACCGTATTTTTCGCTTTATAAGACGCACTTGTGTTACCGCAAATTTTGGGGGACAGTAGGGGGTGCGTCTTATAAGCCGAATATACGGGGGGGTATATATATATCTATGTACACTGCAGGGTCCAGGGGAGGTGGGGCAGCAGCTCTGGAGCGCAGGGGAACGCTGCGGGCTGCAGCCTTTGATCTCCTATATTATATTATATATTATATTATTATATTATATGAGCCTGCGCCCCCCTGTGATGGCACATGCCCCCCCCTGTGTTAGATGTGGCCCCTAAGCTGCTGCTCATTCTAAAATAAAAAAGCTTTACTTACCCCCTCCAGCGTTTCTCCCCGTGTCCCTGCTTCCACTGTGATCAGGCAGGCAGAGATCTCAGTCTGCTGTGCCGATCGCATGACCGCACTGAGAACCAGGAAGTAAGGAAGAGAAGCACGGAGGGGGACAGGAGGGTTATAAACGCTGGAGGAGGTAAGGAAAGAGTGTTTTATTTTACTATGGGCAGCAGCCTGGTGGCGATATCTAACACAGGGGGACTTGTGCGATCTATAGGGGCCATGGGCAGCACTATGGGGGTGATATCTAACACAGGGGGACTTGTGCGATCTTTATAGGGGCCATGGACAGCACTATGGGGGCGATATATAACACAGGGGGACTTGTGCGATCTATAGGGGCCATGGGCAGCACTATGGGGGTGATATCTAACACAGGGGGACTTGTGCGATCTTTATAGGGGCCATGGACAGCACTATGGGGGCGATATCTAACACAGGGGGGCTTGTGCGATCTATAGGGGCCATGGGCAGCACTATGGGGGCGATATCTAACACAGGGGGACTTGTGCGATCTATAGGGGCCATGGGCAGCACTTTGGGGGCGATATCTAACACAGGGGGACTTGTGCAATCTATATAGGGGCCATGGGCAGCACTATGGGGGCGATATCTAACACAGGGGGACTTGTGCGATCTATATAGGGGCCATGGACAGCACTATGGGGGCGATATCTAACAAAGGGGGACTTGTACGATCTATATAGGGGCTATGGGCAGCACTATGGGGGTGATATCTAACACAGGGGGACTTGTGCGATCTATATAGGGGCTATGGGCAGCACTATGGGGGCGATATCTAACACAGGGGGACTTGTGCAATCTATATAGGGGCTATGGGCAGCACTATGGGGGCGATATCTAACACAGGGGGACTTGTGCAATCTATATAGGGGCCATGGGCAGCACTATGGGGGCGATATCTAACACAGGGGGACTTGTGCGATCTATATAGGGGCCATGGACAGCACTATGGGGGCGATATCTAACAAAGGGGGACTTGTACGATCTATATAGGGGCTATGGGCAGCACTATGGGGGTGATATCTAACACAGGGGGACTTGTGCGATCTATATAGGGGCCATGGGCAGCACCATGGGGGCGATATCTAACAGGGGAACGTGTGCAATCCATAGGGGACCATAGGCAGCACAGGGGAATGTATGCAATCCATAGGGAGCCATAGGCAGCACAGGGGAACGTGTGAAATCTATAGGGACCATAGGCAGCACAGGGGAATGTATGCAATCCATAGGGGGCCATAGGCAGCACAGGGGAACGTGTGCAATCCATGGGGGACCATAGGCAGCACAGGAGAATGTATGCAATCCATAGGGTGCCATAGGCAGTACAGGGGAACGTGTGCAATCCATGGGGGACCATAGGCAGCACAGGGGAATGTATGCAATCCACAGGGGGCCATAGGCAGCACAGGGGAATGTATGCAATCCATAGGGGGCCATAGGCAGCACAGGGGAACGTGTGCCATCACAAGGGGGCTATATTCAATATAAGGGGGCCATATCCAGATTAAGGGGGCTAATTTTAGGATGGGGGGCTATGAGGGACATATACCCTATATGATTTGTTAGAGGGACACTGGCATTATAAGATGGACCCCATTTAACATTAAAAAAAAAAAATCTCTTTTCCTTCACCAAATTTGGGGGTGCGTCTTATAATCAGGTGCGTCTTATCAAGCGAAAAATACGGTAGATCCCTCAATGAAGGGAACGGTCTTACCAGGTCCAGAAGTCAATAACGGGCATTGCAGCAGGGCACCGTCTCTAAGGGGAAACTATCAATCAGCACCTCGGATCCCATAGAAGCCAGAGACCATAATCGGGCATATAGAGGGGTGTTCCCACTCCCAATGTTTCACATAAAGATCATCAGGGGAGTCCAAGTGGGATAACAAGGGGCTGTCACTGGGCAGACACCACAGCAGATCAGTCCACAATTGCCCGGGTCACTAAAAAGTAAAACTGCAAAAAGCAAGGGTAAGCCCTGGAGACTGCCAAACAGGCCAGTATTCATGGCTCATGGTTAAAGAGACTCACCGCACTCCAGTGTGTAACCAGACTCAATTCAAAATAGCCGCGCTCAGCATCTGGGAGCGCGCTCCATTTATCACCTGGCGCATACGCAGACTAGTCCGATTGCCATGACGCGCACTCCCAGAATACCTCCGAGCCGGAACTAGCATGTCAGCGGTGGCTGCGTCTCTCGGGCGACACAGCCATTACCTGATGTCGTCACATCCAGGTAAGTGGAACGCAAGCTATCCATGCCATATAGAGATACATGGCGTAGCCATAGCAATATGGACGCCATGTGTAATAGCCGCGATATAAACACGGGGTACAGCATGCAGGTACAGGCGCCTCAGCATGCCAGGTATATAATAGCGTTAGAAAACCAAACAAAAATATTTCAGAAAAATATCAATTGATTCATAAATAGAAATTTTTTTGGTTAACCCCTTCCCGACCATGGACGGAAAGATCCGTCATGGTGCCCTGGGCCTTAAAGACCAAGGACGGATCTTTCCGTCATGGCGGAATCACGGCACCGGAGCCTCCGGTGATTGCAATCGGGTAACACAAACTGCAGTGCCAGTGCGAGTAAGGTGACCTACAAACATGGCTCAGTTACACCAGTTCTGTCAGGAGGAATGGGCCGAAATTCCTACCAACTATTGTGAGAAGCTTGTGGAAGGATATTCAAAATGTTTGACCCAAGTCATACGGTTTAAGGGTAATGGTACCAAATACCAATAAAATGTATGGAAACTTTTCACTTTGCAGAAAGTAATAAAAATGCCTTAACCCCTTCACGACCATGGACGGAAAGATCCGTCCTTGTGCCCTGGGCCTTAACGACCAAGGACGGATCTTTCCGTCATGGCGGAATCGCGGCACCGGAGCCTCCGGTGACTGCAATTTGTTAACATAAACCGCAGATTCGGGGAGTAGGGTACCTGTTCCTGACCTTAGGAGGGGTGGTGCCTCCTCCCCGGACCTACGGAGGCTGTGAATGGCTGACGAACGCCGCTCAACCAATCACGGCCACTGTAATGTTCCAGTCATTTAAAGTAACTGAAACATTTAAATCCAGCCCTAGCCAGTGCAGCTATAGCACTGGCCATTGGCTGGAGCTGGGTGACCTCACTGGATCACCCTCCCCCAGCTCCAGTAGCTCTGATTGGAGAGATCGGCCTTGTGACCGATCTCTCCAATCACAGTGGACCTGTTGCCAGTGACCGCCCCCATCAGCTTCACTTGTCGGCCCTGCAGCACGCCAGCACAGTGAGTGTATACAGTGCAATGGCAGGGCGACAAGATCCGGTCCCATGCTGTTATGTGACCGGAGCATGGGACCCAGAAGTTGCCGCGCTGCCATTGCACTGTATGAAACCGGCGAAAAGCCTCCCGATCCGCCGCTGCCCTCCGCGATCTGCCACCTGTCTCCCCAATCTGCCCGCACCCCCACCCCTCGTATCTGCTGCCCGCACCCTCACCCCCACACCTCCCGATCCGCCGCCGCCGCCCTCCATCTGCCCCAGTGCCACCTCTCCCCCCCGATCTGCTGCCCGGCCCCTTTCCCTCGTGATCGGCTGCTCATCCCCTCACCTCCGTGATGTGCTGCCAGCCCCCTCCACTCGAGATCGGCTGCCCGCTTCCTCCTCCCTTATGTGCTGCCCGGCCCCACCCCCTCTCATCTTTTATGTGCTGCCCGGCCCCGCTCCCTCTCCTCCGTTATGTGCTGCGCACTCCCTCTCCTCTGTTATGTGCTGCCCGGCCCCGCCCCCTCTCCGCCGTTATGTGCTGCCCGGCCCCGCCCCCTCTCCTCCGTTATGTGCTGCCCGGCCCCACCCCCTCTCCTCCGTTATGTGCTGCCCGGCCCCGCCCCCTCTCGTCCAGTATGTGCTGCCCGGCCCCACCTCATCTCCTCCAGTATGTGCTGCGTGCCCCCTCTCCGTTATGTGCTGCCCGCCCCCTCCCCTCCGTTATATGCTGCGCGCCCCCTCTCCTCCGTGATGTGCTGCCCGCTCCCCCTTACCTCTCACCCCCGTGATCGGCTACCCGCCCCCTTCTCTGTCACCACTGTGATGTGCGCTCCCTCCCCTGTCACCGCCGTGATCTGTGCTCCCTCACCTGTCACCCCGTGATGTGTGCTCCCTCCCCTGTCACCCCCGTGATCTGCGCTCCCTCACCAGTCACCCCCGTGATCTGCGCTCCCTCACCTGTCACCCCCGTGATCTGCGCTCCCTCACCTGTCACCCCTGTGATCTGCGCTCCCTCACCTGTCACCCCCGTGATCTGCGCTCCCTCACCTGTCACCCCCGTGATCTGCACTCCCTCACCTCTCACCCCCGTGATTTGCGCTCCCTCACCTGTCACCCCCGTGATCTGCGCTCTCTCACCTGTCACCCCCGTGATCTGCGCTCCCTCACCTGTCACCCCCGTGATCTGTGCTCCCTCACCTGTCACCCCCGTGATCTGCGCTCCCTCACCTGTCACCCCCGTGATCTGCGCTCCCTCACCTGTCACCCCCGTGATCTGCGCTCCCTCACCTGTCACCCCTGTGATCTGCGCTCCCTCACCTGTCACCCCCGTGATCTGCGCTCCCTCACCTGTCACCCCCGTGATCTGCGCTCCCTCACCTGTCACCCCCGTGATCTGCGCTCCCTCACCTGTCACCCCCGTGATCTGCGCTCCCTCACCTGTCACCCCCGTGATCTGCGCTCCCTCACCTGTCACCCCCGTGATCTGTGCTCCCTCACCTGTCACCCCCGTGATCTGCACTCCCTCACATCTCACCCCCGTGATTTGCGCTCCCTCACCTGTCACCCCCGTGATCTGCGCTCTCTCACCTGTCACCCCCGTGATCTGCGCTCCCTCACCTGTCACCCCCGTGATCTGCGCTCCCTCACCTGTCACCCCCGTGATCTGCGCTCCCTCACCTGTCACCCCCGTGATCTGCACTCCCTCACCTGTCACCCCCGTGATCTGCGCTCCCTCACCTGTCACCCCCGTGATCTGCGCTCCCTCACCTGTCACCCCTGTGATCTGCGCTCCCTCACCTGTCATCCCCGTGATCTGCGCTCCCCCACCTGTCACCCCCGTGATCTGTGCTCCCTCACCTGTCACCCCCATGATCTCCTGTCCGCTCTCCCTCACCTCTCACCCCCGTGATCTGTGCTCCTTCACCTGTCTCCTCCGTGATCTGCGCTGCGCTCCCTCTCCCACCTCTCACCCTCCCAGATCTGCTACCTCCTTCATCTCCTGTGATCCAGCTGCCTAGATCCATCCTGTAGGGTAACTATCCCCAATCTCACCTCCCACTCCCCTTCCCACCCATCCCCCCATCCCACCTTCCCCCCCATCCTCTGCCGCTCCTGCATCCACTGCGCCCTCTCCCATCCGCCCCCACCCTATCCCAGCCGCCTCCACCCTATCCCTACCGCCTCCGTTTCACAATCACAGATGCTCCCTTTATATGCCGCTGCACCCCCCATCTGCCGCCCCCCCCCCCCATCTGCCGCTGTTCTGATCCATCCTGTAAGTATTGTTCGTGGCTCTTTTCTAACCATCCCCAATCGCATCTCCCACTCCCTCTCCCCCCCTCCTCCCCCACCTGCTTGCTGCCAAGTGCTGATCAGCTACGTGATTGGCTGATCAGGTACGTAATTGTTGCTCTAGTTTTTGCTTTTTTTATGCACCCCAAATAAAAAAAACAAAACAAAACTTGAACAATTAGGTACCTGATCAGCAATCGTCCTGCAGTCGTACTCGACTTTGGACAGGACTTCTTTTTTCCATCCCACCTAGCCCCCCCCCCTTTCTTCTGAAGAACATTCGTGCGTGCACCCTGTTTTTTTTTTCTATGCCATGGGGGTCTAGTTTCCAAAATGGGGTCACATGTGGGGGAGCTACACTATTTCGGCACCTCAGGGGGTCTCCAAACACAGCATGGAATACGCTAATTATCCCAGACAATTTTGTGTTTGAAACGCAAATGACGCTCCTTGCATTCCAAGCCCTGCTGCGCGCCCAAACATTTGATTTCCACCACATATGAGGTGTCTGTGTACTCAGGAGAAATTCCACAATACATTTTATGGTGCAATTTTTCCTGATACCCTTGTGAAAAAAAAGCTACCTGGTTGAAGTAACAATTTTGTGGTAAAAAATTTTTTTCATGGCTCAACTCTATTAACTTTTGTGAAACCCCCAGAAGCTCAAAGTGCTCCATAAACATCTAGATAAATTCCATGAGGGGTCTAGTTTCCAAAATGGGGTCACATGTGGGGAAACTCCACTGTTTCGGCACCTCAGGGGCTCTCCAAACGCAACATGGTGCGGCTAACGATTCCAGCTAATTTTCTGTTCAAAAAAGTCAAATGGCGCTCCTTCCCTTCCGAGTCCTGCCGTGCGCCCAAACAGTGGTTTTTCGCCACATATGAGGTATCTGCATGCTCAGTAGAAATTGCCCAACAAATTTTGGGGGTTCATTTAATCCTGCTACCCTTGTGAATATGCAATATTTGAGGCTAAATTAACATTTTTGTGGCAAAAAGTAAAATGTTCATTTTTTCCTTCCACATTGCTTTAGTCACTGTGAAGCGTCTGAAGGGTTAATAACCTTCTTGAATGTGGTTTTGAGTAGCCTGAGGGGTGCCGCTTTTGGAATGGTGTCACTTTTGGGTGTTTTGTGTTTTTGTGTCATGTAGACCTTTCAAAATCGCTTCAAATGTGATGTGGTCCCTAAAAAAAGTGGCTTTGTAAATTTTGTTGTAAAAATGAGAAATTGCTCATAAACTTTGAACCCCTATAACTTCCTTAAATTTTATTTTTTTTTCCCCAAAATTGTTCTGATGTATAGTAGACATGTGGGAAATGTTATTTATTAATTATTTTGTGTCATATGTCTCGTTGGTTTTAGAGCATAAACATTAAAAGTTTGAAAATTACAAAATTTTCAAAATTTTCGCGAAATTTTCATTTTTTTCACAAAGAAACGCAAAAAATATCGGCCTAAATTTACCACTAACATGAAGCCCAATATGTCACAAAAAAAAAATCTCAGAATCACCGGGATCCGTTGAAGCGTTCCAGAGTTATAACCTCATAAAGTGACACTTGTCAAAATTGCAAAAAATGTCCTGGTCTTTAGGGTCAAAATAGGCTTGGGGCTGAAGGGGTTAAAAACAGACACACAATTAAAAACATGATAAGAACATGAACAAAGGAGGGGAAGGTAGGGAAAAATACACAAATATATTATCTGGGTGGCCAAATAATGGATGTATTTATATTTATTTTATTTAAAGGTCCGTAGCCAATGAAAGCTTTGTGCTATAGAAATAATAATAAAAGGTATTTTTAAGCTGGATACATCAATATGGAGACAGCTTTCACACAGTTGGTCACAGAGAAAACTACTCCAATCTATACATAGATATGAACAATTACTCTATTGGTCAGAGATACCATCCCTGAATGACTATAATAAATGTCCCTGATCTCAATAAAAATGGAGTCAGGATAGCAATGTGGACGCAGAGCAAATTCATATAATGAATATTGGCACAATGTGTTTAATGATTGTGCCAATATTCATTATATGAATTTGCTCTGCATCCACATTGCTATCCTGACTCCATTTTTATTGAGATCAGGGACATTTATTATAGTCATTCAGGGATGGTATCTCTGATCAATAGAGTAATTGTTCATATCTATGTATAGATTGGAGTAGTTTTCTCTGTGACCAACTGTGTGAAAGCTGTCTCCATATTGATGTATCCAGCTTAAAAATACCTTTTATTATTATTTCAATAGCACAAAGCTTTCATTGGCTACGGACCTTTAAATAAAATAAATATAAATACATCCATTATTTGGCCACCCAGATAATATATTTGTGTATTTTTCCCTACCTTCCCCTCCTTTGTTCATGTTCTTATCATGTTTTTAATTGTGTGCCTGTTTTTAACCAAAAAAATTTCTATTTATGAATCAATTGTGATATTTTTCTGGAATATTTTTGTTTGGTTTTCTAGTAGTTATTTTGATATTCTAGATGGAATTTAAGAATACATGGTATATCCTTCCATTTATAGGTTATATATAATAGCGTTATCAGTGGTCAGGCTAATACATCAAATTTAGAACGAGCCTAGGTATGTGCGACCCACGGACTATAGATCCATACTTAAGAGATACAAGGGGTGACGGCCCAAAACAGGGGAGAAGCCTAAAAACAGGGGTGTGGAGAGCCCAGAGGAGGCTGTGCACGAAACGGGGGCATCATGAGAGATTGGGGGTGACTATATCAAAGTCAAAACACTGTATCTGAGGAGGTGATCAAGAAAGCGCACATAAGGGGTCTCCCCTGTTTTGGGCCGTCGCCCCTTGTATCTCTAAGTATGGATCTATGGGCCACACATACCTAGTCTCGTTCTAAATTTGATGTATTAGCCTGACCACTGATAACGTTATTATATACCTGGCATGCTGAGGCGCCTGTACCTGTATGCTGTACCCTGTGTTTATATCGCGGCTATTACACATGGCGTTCATATTGCTATGGCTACGCCATGTGTCTCTCCATGGCATGGATAGCTTGCTTTCCACTTACCTGGATGTGACGACATCAGGTAATGGCTGTGTCGCCCGAGCGACGCAGCCACCGCTGACACGCTAGTTCCGGCTCAGAGGTATTCTGGGAGCGCACGGCACGGCAATCGGACTATTCTGCGCATGCGCCGGGTGATAAATGGAGCGCGCTCCCGGATGCTGAGCACGGCTATTTTGAATTGAGTCTGGTTACACGCTGGAGTGCGGTGAGTCTCTTTAACCACGGGGCATGAATACTGGCCTGTTTGGCAGTCTCCAGGGCTTACCCTTGCTTTTTGCTCTTTACTTTTTAGTGACCCGGGCAATTGTGGACTGATCTGCTGTGGTGTCTGCCCAGCGACAGCCCCTTGTTATCCCAGTTGGACTCCCCTGATGATCTTTATGTGAAACGTTGGGAGTGGGAACACCCCTCTAATTGCCTGATTATGGTCTCTGGCTTCTATGGGATCTGAGGTGCTGATTGACAGTTTCCCCTAAGGGGCACTTTGCACACTGCGACATTGCAGGTGCGATGTCGGTGGGGTCAAATTGAAAGTGACGCACATCCGGCATCGCATGCGACATCGCAGTGTGTAAAGCCTGGATGATACGATTAACGAGCGCAAAAGCGTCGTAATCGTATCATCGGTACAGCGTCGGCGTAATTCATAATTACGCTGACGCACTGGTCCGATGTTGTTCCTCGCTCCTGCGGCAGCACACATCGCTGTGTGTGAAGTCGCAGGAGCGAGGAACATCTACCGGCCTCACTGCGGCTTCCGTAGGATATGCGGAAGGAAGGAGGTGGGCAGGATGTTTACATCCTGCTCATCTCCGCCCCTCCGCTGTGATTGGCCGCCTACCGTGTGACGTCGCAGTGACGCCGCACGACCCGCCCCCTTAACAAGGAGGCAGGTCGCCGGCCACAGGGACGTCGCACGGCAGGTGAGTGTGTGTGTGAAGCTGGCGTAGCGATAACTTTCGCTACGCCAGCTATCACCACATATCGCTGCTGCGACGGGGGCGGGCACTATCGCACTCGACATCGCAGCATCGGCCTGCGATGTCGTAGTGTGCAAAGCCCGCCTTAGAGTCGGTGCCCTGCTGCAATGCCCGTTATTGACTTCTGGACCTGGTAAGACCGTTCCCTTCATTGAGGGATCTATTTTTCTACGGTTTTCTATATGGTACCAGAATATCTGCTTCTGACACATATGTGAATACCTTTCCCTGAACGGGGTTGAATATGGAAAAGGTATATCTTCCATATGCGTGCATATCAGTGCTTCATCCCTGCTGGCACGACTATAGAGGATCTGATTAAGTGAATATCTTACCTCTAGCTAGCCAAGGTGGTTTTTGCATTATTGGGACTATGTGCCCCCCTTAACCATTTGGCCCGGTTGTTTTGGACCATTGATGTCTTTGGTTTTAAGTCTCACCAGTGGATTTTCACTTTCTATCAGTTTTGCACATTGATAGACTGAAATTCTTGCCCATTCTTCCTCTGTAAAAAGCTCGAGCTTAGTAAGGTCGGATGGTGAGCATTTGTGAACAGCAGTTTTCCGCTCTTAACACAGATGCTCGATTGGATTCAGGTCTGGACTTTGACTTGGCCATTCTAAAGGGTACTTTACATGCTGCGACATCACTAGCGATCTCGTTAGCGATGTGAAATTCTAGAGCGCATGTGCGTTCTCGAAAGATCGCACTTGCGCTCTAGAATTTCACATCGCTAATGAGATCGCTAGCGATGTCGCAGCATGTAAAGTACCCTTAACACCTGGATATATTTTTGTGAACCATTCCATTGTAGATTTTGCTTTGTTTGAGATCATTGTCTTTTTGAAAGGAAAATCTCTGTCCCAGTCTCAGGTCTTTTGCAGACTCCAACAGGTTTTCTTCAAGAATGGTCCTGTATTTGGCTCCATCCATTTTCCCATCAATTTTAACTATCTTCCCTGTCCCTGCTGAAGAAAAGCAGGCCCAAACTATGATGCTGCCACCACCATCTTTGACAGTGGGGATGGTGTGTTCAGGGTGATGAGCTGTGTTGCTCTTACGCCAAACATATCGTTTGGCATTGTGTCCAAATAGTTCGATTTTGGTTTCATCTGACCAGAGCACCTTCTTCCAGATGTATGGTGTGTGTCTCCTACGTGTCTTGTGGCAAACTTTAAACAACACTTTTTATGAATATCTTTCAGAAATGGCTTTCTCCTTGCCACTCTTCCATAAAGGCCAGATTTGTGCAGTGTACGACTAATTGTGTCCTATGGACAGACTCTCCCACCTCAGCTGTAGATCTCTGCAGTTCATCCAGAGTGATCATGGGCCTCTTGGCTGCATCTCTGATCAGTCTTCTCCTTGTTTGAGATGAAAGTTTGGATGGACGGCCGGGACTTGGTAGATTTGCAGTGGTATGATACTCCTTCCATTTCAATATGATCGCTTGCACAGTGCTCCTTGGGATGTTTAAAATTTTGGAATTTTTTTCTAATCAAATCCGGCTTTATACTTCTCCACAACAGTATCACGGACCTGCCTGTTGTGTTCCTTGGTCTTCATGATGCTATCTGACTCTAAACAGAACACTGAGACTATCACAGAGCAGGTGAATTTATACAGAGACTTGATTACACAGAGGTGGCTTATATTTATCATCATCAGTCATTTAGGACAACTTTGAATCACTCAGAGCTCCTCAATGAACTTTTGGAGTGAGTTTGCTGCACTGCTTTTTACCTGCTTTTTACCTGCTTTTTTGCTGCTTTTTCTTCTGCGCTGTTTAATGCCAAAATGGATGTGTTCTTCTATTCAAGCAAAGTCTATGGGAATTTGGGTTTCTTGTTCACACTATGTTGTTCAAAATGCTGCCTTTTTGTGGCAGAACTTTGGTCAAAAACTCAGCTTTTCAAAGAAGCAACATGTCAATTGTTTTTGCCATTTGAGTTTTGCACTGCAAAGCTGAGTTTTTGACCAAAGTTCTGCCACAAAAAGGCAGCATTTTGAACAACATAGTGTGAACAAGAAACCCAAATTCCCATAGACTTTGCTTGAATAGAAGAACACATCCATTTTGGCATTAAACAGCGCAGAAGAAAAAGCAGCAAAAAAGCAGGTAAAAAGCAGGTAAAAAGCAACGTGCGCACATACCCTCAAGGGGACGAATAAAAATGCACGCCCCACTTTTTAGTTATTTTTTAAAGTTTAAAAGAAGCAATACATTTCGTTAAACTTGACAATTGTGTCCCACTTGTTGTTGATTCTTCACCATAACATTAAAGAAGTTGTCCAGTTACCAAAACTGATTTTTTTTTTTCTGATAAATCTTGCTAATATGTGCCCCTCAACACATCTATTATGTTGTTTCAGCAAAATTAGGTTTTATTGTGCACTAGCAGCACATGCTCATTGCTGGCTCCAGCTCTGATGGGGTTAATCTCTCCTCTGACTTCCTGTGTTCAGTTCCTACAAGTTCCAGAATTCTTTGTGGCTCTAGGGCGGTGTCTAGCTTATCTAATACACCCCCCTCAGCTCTCCACCCAAAGCTTCCTCCTTGCCTCTTCCCTGTGTGGATGAGAGAAATCACACAGAGACATCCGAAGCTGCCAGCTCTGCACACAACCAGGGGAAGAAAGTGTGTGTGTGTGTGTGTGTGTGTGTGTGTTTGTGAGTGTTTGTGTGTGAGTGTGTGTTTTTGTGAGTGTGTGTGTGTGAGTGTGTGTACAGAAATTATGATTATTAGCTGGCGCAACATGTGAAAAAAATAATTGGGGAAAAAAAAGTGACGGGGTGATGAGATTGCTTTTTTCCCTCTTGCCTAGTCTGTGTGTCGTCCGTATCATCCGCAAACCGCATATGACCGGATCCTGTGGATTAAATGTGCAGCGCATGCAACCGTTATTTTACCGGATCCTTCTGCAGCGGGACACAGAATTTATCGGCCGGCGCTGGAGTCAGCTGACTCCTGATCTCACAGCCCGCACACGCTGCAATGGCTGCAGGTGGGTTCCTTCACATGACTGTTCCGTTTGTCCTGGTCAGTTCCTGTTTTTTTGCGGCCCCACAGACCGGACCATCTTTTCAATGTCTTTTGTGTAGGACCGGATGGTACACGGTAGCACTTCCATGTGCATCCGATCCTACAAAAAAAAACACATCGGATGCCGTATGTCCGCTCCGTTATTATGGAACATGTCCTATTCTGTTCCATAATAACGAACCGTGACTCAATACAAGTCAATGGGTCCGCAAAATTCCCGGAACACGGAAGCACTTCCATGTGACTTCCGTTGGGTGCCCGTGCAGTCAGTGTCCCGCTCCAGCCCCAGCCCCGCGGCTGCCCACTCAGCAGTGTCAGCAGCGGCCCGCACTGCAGTGTCAGCAGCCGCGGGGATGACAAGCACTACCGTCAGGAGGTTAGTAAGTTCATTACATACGATGATGAAGTCCTGCCCTCCTGACATCAGCGGTCGTCACTGCCTTCTATGCCCGCCGCTTGTCACATCACCTCTCGCTGTCGACCCGAGACTGTGACTAGTGGTAACGTCATGGGCCGCTCGCGATACTTTGTTTGTGAAGGCGGCGGTCATTGAACTCTGTGACATCGCTGCTGTCAGGAGTTCAGCGATCATCGTAGGTAATATACCTCGCTAACCTCCTGATAGCAGCACTCGTCATGCCCTGCAGTGACCTGGGCTGACCTATTGATGTTAGCTCAGGTCACTGCACGGCTCTCCCAGCAAACAGGGAACATTCTGTTCTTCATTGACTGGGACATTGACTATGGTATGGATCATCGTGGGACCCCCTTGTATTACACCAGACCTGGATTTGTTTTTCTTTCTAATAAATTGGTGAAAGAGGGAATGTGTTGGGGAGTGTTTTTTCAAATAAAAATGTGTTTGTTGTCTATTTTTTTTTTTTTTTATTACTGCCTGGGTTGGTGATGTCGGGTATCTGATACACGCCTGACATCACTAACTCCTGGGCTTGATGCCAGGTGACATTACACATCTGGTATTAACCCCATATATTACCCCGTTTGCCACCGCACCAGGGCAACGGGATGAGCTGGCGCGAAGCACCAGGACTGGCACATCTAATGGATGCGCTACTTCTGGGGCGGCTGCAGCCTGTTATTTTTAGGCTGGGGAGTGTCCAATAATGGTGAACCTCCCTAGCCTGAGAGTACCAGACCACAGCTGTCCGCTTTACCTTGGCTGGTGATCCAGTTTCAGGGGACCCCGTGTTTTTTGTTTTAAATTATTTAGTTAATTTAAAATAACAGTGTGGGGGGCCTCTGTTTTGGATTACCAGCCAAGGTGAAGCTGCCAGCTGTGGTTTGCAGGCTGCAGCCGTTTGCTTTACCCTAGCTGGCTACAAAAGATAGGGGGACGGCATGTCATTTTTTTTTATTTATTTATTTTTTGGCTAAATACAAGACTAAGCACCTTAGTGCCACATGACAGTCACAAAAGGGGGCCAGCTTAGAATATGCAGGGGGGTAGGACATCATATATGTCTTTCTTATCTATCTATCTATCTATCTATCTATCTTTCTATCTATCTATCCAGCCCTCTATTCATTCATTCATTCATTCATTCATCCCTCTATCCCTCTGTCTCTATATCTATCTATCCATCTCTATATCTACTCATCTATTTATCTCTCTTGCTGCTTCCGTTTTTTGCGGTCCGCAAAAAAACCCGGAAGGCACGCTGATGTAACACGGATGCCACTAGGATGCATCCGTGAAACAAAAGGACCGTTTTTTGTGGCCCGCAAAAACGGAACGGTCATGTGAATGTAGCCTTTACAGCAGTCGCTACCTGCTGCCGATCACATGTGACCGTGTGCGGGCTGTGTGTGCGGGCTGTGTGTACAGGAGTTCAGCTGAGTTCAGATCAGCTGATTCAAGTGTCGGCCGATCAGGCTGGGGCCACACGGGGATTACTGCGATCCCCTCGCATTACACTCGGCTCACACTCAGTACAGCAGAGCTGAGTGTCATGCGTGTGTCCCTGCGACTGAGGTCCGACTGTGCGAGCAGACCTCAGCTGCGGGGGGCGGTCCGCCACTCGAGGGGTGGGCCAGCACTGAAGAGTGGTGGGAGGGATTTCTCTCCCTCTCTCCTCCGTAGTCCACCGATGTACCGCAAGTGCAGTGCGATTTTTCTCTCACCACATACACTTGAATGGGTAAAAGAGAGAGTCTTGCATTACAGTTGTAGCATGCTGCGATTGTTTTCTCGGTCCAATTAGGGCGGAGAAAATAATCACTCATGTGCGCTGACACACAGGCTAATATTGGTCCGAGTGGAATGCGATGTTTTATCGCACTCCACTCGCACTGTTTTTCTCGCCATGTGGCTTAGACCTTACTTGTTCTATGTCCCCCTGCATCCATCGCAGCGTGTGCAGGCTGGAGTTCAGCTGCGTTCAGATCAGCTGACTCCAGTACTGGACTGAACTCCGCTGACCTCACAGCCCGTACACGCTGCAATGGATGCAGGGGGACACAGAACAAGTAATCGGCCGGCACTGGAGTCATCTGATTACTTGGGATGAATTGAGCAGTAAAATGCTCTGGTGCTCGATGGGCGAAGCCCATGTCGATTTTTTTTTAAAAAATTCATTAAAAATAGAAAAAAACAAAAAATCACATTGTTTGTGGGCTCCCGCTGCATTTTCTATTGCTAAGGGTAACCCAAGCAGCTACTGGCTGCTAACCCCCGCTGCTTGGTGTTACTTTCACTGGCAATAGAAATCCAGGGAAGCATTTTTTTTTTTTTATTATAAAGGTTTTTGCTTGAAACCTTTTTTAAAAAAATGACGTGGGCTTTGCCATATTTCTTTGTCGCTCCATTGGGAGACCCAGACAATTGGGTGTATAGCTTCTGCCTCCGGAGGCCACACAAAGTATTACACTTTAAAAAGTGTAACCCCTCCCCTCTGCCTATACACCTTCCCGTGCATCTCGGGCCCATCAGTTTTTTGCTTTGTGTTGAAGGAGGCACACATGCACACAATGCTCCACATTTTAGTCAGCAGCAGCTGCTGACTATTTCGGATGGAAGAAAAGAGGGCCCCTAAGGGCCCCCGGCATGCTCCCTTCTCACCCCACTGAGTCGGCGGTGTTGTTAAGGTTGAGGTACCCATTGCGGGTACAAAGGCAGGAGCCACATGCCGTTTTCCTTCCCCATCCCTTAGGGGCTCTGGGTGAAGTGGGATCCTAACCGGTCATCCAGGCACTGGGACCGGGCTCCCTCCGCAGCCCCTGGTGGTATCTGCCGGACAGGAGACTGAGTATCGTCAGGGACAAGGCCCTGCAACTACAGGTACTCTGTGTCCCCTTTGGGACGGTGCATGGAGCACCTGGGCCTCAGACGCTGCAGCGCCTGCAGTGTTGTTTTTTGTCCGGGACTACCGCGCCGACCGTGCCTGCTTGCCGGCCGCGGTTTTTACTTTAGTCCCCGGCTTTTGCGGCCTAGTACATTAAACTCCCGCCCCCGGGCCTGCCAGTCAGGGGCAAGGGCGGGACGGTCGGTCTGACGCCGACAGTGAGGGCTGGAGCACACATAGCTGTCCTCCTCCCCCCTCACTAATCCCTATGGGGCACCAGATTCCCGCACTTTTGTAAGTTACGCCCACGGCTCCCTCCTCCCCTGTGAACGCCGACAGCCATGTTGTAACACATCCTGCCGGTGGAGGACTTCTGGCTGCAGCTCTGGGAGACCCGAGGCAGGGAATCTGGTGGCCACACACCGCTGGAGCGGTTGATAAGCCACACCGGTTACCGGTGCTGGTCCCCCTAGGGTGCTGAACTGTATATAGATACATTATATTTGTATACTTTTTCCGGTTCAGCTGTACTGTTAACTTGTGGCTATATACCCTCAGTGATCACGCTCCTGGGAGACAACAGCATGTCATTCACAAGGAGCAAGGGGGCCAAGGCACAGGGTTATTTTGCTACCTGTACCTCTTGTGCGGCTATGTTACATGCAGGTTCCACCTACCCTCACTGTGAGCAATGCTCGGCCCCTGTGGCACTCGCTCAGCCGGAGCCTGAGGCACTAGGGGGTCCCTCGAGGCCCCGGGCACTGCGGGATCACCCCCAGGCCCCTCTTGGTCTGCGACTAAGCGTGTTCCTGGTGTGGCCTCTAGTTATTACGTGCAGGGCTCCGGCACGGACCGCAGTCCCAGACCAGCTAAGCGGGCTCGCTTAGAATCTTCCCCGACTTCATCACGCTGTTCGGGGTCTCAGCTTGAGGACTCTCTAGAGGATGAGGCGGAGGTCGTAGCTCAGGACTCTGACCCTGACGTTGCTCTCAATCTGGATACACCTGAAGGGGACGCCATAGTAAATGACCTTATAGCGTCCATCAACCAGGTGCTAAATCTGTCTCCCCCAACTCCGCCTACAGAGGATTCGGCTTCACAACAGGAGAAACACCAGTTTAGGTTTCCTAAACGTACCCGGAGTGCTTTCTTCGATCACTCTAACTTTAGAGATGCTGTCCAGAAGCACAGGGCTTTCCCGGACAAGCGCTTTACTAAACGCCTTAATGACACACGTTACCCCTTCCCCGCTGACGTGGTTAAGGGTTGGGCTCAGTGTCCCAAGGTGGATCCTCCAGTCTCTAGACTGGCGGCTAGATCCGTAGTAGCAGTGGCTGACGGTGCATCGCTCAAGGATGCCACGGACAGGCAGATAGAGCTCCTACTGAAATCCATCTATGAAGCCATAGGCGCGTCTTTTGCCCCAGCCTTTGCAGCTGTGTGGGCACTCCAGGCTATCTCAGCTTGTCTGTCTGAGATTAATGCGGTCACCCGTACCGCTGCGCCACAAGTAACATCTTTGACTTCTCAGGCGTCAGTATTTGCATCCTACGCCATGAATGCTGTCCTGGACTCGGCTAGCCGTACAGGGGTAGCATCCGCCAATTCTGTGGCAGTCCGCAGGGCCATGTGGCTACGCGAATGGAAGGCAGACTCTGCTTCCAAAAAGTTCTTGACCGGTTTGCCTTTTTCTGGCGACCGACTGTTTGGCGAGCGATTGGATGAAATTATTAAGCAATCCAAGGGAAAGGACTCGTCCTTACCCCAACCCAAACCAAACAGACCTCAGCAACGGAAAGTTCAAGCGAGGTTTCGGTCCTTTCGGCCCTCAGCCAGATCCCAACCCTCCTCGTCCAACAGGCCACAGAAGAGCCAGAGGAACTCTTCCGCATGGCGGTCTAAGTCACGTCCTCCAAAGACCACCGGAGGCACCGTCTCCAAGGCGGCCTCCTCATGACTTTCGGCCGCCCCAAACCGCATCCTCGGTCGGTGGCAGGCTCTCCCGCTTTTGCGACGCCTGGTGGCCACATGTCCAAGACCGATGGGTGAGGGACATTCTGTCTCACGGTTACAGGATAGAGTTCAGCTCTCGTCCTCCGATTCGTTTTTTCAGAACATCTCTGCTCCCCGAGCGGACCGTTGCGCTTTTTCAGGCGGTGGACACTCTGAAAACAGAAGGAGTGGTGATCCCCGTTCCCCTTCAGGAACGCGGTCGCGGTTTTTACTCCAATCTGTTCGTGGTGCCAAATGACGGCTCATTCCGTCCCGTTTTGGACCTCAAATTGCTCAACAGACATGTGACAACCAGGCGGTTTCGCATGGAATCCCTCCGATCTGTCATCGCTTCGATGTCCCAAGGAGACTTCCTAGCATCAATCGACATCAAAGATGCCTATCTCCATGTGCCGATCGCTCAAGAGCATCAACGCTTCCTGCGTTTCGCCATCGGGGACGAACACCTTCAGTTTGTGGCACTGCCTTTCGGCCTGGCGACAGCCCCACGGGTCTTCACCAAGGTCATGGCATCCGTCGTAGCGATCCTATAGCGATACTCTACGACGGGTGGCTTGTCAACACAGTCTGACCGTTGCTCTGGAGACTCTCCAGAGGTTCGGGTGGATCATCAATTTTCCAAATTCAAAATTGTCTCCGACCCAGTCACTGACGTACCTCGGGATGGAGTTTCATACTCTCTCAGCGATGGTCAAGCTGCCGCTGGACAAACAGCGGTCGCTGCAGACAGGGGTGCAATCCCTTCTTCGGGCCCAGTCGCACCCCTTGAGGCGCCTCATGCACTTCCTGGGGAAGATGGTGGCAGCAATGGAGGCAGTTCCATTTGCACAATTTCATCTGCGTCCACTCCAATGGGACATTCTCCGCAAATGGGACAAGAGGCCGACGTCCTTAGACAGGAACGTCTCTCTGTCTCTGGAAGCCAAGACCTCTCTTCAGTGGTGGCTTCTCCCCACTTCTCTGTCGAAAGGAAAATCCTTTCTGCCCCCATCCTGGGCTGTGGTCACGACAGACGCGAGCCTGTCAGGATGGGGAGCGGTTTTTCTCCACCACAAGGCTCAGGGAACCTGGACTCCGACAGAGTCTTCCCTTCAGATCAATATTCTGGAGATAAGGGCAGTGTATCTAGCCCTCAAGGCGTTCCATCGGTGGCTCGAGGGCAGGCAGATCCGCATACAGTCGGACAACGCCACGGCGGTTGCGTACATCAACCACCAGGGCGGCACTCGCAGTCGTCAAGCCTTCCAAGAAGTCCGGCGGATTCTGCTGTGGGCAGAGGCCACAGCCTCCACCATCTCCGCGGTTCACATTCCGGGCGTAGAAAACTGGGAAGCAGACTTCCTCAGTCGCCAGGGCATGGACGCGGGGGAATGGTCTCTCCACCCGGACGTGTTTCAAGAGATCTGTTGCCCCTGGGGAACGCCGGACGTCGATCTTATGGCGTCTCGGCACAACAACAAGGTCCCGGCATTCATGGCACGGTCTCAGGACCACAGAGCTCTGGCGGCGGACGCCTTAGTTCAGGATTGGTCGCAGTTTCAACTGCCTTATGTATTCCCTCCTCTGGCAATGCTGCCCAGAGTGTTGCGCAAGATCAGGTCCGACTGCCGCCGCGCCATCCTCGTCGCTCCAGATTGTCCGAGGCGGTCGTGGTACCCGGATCTGTGGCATCTCACGGTGGGGCAACCGTGGGCGCTCCCAGACCGACCAGACTTGCTATCTCAAGGGCCATTTTTCCATCTGAATTCTGCGGCCCTCAACCTGACTGTGTGGCCATTGAGTCCTGGCTCTTAGCGTCCTCAGGGTTGTCTCAAGATGTCATTGCCACTATGAGACAGGCCAGGAAACCAACGTCAGCCAGGATCTATCACAGAACTTGGAGGATCTTCTTAACCTGGTGCTCTGAGAGGGGTTTTATCCCCTGGCCGTTTGCCTTACCCAGGTTTCTTTCCTTCCTTCAATCGGGATTGGACAAGGGTTTGTCTCTCGGCTCTCTCAAAGGTCAAGTCTCGGCGCTTTCCGTGTTTTTTCAAAAGCATCTAGCCAGGCTTCCGCAGGTCCGCACGTTCCTGCAGGGAGTTTGCCACATAGTCCCACCTTACAAGCGTCCGCTGGAACCCTGGGATCTCAACATGGTTCTACGGGCTCTTCAAAAACCACCTTTTGAGCCGCTGCGGGATGTCTCTCTATCACGTCTTTCGCAGAAGGTGGCATTTCTAGTGGCGGTTACTTCACTCCGTAGAGTGTCAGAGCTTGCAGCGCTGTCATGCAAAGGCCCTTTCCTGGTATTTCACCAGGATAAGGTGGTTCTGCGTCCGGTCCTGGACTTTCTTTCTAAGGTGGTGTCCACTTTTCATCTCAATCAGGATATCTCCTTACCTTCATTTTGCCCTCATCCAATTCACCAATGTGAAAAGGATTTGCATTTGTTAGATCTAGTGAGAGCACTCCGGATCTACGTGTCTCGCACGGCGCCACTGCGCCGCTCTGATGCGCTCTTTGTCCTTATCGCTGGCCAGCGTAAGGGGTCGCAGGCTTCCAAGTCAACCTTGGCTCGGTGGATCAAGGAACCGATTTTTGAAGCCTACCGTTCTTCTGGGCTTCCGATTCCTTCAGGGCTGAAAGCCCATTCTACCAGAGCCGTGGGTGCGTCCTGGGCATTGCGGCACCAGGCTACGGCTCAGCAGGTGTGTCAGGCGGCTACCTGGTCGAGTCTGCACACTTTCACAAAACACTATCAAGTGCATGCCTATGCTTCGGCAGATGCCAGCCTAGGTAGGCGAGTCCTTCAGGCGGCGGTTGCCCACCTGTAAGAGGGGGCCGTTGTTTCGGCTTTTTTTATCGAGGTATTCTTTTACCCACCCAGGGACTGCTTTTGGACGTCCCAATTGTCTGGGTCTCCCAATGGAGCGACAAAGAAGAAGGGAATTTTGTTTACTTACCGTAAATTCCTTTTCTTCTAGCTCCTATTGGGAGACCCAGCACCCGCCCCTGTTCCCTTCGGGCTGTTTGTTCTTTTGTGTACACATGTTGTTCATGTTGAATTGTTCTTTTGGTTCATGGTTTCAGTTCTCCGAACATCCTTCGGATTGAATTTACCTTAGACCAATTTATAAGTTTCCTCCTTCCTGCTTTGGCACCAAAACTGATGGGCCCGTGATGCACGGGAGGGTGTATAGGCAGAGGGGAGGGGTTACACTTTTTAAAGTGTAATACTTTGTGTGGCCTCCGGAGGCAGAAGCTATACACCCAATTGTCTGGGTCTCCCAATAGGAGCTAGAAGAAAAGGAATTTACGGTAAGTAAACAAAATTCCCTTCTTTTGTATGCTAGCCAGGTACAGCAGGCAGCTACGGCCTGCCCCCAACCCCCAGCTGCCTAATTGTACCCAGCTGGGAACTAAAAATATAGAGAAGCCCTTTTTTTTTATTTCATGAATTTCATGAAATAATTAAAAAAAAAAAAGACGTGGGCTTCGCCAAATTTTTGAGTCCAGCCAGGTACAACTAGGCAGCTGGGGATTGGAATCCGCAGTGCAGGGTGCCCAAGCTTTCTGGGCACCCCCTCTGCGAATTGCAGTCCGCAGCCACCCCAGAAAATGGCGCTTTCATAGAAGCGCCATCTTCTGGCGCTGTATCCAACTCTTCCAGCTGCCCTGGTGACTGGTGGCTCGCTGGGTAATAATGGGGTTAGGGCTAGCTGTAAATTATAAGCTGGCCCTAAGCCCAAAATTCATGGGGTCACGCCAATATTAGACATGGCCACTATGAATTTCTAGTAAAGATTAAAAAAACAGAAAACACAGAAAAATATTTTTATTAGAAATAAAACACAACACAATTAGTGACTCCATCTTTATTGAAATAAAGAACCCCCCTCCGCAGTAATCCTGGGTCAAGGGTCCCGCGCTGTCCAATCCGGATCCAATATCATCTGATCGGTTTGCTGGAAGGCAAAGCGATCAGATGATGTCAGGTTAAAGGACATGAATCACACGACACAGCAGCTGATTGTATAAAAGCCGGTTATACAATCAGCTGATGCATCAGTGAAAAAAAAAAAATACTCACTTATGTGCTGATTACCGACAGCTCCTGGAGCGATCGGACGGGAGTCTGATCCCGTCAGATCGCTGGCGGTAATCAGCTGATGAAGTCTTCTGACGGCATCAGCTGATAGCCAGCCGGGCGCTAAAAAGATGGCGTCACCGCGAGACTACGATCAGCTGATGCGTCAGGTGACCGCATCAGGTGATCAGCGCCAGGTCCTGCAGGCATCAGACATGCCCGGAGAGTCTGCACACAGCTGGAGCGGCGGTCCTGGGAGAGGAGCTGGGAGCGGATATGGTACCGGGAGTCTGCAGACAGGTGAGTATGACATTTTTTTTTCTATTGTTTACTTTTGATTTAGCAGCTGCCTCCATCTCCTGCCCGTACATTGCGCCGCACGGGAGCTGACATGGCACCGGACGGGAGATGGAAGCGGCGGTGACGGTACCGGGAGGATTCACGCTTCTGTGTTTAATGACAGAAGGAATCCTCTTCCTGTACACGTAACTTTACTACCCACCCCTTACGTTTATAGCTGTGTTTTTAGTCATAGAAACGCACTAAAACGCAGCTATATTTGCAAATTGTGTTTTTCATTGCGTTTTTGAACATCTCATTCAACTCAATGGGTGTAAAACGCAGTGAAAAAACACAAAAATAATTGACATGCTGCGTTTTTGTGGGCACCACAAAAACGCAGCTGAAAAAAATGCTGTGTGCAGACAGCAAAAATGAAAACTCATAGACTTTGCTGGGGAAGCAAAGTCATGCAGTTTTCTGAGCAAAAACGCACCCGAAAAACGCGCAAAAACGCCGCGAAAAACGCACTGTGTGAACTTACCCTTAGTTGGTGACATGCAGCACCGCAGGTGACAGAGCAGAGCAAGTTGGTGACATGCTCTGCTCTGACACATACTGTGCTGCATGTCACTGTATCCACTCTGGGACTTGTGCAGGTGACCGGATGATACATGTCACTAACTTGCTCCACTCTGTGACTTCTGCTGCATTGTTCCAACTGTATACACTCTCACCTGAACAAGTCTCAGAGTGGGGTAGTTATTGACATGTATCATCCGGTCACCTGCACAACAAGTCCCAGAGTGGAGCCAGATAGTGACATATAGCACACTATGTGTCAGAGCAGAGCATGTCACTGTCTCCACTCTGGGACTTTTTGTGCAGGTGACCAGATGCTACATGTCACTAACTGTCTCCACTCTGGGACTTGTTGTGCAGGTGAGAGTGTATACAGTTGGTACTATGCAGCAGAAGTCACAGAGTGGGGCAGTTAGTGACATGTAGCATCCGGTCACCTGCACAACAAGTCCCAGAGTGGAGACAGATAGTGACATGCAGCACACTATGTGTCAGAGCAGAGCATGTCACTGTCTCCACTCTGGGACTTGTTGTGCAGGTGACAGAGTGGAGCAGATTGGTCCCATGCAGCGTCCGGTCACCTGTGCTGCTGGTGGGAGTATATGATCACACTGCCGACACCGCCCGCTCTCCTGACAGCTGAGCATAGCGGGCGGGTGGACAGTGTGATCACATACTTGCGTGACAGGGGGGATTTCAGTGGAGGAAACCCCCCCTGTACTCCACACTGGCGCCCGTACCTCCCACAGCTGACGGATGGTAAGCGCACACTCTGCCTTCACCGCTCCACACTAAAGCTCTCCGGATCCTCCCCTCGATGCTGAGCTGTGACGTGCGGTAGTCACCGCCCACAGCCCAGTCAATCAGTGTGAGTCGGCGCCGGCATCCTCTGACGTACCCGTCTAGTTTGAGAGCACGGAAATGCTGGGACGTCAGAGGATGCTGGCGGCCACAGCTCCAGGGGGTCATGTGACAGGCACTGAGCGTACAGGATAGCGCCGCTCAGTGCCAGAACTGGAAATACAAGCCAATGGAGAAGATGCATACAATGGTAAGTGACACTCATTGGGAAAATAAAAAAAAATGGGTGAACCACCCCTTTAACATTTTTATCTTCCTATTTGAAGCCTGAAATGGTTGAAAAATTCAAGGGAGCCGAATACTATTGCAAGGCACTGTAGTATTCCTCCCAAACTTTAACATGGACCCCATTATTACCCCACACTGTAATATGGACCCAGTTTTTCCACCACTCTGTAACATGGCTCCAATATCCCCTACAACATAATACAGCCCCCAGTATCCCCCCCCCCACACACACACACTGTAAAATGTTGCCCACTATCCCACCAAGCTTTATCATGGCCTACAGTATCCCCTGTATAAAGGATTTCCATTAAACCTTGTCTGGTACCATAAAAAAAAAATCACACATTTTACCAATCTGCATGGGGTTAAATGACACCATGGTACCTGACAAGTGTTAAGGTAAATTTTAGTATCAAGAAAAAACAAAATTTTATCCAGTGGCATGTAAGCGGCAAAAGGTTGTGTTCCGGTTTTGCTGAAGTGACATGCAAACAAGAAAGGGTGTGCGATGGTGGCATGCTAATGGAAAAAAGTATGCTCCAGTGGCAAGCTACTAGTAAAGGGTGTGCTCCAGAGGTATGCCAACGACACAGGGTGCACTCTGGTAGCACCCCAGCGGGAAATGGTGTCCTCCGGTGGGACCCCAGCGGGAAATGGTGTCCTCCGGCAGGACCCCTGTGGGAAATGGTGTCCTCCGGCGGGACCCCATCGGGAAATGGTGTCCTCTGGTGGGACCCCTGTGGGAATTGGAGCCCTCCTGGGGGACCCCTGCGGGAATTGGAGTCCTCCGGCGGGACCTCTGCAGGAAATGGAGTCCTCCGGCGGGACCCCTGCAGGAATTGGAGTCCTCCTGGGGGACCCCTGCGGGAATTGGAGTCCTCCTGGGGGGACCCCTGCGGGAAATGGAGTCCTCCGGCAGGACCCCTTGCACGAAATGGTGTCATCCGGCGGGACCCCAGCAGAAAATGGTGTCCTCCGGCGGGACCCCAGCGCGAAATGGAGTCCTCCGGCGGGACCCCAATGGGAAATGGTGTCCTCCGGTGGAACCCCTGCGGGAAATGGAGTCCTCCGGCGGGACCCCTGCAGGAAATGGAGTCCTCCGGCGGGACTCCTGCGGGAAATGGTGTCCCCCGGCGGGACTCCTGCGGGAAATGGTGTCCTCCGACGTGACCTCAGCGGGTAATGGTGTCCTCCGGCGGGACCCCAGCGGGTAATGGTGTCCTCCGGCGGGACCCCAGCAGGTAATGGTGTCCTCCGGCGGGACCACTGCGGGAAATGGTGTCCTCCGGCGAGACCCCAGCGGGTAATGGAGAGCTCCGGCGGGACCCCTGCGAGTAATGGAGTCCTCCGGCGAGACTCCTGCGGGTAATGGTGTCTTCCGGCGAGACCCCTGCGGGTAATGGTGTCATCCGGCGGGACCCCTGCGGGAACAGCACACCCACAGGCCCCTGTAGCCTTTAAGGCCCACACACTGGCCCATGGAGGCTTCCTAGCCAATGCACTGACTCCTGAAGGCTCTTAGGGCCACACACTGGCCTCTGGAGGCTTCCAGGAGCATACAGTGGACCCTGAAGGCTGCCAGGCCCACTCACTGGATCCTGGAAGCTGCCATGCCCTCACCCATGCCCCTGGAAGGTTCCAGGCCAACACCCTAGCCCCTGGATGCTATGTGGCCCATACACATGGGCCCCTTGATGCAGAAAGGCACCTCCACTTGCCCCTGGAGGATATCCTGCACACTCAAGGGCCCCGGCAGGAAGTCAGAGCCACAAAAGGACCCCTGGAGGTTGCACAGCACACCCACTGGCCCCTGGAGCCTGTAAGGCCCACACAATGGCCCATGGAGGCTTCCCAGCCAATGCACTGGCTCCTTGAGGCTGACAAACAAAACACTAGCGCCTGGAGGCTGCCCGGCCCATGCACTAGTCCCTGGAACCTACCAGACCCATGAACTCACCCCTGGAGGCTGTCCAGCCAATGCATTGGCCTCTGGAGAAGACAAGCAAAACACTAGCCAATGGAGGCTTTCCGACCCATGCACTGGCCACTGGAGGATACAAGGCCAACAAACATGCCTTTGGAGGCTGCCAGGCCTGCCCACTGGCCCCTGGAGCTTACCAGACGCATGAACTTGCCCCCAGAGGCTACCGGGCCCAAACACAGGCCTCTGGAACCTACCAGGCCGACAGACTGTTCCCTTGAGGCTGCTAGGCTCATACAATGGCCCCTGAAGGCTGCCAGGCTCACACTCAGGTTCATGGAGTCTGCCAGACCCACACCTATCTGCTAGGCCCTTCCACTATAAACTGGAAGCTGCCATGCACTGGCACATGGAGGCTGCCATACCAACATACGTACATGCCCCTGGAGGGTGCTAGGCCCACTCACTGAACCTGGGAGTCTGCTGGGCCCTCACACTGGCCATTGGAGGTTGCCAGACCCACTCAATGGACCTGGAGGCTTCCAGGCCCACTCAATGGACTGTGTAAGATTTTGGGCCCTTATACTGGCCCCTGGAGGCTTCCAAGCCACACAGTGGCCCCTGGAGGCTGCCGGGCCCACTCACTGGAGGCTGCCAGGCCCTCACCAATGCCCCTTAAAGGTTCCAGGCAAACACACTGGCCCCTGGAGGCTGTGTGGCCCACACACTGTCCCATGGAGGCTGTCAAGCCCACGCACAGGCACCTGGAGGCTGACAGGGCCACACACTGGCCACTGGAGGCTGCCCGGCCGACAAACTCGCTCATGGAGGCAGCCCAGCAAATGAACTGGCCCCTGGAGGTGGGCGAGAAAATTATCTGGCCCATGGATGCTGCCAGGCCAACACTCGGGTTCCTGGAGTCTGTCAGGCCCACACCCTGGCCTTTGGAGTCTGTAAGACACACAAACCTGCCCCTGGAGGCTGTCAGGCACACTCAAGGTTCCTGGGAGGCAGCCAGGCCCACACAAGAGCTCCTGGAGGCTGCCAGGCCCACACTCGGGTTCCTGAAAGCTGCTAGGCCCACCCAATGGCAACTGCAATCTGCTGGGCCCTGACTCTGGACCCTGGAGGCTGCAACACCAACACATGTGCCCCTGGATGCTACCAGACACACACAGGCCCCTGGAGGCAGCCAGGCACACCCACTGGCCCCCTTGAGGCTGGCAGGCACACCCAATGACCCAGGGAGGCTGCCCAGCCAACCCACTGGCCTCTGGAGGCTGCCTGGCCTACGAACTGGCTCCTGGAGGCAGCCTAGCAAATCAACTGGCCCATGGAGGCAGGTGAGCAAATGATCTGGCCCATGGATGCAGCCAGGTCCACACAAGGGCTCCTGGAGGCTGCCAGGCCCACATTTGGGTTCATGGCGTCTGCGAGGCCCACCCAATGGCCCCTGGAATCTGTCAGGCCCTCCCACTGACCCCTGGAGGCTGCCAGACGAACACATGTGCCCTTGGAGCTTGCCCAGCCAATGCACTTGCTCCTGGAGACAGACAAGCAAAACACTAGTGGCTGGAGGCTGCCTGGCCCATGCACTAGCCCCTGGAGCCTACCAGACCCATTAACTCACCCCTGGAGGCTGTCAAGCCAATGCACTGGCCCCTGGAGGCAGACAAGCAAAACACTGGCCCCTGAAGGCTGTCCGACCCATGCACTGGCCCTGGAGGATACAAGGCGAACAAACATGGCCTTGGAGGCTGCCAGGCCCACCTACTGGCCCCTGGAGCCTACCAGATGCATGAACCCACCCCCAGAGGCTACAGTGCCCACACACAGGCCTCTGGAGGCTACCAGGCTGACAGACTGTTCCCTTGAGTCTGCCACGCTTATACAATGGCCCCTGAAGGCTGCTAGGCCCACACTCAAGTTCCTGGAGTCTGCCAGTCCCACAGCCTGGCCCCTAGAATCTGCTAGGCCCTCACACTATAAACTGGAGGCTGCCCACCTAACGCACTGGACCTTGGAGGCTGCCAGTCTCATGCATTGGCCCTTGGAGGCTTCCAGTCCCATGCACTGGCATTTAGAGGCTGCCAGACCAACATACATACCCCTGGAGACTGCCGGACATACACATGGGCCCCTGAAGCACTCATGAAGCTCCACTTGCCCCTGGAGGTTGCCAGACCTACGCATTGGGCCCTGGAGACTGTAAGGCCACCAAACTTGGCCCTGGGGGCTATCCAGCACACTCAAGGGCCCCGTGAGGCAGCCAGGCCCACAAAGGACCCATGGAGGCTGCACAGCACACCCACTGGAACTTGGAGGATGCCAGTCCCATGCATTGGGCCCTGGAGCCTGTAAGGCCCACACACTGGCCCATGGAGGCTGTCCGACCAATGCACTGGCCCCTGGAGGATACAAGACAAACAAACATGCCCTTGGAGGCTGCCAGGCCCACCCACAGGACCCTGGAGCCTACCAGACGCATGAACTTACCCCCAGAGGCTACCGTGCCTCTGGAGGCTATCAGGCTGACAGACTGTTCCCTTGAGGCTGCTAGGCTCATACAATGACCGCTGAAGGCTGCTAGGCCCACACTCAGGCTCCTGGAGTCTGGCAGACCCACAGCCTGGCCCCTGGAATCTGCTAGGCCCTCACACTATAAACTGGAGGCTGCCCAACCAACGCACTGGACCTTGAAGGCTGTCAGTCCCATGCACTGGCCCTTGGAGGTTTCCAGTCCCATGCACTGGCACTTAGGGGCACTTTGCACACTACGACATCGCAAGCCGATGCTTGCGATGCCGAGCGCGATAGTCCCCGCCCCCGTCGCAGCTGCGATATCATGGTGATAGCAAACATTATCGCTACACCAGCTTCACATGGACTCACCTGCCCTGCGACGTCGCGCTGGCCGGCGACCCGCCCCCTTATTAAGGGGGCGGGTTGTGCGGCGTCATAGCGACGTCACACGGCAGGCGGCCAATAGAAGCGGAGGGGCGGAGATGAGCGGGACGTAAACATTCCGCCCACCTCCTTCCTTCCGCATAGCCGGCCTGGACACAGGTAGGAGATATTCCTCGCTCCTGCGGCTTCACACACAGCGATGTGTGATGCCGCAGGGACGAGAAACAACATTGTAACATCGGTCATTTCCAAATTATGAAAATGACCTATGCTACTCCGATGATACGATTACGATGATTTTGCGCTCATTAATCGTATGAAAAAGGCTTTACACACTACGATATCGCCTGCGACACCGGATGTGCGTCACTTTCAATTTGACCCCACCGACATCGCACTTGCTATGTCGTAGTGTGCAAAGTGCCCCTTAGAGGCTGCCAGGCCAACATAAATGCCCCTGGAGACTACCGGACACACACATGGGCCCCTGGGAGCACACAGGCACTTCCATTTGCCCCTGGAGGCTGCCAGTCCCACGCACTGGGCCCTGGAGACTTTAAGGCCCACAAACTTGTCCCTGGGGGCTATCCTGCCCCTGGGGGCTATCCGGCAAACTCAAGGGCCCCGGGAGGCAGCCAGGCCCACAAAAGAACCCCTGGAGGCTGTACAGAACACCCACTGGCCTCTGGAGGATGCCAGTCCCATGCACTGGGCCCTGGAGTCTGTAAGGCCCACACACTGGCTCTTGGAGGCTGCACAGCAGACGCACTGGCCCCTGGAGGCAGACAAGCAAAATGCTAGCGGCTGAAGGCTGCCTGGCCCATGCACTAGCCCCTGGAGCCTACCAGACCCATTAACTCACCCCTGGAGGCTGTCCAGCCAATGCACTGGCCCTTGGAAGAAGACAAGCAAAACACTGGCCCTTGGAGGCTGTCCAACCCATGCACTGGCCCCTGGAGGATACAAGGTGAAGAAACATGCCTTTGGAGGCTACAAGGCCCACCCACAGGCCCCTGGAGCCTACCAGACTCATGAACTCTGCCCCAGAGGCTACTGTGCCCACACACAGTCCTCTGGAGGCTACCAGGCCGACAGACTGTTCCCTTGAGGCTGCTTCGCTCATACAATGGCCCCTGAAGGCTGCCAGGCCCACACTAAGGCTCCTGGAGTCTACCAGGCCCACACCCTGGCCCTGGAATCTGCTAGGCCCTTCCACTATAAACTGAAGGCTGCTCACCCAACGCACTGGACCGTAGAGGCTGCCAGTCCCAAGTACTGGCACTTGGTGGCTGCCATACCAACATACATGCACCTAGAGGCTGCCAGACCACTCAATTGTCCTTGGAGGCTGTCAGGCCCACACCCTGGCCCCTGCCAGCTGCCAGGCCCTCCCACTGGCTCCTGGAGATTGCTCACCTAATGCACTGGACCTTGGAGGCTGCCAGTTTCATGCACTGGCACTTGGAGGCTGCCATACCAACATACATGCCCCTGGAGGCTGCCAGACGCACACACACGGGCCCCTGGAGGCAGACAGGCATCTCCACTTGCCCCTGGAGGCAGCCAGGCCAACGCACTGGGCCCTGGAGACTGTAATGTCCACAAACTTGCCCCTTGAGGCTATCTGGCGCACTCAAGGGCCTCAGGAGGCAGCCAGGCCCACACAAGGGCCTCTGGAGGCTGCAAAGCACACCCACTGGTTTCTGGAAGCTTCCAAGCCCATGCACTGGGCCGTGGAGGCTGTAAAGACCACAAACTTGCCCCTGGAAGCCATCAGGCTCACTCACTGGCCCCTGGAGGCTGCCCAGCCAATGCACTGGCCTCGGGACGCTGCCAAGCCTACCCACAGGCCTCTGGAAACTTTCAGACCTATGAACTGGCCACTGGAGGCTGGCAGGTTTCCACATCCTCCACTTGCCCTTGCAGCATTTCCAGCAAATGACCTGGCTCCTATAGGCTGCCAGGCCCACCCACTGGCCCTTGGAGGTTTCCCAGCAAACGCAGGGACCCCGGGAGACTGACAGACCCAGCCACTGACTCGGGAAGCTGCCTAGATAATGCACAGGCCCCTGGAAGCAGCCAGGCCCGTCCACTGGCCTACGGAGGCAGCCAGGCCCGTCCACTGGCCCACTGAGGCTGCTAGGCCAACGCACTGACCCCAGGAGGCTCCCCAGCCAACACACTAGCCCTTAGGCATTGCCCAGCTATCGCACGGGTCCCTGGAGGCTTCCCAGCAAACACACTGGCCCCAGGAGGCTAACAGGCCCACACCTTGGCCCATAGAGGATGCCAGGCCCACACATGGATCCTTGAAGGCAGCCAGGTCCACACACTGGTTCCTGGCGGCTGCCATGCCCTCACCCATGCCCCTGGAAGGTTCCAGGCCAACACCCTAGCCCCTGGAAGCTATGTGGCCCATACACATGGGCCCCTGGAGGCAGACAGGCACCTCCACTTGCCCCTGGAGGATATCCGGCACACTCAAGGGCCCCGGCAGGCAGCCAGGTCCACAAAAGGACCCCTGGAGGCTGCAGAGCACACCCACTGGCCCCTGGTGGATGCCAGTCCCATGCACTGGCCCCTGGTGGCTGACAAGCAGAACACTAGCGCCTGGAGGCTGCCCAGCCCATGCACTAGCCCCTGGAGCCTACCAGACCCATGAACTCACCCCTGGAGGCTGTCCAGCCAATGCATTGGCCCCTGGAGAAGACAAGCAAAACACTGGCCCCTGGAGGCTTTCTGACCCACGCACTGGCCCCTGGAGGATACAAGGCCAACAAACATGCCCTTGGAGGCTGCCAGGCCTACCCACTGGCCCCTGGAGCCTACCAGATGCATGAACCTTCCCCCAGAGGCTACCGGGCCCAAACACAGGCTTCTGGAACCTACCAGGCCGACAGACTGTTCCCTTGTGGCTGCTAGGCTCATTCAATGGCCCCTGAAGGCTGCGAGGCCCACACTCAGGTTCATGGAATCTGCCAGACCCACACCCTGGCCCCTGGATTCTGCTAGGTCCTTCTACTATAAACTGGAGGCTGCCATACACTGTCACTTTGAGGCGGCCATAACAACATACGTACATGCCCCTGGAGGCTGCTAGGCCCATTCACTGAACCTGGGAGGCTGCTGGGCCCTCACACTGGCCCCTGGAGATTGCCAGACCCACTCAATGGACCTTGAAGGCTGTCAGGCCCTCACACTGGCCCCTGGAGGTTAAAAGACTCACACAATGGCCCTGGAGGCTTCCAGGGCCACTCAACGGACTGTGTAAGATACTGGGCCCTCATACTGGCCCATAGAGGCTTTCAAGCCACACAGTGGCTCCTGGAGGCTGCCGGGCCCACTTGCTGGACCCTGGAGGCTGCCAGGCCCTTACCCATGACCTTGAAAGGTTCCAGGCAAATACCCTGGCCCCTGGAGGCTGTGTGGCCCACACACTGGCCCCTGGAGGCTGTCAAGCCCACGCACAGGCACCTGGAGGCTGACAGGGCCACACACTGGCCACTGGAGGCTGACCGGCCCACAAACTGGCTCCTGGAGGCAGGCCAGCAAATGAACTGGCCCCTGAAGGCAGACAAGCAAAACACTGACCCCTGGAGGATGTCCAACCCATGCACTGGCCCCTGGAGGATAGAAGGCAAACATGCCCTTGGAGGCAGCCATGCCCACCCACTGGCCCCTGGAGCCTACCAGACATATGAACTCACCCCCAGAGGCTACCATGCCCACACACAGGCCTCTGGAGGCTACCAGGCCGACAGACTGTTCCCTTGAGGCTGCCAGACTCATACAATGGCCCCTGAAGGATTCCAGACCCACGCACTGAGCCCTGGAGACTGTAAGGCCCACAAACTTGGCCCTGGGGGCTCTCCGGTGCACTCAAGGGCCCCAGGAGGCAGCCAGGCCCAATAAAGGACACCTGGAGGCTGAACACCACACCCACTGGCCCCTGGAGGATGCCAGTCCCATGCACTGGGCCCTGGAGCCTGTAAGGCCCACACACTGGCCCAGGAGACTGCCCAGTCAATGCACTGGCCCCTGGAGGCAGACAAGCAAAACACTAGTTCCTGGAGGCTGTCCAGCCAATGCACTGACCCCTGGAGGCTGTCCGATCCATGCACTGGCCCTTGGAAAATACAAGGCGAACAAACATGCCCTTGGAGGCTGCCAGGCCCACCCACAGACCCCTGGAGCCTACCAGACACATGAACTCGCCCCCAGAGGCTACCTTGCCCACACGCAGGCCTCTGGAGGCTACCAGGCTGACAGACTATTCCCTTGAGGCTGCTAGACTCATACAATGGCCCCTGAAGACTGCTAGGCCCACATTCAGGTTCCTGGAGTCTTCCAGACCCACAGCCTGGCCCCTGGAATCTGCTAGGCCCTCACACTATAAACCGGAGGCTGCCCACCTAACGCACTGGACCTTGGAGGCTGTCAGTCCCATGCACTGGCCCTTGGAGGCTTCCAGTCCCATGCACTGGCACTTAGAGGCTGCCAGGCCAACATACATGCCCCTAGAGACTGCCGGACACACACATGGGCCCCTGGAAGCACACAGGCACCTCCACTTGCCCCTGGAGGCTGCCAGACCCACGCACTGGGCCCTGGAGACTTTAAGGCCCACAAACTTGCCTCTGGGGGCTATCCTGCCCCTGGGGGCTATCCGGCGCACTCAAGGGCCCTGGGAGGCAGCCAGGCCCACAAAAGAACCCCTGGTGGCTGCACAGCACACCCAATGGCCCCTGGAGGATGCCAGTCCCATGCACTGAGACCTCGAGCCTGTAAGGCCCACACACTGGCCCCTGGGGCCTACCAGACCCATGAACTGACCCCTGGAGGCTGTCCACTGGCCCCTGGAGACAGACAAGCAAAACACTAGCGGCTGGAGGCTACCTGGCCCATGCACTAAAAAATGAGACAAACAATACTTTTACTTTATTTTGAATATAATTATTCAATTGTATATTTCATTTTCGGTAAATTATCATTAAAGTGTATAATTTAAAGGTTATTGATTTTTATTTTTTTTTTCAATTTTTTCCTACTGTTTGAATGTTCCAACTTTATTTAGTTGTGTATTTGAATTGAAAACGCATCTCAATTTAAGCACTAAAAATGCATGTAAAACGTGGTCAAAACGCATCAAAAACGCTATAAAAACGCATGCGTATCAAACGTGGTCAAAACCAAATTTGACAATGACAAATTCTACCAGAGGATGCATTCATTTAATAATAGTAATAATAATTTTATTCATTTATATAGCGCTATTAATTCCACAGCACTTTACATATATTGGCAAAACTGTCCCCATTGGGGCTCACAATCTAGAGTCCCTATCAGTATGTCTTTGGAGTGTGGGAGGAAACCGGAGTACCCGGAGGAAACCCACGCAAACACGGGGAGAACATACAAACTCCTGGTGGGATTTGAACCTAGGACCCCAGCGCTGCAAGACTGCAGTGCTAACCACTGAGAACACCTCATGTTTTCTTAAAAGGTGAGGCCCGTCGCCCCTTTTTTCCAGGTAGGAGGACATGTTCCAAAATTTGAAATCTCTTAATTTGTTAATGTAGATCTCAGCAGTGGTATCTCTGTCGCACATTAGTATTGATATGTGCTCTGTTTGGGCCTTGTAAACTCAAGAAGGCATTGGCTGACAACTGCGAGAGTAATCCAATAGCACTCTACACTTCCATTATATCAATGTGCTTAATTTGTTATTGTAGATCTCAGCAGTGGTATCTCTGTCGCACATTAGTATTGATATGTGCTCTATGTTTGGGCCTTGTACACACTAGAAGGCATTGGCTGACAACTGCGAGAGGAGTACAATAGTACTCTACACTTCCAATATGTTTGTGTTTAATTTATTAATTTACATTGCAAACCACTTTATTTCCTCAACACAACTTAAAAGCTCAATTCAGGAGAAGGTCTAATGTGGAAATGGTAGAGCGGCAGTGACCTATTTAACCCCTTCACGACCATGGACGGAAAGATCCGTCATGGTGCCCTGGGCCTTAACGACCAAGGACAGATCTTTCCGTCATGGCGTAATCGCGGCACCGGAGCCTCCGGTGACTGCGAAAAGTTAGCATAAACCGCAGATTCGGGGAGGAGGGGACCTGTACCTGACCTCAGGAGGGGTGGTGCCTCCTCCCCGGACCTACGGAGGCTGTGATTGGCTGACGAACGCCGCTCAACCAATCACAGCCACTGTAATGTTCCAGCCATTTAAAATGACTGAAACATTGAAATCCAGCCCTGGCCAGTGCAGCTATAGCACTGGCCATTGGCTGGAGCTGGGTGACCTCACTGGATCACCCTCCACCAGCTCCAGTAACTCTGATTGGAGAGATCGGCCTTGTGACCGCTCTCTCCAATCACAGTTGACCTGTTGCCGGTGATCGCCCCATCAGCTTCACTTGTCGGCCCTGCAGCACGCCAGCACAGTGAGTGTATACAGCGCAATGGCAGGGCGACAAGATCCAGTCCCATGCTGTTATGTGACCAGAGCATGGGACCCGGAAGTTGCCGCGCTGCCATTGCACTGTATGAAACCGGCCTCCCGATCCGCCGTCACTGCTGCCCTCCGCGATCTGCCACTAGCACCCCCACCCCTCGTATCTGCTGCCCGCACCCTCACCCCCCACACCTCCCGATCCACCGCTGCCCTCCGCAATCTGCCACCCGATCTGCTGCCCGCACCCCCACCCCTCGTATCTGCTGCCCGCACCCTCAGCTACCGATCTGCCGCTGCCCTCCGCGATCTGCCACCCGATCTGCTGCCCGCACCACCACCCCTCGTATCTGCTGCCCGCACCCTCACCCCCACACCTCCCGATCCGCCACCGCCGCCCTCCATCTGCCACAGTGCCACCACTCCCCCCGATCTGCTGCCCGGCCCCTTTCCCTCGTGATCGGCTTCTCGTCCCCTCACCTCCGTGATGTGCTGCCAGCCCCCTCCACTCGAGATCGGCTGCCCGCTTCCTCCTCAGTTATGTGCTGCCCGGCCCCGCCCCCTCTCCATTATGTGCTGCCCGGCCCCGCCCCCTCTCCTCCGTTATTTGCTGCCCGGCACCGCCCTCTCTCCTCCGTTATGTGCTGCGCGCTCCCTCTGCTTTGTTATGTGCTGCTCGCCCCCTCACCTCCGTGATCGGCTACTCGCCCACTCCCCTGTCACCCCCATGATGTGCGCTCCCTCCCCTGTCACCCCCGTGATGTGCGCTCCCTCCCCTGTCACCCCCGTGATGTGCGCTCCCTCACCTGTCACCCCGAGATCTGTGCTCCCTCACCTGTCACCCCCGTGATGTGCGCTCCCTCCCCTGTCACCCCTGTTATGTGCGCTCCCTCCCCTGTCACCCCCGTGATGTGCGCTCCCTCCCCTGTCACCCCCGTGATGTGCGCTCCCTCACCTGTCACCCCCGTGATGTGCGCTCCCTCACCTGTCACCCCCGTGACGATCACTCCCTCACCTGTCACCCCCGTGATGTGCGCTCCCTCACCTGTCACCCTGTGATCTGTGCTCCCTCATCTGTCACCCCCGTGATCTGTGCTCCCTCACCTGTCACCCCCGTGATCTGTGCTCCCTCCCCTGTCACCCCTGTGATGTGCGCTCCCTCCCCTGTCACCCCCGTGATGTGCACTCCCTCCCCTGTCACCCCGTGATCTGTGCTCCCTCACCTGTCACCCCCGTGATCTGTGCTCCCTCACCTGTCACCCCCGTGATCTGTGCTCCCTCACCTGTCACCCCCGTGATCTGCTGTCCCCTCTCCCTCACCCCCGTGATCTGTGCTCTGCTCACCTGTCTCCTCCATGATCTGCGCTGCGCTCCCTCTCCCACCTCTCACCCTCCCCGATCTGCTGCCTCCTTCATCTCCTGTGATCCAGCTGCCTAGATCCATCCTGTAGGGTAACTATCCCCAATCTCACCTCCCACTCCCCTTCCCCCCCATCCCACCCATCCCCCCATCCGCCCCCACCCTATCCCAGTATCCCAGCCGCCGTCTCACAATCACAGATGCTCTCTTTATATGCCACTGCCCCCCCATCTGCCGCCGCCCCATCTGCCGCCCCCCCCCCCTCCATCTGCCGCTGTTTTTTTTTTCTATGCCATGGGGGTCTAGTTTCCAAAATGGGGTCACATGAGGGGGAGCTCCACTGTTTCGGCACCTATGGGGGTCTCCAAACACAGCATGGAATACGCTAATTATCCCAGACAATTTTGCGTTTGAAACGTCAAATGACGCTCCTTGCATTCCGAGCCCTGCTGCGCGCCCAAACATTTGATTTCCACCACATATGAGGTGTCTGTGTACTCAGGAGAAATTGCACAATACATTTTATGGTGCAATTTTTCCTGATACCCTTGTGAAAAAAAAGCTACCTGGTTGAAGTAACAATTTTGTGGTAACATTTTTTTTTTTATTTTCACGACTCAATTCTATTAACTTTTGTGAAGCCCCCAGAGGCTCAAAGTGCTTATTATACATCTAGATAAATTCCATGAGGGGTCTAGTTTCCAAAATGAGGTCACATGTGGGGGAGCTCCACTGTTTCGGCACCTCAGGGGCTCTCCAAACGCAACATGGTGCGGCTAACGATTCCAGCTAATTTTCTGTTCAAAAAAGTCAAATGGCGCTCCTTCCCTTCCGAGTCCTGCCGTGCGCCCAAACAGTGGTTTTTCGCCACATATGAGGTATCTGCGTGTTCAGTAGAAATTGCCCAACAAATTTTGGGGGTTCATTTAATCCTGCTACCCTTGTGAATATGCAATATTTGAGGCTAAATTAACATTTTTGTTGCAAAAAGTAAAATGTTAATTTTTTCCTTCCACATTGCTTTAGTCACTGTCAAGCACCTGAAGGGTTAATAAGCATCTTGAATGTGGTTTTGAGTAGCCTGAGGGGTGCCGTTTTTGGAATGGTGTCACTTTTGGGTGTTTTGTGTCATGTAGACCTTTCAAAATCGCTTCAAATGTGATGTGGTCCCTAAAAAAAGTGGCTTTGTAAATTTTGTTGTAAAAATAATAAACTTTGAACCCCTATAACTTCCTTAATTTTTTTTTTTTTCCAAAAATTGTTCTGATGTAAAGTAGACATGTGGGAAATGTTATTTATTAATTATTTTGTGTCATATGTCTCGTTGGTTTTAGAGCATAAAAATTCAAAGTTTGAAAATTACAAAATTTTCAAACTTTTCGCGAAATTTCCGTTTTTTTCACAAAGAAACGCAAAAAATATCGGCCTAAATTTACCACTTACATGAAGCCCAATATGTCACGAAAAAACAGTCTCAGAATCACCGGGATCCGCTGAAGCCTTCCAGAGTTATAACCTCATAAAGTGACACTGGTCAAAATTGCAAAAAATGGCCTGGTCTTTAGGGTCAAAATAAGCTTGGGGCTGAAGGGGTTAAAGAAAAAGCATGTCTCTTTTTCCTGAAGAGAGTTGCTACTGACAATTTTGGTCCCATGTGGAGAAGCCTCTCCAACTGGAGTCAGGCTACTGTGAGGAAACAGCCATAAAGAGTTTCGGTACCTTCCCCATAGATTTTCTTTGTCAGGGCTGCTGCCTTATGAAAGTTGTAGGTACATAGGATACCCCTCCCTGATGAAGACTCTTTTCCATGCAGCGATACTCATTGGAGAACACTAGGCAGTCCAAATTTCAATAAGGGTCTCAAGATAATAAATTTCTATTATTTCTGCATATTTTTTCATGCTTTTCTTTTGAGCAGCACATAAGCATTTCAAAAATGATGGCTTAGCCATAATAACGAGCCTTCAGCTTTCCTGTGGTACTTTTAATGAATCTCTTAATGCGGAGTACCTAAAATGAGGGGAGAACGTGATTTTTATTTCAATAAAGTATAGTAACATAAGAAAATATATAAAAGTAGCATATCAAAATATAGATGGCAATATAAACTTAATGTCAGGTTTTTTGTTGTTATTTTGCGGATTAAAGGTGAATGTAACAGAGACAATGCTGATGGGGCTTAGATAATGACTCCTTTCATATGTAAAGTTTATGTCAAACATTGTGTGAATAAGGCTATGTGTCCACAGTAAAAGGTCCCTGCGGATTTTTTTGCCTGAAAATCCGCAACTTTCGCGGCAAATCCGCACCCGCGGATTTGCCGCGGATTTACCGCGGATTTACCGCGGATTTGCCGCGGATTTTGATGCGGATTTTATTTTTTTTTTTTTCCCCATTCAAAACAGAAAATCCGCACCAAATCCGCACCAAACAATTGACATGCTGCAGTTTGTTCCGCATCAAAATCCGCGGCAAAATCCGCAGCGGAAAAATCCGCAGCATGGGCACAGCATTTCCAAAATGCCATTGAAATGGCTGGGGAGTAGCTGTGCTGCAGATTTTCGGCAAATCCGCGCTAAATCCGCGTCAAAATCCGCGTCAAATCCGCGATAAATCCTGTAGCGTGGGCACATAGCCTAATGGTGCCACTAAAGGCCACGTCACACTAAGCAACATCGCTAGCAACATCGCTGCTAACGAACAACTTTTGTGACGTTGCTAGCGATGTTGCTGTGTGTGACATCCAGCAACAACCTGGCCCCTGCTGTGAGGTCGCTGGTTGTTGCTGAATATCCTGGGCCATTTTTTAGTTTTGCTCTCCCGCTGTGAAGCACACATCGCTGTGTGTGACAGCGACAGAGCAACAACTAAATGTGCAGGTGGCAGGAGCTGGCTTCTGCGGACGCTGGTAACCACGGTAAACATTGGGTAACCAAGAAGCCCTTACCTTGGTTACCCGATATTTACCTTCGTTACCAGCGTCCGCCGCTCTCAGCTGTCAGTGCCGGCTCTCTGCTCCCTGCACACATAGCCAGACTACACATTGGGTAATTAACCCGATGTATACTGTGGCTAGGAGTGCAGGGAACAGGGAGCCGGCACTGGCAGTGTGAGAGCGGGGGACGCTGGTAATGAAGGTGAATATCGGGTAACCAAGGTAAGGGCTTCTTGGTTACCCGATGTTTACCGTGGTTACCAGCGTCCGCAGAAGCCGGCTCCCTGCTGCCTGCACACGCAGCAGAGTACACATCGGGTAATTAACCCAATGTGTACTGTGGCTAGGTGTGCAGGGAGCCAGCGCTAAGTGGTGTGCGCTGGTAACCAAGGTAAATATCGGGTTGGATACCCGATATTTACCTTAGTTACCAAGCGCAGCATCGCTTCCACGCGGCGCTGGGGGCTGGTCACTGATTGCTGGTGAGATCTTCCTGTGTGACAGCTCACCAGCAACCCGTGTAGCGACGCTCCAGCGATCCCTGCCAGGTCAGGTTGCTGGTGGGATCGCTAGAGCGTCGCTTAGTGTCACATCTCACCAGCGACCTCCTAGCAACTTACCAGCGATCCCTATCAGGTTGTATCGTTGTTGGGATCGCTGGTAAGTTGTTTAGTGTGACTGGGCCTTAAGGTGTCAATGCATCTGCAGGCAGCTGAAGTTATAAGTCCCTGTTTTAATGAAGTCTTCTGCTTACAATTCATATCAAATTATAAGAGATGGTTAAATTGTTTAAGAACCTGAGTCCTCAGTGGTTGATACCTTTTTAATGGCTAACTGAAAACATGGTAATGGCAAGCTTTCGAGTCTCCTCAGGTGTCTTCATCAGGCAAGGTACAACAGAAAATCTGAAGAGTCATATATTTATATACAACAGGACATAGCATGGAGCAGTAAATAAGACTGGTACATTTTGCAATGTACCAGCACTTAATATATCATTTTATATTTAAAGATATATTACACGCAATATGGCCTTCATATAGATCTGAATGTTATTTAGACCTATATTAGGCCTAAAATACACGTCCTTGAAAACCACGCATGTGTAAAACGGGCTGTTTTTCGGGTCCGTTTTCCGTTTTTTAGGTCCGTTTTTATGGTATGTGTGGCCTGCGTGTGTATCCCGTATGCTAGCCGTATGTGCGTGTGGAATGTCCGTGTGTGCGTGAGTGAAATAACTGACATGTGTGTGTGTTGTCCATGTGAAATGTACGTGTGTGATGCAAAATGTCGTGACTACATGTCGGAAGACAGAGTAGCGGGATGAGAATGAACTCGGGTGAACTTCACCCGACTTCATTGTCATGCCGCGGCTCTGTCTGTGTCCCGTGTACTGATTAGCGGTCACCTGTGAAGGATTCACCAGTGACCGCTAATCCCCCGAGTGACTGAAGTGTCCCCCCCTCTCCCATACTCACCAATCCCCGATCACCGGCGCTGCACGGTGTTCACACTGCTCCGGCGGCTTTTTCTAATTTGAAAAAGCCGGCCGCTCATTAAACAATCTCGTATTCCCTGCTTTCTCCCCCACCGGCGCCTATGATTGGTTGCAGTGAGACACGCCCCCACGCTGAGTGACAGGTGTCTCACTGCACCCAATCACAGCAGCCGGTGGGCGTGTCACTATGGAGTATAGAAATAAATAAATAATTAAAAAACCCGGCGTGCGGTCCCCCCCTCCATTTTAATACCAGCCAGATAAAGCCATACGGCTGAAGGCTGGTATTCTCAGGATGGGGAGCTCCACGTTATGGGGAGCTGGGGGGCTCCCCATAACGTGGAGCTCCCCATCCTGAGAATACCAGCCTAACAATATCAGTCAGCAGCCGCCCAGAATTGCCGCATACATTATATGCGACAGTTCTAGGACTGTACCCGGCTCTTCCCGATTTGCCCTGGTGCGTTGGCAAATCGGGGTAATAAGGAGTTATTGGCAGCCCATAGCTGCCAATAAGTCCTAGATTAATCATGTCAGGCATCTCCCCGAGATACCTTCCATGATTAATCTGTAAGTGACAGTTAAATTATTTTTTCGGGTGTGTGTGTGTTTTTTATTAGAAATAAAAAACACTAACAAAGTCCCTCATCACCAATTTATTAACCCCGACAAAGCCCTCCAGGTCCGGCGTAATCCACGGACCTCCAGCGTCGCATCCAGCTCTGCTGCATGCAGGTGACAGGAGCAGCAGAAGACACCGCCGCTCCTGTCAGCTCCACGCAGCAAATGAGGTGAGTATCGCGATCAGCTGCTATCAGTCAGGTAACTCGCGGCCACCGCTGCGGGCAATCTCAGTGACAGCTCAGCTGATCGCACTACTCACCTCAGTTGCTGCGTGGAGGTGACAGGAGCGGCGGTGTCTTCTGCTGCTCCTGTCACCTGCATGCAGCAGAGCTGGATGCGACGCTGGAGGTCCGTGGATTACGCCGGACATGGAGGGCTTTGTCGGGGTTAATAAATTGGTGATGAGGGACTTTGTTAGTGTTTTTTATTTCTAATAAATTATTTTTTCGTGTGTGTGTGTGTTTTTTAACTGTCACTTACAGATTAATCATGAAAGGTATCTCAGGGAGACGCCTGACATGATTAATCTAGGACTTATTGGCAGCTATGGGCTGCCAATAACTCCTTATTACCCCGATTTGCCAACGCACCAGAGCAAATCGGGAAGAGCCGGGTACAGTCCCAGAACTGTCGCATATAATATATGCATATATAGAAAAAACTCCGGCACACAATGATGTATCAATTAATATTTTATTTCCATAAATTGATAATTCAGATATAGATGAATAACGTTTCGGCTGATGCCTTCTTCACAACTGAAATTCATATAACAAGATAAAGTATAACAAGAGAAAATCAGTACCAATATTCTTTCATATTTCATATTAGTAACTATCACGTGAATTATAACTGGTATAATAAATTATCCTTTATTACCTAATTGGTATAATGAGTGATATCTGAGAAGAACGTCAGACGCATGTAATCGTTTATATCTGGAAAAATAATAACAATGCCCACATTTCAGGAATCATAGAAATCATAAGGATACCCTAATGTATACTTAGGAATATATATCATATCCATTATTTGTGTTTATAAAGCGTATCACTACTGTCAGTCTATAGACTTCACCAGGGCATAATCCCAATCAATAATAAATTAAAAGACATCTTTACCTTCATTTTGAAAAGACAATATATAACCATAATGCCCAAAGGGGAAGTGGTTATGGTGTTGGACCGCTATAATACTAAAGAGATAAAGAAAAAGGATTGCTATCAGTATATCAGAAGAAACTCCGGTTGTAAACGTATAAACAATATTATTTTAGGTCCAAAGTGACAAAGTGCCGCTCAACAAGGGGTTAACAGAGGAGATAAACGTGACATACCTGTTTAGCCGAGGATCAGCGGTGAAGTGAAGTGACCGCGCTGGGGTTTAAATGTGCTGGAGGGGCGGGCATAATTAAATAATTTCCTGTGTGTGTGGAACGCATAAGGACGAGTGGCACGCAAGCCGCGCGTGCGCAGTGTACCCGGAAGTGCGCGCATGCGCAGAAGTGAAAATACGGTGTAAGTGAGCTACGGCTCCCGGAATTTCATTATAAAGCGAGATGTATTAAGTGCGCATCTGAAAAAGAGAAGAAGAGATGAATAGGGCTTTAAAGACCAGAATTAATTCTATATGAACATGATCAATGAAGCGATTAGCATAATCATTAGAAACGAACAGTATTGGTTATATTCACATGGGTGCCTATATACATTAACGAGTACCCATGTGTATGTGATATATGCATATATATATACCTAATGCAATGTATGACAACACACATCATACATGGTAATATAAAGCAACTATGACACGATTAACTCTATATACTAAAAGTATGTCACAAGACACTTATCTAAGTTATATAGAATTCTAACTGTAACATGTATACATATGTGTGTGCAGGACATATGTGTCCGCACACTCACATGTGTACCCATAATTCCCATTAACACATCAGTGAATATATACACACAGAATCTACACAATAAACTATATAAAGACCTCTAATATCTTATAAAAAACCACAATATTGAAAATAGGACAGGACGGACCCCACATCAATAGTTCTCATATTCTCTATTAAGTCCAAAAGGGGAGAGGGTATTAAGGGTGTGGATCCAATAGGATTCCCTTTCTTTTAGTTTCTTAATCCTATCACCCCCACGTCTCAAAGGTGAAATATGCTCCAAAACCTGAAACCTCATCTGAGAAATCGTGTGCCCGCACTGGATGAAATGATGTGGAATAGGCAACATAACTAATTTACATCGTATGGTGGACTTATGTTTCCCAATGCGGTCTCGGACATGTTGGGTAGTCTCCCCAACATATCCGAGACCACACGGGCACTTTATCAAGTATACTACATATGACGTATCACAGGTGAAAAAGTCCTTAAGATAGAAGACCTTTCCAGTGCGAGGATGGGTACATTGATTTCCTTTGATAATATTAGAGCAATGAGGACAATGTAAACAGGGATAATTACCCTGTTTGGGTGTAGATAAGAAAGTTTGTCTCAATTTAACAGTTTTTGACCCTATGTCCGCCCTTACCAATATGTCTCTGAGGTTAGGAGAACGTTTATAACTGAAAAGAGGTAAGGAAGAAAATTCGGTTTTCTCTATCGTTTCATTGGGGGACACAGGACCATGGGTTATGCTGCTGTCACTAGGAGGCTGACACTAAGTAAACATAAAAAAGTTAGCTCCTCCCTAGCAGCATACACCCCGAGCCGGAGGCGGGTGTGGGGCCCCGAGGTTCGGTGTCGGTGCAGCGGTGCATTACCTTCAGGGACTCCACGCGGCTGGATCTTGTCACAGGTAGGAAATCCTCTATTTTGATTGTCGTGACGCCACTCTCAGAATTGCGGTCAGTGGAGACCGCCACTGCAGGTTAGGGGTGCCTGGGGCTGATAGTAGGTGCAGTCAGTTGTAATAGCCTCCTGAGAGTGAGGCATGCCCCAGGGTCCCGTGTAGGTGTGTGGAACTACAAGTCGCAGAATGACTCACACGCACAAGCAGGATGTCTTTCAGGGATTTTACTCACTGATGGTGGCAGGGTGAGTAACCCGGGCGTAGCTGGGATGAACCAGGCTGGAACCAGGTGTCCTTCAGGCTGACTTATGAGGGTGGCTACCAACTCGCCTTCCTTAGCCCGTTGTGTTTTGGGGTAACCCCTGCTTGAAGCCCTGCTGGGGTCGCCCAGGGAAGTTGCTGGTGCCTCTCTCCCCTTCTTTTTGGCCCGTTTGCTTGTAGCCTGGACCAGGTCACTCCGGCTGCTTGCCTCCTGTGAGCTATGGGCCCTCACTTTGCTACGTGGCTGCGGACTCTGTGGTGTTGTCTTGGGGGTGTAAAGTGCCCCCTCATGCAGGTTTGGCAAAGGACAGGTGGATCTACCCCTGCACTGGGACCTGTTACCCAATTGGGCCTGGTATCTCCCTGGCAGTCTCCTTACTTTCCACTCCGTTGCTCTCTCTTTAGCCGTGTGTGGATTTCGGGCAGCACTACCAGGTGACCGTTCTCCCCCGTCGGTAGTCACTGCGCGTACGTTGTCAGAATTGTGTAGAGCTACAGGGTCTGCTTCTGCCCTCCCTGAACTTCACCACTCAACTGTCTTCGGCTCACTCTTCCCTCCTCTCCTGTTCTTGCCTACGTCACTCAGCAACCAGGCTCTCTACCACACCCCTCGAGTGGAGATGGAGGCTTCGCCCCCTCCTGGGATCCCCAGGGGTCCTCTCAAAGGTAAATGTGTGAGACCTGATCACTATGCGCCTGTGTAGTCACACCTCGGTCAGCCTTCTGGATTACCTGTTTTGTACTGTCCCCAGCATGGGTGCAGTACTCAGTGGTGCCTGACCAGGTCAGGGGCGCCACATTCCCCCTTAGTTATCACCAGCACGGGCTGCAAGACAACATTTTAAAATGCGTAAAACAGTAAAACATGGTAAAACGTTTTAAAACCATCAGGTACCATACATCACCACCCTCCACCCACAAGTCCGTTAACCCACCCTAAACCCTCTCAGGCGGCAGGTCACCGGTTTCTTTTGGTAACCAGGTCTGGGCCATCAGCTTCCCCAGACCTTTCTTCCCATCTGCCTCTCCCGTTGGCCGCGCCTTCAGCCACTTCTGGCAGGATGTAGAGGCGGCTTTCATGGTCTGGTGGTTTCAGGGTATACCTGGCCTGGTGGAGCCGCGCCTTCAGCCTCTTCTGGCAGGATGTAGAGGCGGCCTCCACAGTTGGTGCTGACCAGGTACCCTCTTTGTGGTGGAGAGCCAGGCCCCATAAACAGGCGTGCTCCCTGGTAGTGGTTGTACCTCTGGGGTAACTATAAACACTGCGAGAGTTTGTGGCTATAGACAGTTCATAGCCTATGTTCCATACACGAGGTGCAAAAGGATTTTCTCACATCAGTTCATGTGGGCACGTGCTTAAACTTGAACGTTGCAAAACTTTTCAAACTGCTGTAGTTTTCTTTACTTTTCTCTACTCCATTCCACCAGGGCTTTTGCCTATTGGGCTTTGGCACCTGACATTTTCTATGTTTCTGTCGTCTGTTTCTTTTTCTGTATCCTCATCTTCTGTTGTTGAGATAGCAGGTTTACTGTAGGGATTTCTGGTACATGGTCTGACATCTAGTGCGTACCATCCGCGTTCTCCTTGGTGCTTTGTAAATTCTACTGAGTCTCCTATCTGTAGGTTTCTTCCTGGATGTCCTCTAGGTAGATGTGCTCTAACATCCCTTCTGTTCACAAAGATGCCCTCTTTTACACCAGGTGCTACTATAAAGCCATATCCAGACCTTAGATTGAAGTCTTCTACAACTCCTCGACAAAGTGGGCCTCTGACCTGCGATTTGGCCCTTCTCAAGGACTGCTTTTCCTCTAAGTCTCTGGCCGTGACCTCGTCCTTCTCCTCGGGAGACTGCTGTGCAGGTGGATCCCTTGTCCTGCTGCGGCGCCGTGTCCTGCGGGCTGGGTCCTGCCTGGCTGCCACCTCACCGCTTGCAGGCTCCCAGGTGAGGTATCTGGACAAATCTTCCTCAGCGGAGGATGTCGGGCCCTCTTCATCCCAGCGGGAGTACGGCAGCATCTCTTGCTCTTGGACTGGTGCTGCATCCACTGCTGATGGCTCTGGGGTCAGCTTCTCAGCTTCCTGGCCTCCCCTCCCCCTTAGTTCTTCTGGGCACTCCTCTTGTGGCAGCGCTAGGGATGGATTTTCATCAGCAGGCCAGGGCGGGGGACCCTTTGGCATGAATGTTGCAGGAGTCTTCCTGTGAGTATGCGGAGGGAGCAGATACCGGTCCACCATCTCCTTTGGGAAGTGGGCCTCTAGATCAGCCTTCAGCGTCCAGTATTCGGGGTCTTCCCCCAGCAGGGACTTCCTAGCAGGGACTTCCTTGGGCTGGGGAGCGGTGTCTGCTCTGGCCTTGCGGGCCGGGGTAAATACTTGTACAGTCTTGTCTTGGCGGGCCGAGCCTGGCGTGGCAGCGGCCTGGTCTTGGCGGGCCGAGCCTGGCGTGGCAGCGGCCTGGTCTTGGCGGGCCGAGCCTGGCGTGGCAGCGGCCTGGTCTTGGCGGGCCGAGCAGGGCATCGCTGCGGCGGCCTGGATTGGCGTCGCAGCTGCGATGGGATCTGTGCGGGCCGGGCTGGGCGCTTCTGCGGCCTGGATTGGCGTCGCAGCTGCGATGGGATCTGTGCGGGCCGGGCTGGGAGCTTCTGCGGCCTGGATTGGCGTCGCAGCTGCAGCCGGTCCTTGGCGGGCCGCACCTGCGGCGTGGAGGAGGGTCGCGGTGGCAGCCGGATCTTTGCGGGCTGGGCTGGGCATCGTTGCGGCGGCCTGGGCTCGGCGGGCCGCACCTGGCGTGGCTGCGGCCTGATTCAGCGTCGCCGCGCCGGGCATCTCTCCAGGGACCGCGGGCATGGCAGCAGGGGTCGGGGCACTCGCGCTGACAGGGGCAACACAGGACTCACCCATTGGTAACATCATCGGGGTCTGAGTCGTCGCCGCTCGGTCTGGCACTCGTCGTGCGGTTCCCCTCTCATAGGCCTGAACCGCTGCAGCCATCTCCAGAAGCTCCGTACGTCCCTCGCTGATCTGCCATACAACCCTGGCCTCCAGTTGGTCGCAAAACTGGGCAAGTTCCCGATACCACCAGGCAGCGGAGCCTGGTTCTGGGTCTCTGCGTTCAGACGCCATTTCCTCTGCGTCTCCTTCTTCTAGTAGCAGGCTTCTGGCTCCCTTTCTTTCCCGACGTCTCTGAACGCCTCCGCTCTCATCACTTGCGAGACCAGGACCCTTCAGGGGATCTCTGGGTAGCCACACCTCTTCGTGGGCGGCAACTTCTCCCAGCGCGGGCTGCTGTTGTTTTTCAGCGCGCTTTTCATGGTGGCAATATGGCGGCGCTTCCAATTTTCCAAGCGGACCGCCCAGGCACATGGTCACCTGTCTGAACAGGTCTAGTCCTTATCCTGTTCGTGACGCCAGATGTGTGGGGCCCCGAGGTTCGGTGTCGGTGCAGCGGTGCATTACCTTCAGGGACTCCACGCGGCTGGATCTTGTCACAGGTAGGAAATCCTCTATTTTGATTGTCGTGACGCCACTCTCAGAATTGCGGTCAGTGGAGACCGCCACTGCAGGTTAGGGGTGCCTGGGGCTGATAGTAGGTGCAGTCAGTTGTAATAGCCTCCTGAGAGTGAGGCATGCCCCAGGGTCCCGTGTAGGTGTGTGGAACTACAAGTCGTAGAATGACTCACACGCACAAGCAGGATGTCTTTCAGGGATTTTACTCACTGATGGTGGCAGGGTGAGTAACCCGGGCGTAGCTGGGATGAACCAGGCTGGAACCAGGTGTCCTTCAGGCTGACTTATGAGGGTGGCTACCAACTCGCCTTCCTTAGCCCGTTGTGTTTTTGGGTAACCCCTGCTTGAAGCCCTGCTGGGGTCGCCCAGGGAAGTTGCTGGTGCCTCTCTCCCCTTCTTTTTGGCCCGTTTGCTTGTAGCCTGGACCAGGTCACTCCGGCTGCTTGCCTCCTGTGAGCTATGGGCCCTCACTTTGCTACGTGGCTGCGGACTCTGTGGTGTTGTCTTGGGGGTGTAAAGTGCCCCCTCATGCAGGTTTGGCAAAGGACAGGTGGATCTACCCCTGCACTGGGACCTGTTACCCGTTTGGGCCTGGTATCTCCCTGGCAGTCTCCTTACTTTCCACTCCGTTGCTCTCTCTTTAGCCGTGTGTGGATTTCGGGCAGCACTACCAGGTGACCGTTCTCCCCCGTCGGTAGTCACTGCGCGTACGTTGTCAGAATTGTGTAGAGCTACAGGGTCTGCTTCTGCCCTCCCTGAACTTCACCACTCAACTGTCTTCGGCTCACTCTTCCCTCCTCTCCTGTTCTTGCCTACATCACCTAGCAACCAGGCTCTCTACCACACCCCTCGAGTGGAGATGGAGGCTTCGCCCCCTCCTGGGATCCCCAGGGGTCCTCTCAAAGGTAAATGTGTGAGACCTGATCACTATGCGCCTGTGTAGTCACACCTCGGTCAGCCTTCTGGATTACCTGTTTTGTACTGTCCCCAGCATGGGTGCAGTACTCAGTGGTGCCTGACCAGGTCAGGGGCGCCACACGGGCTCAGATCAGTTTTTAGCTTAGTGTCGTAGGAGGCTGATGTGGGCCGTCTCGGCCCCCCTCAGCCATGTATTTTTTTGCGCTTTTTTCTTTTATTTCGGCGCCGCTCATCACTCTCATACCTGTCGTCTTCTTCTCTGCAGGTATTCGCTTCACTCATTCTCCGCAGCCCCGTGGGTACCGCTCCCCAGGGTCGCAGGGGCTTGAGACTTCGGGGCCCTCTCCCCCGCCCGTCCCCGTGGTACCACTCCCGGGGGTGCGCGTGAGGGCAGGTTGTTTTGTGGGCACCCCTGATTCGCCCTGAGGTATCACCCCAAAGGGCGTACAGGGGAGTACAGCAGGGATGGATCCTCCGCAGCGTGTGTGATAGGGGGCTGTCTTCCCCCATCATGATGTCCACTACCCTGCCTTCAGCACGCTCTCCCCCGGAGCCTTCCTGGACGAGCAGCGCTGTTCACAGGCAGGGCAGGGAGCCCTGCCTGCACCGCATCCATCGCTGAGCCGGCGCCGCCGATTGCAGGTAGGACCGACTTCCCTGCTCTTTCCCCCGGCCCTCTCCATAAATTTAGTCCCCGGTCTCGGCCTAGTCGCTCCTGCGTCCTAGCCACGCCCCCCTGCAGCGCTATTGGCCGCCGGTCGTCTCCCTCTGTACCTCCCACTGCTCTGCCTCCTGGCTGATGGTGGGGGCTGTGAATCCTCCTGGTTTTTTCGCGCCGGAATCCTGCTCCTCCCCCAGCCTCCTCCAGCGTCCCCTCTCCATTTTAGCCTGCCTCTGGTCCCCTGAGGCTGCAGCACGCCGGCGTTCTGAGTTTTCTGGCCAGCTCATTCCTGGACTCCACTTCTGGACTGGTGGGCAGCACGCAGGACCTGGGTAAGCTCTGCTCCTAAGGAGTAGCCCTCACTAGGTAGCATTCTCTGAGTTTAGGGACGAGTTAACCCTCTCCTGTCTCCTTCCTAGCAACCACCAGGGAGAGTACCTGTTTGCACCATGCCTAAGGCTAAGCCCACCCAATCCAAGCAGGCCCCCTTTGCACTATTTTTTGCATGCTCCTCCTGCAGCTCCAAATTTTCCCAGGGTCAGGACGCCCCACTATGCTCCGTCTGTTCTACAGACGCGCAGCCTCCGCAGAACTCCGCGGCCGACGTTTCTGATACCGCAGACGCCACAGCGCCATATGCTGCAGGGCCCTGCGTCCCGCCCCCCCCCGACTGGCTAGCGTCCCTGTCCCAGTCCGTAGATTCCCTCTCTGAGGCTTCTCGGACCATCGCGCAAGCTCTACGCCTGCTGCCGACGCTCGCCCAGATTCCCGCAGACCCGGCGCAATTGCCTCCGGAGCAGGTGAGCCCCGTTGCAGGGTCCTCCTCTGCTGCTCAGAAACGGACCCGCCAGGTCTCGTCCTCAGACTCTTCCCAGGTTTCACCTTCATCCCCAGGTCCAGACCGTCAGTCCTCCAGGGAGGCTTCTGACTGCTCCGAGGATGATTCCGATGCGGTACCCCTGCAGGACTCAGAGCAGGCGGCCGATATCCGGCACATGGTAAATAGCCTGATAGAAGCAGTAAACCAGACCTTGAAGGTACAGGTGGACCCAGTCTCCTCCCAGAGCACCCAGATCTCCTTTAAGCGGGTGAAGCGGGCCCAGAACACATTCAGCGGACATCCAGAATTCGCTGAGTTACTGCGCAGCCACAGGCAACAGTCGGACAGGGTATTTACCAGCGGTAAGTCCATCGATTTGCATTATCCCTTTCCTGAGGGTCTTAGAAAGGATTGGGCAGGTTCCCCTGTGGTCGACCCCCCAATCTCCCGCCTGTCTTCTCACACAGTCCTTCCACTCACTAACGGTACGTCTCTCAAAGACCCTACGGACCGTACTATTGACAGGTTGGCCCGTTCCGCCTTCGAGGCAGCGGGCTCATCCCTCTCTCCGGCCTTCGCCTCGGTTTGGGTTGCGAAGGCCCTGATGTCCTGGGCGGACACGCTACGCTGCGGTCTCCGCGCCATTCCTGCCAATCCGGACCTGGTTCCCATCGCCTCGCAGATTTCCCTCGCGGGTGAGTACTTGCTCAATGCAGCCCTGGCGTCTGCAAGTTGCGCGACCCAGGCCGCCAGCAACAATGTGGCCATCCGTCGAGCCCTTTGGCTCCGGTCCTGGAACGCGGATGCGGCATCTAAGAAGTCACTAACTTCCCTGCCCTTCCTAGGGGAGCGTCTCTTCGGAGATAGGCTGGACCAGCTGATCTCCGATGCAACGGGAGGAAAGAGTACATCTCTCCCCCAATTGCGTCCCAAGCGCTTCCAGAATCAGCGCTCCACCGCTCGTTTCCGGCCCTTTCGCAGCTTCAGCTCCAATCCCCAGCCGCGGAAAAGCCGCTCTCCTCCGAGAGACAGGAAGACCCCGTCATTCAAGACCAATCCCGCCTGGCGTTCACGCCCCCGCCAGTCCACGAGATCCTCTTCCGGTTACCGCCATCGTTCATCCAAGTGACTCGCGGTCGGCGCGCAACAGCGCCAGACTTGTGGGAGGGCGTCTGTCTCGTTTTCAGCATGTGTGGATCCCCCTGACCGCCGATGCCTGGGTCAGAGAGATCATCACATCAGGCTACAAAATAGAATTCGAGGCAAAGCCACCGAGACGTTTTTTCCTATCTCGCCCTCACGAGTCTACCGCGCGGGCTCGCGCGTTCTTTCACTCCATAGACTCCCTCCTCCGAACCGGAGTCGTGGTACCAGTCCCTCCCGCAGAGCGTTTCAAGGGGTTCTATTCCAACCTTTTCGTGGTCCCCAAAAAGGACGGCTCTGTCCGTCCCGTCCTCGACCTAAAGCTTCTGAACAGGTCGGTGAGACCTCGGCCGTTTCGAATGGAGTCACTCCGGTCCGTCATCGCGTCCATGGAGGTAGGCGAATTCCTGGCATCGCTGGATATTCAAGACGCCTATCTTCACGTCCCGATAGCCACCTCTCACCAACAGTTCCTCCGCTTCGCGATAGCGGAAGATCACTTCCAGTTCACGGCTCTTCCCTTCGGCCTCGCATCCGCACCCAGGGTCTTTACGAAGATCATGGCTGCTGCCATGTCCGTCCTGCATGCCAGGGGTGTCATGGTCATCCCGTACTTGGACGATATGTTGATAAAGGGCTCTTCCTTCGAGGACTGTCGTCTTGGGGTTCAGGTCACGATCGACACCCTTTCACGGTTAGGGTGGCTGATAAATCGGAAGAAGTCCTCTCTGATCCCGGCCCGTCGGATCACCTTTTTAGGCATGGTATTCGATACCATCCAAGGGCGAGTTTTCCTCACACAGGAGAAGATGTCCTCCCTACAACGAGGACTCCGCGCTCTCCGGCGTCAGCGCCAAGTGTCCATCAGGTTCGGCATGCGAGTCCTCGGTCGTATGGTGGCGGCGATGGAAGCGGTACCCTTTGCACAGTTCCATCTCCGACCCCTCCAGCTGGCCTTGCTGAAGAAGTGGGACAGATCTCCCTTTTCTCTGGACCGCAGGTTTCATCTTTCGCCGGAGACCCGCCACTCCCTCCGTTGGTGGCTCAATCAGCGCAACCTCGAATCAGGGAGGTCTTTCCTCCCGCTCCACTGGAAGATAGTGACCACCGACGCCAGTCTCCAGGGCTGGGGAGCAGTGTTTCGACATCACACAGCGCAGGGCCGATGGTCACCGAGAGAGAGTTGCCTCCAGATCAACATTTTGGAGATAAGAGCCATCCGGCTAGCCTTGCAGCAGTTTCGGCACCTCGTACAGGGTTGCCCGGTCAGGATCCAGTCGGACAATGCGACGGCGGAGGCGTACATCAACCACCAAGGCGGCACAAGAAGTGTCGGGGCGATGCGAGAAGTCAAGAAGATCTTGCACTGGGCCGAGTGTCATCACTCCCTGATCTCAGCGGTACACATCCCAGGCGTGGACAATTGGGCGGCGGACTTCCTCAGCAGGGAAGGCCTCGCCTCCGGAGAATGGTCCCTCAACCGGGAAGTCTTCAACCAGATCTGCGACAGATGGGGAGTTCCGGACGTGGACCTAATGGCCTCCCGGTTCAACCGTCAGGTTCCGCACTTTGTAGCACGGTGCCGCGACCGCTTGGCTTTAGGAGTCGACGCCCTCACCCTGTCATGGAGCCAGTTCAGTCTCCCGTACATCTTCCCTCCGCTCCCTCTAATTCCGAGGGTCCTCAAGAAGATCAAGGCGGAAGGGATACCGGTCATCCTAGTGGCTCCGGACTGGCCCAGGCGAGCATGGTTCGCGGAACTAACTCAGCTCCTCGCAGACGCTCCGTGGCGCCTTCCAGACCGTCCAGATCTCCTGCAGCAGGGGCCTCTCTTCCATCAGAACTCACAGGTCCTAAATTTGACGGCCTGGCCATTGAATCCTGGGTTCTAGCTCAGGCTGGTTTTTCCTCAAGAGTGATTCAGACTATGATTAGGGCCAGGAAGCCATCTTCATCAAAGATTTACCACCGCACGTGGAAGGTTTTCTTCAGGTGGTGTGAAGAGCAGAATATTTCTTCTCCTCTCGCCTTCTCCCTTCCTTCCCTATTGGCATTCTTGCAGTCAGGCCTAGATGTGGGTCTCTCGCTCGCAACACTAAAGGGCCAGATATCGGCGTTATCAATCCTGTTTCAGAAGCCACTGGCCGCTCGTTCACAGGTTAAGACCTTCATCCAGGGAGTTGCCCACCTGGCACCGCCGTACCGGCGGCCTCTAGAACCGTGGGACCTTAATCTAGTCCTAGGGTCACTTCAGGGCTCCCCATTCGAGCCCTTGCGAGAATCTTCCCTTTCTCACCTGTCATGGAAGGTGGTGTTTCTTGTTGCCATCACTTCTATTCGCAGGACGTCAGAGCTGGCAGCTCTCTCTTGTCGTTCCCCCTTTTTGATTTTTCACCAGGACAAAGCGGTTCTCCGGCCAGATCCCGCTTTTCTCCCAAAGGTGGTCTCCCCGTTCCATCTTAACGAGGAAATCGTCCTTCCGTCCTTCTGTCCTGGCCCCTCTCACAGCTTGGAGAGGTCCTTGCACACCCTGGACCTAGTGCGTGCACTTAGAATTTATGTCTCCAGAACCGCGCCGTTCCGTAAGTCAGATGGTCTGTTTGTTCTCCCTTCTGGTCCCAAGAAGGGTGAATCGGCATCCAAGGCCACAATTGCCAGATGGATCCGTTCCGCCATATCAGAGGCCTATCGGATTCGGGACAAGTCTCCGCCGCGGGGGGTAAAGGCGCACTCTACCCGCGCAGTGGGAGCCTCTTGGGCGATTAGGCATCAGGCGTCGGCCGACCAGGTCTGCAAGGCCGCCACCTGGTCTAGCCTGCACACCTTTACTAGGTTCTACCAGGTTCACACCCAAGCATCGGCAGATGCTATTTTTGGGAGAAAGGTCTTGCAGGCAGCAGTTGCACACCTGTAATAGGGTGGCAGCATTCAATTATAGTGCAAGCCCGCCGAGGGAGGTTGTTGTTTTTCTTCCTCTGCGGGTTTTTCGGTATTCCCACCCAGGGACTGCTTTTGGACGTCCCATGGTCCTGTGTCCCCCAATGAAACGATAGAGAAAGTAGGATTTTTGTGTACTCACCGTAAAATCTCTTTCTCTGAGTCTTCATTGGGGGACACAGCACCCACCCTGCTTGGTTTTTTGGTTGATTCAATTGCATTTGCTGGCTATTTTTTCAGTGGTCTTATGTTCATAGACCTCTTGTTTGCACGGCTGCATTGTTTTAGTTACAACTTGTGTTTATGTATGGTGATTCTGGTACTCCTCCTACTGCTTGTGCACCAACTGATCTGAGCCCGCCTCCGGCTCGGGGTGTATGCTGCTAGGGAGGAGCTAACTTTTTTATGTTTACTTAGTGTCAGCCTCCTAGTGACAGCAGCATAACCCATGGTCCTGTGTCCCCCAATGAAGACTCAGAGAAAGAGATTTTACGGTGAGTACACAAAAATCCTACTATTTGTGGATAAGAATTATGTAATATCTGCCAGTGTCGAAGAATAATACCTTTTATAATGGGATGAAAAGGATGAAATGTGTTGACAAAAGTGATAAATGGTCCTGCCCTTTTAGATCTAGTGATTGAACTATAACTTGAATGATAAGCAGAATCCACTACAGATGGAGGATAACCACGTTGTAAGAATTTGTTGGACATTTCCTCATGTCGTATTGAACATTGATCCTGGGAAGAAACAATCCTTGTCACTCTTTTATGTTGAGATATTGGTAATGCGTTTTTCAAATGTCGTGGGTGACTACTGGTATAATGTAAAAGGCTATTACGGTCTCTCGGTTTCACATAAATATCCGATGTGATGTTACCACTTGGATTTATGTTTATACGTGTATCAAGAAAGTTAATACTAGATGGATCCACATGTTGGGTAAAGGATAAGCCATCAACTCTAGTATTCAGGTAACAAAAAAATTCATCAAAAAGTGATTGGGAACCTGAGAAGACGATAAATATATCGTCAATGTACCTTTTGTACATTAAAATATGATTCTGAAATATAGGAAGATTATATACAAATTGGGATTCAAAATGCGTCATATAAATATTCGCATAAGGTGGTGCGACATTTGAACCCATAGCCGTTCCTTTGGTCTGAAAATAAAATTGATCTTGAAATAAGAAAAATTTTTTATGTAAAACAATATCCAGTAAGTCAAGACAAAACTGTTTTTGTAATGAAGAAAAATCACTGTAACATTCCAAAAACCACGACACAGCCTGTATACCGAGATCATGTTGTATACTAGTATACAAGGAATTGACATCAAGAGTGACAAGGAGTGTATCAGAAGGAAGTGAGCCCAAGGATTGCAATTGATGTAAAAAATCATCTGTATCCCTTAAATATGAAGGAGTCTTGGATACCAATGGAGTCAGGATACGGTCAAGTGTGATAGCTAGCGGTGACAATAATGAATCTATTGAGGCCACTATTGGGCGTCCAGGCAGTTGCCATAGATTTCTTTGTCGCTCTATTGGGAGACCCAGACAATTGGGTGTATAGGCTATGCCTCCGGAGGCCGCACAAAGTATTACACTCAAAAGTGTTAAGCCCCTCCCCTTCTGCCTATACACCCCCGTGCTCCCACGGGCTCCTCAGTTTTTTGCTTTGTGCGAAGGAGGTCAGACACGCACAGCACAGCTCCACAGATTAGTCAGCAGCAGCTGCTGACTATGTCGGTTGGAAGAAAAGTGGGCCCATATAGGGCCCCCAGCATGCTCCCTTCTCACCCCACTCTTGTCGGCGGTGTTGTTAAGGTTGAGGTATCCATTGCGGGTACGGAGGCTGGAGCCCACATGCTGCTTTCCTTCCCCATCCCCCTCAGGGCTCTGGGTGAAGTGGGATCCTATCGGTCTCCAGGCACTGAGACCGTGCTTCATCCACAACTCCTGTGGAGCCTGCTGGATAGGAGCCGGGTACCGTTCAGGGACATGGCCCTGCTACGTGAAGGTACTCTGTATCCCTGTGGGGACCGCGCACGGCAACACCTCAGCTTTGCTGGGTGTGCTAGTGCACCGGGGGACCGGGTTAAACTGTGCCATTACACACTCAGCGTCGCTGAGTGTGTTTATATGTAGGGGCTACCGCGCTAACCGCCGCTGCCATGGGAAACTGCGGCGCGGCTGGGACTTGTAGTTCGCCGGGGACTTCGGCGTTAGCCGCGCTTTTACAGCGGCCACGCTTATACTCGAGTCCCCGGCTTGGCTTGCGGCCTAGTTTCCCTTTCTCCCGCCCTCAGCCCTGACAGGCAGGGGAAGGGCGGGACGCTGCACGGAAGAGCAGCACTGAGGGCTGGAGTATGATTTCCATACTCCACTCCCCTCACTGTGCACAGTGTGAGCACCTCGGCTACGCCCACGGCTCCCTCCTCTCGTCAGGACGCCGCAGCCATTTCCTGTCAGCTCCTACGACGCTGCAGAGAGGGACAAACCCTGAGAGACCCAGACACGGTCTCTGGTGGCCTCATAACCGCTTTAGGCGGATGGTAAGCAGCACCTGTGGTGCTAGCCTCATGGTGCTGTAGTGTACTGATACATTATTTGTTTTTAGTATATATTTTACACTGTATGAGCACAGTTCATTCTGGCTATATACCCTAGTGTGTTACTCAGGGAAAACAATAGCATGGCGCCCACAAAAGGCAGGGGTGCCAAAAACACAGGCTTATTATGCTGCCTGCGTCGCTTGTACGACCCAGCTGCCGGCAGGTTCCATTGACCCTCATTGTGTGCAATGTTCGGCCACTGTGACACTTCTTCAGCCAGGGCCTATGCTAAGAGGGGCCCAGGGGGAGCCACCTGTTGACACTGTCCTAGTGACGGGGACGGAGTTTGCAAAACTCTCTGATACTATGGCTAAGATACTAGAAGCCTTGCAGTCCAGGCCGGTATCTCAGCAAAGGGACTCTGTTGAATCATTGTTCCCTGGCCCCCCCTCAGTTGGACCAACAATGTCCTCCCGGGGTATCTCATACATCCCAGGCTGAGGGTTCTGACTTAGACCCCAGCCCCAGACCGACTAAGCGGGCTCGCTTAGAATTTCCCTCGACATCATATTGTTCAGGGTCTCAGCGGGGGGAATCTCTGGTTGATACTGCGGAGACAGCTGATCAGGATTCTGATCCTGAGGGCGCTCTCAATCTTAATACTCCAGACGGGGACGCCATACTGAACGTTCTTATTGCGTCCATCGATCAAATGCTGGATATTTCTCCCTCAGCTCCTCCGGCGGAGGAGTCAGCTTCTCTTACACCGAGTATGTTTCTAGACCACTCTGATTTCAGAGAGGCAGTCCAGAATCATCATGCTTGTCCAGATAAGCGTTTTTTCTAAGCGCCTTAAGGATACCCGTTATCCTTTTCCCCCTGACGTGGTTAAAGGTTGGACTCAGTGTCCCAAAGTGGATCCTCCAATCTCCAGACTGGCGGCTAGATCCATACTTGCAGTAGACGAGGGGGCCTCGTTCAAGGATGCCACTGACAGGCAGATGGAGCTCTGGTTGAAATCCATCTATGAACCTATCGGAGCTTCTTTTGCCCCAGCATTCGCAGCTGTATGGGCGCTACAAGCTATCTCAGCAGGTCAAGCACAAATTGAAGCAGCCACATGCACGGCCGCGCCACAAGTGGCATCCATTACCACCCAGACCTCGGCAATTGCGTCTTACGCTATTATTGCTGTCCTGGACTCTGCGAGCCGTACGGCGGTCGCGGCCGCCAATTCGGTGGTACTCCGCAGGGCCTTGTGGCTACGGGAATGGAAGGCAGATTCTGCTTCCAAAAAGCGCTTAACCAGTTTGCCAATTTCTGGCGACAGGCTGTTTGGCGAGCGTCTGGATGAAATCATCAAACAATCCAAGGGAAAGGATACATCCTTACCCCAGTCCAAACAGGACATACCCCAACGGAGGAGAGGGCAGTCGAGGTCTCGGTCCTTTCAGGGCGCGGGCAGGTCCCAATTCTCCTCGTCCAAAAGGTCTCAGAAAGAACAAAGGAAGTCTGATGCATGGCGGTCTAAGTCACGTCCTTAAAAGGCCACCGGAGGCGCCACTAACAAAGCGGCTTCCTCATGACTTTCGACCTCCTCTAGTAGCATCCTCGGTCGGTGGCAGGCCTTCCCGCTTTTGCGACACCTGGCTGCCACAAATAAAAGACCGCTGGGTGAGAGACATTCTGTCTCACGGTTACAAGATAGAGTTCACCTCTCGTCCCCCGACTCGATTCTTCAGGTCATCCCCGCCTCACTAGCGAGCCGAGGCTCTTCTGCAGGCGCTGCGCACTCTGAAGGCAGAAGGAGTGGTGATCCCGGTTCCTCTTCAGCAACTGAGCCACGGTTTTTACTCCAATTTGTTTGTGGTCCCAAAAGAGGACGGGTCTTTCCGCCCGGTCCTGGACCTGAAACTGCTCAACAAACATGTAAAAAACCAGACGGTTCAGGATGGAATCCCCCCGCTCCGTCATCGCCTCAATGTCCCAAGGAGATTTCCTTGCATCAATCGATATCAAAGATGCTTATCTCCACGTACCGATTGCTCCAGAGCACCAGCGCTTCTTGCGCTTCGCCATAGGAAATGAACACCTGCAATTCGTGGCACGGCCGTTCGGCCTGGCAACAGCCCCACGGGTTTTTACCAAGGTTATGGCTACGGTAGTAGCGGTCCTCCACTCTCAGGGTCACTCGGTGATTCCGTACTTGGATACTGATCAAGGCACCCTCTCAAGAGGCATGCCAACACAGCCTCGACGCTACCCTGGAGACTCTCCAGGGTGTCGGGTGGATCATCAATTTTACAAAGTCAAATCTGACACCGGCCCAATCGCTGACATATCTTGGCATGGAGTTTCAAACCCTCTCAGCGATAGTGAAGCTTCCGCTGATCAAGCAGTAGTCACTACAGAAAGGGGTACAATCTCTCCTTCAAGGCCAGTCACACCCCTTGAGGCGCCTCATGCACTTCCTGGGGAAGATGGTGGCAGCAATGGAGGCAGTCCCTTTCGCGCAGTTTCACCTGCGTCCCCTTCAATGGGACATCCTACGCAAATGGGACAGGAAGCCGACGTCCCTCGACAGGACCGTCTCCCTCTCTCAGGCGACCAAAGCTTCCCTTCGGTGGTGGCTTCTTCCCGCTTCATTATCGAAGGGGATATCCTTCCTACCCCCATCCTGGGAAGTAGTCACGACAGACGCGAGTCTGTCAGGGTGGGGAGCGGTTTTTCTCCACCACAGGGCTCAGGGTACGTGGACCCAGCAAGAGTCCTCGCTTCAGATCAACGTTCTGGACATACGGGCAGTGTATCTTGCCCAGAAAGCGTTCCAGCAGTGGCTGGAGGGCAAGCAGATCCGAATTCAGTCGGACAATTCCACAGCGGTGGCATACTTCAACCACCAAGGCGACACACGCAGCCGGCAAGCCTTCCAGGAAGTCCGGCGGATTTTGATGTGGGTGGAAGCCACGGCATCCACCATATCCGCAGTTCACATCCCAGGCGTGGAAAACTGGGAAGCAGATTATTTCAGTTGCCAGGGCATGGACGCAGGGGAATGGTCCCTTCACCCGGACGTGTTTCAGGAGATCTGTTGCTGCTGGGGGGTGCCGGACGTCGACCTCATGGCGTCCCGGCACAACAACAAGGTACCAATGTTCATGGCACGGTCTCAAGATCCCAGAGCTCTGGCGGCAGACGCCTTAGTTCAGGATTGGTCGCAGTTTCAGCTCCCTTATGTGTTTCCACCTCTGGCACTGTTGCCCAGAGTGTTACGCAAGATCAGGGCCGACTGCCGCCGCATCATCCTCGTCGTTCCAGACTGGCCGAGGCGGTCGTGGTACCCGGATCTGTGGCATCTCACGGTCGGCCGACCGTGGACACTACCAGACCAAACAGACTTGCTATCTCGAGGGCCGTTTTTTCCATCTGAATTCTGCGGCCCTCAACCTGACTGTGTGGCCATTGAGTCCTGGACCCTAGCGTCTTCAGGGTTATCTCAAGACGTCATTGCCACTATGAGACAGGCTAGGAAACCAACGTCCGCCAAGATCTACCACAGGACGTGGAAAATTTTCCTGTCGTGGTGCTCTGCTCAGGGTTTTTTCTCCCTGGCCTTTTGCCTTGCCCACTTTTCTGTCCTTCTTTCAATCTGGACTGGAAAAGAGTTTGTCGCTCGGCTCCCTTAAGGGACAAGTCTCAGCGCTCTCTGTGTTTTTCCAGAAGCGCCTAGCCAGGTTTCCACAGGTACGCACGTTCCTGCAGGGGGTTTGTCACATCGTTCCACCTTACAAGCGGCCGTTAGAACCCTGGGATCTAAACGGGGTTCTGATAGTTCTTCAGAAACCACCATTCAAGCCAATGAGAGATATTTCCCTCTCACAACTTTCGCAGAAAGTGTTTTTTTCTAGTAGCAGTCACTTCTCTTCGGCGAGTGTCTGAGCTAGCAGCATTGTCGTGCAAAGCCCCTTTCCTGGTGTTTCACCAGGACAAGGTGGTTCTACGTCCGGTTCCGGATTTTCTCCCTAAGGGGGTGTCCTCCTTTCATCTCAATCAGGATATCTCCTTACCTTCTTTTTATCCTCATCCATTTCACCAATGTGAAAAGGATTTGCACTTGTTAGATTTGGTGAGAGCACTCAGAATCTACATTTCTCGTACGGCGCCCCTGCGCCGCTCGGATGCACTCTTTGTCCTTGTCGCTGGCCAGCGTAAAGGGTCACAGGTTTCCAAATCAACCCTGGCTCGGTGGATCAAGGAGCCAATTATCGAAGCTTACCGTTCGGCTGGGCTTCCGGTTCCATCAGGGCTGAGGGCCCATTCTACCAGAGCCGTGGGCGCGTCCTGGGCTTTGAGGCACCAGGCTGCGGCTCAGCAGGTGTGTCAGGCGGCTACCTGGTCGAGCCTGCACACTTTCACGAAACACTATCAGGTGCATACCTATGCTTCGGCGGATGCCAGCCTAGGTAGACGAGTCCTTCAGGCGGCGGTTGCCCACCTGTAGGAAAGGGCCGTTTTACGGCTCTCTTACGAGGTATTATTTTACCCACCCAGGGACTGCTTTTGGACGTCCCAATTGTCTGGGTCTCCCAATAGAGCGACAAAGAAGAAGGGAATTTTGTTTACTTACCGTAAATTCCTTTTCTTCTAGCTCTAATTGGGAGACCCAGCACCCGCCCCTGTTTTTTTGTGTACACATGTTGTTCATGTTGAATGGTTTCAGTTCTCCGATATTCCTTCGGATTGAAGTTACTTTAAACCAGTTTATAATTCTTTTTCCTCCTTCTTGCTTTTGCACCAAAACTGAGGAGCCCGTGGGAGCACGGGGGGTGTATAGGCAGAAGGGGAGGGGCTTAACACTTTTGAGTGTAATACTTTGTGCGGCCTCCGGAGGCATAGCCTATACACCCAATTGTCTGGGTCTCCCAATTAGAGCTAGAAGAAAAGGAATTTACGGTAAGTAAACAAAATTCCCTTCTTTTATGCACCTTAGGCAAGGTGTAAAACACCGGTATGACTGGATTAACCTTATTTAAATAGCTAGCCAATTTCGTATCAATAACTCCATGAGTAGAATAATGATGAATTTTATCCAGTATTATTCTTTTAATGTCACTAGAAGGATCACGCTGTATAGGTAAGTAAGTGGACGTATCGGCCAGCTGAGTCAATATCTCGGAGGTATAATAACTTTTATTCATCACAACTAAGGCTCCGCCTTTATCGGCTGGTTTGATAACTATAGAGGTGTTATTTTTAAGAGACTGTAAAGCCTGTGATTCACCTGGAGTTAAATTATTTTTAATGTGAAAGTCTCCATTTTTAACTCTATCAGTAAATCTATCAATATCAGATTTGACCAACGAAATAAAGGTCTCAGCCGGATGGTAAGTCCGTGGTGGCATAAAACTGCTGGGAATTGTAATATTCAAATCTCGGAAAGAGAACTGTGATTCTTGTGTACTTGAGATAGTAGGACTACAATCATGGGATGGTTGATTGAAGTGTACTTTCAATCTAACAGATCTATAGAATTTGTTCAATTCTTGTTCTAACCGAAAAGTGTCAAAATTTGGTGTGGGACAAAAACTTAATCCTTTTTGTAATACAGAGGATTCGAGGGGGGATAAGGTATAGGAGGAGATATTGAGAATGATGTCCGTCCTACCTGGGATCTTGTGGACATCCTCTCTCCGGGATGTGTATCTCCTCTTCCCCCTCCTCGTCTTTTTTGGAAGGTACGTCGTGGTCCTAAAAAAGACGTACTTTGTGATTCCATCTCACTGCCTGAGCTGGCTGAGGATGAATAATCCGTCCTCATTGGAAAACGTCTTCGTGGAGCTGTTTCGCCACAGCGCCACCTGTAGACTTGACCACGTTTATAGTCCTCTTCGTCTCTGGTGAATTTGTTCCGTTTCCGTTCTCGCAGGGTTTTTTTGTATTCCAAAATGGTCGAATCCATTTTGGATTTCATATTATTCAGATCAGCGGGAGAAAAAGTATTAGCAAGTTGTCCTTCAATGGTAGAAATTTGTTTTGAAATGGTATCCAATTCTTTATGCAAATAATCGATGGTTAAAGTCATAAGATCATAAGAACATTTGTTCAATATTTGCTCGAAAGTGGTACAAAAATCAACATTATCTGAAAAAAGAGTTGGACGTAATGAAACACGCAAACCTCGTGGGATACGCTTCACCTTATAGTATTCTGCCAAAGTAATAAGATGTAGTTCCAGGGCCGTTTGCCGTTTCAATTCGCGTTCATAATCTTTGGTCCTAGTTTCTTCACTCGGAGTAAAAAGAAATTGACCTGTAGTCGTCACCCGTGAATGTATAGATGAAGTTTGTTCATCATTATATGAGAAAGTGATGGAAGACATTCTTCACTTGAAAAATTGGTACTGTAGGAGCTCAGATCCCAAAAATATCAGTATAATTTTATAAAGAATGGTCTGGCTCACTGATGTGGTGCTCAGGTGAAAAATTAGTCCATATATAGAAAAAACTCCGGCACACAATGATGTATCCATTAATATTTTATTTCCATAAATTGATAATTCAGATATAGATGAATAACGTTTCGGCTGATGCCTTCTTCACAATTGAAATTCATATAACAAGATAAAGTATAACAAGAGAAAATCAGTACCAATATTCTTTCATATTTCATATTAGTAACTATCACGTGAATTATAACTGGTATAATAAATTATCCTTTATTACCTAATTGGTATAATGAGTGATATCTGAGAAGAACGTCAGACGCATGTAATCGTTTATATCTGGAAAAATAATAACAATGCCCACATTTCAGGAATCATAGAAATCATAAGGATACCCTAATGTATACTTAGGAATATATATAATATCCATTATTTGTGTTTATAAAGCGTATCACTACTGTCAGTCTATAGACTTCACCAGGGCATAATCCCAATCAATAATAAATTAAAAGACATCTTTACCTTCATTTTGAAAAGACAATATATAACCATAATGCCCAAAGGGGAAGTGGTTATGGTGTTGGACCGCTATAAGACTAAAGAGATAAAGAAAAAGGATTGCTATCAGTATATCAGAAGAAACTCCGGTTGTAAACGTATAAACAATATTATTTTAGGTCCAAAGTGACAAAGTGCCGCTCAACAAGGGGTTAACAGAGGAGATAAACGTGACATACCTGTTTAGCCGAGGATCAGCGGTGAAGTGAAGTGAAGTGACCGCGCTGGGGTTTAAATGTGCTGGAGGGGCGGGCATAATTAAATAATTTCCTGTGTGTGTGGAACGCATAAGGACGAGTGGCACGCAAGCCGCGCGTGCGCAGTGTACCCGGAAGTGCGCGCATGCGCAGAAGTGAAAATACGGTGTAAGTGAGCTACGGCTCCCGGAATTTCGTTATAAAGCGAGATGTATTAAGTGCGCATCTGAAAAAGAGAAGAAGAGATGAATAGGGCTTTAAAGACCAGAATTAATTCTATATGAACATGATCAATGAAGCGATTAGCATAATTATTAGAAACGAACAGTATTGGTTATATTCACATGGGTGCCTATATACATTAACAAGTACCCATGTGTATGTGATATATGCACATATATATATACCTAATGCAATGTATGACAACATAGATAAGTGTCTTGTGACTCTCTTTTAGTATATAGAGTTAATCGTGTCATTGTTGCTTTATATTACCATGTATGATGTGTGTTGTCATGCATTGCATTAGGTATATATATATATACATATATCACATACACATGGGTACTTGTTAATGTATATAGGCACCCATGTGAATATAACCAATACTGTTCGTTTCTAATGATTATGCTAATCGCTTCATTGATCATGTTCATATAGAATTAATTCTGGTCTTTAAAGCCCTATTCATCTCTTCTTCTCTTTTTCAGATGCGCACTTAATACATCTCGCTTTATAATGAAATTCCGGGAGCCGTAGCTCACTTACACCGAATTTTCACTTCTGCGCATGCGCGCACTTCCGGGTACACTGCGCACGCGCGGCTTGCGTGCCACTCGTCCTTATGCGTTCCACACACACAGGAAATTATTTAATTATGCCCGCCCCTCCAGCACATTTAAACCCCAGCGCGGTCACTTCACTTCACTTCACCAGTGATCCTCGGCTAAACAGGTATGTCACGTTTATCTCCTCTGTTAACCCCTTGTTGAGCGGCACTTTGTCACTTTGGACCTAAAATAATATTGTTTATACGTTTACAACCGGAGTTTCTTCTGATATACTGATAGCAATCCTTTTTCTTTATCTCTTTAGTCTTATAGCGGTCCAACACCATAACCACTTCCCCTTTGGGCATTATGGTTATATATTGTCTTTTAAAAATGAAGGTAAAGATGTCTTTTAATTTATTTTTGATTGGGATTATGCCCTGGTGAAGTCTATAGACTGACAGTAGTGATACGCTTTATAAACACAAATAATGGATATGATATATATTCCTAAGTATACATTAGGGTATCCTTATGATTTCTATGATTCCTGAAATGTGAGCATTGTTATTATTTTTCAAGATATAAACGATTACATGCGTCTGACGTTCTTCTCAGATATCACTCATTATACCAATTAGGTAATAAAGGATAATTTATTATACCAGTTATAATTCACGTGATAGTTACTAATATGAAATATGAAAGAATATTGGTACTGATTTTCTCTTGTTATACTTTATCTTGTTATATGAATTTCAGTTGTGAAGAAGGCATCAGCCGAAACGTTATTCATCTATATCTGAATTATCAATTTATGGAAATAAAATATTAATTGATACATCATTGTGTGCCGGAGTTTTTTCTATATATGGACTAATTTTTCTCCTGAGCACCACATCAGTGAGCCAGACCATTCTTTATAAAAGCATATAATATATGCGGCAATTCTGGGCGGCTGCTGACTGATATTGTTAGGCTGGGGGGCTCCCCATAACGTGGAGCTCCCCATCCTGAGAATACCAGCCTTCAGCCGTATGGCTTTATCTGGCTGGTATTAAAATGGGGGGGACCGCACACCGGTTTTTTTAATTATTTATTTATTTATTTATTTTACTGCACAGTATAGACACGCCCACCGGCTGCTGTGATTGGGTGTAGTGACACAGCTGTCACTCAGCGTGGTGGGCGTGTGTGACTGCAACCAATCACAGGCGCCGGTGGGCGGGTAAAGCAGGGAATACGAGATTGATTAATGGGCGGCCGGCTTTTTCAAAATAGTAAAAGCCGCCGGAGTTTTTATAACAGCCGTGCAGCGCCGCGCCGGAGATCGGGGAACGGTAAGTATGAGAGAGGGGGGGGAACTGACCGACAGACAGCGAGAGGGACAGATAAGACAGAGAGACCGACCGACAGACATAGAGACCGACCGACGGACTGAGGGAGAGAGCGAAACAGAAAAAGAAAAAAGACCGACATTACATGAAAAAAGCACAAAACGTACAGGGAGCAAACAGATGCGTCCGTGTCACTCGGACGTGCGCACAGACCCATTGACTTTCATTGGGTCCGTGCTGCGTGTTGCGTGCAGAAAACGGACATGCTTCCGTGCAAAACGCACACAGGTACGGATCACGGACACAGACAAACGGACATGCATCAAAAACGCACGTGGAGCTTTTATCATACAATAACATTGGTGCACGTTTGGCCGTGTCTCCAGTATACACGGAAACGGACCAAACACGCACGTGTTTCACGGATGTGTGTTTCAGGCCTTAGGTGTAGTAAATTCAAACAATAATAGCAACAATCTGATGTTGTAAACAAGCTTATGTACTTAAAGCTGGACTCACACTAAAGCCTGCTTTACACGGTACGACCGATTGTGCGATTTCACAATCGATCATACCCGCCCCCGTCCTTTTTGCGTCACGGGCAAATCGCTGCCCGTGTCGCACAAAGGTAGTAACCCCCCGTCACACATACTTACCTCTCGTGCGACCTCGCTGTGGGCGGCGAACGTCCACTTCCTGGAGTGGGAGGGACGTTCGGCGTCACAGCGACGTCACACGCCAATAGAAGCGGAGGGGCGGAGATGAGCAGGATGTAAACATCCCGCCCACCTCCTTCCTTCCACATAGAGACGGCGGCGGCCGCGGGAGGCAGGTGAGCTGCTCATCGTTCCCGTGGTGTCACACGGAGCGACGTGTGCTACCACGGAAACGATGGTCAACTAAAGTAACCAATATTATGGAACCTAACGAGCAGTACCCGACTCACGATTTGTGAGCGATACTGCGTCGCTAGGAGGTGTCACACAGGCCGGCATCGCCAGCGATGCCGGATGTGCGTCACAAAAACCGTGACCCCGACGATCTATCGCACGATAGATTGCCTGGTGTAAAGCAGGCTTAACGTAATAAAAAACGGTCCCATTCTCATCCTATCTATCTATTTATCCATTTATCTATATATCCATCTCTATCTATCTATCCCTCTATCTATCCCACTATCTATCTATCATCTATCCATCTATCTATCTATCCCTCTATCTATCTATCTATCTATCTATGTATCATATATCTATCTCTCTATCTATTATCTATCTATCCCTCTATCTGTCCATCCATCTATCTATCCCTCTATATTATCTATCTATTATCTATCTATCCCTCTATCTATCTCTCTATCTATCTATCTATCCCTCTATCTATTGAAAATCTGAAGAAAATCTGCAGCATGTCAATTGTTGGTGCATTTTTGACCCCCCCAGCCGTTGACTTCACTAAAAAAAAAAAAAAAAAAAAAAAAAGACATGGGGAAAAAAACACACCAAAGTCACATGAATTTATTGGTGCATTTTTCTGCCAGAAGGTGCAGAAAATGTCATTATGACTTTTACCTATTTGGGCAGTTTCTGGCTATAGTTTTTTTTTTTTCACTCTGTGCTGTCCTGCCAATTTCCCCAGAAGGAAACATCTCATTATCTCATTACCATTCAATGTTTTGTTACACACAAATGTCAATAAACAAACTCTTATTCCCCCTCCTCACACACTGGGTTGCTTGGCTTTTTAAAAACAAAGCAATGGATCTCTATTTTCAAATTGGACTTTCAGAGTTTTTGTTTGATCATTCCTTAAAGGGGTGGTTCACCCATTTTTTTTTTCCCCAATGATTGTCACTTACCATTGTATGCATCTTCTCCATTGGCTTCTGTTTCCAGTTCTGGCACTGAGCGGCGCTATCCTGCCCGCTCAGTGCCTGTCACATGACCCCCTGGAGCTGTGGCCACCGTCATCCTCTGACGTCCCGGCATTTCCGGGCTCTCAAACTAGACGGGTACGTCAGAGGATGCCGGCGCCACTCACACTGATTGACTGGGCTGTGGGCGGTGACTACCGCACGTCACAGCCCAGCATCGAGGGGAGGAGCCGGAGGACGCCAGTGTGGAGCGGTGAAGGCAGAGCGCGCTCTTACCCTTCGTCAGCTGTGGGAGGTACGGGCTCCAGTGTGGAGTACAGGGGGGGTTTCCTCCACTGAAATCCCCCCTGTCACGCAAGTATGTGATCACACTGTCCACCCGCCCGCTGTGCTCAGCTGTCAGGAGAGCGGGCGCTGTCGGCAGTGTGATCATATACTCCCCCCAGCAGCACAGGTGACCGGACGCTGCATGGGACCAATCTGCTCCACTCTGTCACCTGCACAACAAGTCCCAGAGTGGAGACAGTTAGTGACATGTAGCATCTGGTCACCTGCACAACAAGTCCCAGAGTGGAGACAGTGACATGCTCTGCTCTGACACATAGTGTGCTCCATGTCACTATCTTTCTCCACTCTGGTACTTGTTGTGCAGGTGACCGGATGCTACATGTCACTAACTGTCTCCACTATGGGACTTGTTGTGCAGCTGAGAGTGTATACAGTTGGTACTATGCAGCAGAAATCACAGAGTGGGGCAGTTAGTGACATGTATCATCCGGTCACCTGCACAACAAGTCCCAGAGTGGAGACAGTTAGTGACATGTAGCATCCGGTCACCTGCACAACAAGTCCCAAAGTGGAGACAGTGACATGCAGCACACTATGTGTCAGAGCAGAGCATGTCACCAACTTGCTCTGCTCTGTCATCTGCAGAGCTACATGTCACGTTTTTGCCGCGATTTGGTGCGTTTTTTGCTGCGTTTTTGCTCACTGCATTTTTAATCAGTGCAAAATGCCATTAAAGATTGTTGATGAAAAAAAAAAAGGTCTGATGTCATTTCCTTATTCAAAATGTTCATTGTATGCAGGAGAGCAGACAGCAGCTGCAGAACTACAAGGCTCAGCATCCTCCATTCACTAGTGTATGCAGGAGAGCAGACAGCAGCTGCAGAACTACAAGGCTCAGCATCCTCCATTCACTAGTGTATGCAGGAGAGCAGACAGCAGCTGCAGAACTACAAGGCTCAGCATCCTCCATTCACTAGTGTATGCAGGAGAGCAGACAGCAGCTGCAGGACTACAAGGCTCAGCATCCTCCATTCACTAGTGTATGCAGGAGAGCAGACAGAAGCTGCAGAACTACAATGCTCAGCATCCTCCATCCAGGACTGTATGCAGTTTTTTACCCAAAAAGAAAAAAAAATGACATGGGCTTCGCCATATTTTTGTATGCTAGCCGGGAACAGCAGGCAGGTATGGGCTGCCCCCAACCCCCAGCTGCCTATTTGTACCCGGCTGGGAACCAAAAATATAGAGAAGCCCTTTTTTTTTTTTAATTATTTCATGAATTTCATGAAATAATTAAAAAAAAAATGACGTGAGCTTTGCCTAATTTTGGTGTCCAGCCGGGTACAACTAGGCAGCTGGGGATTGGAATCCACAGTGAAGGGTGCCCAAGCTTTCTAGGCACCCCCACTGTGAATTGCAGTCCGCAGCCACCCCAGAAAATGGCGCTTTCATAGAAGCGCCATCTTCTGGCGCTGTATCCAACTCTTCCAGCTGCCCTGATGCCGGGTGGCTAGCTGGGTAATAATGGAGTTAGGGCTAGCTGTATATTATCAGCTAGCCCTAAGCCCGAAATTCATGGTGTCACGCCAATATTAGACATGGCCACCATGAATTTCTAGTAATGATAAAAAAAAACACAACACACAGAAAAATATTTTTATTAGAAATAAAACACAACACAATTAGTGACTCCATCTTTATTGAAATAAACCCCCCTCCGCAGTAATCCTGGGTTAGGGTCCTGCGCCGTCCAATCAGGATCCAATATCATCTGATCGGTTTGCTGGAAGGCAAAGCGATCAGATGATGTGTCAGGTTAAAGGATGTGAATCACATGACACAGCAGCTGATTGTATAAAAGCCGATTATACAATCAGCTGATGCATCAGTAGAAAAAAAAATAAATAAATGAATACATACTCACTTATGTGCTGATTACCGGCAGCTCCTGCAGCGGAGTCTGATCCTGGCCCATCACTGCAGGAGCTGCCGGTAATCAGCTGATGAAGTCCCCTGACGGCAGGATCAGCTGATTGCCGGCCGGGCGCGAAAAAGCCGGCGACACCGTGAGAATTGATCAGCTGATGCGTCAGGTGACTGCATCAGGTGATCCACCGCCAGGTCTTGCAAGCTTCGTACGTGCCCCGGGGAGACTGCACACAGCCGAAGCGGCGGTACCGAGACAGGGGCTGGAAGCAGGCATGGCACCGGGACCCTGCAGACAGGTGAGTATGACATACACACACACACATACACACTCACACACACACACTGTATATACGCACACACACTGTATATATACACACACACACACACACACTGTATATACGCGCACACATACACATACACTGTATATACGCGCACACACACTTTCTTCCCCTGGCTGTGTAGAGCTGCTGCTGTCTCTGTGTGATTGCTCTCAGTGTATCCACTGGGAAGAGGCAGGGAGGAGGGTTTGGTCGGAGAGCAGAGTGGGTGTATTAGACACAATGGGTGTGTTAGATAAGCTAGACACCGCCCTAGAGCCACAAAGAATTCTGGGACTTGTAGGAACTGAACACAGGAAGTCAGAGGAGAGATTAACCCCATCAGAGCTGGAGCCAGCAATGAGCATGTGCTGCTGGTGCACAATAAAAGGTAATTTTGCTGAAAAAACATAATAGATGTGTTGAGGGGCACATATTAGCAAGATTTATCAGAAAAAAAAAATCAGTTTTGGTAACTGGACAACTTCTTTAAGCGTGGAAAGACAAAATGAATGATTGTTAGTACACATAAGGAAATGTATATGCTATTTTTATAAAACACGATATGCAATTATTATCGCATATGGGGTCCATGGTATACGCAATAGGTATATGCCTTGGTGGAGCAATTCTCATAGATCAGCTTAAGGTACCGTCACACTAAGCAACATCGCTAGCAACATCGCTGCTGAGGCACAACTTGCTAGCGATGTTGCTGTGTGTGACATCCAGCAACAATCTGGCCCCTGCTGTGAAGTCGTTGGTTGTTGCTGAATGTCATGGACCATTTTTTAGTTGTTGCTCTCCCGCTGTGAAGCACACATCGCTGTGTGTGACAGCGACAGAGCAACAACTAAATGTGCAGTGAGCCGGCTTCTGCGGAAGCTGGTAACCACGGTAAACATCGGGTAACCAAGAAGCCCTTACCTTGGTTACCCGATATTTACCTTCGTTACCAGCATCCGCCGCTCTCAGCTGTCAGTGCCTGCTCCCTGCACACGTAGCTGGAGTACACATCGGGTAATTAACCAGATGTGTACTGTGGCTAGGAGTGCAGGGAACAGGGAGCCGGCACTGGCAGTGTGAGAGCGGCGGACGCTGGTAACGAAAGGTAAATATCAGGTAACCAAGGGAAGGGTTTCTTGGTTACCCGATGTTTACCGTGGTTACCAGCGTCCGCAGAAGCCGGCTCCCTGCTGCCTGCACACGTAACAGAGTACACATCGGGTAATTAACCCGATGTGTACTGTGGCTAGGTGTGCAGGGAGCCAGCGCTAAGCGATGTGCGCTGGTAACCAAGGTAAATATCGCGTTGGTTACCCGATATTTACCTTAGTTACCAAGCGCAGCATGCTTCCACGTGCAGCGACGCTCCAGCGATCCCTGCCAAGTCAGGTTGCTGGTGGGATCGCTGGAGCGTCGCTTAGTGTGACATCTCACCAGCGACCTCCTAGCAACTTACCAGCGATCCCTATCTGGTTGTATCGTTGTTGGGATCGCTGGTAAGTTGTTTAGTGTGACTGGGCCTTTACAGGCCTTTCAGACTAAGAAGGCACTGAATTACAGGATTCCAAGAGGTTCAAAGGCTGCCAAATAACCTCTTCTACCACATATGGTACAAAAAGGCCATACAAAAGGACGGTACATTAGTACGGACGGTCATAAAGTATGTGTTTTTAGGCAAGAAAAAAATCACTTTGGGGACATAAAAACAGGAATCATTATTTAGGGGCTGTGGAGGCAGTGTTTAACACTTTCAGGTCTGCACCCCAAAATATGTCTCCTGAAATCTAACCCACAATGTGACAGTTACTGAGAAAAAAAAATCACATGGTGATCAGACCCCACTTGGGACAATTCTTTTATCTAGGCTTATGGGAACTACTTGGTGCCTGACACCCCCTCATGCTTCTCAGACCTCAAATGGATCAATTCTTGCACCAGTAGGCCCGATGCCTAATCAGGTGGACTGTGGGTGTGGCACAAAAAGAGGGAGCAAAAATAATTATATACAGACTAAGGATGTGGGGGCGGAGGGGTGGGCCTGTAGTACCAGGGGTCTGGGAACACCATCAATACACCTGTCTTTCATCTTGCTGTTTCTGGTGCAATTCTTGCACCCTGCCTGGGGCCACTTGCGGGTTACCAGACCCCACTTGACGCAGTTCTTGTCTCAAGGTCTTTGAAAGATAGTTGACGAATCCAGAAATTGGCTCTAAATGAATGAAATGCCTCTTATACAGATCGGCTTTCGCCATTTTCTTCCTCGAGGGGTTGTTCCAATCACACTTTGGCTCAGATTGAAATTCTTTAGTTTCCATAATTTCTTCTGGGTCATCTTCTTGTTTCCACTATAATTTCTCCTTCGATGGGTGGAGGTACTTGTGCCAAGATGACTTGTTCAACTTCCTTCTTCTCACCATCTTCTGCGGATGGATCACTATCAAACAATGAGATTCAATTTAATTTTGCATGCATATAAATATTTCTAATACTGTACATGTACCTCAAAAAGATCCTGAAAATGCAGTTGGGGGGGAAATCTAGCTGAGTATTGTATGGGCTTATCCAGGGGTGTAAAGGCATAACTCCAGTATGGGGCCCAGACAATTTCCTGCTGTGAATGGGGCCCAGATGGAGCCACTACCACCTGCTGTTTCTTTAATATTTGATTCATATTTATTTTCTAGGGCCTTTATGCATTCAGGGTAGTTACGGGTGCTGCAAAAGTGTACAGGGGCCCTTGAAAGGTATGAGGGTTAATGGATAGAATGCGTGGGATGCACCATGGCATGGAGGCCTTATTGTGCTACGGGGCCAAGGTGGTACTAGAAGGTTGCATGGTTATTTTGGGTTTGGTTTGGAGAGTGTAGGTGGTATGGGTGAGTTGCAGGGTTATTTGGGGGTTGGTTTGGAGAGTATAGGTGGTATGTGTGAGTAGCAGGGTGATTTGGGGCTGGGTTTGGAGAGTAGAGTTGAGCGATGTTCGAGGTTCGCCAATTTCATGTTCGAGTGATTTTGGGGCTGCTCGAGATCGAACTTGAACGCAAGCTTTTTGCTAAAAGCTCGACAGCTTGAGTTACGTTCGAGAACGGTTCGATCAGCAAAAAGCCTAGGTAGTTACTAGGTGGCTTTTCACCGTATAGTGTGCAGGGGCGGCACATTTAGATCAGTGCTGCTGGGATAATGGCGATCACCATTTTTTTTGTAAGCTGTTTTTCTCTTTCGTTTCATTGGGGGACACAGGATGCTGTGACTAGGAGGCTGACACTAAGTAGACAAAAAAGGTTAGCTCCTCCCTAGTAGTGTACACCCTGAGCCGGAGGCTTAGTGTCGTAGGAGGCTGATGTGGGCTCTCTCAGCCCCCCTCAGCCACATTTTTCTTGCGTATTTTTTTCATTTTTTCTCGGCAACGCTCATCGCTCTCATTCTCCTGCTTTTCTGTTTCTGCAGGTGTCGCCTATTTTCGCACTCATTCCCTCCAGCCCTGTGGGTACCACTCCCCAGGGTCGCAGAGGTTTGAGATGTCGGGCCCTCTCCCCCGTCCATTCCCGTGGTACCACTCCCGGGTTTGCATGTGGGGCAGATCCTACATGGGCACCCCTGATCCGCCCTGCGGTATCACCCCAAAGGGCGCACAGGGACAAACTACAGAGGCTGGACCCCCGCAGCGTTTTCATCTCGGATGGGGCCTGCATTGCTGCCTACAATCGCAGGGGAGTTTTTCTACCCCAACCCAGCGTCCACCTCTCTGCATCTCCGGACGCCTCTCGACGCGTCCCTGGAGCCCACAGCCTTACCTTCAGGTGTGCGCTGCACACAGGCAAGTGCAGAGCCCTCTGCCTGCACACCGGGCCATTCCTGGAGCGGCGCCGCAGATGTAAGGTAGGACAGTCTTCCCCTACCCTCTCCCCCTCGGGCGGCTGAAAATTTAGGCCCCAGTCTCGGCCTAGTCTCCCTGCGTCCCAGCCACGCCCCCTGCTGCAGCGCTATTGGCTGGCCGGCCGTTCTTCCCCCGACTCCGCCCACTGCTCAGCCTCCAGGCATCACAGTGTGGGCAGTGGATGCCCTGTTTCCCACCCTCACATGGCCCCTCCCCCAGCCAACTCCAGCTTCCCATCGCCATTTTGCTCACACAGGCAGATTAGCTGTAATCTGTCAGTTATGTGGTTGTAAATGTGGCGCCCTGGACAAGCCAGGGGCCACAGAGCACAACACCCACACACCCCACACTCCCGGTCAGGCACACCGAAGTCAGACACAAAACCCTTGTTGCCTTGCTCCAGGGGCTGATGTCCACACCAGGAGGTGGGCCAGGCGGTTGGTCCCGCCCACCGAGGAGTTCACAGTCCTAGAGGCGGGAAAAGTAGACAGATTAGTTTGGAGAGGAGTTGAGGAGGGAAGAGATTAGGTTTGGAAGTGGAAGTAGAAGGAGGAAAGTGGTAGAAGAGCAGCCTGAAGTTGGTCCGGGTGTGTGGCCCGGACGGATCAGCAAGGTTGGCAGACGGTGGTGACCGTCTGCAGGAGTGGCCTATCGGAGTCTACCGTAAGGACCGTGGACAGGCGGTGGCCCGGCGGTACCGGACCAGTACGCAAGGAGAGGCCAGCACCATCTGGCAGGGGCTTACGGACCCCGGCAAGGCTAGGAGTCGCCGAGAATTTGCCGAATTCGTTAGTGAAGGGAACCTCCTGGGTTTCCCAACAGCCAAGTCCCGACAGAAGGCAACAGTCCAACCAAGAGAGGGAGACACCACCACCGCCAAGGCAACCGTTTCTCAGGGCCAGAGCCTGCGGGCAAAAGGGGCTCCTCCAGCCCATATCCAAGCTGGGGTGCGTGTTACCGGTGGGAACCCATTGGAACCATCTACCGTACATAGGTGCAGGGAAAGGCAGTCACCATCAACCTGCCAGGAGAAACAACACCGCAGCCGTCTGTAGGACCCGTCCATCCAGCCGTGTGTTTTACCGAGAACTGTGTCCTCATCATTGGCTGAGTGAGTGCCACCGTGCCGTGCGGCACAGCGCTGCCCCCGGGACCCTGCTCCTCACCAGGCCCTGTAACCCGCCTCTCATCCATCCCTACCCCATCACCGGGCCCCGGGACAACTAACCCCCTACCCATGGAGGGGAGAACTAACAACAAAGCTGCTCCCTGTCACCGCTCCCGGGATCCCCGTCCAGAGCAGCGGTGGTGTCACTAACTTCACCACAACCGTGGGTGGCGTAACGGACAATATCCAAATCCCCACAATCCAATCAAACCCACCCTTTTCACTCACGGGCAAGGAGCGCCGCTCGAGTCCCCGGGATCCGGCCCAACGCTCGAGCCACCACCGAGCAGCAGAAGCCGCAGCAGCAGCGGCCGGACCCGAGCAGTGGGAGAGCGCAGCGTCCCCTCCTCCGCCCGCGACAACTTGGCATTACGAACAGGATCCTACCGTTCTACCAACTGGTGGAGGTGCGCCTTGTGTGACCGCCGGAGGTGTCCGGCCGGAAAATTTGTGAAGCCGCCATCTTGGGCGCGAAGAATTCCCGCTCGAGCGTCTCCTCGAGTAGTGGAGGCGCGAAGGCCAAAACCCGCCCCTGTAGAGGAGGAGCCGGAAAGAGACTAAGGGGGACAGAAACAAGATGTCTGCACCCGACTGAGCCGCTGGAAGAGCGGCGGACGCAGCCGCGGGAGCACCCGTAGATGGGAATGGACCTGCTCAGGTCCCGGCCGCGCTGGCGGGGGGCGCCGCGGCCCCAGCTCTCGCTCAGGTGATGCCGTTCTCTTTGCCCTATGTGCCCGGAGCTGCCTGGCTACCGCAGTTCGGTGGGAAACCTGATGCCTTGCAGGTTTTCCGGAAGAAGCTTAGTCCGCTACTAGAACTGTACCCCCTGACTGATAAGCAGCGTGCAGCGCTAGTGCTGGGACAGCTAACCGGCGCGGCTGAGCAAGAGGCGGAGACCTGGGCCGAGGGGGACCAGTCCTCTGTAGCCACCATATTTGAAAAGCTGCAGACTGCATTTGAGACCCGTACCGAGGCCGAGTTGTGGATGCAGTTTTATCAATGCCTGCAACGGCCCGCAGACAGCATTCGGGACTATGCCCTGCGCCTGCAAACCGCACTCCGCACACTGAAGCGGGTGGACACCATCAACAGTGTGGACAGTAACAAAATGTTAAGTGAGCAGTTTGTGCAGGGGATGAGGTCCTCGGAGGACCGCAAACAGCTTCGGCTGTGGGCCCTAGAACACCCTGATGTGGACTTTGCCGTATTAAAGGAACGGGCCATCAAAGCTCTGCAACCCCCCACATTTGAAGCTCCTAAGCCAGCCCCGTGGCCGGTTGAGACTGCTCCCGTCGTGGTGGCCCCTACCCCATCGGCACCTCTAGTGTCTGCAGCCCCAAGTGGAACGATGGAAGAGCTCGCTGCTCAAGTTCGCCGCATGGATGGTGACCTCGCTAAGATCCTCGCCGCACTCCAGCCTCCGACCAGATCCCAGGCCCCGGTGAAGATGCAGCTCGCCGACAGCCCTGAGAACGTCCCCTGGATGCAGCGGAGAAGGGCCAATGACGCACGGGATGGACCCCCAATCTGTTACAGGTGCAGCAAACCCGGAAACTACTTCCGACGGTGTCCGTTAAACGAGCAACCCCTGGGGCCTTGGGCCAATCCTCAGGAGTAGAACCCCATGCCCCGCCCCCCAGACTGGTGGGACCGGTACATCGGGGCCCGGCCCATCATCCCCGTGGCTGTGGACGGCATACCGGTGATGGCTCTTCTGGACACTGGATCACAGGTAACCACCATACCATACACACTGTATCAACGGTATTGGGGAAAAGACGAGCTGGCTCCCCTAGATGCCAGTATAACACTGATTGCTGCTGATGGACTCCCATTGACCCAAGTGGGATACAAACAAGTGGCCATGACTGTGGGGCGAGCTGAAGTGCAACACCAGGGTATGATTGTGATAATGAATAAACCCAGTGATCATAACCCGAAGGTAGTGCTAGGGACCAACGTGATGGAGCACTGTATGAGTGAAGTGCTGACCCTACTGCAGCAGCTAGCCGCCACGGCAGCGGGGATCTGACAGAGAGCTGTGCAGCGTGAGATCCGAGCCTTGATGTACCGCCAACATGTGAACTCGACAGGAGGAGAGATTGGTGAGGTGAAAGTGATGGATGTTGCCCCTTTGATTGTGCCTCCCAGAAGCGAGATGATGATTTGGTGTAGGGCAGCGGTAGGGCCCCAGGGGCGTGACTACCCCGCCATGATAGAGCCCATGCCCTCTGAACACTGGCCCACAGTAATTGGCTGCCCGAGGGGTGGTAGATGTAAAGAAGGGGAGAGTGCCCGTGAGGGTGCTGAACTGCGGGGAGGAAGAAGTCAGGCTTCCCCGGTACACTACCCTTGCCAAGTTGTTCACCTTGGATCCCCACACTATCCACGAGGCCATTCCCACAACCTCACCACCTACTGCCAGCACTCATCCATCCCAAGGGGAGTTAGACGAGTGGTGCCAACAGCTACACGTAGGCACTGGCGATACCCCTACACATCACAAAGAAGGGGTATACCGGGTGGTACGGGAGTATGAGCGGGTTTTTAGCAAACATCCCCTAGACTTTGGGCAGATTAAAGGGGTCCAACACCATATCCCCACCGGTGAACATCCCCCTATCAAAGAGAGGTACAGGCCTATTCCCCCTGCACACTACCAATGTGCCAAGGACATGTTGAGGAACATGAAGGAGGCAGGGGTTATTAGGGACAGCTGTAGTCCCTGGGCCGCCCCGTTGGTACTGGTTAAGAAGAAGGATGGCACCATGCGGATGTGTGTGGATTACCGAACAATTAACCAGATAACACATAAGGACGCTTACCCTCTGCCCCGCATTGAGGAGTCTCTGGCTGCGCTGTGAACCGCTAATTACTTTTCCACCCTTGACCTCACCAGTGGGTACTGGCAGGTGGCTGTGGCACCTGAGGATCGAGAGAAGACTGCATTTGCTACCCCCATGGGACTCTGTGAGTTTAACAGCATGCCGTTCGGGCTGTGCAATGCCCCTGGAACCTTCCAACGGCTGATGGAATGCTGTCTGGGGCATCTAAACTTTGAGACCGTCCTGCTGTACCTGGATGATGTGATTGTGTACTCCCAGACATATGAGGCCCACCTGGAGCACCTAGCCGAGGTGTTCGCGTCCCTTGCCAAATATGGGATGAAGTTGAAGCCCTCAAAGTGTCATCTGCTGAAACCCAAAGTGCAGTACCTAGGGCATGTGGTCGGTGCAGAGGGTGTCGCCCCTGACCCTGACAAAATCACCGCCATTCAGGACTGGCCGAGGCCGACCACGGTGAAGGAGGTGAGGCAGTTTCTGGGCCTGGTGGGGTATTACCGTCGCTTCATCAAGGGGTACATGAAGATGGCTGCCCCCATGCAAGACCTCCTCGTGGGACAGACCAAAGGTGGTAGATCCCTAGGAGCCCCATTGGTGTGGGAAGAAAGGCATGAGGAATCCTTCCGTCACCTGAGAGCGGCCCTGACCGGAGAAGAAATCCTAGCATACCCTGATTACAACCACCCCTTCATCCTTTACACCGATGCCAGCAATGTGGGCTTAGGGGCAGTCCTATCCCAGGTCCAAGACGGAAAAAGTGATTGCTTATGCTAGCTGAAGGCTTCGACCGACTGAGAGGAACCCCAAGAACTACAGCTCTTTCAAGCTTGAACTCCTAGCACTGGTGTGGGCTATCACCGAGCGGTTCCGCCATTACCTGGCAGCGGCTAAGTTCAACGCTTTCACGGATAATAACCCGCTGACCCACCTGGACACCTCCAAGCTGGGCGCGTTGGAACAGCGGTGGGTGGCTAGGCTAGCCAACTACGATTTCACCATCAAGTACAGGGCCGGCCGTGCCAATGTTAATGCCGATGCACTCTCTCGGATGCCCCACTTGTTGGAAGAAGGGCCTGAGGATGACGACCTTGAAGAGATTGAGCTGCCCGCATTTCATCAGCCACCGACTGAGAAGGTCCATGTCTATCAACAACGGGTAAACCTGGACCCGCTGCCCAGCCAGAAGTGGCAAGAAGCTCAGGACCAGGCACCCGCTGTTCGCTTAGTCAAGATCTTGGTGGAACAAGGCGCTGCTGGAATAGACCCTGCCGCCCCTGCTGAAGCCCAACGCCTGTGGCGAGAACGGACCCGGCTGTATCTACACCAGGGGAAGTTGTACCGTGAGCTAATTAACCTGAAGACTCATGAGAAAATCCGCCAGTTGGTGATTCCCCAGGCTAACGTGCCCACCGTCCTGCAAGCATACCATGATGGTGCTGGACACTTCAGATGGAAGAAACTGGAAATGCTGTTGAGAGAGCGGTTCTATTGGAGTGGAATGCAGGAATCTGTAGAGGCCTGGTGCCGAGAGTGTGGCCCTTGCACGCTGAGAAGGAAGGACGAGGCCAGCCAGAAGGCGCCCCTACACCCGATCGTTACACATCAACCGCTGGAGCTGGTCGCCCTGGACCATATAAAGCTCACCCCCAGCCGAAGTGGGTACACCTACGCTCTAACCATTGTAGACCACTATTCAAGGTTCATGGTGGTTGTCCCAGTCAAAGACCTATCTGGCCGTACCGCCGCTAGAGCGTTGCAGGCTTATTTCTGCCGACCACATGGATACCCTGAGAAGGTGCTTACTGACCAAGGCCCGGCCTTTGAAGCGGAGGTGTTCCATGAATTTTATCAGTTGTACGGCTGTAAGAAGGTCCGGACCACGCCTTACCATGCTCAAACCAAGGGCATGTGTGAAAAGATGAACCACCTGGTCCTGGGCCTCCTGAAGACGTTGCCGCTTGAAGAGCGGAACCTGTGGCCGGAGAAGCTACCTGACTTGGTTGATATGTACAACAATATCCCTTCCAGCTCAATGAAATGCACCCCAGCATACCTGATGAGGGCTCGCCCCGGCCGGCTACCGGTGGATCTGGACATGGGATTGGAAGCCCCAGAAGCACTCTCTTCGACAGCTGAATGGGACACTCGGCGGAGGGTGCAGTACCGACAGATTCAGGAATATGTTGAGAAGAACTTGAGTCGCAGTTGGGAACAACAGGAGCAGCGCTTCAACCAGAAGGCGTCTGCTGGCCCTTTCCAGCCTAGATATGTAGTGCTGAAGCGAAAGAGGAGGACCCATAAGCTGGATGATCAATGGGAGCAAACCCCATATGTCATACAACCCACAGGATGGGAAGATGGGAAGGCCTACCAGATCAGTCGTGACCAAGGGGGCACTTTGGCCACGGTTTCCCGGGACCATCTAAAGAGGTGCCTACCAGCATTGAGGGCAGCAGCTGAAGCTCCGGTTCCTAGACCGGCGGAGAAGGCAAAAGAGGTAATCCACACCGTGATGGGTGACTTTCCAGCAGACTGGCCTACACAGAATGGCGCGGTGATTCTTCCAGTGATACTATTCCCACAACCCGTGGATGAGGAAGTAATGGAAGTGGTCAACCATGAGCCAGTGCCCAGGGATGAACCTGTACCCAGCTCCCCTATGCCTCCACCTGCCCCACACGATAGCAGGGAAGAGGAACTGATTGTTCCCTCTGTCCCACTGCTTGCCACCACTGACACCGGGCCCCGGAGGTCCACCCGTCCCAACCTAGGTAGACCCCCACTTAGGTACAGGGAAACTGTTCTTTAAAGGGGAAAAATTGTGTGTGTTGAAAGTACTGTTTGAAGTTAAAAAGAATGATAAGTGAATGATTACCGTGAAAGTTACCTGATTTGCTGCTGATTTGCACCGGTCTTTGCCGGCAACTGGTCCCCGTTGGGACCCCCTTTACAATTATGCATAAGGAACTCCTTATGGACAAGCCTGAGAACTTGCAAGGCAACCACAAACTTGTGGCATGTAAATAAAAATGTTGTTATGGCTTTCACCGTTACCGCCTCCGGAGAGGCAGATTGGAGGAAGGGCCCGCAGTGGAGCAGGCATCGGTGGCGATCCTCTGGGGGTTTCAGGGGTTCCCCGTGGACGTGGGTCCCCTGAAAAGGACAGAACCCGCTCGGGCAACTTGTGCTGGACTGGGGTCAAGGGGTGCTGCCTATTTGCTTAGGAGCAGCATCAGGGCCAGGTTGCTTGGGTGGGAGAGAGCGGAAGGCGTAACTGTAACGTTTAAGTAAGAGTACCTCCCGATGTGGGAAGATGTTATTTTAATTGTAATCCCTGTTTTACCGTTTTTCTATTTTTCAGTTGGTGAAAATAAAACTGGTGATGGACGGGCAGCACGCGGACGGTCTGCATTTAACTAAGGGGGAATGTGGCGCCCTGGACAAGCCAGGGGCCACAGAGCACAACACCCACACACCCCACACTCCCGGTCAGGCACACCGAAGTCAGACACAAAACCCTTGTTGCCTTCCTCCAGGGGCTGATGTCCACATCAGGGGGTGGGCCAGGTGGTTGGTCCCGCCCACCGAGGAGTTCACAGTCCTGGAGGCGGGAAAAGTAGACAGATTAGTTTGGAGAGGAGTTGAGGAGGGAAGAGATTAGGTTTGGAAGTGGAAGTAGAAGGAGGAAAGTGGTAGAAGTGCAGCCTGAAGTTGGTCCGGGTGTGTGGCCCGGACGGATCAGTAAGGTTGGCAGACGGTGGTGACCGTCTGCAGGAGTGGCCTATCGGAGTCTACCGTAAGGACCGTGGACGGGCGGTGGCCTGGCGGTACCGGACCGGTGCTCAAGGAGAGGCCAGCACCATCTGGCAGGGGCTTACGGACCCCGGCAAGGCTAGGAGTCGCCGAGAATTTGCCGAATTCGTTAGTGAAGGGAACCTCCTGGGTTTCCCAACAGCCAAGTCCCGACAGAAGGCAACAGTCCAACCAAGAGAGGGAGACACCGCCACCGCCAAGGCAACCGTTTCTCAGGGCCAGAGCCTGCGGGCAAAAGGGGCTCCTCCAGCCCATATCCAAGCTGGGGAGCGGGTTACCGGTGGGAACCCATTGGAACCATCTACCGTACATAGGTGCAGGGAAAGGCACCTCACCAGGCCCTCTAACCCGCCTGTCATCCATCCCTACCCCATCACTGGGCCCCGGGACAACTAACCCCCTACCCATGGAGGGGAGAACTAACCACAAAGCTGCTCCCTGTCACCGCTCCCGGGATCCCCATCCAGAGCAGCGGTGGTGTCACTAACTTCACCACAACCGTGGGTGGCGTCATGGACAATATCCAAATCCCCACAATCCAATCAAACCCACCCTTTTCACTCACGGGCGAGGAGCGCCGCTCGAGTCCCCGGGATCCGGCCCACCGCTCGAGCCACCACCGAGCAGCAGAAGCCGCAACAGCAGCGGCCGTACCCGAGCAGTGGGAGAGCCAGCGTCCCCTCCTCCGCCCGCGACATAAGCAGAGTGTAAAAGATCTTTAATCACACAGGATCGATTTCATGTGAATGGACTGCTGATGTATGACAACTCACGATATAATACATGTAGAATTCACAAATTAGGTGAAAAATCTCAGTTTTATGTGGTTTTTAACCCCAGAAGTTTTTTCTACAATTTAGTAAAAAAAAAAAAAAAAAAAAGATTTCCAGATTTCATGATTCACTTTCAGCATGTCTATAGCACCGTTCTGCGGTGCGTCGGCCAAGATGCCGCCTCCTATTGGATTCTGCAGGTCTCTGGGTACATTCGGATTTAATTGCCCTAATGTTGGTGTATTCTCTTATATTTTTAAATAGACAGAATCTGACAGGAACTGTATTACCAGGAATGCCCTCAGGGGAAGGCTACTGCTTCTAGCAAACAAGTAGATATGCTTAGTACCAGACAACCCCTTTAGATCATTTATCTGTGGGGCCTCAACCCTGTCTTTTCCTAACAATGACGCAGCAGCACCCTGATTTCCCTGGCTCCGGCGTGACCGGGATCCCTCTCTCTCGACTGGTAGGCAGCACACAGGGTCTGGGTACGATTTGCTCCTACGGAGATTGCCCTCATGTATGAGTGACAGTTTAGTCGTTCTCCTGTCTCCGGCCTAGCAGTCCCAGTGAGAGTACCTTTGCATAATCCTGCTCCGCCCGACCCAAACAGTTTCCTGTGCCTTGGTGTAGTTCACCTAGGTCAGGATGTCCAGCTATGCTCTGGCTGCTCTGCAGACCCGTAGCATCCACAGGACTCCTCTCCCGACGCCTCAGATGCCGCCGCGCAGTCTCCGATCCTGCAGGGCCCTGCGTTCCACCCCCTCCCGACTAGTTGGCGTCCCTGTCACAGTCCGTAGGTTCCCTCTCTGAGGTCTCTCGGACCGTCGCGCAAGCTCTGCGTCGCCTGCCGTCACGCGTTCAGCCCTCCACAGGCCTAGCGCAGTCTCCTCAGTAGGAAGTGAGCTCCGGCCCACGGTCCTTTGCTACTCGGAAGCGGACCCGCCAGGTCTCGTCTTCAGCGCCTTCCCAGGCTTCACTTTCATCCACAGGTCAAGACTACCACTCCTTCCTGGAGTCCTCCGACCTCCCGGGTGATGATTCAGATGCAGCACCTCTGCTGGATTCCGTACAAGCGGCTGATGTTCGGCGCATGGTGGATAGCCTGGTAGAACCAGTGAATCAGTCTCTGAGGATACAGGTAGATGCCATCTCTTTTCAGAGCACCCATGTCCCCTTTCAGCGGACGAGGCGAGTCCATAACGCATTCAGTGGACATCATGAGTTCGCTGAGTTACGAAGCAACCACAGGCAACAGCCAGTCACGGTATGTACCAGCAGTAAGTCATTAGTTTACATTATCACTTCTCTGAAGGGCTCTGTGAATAATGGGCAGACTCCCCTGTGGTCAGCCCGCCAGCTCCCGCCTGACTTCTCACTCCTAACAGTGCATCTCTCAGGGACTCCACAGACCGTACCATTCACAGGTGGGCCCGCTCTGCCTTCGAGCCATCAGGAACTTCCCTTTCCCCGGCCCTTGCCTCGGTTTGGGTTGCGAAGCCGCTATGTCCAGGGACTCGGTGCCTTCTCTGCGGTTCCGGAACTGGCTAACATCTCTTCGCAGATCACACTCGTGGGTGAGTACCTTCACTACGCAGCCCTGGTGCCTGCCAATGGAGCGGCCAGGTCCCTGCAACAGTGTAGCTATCCGCCGAGCCCTCAGGCTCAGGACCTGGAATGCAGATCTGGCTTCTGAGGGTAGCTGGCTTCCCCTCCGTCTTAGGGGAGCGCCTTTTAGGACCTAGGCTAGTCCAACTGATCTCCTAGGCTACGGGAGAAAAGAGTACTCTTCTTCCCTATTTTCGGCCCAAGCCGTCCGGAACTCCTCATCCTCAAAAAACATCCTCCCCTCGGAGGGACAAGGGGGCCCCGTATTTTATGCCCAATTCCTCCTGGCGTTCGCGTCCCCACTAGTCCACGAAGTCCACTTCCAGGTCTCAGTGCCGCTTCTCCAAATGACTTGCGGTCTGCGGACAGCTGCACCAGTCTAGTGGGGGGCTTCTGTTCCCCTCCAGCAGATCTACCTCCCATTATAGGCAGATCCTAGGTCAGAGAGATCAGTCTCAGACTACGAAATAGATTCGATTCATTGCCACAAGACGTTTTTTCCGTTCTCGCCCTCCTGAGTCTCTTCTGCTTGGGCGGTGTGTTCCTCCCCTCCATGGGGTCGCTCCTCCACTCTGGACTTGTGGCAACAGTCCCGCCAACAGAACTTTTCCAGCCGTTTTTATTGCAGTCTCTTGTGGTCCCCAAGAGGGTCGGCTCGGTCCGCCCCCTCCTCGACCCGGAGTTTTTCTAGCAGGTCCGTGAGACCTCGAGCATTTTGCATGGAGTTCCTCCGCTCCGTGTTCATATCCATTGATGTCGGTGAGGTTCTGACATCGCTGGACATTCAAGACGCCTACCTGGCAGGTAGTCCTCGCTTCAAGCAAATGGTCCCTCAACAGGGAAAGCCTCAACCAGATCGGCGGCAGATAAAAGACTCCAAAGGTGGTCCTAATGACCTCCCGATTCGACTGGCAGGTTCCATGGTTCATCGCGGGCTACCACGACCACCTGCCGCTAGGGGTCGACGTATGGACCCAGTGCAAGCCCCTGTACTTCTTTCCACTGCGGCCCCTGATCCCGAAGGTTCTTAAGAACATCAGCGCGAAAGGATTTCCAGCCATTCTAATGGCTCCAGAGGGGCCCAGACTAGCATGGTTCGCGGAACTTCTTCAGGACCCACGCTGTCCTCCCGGGATGCCTTCCAGACCGTCCAGCTCCTTGTTGGCAGAGCCTTTTCTCTCTCTTTCTCTCCTCCGAGAACCCAGAGGTCCTAAAATTTGACAGTCTGGCTACTGTATCCTGGGTAATACCTCAGGCAGGCTTTTCGACAGAGTTAATACAGACATGATTACAGTCAGGTTTCTATCTTCTGCGAGAATCCACTACCGCACGGGGAGCGTTCTTCCTTCGGTGGTCTGAAGAACACAGCATCTCTTCTCCATCCCATCAAGGCAGGTCTACATGCGAGTCTCACATTCTCCACACTTAAAAAGACAAGTGTCGGCTCTGTCAATCCTGTTTCAGAAGTCTCTCGCTTCTCGTCCATGGATTAAGGCCTTCATTCAGGGATTTGTCCATCCAGCTCCGCCGTATCGTCGGCCACTAGAACTGTGGGATCTTATGCTAGGGCTGGATTTGCTTCAAGGTCCGCCGTTTGCACCGTTCGAGATTCCTTCCTTCTCACCGGTTGTGGAAGAGTGGTGTTCCTCGTTGCCATCACTTCTCTGCGAAGAACGTCAGAGCTAAAGGGTCTTTCGGTACTTACCCCTTTTCGGATTTGTCTCCAGGACAAGGTCGTGCTCGGGCCGGCAGTCTCGCCATTCCAGTCAAATGAGGAGTTTGTTTTCTCTGTCCTCCGGTCCTGGTCCTTCTCACAGCCTCAAGAAGGTCTTCCATACTCTGGACCTGGTGCGAGCCCTCACACTCTGTGCCTACAGGACCGCACCTTTCCGTAAAACGGTCATGCTGTTCATCATCCCATCCGGACCCAAAAGGGACATGCTGGTACCCAGGGCCTCAATTGCCAGATGGATCCGTTCCGCCATTTCCGAGGCCTCTTGGATAAAGGACAGATCTCCACCACGGGCAGTAAAGGCGCACTCTACTAGTGCAGTGGGAACCTTTTTGGCCGATTACGCATTAGACGTCGGCCGACCAGGTCCATAGCACCTCCGCCTGGTCTAGTCTGCATTCCTTTAACAACTTCTACCAGGTTCACACCCAAGCATCGGCAGAGGCCAGTCTTGGGAAATAGCTTTTGCAGGTGGCAGTAGCACACCTGTACAAGGCGGGTTATTTCACTTCTTGGGCAAGCCCGCCGAGGGAGGCCGTTTTCCTTCCTATCCGCGGGGCTTGCCGCTCCCCACCCAGGGACTGCTTTTGGATGTCCCACGGTCCTGTGTCCCCCAATGAAACGAAAGAGAAAGAAGGATTTTTCTGTACTCACCGTAAAATCTCTTTCTCTGAGTCTTCATTGGGGGACACAGCACCCACCCTGCTTGTTTTGTTACATAGTGACTGTCTATCTCAGTGGCCCATGTTCCCTGGACTTGGGTCGCACGGCTACTTTGTTAAAGTTATTACCTTGACTTAGGTATGGTTGTGTTTTTGTTATCCTCCTACTGCTTGTGCACTAAACTGATTTAAGTCCGCCTCCGGCTCAGGGTGTACACTACTAGGGAGGAGCTAACCTTTTTTGTCTACTTAGTGTCAGCCTCCTAGTCACAGCAGCATACACCCCACAGTCCTGTGTCCCCCAATGAAGACTCAGAGAAAGAGATTTTATGGTGAGTACACAAAAATCCTTCTTTTGCTGTCCACTGACCCACAGCACCTGTACATTCTACCCACCTGCCCATTTTTGCTACTCAATTTTATTGCCCCAAAGAGCTGACACTTTTTGTGGCATCCTAAAAGTGTCTGGAATACTACGTTAGTGTTCCTTTGCTGTCCACTGACCCACAGCACCCGTGAATTCTACCCAACTGCCCATTTTTGCAACGCAATTTTATTTCCCCAAAAAGCTGACACTTTTTGTGGCATCCTAAAAGTGTCTGGAATACTAAGTTAGTGTTCCTTTGCTGTCCACTGACCCACAGCACCCGTGCATTCTACCGACCTGCCCATTTTTGTCACTCAATTCTAATTGCAAACTATGCTGCCACTGTTAGGGGTATACTACAATTGTCTGGGATACTACCTTAGTGTTCCTTTGCTGCCAAGCAAGGTACACCACATGTGCATTCTACACTCCTCTCCATTTCTGCTACGCAATTCTAATTTACAAAATTACTGCCACTGTTAGGGGCATACTACAATTGTCTGGGATACTACCTTAGTGTTCCTTTGCTGCCAAGCAAGGTACACCACATGTGCATTCTACACTCCTCTCCATTTCTGCTACGCAATTTTAATTTACAAAAGTGCTGCCACTGTTAGGAGCATACTACAATTGTCTGGGATACTACCTTAGTGTTCCTTTGCTTCCAAGCAAGGTACACCACATGTGCATTCTACACTCCTCTCCATTTCTGCTACGCAATTATTAACTGCAGGTAGTCCAGACAATCTGTGATGAAGGTGCAGGCGTGGTTATAATGTTGCCTTCATCCAATGGTGGTTCTCTCGATGTCTGAGAGAGCTCAACACCACCAGCTGTTTCCACTTCCAAAACAACTAACGACCTGCCAATCACACTCCCTGTTGCGGGTAAAGGGTTTGAAGGTCAGCGTGACAAAGCATGTGTGACTGCTGTCCCCACAGTCACAGAGGATGAAGAGCACGCAGATGCACTTGATGTGGCAGACGATGGTTGCACAGCCCCGCTAGGCCGTATTATAGCACAGTGAACTTCCCATTGCGACTTATGCTTCACTTAGAGTCATGTACAGGGTGGGCTCCCCAGTATACATCAAAACCACGCAACAGGAAAAGGACTCTAGGCAGTTGGGTTGATAAATGATTATTTACCTTTCCCAAAACAAACAATAAGAAGCATGCATAAAACTGAAAGAATAGAACAATCTATTCACAATTCCAAAAGCCTAAACCCCTATGCTGCGACACTCGTAATGGCGATTTATACACCCTGCTCACCAAATTTGGCCTAACCAAGGGACTATGTAGACAGTTGCCTACTACCTGGTAATCCCTCTGCGTTGCAGGAGCAATTGTGTGTGTGTGTGTGCGCGAACACGACTTACCAGTGGCGCATCACAAGAGCTTACAACTTATCTACCTAAACATAGAAAAAACCCATTACCCCCCCTGAATACGCTTGTTAGCTGAAGCCTCACAGATAAGGCAGATGATAACAGTGTGAATGCAAACCACACAGCTCAGCAACACAGTCCTGGAAATCTTGTAAAGCAACAGTCAATGCAAACATGTGTCGCTGTCCCTCTATGATTTAAACTGTAAGTGACAATTTGACAGTGCAGAGGCAGCAAGTCTTATTGTCTATATAGTTGGCCTAACCAGAAAAGATATATGTTTTGCTAATAAAACAAAGTGTTGCGTGCACGCGTTACTGTATGGGCCCACTCTACCGTACTCTGGTACTGTGGTGTCCAGTTGCCATAAATACAGACTTTACGCTCCTCTCACGGTAAACAGTATAGACAGCACCGGAAGAATGTTGGTCTCTGGCACAGGATGCTGCTCACAGGCGTTACGGTCCTCCTCACCAAACTCCAACACGACTCCCCTCACAATTGACCGAAGGGTTTCCTTGGTGGCTCCTTGCTGTAAAACACACCTTTAGCTTTTCCTTCTGTTCATAGACAGAATCTCCTCCGCTTTCCAAGTTCACAGCCGAAGACCGATTTGCTATTGCTATAGTGACCAAACAGACAAAGGCAGATGCAAAAAAACAGCAGCCTCCTGTGTGTAGTCTACAACAATGCATGCAATGAACGGCAAATAAGCATGTTGAATTGACATTGGATAAAGCTGATCAATACACCCTCACGCTATCAATTCATGTGACAGCTCATGGACAAAGTACTCAAAGTAGTGAGTTTTTGGCCTCTACTTTGAGATTGGGGACAAATCTTACAGATTACATGAATTGGGTGATCCTTTGCGAAGTCAAAAAAGCCCCAGGCTAGGCAAGGCTTAGAGCCCATGCGACCTTCAGAGCCACCACGACTTTTGCTCAGAGGCAGAGTTGTGGCTGAGGATTCAGTTGTTGACGTGCTTCCAGTTCTTTGTCTCTGTCCAGGAAGACGCAACGTAACCTTGTCGTCAGTAGCATCCTCCTCCACCTCCTCTGCTGACCTCATCAACTGGTTGACTTTGGTTTGACTGTAAGTGGGGTCTCCAACCTCATCATCACCCTGTGTGTTTTCACTCCCCTCGTCCTAAGTCCTCAGAGACAACCTCTTCCTGCCCTGACCGAATAGTAAAGTTGTCGTTCCAATTTGGTTTCTGAGTCTCATCAGCATGTTCCCCATTGTCTCCACCAGGAGGATTTACAGTTTGGGAATGAGGGTGTACATTATGGTCAGCACCTTCTTCATCGGGGCCTTGATCCGACTCACAAAGCTTCTGGGCATCAGTGCAGATCTTTTCCTTGTCTGGACTCACTGCAGCTTTGGAGCAGACCTCTGATTCCCAGGCTATAGTGTGACTGAACAGTTCTGCAGACTCAACCATCTCTGTTACCCCATACTCAGCAGGGCTGGTGGAAACTTGAGAGCTGTTAGGAAGCAAGTGCGATTGGGTTGACACCACAGAGGAATGGAGCATTTTGGATATTGAACTTGAGGTGGAGGAAAGGCCACTTTATGGAGCACTTGAGATCCATTGAAGCAGCTGCTGTTTTGGTGCCTCATCTACATTTGGTAGCGATGGTCGTGTCCGTGAAAAAAGGGATCATATCAGATTATCCACGGGAAGAAGTACACCTGTTATTTTGGCTGGTAGTTGGTGTTACGAATTCGTGCCGCCGTAGACGCAAGCAGCCTGCTGCGGTTCCAGTAGCTCCCAGGCGTCAGCTGCCATTTTTGGATGTGCCTCGGGTCATCCAGTTGGCTGCTTTCTCCTCCATGTCTAAGTGTGGAGAGGCGGCTAGTGCGCATGCATGTGCCAATTTACCCCAGCCACAGCCTAAGTCCAGTGTTTCGCCTAGTGAGTATGCTCAGCTTTACTGTGCCATTCCTGAGGCTAAGTCCTCAGTTCGGGCTACAGCGCATGCTCCCACACTTAGTGCGAAAAGCCTCTTTGCACAGGTTCTTGGAGTCCGTGCCATGTCTAAGTCCTGTGTAGAGAGCATGCTGAAGCTGACAGTCTTTTTTTCTGAGACTGTTGTTCAGGCTACAGACCATGCTCAGGCAATTAGTGCATCAGAGGCTAGGTCCGGTAATGAACTCTTTGGCCCTGTCCGTGACGTGGCAGGCCCAGATAGGCCACAGGGCATCAGGTGTCCTGATGATGTGGCCAGGCCACTCCGGACTGGCTTGCAGAGGCCCACCCCTATGACTTGTCACCTCATTATTGTTTGTCAGACGATGACTGGTGAGGTGTTTGTGACTCGCTCACTACAGGGCCTTGGGTGACTCGGTGTCGGGCCAGACTAGTCCAGGGTAGTCAGCGGTGGCGAGGCCCGACTCCGTGACCCTGGTGGAGTCAATTAAAGTGGCGGTATTGATGGGGGAGATGGTGATGTTAAAGTCTATAATATATATTCGTGACGCCACCTGTGGTAAATTGCAGCTTTAGGGCCGCAGCTGCTGGGAGGGACCTCCGGGCTGATATTATGGCAGCAGCTGAGGTGTTTCTTGCTCTCCACAGGTAGAGCAGATACCCCGGGGCAACCTTTGGTGATTGTTAGTATCTATGGGGTTGGTGTGCGGTGCAGGGCCGACAAGGCAGTAAAAAGGAACAGACGACACAGGCTTGCAGTTCAGATGTTTTACTCATTGTTCAGTTCAGTTCGGCCGCAGACCGGTTGCCCTCGGCGTGCCAGGATCCACTGTCGGGTGCCTCCGCCGATCCCGGGTAATTCAGAGGTCGATACCGGTGCACCCCTCTTGTGTCTCTTTCCCTGACTGTCTTTTCAGCCTTGACTCTATTAGAAGAACTGGTCTTGGCCTCCACCACAGGGCCTGAACAAGGGGCTTCCCTCACTGGTTTCTTGCCCTCTTCCCAGGGGTACTGTGGCAGGTTGTGACCCTGGGCGCTTGCAACCACCCCGGGCCTTCGGTGTTACTTTATGAGGAAATGTCTTTCTTCCCTCTGTCTGGGGACCGTCCCCGAATGCAGCCAGATCCCTCCACCCTGTCTTCCTGTGGAACAGGCCACGAGCCAAAATGCCCTTCCGTGGCCCTGGAATCCTTTCTCTCTCTTTAGGTGTCACCTGGGCCTAACCAGACCCCAGGATCTCCACCAGGAACTTCGTTCTGTCACTTTCTCTTCTTCACTCTCTGATCTTGACTGACTAGAGCTTGACTCCACTTCACTTCTCTCACTACTGCTAGACTGACTGAACTGAACTCGAACTTCCTGGTTGCCTTGTCTACTCACACTTTCTGACTCCTCCCACACTGGCTAGGCCCCACCCACTCTATTGGGAACCAGAAATGGGACTTACGGCCCCATGAGTACATCTATGGAGGTTGCTGCCACTATCCCTGACCCAGTGTATGCCTACCAATTGGTGTGTGCAAGTTTTAGTCTGTGGACTGGTATGTGACCCCATTCTTACCCAGGATGAGATATCACACCACTGGCTGAGGCGCAATATCTCTATGGCGACAGAAGCCTCAGGGGCGCCACATTTGGGTCGTGGCTGCCATGAGTTCATCATTGAAGTCGCGGTTCCGAATAGGCCGCTGGTTATGCCACTGATGACGTGGCGCTCTGCTTTTGGCTTCAGGAGGTGCATTGTGGTCCACCCTTGTTTGGGGCGGACCCAGGTCTTAAAAGGGGCTGGAGACAACAAGGAGGTGCGCAGTCTTCTATTATGCTCAGAAAGAACACATCTCCATGTGTTGAACCCATTGCGGTTTTAGGCCAGAGGTAGGCAGGGATAGGGCATCGGTGCAGGCAGCCACCACACTTGGTAATGCAGAACGGTTAAGACCAGCTCCTGTCCTACCAGTCCTGATAGTGCAGCCCAGTAGCATTAACTGGGCTGCTGCTGCGCCTGCTGTCCACAGGTGTGGCCCCTATGCACACGGACAGCGTACCCAATGGGCCCTGTGTTGTTAACAGGGAGTTCCTGTGCTGGGTTTGTGGACCCTGTGATGCTAACAGGGTTCCCATTCTCCAGATCCGAGTGTCGTCTAACTCGGTTCAGGCTACTATTAGTTTCAGAGCCACCCAGCTCTGTATCCTCCGCCTAACCTTCGTGTTGACAGGATCTCCTTTTCCATCTGGGAGCACGGTGGACCCCGACTGGTGATTGGGATATATACCACCTTATCCTAATCTGCCAATCCCCCCGTAACAGATGGTGTTTCTTCAACAGATGTTACTGTTGCTTAACCACCAAACCCACGGACACAAACTTTTTTCTCCTTTCCAGCACACCTGTTCCCCTTTCCACCAGCATATGGCCTTTTGACACTCATTTTGTATATTTACAAATTTGCAACTCTGGGACACTATAGTCACCGCCGTCTCAGCACAGCAGCCAGCCATCGGTCCCTCAGATGTGGACAAGAAAAAGACATTTCTTCCTAGCCATGACAAAGCGTTGAGATTCACTCTGTGCAGCTCTGATGTTTAGTGGAAAAGCCGAGCTAAGATTGCGTACTAGCTGCTGCTGATACTCCTGCATACGTGCGTCCCTTTATATGGCAGGATTTTTTTTGCCAAATTTGGTCTTGTACCGGGGATCTAACAGTGTGGCAACCCACTAGTCAGCATTACTTCTAATATGGACAATCTGAGGGTCATGTTGTAGGTAGTGCAGCAAGAAGGTGCTCATGTGTCTTGCACATCCAGAGGACCAAGTCCTTGCTGTGTTGGTGGCGGAGAGGTGAGAATCATGCCTCCTTCCTCTGCCCTCTCCCCACAACCTCGCACAATCGAAATGTGAGTAAGCTCTCCCTCATCTGCTCAGTCTTCCATGCCCATCGACAGTTCGTCCTCTATTTCTCACTGGGCTCCTGCACCTTCCTCAACAGTTAGGCTGATACTATGCGCCCTTGTTAATCCCTCTCCTCTACCGTCCCATGCCTACTGCCTTGGTGCTGCTGACCGTCTGGACCTTGTAGATATTGTTATCCCTTCCGCATATGACTCCTCCTGTACTCCCTCCCATTCCTCTTGTCCCACCACCTGACTATGAATGCTGTTTAGAGTGTGCTCCAGCATGTAGATGACCGGAATTGTCATGCCGATAATGGCAACGTCAGCGCTAAACATCTTCATCGTCATTTTTAAACTTCGAAGAAGGGTGCATAGGTCCTTGATCTGAGACCACTCCATCAGCGTGATCTTCCCCACCTCTGGATCTCTTTAACCCAGGCTATACGTCATAACGTATTGCAGCAGGGCTCGCCGATGCTGCCACAGATGCTGCAACGTGTGGAGATTCAAATTCCAGCGTGTCGGCACATCGCATTTCAGGCAGTGAACCACCAGACCGAAAGTCTTCTGGAGTGATGCAAGTTGTTGAGCTGCTGGGTGTGAACGGTGGAAGTGAGCACATAGCGAGCGTGCCCGCTGCAGAAGGCCATGTAGGCCGGGATGATGGTTTAAAAATTGCTGGACAACCAGGTTCAACACGTGAGCCATACAAGGCATGTGTGTAACATTGCCCTGATGAAGGGCCGCACCCAGGTTTGCATCATTGTCGCACACGGCTGTTAAGTCACCACCAGAGTCCGCTCCATCATCTTGTACTCCGATCGCCAGGTGACACCATGTTCCTTTCGTAGATAGTGCTGATGATGGGAGAGGAGTCGATGCCAGCGGCGCCGGTGGCCGCAGGTTCCGCTCAGCCACTGGGCTGAGTTACCTTGAGATATGCAGAACCACTAGCTGACTGTAGGTGGTGGGTGTCTCACAACTGAAGTACATCATTCAGCTACAACCAATGGGAAGACACCACACCCTTTTTTTAGGCCCATCCTGTCTGCTGACCACTGCCAGACATAGCTCTGAACCTCTGGTTCCTGTTCCGCCCAGTTCTGTTTTCTGATTTTGTGTGCTGACTACGGCTTGTTTACTGACTACGTCTCCTGCCTACTGTTTATGTACCTCGTTGTCCAATCCGCATTTGACCTCTGCTTGTTTTCTGATTAAGTCCTGGCCATCTCATTCTGTTCATGTTTCTCAATTCATGGTTTGACCCTGCCTGACTACTACTCTCTCGGACTGCAGCCTTCCACAGGTATTGATCACCTTGGGCCCTGTGTAATTCCAAATCTCTGTATAGGGGTTAAAGGGTTTCAGGGTTCTGGGGGTCCTGCTTGGTGAGTGGATTCCCTCTAGCCTATCCTTAACAGCCCATCTGAGTGTGGGGATCCAGGCAGGCGTTACACCGTGCCCTCTGCAGAAGGCCATGTAGGCCGGGATAGTGGTTTAAAAGTTGCTGGATAACCAGGTTCAACATGTGAGCCATACAAGGCACGGCGAAGGGCCGCACCCAGGTTTGCATCATTGTCGCACTCAGCCTTCCCTGGCGGCTGATTGAGTGGAGACAACCATTGATGAAACTCGGTCTCACTCTCCAGAGCTTAACATCTACAACTCCTCAGCGGTGAGACTCACATTTCCCAGATATTTCAAAGTAAAGAGTCGACCACCTGATGCTGTTGAGCTCTGCTGCCAGCATAGTAAGGAGGTGTGCGTGATTCCTTGTGCACAGTTACAACGCCGGTGGTCTTACAATACAGGTTTTCAAAGATCAATTTTGTCTCCAGAGGCGCGACACTGCGATGGGCGCGGCATGCGCGCCTTCGTACGCCAACCTCTTCCTGGGTTTCTGGGAGAGGTTGGTTTTTGGTGACGATGGCGCGGGTGCCAGCGCCCATGTGCAGTGCTGGCTGAGATACATTGATGATATTTTATTATTTTTTTGGAAGGGCTCGGTGGAGCAGCTCGAGAACTTTATGGGCTATCTAAATCGTAATGATTTCAATATAAAACTTACATATAAGTACAGCAGCAGCAGAGTTGATTTTTTGGACATCAAGATTGAGGTAGGCCCTGACCGCCTCATACAGACAGATGTCCATCGGAAGAACACTTCAGTCAACGCTCTGCTGCATGCGTCATCAGCCCATACCCCATCTACCATCCGTGCCATACCGACTGGCCAATTCCTGAGGATGAGGAGGATCTGCTCGTCGGACCACTCTTTTGAGTCACAGGCCTCAGACCTCAAGCGCCGTTTTAGGGACCGTGGTTATAGCAACCGGGTTATCAAGAAGGGCTATGTGAGGGCCAAGAAGACACCTCGTTCTCGGCTTCTCTCCTATGCTCCTAGGATCGAGCCCAATGAGCCTGAATTAAGATTTATCGGGACGTTCAATCATGAGTGGGACACCATGAGGAGTATTTTAGCCAGGCACTGGCCTATCTTATTATCTGACCCCATACTATCGGGACTCCTGACTGGTGCCCCACTCATGACTGCACGACGTTCCCGGAATTTGAGGGATATGCTGGTTGTTAGCCATTACGTCCCCCCTGCCCAGAACCCCTTTGGTTCTAAAGGCCCACTCCTTGGGTGTTATAGGTGTGGCCATTGTCTGGCTTGTAAAAATCTGATCCGTACAAAAACTTTCACCTCCTCAGATGGTCTGAGATCGTATGACATTAGACGTTATATCACGTGTGCTACCACACACGTGGTGTATCATGCTACATGCCCATGCTCCCTGGTCTATGTGGGACTCACTTCCCGTGAACTCCGAGTTAGGATCAGGGAGCATGTGCGTGATATTGAAGCAGCCAGATCAGTGGAGGACATCACACTCCTGAAAACACTGCCCAGACACTTCAGGGCGCATCACAATTGCGACTCGTCCCTGTTAGTGATTCGGGGCATTGATTCAGTAAGTGGCGGATCCAGGGGGGGGGATTTAAAGAAAAAACTAGCGCAGTGCGAAGCGAGATGGATCAGTACTTTAGACACCCTGGTCCCTAGGGGTCTGAATGAGACCATCTCCTTCGCATCCTTTCTATGAATTATTTCGTCATCACCACTTTTGAATGCACTTTTGTGCATTTTTTAACTTTCTTGAATTTTTTGTGTTTTTTTACCTCCTGGTTGTTTATTGTCCATCCTTTTTTTCTTTTCCCGTTTTTTATTTTTATTATTTTTATTTTATATTTTTTATTTTTTGGCCGCTTTTGTCACATGGATTCTGATTTTCCTGTTTCTTTATACTCAGATTCGGATCTCTAGCGTGTGCTGACCCTACATATGGAACTTCCATCTAAACTATTTATGCACGTTATCGATTGGACTCACGAAACAGTGAATCACATGAAGACATGTCCAATATCTCATACCATGGAGGCTTTCTTATTTGGATATGATGTAGAAATTTTGTTGTGATTCTCTTGTAATAATCTACTGTTGTCTCTTTGTGCTTATGTTTTTTAAATACACCTATTTGTAATCACCGGGGTATCTTTGTAGTATTGTCAGATTGCGTTGTCCTCCGCACGCATGCGCGTTCCGCTCGGCCTTGCTGCCGGCTGTTCGGCCGCTATTGTGGCGGCGGCGCGTGCGCGGGAGCTGGATGACGCGTCCTGGCTCTTGCGCATGCGCCGCCTGTTGCTTTGCGGCCGGTCTGCCCGCGGCGCGGTCTTTGGCGGAACGCGCATGCGTCATTCAAGGGGATGACGCAACCGGAAATTCAACATTTGCCGAACGTACTTTTCGGCGGCCTATTTAAATGCTTTATGGTATAGCTGGTGGATGATTCTTCCCTCCTGATGAAGCCGTGAGGTGGGGTGCACTCGCCCCCTCCTGGCGAAACACGTGTCGTTGGGCCGGGGGGTTACCTCTTTATTCGGGGCATCTATGTGGCATTGGCGATCCCTTGTCTTTTTCCTAATATAGGTATGTTTTTCACTTGTGAAACTTTTCAGGGCAGGCATTTTAGTTTCCTACATATGGGGTGAGTCTATGCAGAACACCCGCTCGTGTGTGTTTTTGGATGAACTTCTATTTATGAATCAATCTGCACTATAGCACTTTATGTCCTTTGGAGAGTTCATCTCACACTCGATCTGCAAGAGATCACTGTATCTCCTAACGGGTTTTCTGCATACATATATTATTAATATACATTATTTATGCCTGCTTGTTAGTATATATACAACTTTGTATTTGACATCTATAATCTTTTTGCCACTTCTGCCCTGCATACTTGTTTTAAATCTCCTGCCTTAACCCCTCCTTGTCTACAATAAATATATTTTGTTGGGCCGGGGGGTTACCTCTTTATTCGGGGCATCTATGTGGCATTGGCGATCCCTTGTCTTTTTCCTAATATAGGTATGTTTTTCACTTGTGAAACTTTTCAGGGCAGGCATTTTAGTTTCCTACATATGGGGTGAGTCTATGCAGAACACCCGCTCGTGTGTGTTTTTGGATGAACTTCTATTTATGAATCAATCTGCACTATAGCACTTTATGTCCTTTGGAGAGTTCATCTCACACTCGATCTGCAAGAGATCACTGTATCTCCTAACGGGTTTTCTGCATACATATATTATTAATATACATTATTTATGCCTGCTTGTTAGTATATATACAACTTTGTATTTGACATCTATAATCTTTTTGCCACTTCTGCCCTGCATACTTGTTTTAAATCTCCTGCCTTAACCCCTCCTTGTCTACAATAAATATATTTTGCATTTAAAACTCCTTTTTCTCCTGTGTTTTGAAGGTTTTGAGCAGAGGTTGAGGACCTAGACTAGGTTGAGGAGGCAGAAGCAGTGGAGGAACTTCTACATACAGAGGAAGGATTGACACACAACTCGTGGGGATGGAAAGACTTGTACAGCAGACACTTCTCCATCTCTCATCATAGTTAGCCAGTGCCCAGTCATCGACATGTAACGCCCCTGTCCATGCTTACTGGTCCAAGTATCTCTGGTGAAATCCACCCTGTCACATACAAAGTTTCTCAAGGAAGCTGTGATGTTATGTGTGACATGCTGGTGTAGCGCGGGCACACCTTTCCTGGAGAAGGAGTGGCGACTGGGCATCGGCTCTTGGGGCACTGCGATGGGCATAAGGTCTCGAAAATCCTCTGTTTAAAAGCTTGGAAAGGCAGCATTTCTGTAGCCAACAGTTTGCAGATGCTGAAAGTCAACCTCTAAGCCATATCATGCCCCTCGAAGATCATGTAAAACACAGCAAAGAAACTCCAACCACAGTCTCCCTCGTTTCCAAAAATTGGGCCACACACACACACCACTTCAATAGCATCAGTTGTCCCCCAGTTGCAATCTTACAAAGATGCTTTGCATGAAGCACTCTCAAAAATACACCAGACTTTCACCTCCCCAGGATGACACAGGGGTAGAAAAGTCCTCTCTGATCCATGACTTCTTCATCTTGGTTCATTTTTTTCAAAAAAAGGGGACTCCAACCACAGTCTCCCTCATTTCCAAATATTGGGCCACTCACAAACCACTTCACTGGCATGAGTTGTCCCCCAGTTGCAATCTTAAAAAGATGCTTTGCATGAAGCTGTCTCAAAAATACACCAGACTTTTGCCTCCCCTGGATGACACAGGGGTAGAAAAGTCCTCTCTGATCCATGACTTCTTCATCTTGGTTCATTTTTTTTTTAAAAAAAAGGGGACTCCAACCACAGTCTCCCTCGTTTCCAAAAATTGGGCCACACACACACAACACTTTACTGGCATCAGTTGTCCCCCAGTTGCAATCTTACAAAGATACTTTGCCTGAAGCACTCTCAAAAATACACCAGACTTTCGCCTCCCCTGGATGACACAGGGGTAGAAAAGTCCTCTCTGATCCATGACTTCTTCATCTTGGTTAATTTTTTTCAAAAAAGGGGACTCCAACCACAGTCTCCCTCGTTTCCAAAAATTGGGCCACTCACAAACCACTTCACTGGCATCAGTTGTCCCCAGGGGTGGGATTCAGCCGGTTCTGTCCGGTTCTGGAGAACCGGTTGTTAAAATAGCAGCCGGTTACCAGAACCGGCAAGAAACAGCTCTGGAGATCTGGTTCCCTGCTGTATTCATTTGTGTTAGTGTCTCTTTAAGACTCTAGCACAAATGAATCTGCATACCTCCGTGCCGTACTTCCTGGTTCAGTGCAGCCTCGGCTCACTGACCCGGCGTGCAGTGACGCGATGACGCTGCAGACACAGGTCACGGCAGTGAGAGGAGGGAGCTCCTCCTCCTGCCATCTGTCAGTGTCAGCGTGACTGCAGAGAGCCGCGGAGGAGGACGGGAGACACAGGAGAGGCCGGTGCTGCTTGGATCAGGTAAGCCACTCAGTGAGCCGAAGCTGCAGGGAGAGGGGCCGCATAAGATGGGAACTGTTACTATATGTGGCTATATGGGGAGAGGAGCCATAATGGGATGAGATCTGCAGGGGAAAAAGGGGCCATAATAGGATGGGATCTGCAGAGGAAAAAGGGGCCATAATAGGATGGGATCTGCAGGGGAAAGAGGCCATAATGGGATGGGATCTACAGGGGAGAAAGGGGCCATAATAGGATGGGATCTGCAGGGGAAAGAGGCCATAATGGGATGGGATCTGCAGGGGAGAAAGGGGCCATAATAGGATGGGATCTGCAGGGGAAAAAGGGGCCATAATAGGATGGGATCTGCAGGGGAAAGAGGCCATAATGGGATGGGATCTGCAGGGGAGAAAAGGGCCATAATAGGATGGGATCTGCAGGGGAAAGGGGCCATAATAGGATGGGATCTGCAGGGGAAAGGGGCCATAATAGGATGGGATCTGCAGGGGAAAGAGGCCATAATGGGATGGGATCTTCAGGGGAGAAAGGGGCCATAATAGAATGGGATCTGCAGGGAGAAAGGGGCCATAATAGGATGGGATCTGCAGGGAGAAAGGGGCCATAATAGGATGGGATCTGCAGGGAGAAAGGGGCCATAATGGGATGGGATCTGCAGGGAGAAAGGGGCCATAATGGGATGGGATCTGCAGGGAGAAAGGGGCCATAATGGGATGGGATCTGTAGGGAGAAAGGGGCCATAATAGAATGGGATCTGCAGGGAGAAAGGGGCTATAATAGGATGGGATCTGCAGGGAGAAAGGGGCCATAATGGGATGGGATCTGCAGGGGAAAAGGGGCCATAATGGGATGGGATCTGCAGGAGAAAAGGGGCCATAATGGGATGGGATCTGCAGGGGGGGGAGACAACATGGGATGGGATCTGTAGGGGGGGAGAGACCACATGGGATGGGATCTGCAGGGGGGGAGAGACCACATGGGATGGGATCTGTATGGGGAAGGTCGTCCGTTCCAATTTAGCAATAATTTTTAGTAATAATTTTTAAAAACTGTAGAAAAACCATTTAATACAGTATGACTGACAGTGATGGGAACAACTGGTGCTGGACACGAGAGTGACGGTAGAGGAGGGGAAGAAGGGGAAAGAGATGATACTTTAAATTACTTGTATTTTTGGTTGAGGAAAGTGCGTGAAAAAGTGGGTGTGGTTACAGAATGGGTGTGGTTTTCAAATGGGCGGGGTTTACAGAGAACCTGTTGTTAAAAATTTGAATCCCACCCCTGGTTGTCCCCCAGTTGCAATCTTAAAAAGATAGTTTGCATGAAGCTGTCTCAAAAATACACCAGATTTTCACCTCCCCAGGATGACACAGGCGTAGAAAAGTCTTCTCTGATCCATGACTTCTTTATCTTGGTTCATTTTTTTTCAAAAAAAGGGGACTCCAACCACAGTCTGCCTCATTTCCAAAAATTGGGCCACACACACCACTTCACTGGCATCAGTTGTCCCCCAGTTGCAATCTTAAAAAGATGCTTTGCATGAAGCACTCTCAAAAATACATTAGACTTTCGTCTTCCCTGGATGACACGGGTAGAAAAGTCCTCTCTGATCCATGACTTTTTCATCTTGGTTCATTTTTTTCCAAAAAAGGGGGGACTCCAACCACAGTCTCCCTCGTTTCCAAAAATTGGGCCACACACACACCACTTCACTGGCATCAGTTGTCCTCCAGTTGCAATCTTAAAAAGATGCTTTGCATGAAGCACTCTCAAAAATACACCAGATTTTCGCCTCCCCAGGATGACACAGGGGTAGAAAAGTCCTTTCTGATCCATGACTTCATCTTGGTTCATTTTTTTCAAAAAAAGGGGACTCCAACCATAGTCTCCCTCGTTTCCAAAAATTGGGCCACACACACCACTTCATTGGCATCAGTTGTCCCCCAGTTGCAATCTTAAAAACATGCTTTGCATGAAGCACTCTCAAAAATACACCAGACTTTCGCCTCCCCTGGATGACACAGTGGTAGAAAAGTCCTCTGTGATCCATGACTTCCTCATCTTGATGAACGTTAGTCTGTCCACATTGTCAGTGGACAGATGTGTGCGCTTTGTTCTTCTCACTGAGAACATTCAATAATTTTTCGATAGGCTAACATGGTACCAAAACCTTTTCACTTGTAACTTATCTGTCAGCACACATCCAGCAACACTGAAGACACGTTCCGAGAGAACGCTGGCTGCGGGACACGACAAGATCCCCACGGCGTAAGTGGCGAGCTCATGCAATTTATCCAGATTTGAAGCCTAAAATGAGCAAGGCTCCAGTTGCACAGTAATGGCATCGATGATCACTTGCATATACTCATATATCTGTGTCTCCTCCTCTTTTTCTTTGTCCAGCTGTTTTGTTTTCGCATGAGTATATTTCGTTTTACTTTCCCATGTGTTTGTGGTGTCTTGGGAGTTGTTTTTCACCTTTTGGACACCTTTGAAGGTGTTTTCTTTGTGTTTTTGCAGCACCCTGGGATATGCTACCCCAGTGATCTGCAGGATCCTAAGGCTTTCTGGAACACCCTATGCTGACAACCCACACCTCACACACAGGTAGGGGCACATTCCCTGAGATCTGGGCGCAGCATGTAGAGGGTTAACAGTGCTCAGATGTGAGAACCAATCCCTTAGCTGTTAGCCTGGGAAAGGGGTGTGGCTTGTGGGAAGCAACAAGTGTTGCTAGGCAGAGTTGGCAGGGAGGAAAAACGACAGTTGAAGGAGTGACAGTTGAAAGGAGCCAGAGAGTGAGAGGGGTGTGAGGATTGTGAGGAGACCCCCAAAAGGCGACTAGGAGGTAATAGCCTGAGGGTAGATAAATCCCAGGCACTACGCACGAGGGGGTACTGGACCCCAGAGTAGACAACAGCTCCAAGCGGTCTGCTGATCCAGCCGTGTGTGGTGACTTCCAGGGTACCACACCTCCCATAGGCTCAGGGACACAGCCTCATATATAGGACCCGGGAGAGGGCACAGAGAAGTAGCCTACCCCACAAGGGACCGCGAGGCCTGTCATACTGGACCCGGAAAGAAAAGGAGCGGAGCGCCGCAGGTCACCGACAGCTTCAGGCAAGGGGACCATCAGCTCTGCATGTGCACGGAGGGCTCAACTGGGACTCACGTCAGCAGCGGGACAAAGGAAAGTCTGTTGACCAGCCGTACCAAACTGCACTTGCAACATCAGTGAGTAAATACCAGTTAATCTGCAAGAACTGTGTCGTGTTTATTACTGGCGCACCACAAGGCGCAGCACACCTACATGGGACTTAAGCCCCTACTGGCGGAGGGTGCAAACACACTTGCTGCTATACCATCTGTCCCTAAAACCACAGCAGCGGCGGCACATCTTATTACCGCAACCCGCCAGTGGCGTCACAAGTGACATACAAAATAACCCTGTTACCGAGCGCCCCCAGGTAACGGAACCGGGCACGGCCTCCTGTGACGGTGATCCCCATTATCCACCACCCGGAACCGAGTATCCCAAGGGCCTGGGGTGTGGCAGCGCTCGGCATTTTTATGTGTTTGTATTTGCCTCCCATTATTTTCAATTGAGTTCGAGAGGTTCGTCGAACGTTCGTCGAACGGGGCCTCCGTTCGACTAACCAAACTCGAACCTTCAGAGGTTCGCTCATCTCTACTCCTGAGTACATCAATACCCCACATGTGGTTTAAAACTACTTTTGAAGCACCATAGAAAGTGAAGAAAAGACGGAGTACCGTATTTGAGTTCAGATTTAGTTGGAATGGTTTGCGGATACAATGTCATTTTGGCAGAGCCCCTGAGGTGCCAGAGCAGCAGAACCCACCAAAAGTAACCCCATTTTATGAACTGCACCCATCAATTATTTCATCCAGGGGTGCAGTGAGCATATTCGCACCACAGGTGTCACAAAATGTTATGCTATTGGAAAATGAAGAAAAAAATATTTTTTTTTACTACTAAAATGTTGCTTTAATGCCAGATTTCCAATTTTCACAAGGGGAATAGGTAAAAAATTGCCCCATAATGTGTTGAACAAATTTCTCATAAACATGGCAGTAACCCACTTGTGACTGTACAGTACTGTTTGGCCACAACACAGAGCTTGGGAGGGATGGAGCGCCATTTGATTTTTGGAGCACAGATTTTCCTAGAATAGTTTGTGAACTCCATTTGCAGAGCTGCTGAGTGCCATAACAAAAGAAACCCCCTCAGATGCTCCGTGTTTGGAAATTACTCTTTTTTTTCAGAATTTATAGATGTAGGGATGATTTAAGGCCCCGTTACACGCGTCGATTTATCTGGCGATATGTCGCCAGGGTCACGGATTCCGTGACGCACAACCGGCATCGTTCGCGACATCATTGCGTGTGACACTTACGAGCGACGCTGAACAATCGCAAATAGGATGAAAATCGTGGATCGTTGACACGTAGTTCATTTTTAAAAAATTGTTCGTTTTGGGGAAGCAGCCGACATATTGCTCCATTTGACACCCTGCCAATGTCGAACAACATTGAAACGATAGCCTGGGTCCAACAATATATCGTTGATCACTGATGCGTCGATTTTGAGATCGTTACATGTGATAGCAAATAAACGACCAATAAGTGATACCGACAAATCGTAAATACGATCTGGGCATGTCACGTCGCACATGCGATCGCACGATAAATCAACGTGTGTAAAGCGGCCTTTAGTCTCTGGAAAACACCCATGGTGTCAAACACAGTGACTGCTGCAGAATTTAAAATAGCAAATAAGCTCTTGTTGTGCCCAGTACATTGTAATGCCCGTACAATGTGCCCAGCTCATACCTCTGTAGACCTTAAATTAAGTGGGCTTTCCTCCTTACAATATTGCCAAACGTAGTTCTTAACTATTGTTTAGGCACATTGTGTGGCTCAGACAGGAGGGGGGCATTTGGATTTGGAAGCGCAGATATAGTTGCATTTCTTTTTTTGGGGTGCCATACCATTTTTCCAGAGCCTTTGTTATAACAGTAACATGGAAGTCCCCTATATTTCTGTTAACTGATGACTTTTTTGTCGGTTGAGTTGAATGCCATTTGATGATGATTTGGGTACAGAACATTTTGGATTAGTCCGTATTTATCCTGTGCTCTATGCTGAGCACTTACATCAGGGTTTCATCTACATCTCCAAAATACGTGATTCAGCTGAAGCCCCTAATGGATCCATTCACTATAATGAGGCAGTAGAGTTACTCTGGACTCTGTTTTGCCTCTGTTCAGTTGTGTCCGTCTTTTCAAAGGTGAACAAAGCTGTTGATAACTGCACTTTTGTGCACACCTAAAAAGATGCATAAAAAGATGGACACCGTGAACCACAGGCCAGACAGGAGTTCAAAGAGATTCCCTCTGCCTCAATACAGTGAATATTCTATTAAGAATTTTATCCGAATCACATTTTTCAAAAATTTACATGTAATTCAAGATGTAAGTGCTCACTGTAGAGAACAGGATAATTATGTGCATTGTCATTCTGCGATGTTGGGACTGGGAGTAGTTAAATATTTGGCTTTATTTATTTATTTTTTGCGCCGTTCATCTTTCAGCATAAGTGATTAGGCAGCTTCATTCCTCAGGTCAGTATGATTACAGCAATACCAATTTTATATATTTTTTTTTAGATTTGGCTACTATCATGCCAAAAAACACTTTTTTACTAAATAAAAGTTTTTTGCATCCCTGAATTTTGAATGCTATGTTTTTTCTTATTTTCTACTGGAAGAGTCATGTGAGGGTTCATTTTTTGCAGGATCTGATTGTTTTTTTTTGTTGGTACTATTTTGGTACTAAGATTTGTTTGTTTTTTTTATGCCATTCAGTTTTTCATAAAAGTGATAAGATAGTTTTATTCTTAAGGCCCCGTTACACGCGTCAATTTATCGTGCAATCGCACCTGCCCCCATCATTTGTGCGTCACAGGCAATTTGTTCCCCGTGTCGCACAGTCGTTTACCCCGTCACACGTATTTACTTCCCTAACGACTTCACTGTGGGCGGCGAACATCCTCTTCCTGAAGGGGGAGGGACATTCGGCGTCACAGCGACGTCACACAGCGGCCGCCCAATAAAAGCGGAGGGGCGGAGATGAGCGGGACGTAACATCCCGTCCACCTCCTTCCTTCCTCATTGCCAGCGGGACACAGGTAAGCTGTGTTCGTCATTCCCGAGGTGTCACACGGTACAATGTGTGCTGCCTCAGGAACGACGAACAACCTGCATCCAGGAATGTGACCGATATTTTGAAAATGAACGACGTGTTAACGAGTAACGATAAGGTGAGTATTTTTGCTAGTTAACAGTCGCTCGTAGCTGTCACGCGCTACGATATGTCAAATGATGCTGGATGTGCGTCACAGAATCCGTGACCCCGACGACATATCGCCCGATATATCGTAGCGTGTAACGGGGCCTTTAGGGTCAGCACGATTAAAACAATACCTAATTTATATAGTTTTTTTATAATTTGCGCTTTTACACCATAAAAACAATTATATAGAAAAAAAATAGGTTTTGCATAGCTGTATTCTAAGATATAAGTTTTTAAATTTTATTGCTGACGGAGATGTATGGCATCTTGTTTTTTTGCGGGACAACATGATGTCTTCAGTGGTACTGTGACACCCTGGACTAGCCAGGTAGCCACAGATAGCGCCCCACACAACACCAGTCCCACTCAAGGTAACACCAGCCAAACCATAAACCCTAGTCACCTCCCTCCGACCTTAATGGACACACCAGGAGGATGGAGCCAGGCGGTTGGCCACGCCCACCGAGGAGTTCAGAGGGCCTGAGACAGGAAGTGCAGTTCAGATGAGAGTTGAGATCAGAGTCTAGTGTCAGTGAGTGAGGAGTGAAGGAGTCTGACAGGTGCTGGGGTTGGAGCCCGGGCACCTTTGGCTAGGAGGCATACGGTGGCCTAGCCTGCAGGAGACGGGAAGACGGCTCGGTGGAACCGTGGTGGACCGGGACAGGGTAGTGGCCTGCCGGTACCGATCCGGGGAACCGACTCGGAAACCGGAGCACACTGGGGGGTACGCAGACCCTTAAACGAGGTCAAGAATCCACTGGACTGAGTTAATTCACTGATTGCGGTCTGGACTATAGGTCCTTTCCCACCCAAGTCCCGACTGAAGACAACAGCCCACCGAGGGGGATCAAAAGCCACCGCACAGGCAGAGAGATCCCACGCGCCAGCGTCTGTGGGCAAACAGGCTCCTCCGACATATACAAAGCCGGGGAGCGGACTCCCATCGCTGAAGCGCAGGCAGTCTACACATACATTACACGGTGCAGGAGAAAGGCAAAGACCATCGAACCGGTTAGGGGACCAGACGCAGCTGGCTGCGGGCACCGACCACCATCAACTTTGTTCATCAGAGACTTGTGTGTGTCAATAACAGTGAGTACAACAGTGCCATCCGGCCACGCACCGCTCTGCACCGCCCAGCTACTCTGCCCAATGAGTCCCGTGGCCATCATCCCTGCCCACGGAGGGGTTAACATCTTGCTGCATGACCATCTCCCCTGGGTGCCCCGTAACCGCAGCAGTGGTGTCTACACCTTCACCACATTCCGTGGGTGACGTCACAAACTCAAACACGGCTCTGGCCGTACACCTACCTACCAACCCACTAAGTGGCGCCAGCACCCTTTCAGAGCAAAGTGACGCCGGGTCCGGAGGCACTCGAGCCACCCACCAACGAGCCCGGATCCGAGCGTCTCGGCTGCAGCTAAGCGCGGGGCGGTACAGTACCATTTTTTTTTTATATATGACTTTTTGATTGTGTTTTATTACACTTTTTTTGGCAGCTATATGAAGAAAATAAAGTTTTTGCTATGTTTTTTAGTTTGTTCTTTTCTACTATATTCACTGAAGGTGATAACTAGTGTGACAGTGTTATAGATCAGGTTGTTACGGATGCTGCAATGCTAAATATGTGCACTTTTTTTTGTTCATTTTTTTACATAAAGTACATATTTATTGGTTTTTTTTTATTTTTGTGTTCTTTATTTTCAGAGGTATTTTTATAATAGTTTTAAAATTGTTTTAACTTTTTTTAACTTTTTTAGTCTTTTTTGGGACATTACTTCATTGCAGTGGATTTTATGTTAGTGCTGCACTCGCAGCACTTACAGTTCGCCTAACACACTATGCATCTGGCATGGTGTGTTAGGCTTTCTGTAGGTGTGTGACCCAGGAGTCGTCATGACAATGACCCCGGGTTACCATGGCAGCGATTGAGTCCCTGTGATCACATTTTGGGGCCCTATCCCTTGACAAAAGAGCATGATCCTTTCCCTGCCATTTAAATGCTGTGATCGCTATAGATTGCAGCATTTAGGGGATTAAACTGACGGGAGCAGTGCAGGCACTACTCTTGGCAGTGATAGCCGAATCTCAGCTTCAATATAAGCCGGAGACCAGCAGCAATTGTGGGGGTATAGCGCCTGTACTCCCACGATCACCATCATACATCCTTAGTCGGAAAGGCACCAACTATCATTACGTACCCAGTACATCCAATGTTGCAAAGAGGTTAAAGATTACACATTTCCTTTATATTTTAGGCAAAAAAAAATATTTTCATCTTTTACATTTTTAAATTAACAAAAAAAGGAAAATGTGCTGATGTAAATGTTTGGGCACCATGCATGGTAAAAGTTATCTGAGCACATAAATCTCCAAGAGTGTCCAAACGTTTGCATAGGTCTATTTTAATTTTTATAATTTTTAAAATGTAAAAAATAAAAAAAAAATGTTTTGCCTACAATACTAAGGAAACGTGTCATCTTTAATTTTAGGCCGTTTAGAGATCATTTAATCTTCAACTTGCTTAACCATTCACAATACCAGTAATTATGAAAAGGGGTGCCCAAACTTTTGCCTGCCCCTGTAGCAACTGATCTGCAGTTTGATTGTAGTTCACTCTATGTTTAGTGTTTCTTTGTGTTCTCACCTTTATCTGTTTTCCTGACCACCCATCTGCCTGAAAACTCTGCCTTCAATTTGAACTTCCCAGCTTTGGTATGGCTACCTGACAACCCTTTGCCTACCAGTCATTCCGACTGACAATCTTGCCCAATTGCCTGTGACACTGACTAATCGTATAACCATTCTCACCCCATTCTCATCCTTCTTACTAGGAATCATTGGTCAGCCTCCTTTTCCAATGCCAGAAGCGCAACTCACTTGAATGATCCTTTAGCAACAATGCTATTTAGTTCAAATAGGAAAGTTGCTTTTCTCTATATTGGTCAGGTGGTATAATTTATGGAGCATTTGCCCAGTTTGGCAACTTATGATAGATTGAGCAACAAAACCGTGTGTTATTATCATCCCATAAGCGTGCCAAGTCAGCGTAAGGAGAATTAAGGCTGCTTTACACGGTACGACCGATTGTGCAATTTCACAATCGATCGTACCCGCCCCCGTCCTTTTTGCGTCACAGGCAAATCGCTGCCCGTGTCGCACAAAGTCGGTAACCCCCGTCACACGTACTTACCTCTCGTGCGACCACGCTGTGGGCGGCGAACGTCCACTTCCTGGAGTGGGAGGGACGTTCGGCGTCACAGCGACGTCACACGGCCGCCGGCCAATGGAAGCGGAGGGGCGGAAATGAGCGGGACGTAAAAATCCCGCCCACCTCCTTCCTTCACATAGCTGGCGGTGGCCGCGTGACGCAGGTGAGCTGCTGTTCATCGTTCCCGGGGTGTCACAGGGAGCGGCGTGTGCTACCACGGAAACGATGAACAACTAAATTAAACGATATTATGGAACCTAGCGACCAGTACACGACTCACGATTTGTGAGCGATACTGCGTCGCTAGGAGGTGTCACACAGGCCGGCATCGCCAGCGATGCCGGATGTACGTCACAAAAACCGTGACCCCGACGATGTCTGGTGTAAAGCAGCCTTTAGGCTAGGGCCCCACTTTGCCTTCTCCTACTTGCAGTTCTAAATACACATTTTGGGCTTAAATGATTTGACAAAAGTTGCCTTTTTCAGAAATTTAGCGCTGAAAACGCATGCTTATTTACTGCGTTTTAGATGTGTTTTCAGCGCTTTTTGCATGCTTTTCACCTGCGTTTTGACAGATGCGTTTTGAACATCAAGACACTGCTAAATAAAGTTTAAACAGTCAAACAAAATGAAAAAAGAGAAAAAAAAAATGAACACAGAATTTTAGAAATAATTAAGGAAAGAGAAATATTTAATAAAATTATAGCGGTAATATACTATTTATTGGAAAAATAGCAATAAATTATTATTTTTCTTAAATTTAATTGTCGGACTATGTGTGTGTATAAAGGGACATATGAAATCATTATTTTAATGTCCAAAAAGCATGCGTTTTGGTAGTCCAAAACGCATGTTTTTTGCACATAAAAAGCAGGTAAAACTCAGGAATTTGAAGGAATCTTGGTTTTTGCTTCTTCTCATTGACTTCAATGTTAGCAAAACGCACCCAAAATGGCAAAAACAATTGACATGTTGCTTCTTTGAACGCATGGTTTTTACCACAAAATATGCAAATTCGCAGATGCGTTTACAAACGCAAAGTGGGGTCGTAAAAATCACAAATGCGATTGAAATGGCTGGAAAATGAAAACGGAAGCATTTTGGCATAAAAAAGGTGCTTCTCAAAACGCACCCAAAAAGCACCTGAAAAGCAGGTAAAAACGCAAAGTGGGGCCCTAGCCTTATAAGCCATACAATGCTCCTCTGAGAATTTAAATATGGAAGTAACCTCTTCTGTGAGGAAGAGGACAGGAACACTTGTGCCACCTATTGGAAGTAGTAATCATAAAAATCTTGTCTAATAACAAAGCATAAAAAGCAAAAACAGAAATGGAGTTTCTGGTTTGCCTTCTTATCTTAAAACATGTGACAAAGCCCTTACATAGGTTCAATATTGATTTTTAGAGTTTGTACTTTCAATAGGTGGCGCTAGAGTACCCGTCCTACTCTTCTCTTGATATGCTATTTCCACATTGTATAAGATGAATACTTGTTTTTTTTAGAGACTTAGGGGGGCTTTGCACGTTGCGACATCGCTACTGCTATTTCGTCGGGGTCAAATCGAAAGTGACGCACATCCGGCGCCGGTAACGACGTCGCAACGTGTAAAGCCTAGAAGCACCGATAAACGATCGCAAAAGCGTCAAAAATCGATGATCTGCGTAGTGTTGGTCATTTCCATAATTTCGCTGCAGTGACAGGTACGATGTTGTTCCTCGTTCCTGCGGCAGCACACATCGCTGTGTTTGAAGCCGCAGGAGCGAGGAACATCTCCTTACCTGTGTCCCGCCTGCAATGAGGAAGGAAGGAGGTGGGCGGGATATTTACGTTCCACTCATCTCCGCCCCTCCGCTTCTATTGGCCGCCTGCCGTGTGACGTTGCTGTTACGCCGCACGACCCACCCCTTAGGAAGGAGGCGGGTCACCGGCCAGAGCGACGTCGCAGGGCAGGTAAGCATGTGAAGCTGCCGTAGCGATTATGTTCGCTACAGCAGCTATCACAAGATATCGCATCTGCGACGGGGGCGGGCACTATCGCGCTCGGCATCAATACAATCTGCTAGCGATGTCTCAACATGCAAAGCCCCCCTAGCCTTGCATACCTGATTTAATATTATCATAATGTACTCAAAGTTTTATCAGTTTATAGAATGCTTTTATTCGGTAAAAGGAGCATTTTGGATGAATTTTGCCTTTAAATAAATACACAAAACGTTTCCATGTTCTTTGACAGCTATTTGCTTATATCAAGGGCTTAAAACATGTAAAAGTCAACTTTATCTTTGCTGAAGCATATGGTTTATTGGCAGAAGTTTTTTGTATTCAAAATCATTTATGTGACTTTCAGTCTTGTAATGGTCTCTGATTAGAATCATATTGCTTGGCCGGAGTCACAGAAATATATTTAATAGCAGAATAAAGCAACACTTGGCTAATACTGCTCTTGACTGTGATCTTTGTATATACATGCTTAAGTAAACTAACCTGCTATTATCTGCGTTAATATTATACTAAGGGTGAAAAAAAAGATCACACTATTTTCTGGATGTATTAACTAATACCCAAAAATGACAAAAGTATTCTAGGAGTGATACCTTTATTGGCTAACTAGAAAAAATATATTTGCAAGCTTTCATAGCACAGAGACTCCTTCTTCAGGCAGCTCTACAGATGAAGTACTGAGACAAAGGCACAATATTTAAGAGATGTTACCACAGGACATTTGTGCATGGGTTATATGGCAATATATCTCATAAAAATAAGCCAAGGAAACCAAATTGAGATTTTTGTTGCAAATGGAGATGTGGTGGGAGTTGTGACTTAGTGACCTGCAGTCGGCCTGGTGGAGGTGACCAGTATTTCCATGTAGTGAGTCATATTCCAGGTGTTAGGGTACCTTCACACTTAGCGATGCAGCAGCGATCCGACCAGCGATCTGACCTGGTCAGGATCGCTGCTGCATCGCTACATGGTCGCCGGTGAGCTGTCAAACAGGCAGATCTCACCAGCGACCAGTGACCAGCCCCCAGCCAGCAGCGACGTGCAAGCGACGTTGCGCTTGCACGGAGCCGCCGTCTGGAAGCTGCGGAGACTGGTAACTAAGGTAAACATCGGGTATGGTTACCCGATGTTTACATTAGTTACCAGTGTGAGCAGGGAGCAGGGAGCCACGCACACTGAGCGCTGGCTCCTTGCTCTCCTAGCTGCTGTACACATCGGGTTAATTAACCCGATGTGTAATGCAGCTACATGTGCAGAGAGCAGGGAGCCGCGCACACTGAGCGCTGGCTCCTTGCTCTCCTAGCTGCTGTACACATCGGGTTAATTAACCCGATGTGTACAGCAGCTACATGTGCAGAGAGCCGGAGCCGGCAGCACAGGCAGCGTGAGAGCTGCGGAGGCTGGTAACTAAGGTAAATATCGGGTAACCACCTTGGTTACCCGATGTTTATCTTGGATACAGCTTACCTCAGCTGTCAGACGCCGGCTCCTGCTCCCTGCTCGCTTCATTTGTCGCTCTCTTGCTGTCACACACAGCGATCTGTGTGTCACAGCAGGAGAGCGGCTTTGAAGAAAACGAACCAGGGCTGTGTGTAACGAGCAGCGATCTCGCAGCAGGGGCCAGATCGCTGCTCATTGTCACACACAGCGAGATCGCTAATGAGGTCACTGCTGCGTCACAAAAAGCGTGACTCAGCAGCGATCTCGGCAGCGAGCTCGCTGTGTGTGAAGCACCCCTTAGACTGAGTCTTTTTGTCAAAGACTTGAACATCCTTATGCGCTTGAATTCACAGATTTTTATATCTCTGTTGTCCTAAAAATGACCTTTCGGTAGTAATTCTTTTAAATCTGCCATTCTATGTCCCAGCCCAGAGAATTGTTCTCCCACAGGCATATCTAACTCATTCCTTATAGTGTGTCTGTGTAGATTCATCTTCATTGGTAGTTTTGTTTTGTGTCCCCCAAAAAAAGGTTCCTGCATTGTATCATGTATACCACAATGAAGGATGTACATGAAAAGAAATCTATGATCTTATATGTAGTCCTGATTTGTGTTGCGTATGTGGACTGAATTTGTTGCTAAAATGTAAGTAACGTATTTTTCGGACAATAAGATGCACCCTGGTTTTAGAGGAGGAAAATAGGAAAATAAAATTTTAAGCAAAAAATGTGATCATGACGCACTGTAATGGGCGAGGATCTGCTGCTGACACTGTTATGGGTGTAATATCTCCAAATTCTCTACTAAGGTTCCCCATCCTGGTAATGATCCTCCTGCCTTGTATATGATCCCCATCCTTGTATATATATGTCACTCATCCTGGTATGTACCCATATCCAGGTACCGTATATGTCCCCATCCAGGTATATGCCCACATCCTGATATGTGCCCCCATCCTGCTATATACCCCCATCTTCGTATATGCCTTGTAACCTGTGGCACACAAAAAATAAACGTTTATACTCACCTTTCCTCACTCCACGCAGCATCGCTTGTCTTCCTGTCTGTGCTGACCTGTGTGGAGCCATGCGCACAACGATGACGTCTTCGCTGTGCGCACCGCTCTCCACACACATCAGCGGGCCGGCAGACAAGAGGACATCGCAATGTTTATACTCACCTTTTCTCGCTCTACGCAGCATCGCTCGACTTCCTGTCTGTGCCAGCAGCAGCGCCGCTGACCTATGGAGAGCAGTGCGCACAGCGATGACGTCATCGTTGTGCTTATGGCTCTACCAACACATCAGCGGGCAGGCAGACAGGAGGACATTGCGCTGCTGCAGGGATCGATGGCCGGTGAGTATACTTATTCACTCCCCCTCACGCTGATGATGATGATGATGCATGGGGGGCAGTGAATATAGCCACACATAATCACTCCAGCTGTAGTTGCCAGGGAAGATCACACGGGCCAACTGTTAATTATGCGCGCACCCCCCGCCCATCATCCTGTCCACCTGTCAATGCCGGTTTCAGGGCTGAAAGATGATGAGTGTCGGGATGCAGTGCATGTGAAAAGAGATAATGAGCGGGCCCACGTGGTCATGGTATGCGCTGCTACAGCCTGCTCATGCTGCCGATGATCGCTCCACCACCACCGCACCCCCCCGTTCATCGCAGCATGGGACTATAAGACACCCCCCCACGTTCTCCAAAACGTTTTTGGGAAAAAAGTGCGTCTTATAGTCCAAAATATATATATGTCCTGTATTTTTTACTTTTACAGGGGAATTTGCCAGTCTCTGATTTTGATGTGATGACACTTCTAACAAGGAAATTCCTTAAGTTGATGGGCTGTTTGTAGGAGAGAAGTGGTAGTTCTGGGGATATTTGTTACCCTCTGTGGTCTCTGTGGAATACAGGTTGAAGGTCAGCACCAATTTTCCTTAGGATGCTCATTTGGGCGTTGTGTGTGAGCTCAAGAAGTACCCTTTTGTAATCCACTCTCTGTTTGTAATCCAGGAGGTGGCTTCTTGTTATCCTTGCAGCTCTATGGATCTGTACGAGTATTACCCATGGATGGTATCCTTGTTGTAGGAATGTATTCTGAAGTGATAGCAGGTTTAGTTTTCTACCCTCTTTGTCTGAACAGATCTGAATGTACCTCAGAGGTTGACTGTAGATGATCTGTTTTTTTGTGTTTTGGATGAAAGCTGTTACATCTCAAATATGCCGGACATCCTGTTTGTTTATAGTAAATTGATGTCTAGACTAACATATAGGGATGAGAGGATCGCGCATATTTCAAATTTGTGTATTCAAGCTTTTTTTCGCAGGAAATTTGATTTGCAGGGAAGTTAATGTCTTCCAACTCTTATCATGTGCTAGGGTCTCTTCAGACCCCAGAGCATAATAAATGTAAGATGTAACAAAAAATAAAAAAATACGTAAATTCCCCTTCATCTGTCCAATCCTTGCTCATCTTCTTATGACTTCCACAAGTATTGAATCAGAGTGCCTCTTCCTGCTAGGCAAGGACTTCCATCTCTAATGAGGCCAGGAGCAGTTCTGTGTGGGCACTCGTAAGATGATGATGTCACAGAGATTCAGTGCTCGTCATAGTGATCAAAAGATTTTAAAATATGAAATCACATCATTATAATACATAGTGAATTTGGGAATACATTAAACCTACATAAAGAATGCACAACTATGATATAAATATTACATTTCATTGATAAGATAAAGTAGATTAAAAACAGAAAGAAAATGGCAAGGGGAGTAATACAATATATGAAATCACCCTGGCAGGGTATTAGAAAAATTACACTGATACAAACATGTTGATAATATATTGAAGAAGGGGGCAAACAGCGCCCTTTTCTATGAAGGTAATGTCATTGAAATGTAATCATAATGTATATATGCATGTGGCAGAGAAAAGTATTTGTTTACATACAGTGCCTACAAGTAGTATTCAACCCCCTGCAGATTTAGCAGGTTTACACATTCGGAATTAACTTGGCATTGTGACATTTGGACTGTAGATCAGCCTGGAAGTGTGAAATGCACTGCAGCAAAAAAGAATGTTATTTCTTTTTTTATTTTTTTTTTTTAAATTGTGAAAAGTTTATTCAGAGGGTCATTTATTATGCAACCCCTCAATCCACCAGAATTCTGTTTGGTTCCCCTACAGTATTAAGAAGTATTTCAGGCACAAAGAACAATGAGTTTCACATGTTTGGATTAATTATCTCTTTTTCTAGCCTTTTCTGACTAATTAAGACCCTCCCCAAACTTGTGAACAGCACTCATACTTGGTCAACATGGGAAAGACAAAGGAGCATTCCAAGGCCATCAGAGACAAGATCGTGGAGGGTCACAAGGCTGGCAAGGGGTACAAAACCCTTTTCAAGGAGTTGGGCCTACCTGTCTCCACTGTTGGGAGCATCATCCGGAAGTGGAAGGCTTATGGAACTACTGTTAGCCTTCCACGGCCTGGACAGCCTTTGAAAGTTTCCACCCGTGCCGAGGCCAGGCTTGTCCAAAGAGTCAAGGCTAACCCAAGGACAACAAGGAAGGAGCTCCGGGAAGATCTCATGGCAGTGGGGACATTGGTTTCAGTCAACACCATAAGTAACGTACTCCACTGCAATGGTCTCCGTTCCAGACGAGCCCGTAAGGTACCTTTGCTTTCAAAGCGTCATGTCAAGGCTTGTCTACAGTTTGCTCATGATCACTTGGAGGACTCTGAGACAGACTGGTTCAAGGTTCCCTGGTCTGATGAGACCAAGATCGAGATCTTTGGTGCCAACCACACACGTGACGTTTGGAGACTGGATGGCACTGCATACGACCCCAAGAATACCATCCCTACAGTCAAGCATGGTGGTGGCAGCATCATGCTGTGGGGCTGTTTCTCAGCCAAGGGGCCTGGCCATCTGGTCCGCATCCATGGGAAGATGGATAGCACGGCCTACCTGGAGATTTTGGCCAAGAACCTCCGCTCCTCCATCAAGGATCTTAAGCAAGGATCTTAAGATGGGTCGTCATTTCATCTTCCAACAAGACAACGACCCAAAGCACACAGCCAAGAAAACCAAGGCCTGGTTCAAGAGGGAAAAAATCAAGGTGTTGCAGTGACCTAGTCAGTCTCCTGACCTTAACCCAATTGAAAACTTGTGGAAGGAGCTCAAGATTAAAGTCCACATGAGACACCCAAAGAACCTAGATAACTTGGAGAAGATCTGCATGGAGGAGTGGGCCAAGATAACTCCAGAGACCTGTGCCGGCCTGATCAGGTCTTCTAAAAGACAATTATTAGCTGTAATTGCAAACAAGGGTTATTCCACAAAATATTAAACCTAGGGGTTGAATAATAATTGACCCACACTTTTATGTTGAAAATTTATTAAAATTTAACTGAGCAAGATAACTTGTTGGTTTGTAAGATTTATGCATCTGTTAATAAATCCTGCTCTTGTTTGAAGTTTGCAGGCTCTAACTTATTTGCATCTTATCAAACCTGCTAAATCTGCAGGGGGTTGAATACTACTTGTAGGCACTGTATACTATAAATAATCTGTAATGTGGAGTACTGGCCCCTCATGCTGTGTGTTGCAGTACAGGGTCAGCTGTGTGGTAGATGTAGGGTTAAGTTGTAACTAGGGAAACAAGCAGAGCAGGAGGTAGATGATAGGAGTAGTTAGAGACAGGAGGGATGAGAGAATACAGGGGGTTTCTGAATGGGAGTAAATAGGAAGGCAGTTGCGGCAGGAGCTGAAGCTCACAGGCAGAACCCAGAGCTAGGATCTGCCTGGATAGGGATGAATCCTCCCGTGTACCGAGATCTCACACAGCAGACGGGCAGGGGGTACATCCTGAGAGTGGTGGGATATTTGGGTACAGAGACCACCGGCGTGACCCTGAACTGGTCAAAATCAGCCATGCTTCTGGGGGCAAGAGTGAGGTATGGCAGCCATCAGAAAAGGATACCAGGGGAGCAAGGTTGCATAGGACTCAGCTGCTGGAGGCGAGTGCCAGGATTAGGGAAGGTTCCTCCGAGGAAGAATGGACACAGTATGAATGGTCCTAAGGGTCTGAAGCATGAGAAGAAGAGTGATCTGCAATAAAGAAGTTCCTGCTTTGTTTATCAGAGACTGACATGTGTTTATTCTCATCTACCCCCCACCTCCGGCGAAGACCCTGCAAGAAAGAATGGAGGTAACCCTAAGTGAAATGGTTGATGCCTCCGGCTCCACTAGGAGCAACACACACACACATTGGTATTATCTGAAGCAGGGAAACGAACCGTCGGCCATCACCTGACTCCCCTCTCATTATGATCACAAATACATATCTTATTTTTTGCTTTATAAGACACTCCTGATTATAAGACGCACCTAGGTTTTAGAGGAGGAAAATTAAAACAATATATATTTTGAGCCAAATAGTGAACTAAAACATTTTATCAAAATTCTAAAAACATTAATTTAACAATATAGACTCAACAGAAGTCAACAGCAGCATTTTAAGTAACATGAACCATGTTTGTGAATAACATGAGGGGAAGCTTGTGGGATGATGGGGGTTCTGTAGATGATGCACTGTTATGGATGACCTGTGAATGATGCTCTGTTATGGGGGATCTGTGGATGATGCTTTGTTATGGGGGATGTGTGGATAATGCTGTGTTATGGGGGATCTGTGGATGACGCACTGCTATGGAGGATCTGTTGATGACGCACTGCTATGGGGATCTGTGGATGACGCACTGTTATGGAGGATCTGTGGATGACACACTGCTATGGAGGATCTGTTGATGATGCACTACTATGGGGATCTGTGTATGACGCACTATTATGGGGGATCTGTTTATGACGCACTGTTATGGAGGATCTGTGGATGACACTCTGCTGTGGGGGATCTGTAGATGACACACTGTTATAAGGATCTGGGACTACCAGCCCCCTCATCTTTAGAAATACACCCACATACTGTACACCATACATGGCTGTATTCTGAAAGATGAGGAGGTGGTAGTCACATTTACAACAGACTGCTGAGACACGACCACCAAACCAACTTCCCCATGCCCGAACAAAACACACATTTGTAATAAAACCAAGTAAACTTTATTGGAGAAATAACCAAGTGCAAATATATAAAACTGTCATCTTTTGCTGGGTTGAGGTTGGTCTCAGCTTTAACATTAATTTGTGCAAATATCCAACCGAATATACTACTATCAAGACGAGGCGTAATGCCAGGCCGGACTCCCGGCGCAATCAGCCTTCGCTTGATCTCCACTATTCCAACACTGACCGCTGTGACTTCAAATAGTTTAACATACAACCACAGGTGAGGGAGCGTGGGACAGCAGCTTCCAGGTCTCATGGATGAGGAGAGACTGAATCCAGAAATAGGGGGGATTTTATATGGGAACCAGGAGGAGGGGAAAACAACGGGATTGGACACACAAATAGGGGACAAACGGTTCGGGCATGGGAAGAAGGAATTAACCCCTTCAAACCGGGTCAGCAGTCAGGGTGCATCCAGCTCAATGCTACTGATATGCCCCACAGACTGCTGAGACCCGACCATCAAACCAACCCCCCATGCCCGAACAAAACACGCATTTGTAATAAAACCAAGTAAACTTTATTGGAGAGATAACCAAGTGCAAATACAGTGGAACCTTGGATTACGAATATAATTGGTTTTGGGAGTGAGCTCTTAAACCAAGTTACTCTTATATCAAATCGAATTCTCCTATAGGAAATAATTGAAATGCTGACAATTCGTTCCACAACCCAACAATATTTACAGTACTTATACAAACTTATTACAGTAATACAAAAAAATGTACTGTGTTCATATAAAATTATTACAGTACACTAATACAAAATACTGTACAGTAAAAAACATAAAACAAATTAAACTGCACATTAGCTTCCAATAGAATTGTTGGTGTGCGAGAGGTACAGTATAAGCAATGTGCTGTACTGGTTAGCCGAAAGAGTACAATACTGTATCCAAAAATGCAAATTGATAGAAATGCTATATATATAGTATATACTGTACTGTGCAATGGTATACTGTATAAAGTACATATGGACAGAAAAATTACCTCCAGAGCAGATCAGAGTGCGATGAAAGGATAGAATCGGAAGTGTGCATGGTGTGAATTTGCTCTTTTTGCAAAGCATTGCTCTTAAACCAAGTTACAAATTTTTAAAAAGCTTTGCTTGTCTTGCAAAACGCTCTCAAACCAAGTTACTCTTAAACCAAGGTTCCACTGTATATAAAACTCTCATCTTTTGCTGGGTTGAGGTTGATCACAGCTTTAACATTAATTTGTGCAAATATCCAACCACAACCAACTACAACCAACAACCCTTAAAGGGAAGGAAACGGGACACTCTCGCGTTCACAGTATGGCTCGACCGCTGCCGCGTCGCGAGCCTCTTGCCATGCAACGCGGGGGATTACCTCTGACCATATGAGGACCAGCTCCGGAAAGAAACCGTGGAATTTATCCACGTCACACCTCATAGTAGTCAGAAGTTCCGCAAGCCGGTAGGAACAAAGATCATTGCCCCCGGCATGTAGGACTAGAATCACCGGAGACGCAGCAAGTTTAGTGATGCCAACCACCTTCGGGAGAACCTGCTGCGGCCACATCAGGCCTCTGATGCCTCTCCAATGAACATCGAAGCCGCGAAAACCGAGATGCCTTCCACCCGGACGATACCCCGCTCTATGGCCAGCCCAAAAACTATAAGAGTGGCCCAACAGCCACACCACCGGCCTTGCACCGCCTATGGAGAGAAACAGAATTAGTAAAGCAATAAATCTGGTCTAACGTAGCGTGCAAAGCAAGAAGAACGCCATCTACTGATGCGCTGAATCTCAGAATTGGACAAACCAGCCCTCACGGCCTCGGTAGCAGCACCTATCCTAAAGGAGTGTGTACCAAATTCAGTAGGGGTTAAGCCAAACGATCGAAGGCATTTACGAAAGAGGGACAAAAACTGGAACTTTGTGAGCGGTGAACCATCCTCATGGGATAGGAAGGACACACCAGAGCGGCGCACCGCTAAATAGTCATTAACCAAAACAATGGGGCAAACAGGGCCAGGAATACAGAATAAGGGGATCCAAGAGCCCCTGCCAGACAAATCTGTTTTGGACTTACAGATGCGAATACGCAAACCCCCATTGCAAACTGTAACATCATTGTGCCGAAGGCCGCCGGGACGATGCTTTGACAAGGACAGCAGTTCCCCAATTCGCAAAGCGCCAAAAAAGGCCAATCCAAAGGAAACCGCAAAAAGAGCGGATTCAAAAGGGGATGAACAAAAATTACGAACAGCCTCAATGAGGCGAGTCAACAATGCAAAAGAAATAGGCCATCTATGCTCCCGGCGGGGGGTCAACCGACACCAACCACGAACGGCCCGACTGATAATAAAAGATTTTGTGACATCAGACCAGCCACGAAGCTTGAAATGGAAGGCGATGCCAGTTAAACGACTTCGGGCCACAGACCCGGAAAAAACAGCATCACGCAAATAGATCAAATATCGGACTGTAACTGCCAAACGGGCAGATTCTGAACTATCAATTGGGTAATGATCAGCAAAATTCAGCCATTCTGACCATGCCTTACCATAAGCTTGCCACGTTGCCGGAGCCACGGAAGCTCGCACCAGAGGAATCAGTTGCTGAGAAGGAGGTTCCACATACTGACAGGGCAGGGCAAGCCTTCCAGCTGAGCGCGAGGGCAAAGCTCTCGGAACTTCTGTAAATCAAAACGAGAAAGGGCATCAGCAGTGGAATTACGAAAACCTGGAACATGACTGGCGCGGAACCAGATGTTAAGTTCCAAACATCTTAAGTACTAACGACCTAAGTAACTTAATGACCGGGGGGACGAGGAAGACAAATGATTAATCGCATGAACTACACTCATATTGTCAGTCCAAAACAAAATGCGCTTATTCCGCAGACCAAGTTCCCAAATAGCAATAGCCGCCACTATGGGAAAAAGCTCAAGCAAGTTTAAGTTGGAAACCCAGCCTAAAGCATGCCATGAATCTGGCCATCGTTCAGCGCACCACTGGTCATCAAAAATCACCCCACAACCGAGGGACCCCGAGGCATCAGAAAAAAGGGATAGCTCGTCATTAGTTATTTCATCCTCCTGAAAGCATGTATGACCATTGTACTGAGAGATAAACTCAGTCCAAACAATCAAATCAGCACGTAGCGGTGCCGAGATTCGAATACAGTGGTGGGGGAGCCTGACACCCCTAGTGGAGAAGGACAGACGACGCGAAAAAATACATCCCATAGGCATGACTCGGCATGCAAAAACCAAAAGGCCCAACATAGATTGCATCTGCCGTAAAGAAACGCTACGGACTGAACAAAAACCCCTAAGCAATGAGAGCAATGTGGAAACTTTCTCAGATGGGAGGCGAAAAATCATGGCTTCAGAATCACTTTTAATCCCCAAGAAGGATAGTGTTGAAACAGGACCGACCGTTTTGTCCTTCAACAAAGGAATGCCAAACTTGGCCATGAGACAACAAAAATTATCCAACAAAAATTGGCAGTGTGAGGAATCACGTGGTCATGCAAAAAGAAAATCATCCAAGTAATGAGTGATGGAATGGGAGCCAGACTCCCATCTCACCACCCATTCCAAAAAGGAACTGAGAAGTTCGAAATAATAGCAGGAAATCGAACAGCCCATGGGCAAGCACATGTCGTAATAATAAGAGCCATCGCCGAACCATCCCAGTAAATGATGACAGTCGGGGTGAACGGGGAGGAGGCGAAAAACCGACTCGATGTCAGATTTTGCCATCAACGCCCCCTTACCAGCCTGACGAACTAGGGCAACAGCTCTATTACAAGACACATAAGTCACTGAGGCGTCCGCCTCAGATATGCCGTCATTTACTGATGAGCCTTTGGGCTAGGACAGATGCTGAATCAGGCGAAACTTGCCCGGATCTTTTTTGGGAACAACACCCAAAGGGGAGACCCTCAAGTTGAAAAAGGTGGGTGAAGAAAATTGGCCCCGGATCCTGCCTTCTGACAATTCGCTTTCCAACTTGTGTAGTAACACATGGTGAAATTCAGTAGCCGATTTAAGGTTTTGAGCAAACGAGGGGTCCCTACTAAAATTAAAAGGGATGAAAAAACAAAGGTAAAACCAAAACGCAGCTGAGCCGCTGCCTCTTTATTGGGGTACCAGTCGAGCCACGGCCCCATCGCGAGGATGCTCACTGGCGTCCTTATCCGTCGTGCTGGATGTTTTTGCAGGCAATTTTGAGGATGGACTGGTGCACTTGGCTGCTACATGGGGTCCACCGCAGGCGGAGCACTCATGCTTGAATTTACAGAGGCCAAAGAAATGACAGTGGCCTTCATTGAATGACCAGCATGTGCCGGGTCTACGAACGGCCATTGAGCCGGAGCCGGTGGTGGTGCCAGGGGCCGCTGAATGAAAGGGTTGATAAGCCTTCTGGGCCAGCATTAAGTGCAGCCATATGTCGGTGGCTTTGACCACCCAACCTAACTGGGGTTGGAGGGCTAAACGACGACGGAAATCTTCGTCGTAACGCCACCAGGCAGATCCCCCGTGCGACTTGTAAGTATTGTATATAGTGTTGAGATAAATAAACATCTCGGAACAGCGCTCGGGGTGCTTCTGTCCCATGACACATCCCATAACACAAAATGCCTGCAGCCAGTTGTTAATGGATCTAGCTACCTTGGGCCTCCTTTCAAAAGGACGATCCGCCGATCGCCGCTCTTTATCAATTGTATGTTGATCAGTTGAAACAAAAGACCATATATCGATATAGTCATTGGCCCATATTTTTTGGACAGTCTCCTCATTCAAGTGGGATCCCAAAGGGGTAACGCCACGAAAGAAAGCGTCTCTGTGAATATCTGCTCGAGAGGGGGGTCAAATTGTTTTGAAAGTTGAGAGTTAAATGAAGGGTTAACTAGTATTTTTCCCCCTGCCGCAGGCTGTAGATTCGCTAAGTGTGTTTTAAGGGCTGCTGACGTACCCGCACCATCCCCCCATGCCCCAGAGTATTGGTACTCACCATTATCTGGAATAGGAGCGACATAAGGCTCCAGTGGAGGATTGATGAATTCCGCGGGCTGCGAACGTGTTGGGGGAGGAACCGACTCCCTCTGCGGGTGGTGGTAACGTCAGCGATGATGCCTATGAGGCGCAACCGAGGCGTCCGAAAGAATTTGTTGAGGTGGAAGGAGAGCGCCACCTCTATGAGCAAGAACGGTGACTCCTCCGAGAGGACCTGTAACGTCGGAAATGGCTATGCATTCCATGCGACCTACCAGGGCGCTCGTACCGATCAGGGGTGTTAGGGGGTGACGCTGAAGAATGCGTAGCTGAGCGGTCACAGCGGCGGCTACGGCTGCGGGCCAGGGCTCCAGCATTCGACTGTTCCGGAGCAATAACCCGAGCTTGTAGAGTGTGGACTAGTGGGAACTGATCAGGTGGGGGATGGGCAGACGCAGCCGGGTGCACACCTGCAGCTCCCTGCATCATGGGTGGCAAAACCAGCAGCTGCGGATTAATGGGTGCTGGAGGGCTTATTACTGCCCCCGCACCTAAAACATGTTGGGTGGGAAAAGTGTGGGGGGGTTGTGGGGGTTGTGGAGGCTGGGTGGGAGGGGGCAGTGGAAGCACAGCGTCTGCAGCCTCCTCTATGGATGAGGAGCTGCAGCTATGGTGTCCTCCCATGATTGGTGGTACGTGGTATAATGGTGGTTCAGGGGGGCAAGGGTTAACTGCTACCGACCGCGGGTCCGCGTTACCAATGGGACAAGTTCGGCGTGCAGTAGCCGCGGTCGGGAGCTGGGTGGAAGTGAGCGGGGCTGGTCGCGAGGCATGCGCACGAGTGCGCATGCCCCGTGACATCATCGTTGCAGGACTCAGGCACTCCGGCGGACGGGTACGGCATGTGGACTGCCTGCCACCGGAGATAACCGACCGAGCCTCATAAGGGATGGGACGCATCTCAGCCAGGATGGAGGTAAGCCATGCGTCCCCTTCCCTCCCGATCCTGTCCCTTATTGCATCAGCAAGTAAATTGGCCATCTCTCACCAGACGCTGCTGTGTCCGGGGTACCAGCAGCACAGCAGCTTCCAGGTCTCACGGATGAGGAGAGACCGAATCCGGAAATAAGGGGGATTTTATATGGGAACCAGGAGGAGGGGAAAACAACGGGATTGGACACATAAATATAGGACGGACGGTTCGGGCATGGGAAGAAGGAATTAACTCCTTCAAACCGGGCTCAGCAGTCCGGGTGCATCCAGCTCAATCCCACTGATATGCCCCACAGTTTGGCTACTACATTACAGTCCCTCCCTGGAGTGTTTATACTAAATATGACTACAGCCCAATCACCCTTCAGAATACACCCATTGATACTGTATATTCTGAAGGCTGATAATGGGGGTTGTGTTTCCCTTCAGTGTAGTTGCTCACCTATTAGGGATGCTGCATTCAAATGACACAATTTTATTAGGGACAGATCACTGATTAGTGGAAGCATCTCTGCAGCAGTTCCCTCCACCAATCAGTATACAGCCCTGCAGAGGAGGAGGAAAATCACTCTTCTCTCGCTCCTCTTTCTTAAAATTGTCTCTGTCTGCTGAGGAGAAATAAAACAGAGCCCTCCCCAATCTCTATCTGAGCCTGCACTGTTTTTGACACGATGGACTTTAGGACAATGGCTGCGGAGGCAGTGCATGCATGGATAGAGATCTCGACTCTCTGAGATCTCAATCTGCACCTGCGCCGCTTCTGCAGCCATTTTCTAGAAGTCCATCGCGTCGGAGACAGCGCAGGGGCAGATAGAGATCTCGTACTGAGATCCATGGTTTCTGCCTCCGCAGCTATTTGCCAGAAGATCCATAGTACCCTCCTCATGCCATCGTGACACCCCAGCTATGGGCCAATAGCAATGCCAGCATCACTCTTTTGGTGCCACCGCTGCAGGAAGCCGGCGACAGTGGTGGCACCAGTCTTCTGTGACTCCGCTCCACCACCGCGTTGCTCCCCAGTAAACTAGATTCATTTTGTAAGACGCACCACCATTTTCCCCTCAATTTCAGGGGACAAAAGTGGGCCTTACAAAGCGAAAAATATGGTATGTTTACCTCAAAGAAGCACAAAATACCAAAATCATGAAACCAATTTACATCAAGTTAAGTTCATATCGGTAAATAAATAGATATTTGGTATAAAACTATATGGATGCAAAAATATATGTAAATGAGCTGTATAACCATAAATAGATAAATTTAGCTATAAATATGAAGTGCAGCAAGAGAAAAACCAAGTTGTGCAAAACTGCCAGTGATATATTAGCTCTAGAACGCATACCTGGGGCCTCGCAGGCCTGCTAGGTTACTTGTTTTCTATTTTCTGCAAGATTACTTTAGTTAGAATTTTGAAACTCTAGGTATTCCTCAGGTATACAGTTATTAGTAATTTCCAGTTGTTAATATATTTTTATGTTACAGGCATTTCGGTAAAACAACTCTCTTTTTTTGGGACTACCCCATATTCACATACCTGGGGCCTTTTAGGCCTGTACTTGGTTTACACGTGATACTCAGTCTTTTTGTCTGTACTGTTGCTGGGGAAGACTTTGTCTTTATCTTGTATTACTTTGTCTTTGAACTTTTGACACCTACCATGATGGAGCGAAGCAACACGAAATGCTTGCCAAGGCAAATTACGGAAGCTATGATCTGATGTGGTATACATTTTCAGGAACATCCAGAGCCAAGAGAAAAAAAAAATAAAGCGCTGTTATATTTGTCCAGCAAAGAAGGAAAGGAAATCTGAGCGTTTCTGTACTACTTGTCTACAAAATGTCTGCAAGGAACATTCTTCCGAAAAAATATGTGAAAATTGTTGGGGTAATCAGTAATGTTGAAAAGGAAAGTTTTTGAAAAGAAATATTCCTGTACCATGTTTACTGCAACTTTGATATAAAAAAACTTTTAGACAAAAAAATCGTTTTATATATATAAATATATTGGGCGTTTTAAGCTGGTGTAATTACTTTTTTTTGTTTTATGCACATAATTATAATGTTTTGAAATATTCACATCTCAAATAAACTTTGAAAAGTATTTCTATTTGAGTTAAGGGTGCTTTACACGCTGCGACATCGCTAGCGATATATCGTCGGGGTCACGTTGTTAGTGACGCACATTTGGTGTCGTTAGCAACATCGCAGCGTGTGACACCAAGGAGCGACGATCAACGATCGCAAAAACGTTAAAAATCATTGATCGTTGACTCGTCGCTCCTTTTCATAATATCGTTGCTGCTACAGGTACGATGTTGTTCATCATTCCTGCAGCATCACACATCGCTATGTGTGACACCGCAGGAACGACGAACATCTCCTTACCTGCATCCACCGGCAATGAGGAAGGGAGGAGGTGGGCATGATATTCTGCCCGCTCATCTCCACCCCATCGCTTCTATTGGATGACTGCTGTGTGACGTCGCTGTGACGCCGCAAGAACCACCCCCCTTAGAAAGGAGGTGGTTCGCCGGCCAGAGCGACGTCGCAGGGAAGGTAAGTCCGTGTGATGGGTGTAAGCAGTGTTGTGCGCCACGGACAGCGATTTGCCCTTGACGCACAACCGATGAGGGCGGGTATGCTCACTAGCGATCTCGCTAGTGAGATCGCAGCGTGTAAAGTGCCCGTTACTCCATGTTATTTGCACACAGGCCTAAAAAGCCCTAGGTATGTGAAAGTGTAGATTTCTATGGTTGCGCGTTCTAGGGTTAAGCCATAGAATAAAAAAAATCATACACCGTGTGCAGAATATTAGGCAAGTTGTATTTTAGAGGATTTTATTTATTGATCAACAACTACCGTATGTTCTCAATCAACCCAAAACACTCACAAATATCAAAGCTTAATAGTTTTGGAAGCTGGAGTGTTTTTATTTTTTAGATTTGGCTATCTTAGGAGGATATCTGTTTTTGTAGGTAACTATTACTGTGCAGAATTATTAGGCAACTTAATAAAAAACAAATATATTCCCATCTCACTTGTTTATTTTTACCAGGAAAACCAATATAACTGCACAAATGTTAGAAATAAACATTTCTGACATGCAAAAACAAAACCCCAAAAAATTGGTGACCAATGTAGCCACTTTTCTTTATGATGACACTCAGCAGCCTACCATCCATAGATTCTCTCAGTTGCTTGATCTGTTTAAATCAATATTGCGTGCAGCAGCCACCACAGCCTCCCAGATACTGTTCCGAGAGGTGTACTGTTTTCCCTCCCTGTAGATCTCACATTTTATAAGGGACCACAGGTTCAGATTAGGTGAACAAGGGGGCCATGTCATTATTTTTTCATCTTTTAGACCTTTACTGGCCAGCCACGCTGTGGAGTAGTTGGATGCATGTGGTGGAGCATTGTCCTGCATGAAAATCATGTTTTTCTTGAACGATACCGACTTCTTCCTGTACCACTGCTTGAAGACGTTGTCTTCCAGAAACTGGCAGTAGGTCTGGGAGTTGAGCTTCACTCCATCCTCAACCCTAAAAGGTCTCACAAGTTCATCTTTGGTGATACCAGCCCATACCAGTACCCCACCTCCACCTTGCTGACGTCTGAGTGAAGCTCTCTGCTCTTTACTGATCCATCCTCTGGCCCATCCATCTGGCCCATCAAGAGTCACTCTCATTTCATCAGTCCATAAAGCTATTGAAAAATCACTTGACGTTTTATCTTATGTTTCTTGCTCAAAGGTGGTCGTTTTTCAGCCTTCCTTACCTTGGCCATGTCTCTGAGTATGGCACCCCTTGTGCTTTTTGATACTCCAGTAACGTTGCAACTCTGAAGTATGGCCAAGCTGGTGGCAAATGGAATCTTGGCAGGTTCATGCTTGATTTTTCCTCAATTCATGGGCAGTTATTTTGCGCCTTTTTTTCCCAACACGCTTCCTGCGACCCTGTTGTCTATTTGCCATGAAACGCTAGATTGTCATGTGATCACGCTTCAAAAGTTTGGCAATTTCAAGACTGCTGCATCCCACCGCAAGACATCTCACAATTCTGGACTTTACAGAGCCCGTCAAATCTCTCTTCTGACCCATTTTTGTCAAAGGAAGGAAGTTGCCTAATAAATAAGCACACCTTATATTGCATGTTGATGTCATTACACCACACCCCTCCTCATTACAGAGATGAGGCATCACCTGATTTACTTAATTGGTAGTTGGCTCTCAAGCCTATACAGCTTGGAGTAGGACTACATGTATAAAAATTATCATGTGATCAAAATACTCATTTGCCTAATAATTTCTCACACAGTGTATGAATGTATTACTAACCCAGTAGCCAGGGAGTGGTCCCAACATCTATTTCACCATGCTTTTCATCCTTTTCAGACTGCTGCAGTATATAGTTTTATATACATATATATATAGTTTATAGTATATAGTTTTGTATTTTTATTGATTTTTCAGCATGTACCTGCTCACACCCATTGGATGTGTTGGTCAGTCTTTTATTTTTGTGTTCTCCACCCTTTAGCAGGAACATTTTCATTTTATCTAGATCCTACCTGCCCATTACGTGTTTGTTTTTTAACCCAGATAGAAGCATATTAGGATAGGTTCCCGAAAAAGAGAGATACGCCTTGTCTTCGGCTGTTGGGCGCATGTGCATTGACCAATCTATAAGCTATGTATCTCATTTTTAATCCTAGTTTCAATAGCAGTAATGCAGAACCAAAATTCCTATATTCATTGTTTGCATAGTTTAGCTTTTCAGAATACTGCTGTATATATTTTAGAAAGTTTATTGAATTTTCAGCATGCACCTGTTCACACTTAATAGATGTGCCGGTCAGTCTTTTTTATTTCTATTCCATTCCTTTCTGACTGAGCACTCCTCACTAGAGTTGAGCGCGGTTCTCCAGTTCGCGGTTCTCCAGTTCGCGGTTCGAGTGATTTTGGGGGGTGTTCTAGTTAGAACTCGAGCTTTTTGGTAAAAGTTCGGCAGTTCGAGTTACGTTCGAGAATGGTTCTATCAGCAAAAGCAGGGCTTTTTACAGCTACAGTGTGCAGGGAGCCATCGCTGGCAGCCTGCGGTAAGCTGGTAACCAAGATAAACATCGGGTATCCAAGCAAAGCGCTTTGTTTAGTAACCTGATATTTATCCTAGTTACGTGTGCAGGGAGCTGACACTTCCCCGCTGGGCTCCGGACCCTCCTGCACTCGGCATGTACACACACTCACACTCACCTGTCCCCAGCCATGCAGTCCCCGGCACTGGCGTCCTCAGCGCACATGGCCTCGCTAGGCTCCACCCACTTCACACTCCACCGCCCGCACACATGGCCCCGCTAGGCTCCACCTACTTTGCACTCCGCCGCCCGCACACATGGCCTCGCTAGGCTCCACCCACTTGCACTCCGCGCACACTACCCCGCTTGGCTCCACCCACCTGGGACTCTGCACATATTTCCCCGCTTGGCTCCGCCCACCTGGAACTCCGCACACATGGCTCCGCCCACCTGGCACTCTGCACACATTACCCCACTTGGCTCCACCCACCTGGGACTCTGCACACATTACCCCGCTTGGCTCTGCCCACCTGGCACTCCGCACACATGGCCCCGCTTAGCTCTGCCCACCTGGCACTCTGCACACATGGCCCTGCTTGGCTCCGCCCACCTGGCACTCCGCACACATGGACCCGCTTTGCTCCGTCCACCTGGCACTCTGCACACATGGCCCCGCTTGGCTCCGCCCACTTGGCACTCTGCTTACATTACCCCGCTTGGCTCCACCCACCTGGGACTCTGCACACATTACCCCGCTTGACTCCGCCCACCTCATACTCTGCACACATGGCCCCGCTCGGCTTACCTGCGGTGATGAAGTCCCACCCTCCCGACCTCAGCTGTCACTGTCCTCCATGGCCGCCGCTTGTCACATCTCCTCTCGCTGCCGACCAGAGACTGTCACTAGCGGTGACGTCACAGGCTCTAGCGATACTTGGCTGTAAAGGTCATTGAAGCCAGTGACAGGTCTGTTATCAGCAGTGCCGGAGATCAGCGCAGGTAATGTACCTCGCTATGCTCCTGACAGCAGCACTTGTCATGCCCTGCAGTGACCTGGGCTGACCTATTGATGTTCGCTCAGGTCACTGCATTGCTCTCCCAGCCAATGGGGAACATTCTGTTCTTCATTGACTGGGACAGGGACTATGGTATGGATCGTCATGGAAACCGCTTGGATTACAGCAGACCTGGATTTGTTTTTCTTTCTAATAAATTGGTGAAAGAGGGAATGTTTTGGGCAGAGTTTTTTCAAATAAAAATGTGTTTGTCGTTTATTTTTTTTTATTACTGACTGGGTTGGTGATGTCGGGTATCTGATAGACGCCTGACCTCACGAACCCCAGTGCTTGATGCCAGGTGACATTACACATCTGGTATTAACCCCATATATTACCCCGTTTGCCACCGCACCAGGGCATGGGATGAGCTGGGGCGAAGCACCAGGATTGGCGCATCTAATGGATGCGCCACTTCTGGGGCGGCTGCGGCCTGCTATTTTTAGGCTGGGGAGAGTCCAATAACCATGGACCTCCCTAGTCTGAGAATATCAGACCCCAGCTGTCCGCTTTACCTTGGCTGGTGATCCAATTTTGGGGGGACCCCCACGTGTTTTTTTTTTTTTTTTAAATTATTTATTTAATTTAAAATAACAGCGTGGGGTGCCCTCAGTTTTGGATTACCAGCCATGGGGCAGCTGCCAGCTGTGGTCTGCAGCCGTCTGCTTTACCCTAGCTGGCTACAAAAATAGGTGGAACCCCACATCATTGTTTTTCATTTTTGTGGCTAAATACAAGGCTAAGCACCCCTTATTGCCACATGAAAGGCACCAAAGGGCGCAAAATTACAAAATGCAGGAGAGTGGGACATTATGTGTCTTTCTGCCACTATAATGACAGAAAAGACTGATATGAAGTGTACAAGCACAAGAAAATCACCAGAGCGCTCTATGCATTGAAAAGCAGTAGAAAATGGCACTGGAGTGAACATGTGACCGCCTCATGTAGGTTGAAGCTATGGATCTGTACCGCCCTGGGGGCTCGGCTGCTCTCCGCCGAGCCGCTCAGATCCGGGCTTGAGTTGTCCGTGGCTCGAGCGCCTCCGGAACGGGGGCCACGTCGCTCTGGAAAGGGGGGGTTTTGGTTGTTTGGTTTGGGGTGGACCGGTTTCACGGCCGGAGCCGCGGTGACCGATAACAGTTCGTGACGCCACCCATGGGTTGTAATGAGGTGATGGGCACCACCGCTGTGGTGAGGGTGTGGGGGCTCGTCCGGGATCGGTGGTGGGTCGCAGCTAGGTGTTGACCCCTCCATGAGTAGGGGGTTTGTTGGTCCCGGGGCCAGGTGGCAGGAGCAGTGGGTTGCAGGATGCAGGGGCTCGCTTGCGGCGCGGTGCCTGATGGCACTGGTGTACTCACGATTAAACCACACAGAGTCAATGGTAAACCAAGTTCGGTGTAGATCGGTGCCCGCAGCCGGCTGCGTGTGTCCCCAGTGAGGTTGGTGATGTCGCCTTTCTCCTGCACCTTTAAATTTGCTATAGTGACTCCTATGCTTCTGCAACGGTAGTCCGCTCCCCGGCTTTTGGGTACCAGAGGAGCCCTTTTGCCCGCAGGCGCTGGCCCTTTGGATCTCTGGCCCTTGATGGTGGCTCTTATCCGGAATCGGTGGGCTGTTGCCGTCTATCGGGACTTTGGGTGGGAATGAACCCCTGAGGTCCAGACCGCAATCAGTAGATTTGTCTGAGTCCGGTTGCTTCTGGGCTAGAACTGGGTCTGAGTACCCTGCCTAGTGCTCCGGTTGACTTGTTAGCTCCCCTGTTCGGGTCCGAAGGGTCACCACTCTCTTCTCGATCCCTACGGTTCCACAGTTTAGTCCCTGACTGGACTCCTGTAGACGGCCACCACAGTCTGCCTGCCTGACCGATCCAAGGGGTCCTAGGCTCCGTCCTAGGCCCCTGACTCTCAGCTCACCACTTTTACTCCTCTCACTACTCCTCTCCCCGCTCGACTCACTTGTCCTTTCCCTGCCTCAGGCCAGCAGACTCCTCGGAGGGCGTGCCTATCCACCTGGTTCCGCCCACCTGGTGTGCCTGGCTAGACCTGAGGGAGGCGGTCAGGACTTGTTGGCTGCTGGTGCCTCACTGGGGTGGGGGTGGGGGTGGTGTTGTGTGTTGTTACCTGTGACCCCTGGGGTAAATTTATGTATTTTCCCTCCTGTTTTTTTGCAGTACGCAAACAAATGGAAGGCACACGGATGACATACGGACCGTATATGGAACAGAAACGGATGCCACACGGATGCACCCGTAAAAAACACGAACCGTTTTTTTGCGGACCGCAAAAACTGATCGGTCATGTGAATGAAGCGTTATTCTGGTCTGCCATTTATAAACAGCAGGCAGAAATAAGTGAATAGCGCCCCCCAGCGTCAGAAAATCTCCGGGGTTTTCAGGGGGTAGCTGAGACCCTGGAGATTATGATTTAGGCCGGTTTTTCCAGTCACCGCTCACGTGATCAGCGGTATACACCGTATACCGATGATCACGTTACAGTAAATGACAGCGTCGGTAAAAAATTATTTATCTCCCATCTGGCATGAACAAACATGTCAGATGGGAGATACATCTCCTCCCCGGTCCCCTCAGGTCCCCCACTGTCGCCAAAGTGCCCCCCCTGACACCCTCCTGGAAATCCAAGATGGCCGCGCGCACAGCAGCGCGCCGACTGCATTCACCCTACTCTGATTTCTGTCGCATGTGCCATGACACATGTGACAGAAAACTCCTCCCCAGGCCCTGCCAGGTCACCCCCTATAACCCCACCAGTGTTCCCCGGTGTCCCACGGTACCTGTGCAGCGTTGATCCCCCGCGGCCCTCTTCGTCACAATAGACGCCGCATGCACAGAGCGGCTGTCAGCTCAGCTTCCTGTGTTCAGACACAGTGAGTGATGGTTATGCATCTGTAAGCTAAATGGGTGGCTCGGTGGCTCAGTGGGTAGCACTGCAGTCTTGCAGCGCTGAGGTCCTGGGTTCAATTCTCACCAAGAACACAATCTGCAAGGAGTTTGTATGTTCTCCCTGAGTTTGCATGGGTTTCCTCTGGGTTCTCCGGTTTCCTCCTACACTCCAAAGACATACAGATAGGGAATTTAGATTGTGAGCCCCAATATTATTATTATAATTATTACTGCAATGCCCTGCTCATGAGGTAAGGAACATAGTTGATCAGGAGAGCTATACTACATTTCCAAATGGAGGTATTTGATTTTATAGTTGCCCTGCTGAACGACTACCAAACATGAGAGTCTGTTATACGCCACAAGAAAACACATCAAAATAGCGAGTTCTGTTGTTTAGTATTCATTCAGCTGGATAACTGGACTTAAAGGGGTATTCCATCTCCAAGATCCTATCCCCAATATATAGTAGGTGGAATAGCAATAATATCAGCAAATACCAATATTTGGAAATGTAGAATAGTTCTCCTGAATAGGCATGCCCTTACCTCATGAGCGGGGCATTGCAGCTTTGGTAGCAACCGTTACGACATGGACTCTGCTTCTGTGGACCTGGGGAGAGTGGGTGCAGATTCATTGCACCCACACTCCTCACATGGAGGGTCTGCACTCCTAGAAAATGGGGGATACGTTCCCTGAGCATGTCCCCATCATATTCTAGATGGTCCAGAGTCATCGTGGGACCCCCTTTTTTTTCTTACAATAAATTGGTGAAAGAGGGAATGTTTTGGGGAGTGTTTTTTCAAATACATTTTTTTGTCTGTTTTTTTGTTAGTACTGACAGTTTGTGATGTCAGGTATCTGACAGACGCCATGACATCACAAACTGCTAGGCTTGATGTCAGGTGACCTTACAGCTAGTATCAACCCCATTTATTACCCCGTTTGCCACTGCACCAGGGCACGGGATGAGCTGGGGTGAAGCGCCAGGATTGGCGCATCTAGTGGATGCGCCACTTTTGGGGCACCTGCGGCCTGCTATTTTTAGGCTGTGAAGGGCCAATAACTATGGACCTTCGCACCCTGAGAATACCAGACCACAGCTGTCCGCTTTACCTTGGCTGGTGATCCAATTTTGGGGGGACCCTACTTTTTTTTTGTAATTATTATTATTTATAAAATAATTATAAAAAAGAGCCTGGGGTGACCTCCACATTGGATCCCCAACCACGGTAAAGCTGCAAGCTGTGGTTTTCAGGCTACAGCCTTCTGCTTTACCCTAGCTGGCTATCAAAAATGGGGGGACCCAACGTCATTTTTTTTTTTTAAACTATTTTTTTAAATAAAAAAAATTAATGGGCTTCCCTGTATTTTGATTGCCAGCCAAGGTAACGCCAGGCAGAATGGGAGGGGCAACCCGTAGCTGTCTGCTTTAACTGCGCTGAGAATCAAAAATACCGCGGAGCGCTATGTAATTTTTTTTAATGATTTATTTTTACAGCACTGTGATGTCAGGCAATCAAAATACAGGGAAGCCCTTTTTGTTTTTAGTTATTTAAATAAATAATTAAAAAATATATATATGTGGGCTCCCGCTGCATCTTTTGTATTGCTAGCTAAGGGTAATCCAAGCAGCTACTGGCTGCTAACCCCCACTGCTTGGTGTTACCTTCACTGGCAATGGAAAATCCAGGGAAGCATTTTTTATTTTTTTTGCCAAAAAACTACAAAAAAAATGACGTGGGCTTTGCCATATTTTTGTATGCTAGCCAGGTACAGCAGGCAGCTACGGGCTGCCCCCAACCCCCGGCTGCCTATTTGTACCTGGCTGGGAACTACAAATATTGGGAAGCCCTTTTTTTAATTAATTCATGAATTTTATGAAATTGAAAAAAAAACAAACGACGTGGGCTTCGCCCCATTTTTGTGTCCAGCCGGGTACAACTAGGCAGCTGGGGATTGGAATCCGCAGCACAGGTTAGCCCGAGGTTTGTGGGCGCCTCTCCTGAGAATTGCGGTCCGCAGCCGCCCCAGAAAATGGCGCTTTCATAGAAGCGCCATCATCTGGCGCTGTAACCAACTCTTCCAGCAGCCCTGAAGCCGGGTGGTTTGCTGGGTAATAAGGGTTAATACTAGCTTTGTTTTACTGGCTAGTATTAAGCCAGAGATTCTTAATGTCAGGCAAGTTTGACCCGGCCATTAAGAATCTCCAATAAAGGGTTAAAAAAAACACCACACAGAAAAAAATACTTTAATAGAAATAAATACACAGACAAACTTAGGGACTCCATGTTTATTACCCCCTCTCAGCCCTCCACGATCCATGGTCTTCTGTCTTCTTTCTCAACACATGCAGCTCTGCTACATTAGACCGCATGAGAGAAAGGACGCTGTGCTCCGTGCAGAAATCACTCTGTGAGAGTGACCACAGGCTCCAGGCTGTAAGCGATGGGTTGCCATAGCAACGCTGCTCCGACCACGTGATTCCGGTGCCGCTGTGTGTGGTAGCGGTGACGTCACCGTCAACGCTACCAAGCGCGTTGCTATGGCAACGGTGATCTCCGTTATTGACCGGCTGTGTCAGCCGGTCAATAAGGGAATGGGGAAGCAGAACGGGGAGTCAACCGTGTGCTAGAGCATGTCGCCGGTACACGGCGATACACAAACGGGCGCCGTGTCCAGAGAGATGCAATGACAGGTCCTAGCATGACGCATAATAGTCATGTGACCAGTCTGTAGCCAATGAGATAATAGACACGTGACTGGTCACATGGCTATTTTGACATCACGATAGGTCCTGCATCACTGCTGGTTACCGAGAGGACGCAGTGATTACCGATGGAAAAGCAGCGGGAGACAGAGTGCAGGACGCATCCCGGGGACAGGTAAGTGTTATGGCAATGTTTATTAACTGTATGTGTACATTTATAATGTGTTTTTATGTGTTTGTGATTGCCTGCCATTGTTTCCTATGGGTTCGAGTGGTTCGCCGAACCGGTTCGTTGAACCGACCTCGAACCAGACCTCCGTTCGGCGAACCAAGCTCGAGCCGAACCGCGACCGGTTCGCTCATCTCTACTCCTCACATGAATTTTCCAATTTCTTCGATAAATATTTATTTTTTAAACATAGTTCCAATAGCTGTAATGCAGTACGAAAATTCCTATATTCAATATTTGCATATTTTAGCATTTCAGAGTGCTGCTGTATATATTTTTTTATTTTCATGAGACAGCACTGAAGATATCACACTTTTATACAATGGAAAGTAGTCAGTGTGCCGCTTCTATAACAGTGTAAATTTGGTGTACCCTCTAAATAACTCAACACAGCCAGTAATGTCTAAATCGCTGACAACAAAATAAACCCCTAAGTGAAAATGGCCAAACTGTGTCCAATTAGGCATTTTCCTTCCTCGTCCCATGTGACTCATTAGTGTTACATGGTCTCAGGGTGAATGGGGCAGGTATGTTAAATTTTGGTTTATCGCTCACACAAAGAGTTCTCTGAGGATCTAAAAAGAAGAATTGTTGCTCTACATAAAGATAGCCTAGACTACAAGAGGCTGCTGATAAGTCTTTTTCTTTGTGATCTTTTTTTTTTCTATGGTAACGAATGTTACATCACATGAAAGCCTTATATGGCTCATATATGTTTTCAAAATTTTGTGTTTGTTGCTTATGGCAATAATGTTCTACGCACACGGGAAAACGAAATGGTGAAGTCTAATGCGATATTCACAGCAACTGAGAGCAGAGGCGTGATACAATTCTTGTGTATGCAAAGAAAGTCTGCAAAGCATATTCATGGTGATATGTTGCAAACATTGGATGATCAATGCCCTTCATATTCCACAGTTAAGAACTGGGTTGCCAAATTTAAAATGGGCCACTTCAGAGCTAATGATGAGGAACGTTCTGGACGACCGAGAGTAGTGGTTGTTCTAGAGATTGTCGATGCACAACCGCATACTGGAGAAGTGACGAATAGAGTTGAGCGATGTTCGATTCGAACGGTTCGCCAATTTCAAATTCGAGTGATTTTGGGTGGTGTTCGAGTCGTTCGACGAATTCGAACGATTTGCTTCAAGTTCGGCAGTTCGAGTTACCGTTCGATAACGGTTCGATCACCAAAAGCGTGGCTTTTCACAGTAAGGCTATGAGCACATGTTGTGTATCTGCATGCGTCCTGTGTCACCAGCACAATCCCTCTCTCTTTCCTACTCACCGATCACGGGCGTGGCGCTGCACGGCTGTCACAAAACTCCAGCGGCTTTTCCTGCCGCTCATTATTCAATCTGGTATTCCCTGCTTTCCACGCCCACCGGCGCCCATGATTGGTTGCAGTGAGACACGCCCCCACGATGAGTGACAGCTTTCTCACTGCAACCAATCACAGCCGCTGGCGGGCGGGTCTATATCGTGCAGTAAAATAAATAAATAATAAAAAAAAAACAAAACTGCGGTTCCCCCCATTTTTGATACCAGCCAGGATAAAGCCACACGGCTGTAGGCTAGTGTTGTCAGGATGGGGAGAGCCACGTTATGGCAAGCCCACCACCCTAACAATATCACCCAGGAGCCACCCGGAATTGCCACATCTATTAGATGCGACAGTCCCGGGACTCTACCCGGCTCTTCCCGAATTGCCCTGGTGCGGTGGCAATTGGGGTAATAAGGAGTTAATTATGGCAGGCGTTTCCCCGAGATACCTTCCATGATTAACCTGTAAGTGAAAGTAAATAAACACAACGAAAAATCCTTTATTTGGAATAAAAGACAAAAAAACACCCTCTTTCACCATTATATTAAAATCCCCAAATACCCCTCCAGGTCCGACGTAATCCACAGAGGTCCCACGACGCATCCAGCTCTGCTACATGAAGCTGACAGGGATGACACCATGAATTTCGGGCTTATCGACAGTTGATAATATACAGCTATCCCTAACCCCATTATTACCCAGCGAGCCACCTGGCACCAGGGCAGCTGGAAGAGTTGGGTACAGCGCCAGAAGATGGCGCTTCTAGGAAAGCACCATTTTCTGGGATGGCTGCGGACTGCAATCTGCAGCAGGGGTGCCCAGAAAGCTTGGGCACCCTTGCGCTGTGGATTCCAATCCCCAGCTGCCTAGTTGTACCTGGCTGGACACAAAAATTTGGGGGAAGCCCACGTCATTTTTTTTTTTAATTTCATGAAATTCATGAAACAATTTAAAAGAAAGGGCTTCCCTATATTTTTGGTTCCCAGCCGGGTCCAAATAGGCAGCTGGGGGTTGGGGGCAGTGCGTAGCTGCCTGCTGTACCTGGCTAGCATACAAAAACATGGCGAAGCCCACGTAATTTTTTGGGGGGGCAAAAAACTCCTGCATACAGTCCTGGATGGAGTATGCTGAGCCTTGTAGTTCTGCAGCTGCTGTCTGCTGTCTGTATGGAGGAGAGCAAGCAGCAGCTGCAGAACTACAAGGCTCAGCATCCTCCATCCAGGACTGTATGTTGGAGGGATAGGCAGGGGGAGCAGAACTGCAAGGCTCAGCATACTTCACCCACTAGTGTATGCAGGAGAGCAGACAGCAGCTGCAGAACTACAAGGCTCAGCATGCTGCATTCAGGACTGTATGCTGGAAGGAGAGACAGGGGGATCAGAACTGCAAGGCTCAGCATGCTCCATTCACTAGTGTATGCAGGAGAGCAGACAGCAGCTGCAGAACTACAATGCTCAGCATACTCCATCCAGGATTGTATGCTGGAGTTTTTTTGCCCACCAAAAAAATGACGTGGGCTTTGCCATATTTTTGTATGCTAGCCAGGTACAGCAGGCAGGTATGGCTGCCCCCAACCCGCAACTTCCTATTTGTACCCGGCTGGGAACTAAAAATATAGGGAAGCCCTTTTTTTAATTATTTCATGAATTTCATGAAATAATTAAAAAAAATCGACATGGGCTTCGCCCCATTTTTGTGTCCAGCCAGGCACAACTAGGCAGCTGGGGATTGGAATCCGCAACACAGGTTGGCCCGAGCTTTCTGGGCCCCTCTGCTAAGAATTGCAGTCCGCAGCCGCCCCAGAAAATGGCGCTATCATAGAAGTAACATCATCTGGCACTTTATCCAACTCTTCCAGCAGCCCTGAAGCCGGGTGGCTTGCTGGATAATAATGGGTTAATACTAGCTTTGTTTTACTAGCTAGTATTAAGCCAGAGATTCTTAATGTCTGGCAAGTTTGACCCGGCCATTAAGAATCTCCAATAAAGGGTTAACAATAAAGACACCACACAGAGAAAAAATACTTTAATAGAAATAAATACACAGACACACTTAGAGACTCTATGTTTATTACTCCCGCTCACCCCTCCACGATCCGGGTCTTCTGTCTTCTTTCTCCCTCAACCCATGCAGCTCTGCTACGTCACACAGCACTGCATGGGAGGAAGATGCTGCTGCTCCCATGCAGTCTAATCACTCAGTGAGTGAGCAGAGGCTGCGGGTTGTAAGCGGTGATGTCACCGCTGCCACCGTTGCTAAATTAATCTGACAGGCGGGTTACTATAGCAACAGTGATCTCCGTTATTCACCGGCTGTGGCATCCAGTCCTTGCATGTGGGCTGACTCTGTAAAGAGCGCCCATATGCAGGAACGGGGAGCCAAGCATGTGCCCAAGCATCTCGCTGGTACACGGAGATGCTCAAACGAGCACCGCATACCGGAGAGATGCACTGACAGGACCTAGCATGACGTCTAGCCATGTGACCAGTCTGTAGCCAATGAGATAATACACACGTGACTGGTCACATACTATGACGACGTCACGGAAGGTCCTATCATCAGTGCTGGTTACCGGGAGGGCGCAGCGATGATCGGAAGGAAAAGCGGCAGGACACAGAGTGAAGGACACGTCGCGGGGACCTGTAAGTGTAATGGCAATGTTTATTAACTGTATGTGTACATGTATAATGTGTTTGTATGTGTTTGCTTCCCATTGTTTTCAATGGGGTTCGAAGGTGTTCGTCGAACTGTGCCGCCGTTCGATGAACCAAACTGAACTCGAACACTAGAGGGGTGGCTCAACACTAGTGACAAATTTCAGCTAAAGCAATAGCAGACATCATGGGGATTTCCTGTGAACGTGTTTGTGTCATTATCCATGAACATTTGGACATGAGGAAGCTATCTGCAAAGGGGGTCCCCAAATGTTTGACAACAGATCAGAGAAGTAAACTAGGAAGTTTTCAGTCGCATATTTGTCAGCGTTTCTGGAATGATAAGAACTTCCTGGATCGACTGGTCGCTATGGATGAGACCTGGATTTATTTGTATGAAAACTGAAAACAAGGAGCCTTCAAAAGAGTGGAAGCACAGTAGTTCTCCTTGTCCAAAGAAGTTCAGGGTGCAAAAATCAGCCACTAAGGTGATGGCATCTGTGTTCTGGGATAAAGAGGGCGTGCTGCTAGTAGACTACCTTCAAAAGGGTTCCACCATCAATGCAAGGTATTACATTGAACTTTTGGACCAATTGAAGGAAGCTCTGAAGGCCAAAAGGTGTGGCAAGCTGACCAAGAAAATCTTGTTCCTGTAAGACAATGCCTCCGCTCACACTGCACAAGCGACCAGGGCAAAATAGGCAGAGCTGGGCTACCACCCACCTTATTCACCAGATCTAGATCCAACTATCATCTGTTTCCAAACCTGAAGAAACACCTTAAGGGTACGAAATTTCACACAATTTCTGATGCCATGGCTGCTACAGATGCCTGGTTTGAGGCACAACCGAAATACTTATTTTTGTTAGGATTAAAAAACTTAGAATACCGATGTAAGAAGTGTGTTGGCATCAGTGGAGAGTATGTGGATTAAATGTAAAGTTTCATCATCCTATATTGTTTCTTTTTGGGTAAAGCAAAAAAACTTATCAGCAGCCCCTCGTATATATACAAATTTATTTTTTACATTTTATATATACTTTTTTTCTCACTCCCGGAAAATTACAAGTAGTAGGAAGAAGCAGCATTGTTGATGCATTAGACTAGTAAAGCATTAAACTTTTTTGTATAGATTATTTTTAATTTTATCCCTATATATAAATTATTTGATAGTTGTTAGGTACAGTACAGACCAAACGTTTGGACACACCTTCTCATTCAAAGAGTTTTCTTTATTTTCATGACTCTGAAAATTGTAGATTCACATAGAAGGCATCAAAACTATGAATTGACACATGTGGAATGAAATACTTAACAAAAAAGTGTGAAACAACTGAAAATATGACTTATATGCTAGATTCTTCAAAGTAGCCACCTTTTGCTTTGATTACTGCTTTGCACACTCTTGGCATTCTCTTGATGAGCTTCAAGAGGTAGTCACTGGAAATGGTCTTCCAAAAGTCTTGAAAGAGTTCCAGAGATGCTTAACACTTGTTGGCCCTTTTGCCTTCACTCTGCGGTCCAGCTCACCCCAAACCATCTTGATTGGGTTCAGGTCTGGGGTGACTTTGGAGGCCAGGTCATCTGGCGTAGCACTCCATCACTCTCCTTCTTAGTCAAATAGCCCTTACACAGCCTGGAGGTGTGTTTGGGGTCATTGTCCTGTTGAAAAATAAATGATGGTCCAACTAAACACAAACCGGGTTGGAATAGCATGCCACTGCAAGATGCTGTGGTAGCCATGCTGGTTCAGTATGCCTTAAATTTTGAATAAATCCCCAACAATATCACCAGCAAAGCACCCCCATACCATCACACCTCCTCTTCATGCTTCACGGTGGGAACCAGGTATGTAGAGTCCATCTGTTCACCTTTTCTGCGTTGCACAAAGGCACGGTGGTTGGATCCAAAGATCTCAAATTTGGACTCATCAGACCAAAGCACAGATTTCCACTGATCTAATGTCCATTCCTTGTGTTCTGTAGCACAAACAAGTCTCTTCTGCTTGTTGCCTGTCCTTAGCAGTGGTTTCCTAGCAGCTATTTTACCATGAAGGCCTGCTGCACAAAGTCTCCTCTTAACAGTTGTTCTAGAGATGTGTCTGCTTCTAGAACTCTGTGTGGAATTGACCTGGTCTCTAATCTGAGCTGCTTTTAACCTGCGATTTCTGAGGCTGATGACTCAGATAAACTTATCCTCCGCAGCAGAGGTGACTATTGGTCTTCCTTTCCTGGGATGGTCCTCACGTGAGCCAGTTTCTTTGTAGCATTTGATGGTTTTTGACACTGCACTTGGGGATACTTTCAAAGTTTTCCCAATTTTTCGTACTGACTGAACTTCGTTTCTTAAAGTAATGGTGGCCACTCCTTTTTCTTTACTTAGCTGCTTTTTTTCTTGCCATAATACAAATTCTAACAGTCTATTCAGTAGGACTATCAGCTGTTTATCCACCAGACTTCTGCACAACACAACTGATGGTCAAAACCCCATTTATAAGGCAAGAAATCCTACTTATTAAACCTGACAGGGCACACCTATGAAGTGAAAACCATTTCCGGTGACTACCTCTTGAAGCTCATCAAGAGAATGCCAAGAGTGTGCAAAGCAGTAATCAAAGCAAAAGGTGGCTACTTTGAAGAATCTAGAATATAATACATATTTTCAGTTGTTTCACACTTTTTTAAGTATTTCATTCCACATGTGTTAATTCATAGTTTTGATGCCTTCAATGTGAATCTATAGTTTTCAGAGTCATGAAAATAAAGAAAACTCTTTGAATGAGAAGGTGTGTCCAAACTTTTGGTCTGTACTGTAGGTACATGCCAAGAAAAGAACATGCTCCAACAACCTGTAATATTTTTGTGTTCCGTATGGTTAATGAATTGGACTAAGAAAACAAATATGCAAAACGCTAAACTTTTTGATCTTGTTTATTCTTCGATTCTCCTGGGTAGTTTCACAATTCCTGCCTCCGTCTTGCCATCATTCATCTGGCTAGCAGCCACTCCGTAGACATAACCCAGGGTAGTCTGTAGTAAATCCAAATCCTTGTATAGTAACCAACTGAGGCCCCAAGATGGAGGACCGCAGATGAGATCAACACCAAAAATAAAAATTATCAATTTTAATTAATAATTCACCAATAACAGAGTAAAACAGGGAATTACTCCTCCAATAGGAAAGGGGAGACAATGGACACCTAAACAATTCTAGCATATATATATATATATATATATATATATATATATATATATATATATATATATATATATATATATTATGTTGTGGTAGAGCCACTCTCTCAGCAGTAGGGGATGGATGCAGGAACACCTCACGTGTCGATTTTCATCTGGTTTTTTAGCATCAGTCACAATCCATTGACAAAAAGACAGCCCTACTTCCTCCAGCACAGGAAAATAGAGAGCCAAACAGAAGACCATGAGTGTGTCCAGAGGCCTGGCTTTTACCTCTAGGACCACACCCCAAGGTGGAGATATGGTGTACAGCCATCCCACTCATCTCTTTAGCTGTCCACAACAAACCCGTAACTTCCCCGGCCGGTGCTCTACATAGAAGCCAAGTCTTGAAGGGCTAGAAACCACCTGGTCACCCTAGAATTCTTTCCCTGTCTACTTCTCAACCATGTCAGTGGCGCATGATCAGACAGTAGCCTGAATTTACGGCCTAGCAGGTAGTATTTTAGAGAGTCCACTGCCCACCTAATGTAATGGCCAGGCATAGCTTTTCCACAATGGCATAGTTTTCTCACAAGAGGAGAGTTTCCTACTCAGGTAAAGCACTGGATGTTCCTCGGCATGTATTTCCTGAGACAGCACAGCTCCCAACCTCCGAAGCATCAGTCTGAAGCACAAACTTCTTTGTAAAGTCAGGTGCCACCAGGACTGGCTGCCGACACAGAGCAGACTTCAAGTCCTGGAGCGCCACCTCCGCCTCAGAGGTCCACTTGGCCACCGATGGCTTCACAGCCCTGAGGAGATCAGTCAGCGGAGCGGCCCTCACAGCAAACTTCGGTACAAACCGGCGGTAGTATACGACGATTCCCAGAAATACCCTAACCTGCTTTTTAGAGAGTGGTCGGGGCCAATTCTTGATCGACTCCACTTTATTCACTTGTGGCTTGATTAGGCCCCTGCCTACAACATAGCCCAGGTACCTGGCCTCCTCCTTCCTTATGTCACACTTCTTCGGGTTTATGGTAAACCCCGCCTTCCTCAATGCATCCAGCACCACCTGGACCCTCTGTAGATGACTCCCTTAATCCGGGGTGAAGATCACAATATCATCCAGATAAGCTGCGGCGTACTTCTGATGAGAAACTAGGATCTCGTCCATGGCCCTCTGGAAGGTGGCTGGGGCTCCCTGGAACCCAAATGGCATCCTGGTGTACTGGAAACATCCGTCAAGTGTAGAGAAAGCTGTCTTCTCCTTGGTCGCTTGAGACAGGGGTATTTGCCAGTACCCTTTTGTCAGATCAAGGGTGGTAATATACCTGGCTGGCCCAAGCCTTTCAATGAGCTCATCGACTCAAGGCATCGGATAAGTATCAAATTTTGAGACTTCATTTAACTTGCGGTAGTCATTGCAAAATCGCCATTCAGCTTCCGGCTTTGGCACAAGGACGATAGGACTAGACCAGCCACTTCTTGATTCCTCAATCACGCCGAGGCTCAGCATCCTCTTCACCTCTTTAGAGATCTCTTCTTGGCGGGCTCCGGGGATCATCCGGTACGGCTTTAGATGTACTCTAACATGTGGTTCCGTCAGAACTTCATGCTCCACAACCTGTGTACACACCAGCAATTCTAAAAAGAGATCTCGATTTTGATAAAGCAACTCCCGACACTGCTGCTTTTGGGCCCTTGACAGCGTCTCTGCCACTGTGTCGTCCTTGATATCAGCGTCCACCTTGGCAGCTAGACACGGAGCTTCCACCACTTCCCTATCTCGCCATGACTTAATAAGATTAATATGGCACACCTGGTAGGGCTTCCTTCTACCCGGTTGGTGGATCTTATAATTCACCTCTCCGAGTTTCTCGACCACTTCATAGGGTCCCTGCCACTTGGCCAGAAATTTACTTTCCACAGTAGGGATCAACACCAACACACGGTCGTCAGAGCTGAACTGTCTCACCCTGGCAGAGCGATTATATACTCTCGCCTGTGCCTCTTGAGCCCAGAGAAGACTCTCTTTCACGATGGGTATCACCTCAGCCATCCTCTCTTGCATCTGGGCCACATGCTCAATGACACTCCTAAGGGGGGGTAACCTCTGCTTCCCAGGTTTCTTTGGCTATGTCAAGCAACCCTCGGGAATGTCGACCATATAAAAGTTCAAAGGAAGAGAACCCGGTAGAGGCTGGTGGAACTTCCCTGATAGAAAAGAGAAAGTATGGAAGCAGGCAATCTCAATTTCGGCCATCCTTCTCCACGACCTTCTTAAGCATGGACTTTAAGGTCTTATTGAATCTCTCCAGAAGGCCGTCTGTCTGCGGGTGGTAGACTGACGTCTTCAGTTGTGCAATCCGCAGCACCTTACACAGTTCCCTCATGACTTTCAACATAAAGGGGGTCCCTTGGTTTGTCAGGATTTCCTTTGGCAGTCCGGTCCGAGAGAAGCTATGGACCAACTCCCTGGCTATATTCTTAGAGGAACAATTTCTCAATGGTACCGCCTCAGGTTATCAAGTCGCATAGTCCAGAACCACTAAGATATACTGGTGCCCTCTAGCAGATTTTACCAGGGAGCCCACAAGATCCATGGCAATACGGTCAAACAGGACCTCTATTATAGGTAATGGCACTAGGGGACTTCAAAAGTGTGAAACTGGTGCAGTTAGCTGGCAGGTGGGACAGGATCTACAATAATTGAGAATCTCTCGATGACACCCAGGCCAGTAAAACCTCTGAAGAATCCGCTCCTGTGTTTAATCTACCCCCAGGTGACCACCCAGGCCTTGAGAATGGGCCATGTCTAACACCCAGCGTCTATAAGGCCCTGGTACCAATAGTTGCTCAATTATCTCACCTCTCAACTGGGTAACCCGATATAATAATTCCCCATTTACTGTAAAGTGAGGGAATCTGGTATCAGCCCCCGATTCTTGAGCAACCCCGTTTATGACTGTCACATTTTCAAATGCGCCCTTTAGTGTCAGGTCCCTCATTTGCACAGTCCCAAAGTTCCCTTCGGAAACGGCCAACTCCGGCATGTCAACCTCCTGGGACTCGTCCTCGTCCTCATCGCCCACCAACACTCATAGGGGGAATTCATCCGCCTCCGACTGAAATGAAGTCTTATCATTGAGGACTAACTGTCCTTTTTCTGAGACACAGGCTTCCACCCCTTTACTCCACAACTCCCAGAATAAAGCAAACTCTTGCCTTATTATTAGTAGGTGCAACAGATCTTTTACCACTCCAACCTCATGAGACTCCGACCCACAAGTTTTCTTTATAGTCACAGCGGCCACAGGATAGTCCTTGGCATCCCCATGAATACAGCGGACGCCCACCCTCTTCCCAGGAATCAGCTGGTGTGGAAGTGTGTCCCTCACGAGGGTCGCCAAACTCCCGGAGTCTAACAGTCTCTCTATTCTGGTACCATTTATTTCTACAAGACATGTCTGTGGCCCCTCACTGGGTTGACTGTCCACACTGCAGGTTGGGTACGCATAATATGAAGAGCGCCGACCGATGCTGCAGTCCATCAGCTCGGTGGTCAAGGGACAACGGGCAGCAATGTGACCCGGTCCCTGGCACCTCCAACAAATATTACTGATTGGGGTTTTTTGCATGCCTCCACTTGCCACTTGGGACCTTGGATTCCCCCCTCCTGTGGCTCTTGTACCCTTCTTTTGGGTGTCGCTGCCTGAAAAAAAACCCCAATAGCGAATTGGTAAGTCCCGTGGCTTCCCCCAGGAACTCTCTACCGCCTGGTACCTCTCCATCAGTCCAACCAGGTCATCAGCATTCAAGGGGTTTCCCTGGGCAAACCAAGTCTGCACTGGCTTCGGAAGGGAGTGAATAAACCTGTCCATTACGACCCGCTCCACCATCTGCGCTGGGGTGGAGGACTCTGGCTGCAACCATTTTTGTACCAGACGCAATAAATCAAACATTTGCGGGCGAGGGGGGTTTTCGCCATGATATGCCCACTAGTGGACCCGTTGTGGCCTAACAGTCATAGTCACACCCAGGCGTGCCACAATTTCAGCCTTTAGTTTGTCATACTCCTTAGCGTCCTGTAAAGCAAGATCATAATAGGCCTTTTGTGGCTCTCCACTTAAATATGGCGCCAATGCCTCCGCCCACTGCTCCGGCGGGAGTTTTTCTCATTCAGCAACTCTCTCAAACACAGTCAAGAAGGCCTCAACATCATCCCCCGGAGTCATCTTTTGCATAGCTCACCTTACCGCCTTCCGGACGTTAGCGTCATCACCTGGACTGGTCGCTCTGCCATGGATTACCTCTGCTAGGATGTCTATCTGCTTCTGCTGTTGCTCCCGTTGCTGCTGCAGCTGCTGAATCAACAGCTTGTTTGTCTCTTGCTGGGCTAGCTGCTGCTGCTGTATAAACGACCTGTTCATCTCCTGCTGGGCCTGCTGCTGTTGTTGTTGGGCTTGCACCAGGTGTTTAATCAGGTCCTCCATGGTGTCTGACCGTGTTCCCTGGCTCATGGCTGCCTTCACCCAGGACATCCAGCTCCTCTGTAGCAGGTATAAATGGCCCCGGGATGCCTGCCCGCATTCTCCACCACTTGTGGTAGAGCCACTCTCTCAGCAGTAGGGGATGGATGCAGGAACACCTCACGTGTCGATTTTCACCTGGTTTATTAGCATCAGTCACAATCCATTGACAAAAAGACAGCACTACTTCCTCCAGCACAGGAAAATACAGAGCCAAACAGAAGACTATGAGTGTGTCCAGAGGCCTGGCTTTTACCTCTGGGACCACACCTCGAGGTGGAGATATGGTGAACAGCCATCCCACCCATCTCTTTAGCTGTCCACAACAAACCCGGCCCAGGTAATACAAATCAACCCTCTCAGCACCTAATGTGCTGGAGTACTATATCCGAGTTCACATCACTGATTGCAGCAGTCGCAGCGACACATATCTCCCCTCGTTCACATCACCAGTAATCACATAACAATGTATATATATGTATGTGTGTGTATATATTTATATATAAACAAATGTCCTAAGACAATAGTAAGCGCTTGACCCAATAGTTAGCTTATAATTCTGCAGCTGGTTTGAAGGCAAAAAAAGACCCCAAAAAGTTGCCCAAATAAGTTTATATATAATATACGTTAGAGATTTTTTTGTATTGAAAAAATCTCACAAACCAGCGCTGAAATACAAGAGAATGAAGGTTGATTTAATTAAATTAATTTATTAAACAACATTCCTAATTCCTACTGCTGAACAAGGACAAATATAGAAAAAAACTTTTTTATGCACAATAGGACTAAATATCGTGGGGCCCCGGCCGGTGGCAGCCACGATATGATACAAGAATAATTATTTGACAAGGTACCTAATTCAGTTAAAAAGTAAAATATTCAAGGATAAAAATATATATACATGTATTTGTGTATTTCAAATAGCTGTGAAAGTTCGGTCACAAAAGCAATACAGCAGCCCGTAAATAAAAGCAGTCCTCCTACTTCAGGATACCTGCACCAAGGATAGAGTTCTGTACTTTGTTAAATTCTCACACGCTGCACTCATTCACGGTCCCTGGTTAGAATTGAATATACCGCGCTCCTAGCGAGGAGTATAGCGGTAACTGAACCAGTGCACCGGGGGCCCGTAACAGATCCCCAGTGTATGTTACCTGACGCCGACACCAGTCAGGGAGGTTCCGTGAAATGTGGTCCTTGCGTGGGATAGATTTTTCTCCTAGCTGGAGGGAATGGCTGATGCTGGGTCTCGATGCGCAGAAACTTGAGTCCAGACACCCGGGTGCCAAATGAAAGTTGTTGAAAATGTGCAGGGTTAGATTGTCCTGAATTGTAGGCTTCGCTGGATGCTTGTTTGGGCGTTCACCTGCCAGAAAACCGGCAGGTCCCGTAGTCAGTGAAGAGAAGAGACAGTTACGTCCACTTCACGAACAAGGACTGAGCACAATCCGACGCGCGTTTCGGGGGCGTCACCGGTCCCCTTCCTCAAGGATAGCCCAGTCACTCCTTTGAGAACCATTTATAGTTAAAGGATAACTTCAAAACCGTAGAAAACCGTGCAAAAGTTGCATACAAATATAAATAAAACAACATACAAAATTCATATATTAAACAATATTATATCATATATTTAGTGCAGAGATTTTTTGCAGAGATTTTTTTAGGAGAGCTTCTTCCAAAGAATTTTTTGAAAGAATTTTTTGAATAAAATTCCTTAGGAATCTTTGGGAAAAGGCCAACAAGATCGTAATAAGACCATTTCTTTATTTAATCAACAAATGGTTTTTTCAAAAATTGACTATTCCCACCCATAATCCATAAAAATGTGTTAGGAAGGTATACATAATAACACATAGATACCAAAAGAAAAAAACAAGGACATCAATAAAATATATATGCTCAAAAGACTTTAAAATCTTATAACTCAGGGCTCGCTAAAATATTCCCTAAGTTTAGTAGAGAGACTTTATTCATTAATACTTCTCCATTTATGTAATATAATTCATATTTTTTATGGTTTATTTTATTTTTTTTGTTTATTTTTACTTTTATATTTCTATATATATTTTGCTACTATTTTATAGATTATTGATTTATACTCTTATTTTTGTTTTTTATTTTTTATTGTTTGTTTTTTATTTTCTATTTTTTATTTTTATTCTTTTTTAGGTTTGTATTAATTTTTCTTTTTCCATCTACAACTCACAATATGTGTTTTTTTATATATAAAATTTTTTTTTTTTTTTTTTATATATAAAAAAATTTTTTCTTCCAAAAAAGATTTTTCAAAAAGAATTTTATAAGGATGTAATAAAGAGGAAGAAGAGTAGCAAAAGGTTTTTTAGAGTGGGTGAACATATTAGAAATATAAAAAATAAATGCACTAAACACCCATTGTCTAAACACTATCTGTTGAAACATGGGGGTTCTTTTAGAGGTTCTCAAGTTTGGGGCATACAAAGGGTATTGAGAGATTGGAGGGGAGGGGATTTTATTAGAAAAATGTCGAGGGCTGAGAGCCAATGGATTTTTGAGTTGAACACATTGAGGCCTAGTGGACTCAATAATGACATTGAGCTCTTTGCCTTCGACTAAGTATTTGTTCTATATATGCGCACATAGATATATGCGCGTGTATATGTGGGTTTTAGTTTAATTTTGCCTTTCTTCTATATGTACACATATATAATAATAACTAAAAAACCTTTTGCTACTCTTTTTCCTCTTTATTACATCCTTATAAAATTCTTTTTGAAAAATCTTTTTTGGAAGAAAAATTTTTTTATATATATATATAAAAAAAAATAAATAAATTTTTATATATAAAAAAACACATATTGTGAGTTGTAGATGGAAAAAGAAAAATTAATACAAACCTAAAAAAGAATAAAAATAAAAAATAGAAAATAAAAAATAAACAATAAAAAATAAAAAACAAAAATAAGAGTATAAATCAATAATCTATAAAATAGTAGCAAAATATATATAGAAATATAAAAGTAAAAATAAACAAAAAAAAAAAAAAATAAACCATAAAAAATATGAATTATATTACATAAATGGAGAAGTATTAATGAATTAAGTCTCTCTACTAAACTTAGGGAATATTTTAGCGAGCCCTGAGTTATAAGATTTTAAAGTCTTTTATTGATGTCCTTGTTTTTTTCTTTTGGTATCTATGTGTTATTATGTATACCTTCCTAACAAGTTTTTATGGATTATGGGTGGGAATAGTCAATTTTTGAAAAAACCATTTGTTGATTAAATAAAGAAATGGTCTTATTACGATCTTGTTGGCCTTTTCCCAAAGATTCCTAAGGAATTTTATTCAAAAAATTCTTTCAAAAAATTCTTTGGAAGAACCTCTCCTAAAAAAATCTCTGCAAAAAATCTCTGCACTAAATATATGATATAATATTGTTTTATATACGAATTTTGTATGTTGTTTTATTTATATTTGTATGCAACTTTTGCACGGTTTTCTACGGTTTTGAAGTTATCCTTTAACTATAAATGGTTCTCAAAGGAGTGACTGGGCTATCCTTGAGGAAGGGGACCGGTGACGCCCCCGAAACGCGCGTCGGATTGTGCTCAGTCCTTGTTCGTGAAGTGGACGTAACTGTCTCTTCTCTTCACTGACTACGGGACCTGCCGGTTTTCTGGCAGGTGAACGCCCAAACAAGCATCCAGCGAAGCCTACAATTCAGGACAATCTAACCCTGCACATTTTCAACAACTTTCATTTGGCACCCGGGTGTCTGGACTCAAGTTTCTGCGCATCGAGACCCAGCATCAGCCATTCCCTCCAGCTAGGAGAAAAATCTACCCCACGCAAGGACCACATTTCACGGAACCTCCCTGACTGGTGTCGGCGTCAGGTAACATACACTGGGGATCTGTTACGGGCCCCCGGTGCACTGGTTCAGTTACCGCTATACTCCTCGCTAGGAGCGCGGTATATTCAATTCTAACCAGGGACCGTGAATGAGTGCAGCGTGTGAGAATTTAACAAAGTACAGAACTCTATCCTTGGTGCAGGTATCCTGAAGTAGGAGGACTGCTTTTATTTACGGGCTGCTGTATTGCTTTTGTGACCGAACTTTCACAGCTATTTGAAATACACAAATACATGTATATATATTTTTATCCTTGAATATTTTACTTTTTAACTGAATTAGGTATCTTGTCAAATTATTATTCTTGTATCATATCGTGGCTGCCACCGGCCGGGGCCCCACGATATTTAGTCCTATTGTGCATAAAAAAGTTTTTTTCTATATTTGTCCTTGTTCAGCAGTAGGAATTAGGAATGTTGTTTAATAAATTAATTTAATTAAATCAACCTTCGTTCTCTTGTATTTCAGCGCTGGTTTGTGAGATTTTTTTCAATACAAAAAAATCTCTAACGTATATTATATATATATATATATATATATATATCTATATATATATATATATATATATATATATATATATATAGATATATATATATATATATATATATATATATATATATATATATATATATATATATATATATATATATATATATATATATATATATATATATAAAAATTAACCATAACATAAAAAAAGGATTTAATACAAACAACTGTGCCAGCACTTTTTTAATAATATATAAAGAAAATCTTTGTGCAAGGTTATGTGTAAAGTGCACTAGTGATGTAATAAAGGTATGTGGACTGAAAAATGAACAAATGTGTTAGATCACAGAAATGCATAAATAGGGAATCTACAAAAATAGAGGATTATATGGTAAAAATATATGATAGAAATATAGATGTGCCAAATTTCACAAGGATATAATTAATTCATGACTCATGATGACATGAAAAATGTGCAAAAATATGCATAAAGTGCATGAGTGGTATTAGAAAACGTGTATACACACAGAAGTTGCAAAATTATCTTAAATAATAATTTTCATAAACATAAATAAATCAAGGATAATACATAAGATATATACATACAAAGTCGGTATACAGAGGGTTTAGCATCAAACGGACTGTGTAAATAACCAACTAACTGCTTATGTGAATATGCTGAAACAAAACTGCTTGATATGCAAACCTATATGTTTTCGGAATACTGCTACATATCAGGAAAAGTATGCATACCAAGGTCACCAACTGGACTGACACAAAGCAACGGAATGCAGATGTGATAAGACTGGCTACCTGCGCAAGTCCAAATTCAAGGTTGAGACATTACGTGCCAGAGACATTGCCAGAGATGGAGTCGGAAAATAGGAGGCGCAGAGAGGAATTTCCAAAATAAATAAACGTCACAGACTTTTTGCATATTTTTTAATATAGCGAATGGCATACGTAGAAATTTTACTAAAAGATTAACTTATTCCCGTTCTCTATAAAAAAAGATTGTAAAAAAATAAAGCATGTCACTCTTGTGCACCTACCCTCACTGAGAGGTGGTTTAAACCAGATATCTGTGGTCTAAATCTCTTTGCCGACACTCAGTAACTATTAATCAGAGATTTTAGCAGACATTCACTGTAAAGAAGGTGATTTGTGAAACTATGGAATTTATCCTTGACAGTTGGTGCCAGTGATTCGGATCGCTCCAGGAAGGAACGAAGATTTAGGAGACCGACACCGGACGTCCTTGTGGTGACTGTGGGCTGCCCAACTCGGAACCTGATCAATTCCAACGGACTACGGTAAGAGGTTTGATTTATAATCATTCTCTTATCTGTGTCCTTGGGCAGCTTTCATTAGCCTAGGGAAGTTTAGTCGGTCCCGTGAATCTATCTTTATAACCGGATTCCCTCCCTTCTGGGCGACCCTAAAGAACCCGAAAAGGTTGTGTCTGTCTGCTGAAATAGTTCTCGGGGATATGTCTAGCTAGTTGTGTTTTCTGACACTTGTTGTTTTATTTTCTCTGTGGGAATTTTATTGTGTAGATCAGGTACGCTTAATTGGTATTAGTGGCAGACGTAAATATCATAGGGCCCATTCAAGGTATACGCCTTTGCTATAGACTTCAGGCTAGCTGGTGTCTTGGTAGTGGGAAAAGGCCAATCAAGGTCCTGGTTGGGTGTCCCCCTGAGTGGGCACGGGGTTAGGTTTCTGTCTCAGAATTCACAACTAGTTGGAAAATTCCCCCACAAATGGACGCCTTTAAGTCCATTTTTACATCCAATGGTGGCTTAACCCCCGGACACATGAAAGCAAGCATGTGACAAAATGAAAAGTTGATGCTAATTTGCAGTATGTCAGAATGTGGTAGATTTTCAATATGAATAATGGAATAATGCATTGAATGAACAGAAGGGAACTTTGGCAAATGCAGGATTACTTGAGACAGCCCAAGCTTGGTATAGAGTAGCCTGCGCAATTGTAAAAGAATGTTATATGTGATGGAGGAAGTACTTGATAAGAAAGTCAATGTATTGTTATGCTTAATACAAGTCTTTGTCACAAACACTGCCCTATAATGGCATCAATAGTCCACATTTTTGGACCTGCACACACTGTGCCCAGTAAAACCCTCCCACTCCTTTGTTCTGTTTCTTGTGGGATGGCCTGCCCCTCACCCACACCACCCTGTATTTCCACACACTCTGCCCCCTCTGATGTCAAGCTGCCTTCCCTCATTGATGTAGTTACCCATGTAGCAAACTCCTTCCCAAACGGCCATCTTCGTACACCCAATATGCAGAGTACACCCAGTCCCAGCCATGTTCCCTTATATCCATTACTGGCAGCAGATGGAAGTTACTACATTCCTCCAGAACATGTAGCAGCCCTGTTCCCCCACATACCTTCCCCGGAAAGTTTTTTGATACTCCTGCTTTTAAAAATGTTTTCTGCAAAATATATGATGTTATTGAACCAAGTGAGACTGTACTTGATCCCGGCCCATCAGCTGCCCCTCCCGAGGAAACAGGTCCCGATCTCCAGACCCACAGTCGGCTGATACCTGCCGTAGTAACCTTCTCCACTCCTAACCGTTCCTCATTAACTATAGATGAGGACACTCCTGATCAAAGAGACATCTTCTCAGTTTCAGAGGTGCCTGAAATCTGGGACCCAATCATACATTCTGATATATGGACCAATACCTATCCTTACAGTAGACATAGAGCCCATAGAGACCCAAAGACTCTCTGCTATTGTCAATTCGGCCAAGTCGTACAAGCAGGGGGGCCAGAAATACAATCTGATTGTCACTCCATCATAAGGAAAGATGTCAAATCCAACTTACGGACCTGGCTGTTACAGGACCAGGAAATCTCCCTTGTAATATGATCATATATGCAGTAGGACCAATGTATGACCCCTACAAACACCACCGGTGTGTGGAGGATCTACAGTTGACCATATCCCATGTACTTGAACTGACCAGGAAGAAACTCCTTCAATCCATTGCCATTCCTGCAATCAGCTCCCAGTCAAATAATGCACACAGGCTATTGTGGATACAATCATTAGTTACTGCCTCATATATTCACTAGAAGAAATCCGTGTGGTCACTACAAGTCCTGACACCACACGGTACTTCAAAGAAGCAATTTGTCTTTCGGCTATGACCCCTAACTACCCCAGTCATTTACTGTAGCCAGAACGTATTTCCACATCACTATCCTCAGGGAAATCAGATGAATTACTGCCCAGCCTACCAGCACCCACTGTTGTTATGCTCCCACTAGCCCCAATGGATGAAACCATGCTGGACCCTAAACCAGAAAACTCCAAGTATGTCCTCTTTACCCCAGTGCAAGTGAATAGCCTACTCACTCAGCTACCAGACCTGGAGAAGCAGCCTATGCCTTTCTACAGAAGACGTCAGGAAATCTGTACAACCTATGCTGCAATTTGGAAAGATATATCCAACTCAGCTAGCATCAAAGTCGGTACTGTTTTTTACCCAGCCATTCAATTTGCTCTTGACTAGAGCGCTCTGGATTCAATGTGGGACTTTAGATCTGGAGTCGAGTTCTGCCGCCAAGTAAAAGCATGAGCAAAAGATCACCTAGTGGACTCCTTCACCAATATCACCGACGCATTCCAAGAAGACAATGAGTCGGCTGAAAAATTCTACATGAGATTATTCACTTCCTTTGGTGATCAAGGCTATGATATGTCTGTCCCGTTTCAATGTGTTAACTTCATAACTTCCTTTGTAAAAGGACTTAAGGACTCTCTCAGATCGAAAACTGAAGACACCAGACCCGAATACCCAGAGCTCCCCACTAAACAGGTTCTCCTCATTGCTAAGTCAATTCAGAAGAAATCTGCCTCCACCAATTCTACCTCTGATACTACGCCGGTTATGTACCATGCTCCTGCTAAGACCAGCAGCCCCAACACCAGAAGTACCCTCCTCTTCAAGTATACTCACCTCAACAACCATATCCAGGCAGGCCCCAGCAATGCCTCCCACCCAGGAATCTTAAAGATACTATGTGTTTCAGATGCAGCAACTATGGACATGTCAGAAGAAACTGCAGGACTCGTATTCAGGAAGCACTCCCCGCTGGAAACAGTGGTCACCCGCAGAACAACTATGGCAACCATTCACAATAAATATCCCATCGTTAGGAAATCAGCAAGCCTGTGTCAGATGCTTTTACAAATATTATTGTCACCAATACTCCTTCTAAATCAGGCCCCATATCGTCAGTATCTCTTGATGTTTATGCCTTTCCTGTTAATGTTAATGCCTTTCCTTTCCTGGTAGACACAGGCACAGCCAGATCAGTTATATGCCTCCAGAAGTTAGAAGACGTATCTTTGCTCCTACAGAAACTCAGAGCTTCAATTGTATATAATGAAGATGGGATGCATTTGTCTATGAACGATTCTCTGACACCAGAAAATGCCTGCTTTCTCGAAGCCGCCCCACTCTTCTTCATTGCACACTTTCCGGTTTCACCTGTACAGATTTTCCTAATACCAGGAGCTACCATACCTCAATTACCTCAATATCCCCTGAAGACCAACCAAGAGAAATGCCTTGAGGAACAAATCCAATTTTTCTTCGCACACGGTGCCCTGATACAATACATCTTTCCTGCCAATACCCCTCTATTTCCGGCAATGAAAGACTGCCAAGAGAGAACCGAAAAGAATGAAAAAACAAAGATATTATCCTAAGTCACTCTGTCACTATCCTTGTCCCACATGATCTCAAGGCTATCTTCGAACAAAGTCAACAGAAGAATATCTCCTCACAAAGGCATACAAGACTCCAGTGCACCTTGCTCCTGCCCCCCAACGTTACACCCCAGTGCTGTACTACTCTCAATCTATCGACTCTGCTTCTATCAAGAGGGGAATACTTCTCTACATGGGATATCCTCTCCAGGCCTATGGACATTGACTATGAAGACCAAGACACCCAGGAATATAATAAAGCAAGATATAAATGGAATTTGGAGAAAAGGGAAGAAAGTTTGCCTACCAAGGAGCCTGTAACATTCGGTATCACAGTGGGATTACACAGCGAGGAAGAATCCAAACATTATTGGTGATCACAGGTCTTTATCTGGTATTAGGGATATTTTCAATCATTAACCAATTTGTACAGGACTGTCAGATCTGTCAGATGTGTAATGTGGGAGGATCAGAGAAGACACCGGCTAAATATCTGGCCAAACCACTACACCCCTTCCAAAGGATCCAAATTGATCATATGTAGGTACTCAAGCCCCGGAAAAAATTAATATGTACTGGTGGTAACAGATATGTTCTCAGCATGGCCCGAGTCCTACCCCATTTCCAACATGACAGCCAAAAAAAAAAACCTATCAAGAAACTGGTTACAGAAGTAGTCTGCCGGTTTAGAATCCCAGAAGTTATGGAGAGCGATCAAGGCCCGAACTTTACAGAAGATGTCACCAGAGATCTCTGGTCCCTAGTGGGAGTACACTTAGGTCTTCACACACCCTACTAACCCCAGAAGAGTGGCAAAGTTAAAAGGCTCAATTAGACCCTGAAGAATAAAATCCTAAAAGCCAGTCAGGAACTGTCCCTTCCCTGGCCTGAGAGACTGCCCATAGCCCTCTATTCAATCACAAACACCCCACGCCAACCTACAGGGCTAACTCCCTATGAGATTTTGTTTGGGGGGCCTCCAGGGCTAGGATTGTCTACTCTGGCCAGTATTCTCATGCCATTTTCACACAATCTCTGTGAGAGACCAAGAGCCTCACAATCTACGGGTATATATATATAGAAGTAGAAGGGAAGTTTAGACACCCATGTTTATATTGATGCCATAGGAAAATAATTACAGAACAGGGATTAACAAGGATAGACTTAGGGAATCAGATAGAAAAGTATTTTAGGGGGGACTAAAAAAATAAAGCACGTCACTCTTGTGCACCTACTCTCACTGAGAGGTGGTTTAAACCAGATATCTGTGTGGTCTAAATCTCTTTGCCAACACTCAGTAACTATCAATCAAAGATTTTAACAGACATTCACTGTTAAGAAGTGGATTTCCGAAACTATGGAATTTCTCCTTGACAACTTTGCCCATGGAACTGCATCTTTCCATCTAAGTATGTGCAGGGGTATGTATAAAGTTAGAGGTAAAAACTACAGATATGTAAGTTACTACACTAATGCAGACAACCTGTATAAGACCGAAAATATCTGTAAAAATTCAACCGTGAATATGAGGGCACTGCAACACAGTCATGTACTGTAAAAAGCTGAACTATGCTAATAAATGCATGTTAGGATATAATAAAGGTTAAGTACCCATGTTGGTGTGTATCGTTTTATTTACCTGAAGTATGCTGAGCGGTGTGAGCAGAAATCCCTAGGGTGGCATGTCATCCTATGCCTGACGCACGTTTTGTGGGGGCTTCAACAACAAAGTGTGTACTGGTAGAATGGGGGGGGGGGGTTAGGTCCGCTTTACACGCTACAACATCGCTAGCAATTGCTAGCGATGTCAAGCACGATAGCACCCACCCCCATCGCACGGTCGATATGTGGTGATTGCTGCCGTAGCGAACATTATCGCTATGGCAGCGTCACATGCACATACCAGCTCTGCGATATCGCTGTGACCGGCGAACCGCCTCCTTTCTAAGGGAGCGGTTCGTTCAGCGTCACAGCGACGTCACAGCATCGTCACTGAGCCGCTGCCCAATAGAAAAGGAGGGGAGGAGAAGAGCGGCTGGAACATGCCGTCCACCTCCTGTCTTCCTCCTTTTCCGGTGGACGCAGGTAAGGAGATGTTTGTCGTTCCAGCGGCTACCGGACTGCCACACTGGTTGCTGCCATGTCACACAGCCTGATAGTCTGGCACTGAGTTCACCTGAGGTCACTTACAGTGGTTCTTACAGTACTCTCTGTGTGATTTGCCAGCTGTAACCTCAGGTGAACTCAGTGCCGGACTGTCAGACTGTGCTGCCGTGACACAGCGGCATGACAGTCCAGCACTGAGTTCACATTAAGTCCCACTCTGCTCTTAGTGTGTCCCAGTGGCTGAAGTGAGTGGGGATGATTTGGAGATTAATAAATTAAACATTTTTTTTTTTTTAAAATAAAGGATTTTTGTGTTTTTTTTGTTTTTTTTTTACAGGGTCAGTAACATGGGGGGGGGGTGTTACCACAATTTAATGACATTGGAGTGTTGCTCTTCTATAGCTAACTGCAGTAAATTTGTTATGTTTATCAGCCTGTGATCTATTAGTAGAGATGAGCCACCCCCCTAGAGTTTGAGTTCGGTTCGGTTCGTTAAGTGGGGTGTGTGTGGCCCAATTAGTGGAAACGAGGGAGACTGTGGTTGGAGTCCCCTCGCTGTGTTTAAAAGAACCAAGATGAACAAGTCATGCCTCACAGAGGACTTTTCTTCCCCTGGGTCATCCAGGGGAGGCGAAAGGCACGTGTATTTTTGAGAGTGCTTCATGCAAAGCATCTTTTTCATTTTGAAATGGGGGTCAACTGATGCCAGTTAAGTGGGGTGTGTGTGGCCCAAATAGTGGAAACGAGGGAGACTGTGGTTGGAGTCCCCTCGCTGTGTTTTACATGATTTTCGAAGGGCATGACATGCCTAAGAGGTTGAGTTTCAGCATCTGCAACTTGTTGGCTACAGAAAGGCTGCCTTTACAACCTTTTGAGACTGAGGATTTTCGAGACCTTATGCCCATCGCAGTGCCCCAAGAGCTGATGCCCAGTCGCCACTCCTTCTCCAAGAAAGGTGTGCCCGCGCTACCACAGCAGGTCGCACACAACATCACCGCTTCCTTGAGAAACTCTGTGTGTGACAGGCTGCATTTCACCACAGATACTTGGACCAGTAAGCATGGACTGGGGAGTTACATGTTGCTGACTGGGCACTGGGTAACTATGGTGAGAGATGGAGAAGGGTCTGCTGTACAAGTCTTGCCGTCCACACGAGTTGTGTGTCAATCTTTCCTTCAGCTAACAAGGGTATTCAGGGGGAGTAATGTGTTTTGTCTATGTTTAGGTAGATAACTTTGAAGCTCTTGTGATGCGCCACTGGTAAGTCGTGTTCGCACACACACACACACACACACACACACACAGACACACAATTACTATTATTAGGGATTAGCAGGTAGTAGGCGACTGAATAGATTGTTCTATTATTTCAATTTTATGCATGGTTCTTATTGTTTGTTTTGAAAAAGTTAAACAATCATTTATCAACCCAACTGCCTAGAGTGCTTTTCCTGTTGCATGGTTTTACTGCATACTGGGGAGCCCACCAAGTACAAGACTTAAAATGAAGCATAAGTCGCAATGGGAATTTCACTGTGCTACAATGCGGCCTAGCGGGGCTGTGCAACCACCGCCTGCCCCATCAAGTGCATCTGCGTGTTCTTCATCCTCTGTGACTATGGGGACAGCAGTCACACATGCTTTTCCACGCTGAACTTCAACCCCTTTACCCGTAAGCGGGAGTGTGATTGGCAGGTCGTCACTTGTTTTGGAAGTGGAAACAGATGGTATTATTGAGCTGTCAGACATCGAGAGAACCACCATTGGATGAAGGCAACATTATATCCACGCCTGCACCTTCGTCACAGATTGGCTGGACTACCTGCAGTTAATAATTGCGATCCAGAAATGTAAAGGAGTGTAGAATGCACATGTGTTGTACCTTGCTTGGCAGCAAAGGAACACTAACTTAGTATTCCAGACAATTTCAGGATGGCAGAAAAAGTGTCAACTCTTTGGGCAAATTAAATAGCGTGGCAAAAGTGGGCAGGTGGGTACAGTGGCCGTGTTCTCTGTGTACCAGGACAGTAAAGGAAGGAAGCCTCACTTTCTATCCCTCCTAATAATGAAATGCAGCAAGGATTTCCCTGAGTTTGCTATAAAAATAGCGTAGCAAAATGTGCATGAGGGTTGAATGCAGAGGTGCTCAGACTTGCTTCGCACAAGTGGGACACGAAATTAGTATAGCAGATACTTTTTGGATGCCACTAATTTTCAGCACTGTTTTCTATAAAAAAAAAAGTGTAGCAAAATGTGCATGAGAGTTGAATGCAGAGGTGCTGGGACTTGTTTGGCACAAGTGGGACACAAAATTAGTTTAGCAGACACTTTGTGGATGCCACTAATTTGCAGCACTGTTTGCTATAAAAATAGCGTAGCAAAATGTGCATGACGGTTGAATGCAGAGGTGCTGGAAATTGCTTGGTACCAGTGGGATAACAATGGAGTATAGCAGCCACTTTTTGGAAGCCACTAATTTTCAGCACTGTTTGCTATAAAAATAGCGTAGCAAAATGTGCATGAGAGTTGAATGCAGAGGTGCTGGGACTTGCTTGGCACAAGTGGGACACAAAATTAGTTTAGCAGACACTTTGTGGATGCCACTAATTTTCAGCACTGTTTGCTATAAAAATAGCATAGCAAAATGTGCATGAGGGTTGAATGCAGAGGTGCTGGAAATTGCTTGGCACCAGTGGGACAACAATGGAGTATAGCATCCACTTTTTGGAAGCCACTAATTTTCAGCACTGTTTGCTATAAAAATAGCGTAGCAAAATGTGCATGAGAGTTGAATGCAGAGGTGCTGGGACTTGCTTGGCACAAGTGGGACACAAAATTAGTTTAGCAGACACTTTGTGGATGCCACTAATTTTCAGCACTGTTTGCTATAAAAATAGCGTAGCAAAATGTGCATGAGGGCTGAATGCAGAGGTGCTGAAAATTGCTTGGCACCAGTGGGACAACAATGGAGTATAGCAGCCACTTTGTGGATGCCACTAATTTTCAGCACTGTTGGCTATAAAAATAGCGTAGCAAAATGTGCATGAGGGTTGAATGCAGAGGTGCTGGGACTTGCTTGGCACAAGTGGGACACAAAATTAGTATAGCAGCCACTTTGTGGATGCCACTAATTTTCAGCACTCTTGGCTATAAAAATAGCATAGCAAAATGTGCATGAGGGTTGAATGCAGAGGTGCTGGGACTTGCTTGGCACAAGTGGGACACAAAATTAGTATAGCAGACACTTTGTGGATGCCACTAATTTTCAGCACTGTTTGCTATAAAAATAGCGTAGCAAAATGTGCATGAGGGTTGAATGCAGAGGTGCTGGAAATTGCTTGGCACGAGTGGGACAACAATGGAGTATAGCAGCCATTTTTTGGATGCCACTAATTTTCAGCACTGTTTGCTATAAAAATAGCGTAGCAAAATGTGCATGAGGGTTGAATGCAGAGGTGCTGGAAATTGCTTGGCACCAGTGGGACAACAATGGAGTATAGCAGCCACTTTTTGGATGCCACTAATTTTAAGCACTGTTTGCTATAAAAATAGTGTAGCAAAATGTGCATGAGGGTTGAATGCAGAGGTACTGGGACTTGCTTGGCACAAGTGGGACACAAAATTAATTTAGCACACTTTGTGGATGCCACTAATTTTCAGCACTGTTTGCTATCAAAATATCGTGGCAATATTGGGCAGGTGGGTACAGTGGCCGGGTTACCTGGGTCAGTGGACAGGAAAGGAAGCCTCACTTTCTATCCCTCCTTATGGTGAAATGCAGCAAGGAATTCCCTGAGCTGTTATTCGAAGCTGTATACAGCGTTTCCACGGACCTGACTGTCACCTATGGCTCTGAGCCCGAGAAAATGAGCCCTGAAAAGGGCTAAAATAAACTTCTGTCCCTAATCTGTAGAGCGCTGTGTGTATAGCGTACACAGCCAGAGCGGCGACAGGAGCTGTGTGAGTGGTGACTGTCACCTACACGCAGAAAGCAGATAATGGCGCCGTGAGGGAAAATGGCCATATTTATAATGCAAGGACATGTGACATTCACAGCCTATGACACATGCCCTTGCTTGTCTGGCAAAAAAGACCACTTAGCTGTGTGTGTGTCTGTGATGGGCTGACATGCTGGCCCGGCCCACTACACGCGCCCTTAGGGAAAAAAAAAAATGGCGATCGCCATTATCCCAGCAGTACTGATCTAAACCCGCCGCCCCTGCACACTATACGCTAAAATTTGATAATAGTGTGAATCACAGAGTGACACACTATTACAGTGAAAAGCCAGCTAGTAACTAGCTAGGCTTTTTGCTGATCGAACAGTTCTTTAACGTAACTCGATCTGTCGAGCTTTTAACAAAAAGCTTTCGTTCGCGTTCGATCTCGAGCAGCCCCAAAATCACTCGAACATGAAATTGGCAAACCTCGAACATCGCTCAACTCTATCTATTAGCCATCTAGAAGTCAGAATACTTCCAAGTATAAATGCACAGCTTTGTCAATACTGAAAGTGCACAAAGTTTTAAAATATACTCAAATAATGAATGGACATAAAAGGAATACAGTCATTTCACGCATGAGAATAAAATTCAAGACAAATGGCATGCGGAAACACTTAACAGAATGATGTGTTTGGATTAAAAACTAGAGATTGTGGAACGTGTAACGACAAAAAGCTGATTGTATTTAGAAACTGATTCCAGCACAGAACTCCTAAACATTAGTCATTTGTTATGGACAAAACAGGATGATTCTAGATGCGACCACTTAAACTCCAAGGTGGCCTCTAGTTTGTAACTGAATACTTGACTATTCATTCGACAAATGTTTTTAATTACATATCACAGCTTGATAAACATTGAAGATCATTTTAAAGAGCAATAATGTGGTCAACATTAGATAGAAAGATACAGTTGAAACTAGAAGTTTACATACACTATCTAAAAGTATCTTTTAAGGCATTTTTATTACTTTCTGCAAAGTGAAAAGTTTACATACATTTTATTAGTATTTGGTACCATTACCCTTAAACCGTATGACTTGGGTCAAACGTTTTGAATATCCTTCCACAAGCTTCTCACAATAGTTGGTAGGAATTTCGGCCCATTCCTCCTGACAGAACTGGTGTAACTGAGCCATGTTTGTAGGTCACCTTACTCGCACTGGCCTTTTCAGCTTTGACGATATATTTTCAATAGGATTCAGAGAAGGGATTTGCGATGGCCACTCCGAAACATTTACTTTGTTATCCTTAAGCCACTTTGTAACCAGTTTGGAAGTATGCTTTGGGTTATTGTTCCATTTGGAAGACCCATTTCCACAATTGACTTGAAACAGGAAAGGTTTATTCTGATTTCATGTCAGGTAGTGAGAAAAACATGCAGACGTATCTTTTTAGATAGTGTGTGTAAACTTCTGGTTTTAACTGTTGATGGATAGATAGCTAGATCAATAGATAGATTTTTTTTCACTATTTTATGATTTGAGAGCTGCTTTTTTGCCAGATAGATATTCATATATTAGAATGCAGACAATCGTTTACAAAAAGTAATCTTTTAATAAAGAAGAGCAATTATTATAACATAGAACTGTTCTTCATTTTTAAAAGTCCCAACCCAGTCTTTGGGAAACCAAGTCATCAATGTCTAGCTTTGCTCCACTGTAATCCATGAGAAAATATTAGATTAACAAACAGGAACCTGAAAACATTAAACACTCTGGCATATGAAGACTCGACGGGCACCACTTAACCCCTTCACGACCATGGACGGATCTATCCGTCATGGAGTGTGTCCCGTTAAGCCCCGCCCCCTGCTGCGGGCAGGCAGCGGCGATCGGCGCACATTACAGCTGTTTTCAACAGCTGACATGTGTGCCTGCATGTTACGAGTGGAATCGCATTTCACCCGTAACATTAACCCCTTACATCTCGCTGCCAAAGTCTGGCAGCGAGATGTATATACGCGCAGTGAAGATTTTCACTTACCGCCACTCCCACCGGAAGTCATGTGAGTGATCACGTGACTTTTGGTGGTTGCCATGGTAGCACTGGGTCATGTGATGACGCCTGCAGCTATGACGTTTCACTTTTGTTTTCACCCGGCCAGGGAAGCAGGAAGTGACTGTATCTGCTGTTTACAGCTGTATAGCTGTGATCAGCAGATAGATCAGAGCGATCGGATTGCTGATCACTATAGCCCCCTAGGGGGACTAGTAAAATAGAAGCAGGAAGTGACTGTATCTGCTGTTTACAGCTATATAGCTGTGATCAGCAGATAGATCAGAGCGATCGGATTGCTGATCACTATAGCCCCCTAGGGGGACTAGTAAAATAGAAGCAGGAAGTGACTGTATCTGCTGTTTACAGCTATATAGCTGTGATCAGCAGATAGATCAGAGCGATCGGATTGCTGATCACTATAGCCCCCTAAGGGGACTAGTAAAATAAAGAAAAAAAAGTTAAAAAAAAGTTTTAAAAAATAAAAAAATAATAAAAAAAACCCTAAAAGTTCAAATCACCCCCCTTTCGCCCCTTTGAAAATTAAAGGGTTAAAAAAAAAATAAATATACACATATTTGGTATCGCCGCGTTCAGAAATGCCCGATCTATCAAAATATAAAATCAATTAATCTGATTGGTAAACAGCGTAGTGGCAAAAAAATTCCAAACGCCAAAATTACGTTTTTTGGTTGCCGCAAGTTTTACGCAAAATGCAATAACAGGTGAACAAAACGTAGCATCTGCGCAAAAATGGTACCATTAGATAGAAACGTCAGCTCGAGATGCAAAAAATAAGATGTCACTGAGCCATAGATCACAAAAAATGAGAACTCTACGGGTTTCGGAAAATGGCGCAAAACATACGCCACTTTTATTGGACAAGCTTGTGAATTTTGTAACCCCTTAGATACAAGTAAACCTATACATGTTTGGTGTCTACAAACTCGCACCGACCTCAGGCATCATACACATACATCAGTTTTATCATATAGTGAACACCGTGAATAAAACATCCCAAAAACTATTGTGCCATCACACTTTTTTTGCAGTTTTTCCACACTTGGATTTTTTTGCTGTTTTCCAGTACACCATATGGTAAAACTTATGGTTTCATTTAAAAGTACAACTTGTCCCGCAAAAAACAAGCCTTCATATGGCAAGATTGACGGAAAAATAAAAACGTTACGGCTCTCGGAAGAAGAGGAGCAAAAAACAAAAACGCAAAAATGGAAAGTGCCCCAGGGCTCAAGGGGTTAATATTTCTCCAGAGTCCCAGTCATGGATGCAATCAAATAAATCAACTACTTAAAGATTACGTGAGGAACTGCACATTACAGATTTAATTGTTCAAAAACTAAACCACCAATATACCACAGACTTTGTTAAAAACGCATGCAAGAGTTTTGTATTACTTGCCCTCTACAATTGTCCTGGTCAACATGGTAACTATAGCATGACTTTGTAAATTACATATGCAGCTAGAACATGACAGTGTCACATAGGACTCAAAAAAAGAAAAATAGCAATGAAGCATATAATATCTCAATAGATAATGCAATATCCAAAACTTATTGTGCATAGATAAATGCAAAATACCAAACACATAGTCCTTCTATTTTGAGAAAACATTTCATGTTGCATTGACAAGTTCCAGTGACTAAAATAACCTCAAGGATGAAAGAGTAGAAGAAGGCATTTTCGTCTGTGTATAATTTTTTACATTGTGCTTGTGAATGGGTTCAAGGTTAAATCAGCCATTTTTGTACTCATAGTTACAGAAATGTCAAACAAACAATTTGCATAAATACTTTTTTGTTCCTTTAACTGTCAACAGTGTACACAAAATGTGTCTGCTAGCCTTCAAACAGTGACTAGATATTAAGCAGACTAAAATCAAAGGCAGATTAGCTTTTAGTTGTTTTCTTCATAGAACACCGTTTTTTATTGGACTTAATTTAGGACTATGAACATTGATCAGTGAGCATTCAGTGCTATTGTTATTCTTTGAAGTCATTTGAATGAAAATATTATTTACAGTAGCGACCAAAAGTTTAGCATTTTTTTAAAGCTTGATTTGTTCTGTCTGGATGTTGTGATGCCATTTTCCTGGTGATGAATTGAAAGTGCATGAAGTCGTCATCAGGCAAGAACTTAACTTTAACCAGAATGCTTTTGAGTATGGGTATGATCATTTAATCAACCCTTTTACGATGGCGGTATGGATTAAAACAGCGGTAGAAGATGGTACTTCTTCCATTTTGCCGTTTTAAAACGGCAGTAAGAAAAAAGTAAATAGCGCCCCCAGCATTGGAAAATCTTCAGGATTTCAGCTACGAGGGTAGAGATCTTGGAAATCCTGGAGATCACGATTCTGGCCTTTTTTTCCGGTCATGTGATCACTGGTAACCGTGATGATGTGACAGTAACTGGCGGCGCCAGTAAAAAATTATTTATCTCCCACCTGACATGATCAAACATGTCCCCTTTGGTCCCTCGGTGTCGCCAACGTACCCCCCCCCGACCCCCAACCCCCTCTCAAAAATCCAAGATGGCAGCCCGCACAACCAGCGCGTCTGCCGCATTCATCCTCCTCTTCTGATTTCTGTCACATGTGCCATGACAGATGTGACAGAAATCTCCTCCCCAGGTCCAGCTAGGTCACTCCCTATAATCCCTCTGGTGTTCCCTTTTGTCCCCGATATCTTGTGCAGCTCGAATCCCCCGTGATCTCTCCTCCTCCTCAAAAGATGATGGCTGCATGCACAGTGCGCAGAGTGGCTGCCACCCTGCTTCCTGAGTTCAGTAATGCTGAGCTCACTGCCACTCATACTGACGAGTGGTGGACCCGGGGAGACTGGGTGCACCCACACTCCTCACGTGGAGGGTCTGAAATTCCAAAAAATGGGGGATACATTCTCTGAGCGTGCCCTTCATATTGTGAAATGAGGTTACTGCAGGTCATTCGGCCCTCAGTTGGACCGGGCAGTGTGAGTGCAGTATTCCCAGCTCATTGCATCTACACTCCTCAAATGGAGGGTCTGCACTTACAGAAAATAGGGGATACATTCACTGAGCGTGCCCCCATATTTTGAAAGGTCCAGAGTCATCATGGGACCTCCAAAATGGATTTACGGCAGACCAGATTTTTTTTTTCAATAAATTGGTAAAAGAGGGAATGTGTTGGGGAGTGTTTTCAAATATATTTTTTTTGTCGTCTATTTTTTTTTTTTTCTTTTTAATACTTACAGTTAGTGATGTTGGGTATCTGATAGATGCCGTGATATCACTAGCCACTGGGCTTGATGCCAGGTGACATTATAGTTGGTATCAACCTCATTTATTACCCCATTTTCCATTGCACCAGGGCAACGGAATGAGGTGGGGTGAAGCACCAGGATTGGCGCATCTAATGGATGCGTCACTTCTGAGATGGCTGTAGCTTGCTAATTTTTAGCTAGGAAGGGCGAAATAACCTTGGCTCTTCCCACCCTGAGAATACAAGACCCCAGCTGTCAGCTTTACCTTGGCTGGTAATCCAATTTGGGGAGGACTTCATGTTTTTTTAATTACTTATTTATAAATATTAATAAAAAAAACAGCCTGGGGTGTCCTCTGTTTTGGATCACCAGCCAAGGTGAAGCTGTGAGCTGTGGTCTGCAGGCTGCAGCCATCTGCTTTACCCTAGCTGGCTAACAAAAAGGTAGGGGCCCCCACATCAGATTTTTTTTATTATTTATTTCTTTTATAGCTAAATAAAAGGCTAAGCACCCTTTAGTGCTACATGAAAGTCACTAAAGGGTGCCAGCTTAGAATATGCAGAGGGGGTGGAGTGTTATAACTGTCTATCTACCCATCCATCCTAGCTTTTTAGGCAATTTGCCCATGATCAGGGTTTGCATCGTTTTGGAAGCAGAGTGTTTTCCCTGCATTCATAATGCTGCGTTGTGCAGTACTAGCGCATTGGAAGGATTTTTAGAAATCTCCTGCCCACTGCCCTTCTTTTCTCCGCAGCATAAACTGACCTGCAGCGTGGCTTCCCGAATGACAGTGTTCTCCGTGGAGAGAATAGAGCTAAAGTCTGCAGCGGCCTGAACCCTGATTGTCCTCATGGGCAGCTGTGCTCTCGCATTTTCGCAGGAGGGTTGACTGGCACTGTCTATTAGACGCAGTGTCGCCAGATCGTGGGCACATAGCCTTAAAGTGAGAAATGGCTTTACAGCAACATTTTTGCAAATTATCTGTGGATTTAAAATGCGAAAGGGTACTTTACATGCTGCGACATCGCTAGCGATCTGAATAGCGATGTGAAATTCTAGATCGCAAGTGCGATCTTTTTAGATCGCACATGCGTAAAATGACCTAAGTGCGATCTCGAATGAGATCGCTAGCGATGTCGCAGCATGTAAAGTACCCTTTCGTCTTTGCTGAACCATGACTTGTTCATTTTGGCTTCTTTTTAAAAACACAGCAAGGGTTACTCCAGGTGGAGTCTCCCGTTTTTCCAAAAATTGGGCCACACAGACACCCCTTCAGTGGCAGCACTTTTGCCCCAGTTGTACACTTCACAGGTAGATTTGCATCAAGCACATTCCAAATCCACAAGCATTTACTCTCCCCAGGATGACACAGGGGTAGTAAATTCCTTGTGGATCCATGACTTTTTCATTTTGATGAACGTTAGTCTGTCCACATTGTCACTGGACAGACGCGTGTGCTTATCTGTCAGCACACACCCAGCAGCACTGAAGACACGTTCAGAGACAACGCTGGCAGCTGAACACGACAAAATCTCCAAGGCGTAAGTTGAGAGCTCTGGCCATTTTTCAAGATTTGAAGCCCAAAATGAGCAAGGGTCCATTTGCAAAGTCATGGCATCGATGTTCATTTGGAGATACTCCTGTATCATCCTCTCCAGCCGTTGACTATGTGTCAGACTTGTTGTCTCTGGTGGCCTTGCAAAAGACGGTCTAAAAAAATTATGAAAAGATTCAATAAAATTGCTGTTACCAGCACCAGATACGGTGCTACTGGTACGGGTAGACTGTTGAAGATGACGAGACCGTCCCATGTTTGTCAAGTTACAACTGGGAGATTCACTCCCTGCACCTGCACGGTTGTTTGGTGGAAAAGCCGAGCTAAGATCGAGTAACAGCTTCTGCTGATACTCCTGCATACGTGCATCCCTTTGTATGGCTGGAATTATGTCACAAAATTTGGACTTGTACCAGGGATCTAATAGTGTGGCAAGCCAGTAGTCATCATCACTTCTAATTTTGACAATACGAGGGTCATGTTGGAGGTAGTGCAGCAAAAAGGCGCTCATGTGTCTTGCGCAGCCATGCGGACCAGGTCCACGCTGTGTTTGTGGCATAGAGGTGCTAACCGTTCTTTCTTCCTCTGACATCTCCCCCCAACCTCTTTCAACTAAATTTGACCAAGGTCTCCCTCATCCGCTGAGTCTTCCATGTCCATGGGCAGTTTGTCCTCCATTTCTTCATGTTCTCCTGCACCTTCCTCAACATTTCGCCTGCTACCATGCGCCCTTGTTGATTCCTGTCCCCCATGGTCCGATGCCTGCCGCCTTGGTGATAATGAACGCCTGGACCTTGGTGATGTTGTTGTCCCTTGCGCATATGAATCCTTCTGTACTTCCTCCCTTTCCTGTTGTCCCACCCCCTGACTCCAAATAGTGTTTAACGTGTGCTCCAGCATGTAAATGACTGGAATTGTCATGCTGATAATGGCATTGTCAGCGCTAAACATATTTGTCGCCATGTCGAAACTGTGCAGAAGGGTGCATAGGTCCTTGATCTGAGACCATTCCATCAGGGTGATCTGCCCCACCTCTGCATCTCGTTGGCCCAGGCTATACATCATGATGTATTGCACCAGGGCTCGGCGGTGCTGCCACAGTCGCTGTAACATGTGGAGAGTAGAATTCCAGCATGTCGGCAGATCGCATTTCAGGCAATGAACCGGCAGGCCGAAAGACTTGTGAAGCGATGCAAGTCGCTCAGCTGCGGCGGTTGAACGGCGGAAGTGAGCAGATAGTTTTCGTGCCCTGTTCAGAAGGCCATCTAGGCTGGGATAGTGTGTTAAAAATTGCTGGACAACAAGGTTCAACACGTGAGCCATACAAGGCACGTGTGTCACCTTGCCCATGCAAAGGGCCGCACCAAGGTTTGCAGCATTGTCGCACACGGCCTTACCAGGCTGCAGGTAGAGTGGAGATAACCATTTACCAAACTCAGTCTCCAGAGCTGCCCACAACTCAGCCGCTGTGACACTCTTATTTCCAAGACATTTCAAGATAAAGACAGCCTGATGCCGTTGCGCTCTGCTGCCAGCATAGTAATGAGGGGTGCGTAATTCCTTGTGCGCAGTTACAACGCTGGTGGCCTGACCAGGCAGGCTTGGGGCGGAGGTGGAAGACCCAGACGAGGTTGAGGAGGCAGAAGCAGTGGAGGAACTTGGACAGACAGAGGATTGATGCCCAAGTCATGGGGACGGCAAGATTTGTGCAGCAGACCCTTCACCATCTATCACCATAGTTACTCAGTGCCCAGTCAGCGACATGTAACATCCCTGTCCATGCTTACTGGTCCAAGTATCGGTGGTGAAATGCACCCATTCACACACAGAGTTTCTCAAGGAAGCGGTGATGTTGTGTGCGACATGCTGGTGTAGCGCAAGCACACCTTTCTTAGAGAAGTAGTGTCGACTGGGCATCTGGTACTGGGGCACAGCGACGGACATAAGGTCTCAAAAATCCTGTGTGTCCACCAGGCGGAAAGGCAGCATTTCGGTAGCCAAGAGCTTACAGAGGGATAAAGTCAACCTCTTAGCTTTGTCATGGGTCACAGGAAATGGCCTTTTATTTGTCCACATCTGAGGGACAGAGATCTGGCTGCTGTGTGTAGACGGTGGTGAGTAGGGTGTCCCTGGAAAAATGCAGGTTTGTGAGGACAGTGCAGGCGTAGACATGATGTTGCCTTCATCCAACGTTGGCGCTATCAATGTCTGAGAGAGCTGTACACACGCACTTGTTTCCCCTTCCAAACCAACTGACGACCTACCAAGCAAACTGCCTGTTGCGGTTACAGTGGTGGAAGGTGTGCGTGGAAAAACAGGTGTGATAGCTGTCCCCACAGTCCTAGAAGATGAAGAGCTCTCGGATGCACTGGAAGGGGCAGGTGGTGGATGGTCCGCTCCGCTAGGCCGCATTGCAGCACGGTGAGCTTCCCAGTGGGACATATGATATTTATTCATGTGACGATTCATGGAAGAAGTTGTCAAACTGCTAAGGTTTTTGCCTCTACTAACAGATTCCCGACAAATTTTTCAGATCACATGATTTGGGCGATCCTTTGCAAGGTCAAAAAAGGACCAGGCTAGGCAAGGCTTTAAGGACATGCAACCTGCTGAGCCACCCCGACTAGTGCTCAGAGGCAGAGTGGTAGGCTGAGGATACAGTTGTAGACGTGCTACCAGTACTCTGACTCTGTCCAGGAAGGCGCAAGGTAACTTCGTCGTCAGTAGCATCCTCCTCCACCGCCTCTGTTGACCTCCTCGAGTGCCTGACTGTGGGTTGACAGTAGGTGGGATCTAGAACTTCCTCATGAAGCGTTGTGTTTGCACTCCCCCCCCCATCCTCAGACCGAGCCTCTTCCTGCCCTGACTGAATATTTAAGTTGTTATCCCAATCTGGTATCTGCGTCTCATCGTCATCAGTATGTTCCTCATTGTCTATAACAACAGGTGTTACAGTTTGTGAATAAAGGTCAACATTATGCTCAGAAACCTGGTCATCACGGCCTGAATCTGAGTCACAAAGGTTCTGGGCATCACTGCAGACCATTTCCTGGTCTGTACTCACTGTAGCTTGGGAGCAGACCTCTGATTCCCAGGCTATAGTGTGACTAAACAGCTCTGCGGACTCAGCCATCTCTGTTCCACCATATTGTGTAGGGCGGATGAAGACTTGAGAGCTGGGAGAAAGCAAGTGTGATTAGGATGACAACTCAGAGGACTGTTTTTTTGGATGCAGTAGTTGAGGTGGAGGAGAGGGCACTTGTTGGAGCACTTGAGATCCATTCAAGCATGTTCTTTTTTTGTGCATCATCTACCTTTCTTACAGTTGTTCGGGTCCATAAAAAAGAAAGCACATCGGATTGTCCACGGAAAGTAGTAGACATCTTACTTTTGCTGGAAGATGGCCTATCTTCAGCAGATGTTAATGTATCTTTGCCACGTTCCCCACAGACACAAACTTTTTTTCCTTTTCCAACACGACTGTTTCCCTTTCCACCAGCATCTGTCATTTTGCCACTCATTTTGATTGCGACAAGATTGTCCACTTAAAATGTGGTAGTAAAAATTGAGAGGTGGTGTAGATTGCAGAGGTGGTCTAGCTTTATTAACAGCAGAAGAAACAACACTGACTATCCCTAACAATGCAACTATGGCCCTTAAACTGGCAGCACAGTTTGCTATTATAATAGCTTAGTAAAAATGAGCTTGAGGGGGCAATGCAGAGGTGCTAGAAATTGCTTGGCAGCAGTGGGACACTAATGAAGTCCAACAGCCACTTTTAGGATGCTACTAAGTTTCCTCAGTGTTTGCTATTATAATAGCTAAGTAAAAATGAGCTTGAGGGTGCAATGTAGAGGTGCTGGAAATTGCTTTGCACCAGTGGGACACTAATGAAGTCCAACAGCCACTTTTAGAATGCCAATAAGTTTACTCAGTGTTTGCTATTATAATAGCTTAGTAAAAATGAGCTTGAGGCTACAATGCAGAGGTGCTGGAAATTGCTTGGCAACAGTGGTACACTAATGGAGTCCAACAGCCACTTTTTGGATGCCACTGTTTCCTCAGTGTTTGCTATTATAATAGCTTAGTAAAAATTAACTTGAGGGTGCAATGCAGAGGTGCTGAAAATTGCTTGGCACCAGTGGGACACTAATGAAGTCCAATAGCCGCTTTTAGGATGCCACAAAGTTCCCTCAGTGTTTGCTATTATAAAAGCTTAGTAAAAATGAGCTTGAGGGTGCAATGCAGAGGTGCTGGAAATTGCTTGGCACCAGTGGGACACTAATGAAGTCCAACAACCACTTTTAGGATGCCACTAAGTTTCCTCAGTGTTTGCTATTATTATAGCTTAGTAAAAATGAGCTTGAGGGTGAAATGCAGAGGTGCTGGAAATTGCTTGGCACCAGTGGGACACTATTGGAGTCCAACAGCCACTTTTTGGATGCCACTAAGTTTACTAAGTGTTTGCTATTATAATAGCTTACTAAAAATGAGCAGGAGGGAGCAATGCAGAGGTGCTGGAAATTGCTTGGCACCAGTGGGACACTAAAGGAGTCCAACAGCCACTTTTTGGATGCCACCAAGTTTCCTCAGTGTTTGCTATTATAATAGCTTAGTAAAAATGAGCTTGAGGGTGCAATGCAGAGGTGCTGGAAATTGCTTGGCACCAGTGGGACACTAATGGAGTCCAACAGCCACTTTTAGGATGCCACTAAGTTTCCTCAGTGTTTGCTATTATATTAGCTTAGTAAAAATGAGCTTGAGGGTGCAATGCAGAGGTGCTGGAAATTGCTTGGCACCAGTGGGACACTAATGGAGTCCAACAGCCACTTTTTGGATGCCACTAAATTTCCTCAGTGTTTGCTATTATAATAGCTTAGTAAAAATGAGCAGGAGGGTGCAATGCAGAGGTACTGGAAATTGCTTGGCACCAGTGGGACACTAATGGAGTCCAACAGCCACCTTTTATGATGCCACTAAGTATCCTTAGTGTTTGCTATTATAATAGCTTATTAAAATGAGCTTGAGGGTAAAATGCAGAGGTTCTGGAAATTGATTGGCACCAGTGGGACACTAATGAAGTCCAACAGCCACTTTTAGGATGCCACTACATTTCCTCAGTGTTTGCTATTATACTAGCTTAGTAAAAATGAGCTTGAGGGTGCAATGCAGAGGTGCTGGAAATTGCTTAGCACCAGTGGGACACTAATGGAGTCCAACAGCCACCTTTTATGATGCCACTAAGTATCTTTAGTGTTTACTATTATATTAGCTTAGTAAAAATGAGCTTGAGGGTGCAATGCAGAGGTGCTGGAAATTGCTTGGCACCAGTTGGACACTAATGAAGTTTAACAGCCACTTTTAGGATGCCACTAAGTTTCCTCAGTGTTTGCTATTATAATAGCTTAGTAAAAATGAGCTTGAGGGTGCAATGCAGAGGTGCTGGAAATTACTTGGCAACAGTGGGACACTAATGTAGTCCAACAGCCACTTTTAGGATGCCACTAAGTTTCCTCAGTGTTTGCTATTATATTAGCTTAGTAAAAATGAGCTTGAGGGTGCAATGCAGAGGTGCTGGAAATTGCTTGGCACCAGTGGGACACTAATGGAGTCCAACAGCCACTTTTTGGATGCCACTAAATTTCCTCAGTGTTTGCTATTATAATAGCTTAGTAAAAATGAGCAGGAAAGTGCAATGCAGAGGTGCTGGAAATTGCTTGGCACCAGTGGGACACTAATGAAGTCCAACAGCCACTTTTAGAATGCCACTAAGTTTACTAAGTGTTTGCTATTATAATAGCTTAGTAAGAATGAGCTTGAGGGTCCAATGCAGAGGTGCTGGAAGTTGCTTGGCACCAGTGGGACACTAATGTAGTCCAACAGCCACTGGGACACTAATGGAGTCCAACAGCCACTTTTAAGATGCCACTACATTTCCTCAGTGTTTGCTATTATACTAGCTTAGTAAAAATGAGCTTGAGGGTGCAATGCAGAGGTGCTGGAAATTGCTTGGCACCAGTGGGACACTAATGGAGTCCAACAGCCACCTTTTTGGATGCCACTACATTTCCTCAGTGTTTGCTATTATAATAGCTTAGTAAAAATTAACTTGAGGGTGCAATGCAGAGGTGCTGGAAATTGCTTGGCACCAGAGGGACACTAATGAAGTCCAACAGCCATTTTTAGGATGCCACTAAGTTTCCTCAGTGTCAGCTATTATAATAGCTTAGTAAAAATAAGCTTGAGGGTGCAATGCAGAGGTGTTGGAAATTGCTTGGCACCAGTAGGACACTAATGAAGTCCAACAGCCACTTTTAGGATGCCACTAAGTTTCCTCAGTGTTTGCGATTATAATAGCTTAGTAAAAATGAGCTTGTGGGTGCAATGCAGAGGTGCTGGAAATTGCTTGGCACCAGTGGGACACTAATGGAGTCCAACAGCCACTTTTTGGATGCCACTAAGTTTCCTTAGTGTTTGCTATTATATTAGCTTAGTAAAAATGAGCTTGAGGGTGCAATGCAGAGGTGCTGGAAATTGCTTGGCACCAGTGGGACACTAATGAAGTTTAACAGCCACTTTTAGGATGCCACTAAGTTTCCTCAGTGTTTGCTATTATAATAGCTTAGTAAAAAAAAGCAGGAAAGTCCAATGCAGAGGTACTGGAAATTGCCTGGCACCAGTGGGACACTAATGAAGTCCAACAGCCTTTTTTTGGATGCCACTAAATTTCCTCAGTGTTTGCTATTATAATAGCTTAGTAAAAATGAGCAGGAAAGTGCAATGCAGAGGTGCTGGAAATTGCTTGGCACCAGTGTGACACTAATGAAGTCCAACAGCCACTTTTAGAATGCCACTAAGTTTACTAAGTGTTTGCTATTATAATAGCTAAGTAAAAATAAGCAGGAAAGTCCAATGCAGAGGTACTGGAAATTGCCTGGCACCAGTGGGACACTAATGAAGTCCAACAGCCACTTTTAGGATGCCACTAAGTTTACTCAGTGTTTGCTATTATAATAGCTTGGTAAAAATGAACTTGAGGGTGCAATGCAGAGTTGCTGGAAAATGCTTGGCACCAGTAAGACACTAATGGAGTCCAACAGCCACTTTTTGGATGTCACTAACTATTCACCAGTGTTTGCTATTATAATAGCTTAGTAAAAATGAGCTTGAGGGTGCAATGCAGAGGTGCTGGAAATTGCTTGGCACCAGTGGGACACTAATGGAGTCCAACAGCCACCTTTTTGGATGCCACTACATTTCCTCAGTGTTTGCTATTATAATAGCTTAGTAAAAATTAACTTAAGGGTGCAATGCAGAGGTGCTGGAAATTTCTTGGCACCAGTGGGACACTAATGAAGTCCAACAGCCATTTTTAGGATGCCACTAAGTTTCCTCAGTGTCAGCTATTATAATAGCTTAGTAAAAATAAGCTTGAGGGTGCAATGCAGAGGTGTTGGAAATTGCTTGGCACCAGTAGGACACTAATGAAGTCCAACAGCCACTTTTAGGATGCCAGTACATTTCCTCAGTGTTTGCTATTATAATAGGTTAGTAAAAATGAGCTTGAGGGTGCAATGCAGAGGTGCTGGAAATTGCTTGGCACCAGTGGGACACTAATGGAGTCCAACAGACACTTTTTGGATGTCACCAAGTTTCCTCAGTGTTTGCTATTATAATAGCTTAGTAAAAATGAGCTTGAGGGTGCAATACAGAGGTGTTGAAAATTGCTTGGCACCAGTGGGACACTAATGAAGTCCAACAGCCACTTTTAGGATGCCACTAAGTTTCTTTAGTGTTTGCTATTATAATAGCTTAGTAAAATGAGCTTGAGGGTGCAATGCAGTGGTGCTGGAAATTGCTTGGCACCAGTGGTACACTAATGAAGTCCAACAGCCACTTTTAGGATGCCACTACATTTCCAAAATGTTTGCTTTTATAATAGCTTAGTAAAAATGAGCTTAAGGGTGCAATGCAGTGGTGCTGGAAATAGCTTGGCACCAGTGGGACACCAATGAAGTCCAACAGCCTCTTTTAGGATGCACCTACATTTCCTCAGTGTTTGCTATTATAATAGCTTAGTAAAAATGAGCTTGAGGGTGGAATGCAGAGGTGCTGGAAATTGCTTGGACCAGTGGGACACTAATGAAGTCCAACAGCCACTTTTAGGATGCCACTAAGTTTCCTCAGTGTTTGCTATTATAATAGCTTAGTAAAAATGAGGTTGAGGGTGCAATGCAGAGGTGCTGGAAATAGCTTGGCACCAGTGGGACATTAATGAAGTCCAACAGCCACTTTTAGGATGCACCTACATTTCCTCAGTGTTTGCTATTATAATAGCTTAGTAAAAATGAGCTTGAGGGTGGAATGCAGAGGTGCTGGAAATTGCTTGGCACCAGTGGGACACTAATGGAGTCCAACAGCCACTTTTTGGATGCCACTAAGTTTCCTCAGTGTTTGCTATTATAATAGCTTAGTAAAAATGAGCTTGAGGGTGCAATGCAGAGGTGTTGAAAATTGCTTGGCACCAGTGGGACACTAATGAAGTCCAACAGCCACTTTTAGGATGCCACTAAGTTTCCTCAGTGTTTGCTATTATAATAGCTTAGTAAAAATGAGCTTGAGGGTGCAATGCAGAGGTGCTGGAAATTGCTTGGCACCAGTGGGACACTAATGGAGTCCAACAGCCATTTTTTGGATGCCACTAAGTTTCCTCAGTGTCAGCTATTATAATAGCTTAGTAAAAATAAGCTTGAGGGTGCAATGCAGAGGTGTTGGAAATTGCTTGGCACCAGTAGGACACTAATGAAGTCCAACAGCCACTTTTAGGATGCCACTAAGTTTCCTCAGTGTTTGCGATTATAATAGCTTAGTAAAAATGAGCTTGTGGGTGCAATGCAGAGGTGCTGGAAATTGCTTGGCACCAGTGGGACACTAATGGAGTCCAACAGCCACTTTTTGGATGCCACTAAGTTTCCTTAGTGTTTGCTATTATATTAGCTTAGTAAAAATGAGCTTGAGGGTGCAATGCAGAGGTGCTGGAAATTGCTTGGCACCAGTGGGACACTAATGAAGTTTAACAGCCACTTTTAGGATGCCACTAAGTTTCCTCAGTGTTTGCTATTATAATAGCTTAGTAAAAAAAAGCAGGAAAGTCCAATGCAGAGGTACTGGAAATTGCCTGGCACCAGTGGGACACTAATGAAGTCCAACAGCCACTTTTTGGATGCCACTAAATTTCCTCAGTGTTTGCTATTATAATAGCTTAGTAAAAATGAGCTTGAGGGTGCAATGCAGAGGTGCTGGAAATTGCTTGGCACCAGTGGGACACTAATGGAGTCCAACAGCCACTTTTTGGATGCCACTAAATTTCCTCAGTGTTTGCTATTATAATAGCTTAGTAAAAATGAGCAGGAAAGTGCAATGCAGAGGTGCTGGAAATTGCTTGGCACCAGTGGGACACTAATGAAGTCCAACAGCCACTTTTAGAATGCCACTAAGTTTACTAAGTGTTTGCTATTATAATAGCTTAGTAAGAATGAGCTTGAGGGTCCAATGCAGAGGTGCTGGAAGTTGCTTGGCACCAGTGGGACACTAATGTAGTCCAACAGCCACTGGGACACTAATGGAGTCCAACAGCCACTTTTAAGATGCCACTACATTTCCTCAGTGTTTGCTATTATACTAGCTTAGTAAAAATGAGCTTGAGGGTGCAATGCAGAGGTGCTGGAAATTGCTTGGCACCAGTGGGACACTAATGGAGTCCAACAGCCACCTTTTTGGATGCCACTACATTTCCTCAGTGTTTGCTATTATAATAGCTTAGTAAAAATTAACTTGAGGGTGCAATGCAGAGGTGCTGGAAATTGCTTGGCACCAGAGGGACACTAATGAAGTCCAACAGCCATTTTTAGGATGCCACTAAGTTTCCTCAGTGTCAGCTATTATAATAGCTTAGTAAAAATAAGCTTGAGGGTGCAATGCAGAGGTGTTGGAAATTGCTTGGCACCAGTAGGACACTAATGAAGTCCAACAGCCACTTTTAGGATGCCACTAAGTTTCCTCAGTGTTTGCGATTATAATAGCTTAGTAAAAATGAGCTTGTGGGTGCAATGCAGAGGTGCTGGAAATTGCTTGGCACCAGTGGGACACTAATGGAGTCCAACAGCCACTTTTTGGATGCCACTAAGTTTCCTTAGTGTTTGCTATTATATTAGCTTAGTAAAAATGAGCTTGAGGGTGCAATGCAGAGGTGCTGGAAATTGCTTGGCACCAGTGGGACACTAATGAAGTTTAACAGCCACTTTTAGGATGCCACTAAGTTTCCTCAGTGTTTGCTATTATAATAGCTTAGTAAAAAAAAGCAGGAAAGTCCAATGCAGAGGTACTGGAAATTGCCTGGCACCAGTGGGACACTAATGAAGTCCAACAGCCTTTTTTTGGATGCCACTAAATTTCCTCAGTGTTTGCTATTATAATAGCTTAGTAAAAATGAGCAGGAAAGTGCAATGCAGAGGTGCTGGAAATTGCTTGGCACCAGTGTGACACTAATGAAGTCCAACAGCCACTTTTAGAATGCCACTAAGTTTACTAAGTGTTTGCTATTATAATAGCTAAGTAAAAATAAGCAGGAAAGTCCAATGCAGAGGTACTGGAAATTGCCTGGCACCAGTGGGACACTAATGAAGTCCAACAGCCACTTTTAGGATGCCACTAAGTTTACTCAGTGTTTGCTATTATAATAGCTTGGTAAAAATGAACTTGAGGGTGCAATGCAGAGTTGCTGGAAAATGCTTGGCACCAGTAAGACACTAATGGAGTCCAACAGCCACTTTTTGGATGTCACTAACTATTCACCAGTGTTTGCTATTATAATAGCTTAGTAAAAATGAGCTTGAGGGTGCAATGCAGAGGTGCTGGAAATTGCTTGGCACCAGTGGGACACTAATGGAGTCCAACAGCCACCTTTTTGGATGCCACTACATTTCCTCAGTGTTTGCTATTATAATAGCTTAGTAAAAATTAACTTAAGGGTGCAATGCAGAGGTGCTGGAAATTTCTTGGCACCAGTGGGACACTAATGAAGTCCAACAGCCATTTTTAGGATGCCACTAAGTTTCCTCAGTGTCAGCTATTATAATAGCTTAGTAAAAATAAGCTTGAGGGTGCAATGCAGAGGTGTTGGAAATTGCTTGGCACCAGTAGGACACTAATGAAGTCCAACAGCCACTTTTAGGATGCCAGTACATTTCCTCAGTGTTTGCTATTATAATAGGTTAGTAAAAATGAGCTTGAGGGTGCAATGCAGAGGTGCTGGAAATTGCTTGGCACCAGTGGGACACTAATGGAGTCCAACAGACACTTTTTGGATGTCACCAAGTTTCCTCAGTGTTTGCTATTATAATAGCTTAGTAAAAATGAGCTTGAGGGTGCAATACAGAGGTGTTGAAAATTGCTTGGCACCAGTGGGACACTAATGAAGTCCAACAGCCACTTTTAGGATGCCACTAAGTTTCTTTAGTGTTTGCTATTATAATAGCTTAGTAAAATGAGCTTGAGGGTGCAATGCAGTGGTGCTGGAAATTGCTTGGCACCAGTGGTACACTAATGAAGTCCAACAGCCACTTTTAGGATGCCACTACATTTCCAAAATGTTTGCTTTTATAATAGCTTAGTAAAAATGAGCTTAAGGGTGCAATGCAGTGGTGCTGGAAATAGCTTGGCACCAGTGGGACACCAATGAAGTCCAACAGCCTCTTTTAGGATGCACCTACATTTCCTCAGTGTTTGCTATTATAATAGCTTAGTAAAAATGAGCTTGAGGGTGGAATGCAGAGGTGCTGGAAATTGCTTGGACCAGTGGGACACTAATGAAGTCCAACAGCCACTTTTAGGATGCCACTAAGTTTCCTCAGTGTTTGCTATTATAATAGCTTAGTAAAAATGAGGTTGAGGGTGCAATGCAGAGGTGCTGGAAATAGCTTGGCACCAGTGGGACATTAATGAAGTCCAACAGCCACTTTTAGGATGCACCTACATTTCCTCAGTGTTTGCTATTATAATAGCTTAGTAAAAATGAGCTTGAGGGTGGAATGCAGAGGTGCTGGAAATTGCTTGGCACCAGTGGGACACTAATGGAGTCCAACAGCCACTTTTTGGATGCCACTAAGTTTCCTCAGTGTTTGCTATTATAATAGCTTAGTAAAAATGAGCTTGAGGGTGCAATGCAGAGGTGTTGAAAATTGCTTGGCACCAGTGGGACACTAATGAAGTCCAACAGCCACTTTTAGGATGCCACTAAGTTTCCTCAGTGTTTGCTATTATAATAGCTTAGTAAAAATGAGCTTGAGGGTGCAATGCAGAGGTGCTGGAAATTGCTTGGCACCAGTGGGACACTAATGGAGTCCAACAGCCATTTTTTGGATGCCACTAAGTTTCCTCAGTGTCAGCTATTATAATAGCTTAGTAAAAATAAGCTTGAGGGTGCAATGCAGAGGTGTTGGAAATTGCTTGGCACCAGTAGGACACTAATGAAGTCCAACAGCCACTTTTAGGATGCCACTAAGTTTCCTCAGTGTTTGCGATTATAATAGCTTAGTAAAAATGAGCTTGTGGGTGCAATGCAGAGGTGCTGGAAATTGCTTGGCACCAGTGGGACACTAATGGAGTCCAACAGCCACTTTTTGGATGCCACTAAGTTTCCTTAGTGTTTGCTATTATATTAGCTTAGTAAAAATGAGCTTGAGGGTGCAATGCAGAGGTGCTGGAAATTGCTTGGCACCAGTGGGACACTAATGAAGTTTAACAGCCACTTTTAGGATGCCACTAAGTTTCCTCAGTGTTTGCTATTATAATAGCTTAGTAAAAAAAAGCAGGAAAGTCCAATGCAGAGGTACTGGAAATTGCCTGGCACCAGTGGGACACTAATGAAGTCCAACAGCCACTTTTTGGATGCCACTAAATTTCCTCAGTGTTTGCTATTATAATAGCTTAGTAAAAATGAGCAGGAAAGTGCAATGCAGAGGTGCTGGAAATTGCTTGGCACCAGTGTGACACTAATGAAGTCCAACAGCCACTTTTAGAATGCCACTAAGTTTACTAAGTGTTTGCTATTATAATAGCTAAGTAAAAATAAGCAGGAAAGTCCAATGCAGAGGTACTGGAAATTGCCTGGCACCAGTGGGACACTAATGAAGTCCAACAGCCACTTTTAGGATGCCACTAAGTTTACTCAGTGTTTGCTATTATAATAGCTTGGTAAAAATGAACTTGAGGGTGCAATGCAGAGGTGCTGGAAATTGCTTGCCACCAGTAAGACATTAATGGAGTCCAACAGCCACTTTTTGGATGTCACTAACTATTCGCCAGTGTTTGCTATTATAATAGCTTAGTAAAAATGAGCTTGAGGGTGCAATGCAGAGGTGCTGGAAATTGCTTGGCACCAGTGGGACACTAATGGAGTCCAACAGCCACTTTTTGGATGTCACTAACTATTCGCCAGTGTTTGCTATTATAATAGCTTAGTAAGAATGAGCTTGAGGGTGCAATGCAGAGGTGCTGGAAATTGCTTGGCACCAGTGGGACACTAATGTAGTCCAACAGCCACTGGGACACTAATGGAGTCCAACAGCCACTTTTAAGATGCCACTACATTTCCTCAGTGTTTGCTATTATACTAGCTTAGTAAAAATAAGCTTGAGGGTGCAATGCAGAGGTGTTGGAAATTGCTTGGCACCAGTAGGACACTAATGAAGTCCAACAGCCACTTGTAGGATGCCACTAAGTTTACTCAGTGTTTGCTATTATAATATCTTGGTAAAAATGAACTTGAGGGTGCAATGCAGAGTTGCTGGAAAATGCTTGGCACCAGTAAGACACTAATGGAGTCCAACAGCCACTTTTTGGATGTCACTAACTATTCACCAGTGTTTGCTATTATAATAGCTTAGTAAAAATGAGCTTGAGGGTGCAATGCAGAGGTGCTGGAAATTGCTTGGCACCAGTGGGACACTAATGGAGTCCAACAGCCACCTTTTTGGATGCCACTACATTTCCTCAGTGTTTGCTATTATAATAGCTTAGTAAAAATTAACTTGAGGGTGCAATGCAGAGGTGCTGGAAATTGCTTGGCACCAGTGGGACACTAATGAAGTCCAACAGCCATTTTTAGGATGCCACTAAGTTTCCTCAGTGTCAGCTATTATAATAGCTTAGTAAAAATAAGCTTGAGGGTGCAATGCAGAGGTGTTGGAAATTGCTTGGCACCAGTAGGACACTAATGAAGTCCAACAGCCACTTTTAGGATGCCACTAAGTTTCCTCAGTGTTTGCGATTATAATAGCTTAGTAAAAATGAGCTTGTGGGTGCAATGCAGAGGTTCTGGAAATTGCTTGGCACCAGTGGGACACTAATGGAGTCCAACAGCCACTTTTTGGATGCCACTAAGTTTCCTCAGTGTTTGCTGTTATAATAGCTTAGTAAAAATGAGCTTGAGGGTGCAATGCAGAGGTGTTGGAAATTGCTTGGCACCAGTGGGACACTAATGAAATCCAAAAGCCACTTTTAGGATGCCAGTACATTTCCTCAGTGTTTGCTATTATAATAGGTTAGTAAAAATGAGCTTGAGGGTGCAATGCAGAGGTGCTGGAAATTGCTTGGCACCAGTGGGACACTAATGGAGTCCAACAGACACTTTTTGGATGTCACCAAGTTTCCTCAGTGTTTGCTATTATAATAGCTTAGTAAAAATGAGCTTGAGGGTGCAATGCAGAGGTGTTGAAAATTGCTTGGCACCAGTGGGACACTAATGAAGTCCAACAGCCAATTTTAGGATGCCACTAAGTTTCTTTAGTGTTTGCTATTATAATAGCTTAGTAAAATGAGCTTGAGGGTGCAATGCAGTGGTGCTGGAAATTGCTTGGCACCAGTGGTACACTAATGAAGTCCAACAGCCTCTTTTAGGATGCACCTACATTTCCTCAGTGTTTGCTATTATAATAGCTTAGTAAAAATGAGCTTGAGGGTGGAATGCAGAGGTGCTGGAAATTGCTTGGACCAGTGGGACACTAATGGAGTCCAACAGCCACTTTTTGGATGCCACTAAGTTTCCTCAGTGTTTGCTATTATAATAGCTTAGTAAAAATGAGCTTGAGGGTGCAATGCAGAGGTGTTGAAAATTGCTTGGCACCAGTGGGACACTAATGAAGTCCAACAGCCACTTTTAGGATGCCACTAAGTTTCCTCAGTGTTTGCTATTATAATAGCTTAGTAAAAATGAGCTTGAGGGTGCAATGCAGAGGTGCTGGAAATTGCTTGGCACCAGTGGGACACTAATGGAGTCCAACAGCCATTTTTTGGATGCCACTACGTTTCCAAAATGTTTGCTATTATAATAGCTTAGTAAAAATGAGCTTGAGGGTGCAATGCAGAGGTGCTGGAAATTGCTTGGCACCAGTGGGACACTAATGGAGTCCAACAGCCACTTTTTGGATGCCACTAAGTTTCCTTAGTGTTTGCTATTATATTAGCTTAGTAAAAATGAGCTTGAGGGTGCAATGCAGAGGTGCTGGAAATTGCTTGGCACCAGTGGGACACTAATGAAGTTTAACAGCCACTTTTAGGATGCCACTAAGTTTCCTCAGTGTTTGCTATTATAATAGCTTAGTAAAAAAAAGCAGGAAAGTCCAATGCAGAGGTACTGGAAATTGCCTGGCACCAGTGGGACACTAATGAAGTCCAACAGCCACTTTTTGGATGCCACTAAATTTCCTCAGTGTTTGCTATTATAATAGCTTAGTAAAAATGAGCAGGAAAGTGCAATGCAGAGGTGCTGGAAATTGCTTGGCACCAGTGTGACACTAATGAAGTCCAACAGCCACTTTTAGAATGCCACTAAGTTTACTAAGTGTTTGCTATTATAATAGCTAAGTAAAAATAAGCAGGAAAGTCCAATGCAGAGGTACTGGAAATTGCCTGGCACCAGTGGGACACTAATGAAGTCCAACAGCCACTTTTAGGATGCCACTAAGTTTACTCAGTGTTTGCTATTATAATAGCTTGGTAAAAATGAACTTGAGGGTGCAATGCAGAGGTGCTGGAAATTGCTTGCCACCAGTAAGACATTAATGGAGTCCAACAGCCACTTTTTGGATGTCACTAACTATTCGCCAGTGTTTGCTATTATAATAGCTTAGTAAAAATGAGCTTGAGGGTGCAATGCAGAGGTGCTGGAAATTGCTTGGCACCAGTGGGACACTAATGGAGTCCAACAGCCACTTTTTGGATGTCACTAACTATTCGCCAGTGTTTGCTATTATAATAGCTTAGTAAGAATGAGCTTGAGGGTGCAATGCAGAGGTGCTGGAAATTGCTTGGCACCAGTGGGACACTAATGTAGTCCAACAGCCATTTTTAGGATGCCACTAAGTTTCCTCAGTGTCAGCTATTATAATAGCTTAGTAAAAATAAGCTTGAGGGTGCAATGCAGAGGTGTTGGAAATTGCTTGGCACCAGTAGGACACTAATGAAGTCCAACAGCCACTTTTAGGATGCCACTAAGTTTCCTCAGTGTTTGCGATTATAATAGCTTAGTAAAAATGAGCTTGTGGGTGCAATGCAGAGGTGCTGGAAATTGCTTGGCACCAGTGGGACACTAATGGAGTCCAACAGCCACTTTTTGGATGCCACTAAGTTTCCTTAGTGTTTGCTATTATATTAGCTTAGTAAAAATGAGCTTGAGGGTGCAATGCAGAGGTGCTGGAAATTGCTTGGCACCAGTGGGACACTAATGAAGTTTAACAGCCACTTTTAGGATGCCACTAAGTTTCCTCAGTGTTTGCTATTATAATAGCTTAGTAAAAAAAAGCAGGAAAGTCCAATGCAGAGGTACTGGAAATTGCCTGGCACCAGTGGGACACTAATGAAGTCCAACAGCCACTTTTTGGATGCCACTAAATTTCCTCAGTGTTTGCTATTATAATAGCTTAGTAAAAATGAGCAGGAAAGTGCAATGCAGAGGTGCTGGAAATTGCTTGGCACCAGTGTGACACTAATGAAGTCCAACAGCCACTTTTAGAATGCCACTAAGTTTACTAAGTGTTTGCTATTATAATAGCTAAGTAAAAATAAGCAGGAAAGTCCAATGCAGAGGTACTGGAAATTGCCTGGCACCAGTGGGACACTAATGAAGTCCAACAGCCACTTTTAGGATGCCACTAAGTTTACTCAGTGTTTGCTATTATAATAGCTTGGTAAAAATGAACTTGAGGGTGCAATGCAGAGGTGCTTGAAATTGCTTGCCACCAGTAAGACATTAATGGAGTCCAACAGCCACTTTTTGGATGTCACTAACTATTCGCCAGTGTTTGCTATTATAATAGCTTAGTAAAAATGAGCTTGAGGGTGCAATGCAGAGGTGCTGGAAATTGCTTGGCACCAGTGGGACACTAATGGAGTCCAACAGCCACTTTTTGGATGTCACTAACTATTCGCCAGTGTTTGCTATTATAATAGCTTAGTAAGAATGAGCTTGAGGGTGCAATGCAGAGGTGCTGGAAATTGCTTGGCACCAGTGGGACACTAATGTAGTCCAACAGCCACTGGGACACTAATGGAGTCCAACAGCCACTTTTAAGATGCCACTACATTTCCTCAGTGTTTGCTATTATACTAGCTTAGTAAAAATGAGCTTGAGGGTGCAATGCAGAGGTACTGGAAATTGCCTGGCACCAGTGGGACACTAATGAAGTCCAACAGCCACTTGTAGGATGCCACTAAGTTTACTCAGTGTTTGCTATTATAATAGCTTGGTAAAAATGAACTTGAGGGTGCAATGCAGAGTTGCTGGAAAATGCTTGGCACCAGTAAGACACTAATGGAGTCCAACAGCCACTTTTTGGATGTCACCAACTATTCACCAGTGTTTGCTATTATAATAGCTTAGTAAAAATGAGCTTGAGGGTGCAATGCAGAGGTGCTGGAAATTGCTTGGCACCAGTGGGACACTAATGAAGTCCAACAGCCATTTTTAGGATGCCACTAAGTTTCCTCAGTGTCAGCTATTATAATAGCTTAGTAAAAATAAGCTTGAGGGTGCAATGCAGAGGTGTTGGAAATTGCTTGGCACCAGTAGGACACTAATGAAGTCCAACAGCCACTTTTAGGATGCCACTAAGTTTCCTCAGTGTTTGCGATTATAATAGCTTAGTAAAAATGAGCTTGTGGGTGCAATGCAGAGGTGCTGGAAATTGATTGGCACCAGTAGGACACTAATGGAGTCCAATAGCCACTTTTTGGATGCCACTAAGTTTCCTCAGTGTTTGCTGTTATAATAGCTTAGTAAAAATGAGCTTGAGGGTGCAATGCAGAGGTGTTGGAAATTGCTTGGCACCAGTGGGACACTAATGAAATCCAACAGCCACTTTTAGGATGCCAGTACATTTCCTCAGTGTTTGCTATTATAATAGGTTAGTAAAAATGAGCTTGAGGGTGCAATGCAGAGGTGCTGGAAATTGCTTGGCACCAGTGGGACACTAATGGAGTCCAACAGACACTTTTTGGATGTCACCAAGTTTCCTCAGTGTTTGCTATTATAATAGCTTAGTAAAAATGAGCTTGAGGGTGCAATGCAGAGGTGTTGAAAATTGCTTGGCACCAGTGGGACACTAATGAAGTCCAACAGCCACTTTTAGGATGCCACTAAGTTTCTTTAGTGTTTGCTATTATAATAGCTTAGTAAAAATGAGCTTAAGGGTGCAATGCTGTGGTGCTGGAAATAGCTTGGCACCAGTGGGACACCAATGAAGTCCAACAGCCTCTTTTAGGATGCACCTACATTTCCTCAGTGTTTGCTATTATAATAGCTTAGTAAAAATGAGCTTGAGGGTGGAATGCAGAGGTGCTAGAAATTGCTTGGACCAGTGGGACACTAATGAAGTCCAACAGCCACTTTTAGGATGCCACTAAGTTTCCTCAGTGTTTGCTATTATAATAGCTTAGTAAAAATGAGCTTGAGGGTGGAATGCAGAGGTGCTGGAAATTGCTTGGCACCAGTGGGACACTAATGAAGTCCAACAGCCACTTTTAGGATGCCACTAAGTTTCCTCAGTGTTTGCTATTATAATAGCTTAGTAAAAATGAGGTTGAGGGTGCAATGCAGAGGTGCTGGAAATAGGTTGGCATCAGTGGGACACTAATGAAGTCCAACAGCCACTTTTAGGATGCACCTACATTTCCTCAGTGTTTGCTATTATAATAGCTTAGTAAAAATGAGCTTGAGGGTGCAATGCAGAGGTGTTGAAAATTGCTTGGCACCAGTGGGACACTAATGAAGTCCAACAGCCACTTTTAGGATGCCACTAAGTTTCTTTAGTGTTTGCTATTATAATAGCTTAGTAAAAATGAGCTTGAGGGTGCAATGCAGAGGTGCTGGAAATTGCTTGGCACCAGTGGTACACTAATGAAGTCCAACAGCCACTTTTAGGATGCCACTACGTTTCCAAAATGTTTGCTTTTATAATAGCTTAGTAAAAATGAGCTTAAGGGTGCAATGCAGTGGTGCTGGAAATAGCTTGGCACCAGTGGGACACCAATGAAGTCCAACAGCCTCTTTTAGGATGCACGTACATTTCCTCAGTGTTTGCTATTATAATAGCTTAGTAAAAATGAGCTTGAGGGTGGAATGCAGAGGTGCTGGAAATTGCTTGGACCAGTGGGACACTAATGAAGTCCAACAGCCACTTTTAGGATGCCACTAAGTTTCCTCAGTGTTTGCTATTATAATAGCTTAGTAAAAATGAGGTTGAGGGTGCAATGCAGAGGTGCTGGAAATAGCTTGGCACCAGTGGGACACTAATGAAGTCCAACAGCCACTTTTAGGATGCACCTACATTTCCTCAGTGTTTGCTATTATAATAGCTTAGTAAAAATGAGCTTGAGGGTGCAATGCAGAGGTGTTGAAAATTGCTTGGCACCAGTGGGACACTAATGAAGTCCAACAGCCACTTTTAGGATGCCACTAAGTTTCCTCAGTGTTTGCTATTATAATAGCTTAGTAAAAATGAGCTTGAGGGTGCAATGCAGAGGTGCTGGAAATTGCTTGGCACCAGTGGGACACTAATGGAGTCCAACAGCCATTTTTTGGATGCCACTAAGTTTCCTCAGTGTTTGCTATTATAATAGCTTAGTAAAAATGAGCTTGAGGGTGCAATGCAGAGGTGTTGGAAATTGCTTGGCACCAGTGGGACACTTATGAAGTCCAACAGCCACTTTTATGATGCCACTAAGTTTCCTCACTGTTTGCTATTATAATACCTTAGTAAAAATGAGCTTGAGGGAGCAATGCAGAGGTGCTTGAAATTGCTTGGCACAAGTGGGACACTAATGAAGTCCAATAGCCACTTTTATGATGCCACTAAGTATCTTTAGTGTTTGCTATTATATTAGCTTAGTAAAAATGAGCTTGTGGGTGCAATGCAGAGGTGCTGGAAATTGCTTGGCACCAGTGGGACACTAATGAAGTCCAACAGCCACTTTTAGGATGCACCTACATTTCCTCAGTGTTTGCAATTATAATAGCTTAGTAAAAATGAGCTTGAGGGTGGAATGCAGAGGTGCTGGAAATTGCTTGGCAGCAGTGGGACACTAATGAAGTCCAACAGCCACTTTTAGGATACCACTAAGTTTCCTCAGTGTTTGCTATTATAATAGCTTAGTAAAAATGAGCTTGAGGGTGCAATGCATAGGTGCTGGAAATAGCTTGGCACCATTGGGACACTAATGAAGTCCAACAGCCACTTTTAGGATGCACCTACATTTCCTCAGTGTTTGCTATTATAATAGCTTAGTAAAAATGAGCTTGAGAGTGGAATGCAGAGGTGCTGGAAATTGCTTGGCACCAGTGGGACACTAATGAAGTCCAACAGCCACTTTTAGGATGCCAGTACATTTCCTCAGTGTTTGCTATTATAATAGCTTAGTGAAAATGAGCTTGAGGGTGCAATGCAGAGGTGTTGAATATTGCTTGGCACCAGTGGGACACTAATGGAGTCCAACAGCCACTTTTTGGATGCCACTAAGTTTCCTCAGTGTTTGCTATTATAATAGCTTAGCAAAAATGAGCTTGAGGGTGCAATGCAGAGGTGTTGAAAATTGCTTGGCACCAGTGGGACACTAATGAAGTCCAACAGCCACTTTTAGGATGCCACTAAGTTTCTTTAGTGTTTGCTATTATAATAGCTTAGTAAAAATGAGCTTGAGGGTGCAATGCAGTGGTGCTGGGAATTGCTTGGCACCAGTGGGACACTAATGGAGTCCAACAGCCACTTTTTGGATGCCATTAAGATTCCTCAGTGTTTGCTATTATAATAGCTTAGTAAAAATGAACTTGAGGGTGCAATGCAGAGGAGCTGGAAATTGCTTGGCACCAGTGGTACACTAATGAAGTCCAACAGCCACTTTTAGGATGCCACTACGTTTCCTCAATGTTAGCTTTTATAATAGCTTAGTAAAAATGAGCTTGAGGGTGGAATGCAGAGGTGCTGGAAATTGCTTGGACCAGTGGGACACTAATGAAGTCCAACAGCCACTTTTAGGATGCCACTAAGTTTCCTCAGTGTTTGCTATTATAATAGCTTAGTAAAAATGAGGTTGAGGGTGCAATGCAGAGGTGCTGGAAATAGCTTGGCACCAGTGGGACACTAATGAAGTCCAACAGCCACTTTTAGGATGCACCTACATTTCCTCAGTGTTTGCTATTATAATAGCTTAGTAAAAATGAGCTTGAGGGTGGAATGCAGAGGTGCTGGAAATTGCTTGGCACCAGTGGGACTCTAATGGAGTCCAACAGCCACTTTTTGGATGCCACCAAGTTTCCTTAGTGTTTGCTATTATAATAGCTTAGTAAAAATGAGCTTGAGGGTGCAATGCAGAGGTGTTGAAAATTGCTTGGCACCAGTGGGACACTAATGAAGTCCAACAGCCACTTTTAGGATGCCACTAAGTTTCCTCAGTGTTTGCTATTATAATAGCTTAGTAAAAATGAGCTTGAGGGTGCAATGCAGAGGTGCTGGAAATTGCTTGGCACCAGTGGGACACTAATGGAGTCCAACAGCCATTTTTTGGATGCCACTAAGTTTCCTCAGTGTTTGCTATTATAATAGCTTAGTAAAAATGAGCTTGAGGGTGCAATGCAGAGGTGTTGGAAATTGCTTGGCACCAGTGGGACACTTATGAAGTCCAACAGCCACTTTTAGGATGCCACTACGTTTCCTTAGTGTTTGCTATTATAATACCTTAGTAAAAATGAGCTTGAGGGTGCAATGCAGAGGTGCTGGAAATTGCTTGGCACCAGTGGGACACATATGAAGTCCAACAGCTACTTTTAGGATGCCACTAAGTTTCCTCAGTGTTTGCTATTATAATACCTTAGTAAAAATGAACTTGAGGGTGCAATGCAGAGGTGCTGGAAATTGCTTGGCACCAGTGGTACACTAATGAAGTCCAACAGCCACTTTTAGGATGCCACTACGTTTCCTCAGTGTTTGCTATTATTATAACTTAGTAAAAATGAGCTTGAGAGTGCAATGCAGAGGTGCTGGAAATTGCTTGGCACCAGTGGGACACTAATGAAGTCCAACAGCCACTTTTAGGATACCACTAAGTTTCCTCAGTGTTTGCTATTATAATAGCTTAGTAAAAATGAGCTTGAGGGTGCAATGCATAGGTGCTGGAAATAGCTTGGCACCATTGGGACACTAATGAAGTCCAACAGCCACTTTTAGGATGCACCTACATTTCCTCAGTGTTTGCTATTATAATAGCTTAGTGAAAATGAGCTTGAGGGTGCAATGCAGAGGTGTTGAATATTGCTTGGCACCAATGGGACACTAATGAAGTCCAACAGCCACTTTTTGGATGCCACTAAGTTTTCACAGTGTTTGCTGTTATAATACCTTAGTAAAAATGAGCTTGAGGGTGCAATGCAGAGGTGCTGGAAATTGCTTGGCACAAGTGGGACACTAATGAAGTCCAATAGCCACTTTTAGGATGCCACTAAGTTTCCTCAGTGTTTGCTATTATAATAGCTTAGTAAAAATGAGCTTCAGGGTGCAATGCAGAGGTGCTGGAAACTGCTTGGCACCAGTGGGACACTAATGGAGTTCAACAGCCACTTTTTGGATGACATTAAGATTCCTCAATGTTTGCTATTATAATAGCTTAGTAAAAATGAACTTGAGGGTGCAATGCAGAGGAGCTGGAAATTGCTTGGCACCAGTGGTACACTAATGAAATCCAACAGCCACTTTTAGGATGCCACTACGTTTCCTCAATGTTTGCTATTATAATAGCTTAGTAAAAATGAGCTTGAGGGTGCAATGCAGAGGTGCTGGAAATAGCTTGGCACCAGTGGGACACTAATGAAGTCCAACAGCCACTTTTAGGATGCACCTACATTTCCTCAGTGTTTGCAATTATAATAGCTTAGTAAAAATGAGCTTGAGGGTGGAATGCAGAGGTGCTGGAAATTGCTTGGCAGCAGTGGGACACTAATGAAGTCCAACAGCCACTTTTAGGATACCACTAAGTTTCCTCAGTGTTTGCTATTATAATAGCTTAGTAAAAATGAGCTTGAGGGTGCAATGCATAGGTGCTGGAAATAGCTTGGCACCATTGGGACACTAATGAAGTCCAACAGCCACTTTTAGGATGCACCTACATTTCCTCAGTGTTTGCTATTATAATAGCTTAGTAAAAATGAGCTTGAGGGTGGAATGCAGAGGTGTTGAAAATTGCTTGGCACCAGTAGGACACTAATGAAGTCCAACAGCCACTTTTAGGATGCCAGTACATTTCCTCAGTGTTTGCTATTATAATAGGTTAGTAAAAATGAGCTTGAGGGTGGAATGCAGAGGTGCTGGAAATTGCTTGGCACCAGTGGGACACTAATGGAGTCCAACAGCCACTTTTTGGATGCCACTAAGTTTCCTCAGTGTTTGCTATTATAATAGCTTAGTAAAAATGAGCTTGAGGGTGCAATGCAGAGGTGTTGAAAATTGCTTGGCACCAGTGGGACACTAATGAAGTCCAACAGCCACTTTTAGGATGCCACCAAGTTTCTTTAGTGTTTGCTATTATAATAGCTTAGTAAAAATAAGCTTGAGGGTGCAATGCAGTGGTGCTGGAAATTGCTTGGCACCAGTGGGACACTAATGGAGTCCAACAGCCACTTTTTGGATGCCATTAAGATTCCTCAGTGTTTGCTATTATAATAGCTTAGTAAAAATGAACTTGAGGGTGCAATGCAGAGGAGCTGGAAATTGCTTGGCACCAGTGGTACACTAATGAAGTCCAACAGCCACTTTTAGGATGCCACTACGTTTCCTCAATGTTAGCTTTTATAATAGCTTAGTAAAAATGAGCTTAAGGGTGCAATGCAGTGGTGCTGGAAATAGCTTGGCACCAGTGGGACACAAATGAAGTCCAACAGCCTCTTTTAGGATGCACCTACATTTCCTCAATGTTTGCTATTATAATAGCTTAGTAAAAATGAGCTTGAGGGTGGAATGCAGAGGTGCTGGAAATTGCTTGGACCAATGGGACACTAATGAAGTCCAACAGCCACTTTTAGGATGCCACTAAGTTTCCTCAGTGTTTGCTATTATAATAGCTTAGTAAAAATGAGGTTGAGGGTGCAATGCAGAGGTGCTGGAAATAGCTTGGCACCAGTGGGACACTAATGAAGTCCAACAGCCACTTTTAGGATGCACCTACATTTCCTCAGTGTTTGCTATTATAATAGCTTAGTAAAAATGAGCTTGAGGGTGGAATGCAGAGGTGCTGGAAATTGCTTGGCACCAGTGGGACTCTAATGAAGTCCAACAGCCACTTTTTGGATGCCACCAAGTTTCCTTAGTCTTTGCTATTATAATAGCTTAGTAAAAATGAGCTTGAGGGTGCAATGCAGAGGTGTTGAAAATTGCTTGGCACCAGTGGGACACTAATGAAGTCCAACAGCCACTTTTAGGATGCCACTAAGTTTCCTCAGTGTTTGCTATTATAATAGCTTAGTAAAATGAGCTTGAGGGTGCAATGCAGAGGTGCTGGAAATTGCTTGGCACCAGTGGGACACTAATGGAGTCCAACAGCCATTTTTTGGATGCCACTAAGTTTCCTCAGTGTTTGCTATTATAATAGCTTAGTAAAAATGAGCTTGAGGGTGCAATGCAGAGGTGTTGGAAATTGCTTGGCACCAGTGGGACACTTATGAAGTCCAACAGCCACTTTTAGGATGCCACTACGTTTCCTTAGTGTTTGCTATTATAATACCTTAGTAAAAATGAGCTTGAGGGTGCAATGCAGAGGTGCTGGAAATTGCTTGGCACCAGTGGGACACATATGAAGTCCAACAGCTACTTTTAGGATGCCACTAAGTTTCCTCAGTGTTTGCTATTATAATACCTTAGTAAAAATGAACTTGAGGGTGCAATGCAGAGGTGCTGGAAATTGCTTGGCACCAGTGGTACACTAATGAAGTCCAACAGCCACTTTTAGGATGCCACTACGTTTCCTTAGTGTTTGCTATTATTATAACTTAGTAAAAATGAGCTTGAGAGTGCAATGCAGAGGTGCTGGAAATTGCTTGGCACCAGTGGGACACTAATGAAGTCCAACAGCCACTTTTAGGATGCACCTACATTTCCTCAGTGTTTGCTATTATAATAGCTTAGTATAAATGAGCTTGAGGGTGGAATGTAGAGGTGCTGGAAATTGCTTGGCACCAGTTGGACACTAATGAAGTCCAACAGCCACTTTTAGGATGCCACTACAATTCTTCAGTGTTTGCTATTATAATAGGTTAGTAAAAAATGAGCTTGAGGGTGCAATGCAGAGGTGCTGGAAATTGCTTGGCACCAGTGGGACACTAATGGAGTACAACAGCCACTTTTTGGATGCCACTAAGTTTCCTCAGTGTTTGCTATTATAATAGCTTAGTAAAAATGAGCTTGAGGGTGCAATGCAGAGGTGTTGGAAATTGCTTGGCACAAGTGGGACACTTATGAAGTCCAACAGCCACTTTTAGGATGCCACTAAGTTTCCTCACTGTTTGCTATTATAATACCTTAGTAAAAATGAGCTTGAGGGTGCAATGCAGAGGTGCTGGAAATTGCTTGGCACAAGTGGGACACTAATAAAGTCCAACAGCCACTTTTAGGATGCCACTACGTTTCCTCAGTGTTTGCTATTATAATACCTTAGTAAAAATGAGCTTGAGGGTGCAATGCAGAGGTGCTGGAAATTGCTTGGCACCAGTGGGACACATATGAAGTCCAACAGCCACTTTTAGGATGCCACTAAGTTTCCTCAGTGTTTGCTATTATTATAACTTAGTAAAAATGAGCTTGAGGGTGCAATGCAGAGGTGCTGGAAATAACTTGGCACCAGTGGGACACTAATGAAGTCCAACAGCCACTTTTAGGATGCACCTACATTTCCTCAGTGTTTGCTATTATAATAGCTTTGTAAAAATGAGCTTGAGGGTGGAATGCAGAGGCGCTGGAAATTGCTTGGCACCAGTGGGACACTAATGGAGTCCAACAGCCACCTTTTGGATGCCACTAAGTTTCCTCAGTAATTGCTATTATAATAGCTTAGTAAAATGAGCTTGAGGGTGCACTTCGGAGGTGCTAGAAATTGCTTGGCACCAGTGGGACACTAATTAAGTCCAACAGCCACTTTTAGGATGCCACTAACTTTACTCAGTGTTTGCTATTATTATAGCTTAGTAAAAATGAACTTGACGGTGCAATGCGGAGGTGCTGAAAATTGCTTGGCACCAGTGGGACACTAATGAAGTCCAACAGCCACTTTTAGGATGCCACTATGTTTACTCAGTGTTTGCTATTATAATAGCTTAGTAAAAATGAACTTGAGTGTGCAATGCAGAGGTGCTGGAAATTGCTTGGCACCAGTGGGACACTAATGAAGTCCAACAGCCACTTTTAGGATGCCACTAAGTTTACTCAGTGTTTGCTATTATAATAGCTTAGTAAAAATGAGTCTGAGGGTGCAATGCAGAGGTGCTGGAAATAACTTGGCACCAGTGGGACACTAATGAAGTCCAACAGCCACTTTTAGGATGCCACTACGTTTCCTCAGTGTTTGCTATTATAATACCTTAGTAAAAATGAACTTGAGGGTGCAATGCAGAGGTGCTGGAAATTGCTTGGCACCAGTGGGACACATATGAAGTCCAACAGCCACTTTTAGGATGCCACTAAGTTTCCTCAGTGTTTGCTATTATAATACCTTAGTAAAAATGAACTTGAGGGTGCAATGCAGAGGTGCTGGAAATTGCTTGGCACCAGTGGGACACTAATGGAGTCCAACAGCCACCTTTTGGATGCCACTAAGTTTCCTCAGTAATTGCTATTATAATAGCTTAGTAAAAATGAACTTGAGGGTGCAATGCGTAGGTGCTGGAAATTGCTTGGCACCAGTGGGACACTAATGAAGTCCAACAGCCACTTTTAGGATGCCACTATGTTTACTCAGTGTTTGCTATTATAATAGCTTAGTAAAAATGAGCTTGAGGGTGCAATGCAGAGGTGTTGAATATTGCTTGGCACCAATGGGACACTAATGAAGTCCAACAGCCACTTTTTGGATGCCACTAAGTTTTCACAGTGTTTGCTGTTATAATACCTTAGTAAAAATGAGCTTGAGGGTGCAATGCAGAGGTGCTGGAAATTGCTTGGCACAAGTGGGACACTAATGAAGTCCAATAGCCACTTTTAGGATGCCACTAAGTTTCCTCAGTGTTTGCTATTATAATAGCTTAGTAAAAATGAGCTTCAGGGTGCAATGCAGAGGTGCTGGAAATTGCTTGGCAAAAGTGGGACACTAATGGAGTTTAACAGCCACTTTTTGGATGACATTAAGATTCCTCAATGTTTGCTATTATAATAGCTTAGTAAAAATGAACTTGAGGGTGCAATGCAGAGGAGCTGGAAATTGCTTGGCACCAGTGGTACACTAATGAAATCCAACAGCCACTTTTAGGATGCCACTACGTTTCCTCAATGTTTGCTATTATAATAGCTTAGTAAAAATGAGCTTGAGGGTGCAATGCAGAGGTGCTGGAAATAACTTGGCACCAGTGGGACACTAATGAAGTCCAACAGCCACTTTTAGGATGCACCTACATTTCCTCAGTGTTTGCTATTATAATAGCTTAGTAAAAATGAGCTTGAGGGTGGAATGCAGAGGTGCTGGAAATTACTTGGCAGCAGTGGGACACTAATGAAGTCCAACAGCCACTTTTAGGATGCACCTACATTTCCTCAGTGTTTGCTATTATAATAGGTTAGTAAAAATGAGCTTGAGGGTGCAATGCAGAGGTGCTGGAAATAGCTTGGCACCAGTGGGACACTAATGAAGTCCAACAGCCACTTTTTGGATGCCACTAAGTTTCCTCAGTGTTTGCTATTATAATAGCTTAGTAAAAATGAGCTTGAGGGTGCAATGCAGAGGTGTTGAAAATTGCTTGGCACCAGTGGGACACTAATGAAGTCCAACAGCCACTTTTAGGATGCCACTAAGTTTCCTCAGTGTTTGCTATTATAATAGCTTAGTAAAAATGAGCTTGAGGGTGCAATGCAGAGGTGCTGGAAATTGCTTGGCACCAGTGGGACACTAATGGAGTCCAACAGCCATTTTTTGGATGCCACTAAGTTTCCTCAGTGTTTGCTATTATAATAGCTTAGTAAAAATGAGCTTGAGGGTGCAATGCAGAGGTGCTGGAAATTGCTTGGCACCAGTGGGACACTAATGAAGTCCAACAGCCATTTTTAGGATGCCACTAAGTTTCCTCAGTGTCAGCTATTATAATAGCTTAGTAAAAATAAGCTTGAGGGTGCAATGCAGAGGTGTTGGAAATTGCTTGGCACCAGTAGGACACTAATGAAGTCCAACAGCCACTTTTAGGATGCCACTAAGTTTCCTCAGTGTTTGCGATTATAATAGCTTAGTAAAAATGAGCTTGTGGGTGCAATGCAGAGGTGCTGGAAATTGCTTGGCACCAGTGGGACACTAATGGAGTCCAACAGCCACTTTTTGGATGCCACTAAGTTTCCTTAGTGTTTGCTATTATATTAGCTTAGTAAAAATGAGCTTGAGGGTGCAATGCAGAGGTGCTGGAAATTGCTTGGCACCAGTGGGACACTAATGAAGTTTAACAGCCACTTTTAGGATGCCACTAAGTTTCCTCAGTGTTTGCTATTATAATAGATTAGTAAAAGTGAGCAGGAAAGTGCAATGCAGAGGTGCTGGAAATTGCTTGGCACCAGTGTGACACTAATGAAGTCCAACAGCCACTTTTAGAATGCCACTAAGTTTACTAAGTGTTTGCTATTATAATAGCTAAGTAAAAATAAGCAGGAAAGTCCAATGCAGAGGTACTGGAAATTGCCTGGCCCCAGTGGGACACTAATGAAGTCCAACAGCCACTTTTAGGATGCCACTAAGTTTACTCAGTGTTTGCTATTATAATAGCTTGGTAAAAATGAACTTGAGGGTGCAATGCAGAGGTGCTGGAAATTGCTTGCCACCAGTAAGACATTAATGGAGTCCAACAGCCACTTTTTGGACGTCACTAACTATTCGCCAGTGTTTGCTATTATAATAGCTTAGTAAAAATGAGCTTGAGGGTGCAATGCAGAGGTGCTGGATATTGCTTGGCACCAGTGGGACACTAATGGAGTCCAACAGCCACTTTTTGGATGTCACTAACTATTCGCCAGTGTTTGCTATTATAATAGCTTAGTAAGAATGAGCTTGAGGGTGCAATGCAGAGGTGCTGGAAATTGCTTGGCACCAGTGGGACACTAATGTAGTCCAACAGCCACTGGGACACTAATGGAGTCCAACAGCCACTTTTAAGATGCCACTACATTTCCTCAGTGTTTGCTATTATACTAGCTTAGTAAAAATGAGCTTGAGGGTGCAATGCAGAGGTACTGGAAATTGCCTGGCACCAGTGGGACACTAATGAAGTCCAACAGCCACTTGTAGGATGCCACTAAGTTTACTCAGTGTTTGCTATTATAATAGCTTGGTAAAAATGAACTTGAGGGTGCAATGCAGAGTTGCTGGAAAATGCTTGGCACCAGTAAGACACTAATGGATTCCAACAGCCACTTTTTGGATGTCACTAACTATTCACCAGTGTTTGCTATTATAATAGCTTAGTAAAAATGAGCTTGAGGGTGCAATGCAGAGGTGCTGGAAATTGCTTGGCACCAGTGGGACACTAATGAAGTCCAACAGCCATTTTTAGGATGCCACTAAGTTTCCTCAGTGTCAGCTATTATAATAGCTTAGTAAAAATGAGCTTGAGGGTGCAATGCAGAGGTGTTGGAAATTGCTTGGCACCAGTCGGACACTAATGAAGTCCAACAGCCACTTTTAGGATGCCACTAAGTTTCCTCAGTGTTTGCTGTTATAATAGCTTAGTAAAAATGAGCTTGAGGGTGCAATGCAGAGGTGTTGGAAATTGCTTGGCACCAGTGGGACACTAATGAAACTCAACAGCCACTTTTAGGATGCCAGTACATTTCCTCAGTGTTTGCTATTATAATAGGTTAGTAAAAATGAGCTTGAGGGTGCAATGCAGAGGTGCTGGAAATTGCTTGGCACCAGTGGGACACTAATGGAGTCCAACAGACACTTTTTGGATGTCACCAAGTTTCCTCAGTGTTTGCTATTATAATAGCTTAGTAAAAATGAGCTTGAGGGTGCAATGCAGAGGTGTTGAAAATTGCTTGGCACCAGTGGGACACTAATGAAGTCCAACAGCCACTTTTAGGATGCCACTAAGTTTCTTTAGTGTTTGCTATTATAATAGCTTAGTAAAAATGAGCTTGAGGGTGCAATGCAGTGGTGTTGGAAATTGCTTGGCACCAGTGGTACACTAATGAAGTCCAACAGCCACTTTTAGGATGCCACTACGTTTCCAAAATATTTGCTTTTATAATAGCTTAGTAAAAATGAGCCTAAGGGTGCAATGCAGTGGTGCTGGAAATAGCTTGGCACCAGTGGGACACCAATGAAGTCCAACAGCCTCTTTTAGGATGCACCTACATTTCCTCAGTGTTTGCTATTATAATAGCTTAGTAAAAATGAGCTTGAGGGTGGAATGCAGAGGTGCTAGAAATTGCTTGGACCAGTGGGACACTAATGAAGTCCAACAGCCACTTTTAGGATGCCACTAAGTTTCCTCAGTGTTTGCTATTATAATAGCTTAGTAAAAATGAGCTTGAGGGTGGAATGCAGAGGTACTGGAAATTGCTTGGCACCAGTGGGACACTAATGAAGTCCAACAGCCACTTTTAGGATGCCACTAAGTTTCCTCAGTGTTTGCTATTATAATAGCTTAGTAAAAATGAGGTTGAGGGTGCAATGCAGAGGTGCTGGAAATAGGTTGGCATCAGTGGGACACTAATGAAGTCCAACAGCCACTTTTAGGATGCACCTACATTTCCTCAGTGTTTGCTATTATAATAGCTTAGTAAAAATGAGCTTGAGGGTGCAATGCAGAGGTTTTGAAAATTGCTTGGCACCAGTGGGACACTAATGAAGTCCAACAGCCACTTTTAGGATGCCACTAAGTTTCTTTAGTGTTTGCTATTATAATAGCTTAGTAAAAATGAGCTTGAGGGTGCAATGCAGTGGTGCTGGAAATTGCTTGGCACCAGTGGTACACAAATGAAGTCCAACAGCCACTTTTAGGATGCCACTACGTTTCCAAAATGTTTGCTTTTATAATAGCTTAGTAAAAATGAGCTTAAGGGTGCAATGCAGTGGTGCTGGAAATAGCTTGGCACCAGTGGGACACCAATGAAGTCCAACAGCCTCTTTTAGGATGCACCTACATTTCCTCAGTGTTTGCTATTATAATAGCTTAGTAAAAATGAGCTTGAGGGTGGAATGCAGAGGTGCTGGAAATTGCTTGGACCAGTGGGACACTAATGAAGTCCAACAGCCACTTTTAGGATGCCACTAAGTTTCCTCAGTGTTTGCTATTATAATAGCTTAGTAAAAATGATCTTGAGGGTGCAATGCAGAGGTGCTGGAAATTGCTTGGCACCAGTGGGACACTAATGGAGTCCAACAGCCTTTTTTTGGATGCCACTAAGTTTCCTCAGTGTTTGCTATTATAATAGCTTAGTAAAAATGAGCTTGAGGGTGCAATGCAGAGGTGTTGGAAATTGCTTGGCACCAGTGGGAAACTTATGAAGTCCAACAGCCACTTTTAGGATGCCACTAAGTTTCCTCACTGTTTGCTATTATAATACCTTAGTAAAAATGAGCTTGAGGGAGCAATGCAGGGGTGCTTGAAATTGCTTGGCACAAGTGGGACACTAATGAAGTCCAACAGCCACTTTTATGATGCCACTAAGTATCTTTAGTGTTTGCTATTATATTAGCTTAGTAAAAATGAGCTTGAGGGTGCAATGCATAGGTGCTGGAAATAGCTTGGCACCATTGGGACACTTATGAAGTCCAACAGCCACTTTTAGGATGCACCTACATTTCCTCAGTGTTTGCTATTATAATAGCTTAGTAAAAATGAGCTTGAGGGTGGAATGCAGAGGTGCTGGAAATTGCTTGGCACCAGTGGGACACTAATGAAGTCCAACAGCCACTTTTAGGATGCCAGTACATTTCCTCAGTGTTTGCTATTATAATAGGTTAGTAAAAATGAGCTTGAGGGTGCAATGCAGAGGTGCTGGAAATTGCTTGGCACCAGTGGGACACTAATGAAGTCCAACAGCCACTTTTAGGATGCCACTAAGTTTCTTTAGTGTTTGCTATTATAATAGCTTAGTAAAAATGAGCTTGAGGGTGCAATGCAGTGGTGCTGGAAATTGCTTAGCACCAGTGGGACACTAATGGAGTCCAACAGCCACTTTTTGGATGCCATTAAGATTCCTCAGTGTTTGCTATTATAATAGCTTAGTAAAAATGAACTTGAGGGTGCAATGCAGAGGAGCTGGAAATTGCTTGGCACCAGTGGTACACTAATGAAGTCCAACAGCCACTTTTAGGATGCCACTACGTTTCCTCAATGTTTGCTTTTATAATAGCTTAGTAAAAATGAGCTTAAGGGTGCAATGCAGTGGTGCTGGAAATAGCTTGGCACCAGTGGGACACAAATGAAGTCCAACAGCCTCTTTTAGGATGCACCTACATTTCCTCAATGTTTGCTATTATAATAGCTTAGTAAAAATGAGCTTGAGGGTGGAATGCAGAGGTGCTGGAAATTGCTTGGACCAGTGGGACACTAATGAAGTCCAACAGCCACTTTTAGGATGCCACTAAGTTTCCTCAGTGTTTGCTATTATAATAGCTTAGTAAAAATGAGGTTGAGGGTGCAATGCAGAGGTGCTGGAAATAGCTTGGCACCAGTGGGACACTAATGAAGTCCAACAGCCACTTTTAGGATGCACCTACATTTCCTCAGTGTTTGCTATTATAATAGCTTAGTAAAAATGAGCTTGAGGGTGGAATGCAGAGGTGCTGGAAATTGCTTGGCACCAGTGGGACTCTAATGGAGTCCAACAGCCACTTTTTGGATGCCACCAAGTTTCCTCAGTGTTTGCTATTATAATAGCTTAGTAAAAATGAGCTTGAGGGTGCAATGCAGAGGTGTTGAAAATTGCTTGGCACCAGTGGGACACATATGAAGTCCAACAGCCACTTTTAGGATGCCACTAAGTTTCCTCAGTGTTTGCTATTATAATACCTTAGTAAAAATGAACTTGAGGGTGCAATGCAGAGGTGCTGGAAATTGCTTGGCACCAGTGGTACACTAATGAAGTCCAACAGCCACTTTTAGGATGCCACTACGTTTCCTCAGTGTTTGCTATTATTATAACTTAGAAAAATGAGCTTGAGAGTGCAATGCAGAGGTGCTGGAAATTGCTTGGCACCAGTGGGACACTAATGAAGTCCAACAGCCACTTTTAGGATGCACCTACATTTCCTCAGTGTTTGCTATTATAATAGCTTAGTATAAATGAGCTTGAGGGTGGAATGTAGAGGTGCTGGAAATTGTTTGGCACCAGTTGGACACTAATGAAGTCCAACAGCCACTTTTAGGATGCCACTACAATTCTTCAGTGTTTGCTATTATAATAGGTTAGTAAAAAATGAGCTTGAGGGTGCAATGCAGAGGTGCTGGAAATTGCTTGGCACCAGTGGGACACTAATGGAGTACAACAGCCACTTTTTGGATGCCACTAAGTTTCCTCAGTGTTTGCTATTATAATAGCTTAGTAAAAATGAGCTTGAGGTTGCAATGCAGAGGTGTTGGAAATTGCTTGGCACCAGTGGGACACTTATGAAGTCCAACAGCCACTTTTAGGATGCCACTAAGTTTCCTCACTGTTTGCTATTATAATACCTTAGTAAAAATGAGCTTGAGGGTGCAATGCAGAGGTGCTGGAAATTGCTTGGCACAAGTGGGACACTAATAAAGTCCAACAGCCACTTTTAGGATGCCACTACGTTTCCTCAGTGTTTGCTATTATAATACCTTAGTAAAAATGAGCTTGAGGGTGCAATGCAGAGGTGCTGGAAATTGCTTGGCACCAGTGGGACACATATGAAGTCCAACAGCCACTTTTAGTATGCCACTAAGTTTACTCAGTGTTTGCTATTATTATAGCTTAGTAAAAATGAGCTTGAGGGTGAAATGCAGAGGTGCTGGAAATAACTTGGCACCAGTGGGACACTAATGAAGTCCAACAGCCACTTTTAGGATGCACCTACATTTCCTCAGTGTTTGCTATTATAATAGCTTTGTAAAAATGAGCTTGAGGGTGGAATGCAGAGGCGCTGGAAATTGCTTGGCACCAGTGGGACACTAATGGAGTCCAACAGCCACCTTTTGGATGCCACTAAGTTTCCTCAGTAATTGCTATTATAATAGCTTAGTAAAATGAGCTTGAGGGTGCACTTCGGAGGTGCTAGAAATTGCTTGGCACCAGTGGGACACTAATTAAGTCCAACAGCCACTTTTAGGATGCCACTAAGTTTACTCAGTGTTTGCTATTATTATAGCTTAGTAAAAATGAACTTGACGGTGCAATGCGGAGGTGCTGAAAATTGCTTGGCACCAGTGGGACACTAATGAAGTCCAACAGCCACTTTTAGGATGCCACTATGTTTACTCAGTGTTTGCTATTATAATAGCTTAGTAAAAATGAACTTGAGTGTGCAATGCAGAGGTGCTGGAAATTGCTTGGCACCAGTGGGACACTAATGGAGTCCAACAGCCACTTTTTGGATGCCACTAAGTTTCCTCAGTGTTTGCTATTATAATAGCTTAGTAAAAATTAGCTTGAGGGTGCAATGCAGAGGTGCTGGAAATTGTTTGGCACCAGTGGGACACTAATGAAGTCCAACAGCCACTTTTAGGATGCCACTAAGTTTACTCAGTGTTTGCTATTATAATAGCTTAGTAAAAATGAGCTTGAGGGTGCAATGCAGAGGTGCTGGAAATAACTTGGCACCAGTGGGACACTAATGAAGTCCAACAGCCACTTTTAGGATGCCACTACGTTTCCTCAGTGTTTGCTATTATAATACCTTAGTAAAAATGAGCTTGAGGGTGGAATGCAGAGGTGCTGGAAATTGCTTGGCACCAGTGGGACACTAATGAAGTCCAACAGCCACTTTTAGGATGCCACCAGGGGCGTAACGACCGCGGTCGCAGCGGTCGCCACTGCGACCGGGCCCGCAGGGTTTTAGGGGCCCGGCAGCCGCTCTGCACAGCCGGCTCCTCTCTGTAACAGAGGAGATGCGCTGTGTAGTGGCCGACTACGCGACCGCCAGGGGGCCGGCCTGTGAGTCAGGGGGCCCGGTGTCAGCAGGGGGCAGAGGGGCCCCCTGACCTGGAGAGACCCACCAGGCGTTCCTGAGCTGCGGCAGAGCAGAAGCGCTCCTGCACAGCAGACGAAATCCATCCTTCCAGGACCTGCGATGATGTCATGCCCATGTGAGTGTGTGGGAGGAGACACAGGATTGCCGGGCAGAAAGCATCAGAAGATACGGATTCCTGAAGGAGACATGGACACATGATGACTGGTAATGAGAAAAGAGGGGGCACGAGGGGGAGGGGAGTGCAGGGTGAGTGGCATATGAGGGCTGCAGACTGTGACAGAAGCATGTGAAGGGGTGCAGAGTGTTTGAGAGGGGTAAGTTGGGGTACAGGCAGGGTGAGATATGTGGGGCAGGGTGTGTGACATATGGGGGTGTAGTGTGTGTGCTATGGGGGGTGCAGGCTGTATGGGGAGCAGTTTGTGTGACATATGGGGGCAGGGTCATAACTACCGTGGTTGCAGGGGTCAAAAGGAGAAGAGAGGTACTTGTTTTTTTATTTTGCTGGCTCCATGACACATGGAGGCCTGGAGGGGCCTTGCTGCATGACACATGGAGGCCTGGAGGGGCCTGGCTGCATGACATGGAGGCCTGGGGGCCTGGCTGCATGACACATGGAGGGCCTGGGGTGGCTGGCTGCATGACACATGGAGGCCCTGGGGTGGCTGGCTGCATGACACATGGAGGCCTAGAGGGGCCTGGCTGCATGACACATGGAGGCCTGGAGGGGCCTGGCTGCATGACACATGGAGGCCTGGAGGGGCCTGGCTGCATGACACATGGAGGCCTGGAGGGGCCTGGCTGCATGACACATGGAGGCCTGGAGGGTCCTGGCTGCATGACACATGGAGGCCTGGAGGGGCCTGGCTGCATGACACATGGAGGCCTGGAGGGGCCTGGCTGCATGACACATGGAGGCCTGGAGGGGCCTGGCTGCATGACACATGGAGGCCTGGAGGGGCCTGGCTGCATGACACATGGAGGCCTGGAGGGGCCTGGCTGCATGACACATGGAGGCCTGGAGGGGCCTGGCTGCATTACACATGGATGCCTGGAGGGTCCTGGCTGCATGACATGGAGGCCTGAGGGCCTGGCTGCATGACACATGGAGGCCCTGGAGGGGCCTGGCTGCATGACACATGGAGGCCCTGGGGTGGCTGGCTGCATGACACATGGAGGTCTATGGGACTGCATAAAAAACATGAAGGACACCTTATACATGGACTAGGGGTACATTATACATGGAGGAGTATGAGGCTGCATAATACAATATGAAAATTGATGGGGCTGGATTATAATACATATAGGACTATGGGGGCTGCATTATAATATATGGAGGACTATGGAGGCTAACTTATACATGGACTATGGGGGTGCATTATAAAACATGGAGGACTATGGAGGCTACCTTATACATGGACTATGGAAGTGCATTATAAAACATGGAGGACTATGTGGTGCAGTATAATATATGGAGAACTATGGGGTGAATTTTAATACATGGAGAACTATGGGAAATGCATTATAATTGAAGGGCTACTTTATACATGGAGGATTATGGGGGTGCATTATAATATATGGAGGGCTATGTATCTGCATTCTAATATATGAAGGGTTATGTGAGACCCTTTATACAATTATTTGGAAGGCTATGTGGGGGCTGTTATAGTATTTTGAGAACTTTATACAGGGGGGACAAAGATACAAGTATGGGATGGAAATGTTTTGTGCTGAGGGAAAAAGGCTCTTTCCCTCAGCAGCCAACTTTCCCATGCTCTGCTATACATCTCTCAGCACCCAGCTTTCCCATGTTCTGCTATACATCTCTCAGCACCCAGCTTTCCCATGTTCTGATATACATCTCTCAGCACCCAGCTTTCCCATGTTCTGATATACATCTCTCAGCACCCAGCTTTCTCATGCTCTGATATGGGAAAGCTGGGTGCTGAGGACAAGATAAATATCAGAACATAGGAAAGCTGGGTGCTGATAGAGGGATTTCAGGGTGCTGTGGGTGAGAGCCAAGTGTCAGCGTCATTATCCTGTACCCCGAGTGTCAGTGTCATTATCCCTTACCCCATACCTCCCAACCGTCCCGGATACAGCGGGACTTTCACGCTTTACGTTGTTTGTCCCGTTGCCACGATCGGGACGGCCGGCTCCCGGGCTCCGCCCACCCACTCTCTCTCCGCCTCCCTGCTTTTCCCTCCTACCATCCCAGTAGACGTGGCATAACAGAGAGGAGCGCTGCCTGTGCTGCTGCTGGTACAGTAAAATCTCCCCAGCGCTGATTTCCCTCCCTCCCCCCCCTCACCCCCGGCCGGAGCCTCTCTGTGCGGTCGGCCGGCCGCCTGTCTGTGCGGTCGGCCGGCCGCCTTTCTGTGCGGGCGCCCCCCGGCCGCCTGTCTGTGCGGGCGCCCCCCGGCTGCCTGTCTGTGTGGGCGCCCCCCGGCCGCCTGTCTGTGCGGGCGCCCCCCGGCCGCCTGTCTGTGCGGGCGCCCCCCTGCCGCCTGTCTGTGCGGGCGCCCCCCTGCCGCCTGTCTGTGCGGGCGCCCCCCTGCCGCCTGTCTGTGAAGGCGACCGGCCACCTCACTGTGTGGGCGACCGGCCGCCTCACTGTGGCTCCCTGCGTGTCCATGCTGGAGGCCCGCCGGCTGCCTGCGTGTCCATGCTGGAGGCCCGCCGGCTGCCTGCGTGTCCATGCTGGAGGCCCGCCGGCTGCCTGCGTGTCCATGCTGGAGGCCCGCCGGCTGCCTGCGTGTCCATGCTGGAGGCCCGCCGGCTGCCTGCGTGTCCATGCTGGAGGCCCGCCGGCTGCCTGCGTGTCCATGCTGGAGGCCCGCCGGCTGCCTGCGTGTCCATGCTGAATGGGTGTGGATGGGGAGTGGATATGGGCGTGACTGTGAAATGGGTGTGGTTAGGAGGCGTGGCCTAAAAATTTGCCGCGGCGCGCTAAGCGCGCCGCAAACTTTGTCCTTCTTTTCCTTCTTTAAAAGTTGGGAGGTATGCCTTACCCCAAGTGTCTGTGTATGTGGAGGGGGGGCCCAGGTCTAAACTTTGCACCGGGGCCCATCCAACTCTAGTTACGCCACTGGATGCCACTATGTTTACTCAGTGTTTGCTATTATAATAGCTTAGTAAAAATGAACTTGAGGGTGCAATGCAGAGGTGCTGGAAATTGCTTGGCACCAGTGGGACACTAATGGAGTCCAACAGCCACTTTTTGGATGACACAAAGTTTCCTCAGTGTTTGCTATTATAATAGCTTAGTAAAAATTAGCTTGAGGGTGCAATGCAGAGGTGCTGGAAATTGCTTGGCACCAGTGGGACACTAATGGAGTCCAACAGCCACTTTTTGGATGCCAGTAAGTTTCCTCAGTGTTTGCTATTATAATAGCTTAGTAAAAATTAGCTTGAGGGTGCAATGCAGAGGTGCTGGAAATTGTTTGGCACCAGTGGGACACTAATGAAGTCCAACAGCCACTTTTAGGATGCCACTAAGTTTCCTCAGTGTTTGCTATTATAATAGCTTAGTAAAAATGAGCAGAAGGGTGCAATGCAGAGGTGATGGAAATAGCTTGGCACCAGTGGGACACTAATGGAGTCCAAGAGCCACTTTTTGGATGCCACTAAGTTTCCTCAGTGTTTGCTATTATAATAGCTTAGTAAAAATGAGTTTAAGGGTGCAAAGCAGAGGTGCTGGAAATTGCTTGGCACAAGTGGGACACTAATGAAGTCCAATTGCCACTTTTAGGATGCCACTAAGTTTCCTCAGTGTTTGCTATTATAATAGCTTAGTAAAAATGAGCTTGAGGGTGCAATGCAGATGTGCTGGAAATTACTTGGCACCAGTGGGACACTAATGGAGTCCAACAGCCACTTTTTGGATGCCATTAAGATTCTTCAGTGTTTGCTATTATAATAGCTTAGTGAAAATAAGCTTGAGGGTGCAATGCAGAGGTGTTGAATATTGCTTGGCACCAATGGGACACTAATGAAGTCCAACAGCCACTTTTTGGATGCCACTAAGTTTTCACAGTGTTTGCTGTTATAATACCTTAGTAAAAATGAGCTTGAGGGTGCAATGCAGAGGTGCTGGAAATTGCTTGGCACAAGTGGGACACTAATGAAGTCCAATAGCCACTTTTAGGATGCCAATAAGATTCCTCAGTGTTTGCTATTATAATAGCTTAGTAAAAATGAGCTTCAGGGTGCAATGCAGTGGTGCTGGAAATTGCTTGGCAAAAGTGGGACACTAATGGAGTTTAACAGCCACTTTTTGGAATACATTAAGATTCCTCAATGTTTGCTATTATAATAGCTTAGTAAAAATGAACTTGAGGGTGCAATGCAGAGGAGCTGGAAATTGCTTGGCACCAGTGGGACACTAATGAAATCCAACAGCCACTTTTAGGATGCCACTACGTTTCCTCAATGTTTGCTATTATAATAGCTTAGTAAAAATTAGCTTGAGGGTGCAATGCAGAGGTGCTGGAAATAGCTTGGCACCAGTGGGACACTAATGAAGTCCAACAGCCACTTTTAGGATGCACCTACATTTCCTCAGTGTTTGCTATTATAATAGCTTAGTAAAAATGAGCTTGAGGGTGGAATGCAGAGGTGCTGGAAATTGCTTGGCAGCAGTGGGACACTAATGAAGTCCAACAGCCACTTTTAGGATGCCAGTACATTTCCTCAGTGTTTGCTATTATAATAGGTTAGTAAAAATGAGCTTGAGGGTGCAATGCAGAGGTGCTGGAAATTGCTTGGCACCAGTGGGACACTAATGGAGTCCAACAGCCACTTTTTGGATGCCACTAAGTTTCCTCAGTGTTTGCTATTATAATAGCTTAGTAAAAATGAGCTTGAGGGTGCAATGCAGAGGTGTTGAAAATTGCTTGGCACCAGTGGGACACTAATGAAGTCCAACAGCCACTTTTAGGATGCCACTAAGTTTCTTTAGTGTTTGCTATTATAATAGCTTAGTAAAAATGAGCTTGAGGGTGCAATGCAGAGGTGCTGGAAATTGCTTGGCACCAGTGGGACACTAATGAAATCCAACAGCCACTTTTAGGATGCCACTAAGTTTCTTTAGTGTTTGCTATTATAATAGCTTAGTAAAAATGAACTTGAGGGTGCAATGCAGAAAAGCTGGAAATTGCTTGGCACCAGTGGTACACTAATGAAGTCCAACAGCCACTTTTAGGATGCCACTACGTTTCCTCAATGTTTGCTTTTATAATAGCTTAGTAAAAATGAACTTGAGGGTGCAATGCAGTGGTGCTGGAAATAGCTTGGCACCAGTGGGACACCAATGAAGTCCAACAGCCTCTTTTAGGATGCACCTACATTTCCTCAGTGTTTGCTATTATAATAGCTTAGTAAAAATGAGCTTGAGGGTGGAATGCAGAGGTGCTGGAAATTGCTTGGACCAGTGGGACACTAATGAAGTCCAACAGCCACTTTTAGGATGCCACTAAGTTTACTCAGTGTTTGCTATTATAATAGCTTAGTAAAAATGAGCTTGAGGGTGGAATGCAGAGGTGCTGGAAATAACTTGGCACCAGTGGGACACTAATGAAGTCCAACAGCCACTTTTAGGATGCACCTACATTTCCTCAGTGTTTGCTATTATAATAGCTTTGTAAAAATGAGCTTGAGGGTGGAATGCAGAGGTTCTGGAAATTGCTTGGCACCAGTGGGACACTAATGGAGTCCAACAGCCACCTTTTGGATGCCACTAAGTTTCCTCAGTAATTGCTATTATAATAGCTTAGTAAAATGAGCTTGAGGGTGCACTTCGGAGGTGCTAGAAATTGCTTGGCACCTGTGGGACACTAATGAAGTCCAACAGCCACTTTTAGGATACCACTAAGTTTACTCAGTGTTTGCTATTATTATAGCTTAGTAAAAATGAACTTGAGGGTGCAATGCGGAGGTGCTGGAAATTGCTTGGCACCAGTGGGACACTAATGAAGTCCAACAGCCACTTTTAGGATGCCACTATGTTTACTCAGTGTTTGCTATTATATTAGCTTAGTAAAAATGAACTTGAGGGTTGTGACGGGGTGTACAGCAGAGCAAGGAGAGACAACAGGCCGAGGAACGATCCAACAGGTTTATTCACAAGAACACTGGAACAGCACACGATAAGTCCACGTAAAACAGATTCGGGGGCCCTTCCCGACAATCCTCGGACCGGATTACAAAGCAATCGTCCTTACAGTAGTCCAAAGAGTTCCACACAATCCCACGGGCCGCCACACAGGCCTAGCTCCGTCCGTGTCCACAGCCACACAGGCTGGAGCTCCTGCTCCCTTCAAGTTTCAGCTCACTCTGACTGAATCTCCCAGGTAAGCAGAGTTTACACTAGTTGGACTCTAGGCCCACCTCCCCCTACTCCCAGGGATGGAAGTGCCTCAAGAGGATATAACCTTGCATTTTAGGGGGTGATTACCTACAACAATAGAAATGTACACAGAAGTAGTTCAAATAAGACAATGAACCCAGCTTGAAATAGGAATCTGTACAGCATATACAGTGAGAGGGTAAATTACATCTTCACAATCCCTCCCCCTCCCAACTTGTGTACGTACTAGGGACCTCTACAGGTCACTGGTTAAGTACACACAGGCAGAGCGTTACTTACATGTGGCTTCATGCAGCCACGAATTGGCATCGTAGCTCTCCCACATCATTGCCCAGGAGAACAGCTGCAGGCAGACCACCCATCACCCCAACCACACATCGCCTGACCCCAAAACCAAAGTTCAGATCCACAGTGGCTGTGGGAATAGTCCTCCATTGTCCACCAGCCAGTTCAATAACAATCCCAGGTCCTCTATGGATTGCCTCAGGCCGAACCACTCGGGGATCAGCCAGTGTGAGGAAAGCACCCGAGTCACAAAATCCAACAAGTCTCTGTCCATCCAGCACAACCTCCTGCAAGTGCTTACCTCGATGAGCAGAAGTCGTCATAACTGCGGGTCGCACCCCGTAAACTCCTGGTGGTGCAACATGGGGGGCTGAGTCACTAGGCCAGTCCTCACATAACGGTGCCACATCTTCCTCCATGGCACTGGGCTGTAAATAATTAACAATCCGATTGGGTGCAGGATCAGTCCTCATTTGAACAGCTGGGCAGGAGACTTGCCGATGCCCTGGCTGTCCACATTGATAGCATCTGAGCTGGGTCTCCCTCCATCCAAGGCGTCCTCTTGGGTAAGGGGTAGGGGAACTTGGAGGCCGGCTCCCACCTGAAGGTGCTGTAGGGGTTTGAGGATGATTCCTCCATGGCCTGGCTGGGCATGAGGCCTGCAAATGCCCGGGATGCCTACAAACATAACACCTGCGCTCTGTTACTTCCTCTCCCCGGCGTATTCCAGAAAGTGCAGTAGAAGCAACTGGAGGCACATTAACACGGGTATCAACATGTGGTGGCTTAGAGGAACGGGGAACAATGGGGACAGAATAACTGGGGGCATCCGGTGTTGTGGAGCTATTAGGCGTCTCTCCATCCTCCAACAGAACCCTCCACTGAGGCTTGATGGTGAGCACCTCATCAGCGAGAGCAGCAGCTTGTTCCACAGTTGACGGCTTTCTCTCACGCACCCATTCTCTGATTTCCGCTGGGCACCTGGCATAGAACTGCTCTTTTAGGATGACCTGCAGGAAGGTCCCCCAAGATAAGGCCTCCTCTGCCTCCAGCCAGCGATTACATATTTGTTTGAGTCTATGAGCATATATTTTAAAAGACACTTCCCCATCACAGGCTAAAGCACGGAACTGAGTCCTGTAAGTGTCTGGGGTCACAGCATAATGTTCTAGAATAGTCTGTTTAATATCCGCATACTCACAGTTCCACCGAGGGTCCATAGCTCTATAGGCTTCAGCAGCTCCCCCCTCTAGGAGCCCAACCAGATGCCGGACACGCTCCCTGTCCGGGACTTCCATTAATTGACACTGATGCTCAAAGTCCTGGAAGAAGCCCTCAATGTCGCCTGCAGCCTCATTAAACGGCTTAAAGTCTTTGCGGGACACCCTGGGAAGTTCCCTCATGGTGGGTGCTGGGGTTACAGTCTGTCTGGAACCTCTCGCGGCTTCCACAGCGAGCTGCTTATCCAGCAATGCCATCTCCTCCATCCTGCGCTCCTTCTCTTCAGCTCCACGCATGGCTTCCCTCTTATCTTCTATGGTGGCCTCATCTCCAAGCAGTGCCATCTTTTCCTTGTACCACACAACCCATTGACTTTTTTGGGTATTCACCTCCGGCTCCCGTCTTTGCTCCCCTTGCTGTGGAAATTGTTCCTCGGTGCCATCTTGCAGGCAAGCGTGTTCCAATGCCTCAAGTAGTTGCTCCTTAGAGAGTCCTTTGTAGCCGACACCTAATTCACGGGCCTTTGTTTGTAGACTCGCCACAGTCCAGTTCCTGTATCCTGAGGTTCTGGTTTCAGACGTCGATTGGCTGTTGTCCTCCATTTCTTCTGCTCTGATCCCACCGCTGCCAACCAGTTTGTGACGGGGTGTACAGCAGAGCAAGGAGAGACAACAGGCCGAGGAACGATCCAACAGGTTTATTCACAAGAACACTGGAACAGCACACGATAAGTCCACGTAAAACAGATTCGGGGGCCCTTCCCGACAATCCTCGGACCGGATTACAAAGCAATCGTCCTTACAGTAGTCCAAAGAGTTCCACACAATCCCACGGGCCGCCACACAGGCCTAGCTCCGTCCGTGTCCACAGCCACACAGGCTGGAGCTCCTGCTCCCTTCAAGTTTCAGCTCACTCTGACTGAATCTCCCAGGTAAGCAGAGTTTACACTAGTTGGACTCTAGGCCCACCTCCCCCTACTCCCAGGGATGGAAGTGCCTCAAGAGGATATAACCTTGCATTTTAGGGGGTGATTACTAGAGATGAGCGAACCGGTCGCGGTTCGGCTCGAGGTTGGTTCGCCGAACGGACCTCCCGTTCGAGTTCGGTTCGTCGAACGTTCGACGAACCGAACTCGAACTGCATAGGAAACAATGGCAGGCAATCACAAACACAGAAAAACACCTAGAAAACACCCTCAAAGGTGTCCTAAAGGTGACAAACAACTCAAACACATTGGAAAGTGACAAGGACATATACTCATGCGAAAACAAAACAGCTGGACAAGGAAAAAGAGGAGGCCACACAGATATAGGCATGGCACGCCCTTCTAAAATCATGTAAAACACCGCAAGGTGACTCCAAGCGGAGTCTCCATTTTTTCCAAAAATTGGGCCACACACACACCCACCCCTTCAGTGGCAGCAGTTGTGCCCCAGTTGTACACTTCACAGCTACATTTGCATCAAGCACATTCAAAAATACGCCATTCTTATCCATCCCCAGGATGACACCGGGGTAGGTAGCAAAGTCTTTGCTGACCCATGACTTGTTCATCTTGGCTTCTTTTAAAAACAATGTAAGCAAGGGTTACTCCAAGCGGAGTCTCCCTTTTTTCCAAAAATTGGGCCACACAGACACCCACCCCATCAGTGGCAGCACTTGGGCCCTAGTTGCAAACAGGATGTTTTGATTTGCATCAAGCACATTCAAAAATACGCCATTCTTATCCGTCCCCAGGATGACACCGGGGTAGGTAGCAAAGTCTTTCCTGATCCCAGCTCTGTTCATCTTGGCTTCTTTTAAAAACACATCAAGCAAGGGTTACTCCAAGCGGAGTCTCCCTTTTTTTCCAAAAATTGGGCCACACAGACACCCACCCCATCAGTGGCAGCACTTGGGCCCTAGTTGCAAACAGGATGTTTTGATTTGCATCAAGCACATTCAAAAATACGCCATTCTTATCCGTCCCCAGGATGACACCGGGGTAGGTAGCAAAGTATTTCCTGATCCCAGCTCTGTTCATCTTGGCTTCTTTTAAAAACACATCAAGCAAGGGTTACTCCAAGCGGAGTCTCCCTTTTTTCCAAAAATTGGGCCACACAGACACCCACCCCATCAGTGGCAGCACTTGGGCCCTAGTTGCAAACAGGATGTTTTGATTTGCATCAAGCACATTCAAAAATACGCCATTCTTATCCGTCCCCAGGATGACACCGGGGTAGGTAGCAAAGTCTTTGCTGATCCCAGCTCTGTTCATCTTGGCTTCTTTTAAAAACACATCAAGCAAGGGTTACTCCAAGCGGAGTCTCCCTTTTTTTCCAAAAATTGGGCCACACAGACACCCACCCCATCAGTGGCAGCACTTGGGCCCTAGTTGCAAACAGGATGTTTTGATTTGCATCAAGCACATTCAAAAATACGCCATTCTTATCCGTCCCCAGGATGACACCGGGGTAGGTAGCAAAGTCTTTGCTGACCCATGACTTGTTCATCTTGGCTTCTTTTAAAAACAATGTAAGCAAGGGTTACTCCAAGCGGAGTCTCCCTTTTTTCCAAAAATTGGGCCACACAGACACCCACCCCATCAGTGGCAGCACTTGGGCCCTAGTTGCAAACAGGATGTTTTGATTTGCATCAAGCACATTCAAAAATACGCCATTCTTATCCGTCCCCAGGATGACACCGGGGTAGGTAGCAAAGTCTTTCCTGATCCCAGCTCTGTTCATCTTGGCTTCTTTTAAAAACACATCAAGCAAGGGTTACTCCAAGCGGAGTCTCCCTTTTTTTCCAAAAATTGGGCCACACAGACACCCACCCCATCAGTGGCAGCACTTGGGCCCTAGTTGCAAACAGGATGTTTTGATTTGCATCAAGCACATTCAAAAATACGCCATTCTTATCCGTCCCCAGGATGACACCGGGGTAGGTAGCAAAGTCTTTGCTGATCCCAGCTCTGTTCATCTTGGCTTCTTTTAAAAACACATCAAGCAAGGGTTACTCCAAGCGGAGTCTCCCTTTTTTTCCAAAAATTGGGCCACACAGACACCCACCCCATCAGTGGCAGCACTTGGGCCCTAGTTGCAAACAGGATGTTTTGATTTGCATCAAGCACATTCAAAAATACGCCATTCTTATCCGTCCCCAGGATGACACCGGGGTAGGTAGCAAAGTATTTCCTGATCCCAGCTCTGTTCATCTTGGCTTCTTTTAAAAACACATCAAGCAAGGGTTACTCCAAGCGGAGTCTCCCTTTTTTCCAAAAATTGGGCCACACAGACACCCACCCCATCAGTGGCAGCACTTGGGCCCTAGTTGCAAACAGGATGTTTTGATTTGCATCAAGCACATTCAAAAATACGCCATTCTTATCCGTCCCCAGGATGACACCGGGGTAGGTAGCAAAGTCTTTGCTGATCCCAGCTCTGTTCATCTTGGCTTATTTTAAAAACACATCAAGCAAGGGTTACTCCAAGCGGAGTCTCCCTTTTTTTCCAAAAATTGGGCCACACAGACACCCACCCCATCAGTGGCAGCACTTGGGCCCTAGTTGCAAACAGGATGTTTTGATTTGCATCAAGCACATTCAAAAATACGCCATTCTTATCCGTCCCCAGGATGACACCGGGGTAGGTAGCAAAGTCTTTCCTGATCCCAGCTCTGTTCATCTTGGCTTCTTTTAAAAACACATCAAGCAAGGGTTACTCCAAGCGGAGTCTCCCTTTTTTTCCAAAAATTGGGCCAAACAGACACCCACCCCATCAGTGGCAGCACTTGGGCCCTAGTTGCAAACAGGATGTTTTGATTTGCATCAAGCACATTCAAAAATACGCCATTCTTATCCGTCCCCAGGATGACACCGGGGTAGGTAGCAAAGTCTTTGCTGATCCCAGCTCTGTTCATCTTGGCTTCTTTTAAAAACACATCAAGCAAGGGTTACTCCAAGCGGAGTCTCCCTTTTTTTCCAAAAATTGGGCCACACAGACACCCACCCCATCAGTGGCAGCACTTGGGCCCTAGTTGCAAACAGGATGTTTTGATTTGCATCAAGCACATTCAAAAATACGCCATTCTTATCCGTCCCCAGGATGACACCGGGGTAGGTAGCAAAGTATTTCCTGATCCCAGCTCTGTTCATCTTGGCTTCTTTTAAAAACACATCAAGCAAGGGTTACTCCAAGCGGAGTCTCCCTTTTTTCCAAAAATTGGGCCACACAGACACCCACCCCATCAGTGGCAGCACTTGGGCCCTAGTTGCAAACAGGATGTTTTTATTTGCATCAAGCACATTCAAAAATACGCCATTCGTATCCGTCCCCAGGATGACACCGGGGTAGGTAGCAAAGTCTTTGCTGATCCCAGCTCTGTTCATCTTGGCTTCTTTTAAAAACACATCAAGCAAGGGTTACTCCAAGCGGAGTCTCCCTTTTTTTCCAAAAATTGGGCCACACAGACACCCACCCCATCAGTGGCAGCACTTGGGCCCTAGTTGCAAACAGGATGTTTTGATTTGCATCAAGCACATTCAAAAATACGCCATTCTTATCCGTCCCCAGGATGACACCGGGGTAGGTAGCAAAGTATTTCCTGATCCCAGCTCTGTTCATCTTGGCTTCTTTTAAAAACACATCAAGCAAGGGTTACTCCAAGCGGAGTCTCCCTTTTTTCCAAAAATTGGGCCACACAGACACCCACCCCATCAGTGGCAGCACTTGGGCCCTAGTTGCAAACAGGATGTTTTGATTTGCATCAAGCACATTCAAAAATACGCCATTCTTATCCGTCCCCAGGATGACACCGGGGTAGGTAGCAAAGTCTTTGCTGATCCCAGCTCTGTTCATCTTGGCTTCTTTTAAAAACACATCAAGCAAGGGTTACTCCAAGCGGAGTCTCCCTTTTTTTCCAAAAATTGGGCCACACAGACACCCACCCCATCAGTGGCAGCACTTGGGCCCTAGTTGTACACTTCACAGCTACATTTGCATCAATCACATTCAAAAATACACCATAATTAACCGTCCCCAGGATGACACCGGGGTAGGTAGCAAAGTCTTTGCTGACCCATGACTTGTTCATCTTGGCTTCTTTTAAAAACAATGTAAGCAAGGGTTACTCCAAGCGGAGTCTCCCTTTTTTCCAAAAATTGGGCCACACAGACACCCACCCCATCAGTGGCAGCACTTGGGCCCTAGTTGCAAACAGGATGTTTTGATTTGCATCAAGCACATTCAAAAATACGCCATTCTTATCCGTCCCCAGGATGACACCGGGGTAGGTAGCAAAGTCTTTCCTGATCCCAGCTCTGTTCATCTTGGCTTCTTTTAAAAACACATCAAGCAAGGGTTACTCCAAGCGGAGTCTCCCTTTTTTTCCAAAAATTGGGCCACACAGACACCCACCCCATCAGTGGCAGCACTTGGGCCATAGTTGTACACTTCACAGCTACATTTGCATCAATCACATTCAAAAATACCCCATAATTAACCGTCCCCAGGATGACACCGGGGTAGGTAGCAAAGTCTTTGCTGACCCATGACTTGTTCATCTTGGCTTCTTTTAAAAACAATGTAATAACTTAGCACCAGTGAGGATAGATTACTAAAACTTAGCTTTTATTAGAGCTATTTAAAATTCATTTTGAACAAACACTTATAAAATACACTTAGGATCACCCTGCAGGTAACCAAGGTGCATGTTACCATGCTGCAGTGAACAACCCTTGGAAAACACCGATAGGGGGAAAAACAATTATGTGTAATGCTGGTATCAATTACTGTCATACATACCGCATTATGAGGATTTTTTGCACAGAAGTTCCGTTAGCTTAAAGCTAAATTTAGGAAACTATCTCCTCATAAGCAGTAAGGTATATACTATCCCCTAGTACAGGGATCGCTTACACATACTAAGATATAAAATTAAGAACGATCTCACCCATTTGGAGGATCTTCAAACGTTTGGTACGGCAGTCCGTCTTTAGGAAGGGTCACAAAGGGGCCTGTGGTCCAGGCTGGGTATGTCTTGCCCTAAACCCCCTTGTCTCCCGTCCTTACAAGGACGGTCCACATCTGAACCTATATCCTTGAAAATGGTAGTCCCACATGCCTCCCGCCTCCCGACGCGTTTCGTCACTTTCTGTGACTCCTCAGGGGTCCAAGCATGAAAGATCATGTAGTGGGTCAAAGAAAGGTGTGTGACCTGCAAAGTCCAAACACCAAATGCTGCCAACCGTCAACCCCCTCATTAGTCATCTATAAATGTATAGTTAGGGGCCCGGGGTAGGTAGCAAAGTCTTTTCTGACCCATGACTTGTTCATCTTGGCTTCTTTTAAAAACAATGTAAGCAAGGGTTACTCCAAGCGGAGTCTCCCTTTTTTCCAAAAATTGGGCCACACAGACACCCACCCCATCAGTGGCAGCACTTGGGCCCTAGTTGCAAACAGGATGTTTTGATTTGCATCAAGCACATTCCAAATCCACAAGCATTTACTCTCCCCAGGATGACACAGGGGTAGTAAATTCCTTCTGGATCCATGACTTGTTCATTTTGATGAACGTCAGTCTGTCCACATTGTCACTGGACAGACGCGTGCGCTTATCTGTCAGCACACACCCAGCAGCACTGAATACACGTTCAGAGACAACGCTGGCAGCTGGACACGACAAAATCTCCAAGGCGTAACTGGAGAGCTCTGGCCATTTTTCTATGTTTGAAGCCCAAAAGGAGCAAGGCTCCAGTTGCACAGTCATGGCATCGATGTTCATTTGGAGATACTCCTGTATCATCCTCTCCAGCCGTTGAGTATGTGTCAGACTTGTTGTCTCTGGTGGCCTTGCAAAAGAGGGTCTAAAAAAATTATGAAAAGATTCCATAAAATTGCTGTTACCGGCACCAGATACGGTCCTACTGGTACGGGTAGACTGGTGAAGATGACGAGACCGTCCCATGTTTGTCAAGTTACAACTGGGAGATTCCCTCCCTGCACCTGCACGGTTGTTTGGTGGAAAAGCCGAGCTAAGATCAAGTAACAGCTTATGCTGATACTCCTGCATACGTGCGTCCCTTTCTATGGCTGGAATTATGTCACAAAATTTGGACTTGTACCGGGGATCTAATAGTGTGGCAATCCAGTAGTCATCATCACTTCTAATTTTGACAATACGACTGTCATGTTGGAGGTAGTGCAACAAAAAGGCACTCATGTGTCTTGCGCAGCCATGCGGACCAAGTCCACGCTGTGTTTGTGGCATAGAGGTGCTACCCGTTCTTTCTTCCTCTGACATCTCCCCCCAACCTCTTTCAACTGAAATTTGACCAAGGTCTCCCTCATCCGCTGAGTCTTCCATGTCCATGGACAGTTCGTCCTCCATTTCTTCATGTTCTCCTGCACCTTGCTCAACATTTCGCCTGCTACTATGCGCCCTTGTCGATCCCTGTTCCCCATGGTCCCATGCCTGCTGCGTTGGTGATGATGAACGTCTGGACCTTGGTGATGTTGTTGTCCCTTGCACATATGAATCCTCCTGTAGTTCCTCCCCTTCATGTTGTCCCACCCCCTGACTCCGAATAGTGTTTAGCGTGTGCTCCAGCATGTAAATGACTGGAATCGTCATGCTGATAATGGCATTGTCAGAGCTAAACATATTCGTCGCCATGTCGAAACTGTGCAGAAGGGTGCATAGGTCCTTGATCTGAGACCACTCCATCAGGGTGATCTGCCCCACCTCTGCATCTCGTTGGCCCAGGCTATACGTCATGACGTATTGCACCAGGGCTCTGCGGTGCTGCCACAGTCGCTGTAACATGTGGAGAGTTGAATTCCAGCGTGTCGCCACATCGCATTTCAGGCGATGAACCGGCAGGCCGAAAGACTTCTGTAGCGATGCAAGTCGCTCAGCTGCGGCGCTTGAACGCCGGAAGTGAGCAGACAGTTTTCGTGCCCTGTTCAGAAGGCCATCTAGGCCGGGATAGTGTGTTAAAAATTGCTGCACGACAAGGTTCAACACGTGAGCCATACAAGGTACGTGTGTCACCTTGCCCAGGCGAAGGGCCGCACCCAGGTTTGCAGCATTGTCGCACACGGCCTTACCAGGCTGCAGGTTGAGTGGAGACAACCATTTATTAAACTCGGACCGCAGAGCTGACCACAACTCCTCAGCTGTGTGACTCTTATTACCAAGACATGTCAAGCTAAAGACCGCCTGATGCCGTTGCGCTCGGCTGCCAGCATAGTAATGAGGCGTGCGTGATTCCTTCTGCGCAGTGAGAACGCTGGTGGCCTGACCAGGCAGGCTTGGGGCGGAGGTGGAGGACCCAGATGAGGTGGAGGATGCAGAAGCTGTGGCGGAACTTGGACAGACAGAGGATTGACACACAAGTCGTGGGGACAGCAAGACTTGTGCAGCAGACCCTTCACCATCTATCACCATAGTTACCCAGTGCCCAGTCAGCGACATGTAACGTCCCTGTCCATGCTTACTGGTCCAAGTATCGGTGGTGAAATGCACCCGTTCACACACAGAGTTTCTCAAGGAAGCGGTGATGTTGTGTGCGACATGCTGGTGTAGCGCGGGCACACCTTTCTTAGAGAAGTAGTGGCGACTAGGCATCTGGTACTGGGGCACAGCGACAGACATAAGGTCTCTAAAATCCTGTGTGTCCACTAGGCGGAAAGGCAGCATTTCGGTAGCCAACAGCTTACAGAGGGATAGAGTCAACCTCTTAGCTTTGTCATGGGTCGGAGGAAGTGGCCTTTTATTTGACCACATCTGAGGGACAGAGATCTGGCTGCTGTGTGTAGACGGTGTTGAGTAGGGTGTCCCTGGAAAAATGCAGGTTTGTGAGGAAAGTGCAGGCGGAGACATGATGTTGCCTTCATCCAACGTTGGTGCTATCGATGTCTGAGAGAGCTGTACACACTCACTTGTTTCCCCTTCCAAACCAACTGACGACCTTACAAGCAAACTGCCTGTTGCGGTTACAGTGGTGGAAGTTTTGCGTGGAAAAACAGGTGTGACAGCTGTCCCCACAGTCCTAGAAGATGAAGAGCGCGCGGATGCACTGGAAGGGGCGGGCGGTGGATGGTTCGCTCCGCTAGCCGGCATTGCAGCACGGTGAGCTTCCCACCGGGACTTATGATATTTATTCATGTGACGATTCATGGAAGCAGTTGTCAAACTGCTGAGGTTTTGACCTCTACTAACAGAATCATGACAAATGTTACATATCACATGAGTTGGGCGATCTTTTTCGATGTGAAAAAAGGCCCAGGCTAGGCAAGGCTTAGAGGCCATGCGACCTGTTGATCCACCCCGAATAATGCTCATAGGCAGAGTGGTGGCTGAGGATGCAGTTGTAGACGTGCTACCAGTGCTCCGACTCTGTCCAGGAAGGCGCAAGGTAACTTCGTCGTCGGTTGCATCCTCCTCCACCGCCTCTGTTGACCTCCTCGAGTGCCTGACTGGGGGTTGACAGTAGGTGGGATCTAGAACGTCATCATCAATTGTTGTGTTCGCACTCCCCTCCCCCTCAGACCGAGCCTCTTCTTGCCCTGACCGAATATTTAAGTTGTCATCCCAATCGGGTATCTGCATCTCATCTTCATCAGTATGTTCCTCATTGTCTATAACCACAGGTGTTACAGTTTGTGACAAAGGGTCAACATTATGCTCAGAAACTTGGTCCTCACGGCCTGAATCTGAGTCACAAAGGTTCTGGGCATCACTGCAGACCATTTCCTGTTCTGTACTCACTGTAGCTTGGGAGCAGACCTCTGATTCCCAGGCTATAGTGTGACTGAACAGCTCTGCAGACTCAGCCATCTCAGTTCCACCATACTGTGCAGGGCTGATGGAGACTTCAGAGCTGGGAGAAATCAAGTGTGATTGGGATGACAACTCAGAGGAATGGTGTTTTTTGGATGCGGTACTTGAAGTGGCTGAGAGGGCACTTGTTGGACCACTTGAGATCCATTCAAGCATTTTCCTTTTTTGCCCATCATCTACCTTTGTTCCTCTTGTTCGTGTCCGTAAAAAAGGGAGCACATCGGATTGTCCACAATAAGTAGTAGACATCTTACATCTTAGTAGATGGTCTATCTTCAGCAGATGATAATGGAGCTTTGGCACCTTCCCCACTGACAAAACCTTTTTTGCCTTTTCCACCACGCCTCTTCCCCTTTCCACCAGCATCTGTCATTTTGCCACTCATGTTGATTGCGACAAGATTGTGGACTGAAAATGTGGTAGTAAAAATTGAGAGGTGGTGAAGATTGCAGTGGTGGTCTAGCTTTATTAACAGCAGAATAATAAAGAATAAATATCCCTGACAATGTAACTTAGTTATAATTCGTTGGAGTGTGAAACGCAGGCAGACGTGCTGCAAATGTCTTGGCACTAGTGGGACTATAGCAAAGTCCAATAGCCACGTATAGGATGCCACTAGGTTCACTGAGTGTGTGCTAGTATAATGGCTTAGTTATAATTAGTTGGAGTGTGCAACGCAGGCAGATGCGCTCTGCAAATGTCTTGGCACTAGTAGGACTATAGCAAAGTCCAATAGCCACGTATAGGATGCCACTAGGTACACTGAGTGTGTGCTAGTATAATGGCTTAGTTATAATTAGTTGGAGTGTGCAACGCAGGCAGACGTGCTGCAAATGTCTTGGCACTAGTGGGACTATAGCAAAGTCCAATAGCCACGGATAGGATGCCACTAGGTACACTGAGTGTGTGCTAGTATAATGGCTTAGTTATAATTAGTTGGAGTGTGCAACGCAGGCAGACGTGCTGCAAATGTCTTGGCACTAGTGGGACTATAGCAAAGTCCAATAGCCATGTATAGGATGCCACTAGGTACACTGAGTGTGTGCTAGTATAATGGCTTAGTTATAATTAGTTGGAGTGTGCAACGCAGGCAGACGTGCTGCAAATGTCTTGGCACTAGTGGGACTATAGCAAAGTCCAATAGCCACGTATAGGATGCCACTAGGTACACTGAGTGTGTGCTAGTATAATGGCTTAGTTATAATTAGTTGGAGTGTGCAACGCAGGCAGACGTGCTGCAAATGTCTTGGCACTAGTGGGACTATAGCAAAGTCCAATAGCCACGTATAGGATGCCACTAGGTACACTGAGTGTGTGCTAGTATAATGGCTTAGTTATAATTAGTTGGAGTGTGCAACGCAGGCAGACGTGCTGCAAATGTCTTGGCACTAGTGGGACTATAGCAAAGTCCAATAGCCACGTATAGGATGCCACTAGGTACACTGAGTGTGTGCTAGTATAATGGCTTAGTTATAATTAGTTGGAGTGTGCAACGCAGGCAGACGTGCTGCAAATGTCTTGGCACTAGTGGGACTATAGCAAAGTCCAATAGCCACGTATAGGATGCCACTAGGTACACTGAGTGTGTGCTAGTATAATGGCTTAGTTATAATTAGTTGGAGTGTGCAACGCAGGCAGACGTGCTGCAAATGTCTTGGCACTAGTGGGACTATAGCAAAGTCCAATAGCCACGTATAGGATGCCACTAGGTACACTGAGTGTGTGCTAGTATAATGGCTTAGTTATAATTAGTTGGAGTGTGCAACGCAGGCAGACGTGCTGCAAATGTCTTGGCACTAGTGGGACTATAGCAAAGTCCAATAGCCACGTATAGGATGCCACTAGGTACACTGAGTGTGTGCTAGTATAATGGCTTAGTTATAATTAGTTGGAGTGTGCAACGCAGGCAGACGTGCTGCAAATGTCTTGGCACTAGTGGGACTATAGCAAAGTCCAATAGCCACGTATAGGATGCCACTAGGTACACTGAGTGTGTGCTAGTATAATGGCTTAGTTATAATTAGTTGGAGTGTGCAACGCAGGCAGACGTGCTGCAAATGTCTTGGCACTAGTGGGACTATAGCAAAGTCCAATAGCCACGTATAGGATGCCACTAGGTACACTGAGTGTGTGCTAGTATAATGGCTTAGTTATAATTAGTTGGAGTGTGCAACGCAGGCAGACGTGCTGCAAATGTCTTGGCACTAGTGGGACTATAGCAAAGTCCAATAGCCACGTATAGGATGCCACTAGGTACACTGAGTGTGTGCTAGTATAATGGCTTAGTTATAATTAGTTGGAGTGTGCAACGCAGGCAGACGTGCTGCAAATGTCTTGGCACTAGTGGGACTATAGCAAAGTCCAATAGCCACGTATAGGATGCCACTAGGTACACTGAGTGTGTGCTAGTATAATGGCTTAGTTATAATTAGTTGGAGTGTGCAACGCAGGCAGACGTGCTGCAAATGTCTTGGCACTAGTGGGACTATAGCAAAGTCCAATAGCCACGTATAGGATGCCACTAGGTACACTGAGTGTGTGCTAGTATAATGGCTTAGTTATAATTAGTTGGAGTGTGCAACGCAGGCAGACGTACTGCAAATGTCTTGGCACTAGTGGGACTATAGCAAAGTCCAATAGCCACGTATAGGATGCCACTAGGTACACTGAGTGTGTGCTAGTATAATGGCTTAGTTATAATTAGTTGGAGTGTGCAACGCAGGCAGACGTGCTGCAAATGTCTTGGCACTAGTGGGACTATAGCAAAGTCCAATAGCCACGTATAGAATGCCACTAGGTACACTGAGTGTGTGCTAGTATAATGGCTTAGTTATAATTAGTTGGAGTGTACAACGCAGGCAGACGTGCTGCAAATGTCTTGGCACTAGTGGGACTATAGCAAAGTCCAATAGCCACGTATAGGATGCCACTAGGTACACTGAGTGTGTGCTAGTATAATGGCTTAGTTATAATTAGTTGGAGTGTGCAACGCAGGCAGACGTGCTGCAAATGTCTTGGCACTAGTGGGACTATAGCAAAGTCCAATAGCCACGTATAGGATGCCACTAGGTACACTGAGTGTGTGCTAGTATAATGGCTTAGTTATAATTAGTTGGAGTGTGCAACGCAGGCAGACGTGCTGCAAATGTCTTGGCACTAGTGGGACTATAGCAAAGTCCAATAGCCACGTATAGGATGCCACTAGGTACACTGAGTGTGTGCTAGTATAATGGCTTAGTTATAATTAGTTGGAGTGTGCAACGCAGGCAGACGTGCTGCAAATGTCTTGGCACTAGTGGGACTATAGCAAAGTCCAATAGCCACGTATAGGATGCCACTAGGTACACTGAGTGTGTGCTAGTATAATGGCTTAGTTATAATTAGTTGGAGTGTGCAACGCAGGCAGACGTGCTGCAAATGTCTTGGCACTAGTGGGACTATAGCAAAGTCCAATAGCCACGTATAGGATGCCACTAGGTACACTGAGTGTGTGCTAGTATAATGGCTTAGTTATAATTAGTTGGAGTGTGCAACGCAGGCAGACGTGCTGCAAATGTCTTGGCACTAGTGGGACTATAGCAAAGTCCAATAGCCACGTATAGGATGCCACTAGGTACACTGAGTGTGTGCTAGTATAATGGCTTAGTTATAATTAGTTGGAGTGTGCAACGCAGGCAGACGTGCTGCAAATGTCTTGGCACTAGTGGGACTATAGCAAAGTCCAATAGCCACGTATAGGATGCCACTAGGTACACTGAGTGTGTGCTAGTATAATGGCTTAGTTATAATTAGTTGGAGTGTGCAACGCAGGCAGACGTGCTGCAAATGTCTTGGCACTAGTGGGACTATAGCAAAGTCCAATAGCCACGTATAGGATGCCACTAGGTTCACTGAGTGTGTGCTAGTATAATGGCTTAGTTATAATTAGTTGGAGTGTGCAACGCAGGCAGATGCGCTCTGCAAATGTCTTGGCACTAGTAGGACTATAGCAAAGTCCAATAGCCACGTATAGGATGCCACTAAAAAACACTTAGTGTGTGCTAGTATAATGGCTTAGTTATAATTCGTTGGAGTGTGCAACGCAGGCAGATGCGCTCTGCAAATGTCTTGGCACTAGTGGGACTATAGCAAAGTCCAATAGCCACGTATAGGATGCCACTAGGTACACTGAGTGTTTGCTAGTAAAATTGCTTAGTTTAAAAAAGTTGTAGTGTGCAATGCAGGCAGACGTGCTCTGCAAATGTCTTTGCACTAGTGGGACTATAGCAAAGTCCAATAGCCACGTATAGGATGCCACTAGGTACACTGAATGTTTGCTAGTATAATGGCTTACTTAGAATGAGTTGGAGTGTGCAGAGGACAAGAGGGTACAGTGGCAGGATTGTGGTGCTCTGGGTAGAGGAATGGAAGCCTGCCTTTCTATTCCCTCCTAATGGTGAAATGCAGGGAGGAAATCCCTGACCTGGGCTACACAGACGCTGTTGCTGTTTGCAGGACCTGTCACTTATGGCTCTCTGACCCTGCCGCTTTGAGCCCTTAAAAGGACTGCTAGAATGTGCTCTCCCTAAGCTGTCTAACGCTGTGTATGCAGCGCATACAGCTGTATCGGCTATAGGACTCAGGAGGACGGAGCTGCGACACTGATGTCTGACACCAAAGACGCAGAAGGCAGATAATGGCGTTCGTGAAGAAAATGTCCGGTTTTATAATGCAGGGACATGTGACATGCAGATCCTATCACACATGCCGTTGCTTCTCTGGCTCAAAGTCCACTTAGGTGTGTGTGTGTCTGTGATTGGCTGACATGCTGGCCCGCCCCACAAGACGCGCGCGCTTAGGGAAGGAAGACAAGAAAAAAAAAAAAAAAAATGGCGATCGCCATTATAGAAACAGCAGTGATCTGAAGGCGCTGTTCACGCACACTATACACTGAAATGTGATAATAGTTTGATTCACAGAGTGACTTACACTATTACAGCAGAAACCAAGCTAGGATTTAGCTGTTTTTTGGCTGCTAGAACCGTTCTCGAACGTTTCTAGAACTATCGAGCTTTTGCAAAAAGCTCGAGTTCTAGTTCGATCTAGAACATGCCCCAAAATCACTCGAGCCGCGAACTGGAGAACCACGAACCACGAACCGCGCTCAACTCTAGTGATTACCTACAACAAAAGAAATGTACACAGAAGTAGTTCAAATAAGACAATGAACCCAGCTTGAAATAGGAATCTGTACAGCATATACAGTGAGAGGGTAAATTACATCTTCACAAGGGTGGAATGCAGAGGTGCTGGAAATTGCTTGGCACCAGTGGGACACTAATGAAGTCCAACAGCCACTTTTTGGATGCCACTAAGTTTCCTCAGTGTTTGCTATTATAAAAGCTTAGTAAAAATTAGCTTGAGGGTGCAATGCAGAGATGCTGGAAATTGTTTGGCACCAGTGGGACACTAATGAAGTCCAACAGCCACTTTTAGGATGCCACTAAGTTTACTCAGTGTTTGCTATTATAATAGCTTAGTAAAAATGAGCTTGAGGGGGCAATGCAGAGGTGCTGGAAATTGCTTGGCACCAATGGGACACTAATGAAGTCCAACAGCCACTTTTTGGATGCCACTAAGTTTTCACAGTGTTTGCTGTTATAATACCTTAGTAAAAATGAGCTTGAGGGTGCAATGCAGAGGTGCTGGAAATTGCTTGGCACAAGTGGGACACTAATGAAGTCCAATAGCCACTTTTAGGATGCCACTAAGTTTCCTCAGTGTTTGCTATTATAATAGCTTAGTAAAAATGAGCTTGAGGGTGCAATGCAGAGGTGCTGGAAATTGCTTGGCACCAGTGGGACACTAATGGAGTTTAACAGCCACTTTTTGGATGACATTAAGATTCCTCAATGTTTGCTATTATAATAGCTTAGTAAAAATGAACTTAAGGGTGCAATGCAGAGGAGCTGGAAATTGCTTGGCACCAGTGGGACACTAATGAAGTCCAACAGCCACTTTTAGGATGCACCTACATTTCCTCAGTGTTTGCTATTATAATAGCTTAGTAAAAATGAGCTTGAGGGTGGAATGCAGAGGTGCTGGAAATTGCTTGGCAGCAGTGGGACACTAATGAAGTCCAACAGCCACTTTTAGGATACCACTAAGTTTCCTCAGTGTTTGCTATTATAATAGCTTAGTAAAAATGAGCTTGAGGGTGGAATGCAGAGGTGCTGGAAATAGCTTGGCACCATTGGGACACTAATGAAGTCCAACAGCCACTTTTAGGATGCACCTACATTTCCTCAGTGTTTGCTATTATAATAGCTTAGTAAAAATGAGCTTGAGGGTGCAATGCAGAGGTGCTGGAAATTGCTTGGCACCAGTGGGACACTAATGGAGTCCAACAGCCACTTTTTGGATGCCACTAAGTTTCCTCAGTGTTTGCTATTGTGGCGCCCCTGACCTGGTCAGGCACCACTGAGTACTGCACCCATGCTGGGGACAGTACAACACAGGTAATCCAGAAGGCTGACTGGGGTGTGGAACACAGGCGCATAGTGACCAGGCCTCCCACATCACCAGAGGGGACCCTTGAGTAGCCAGAAGGAGTTAACTTTCAATTCCCAGCTGGGGGTGTGTTCAGGGGCTGGTTGCTAGGTGGCGTAGGCAAGAACAGGAGAGGAGGAGCAGTGAGTCAGTTAGAGCAGAGAACTCCAGAGGGCTCAGTGAGGAGCAGACCTGTGGGGCTGTTGCTGTCTAACAGCGCCCGCGCAGTGGCTACTGACGGGGGAGAACGGTCAACTAGGAGTGCTACCTGAAAGCCAGCTTCAGCTAGAGAGAAAGCACGGAGTGGGAAGTAAGGAGACTGCTAGAGAGCACCAGGCCCAACCGGGCGGCAGATCCCGAAGCAAAGATAGATCCAGCTTTCTTCTGCTAAACCTGCCGGTGTGGGGCTCTCAAAGCCCACACCACAACACCACAAAAGCCGCAGCCACGTAACCGTAGTGAGGGCCCATAGGTCACAGGAGGCAAGCAGCTGGAGTGGCCTGGTCCGGGGAACAAGCAAACGGCAAACAAAAGGGGGAGAGAGGCTGCAGCATCTTCCCTGGGTGACCCCCATAGGGACTCAAAGTCGGGGTCACCCCAAACCACCAAGGGCTAAGGAAGGCGAGTCAGTAGTCACCCTCATAAAGTCAGCCGGAAGGATACCTGGTTCCCATCTGGTTCATCCCAGCTACGCCCGGGCTACTCACCCTGCCATCAAATGTGAGTAAAGCCCTTGAAAGACAGTTCTGCCTGTGTGAGTCATTCTGCGACTTGTGGTACTACAAACCTACACCGGGCCCTGGGGCTTGCCTCACTCTCAGGAGGCTATTCCAACTAACTGCACACACCATCAGCCCCAGGCGACCCTCAACCTGCAGTGGCGGTCCCTACTGACCGCAATACTGAGAGTGGCGTCACGATCAAAACCGAAGATTCCCTACCTGTGACCAGCACCAGCTACGTGGAGTCCCTGAAGGTATGCACCGATACAACACCTCTGGGGCTTCACATCTGGCGTCACGAACAGGATAAGGACTAGACCTGTTCAGACAGGTGACCATGTGCCTGGGCGGTCCGCTTGAAAAATTGGAAGCGCCGCCATATTGCCACCATGAAAAGCGCGCTGAAAAACAACAGCAGCCCGCGCTGGGAGAAGTTACCGCCCACGAAGAGGTGTGGCTACCCAGAGATCCCCTGCAGAGTTCTGAGCTTGCCAGCGAAGAGAGCGGAAGCGTCCGGAGACGGCGGAGCAGGAGAGAAGCCAGCAGCTTGCTAGAGAAAATGGCGTCTGAGAGCAGAGATCCAGAGCCAGGCTCCGCTGCCTGGTGGTGTCGGGAGCTTGCCGAGTTCTGCGATCAACTAGAAGCCAGGGTCGGAAGGCAGATCAGAGAGGGACGCGAGGAGTTCCTATGGATGACCGCGGCGGTTCGGGCCTACGAGGAGAGAGCCGCGCACCGAGTGCCAGATCGGGCGGTGACAACTCAGACCCCGATGCTGCCAACGATGGGTGAGTCGAGTGATGCCCCGGCTAGCGCAAGTGCCCCGACCCCTACTGCCACGCCCGCGGTCCCCGAAGAGGCGTCCGGTGCGGCGACGCTGAAGCAGGCCGCAGCCACGCCAGGTGCGGCCTTCCAAGCCCCAGCGGCCGCAGCGATGCCCTGCTCGGCCCACCAAGACCCGGTCCCTGCAGCAACGCCCAGTCCGGCCCGCAAAGAACCGGCTGCCACCGCGACCCTCATCCGCGTCGCAGGCGTAACGCTGACCCAGGCCGCCGCCCTGCTAGGCCCGGCCCGCCAAGACCAGGCCGCCGCCATGCCGAGCGCGGCCCGCCAAGACCAGGCCGCCGCCATCCAGGGCGCGGCCCGCCAAGCCCAGACTGCTGCAGCGACGTCCAGCCCAGCCTGCACAGATCCCATCGCAGCTGCGACGCTGATCCAGGCCGCCGCCATGCCGGGCGCGGCCCGCCAAGACCAGGCCGCCGCCATGCCGGGCGCGGCCCGCCAAGACCAGGCCGCCGCCATGCCGGGCGCGGCCCGCCAAGACCAGGCCGCCGCCATGTCAGGCGCGGCCCGCCAAGACCAGGCCGCCGCCATGCCAGGCGCGGCCCGCCAAGACAAGGCTGACGTACCATTTACCCCGGCCCGCAAGGCCAGAGCAGACAAGGCTCCCCAGGTTCAGGAAGTCCCTGCTAGGCAATCCCTGGTAGGTGAGGACTCCGCATACTGGCAGCTAAAAGCCGACCTGGAAGCTAAGTTCCCACGGGAGATGGTGGAGCGGTACATGCTCCCTCCGCACACCCCAAAGAGTATCCCGACAGCTCCCGCAGCAACCACGGCAAAGAGTTCCCCACCTGGGCCGGCAGAAAGAAGTCCATCCCCAGCACTGCTACCCAAGGAGTGCCAGGAAGAACTAAGGGGGGGAGGAGGCCAGGAGGTTGAGGGGCTGACTCCAGAGCCATACCCAGAGCCAGAGATGCTGCCTTATTCTCGCTGGGATGAGGAAGACCTGACACCATCTGCAGAAGAAGAACTGCCCAAAAGCCTTACCTGGGAGTTTATGAGCTGCACCCTACAGAATCCAGCCCGTAAGACACACCGCAACAGAACGCAACTATCCTCTACACCGTCATCTCCAGAGCAGAGAGAAGTCACCGCCAGAGACCTGCAAGAAAAACGAGCCCTGAGAAGGTCCAAAGCCCAGGCCAGAGGACCCCTTTTCAGAGGAGTAGTGGAGGATTTTAATCTGAGAAGTGGATATGGATTCATCGTAGCACCTGGTATCAAAGAGGGGATATTTGTCAACAGAAGAGATGTGAGAGCTAATCTGCCCAGAGGACACCCTGGCAGAAATCTAAAGATGGGAGATTCAGTCCAGTTCACTATGCATCAAGGCGAAAGAGGATTGTATGCCCTGGACGTAACACAAAGTCCTAAAGAAAGAGAAGGAAGACAAAGCAGAGAAAAAGAACCTACAGATGAAACTACCTCAGACGACGACAGAGAGCAGGAAAGCAGCAGGTGCCACCGCCATACAGGCTCAAGCCCTGGTAAAGAGGAGTAAAGTAAAGTAAAGAAAGAAGTACAGAAGTTAAAGTTTTGAAAAGTTTTGTTTTGCAACGTTTAAGCATGTGCCCACAAAAACTATTGTGAGAAAACCATAAACCTTAAGGCTATGAACTGGCTATAGCCACAAACTCTCGCAGTGTAAATAGTTACACCAAAAGGGCACCACCACCACCAGAGTCAGCCTGTTTAGGGGCTTGGCTCGTCTGCAACCAGGAGGAGCCCGTCCGTATATAGGGCCTTGGCTCACCTGCAAACAGAGAGCATGCCTGTTTATGGGGCCTTGGCTCACCACCACAAAGAGGGTACCTGGTCAGCACCAACTGTGGAGGCCGCCTCTGCATCCTGCCAGAAGAGGCTGAAGGCGCGGATCCACCAGGCCAGGTATACCCTGAAACCACCAGCCCATGAAAGCCGCCTCTACATCCTGCCAGAAGTGGCTGAAGTCGCGGCCAACGTGAAAGGGTTTTGGGTGGGTTAACGGACTTGTGGGTGGAGGGTGGTGATGTATGGTACCTGGTGCTTTTAAATGTTTTACATGTTTTAATGTTTTATGCATTTTAAAATGTTGTCTTGCAGCCCGAGGACGTGCTGGTGATAACTAAGGGGGAATGTGGCGCCCCTGACCTGGTCAGGCACCACTGAGTACTGCACCCATGCTGGGGACAGTACAACACAGGTAATCCAGAAGGCTGACTGGGGTGTGGAACACAGGCGCATAGTGACCAGGCCTCCCACATCACCAGAGGGGACCCTTGAGTAGCCAGAAGGAGTTAACTTTCAATTCCCAGCTGGGGGTGTGTTCAGGGGCTGGTTGCTAGGTGGCGTAGGCAAGAACAGGAGAGGAGGAGCAGTGAGTCAGTTAGAGCAGAGAACTCCAGAGGGCTCAGTGAGGAGCAGACCTGTGGGGCTGTTGCTGTCTAACAGCGCCCGCGCAGTGGCTACTGACGGGGGAGAACGGTCAACTAGGAGTGCTACCTGAAAGCCAGCTTCAGCTAGAGAGAAAGCACGGAGTGGGAAGTAAGGAGACTGCTAGAGAGCACCAGGCCCAACCGGGCGGCAGATCCCGAAGCAAAGATAGATCCAGCTTTCTTCTGCTAAACCTGCCGGTGTGGGGCTCTCAAAGCCCACACCACAACACCACAAAAGCCGCAGCCACGTAACCGTAGTGAGGGCCCATAGGTCACAGGAGGCAAGCAGCTGGAGTGGCCTGGTCCGGGGAACAAGCAAACGGCAAACAAAAGGGGGAGAGAGGCTGCAGCATCTTCCCTGGGTGACCCCCATAGGGACTCAAAGTCGGGGTCACCCCAAACCACCAAGGGCTAAGGAAGGCGAGTCAGTAGTCACCCTCATAAAGTCAGCCGGAAGGATACCTGGTTCCCATCTGGTTCATCCCAGCTACGCCCGGGCTACTCACCCTGCCATCAAATGTGAGTAAAGCCCTTGAAAGACAGTTCTGCCTGTGTGAGTCATTCTGCGACTTGTGGTACTACAAACCTACACCGGGCCCTGGGGCTTGCCTCACTCTCAGGAGGCTATTCCAACTAACTGCACACACCATCAGCCCCAGGCGACCCTCAACCTGCAGTGGCGGTCCCTACTGACCGCAATACTGAGAGTGGCGTCACGATCAAAACCGAAGATTCCCTACCTGTGACCAGCACCAGCTACGTGGAGTCCCTGAAGGTATGCACCGATACAACACCTCTGGGGCTTCACACTATTATAATAGCTTAGTAAAAATGAGCTTGAGGGTGCAATGCAGAGGTGTTGAAAATTGCTTGGCACCAGTGGGACACTAATGAAGTCCAACAGCCACTTTTAGGATGCCACTAAGTTTCCTCAGTGTTTGCTATTATAATAGCTTAGTAAAAATGAGCTTGAGGGTGCAATGCAGAGGTGCTGGAAATTGCTTGGCACAAGTGGGACACTAATGAAGTCCAATAGCCACTTTTAGGATGCCACTAAGTTTCCTCAGTGTTTGCTATTATAATAGCTTAGTAAAAATGAGCTTGAGGGTGCAATGCAGAGGTGCTGGAAATTGCTTGGCACCAGTGGTACACTAATGGAGTTTAACAGCCACTTTTTGGATGACATTAAGATTCCTCAATGTTTGCTATTATAATAGCTTAGTAAAAATGAACTTGAGGGTGGAATGCAGAGGAGCTGGAAATTGCTTGGCACCAGTGGTACACTAATGAAATCCAACAGCCACTTTTAGGATGCCACTACGTTTCCACAATGTTTGCTATTATAATAGCTTAGTAAAAATGAGCTTGAGGGTGCAATGCAGAGGTGCTGGAAATAGCTTGTCACCAGTGGGACACTAATGAAGTCCAACAGCCACTTTTAGGATGCACCTACATTTCCTCAGTGTTTGCTATTATAATAGCTTAGTAAAAATGAGCTTGAGGGTGCAATGCAGAGGTGTTGAAAATTGCTTGGCACCAGTGGGACACTAATGAAGTCCAACAGCCACTTTTAGGATGCCACTAAGTTTCTTTAGTGTTTGCTATTATAATAGCTTAGTAAAAATGAGCTTGAGGGTGCAATGCAGAGGTGCTGGAAATTGCTTGGCACCAGTGGGACACTAATGAAGTCCAACAGCCACTTTTAGGATGCCAGTACATTTCCTCAGTGTTTGCTGTTATAATACCTTAGTAAAAATGAGCTTGAGGGTGCAATGCAGAGGTGCTGGAAATTGCTTGGCACAAGTGGGACACTAATGAAGTCCAATAGCCTCTTTTAGGATGCCACTAAGTTTCCTCAGTGTTTGCTATTATAATAGCTTAGTAAAAATGAGCTTGAGGGTGCAATGCAGAGGTGCTGGAAATTGCTTGGCACCAGTGGTACACTAATGGAGTTTAACAGCCACTTTTTGGATGACATTAAGATTCTTCAATGTTTGCTATTATAATAGCTTAGTAAAAATGAACTTGAGGGTGGAATGCAGAGTAGCTGGAAATTGCTTGGCACCAGTGGTACACTAATGAAATCCAACAGCCACTTTTAGGATGCCACTACGTTTCCTCAATGTTTGCTATTATAATAGCTTAGTAAAAATGAGCTTGAGGGTGCAATGCAGAGGTGCTGGAAATAGCTTGTCACCAGTGGGACACTAATGAAGTCCAACAGCCACTTTTAGGATGCACCTACATTTCCTCAGTGTTTGCTATTATAATAGCTTAGTAAAAATGAGCTTGAGGGTGGAATGCAGAGGTGCTGGAAATTGCTTGGCAGCAGTGGGACACTAATGAAGTCCAACAGCCACTTTTAGGATACCACTAAGTTTCCTCAGTGTTTGCTATTATAATAGCTTAGTAAAAATGAGCTTGAGGGTGCAATGCATAGGTGCTGGAAATAGCTTGGCACTATTGGGACACTAATGGAGTCCAACAGCCACTTTTTGGATGCCACTACGTTTCCTCAATGTTTGCTATTATAATAGCTTAGTAAAAATGAGCTTGAGGGTGCAATGCAGAGGTGCTGGAAATAGCTTGTCACCAGTGGGACACTAATGAAGTCCAACAGCCACTTTTTGGATGCCACTAAGTTTACTCAGTGTTTGCTATTATAATAGCTTAGTAAAAATGAGCTTGAGGGTGCAATGCAGAGGTGTTGAAAATTGCTTGGCACCAGTGGGACACTAATGAAGTCCAACAGCCACTTTTAGGATGCCACTAAGTTTCTTTAGTGTTTGCTATTATAATAGCTTAGTAAAAATGAGCTTGAGGGTGCAATGCACAGGTGCTGGAAATTACTTGGCACCAGTGGGACACTAATGAAGTCCAACAGCCACTTTTAGGATGCCAGTACATTTCCTCAGTGTTTGCTATTATAATAGGTTAGTAAAAATGAGCTTGAGGGTGCAATGCAGAGGTGCTGGAAATTGCTTGGCACCAGTGGGACACTAATGGAGTCCAACAGCCACTTTTTGGATGCCACTAAGTTTCCTCAGTGTTTGCTATTATAATAGCTTAGTAAAAATGAGCTTGAGGGTGCAATGCAGAGGTGTTGAAAATTGCTTGGCACCAGTGGGACACTAATGAAGTCCAACAGCCACTTTTAGGATGCCACTAAGTTTCTTTAGTGTTTGCTATTATAATAGCTAAGTAAAAATGAGCTTGAGGGTGCAATGCAGAGGTGCTGGAAATTGCTTGGCACCAGTGGGACACTAATGGAGTCCAACAGCCACTTTTTGGATGCCATTAAGATTCCTCAGTGTTTGCTATTATAATAGCTTAGTAAAAATGAACTTGAGGGTGCAATGCAGAGGAGCTGGAAATTGCTTGGCACCAGTGGTACACTAATGAAGTCCAACAGCCACTTTTAGGATGCCACTACGTTTCCTCAATGTTTGCTTTTATAATAGCTTAGTAAAAATGAGCTTGAGGGTGCAATGCAGAGGTGCTGGAAATAGCTTGGCACCAGTGGGACACCAATGAAGTCCAACAGCCTCTTTTAGGATGCACCTACATTTCCTCAGTGTTTGCTGTTATAATAGCTTAGTAAAAATGAGCTTGAGGGTGGAATGCAGAGGTGCTGGAAATTGCTTGGACCAGTGGGACACTAATGAAGTCCAACAGCCACTTTTAGGATGCCACTAAGTTTCCTCAGTGTTTGCTATTATAATAGCTTAGTAAAAATGAGGTTGAGGGTGCAATGCAGAGGTGCTGGAAATAGCTTGGCACCAGTGGGACACTAATGAAGTCCAACAGCCACTTTTAGGATGCACCTACATTTCCTCAGTGTTTGCTATTATAATAGCTTAGTAAAAATGAGCTTGAGGGTGGAATGCAGAGGTGCTGGAAATTGCTTGGCACCAGTGGGACACTAATGGATTCCAACAGCCACTTTTTGGATGCCACTAAGTTTCCTCAGTGTTTGCTATTATAATAGCTTAGTAAAAATGAGCTTGAGGGTGCAATGCAGAGGTGTTGAAAATTGCTTGGCACCAGTGGGACACTAATGAAGTCCCACAGCCACTTTTAGGATGCCACTAAGTTTACTCAGTGTTTGCTATTATAATAGCTTAGTAAAAATGAACTTTAGGGTGCAATGCAGAGGAGCTGGAAATTGCTTGGCACCAGTGGTACACTAATGAAGTCCAACAGCCACTTTTAGGATGCCACTACGTTTCCTCAATGTTTGCTTTTATAATAGCTTAGTAAAAATGAGCTTGAGGGTGCATTGCAGAGGTGCTGGAAATAGCTTGGCACCAGTGGGACACCAATGAAGTCCAACAGCCTCTTTTAGGATGCACCTACATTTCCTCAGTGTTTGCTATTATAATAGCTTAGTAAAAATGAGCTTGAGGGTGCAATGCAGAGGTGTTGAAAATTGCTTGGCACCAGTGGGACACTAATGAAGTCCAACAGCCACTTTTAGGATGCCACTAAGTTTCCTCAGTGTTTGCTATTATAATAGCTTAGTAAAAATGAGCAGGAGAGTGCAATGCAGAGGTGCTGGAAATTGCTTGGCACCAGTGGGACACTAATGAAGTCCAACAGACACTTCTAGGATGCCACTAACTGGCAGCACTATTTTAAATTAAAATGGCTTTGCAAAAATTGGCAGGAGGGGAGAATGCAGAGGTGGTGGGACTTGCTTTGCACAAGTTTCACAATAATGGAGGACAGCAGCCACTCTGGATGGCACTAACTGGCAGCACTCTGCAATTAAGATGGCTTTGCTAAAAAGGGCAGGAGGGTACAGTGGCCGGGTTGTGGGTCAGTGTAGAGGAAAGGAAGCCTCACTTTCTATCCTTCCTAATGGTGAAATGCAGCAAGGAAGTCCCTGAGCTTAGCTACACAGACGCTGTTATCTGTAGCTGCAAAAAGCGTTTCCACGGACCTGACTGTCACCTGTGGTTCTGAGCCAGCTGTAATTAGCCCTTAAAAGGGCTGAAATAAACTTCTGTCCCTAATGTGTAGAGCACTGTGTGTATAGCGTACACAGCAGGAACGGCGACAGGAGCTGCGTGAGCGGTGACTGACACCCAGACGCAGAAGGCAGATAATGGCGTGCTGGAAGAAAATGTCAGTTTTTATAATGCAAGGACATGTGACATGGACAGCCTATGACACATGCCCTTGCTTCTCTGGCAAAAAGTCCACTTAGCCGTGTGTATGTCTGGGATTGGCTGACATTCTGGCCCGCCCCACTACACGCGCGCTTAGGGAATGAAGGAAAAAAAAAATGGCGATCGCCATTATCCCAGCAGCAGTGATCTGAACGCGCAGCCCCCGCACACTATACGCTGAAATTTCATAATATAGTGTGAGTCACAGAGTGACTTTCACTATTACAGTGAAAAGCCAGCTAGTAATTAGCTAGGCTTTTTGCTGATAGAACCGTTCTTGAACGTAACTCGAGTTATCAAGCTTTTAGCAAAAAGCTCGAGTTCTAGTTCGATCTAGAACACCCCCCAAAATCACTCGAACCGCGAACTGGAGAACCACGAACCACGAACCGCGCTCAACTCTAGTAAGGACTCAGAATGAGAGGGGGGCAGCATTGGGACCTCATTATGGAGAAGTGGCAGCATGTGTGGGCTCAGTATGGAGTGGAGCAATGTAGGGGAGTCAATATCAAGAGTGGGGTAGTGTGTGTGTGGGGTGTTGTCTCAGCATAAGCGTTAGTGTGGTGGTCTTAGCATGAGTGTGGCAACATGGAGGTGTAATTATGGAAAAGAGGAAGGCAGCATTAGGAGCTCATGGAGAGGGGCAGCATGCATGGGACACTGTGAGGAGGGGGCAGCATGCATGGGACACTGAGGAGGGAGCAGCATGTATGGGACATTGTGAGGAGGGAGAAGCATGCATGGGATACTGTGAGGAGGGAGCAGCATGCATGGGGCACTGTGAGGAGGGGGTAGCATTCATGGGACATTGTGAGGAGGGAGCAGCATTCATGGGACATTTTGAGGAGGGTGCAGCATGCATGGGACATTGTGAGTAGGGGGCAGCATGCATGGGACATTGTGAGGAGGAAGCATCATGCATGAGACATTGTGAGGAGGGAGCAGCATGCATGGGACATTGTGAGGGGGGGGGCAGCATGATGTGAGCACAATGTGCAGATCATATTTCATAATTGAGGAAGGTGTTGGTGGGTATAATTTATAAGGGAGTGCAGTGTGTAGTTTATTAGGGGCAGTGTGACAGTCACAGTATATAAGTGGGGGCGGTGTGGTGGGAATATTTTATACTCATGCTATGTTTTGAAGTGCCTGTGGTGATCCCCATTGGGGTGCCCTTCATTTCTCATAGGGGGCAGCATGCATGGGATATTGTGAGGAGGGAGCAGCATGCATGGGACATTGTGAGAAGAGAGCAGCATCCATGGGACATTGTGAGGAAGGAGCAGCATGCATGGGACATTATGAGGAGGGAGCAGTGTTACATCTCGTGGCTCTCCTGAGGCAAGGACTGAGGCAGTCTCCCATTCCTTGCCTGCCACGAGCACTCCTGCTCAGCAGCGCCGAAGGTCTGCCAGACTGCGCAGTGTGCAGGAGATACCTTCTCAGAGAGGCAGCAGAAGGGTGACACCTAGTGGTTCTCCTGTTACAAGGAGTGAAGCGGTCTCCCATTCCTGGCCTGCCGCAGACTCTCCTGCTCAGCGGCCCCAAAGGTCTGCGAGGCTGCGCAATGTGCAGAGGTTTACTGCTCAGGGAAGCAGTGAGACTCCCGTTATCTCTGCACATTGTGAGACCGAGGATCCCGCCTCTATTTCCCAGAGGCAGGAGGGTGAGCATGTGCAATGCGTGGTGGGTCCTGATTCGCTCACTGACGTCACACGGCTTGATGACAAGGCTGGTGACGTGGTGAATCCTGACTGGCCAGGCTGGGACGTCGTGGACCCTGATTGGGTCAAGTCCGTCATCTCCGCCTCGCGCCCGCCCTCGGGTGGAGCTGCACCTCCTTAAAAGCTCCCCCTGCCATCATGGCGGCGCGCGACCGTCCTTCTATGTTTGGATGTCTGGCAGCGTGCTGCCACGCCACTGCTCAGGCATTACTGTCTCTTGTGGGCTTGGCCCTTGCTGCTCCGGCAGTACCTCGTTTGCAGGCCGTGTTCCTGCCTTGCTGCTCCGGCAGTACCCCCGTCAACAGGCCGTGTTCCTGTCCCAGGTGAGCTCCTCAAGTCTCCATTGGACTCACCTGGTTATTGAAAGCACACGTGCGTGGGCACCTCTGTGCTACCCTCGTGCCATATTCTCGTGACTTCCACTGGCACACGTGCGTGGGCACCTCTGGGCTTCCCCGTGCAACAGGTACACCGAGCCGTGAGATCTGTGCCATACAACCCTCAGGGGTTAGGGCAGATCGGTGTACATAGATCGTCTGTGACATTCCAGACGATCGCTAACAGCAACCCGCTCACTCTTCACCCACCATAGCGGCGGTCCCTTACACCGCACAGTGGACCTTGACCGGCGGAAGCAGTCCATTTCCCATCTTGGCACGCTTCCCCGAGTCCCCCTCGTAACATTACGGTCGCGCCAAAGGTCTGGCTATGGCTGAAGAGCAGCAGCAGTTGCTGCGTTATGTGCAGCAGTTGGAGTCACGATTGGCAGCAGTGGAGCAGTCTTCCTCCGATAAGACTACTCTGACGACAGTCGCCACCCAGGCGGCTACCCAGGCTGTGCTATTGGGCGGAAGGTCTCCTCGCCTTGCGCTTCCAGAGCGCTTTAGCGGCAACAGCTCTGAGTGCCGTGGGTTTATAAACCAGGTTACCACCTACTTAGAGCTGTCCGCGACTCTTTACGCTACCGAGAAGGCGAAGGTAGCCTTCGTCCAGTCCCTGCTCACAGGGAGAGCGCTGAAGTGGTCCACGCCGTTGTGGGAGCGCGGAGATCGTGTGGTGAATAACTTAGCAGCTTATCTTGGGGCCATGAGAATGGTGTTCCTCGGGCCTCAAGTCACCCACGATTCCGCGCTGCGCCTCCTACGACTTCGGCAAGGGTCTGCTTCAGTCGGGGACTTTGCTGTACACTTTAGGACACAGGCCGCAGAGCTGGACTGGCCGGATAAGGTCCTTGTCCCTGTGTTTTGGGAGGGCCTGGCAGGGTTTGTCAAAGACGCACTGGCCACACGTGAGGTGCCTGCCACTTTAGAGTCCTTGATTCAGGTTGCCTCTCGCATAGACATCCGCCAGGCGGAGCGAAGGCTCGAGGTCTCTTCAGCACCCACGTCTTCTCGGCCTAAAAAGCGTCTGACTCCCGTCTTCCATCAGACAGGTCCCCCAGCCAGTCCTGTAGGCGACTCCGTGGAGTCAATGGAAGTGTCCAAGGTGGTCTCCTCTGCTCCAGGTTCTCGGTCTTGTGTCATCTGCTTTTCCTGTGGGCAGAGGGGACACATAGCTACCCTATGTCCCAAACCGTCGGGAAAAGACAGCGTCTAGTTTCTATCAGAGGGGGGACTCTAGACGCTACTTCTCCCTCTAGGTTGACTATCAGCGCCCAGTTGCAGTTCGGCACTACTCTCTTCTCTGCCCTGGCTTGCTTGGACTCAGGCGCTGAAGGCAATTTCATCTCGACCTCCCTGGCAACCCGATACTCAGTTCCCCTGGTTCTGTTGCCCAAGCCACTCAGGGTCCGGGTAGTCGACGGGTCCATACTACTCGATCCTATCACCCAGATCACCATCCCTCTCAGGATGGATGTACCACCGGGACACCATGAGCAGGTGTCCTTCCTGGTGCTTCCAGGGGGGACGGATGAGATCCTACTGGGTCTTCCCTGGTTGAGACAGCATGCTCCTATACTCAACTGGGCAACAGGGGAGATCTCATCCTGGGCAGGATCCTGTAGAGAGCACCTCGTGACTACCGAACCACCCGCTACCATTAGGTCGGTTGGGTCCTCAGGGAATACTGAGGGGCCGGGTTTACCGACACCTTATGAGGCCTACAGGGATGTCTTTTCCAAAAGGGCCGCAGATACTCTTCCTCCCCACCGGCCATATGATTGCCGAATAGACCTGAAGCCAGGCTCCGAGCCCCCTAGGGGCAGAGTATATCCACTCTCTGCTCCAGAGACGGAGGCTATGTCCAAATATATTCAGGACAGCCTGGCGAAGGGGTTCATTCGCAAGTCTATTTCACCGGCTGGTGCAGGGTTCTTTTTTGTGCAGAAGAAGGAAGGGGATCTGCGCCCCTGTATCGATTACAGGGGATTAAATGCAATCACAATCAAGAACAAATACCCTTTGCCCCTCATTACTGAGCTATTTGATCGATTCCGCGGGGCAAAGGTCTTCACAAAGCTGGATCTACGCGGGGCGTATAATCTAGTGCGAGTCCGAAAGGGCGATGAGTGGAAGACCGCCTTTAACACCAGGGACGGTCACTACGAGTATCTAGTAATGCCCTTCGGACTCTGCAATGCCCCCGCCGTATTTCAAGACTTTGTGAATGACATTTTCCGGGATTTGTATCTTTCCGTGGTTGCATACCTGGATGACATTCTTATCTTCTCCCCCGATCTTACCACCCATCGGAGGGATGTCATCCGAGTACTTAAGAGGCTCCGCACCCATTCGTTATATGCTAAGCTGGAAAAGTGCGTTTTTGAACAGGAATCCTTGCCGTTCCTGGGGTACATAGTGTCCAGTCAGGGGTTAGCAATGGATCCGGGGAAGTTGGAGACAGTGATGAACTGGCCTGAGCCCCGCTCGCTGAAGGCGATCCAGCGATTCTTGGGGTTTATCAATTATTATCGCCAGTTCATTCCCAACTTCTCGACGGTGGCAGCACCCATCATTGCCCTTACCCGCAAGGGCGCTAATCCCAAAGCATGGACACGGGAAACGGTAGAGGCATTTCACACTCTCAAAACTCACTTCTCCAGAGCTCCCATCCTTCATCGTCCAGACATCTCCAAACCCTTCCTACTGGAGGTAGACGCCTCTTCGGTCGGTGCAGGTGCAGTCCTGTACCAGAAAAACGAACGAGGAAGGAAACATCCGTGTTTCTTTTTCTCCAAGACCTTTTCTCCGGCCGAGAGGAACTACTCCATAGGGGATAGGGAGTTACTGGCGATGAAACTAGCATTCCAGGAATGGCGGCATCTCCTGGAGGGTGCGAAGCATCCATTTGAGGTTTTTTCTGACCACAAAAACCTCACATACCTCCAGACAGCACAACGCCTGAACCCAAGGCAGGCCCGTTGGTCTTTATTCTTCTCCCGGTTCCGCTTTATTATCCGCCACCTGGCCGGTGAGAAGAACGTACGGGCCGATGCCTTGTCACATTGTATGGTTGTGTTGGAGGAGGACGAGGAGGAGCCTCGTCTTATACTACCCCCGGACAGCTTGAGGATGGTCACTCCCACTTCTTTGGACCAGGTGCCACCTGGCAAAACCCTCGTTCCCCCTGAACTACGGAACGAGGTGCTATCGTGGGCCCATGCCTCCAAGGTCGGGGGTCACTTCGGGGTCAAAAGGACCAGAGACCTGGTGACCAGGCATTATTGGTGGCCGAGACTACCCCAGGACATACAGGAATATGTGGGAGCCTGTATGTCGTGTGCTCGGAATAAGCCGTCCCGGCAGAGACCGGCAGGTCTTCTTCACCCACTGCCAGTGCCGGATCATCCCTGGGAAGTGGTAGGGATGGACTTCCTGGGAGATCTGCCCAAGTCAGCAGGGCACAGGGTCGTATGGGTCATCACGGACCACTTCTCTAAAATGGTCCACTTGGTGCCTCTCCCACGACTCCCGACGTCACGTGCTCTCGCCACCTTGTTCATTCGGCATGTATTTAGGTTGCATGGCATGCCTGACAAGGTGGTGAGCGACCGGGGTCCCCAGTTCGCGTCTCGCTTCTGGAGAGAGCTCTGTAAGCTCCTGCAGATAGAGCTGAACATCTCCTCCGCATACCATCCCGAGACCAATGGACTAGTGGAGAGGACTAATCAGACCTTGGTAACTTACCTCCGCCATTTTATATCCGCGCACCACGACAACTGGGCTAATCTCCTTCCTTGGGCCGAATTTGCCATTAACAATTCGGTCCATGAATCCTCTGGCCAGACTCCGTTCCTACTCAATAACGGACAACATCCCAGAATCCCGGTTCCGATGCCCATTACGTCACCCGATACTAGAGTGGAGGATTGGGCGACCAAGGCCCGGGAGATCTGGGATGACACCCAAGAGGCTCTTAAAAGGGCCAAAGACCGGATGGTGACAACGGCTGATGTTCGCCGCCGCCCTGCACCATCCTTCGCCCCTGGTGACCTAGTATGGCTGTCCTCTAAGAATGTTAACCTACGGGTACAGGCAGCCAAATTCGCCCCTAGGTATCTGGGTCCGTTTAAAGTACTACAGCAGGTAAACCCAGTGGCATATCGACTCCAGCTCCCTCCATGCTGGGCTATAGCCAACACCTTTCACGTGTCCCTCCTGAAACCCGTACGACTTAATAAATTCTCGGGGTCCCTGCCGGCTCAAACCGACTCCCCGTCCGACGACCCTGAGGTGGCAAAACTTGTGGAGACAAAAGTCATACAGGGCAAGAGGTACTACCTCGTGGAGTGGGCCGGCCGTGGTCCGGAGCATAGATCCTGGGAGTTGGAGGATCATATCCGCGCCCCGGGTTTGATAGCGGCCTTTGAGCACGGACAGGGGGGGGGCCTAATGTTACATCTCGTGGCTCTCCTGAGGCAAGGACTGAGGCAGTCTCCCATTCCTTGCCTGCCACGAGCACTCCTGCTCAGCAGCGCCGAAGGTCTGCCAGACTGCGCAGTGTGCAGGAGATACCTTCTCAGAGAGGCAGCAGAAGGGTGACACCTAGTGGTTCTCCTGTTACAAGGAGTGAAGCGGTCTCCCATTCCTGGCCTGCCGCAGACTCTCCTGCTCAGCGGCCCCGAAGGTCTGCGAGGCTGCGCAATGTGCAGAGGTTTACTGCTCAGGGAAGCAGTGAGACTCCCGTTATCTCTGCACATTGTGAGACCGAGGATCCCGCCTCTATTTCCCAGAGGCAGGAGGGTGAGCATGTGCAATGCGTGGTGGGTCCTGATTCGCTCACTGACGTCACACGGCTTGATGACAAGGCTGGTGACGTGGTGAATCCTGACTGGCCAGGCTGGGACGTCGTGGACCCTGATTGGGTCAAGTCCGTCATCTCCGCCTCGCGCCCGCCCTCGGGTGGAGCTGCACCTCCTTAAAAGCTCCCCCTGCCATCATGGCGGCGCGCGACCGTCCTTCTATGTTTGGATGTCTGGCAGCGTGCTGCCACGCCACTGCTCAGGCATTACTGTCTCTTGTAGGCTTGGCCCTTGCTTCTCCGGCAGTACCTCGTTTGCAGGCCGTGTTCCTGCCTTGCTGCTCCGGCAGTACCCCCGTCAACAGGCCGTGTTCCTGTCCCAGGTGAGCTCCTCAAGTCTCCATTGGACTCACCTGGTTATTGAAAGCACACGTGCGTGGGCACCTCTGTGCTACCCTCGTGCCATATTCTCGTGACTTCCACTGGCACACGTGCGTGGGCACCTCTGGGCTTCCCCGTGCAACAGGTACACCGAGCCAGACGATCGCTAGCAGCAACCCGCTCACTCTTCACCCACCATAGCGGCGGTCCCTTACACCGCACAGTGGACCTTGACCGGCGGAAGCAGTCCATTTCCCATCTTGGCACGCTTCCCCGGGTCCCCCTCGTAACAGAGCAGCATGCATGAGACATTGTGAGTAGGGGGCAGCATGATGTGAGGACAATGTGCAGATCATATTTCATAATTGAGGAAGGTGTTGGTGGGTATAATTTATAAGGGAGTGCAGTGTGTAGTTTATTAGGGGCAGTGTGACAGTCACAGTATATAAGTGGGGACAGTGTGGTGGGAATATTTTATACTCCTGCTATGTTTTGATGTGCCTGTGGTGATCCCCATTGGGGTGCCCTTCGTTTCTCATAGGGGGCAGCATGCATGGGATATTGTGAGTAGGGGGCAGCATGCATAGGACATTGTGAGGAGGGAGCAGCATGCATGGGACATTGTGAGGAGGGAGCAGCATGCATGAGACATTGTGAGGAGGGAGCAGCATGCATGGTACATTGTGAGGAGGGAGCATCATGCATGGTACATTGTGAGGAGGGAGCATCATGCATGAGACATTGTGAGGAGGGAGCAGCATGCATGGGACATTGTGAGGAGGGAGCAGCATGCATGGGACATTGTGAGGAGGGGGCAGCATGCATGGGACTTTGTGAGGAGGGGGCAGCATGCATGGGACATTGTGAGGAGGGAGCAACATGCATGGGACATTGTGAGGAGGGGGCAGCATGCATGGGACATTGTGAGGAGGGGGCAGCATGCATGGGACATTGTGAGGAGGGAGCAGCATGCATGGGACATTGTGAGGAGGGAGCAGCATGCATGGGACATTGGGAGGAGGGAGCAGCATGCATGGGACATTGTGAGAAGGGAGCAGCATGCATGGGACATTGTGAGGAGGGGGCAGCATGATGTGAGGACAATGTGCAGATCATATTTCATAATTGAGGAAGGTGTTGGTGGGTATAATTTATAAGGGAGGGCAGTGTGTAGTTTATTAGGGGCAGTGTGACAGTCACAGTATATAAGTGGGGACGGTGTGGTGGGAATATTTTATACTCATGCTATGTTTTGATGTGCCTGTGGTGATCCCCATTGGGGTGCCCTTCGTTTCTCATTGATACTTTTTAAAGTGTTTTACAGAGTAGATCTGCCTTAAACAAAGTCGTGTGCGAAAACTCATAGTTTTACGTTGTCACTAAGGGGCGCGACCACTTAAAGTGCCTAGGGCAGCATGAAGGCAAAATACAGCCCTGCATGTACACATACAGTTAATAAACATTGCCATTACACTTACAGGTCCCCGCGACGCGTCCTGCACTCTGTCTCCAACCGCTTTTCCTTCAAATAATCGCTGCGTCCTCCCGGTAACCAGCACTGATGATAGGACCTTCCGGAACATCAAACTAGCATGTGACCAGTCACGTGTGTATTACCTCATTGGCTACAGACTGGTCAGATGGCTAGACGTCATGCTAGGTCCTGTCAGTGCATCTCTCCGGTACGCGGTGTTCGTTTGTGCATCTCCGTGTACCGGCGAGATGCTCTGGCACATGGTTGGCTTCCCCGTTCTTGCATGTGGGCGCTCTTTACAGAGTCAGCCCTTATGCAAGGACTGGCTGCCACAGCCAGTGAATTGCGGCACCGGGAATCACGTGATCGGAGCACCGGTGCTATAGTAACCCGCCTGTCCGATTACTTTAGCAACGGTGGCAGCGGTGACATCACTGCTTACAGGCCACAGCCTCTGCTCACTCTCGCTGAGTGATTAGACTGCACGGGGCGCAACAGCGTCTTCCTCCCATGCAGTGCTGTCTGATGTAGCAGAGTTGCATGGGTTGAAGGAGAAAGAAGACAGAAGACCCGGATCATGGAGGGTTGAGAGGGAGCAATAAACATGGAGTCTCTAAGTGTGTCTGTGTATTTATTTATATTAAAGTATTTTTTCTCTGTGTGGTATTTTTTTCTAACCCTTTATTGGAGATTCTTAATGAACGGGTCAAACGTGCCTGACATTAAGAATCTCTGGCTTAATAATAGCTAGTAAAACAAAGCTAGTATTAACCCATTATTACCCAGCAAGCCACACGGCTTCAGGGCTGCTGGAAGAGTTGGATACAACACCAGATGATGGCGCTTCTATGAAAGCACCATTTTCTGGGGCGGCTGTGGACTGCAATTTGCAGCAGAAGGGGTCCAGAAAGCTCGGGCCAACCTATGCTGCGGATTCCAATCCCCAGCTGCCTAGTTGTACCTGGCTAGACACAAAAATGGGGCGAAGCCCATGTCGATTTTTTTTAATTATTTCATGAAATTCATGAAATAATTAAAAAAAGGGCTACCCTATTTTTTTAGTTTCAAGCCGGGTACAAATAGGCAGCTGGGGGTTGGGGGCAGCCATACCTGCCTGCTGTACCTGGCTAGCATACAAAAATATGGCATAGCCCACGTCATTTTTTGGGGGGGCAAAAAACTCCTACATAAAGTCCTGGATGGAGTATGCTGAGCTTTGTAGTTCTGCAGCTGCTGTCTGCTCTTCTGCATGCACTAGTGAATGGAGCATGCTGAGCCTTGTAGTTCTGCAGCTGCTGTCTGCTCTCCTCCTTACAGACAGACAGCAGCTGCAGAACTACAAAGCTCAGCATACTCCATCCAGGACTGTATGCAGGAGTTTTTTGCCCCCCCAAAAAATTGTGTAGGCGTCGCCATGTTTTTGTATGCTAGCCAGGTACAGCAGGCAGCTACGGGCTGCCCCCAACCCCCAGCTGCCTATTTGTACCCGGCTGGGAACCAAAAATATAGGGAAGCCCTTTTTTTTAAATTATTTTATGAATTTCATGAAATAATTAAAAAAAAAAAAAAAAATGACATGGGCTTCGCCCAATTTTTGTGTCCAGCCAGGTACAACTAGGTAGCTGGGGATTGGAATCTGCAGCGCAGGGTGCCCAAGCTTTCTGGGCACCCCTGCTGCGAATTGCAGACTGCAGCCGTCCCAGAAAATGGCGTTTTCATAGAAGCGCCATCTTCTGGCGCTGTATCCAACTCTTCCAGCTGCCCTGGTGACGGGTGGCTCGCTGGGTAATTGATGGGGTTAGGGATAGCTGTATATTATCAACTGGCCCTAAGCCCGAAATTCATGGTGTCACGCCAATATTAGACATGGCCACCATGAATTTCTAGTACAGATAAAAAAAAAAACACAACACACAGAAAAATATTTTTATTATAAATAAAACACAACACAATTAGTGACTCCATCTTTATTGAAATAAAGAACCCCCCTCCGCAGTAATCCTGGGTCAAGGGTCCCGCGCCGTCCAATCCGGATCCACTATCATCTGATCGGTTTGCTGGAAGGCAAAGCAATCAGATGATGTGTCAGGTTCAAGGGCCTGAATCACATGACACAGCAGCTGATTGTATAAATGGCTTTTATACAATCAGCTGATGCATCAGTGCAAAAAAAACCCCAACAAAAAACAAACTACACACTTCTGTGCAGACTCCTATCCAATAGCAGCAGCTGATAGTTTAGCCAGCCGGGTGGTAAAAAGCTGGCCTCACTGCTCGACTTATAGTGTCAGCTGATTCCATCAGGTGACCGCATCAGCTGATCATCGCCAGGTCTGAGAGAGAGAAAACAGAAAGAAAAGAGAGAAAAAAGAGAGAGAAAAGAGGAGAGTGAGAGAGAAAAGAGAGAGAAAAGAGAAGAGAGAGAGGGAGAGAGAGGAGAGAGAGAAGAGGAGAGAAGAGAGATAGAAGAGGAGAGAAGAGAGAGACACAGAAGAAGAGAGAAGAAGAGAGAAGAAAGAGAGGAGAGAGAAGATAAAGAGGAGAGAGAAGAGAGAGAGAAAAGAAGAGAGAGAGGTGAAGGAAAAGAGAGAGAAGAGGAGAGAAGAGAAAGAGAGAGAGGAAAGAGAGAGTAGAGAGAGAAGACAGAGAGGAGAGAGAGGAGAGGAGAGAGAAGAGGAGAGAAGAGGAGAGAGAGAAGAGGAGAGAATAGGGAGAAGAGAGAGAGGAGAGAGAAGAGAGAGAGATGAGAGAGAGAAGAGAGAGAAGAGGAGAGAAGAGAGAGGGAGAAGAGAGAAAGGAGAGAGAGAAGAGAGAGAGAGGAGTGAGACGAGAGAGAAGAGGAGAGAAAAGAGAGAGGAGAGAGAGGGAAGAGAGAGAGGAGAGAGAGGGAGAAAGAGTAAAAGAGAGAGAGAAAAAGAGAATATAAGAGAGAGAAAGAGAGAGAAAGAGAGAGAAAAAGAGAGATAAAGAGAGAAAGAGAGAAGGAGAGAAAATGAGAGAAAAGGAGTGAAAAGGAGTGAAAAGGAGAGAAAAGGAGAGAAAAGGAGAGAAAAGGAGAGAAAAAGAGAGAAGAGAGAGAGAAAAAAAGAGAGAAAAAGAGAGACAGAGAGTGAGATGAGAGAGAGAAAAGAGAGAAGAGAGAGGAGAGAGAGAGAGGAGAGAGCAATGCAGCCTCATTCCGTGAACTGCTCCGATTTTAGAGGTGTGGCCCGCGGGTCACAGCTGATGTCCGGTTCCTCCCCTCAGGCCATAATTAAATTAAATTAAATTATAATTATAAATAAATAATAATTATAATTTAAAATGAAATTAAATTCTTTACTAGGAGTGGCCGGGATTTGAACTCGTAAACTAATGCTCCCTAGGCAGTAGCTCTAACCATTGAGCCACTGCCTCTAATGAAAAGCATATGAAGATTTGGTTATCTTGACCTCTGCATTGCAGAGTGAAGTCTCCGGTGACAGCGCGGCTCACTTCAGGTGATGTGTGGAGAGGACACAGAGTGCTCGTGTTCTACGGCGCTCCTTGTCATTTTCATGTAGCAGAGCTGACAGTGTCACGTGGATTTCTTCGGACCTAGATTATTGTTTGGGGATTAATAAAGAGGTAAATGATGTGTTTTTTTTGTCTTTTATTCCAAATAAAGGATTTTTCGTTGTGTCTGTTTCTTTACTTTCACTTACAGGTTAATAATGGAAGGTGTCTCGGGGAAGCGCTTGTCATGATCAACCCCGTTATTACCTCGATTGTCACCACACCAGGGCAATTCGGGATGAGCTTGGTAGAGTCCCGGGACTGCCGAATCTAATGGATGCGGCAATTCCGGGTGGCTGCCTGCTGATATTGTTAGGGTGGTGGGCTTCCCATAGCGTGGTGCTCCCCATCCTGACAATACCAGCCTTCAGCCGTGTGTCTTTATCCTGGCTGGTATCAAAATTAAGGAGAACCACATTTTTTTTTATTATTATTTATTTATTTTACTGCACCAGCGACTGTGATTGGTTGCAGTAAGACAGCTGTCACTCATCGTGGGGGCGTGTCTGACTGCAACCAATCATGGGTGCCGGTGGGCGGGGAAGGCGGGGAATACCTGATTGAATAATGAAGCGGCACCCATTTTCAAAAGAGGAAAAGCCGCCGGAGATTTGTGACAGCTGTGCAGCGAGGCGCCCCTGATCGGTGAGTAGGAGAGAGAGATTGTGCTTGGGACGCAAGACGCATGCAGGTACGCAATGTGCCCACATACTTACTGTGAAAAGCCACGCTTTTGTTGATCGAACCGTTCTCGAACGGTAACTCGAACTGCCGAACTTGAAGCAAATCGTTCGAGTTCGTCTAACGACTCGAACACCGCCCAAAATCACTCGAACTTGAAATTGGCGAACCGTTCAACTCGAACATCACTCAACTCTAGTAATTACTGACTCTTTTCTCATAATAATGACACACAGCTCTGCAGTGAGATAAGAACTAAGAAAGTACAGCAGAAGTAAACTTTTTTCATTACAAAAACATTTTCAGCAGCACTTCTCTCATAGTGCTGTTGTGGTACCCCTGAGGCTTTAGTCGCTACAGGTACTGTACCCCATTTAAGGTGTAGTATTCATCTTAGGTAAGGAAGTGGTAAATCACCGGTGTGTCCATATTCGACCTTACATTCAGCTTAGGAGCCTCTCACCAGGGTTTAGACTAGGGTAGAGAGGGGGGTGGCCATCACAAAGCATGGGACTTTCCCAGTCACTAGGACAACCACCTGGGGGGCGGGCACCACTTGGGGTAGAAGTAGGAGCAACTCTTACACAACTTCAGTCAAGTCGGGACTTCAGTTCTGGCAACACAACACCACTCTTTCTTCTTCTTTTTCTTCTCGGAGCCTGAGGCTTGCAGCGGGAAACTCTGCCCGGGTTCCTCACTTCTACAGTGGTAACCCTTAAGAAAAGACATTTTCAAATACCGGTGGCTATCTCCAACTTATTTGGGATTGGCTGGGGCTCATCACGGCGATGACCGGTATCTTCTGGGCGAACCAGGACTGTGAGTAAATAAACTTGAACCCGCTGAGACTGTGTCCGCCTTTCCATGTCGGCGCCGGTGCCCCGCGCTATAACCATCCACCCGGGAGGACAGCGACAGCAGCAGCGGCTATTCCCTGGCCGCATACCGCAGGTGGTGTCACGAGACAAATCCTCCACCATCATCACCCTTCCCCCCTTCTTTATTGTACACCTCAGTGCCATGAAACCGGGCAAGGGCCACCTGTGACATCCCCAGACCCGAGATCACTGAGCCCAGTGACGAATAAAGTTAACCCCTTCCCTCATGGGTGCTATACTGTCAGCTGTGCTTGATTATAACTAATACAGTACAGCAGAGTTGAACCTTGTCTCACTACAAACATAAACATATTTGTATGTGTCTTCTCACAGTGCAGCCAGCTCTGCCGTACTTCTTTCCTCAACTTGTATCTCTGTCTGTGAGATGGAAGCTGTGATAATGTGGGAGGACAACTGCAACCACAAACCTGTTTAAGACAAAGTTCAGCACTGCAGTGAGATCAGGTGAGCTAAATGGCAATCTCTACATGACTCCTATTGGTAATGCTCCCATTCATTTATAATAAGCTCTGGAGGCAAATTGCGAGTGAGATTTGTTTCCAGCCCATATATCTTAACAGCTTGTTTGTACATAAAAAGAAATATGGATTTCTCTGCAATAAATCATTGGATCACAGATATCAAAGTATTGTTTTATTCAGCTTTTTCACTACCTCTATGCCCAGGGGCGGGCTGGGCCAGGGGGCGGGGGGGCAATTGCCCCCCGGGCTGCTCTCCCAGGTATTGTAGAGGGCCGGCCGCCTGCTGCATAATGTCATTATAACACACTTGGCCGCGCACAGTGAATTGCGCGCGGCCATGTCTCCTGTACTGTGGACGGGCACACTGACACTTCTACAGGCACATGACCGGCCGTATAGTTCAGGAGACCCGGCCGGCGGCCGATCGCAGTGCACAGTGCGCGGCCACGTGTGCTACAATGACGTCATGCAATACGCGCTGCCTCCATCCAGCCGAGGAGCATCAGACAAGGTTTGCAGCTACATCCCAGTTTCTAGGAGCTGCCTGGGTAGTGGGCGTGACCGGCTTTGTTAGTGGGCGTGGCCATGTTTCCGTCCACTATAATCATGCAGGCTGCGCCCCCCCCTGTGTGTGTGTATACGGCTGTATGCAAGTGTGTGTGTCTATGTGTATACGGCGGTACACATGGGTGTGTATGTGTATATGGCTGTAGTCAGGGGTGTGTGTATACGGCTGTACGCAGGGGTTTGTGTGTATGTGTATACGGCTGTACGCAGGGGTTTGTGTGTATGTGTATACGGCTTTACGCAGGGGTTTGGTTTGTGTGTATGTGTATATGGCTGTACGCAGGGGTAGGTCTGTGTGTATGTATACGGTTGTACGTGGATGTGTGTGTGTGTATACGGCTGTACGCAGGTGTCTGTATGTGTATACAGCAGGACGCATGGGTGTTTGTGTATATGGCTGTACTCAGTGGTGTGTGTATAGGGCTGTATGCAGGGGTGTGTGTGTGTATGTGCATATGGCTGTATGCAGGGGTGTGTGTATGTGTACACTGCTGTACGTAGGGGTGTGTGTGTGTGTGTATACGGCTGTACGCAGGTGTGTGTGTCTATGTGTATACGGCAGGATGCAGGGGTGTTTATGTGTATATGGCTGTAGTCAGTGGTGTGTGTATACGGCTGTACGCAGGGGTGTGTGTGTGTATGTGCATATGGCTGTATGCAGGGGTGTGTATGTGTACACTGCTGTACGCAGGGGTGTGTGTGTGTATACAGCTGTATGCAGATGTGTGTCTATGTGTATACGGCGGTACGCAGGGGTGTTTATGTGTATGTGTATATGGCTGTACTCAGTGGTGTGTATACAGCTGTACGCAGGAAGTGTGTATGTGTATATGGCTGTACTCAGTGGTGTGTGTATACGGCTGTACGCAGTGGTGTGTATGTGTATGTGGCTGTACTAAGGGGTGCGTGTATACGGCTGTACGCAGGTGTGTATGTGTACACTGCTGTACCCAGGGGTGTGTGTGTATACGGCTGTACGCAGGGGTGTGTCTGTGTATACGGCAGTACACGGGTGTGTGTGTATGTGTATATGGCTGTACTCAGGGGTGTGTGTATACGGCTGTACGCAGGGGTTTGTATGTGTATACGGCTGTACGCAGGGGTTTGTGTGTATGTGTATACGGCTGTACGCAGGAGTTTGTGTGTATGTGTATACGGCTGTACGCAGGGGTTTGTTACATAGTTACATAGTTACATAGTTACTTAGGTTGAAAAAAGACCTAGGTCCATCTAGTTCAACCTTCCTCCACCAGTTCTACATTTAATCACTAAGTCATTTATAACCAACAATGTTTTGTGTACTGAGGAAATCATCCAGCCCTTTTTTAAAAGATGTTATAGTATCTGCCATTACTACCTCTTGTGGTAGGGCATTCCACAGTCTGACTGCTCTAACTGTAAAGAACCCTTTCCTATTTAGCTGTCGGAATCGCTTTTCTTCCACTCGCAGTGAGTGCCCCCTGGTCCTTAGTACTGTCTTTGGAAGAAATAAGTCATGTGCCAGTCCTTTATATTGACCACACATGTATTTATACATATAAATGAGATCTCCTCTGAGACGTCTTTTTTCCAAGCTAAACATATCTAACTTTTTCAACCTGTCATCATATGGGAGGCCTTCCATTCCTTGTAATAGTCTAGTTGCCTGCCTTTGAACTGACTCTAACTTCTGAATGTCCTTTTTAAAATGTGGAGCCCAAAACTGGATCCCGTATTCCAGATGTGGCCTTACAAGTGATTTATAGAGGGGTAACAATACGTTGGGATCACGGGATCTAATCTCTCTTTTTATACACCCTAAAATCTTGTTTGCTTTAGCAGCTGCTGCTCAGCTTATTTGTAATGAGAATACCCAAGTCCTTCTCCTGTTCTGTAGTCCCGAGTTTACTTCCATTTAATGTATACGCAGCTATAGGATTACTCCGTCCTAGGTGCATTACTTTACATTTATTAACATTAAATCTCATTTGCCAAGTATCTGCCCATTCTGACATCTTATCCAGATCTTTTTGTAATATTGTACTATCCAGGTCAGTTTTTAATATCCTACATAGTTTTGTGTCATTGGCAAAGACTGACACTGTACTATCAATCCCATCCACAAGGTCATTAATAAAGAGAGTAAAAAGAATCGGTCCAAGTACAGATCCCTGCGGCACCCCACTGCTGACTATAGCCCATTTAGAGAATGTACCCTTTATGACTACTCTTTGTTTCCTTTTAGCCAATTCCTTACCCAGTTGCATATTGTGTCCCCTAGTCCTTGTTTCTGGAGCTTTAGTATAAGGCTATTATGTGGTACAGTATCAAATGCCTTTGCAAAGTCCAAATAAATCACATCAGCTGCATTACCAATATCCAGGTTTGAACTTACCCCCTCATAGAACCCCAACAGGTTGGTTAGACACGACTTATCTTTCATGAATCCATGCTGTTTGTCAGTTATCATATTATTTTCTGCAATATATTTTTGCATGTCATCCCTTAAAATGCCCTCAAAAACTTTGCATACTACTGATGTCAGGCTTACTGGACGGTAGTTGCCTGGATCTACCCTCTTACCTTTCTTAAATATCGGTACCACATCAGCAATCCTCCAATCCTGAGGCACCAACCCTGTTACAAGTGAGTCTAAAAAGATGAGATACAGCGGTCTGTCGATTACGGAGCTCAATTCCCTCAATATTCGTGGATGAATGCCATCTGGCCCTGGGGATTTGTCAATGTTTAATTTACTCAGACGTAGGCGTACTTCATCTTGTGTTAAATTAATTATATCGGGTGGTGGACTTTGATTTTTCACTTGTTGAATGATCCCTGGTACAGTCAGTTCCTTGGTGAATACAGATGAGAAATGCCTATTTAATATCTCAGTCTTTTGTTTGTCCTCTATAACTAACTTGTTATTATATTTTAAGGGGCCGATACTATCCTTTGTTTTCCTTTTGGCATTAATGTATTTATAAAAGATTTTGGGATTTATTCTAATGTCATTGGCGATTTTTGTTTCAGTAGCTAATTTTGCTTGTTTGATTTCTTTTTTACATTTCCTATTGATATCTTTATACTCCTGCAATGCTATTTCTGTATTCTCAGCCTTTAAGATTTTAAATGCCCTTTGTTTTTGTTTTATTATACTTTGTACAGTCTTATTTATCCATAGTGGTTTCTTTTTATTCCTGGACATTTTATTACCAGAGGGTATACGTTTTTTACAGGACTCTAGTAGTATATCCTTAAACTTAACCCATTTATGTTCGGTATCCCCAGTTACCATGACTTTGTCCCAATCTACACATTTAAGCTCTTCCCTTAATTTGTTGAAATCAGCTTTCCTAAAATTCCAGGTTTTAGCATTCCCCCTTTGAAATGTTCTATTGAATATTATGTTGAAGCTTACCATATTATGATCGCTGGTGCCCAAGTGCTCCCGGACCTGTAGATCTGAAATTGTATCCGGTCTATTTGACAGGACCAGATCTAGCAAATTATCTCCCCTGGTCGGTTCACCTACCATCTGAGAGAGGAAATGGTCTTGAATAGTAGATAAGAACTTACAGCTTTTAGCAGAACCAGAAGATTCTATGTCCCACTGAATGTCTGGATAGTTGAAATCCCCCATAATAAGAACCCGATTATTATTATTAGCTGCCTTTTCAATTTGTTCCAGCATTTCACCCTCTATTTGTTCAGGTATGTTAGGAGGCTTATAGCAAACTCCAATTAGCATTTTTCCATTATTCCCCTCCCCATGTACATTTACCCATACTGACTCTACATTGTTGCTGTTCCCCTCAATGTCATCATACAACACAGGTTTTAGGTTAGATTTAATAAATATACACACCCCACCACCTTTTTGGCCTTTCCTGTCCTTCCTAAATGTACTATAACCCTGTATGTTTGTCACCCAGTCATGGCTTTCATCCAGCCAGGTTTCCGTAATGCCCACCACATCATAATCCATGGTTGACATAAGAGTCTCCAATTCATTCATTTTGTTTGCAAGACTTCTTGCATTTGCCAGTAGACATTTAATCCTATTAACACCTTTATTACTCCTAGCCTCCCTACCTTCCTTGCATGTCCCATCCCCCCCTAATCCTTCATTGACCCCTACCGTCTCCCTGTCTCTATCTGCTCTATCTATCCCCTTATTTGCTCCACTACCCTCCCTCCCCCCCGATCCTAGTTTAAAAGCTCCTCCATCCGTCTGACCATTTTCTCCCCCAGCACAGCTGCACCTTCCCCATTGAGGTGCAGCCCGTCCCTACCGTAGAGCCTGTAGCCGACTGAGAAGTCGGCCCAGTTCTCCATGAACCCGAACCCTTCCTTCCTGCACCAATTTCTAAGCCACATATTTATCTCCCTAAGCTCCCGCTGTCTTTCTAGTGACGCTCGTGGCACCGGTAGTATTTCTGAAAACACCACCTTGGAGGTCCTGGACTTCAGCTTCTCTCCTAGTTCCCTGTAATCATTTTTAAGGACCTTCCACCTGCCTCTAACTTTGTCATTAGTACCAATGTGCACCATGACCGCTGGGTTTTCCCCAGCCCCACCCAGCAATCTGTCTATCCGATCCACAATATGCCGAACCCGAGCACCCGGCAGACAACACACTGTTCGGCATTCACGGTCTCGGTGACAGATGACACTGTCTGTCCGCCTAATTATAGAGTCCCCTACCACCAACATCTGTCTGGGCTTTGCTGCACTCCTATTTCCCTCCTTCCTACAGCAGTTGTTTTCCTGGTTGCTAGGAGCAACATCCTGCTGTAGTGACCCTAGTCCAGGCCCTTCATTCCTAATGTCAGCCAAACAGGCATATTTACCAGGTTGTGCCAGGTCAGGACTAGGCTCCCTGACACTTTTCCCCCTACCTCTTCTTCTAATTGTTACCCAGCTACCTACCTCTGGGTCCTGATCTTCCCCACCTCCACCCTCCTCCATATCACTGGCCCCAGCCAGAGAAAGCTCAGTGAGCTCTAAACTCCTCTCCAGGTTTGCAATGCCCCTTAGTGTTGCAAGCTGCTTATTTAGATCAGTTACCTTGGCTTCCAAATACGCAACATGCTTGCATCGAGTGCAGACATATTCACCCTCGAACGGCTGCTCAAGGCATGCATACATCTGACAAGATACACACCTAGTAGCATTGTCCATGGAGCACCTATTAAATGGGGATAAAACTTAAAGTAGTAAAACAAAGAGAAAAAAAAAAAAAACAATGGAAAACTTATAAGGATAAATTCAAACTATGTTCTTGTGTCAAACTATGTAATTGTGCTGAAACTATGCACTTATCTTAAATTCAGCACTTTACTTCAGCTCAGCACCTCGCAAGCTCAGCACCTCGCTTGTGCTGGGTGGTTTATATAGATGTACAATGATTATCAGAAGCTGCTAGAAGCTTCTAGAAACAGGTGTGACTAATCCTACTAATTGAATCACAAGACTAACTTTTTTTTTTTTTCCTTTTCACAGAATCACAAACAGACACACAATTACCTAATGAAATTCAACAATTACAGTTATCACCACTATGTAATTGTGTTGAAACTATGCACTTATCTTAAATTCAGCACTTTACTTCAGCTCAGCACCTCGCAAGCTCAGCACCTCGCTTGTGCTGGGTGGTTTATATAGATGTACAATGATTATCAGAAGCTGCTAGAAGCTTCTAGAAACAGGTGTGACTAATCCTACTAATTGAATCACAAGACTAACTTTTTTTTTTTTTCCTTTTCACAGAATCACAAACAGACACACAATTACCTAATGAAATTCAACAATTACAGTTATCACCACTATGTAATTGTGTTGAAACTATGCACTTATCTTAAATTCAGCACTTTACTTCAGCTCAGCACCTCGCAAGCTCAGCACCTCGCTTGTGCTGGGTGGTTTATATAGATGTACAATGATTATCAGAAGCTGCTAGAAGCTTCTAGAAACAGGTGTGACTAATCCTACTAATTGAATCACAAGACTAACTTTTTTTTTTTTTTCCTTTTCACAGAATCACAAACAGACACACAATTACCTAATGAAATTCAACAATTACAGTTATCACCACTATGTAATTGTGTTGAAACTATGCACTTATCTTAAATTCAGCACTTTACTTCAGCTCAGCACCTTGCAAGCTCAGCACCTCGCTTGTGCTGGGTGGTTTATATAGATGTACAATGATTATCAGAAGCTGCTAGAAGCTTCTAGAAACAGGTGTGACTAATCCTACTAATTGAATCACAAGACTAACTTTTTTTTTTTTTCCTTTTCACAGAATCACAAACAGACACACAATTACCTAATGAAATTCAACAATTACAGTTATCACCACTATGTAATTGTGTTGAAACTATGCACTTATCTTAAATTCAGCACTTTACTTCAGCTCAGCACCTCGCAAGCTCAGCACCTCGCTTGTGCTGGGTGGTTTATATAGATGTACAATGATTATCAGAAGCTGCTAGAAGCTTCTAGAAACAGGTGTGACTAATCCTACTAATTGAATCACAAGACTAACCTTTTTTTTTTTTCCTTTTCACAGAATCACAAACAGACACACAATTACCTAATGAAATTCAACAATTACAGTTATCACCACTATGTAATTGTGTTGAAACTATGCACTTATCTTAAATTCAGCACTTTACTTCAGCTCAGCACCTCGCAAGCTCAGCACCTCGCTTGTGCTGGGTGGTTTATATAGATGTACAATGATTATCAGAAGCTGCTAGAAGCTTCTAGAAACAGGTGTGACTAATCCTACTAATTGAATCACAAGACTAACTTTTTTTTTTTTCCTTTTCACAGAATCACAAACAGACACACAATTACCTAATGAAATTCAACAATTACAGTTATCACCACTATGTAATTGTGTTGAAACTATGCACTTATCTTAAATTCAGCACTTTACTTCAGCTCAGCACCTCGCAAGCTCAGCACCTCGCTTGTGCTGGGTGGTTTATATAGATGTACAATGATTATCAGAAGCTGCTAGAAGCTTCTAGAAACAGGTGTGACTAATCCTACTAATTGAATCACAAGACTAACTTTTTTTTTTTTTCCTTTTCACAGAATCACAAACAGACACACAATTACCTAATGAAATTCAACAATTACAGTTATCACCACTATGTAATTGTGTTGAAACTATGCACTTATCTTAAATTCAGCACTTTACTTCAGCTCAGCACCTCGCAAGCTCAGCACCTCGCTTGTGCTGGGTGGTTTATATAGATGTACAATGATTATCAGAAGCTGCTAGAAGCTTCTAGAAACAGGTGTGACTAATCCTACTAATTGAATCACAAGACTAACTTTTTTTTTTTTTTCCTTTTCACAGAATCACAAACAGACACACAATTACCTAATGAAATTCAACAATTACAGTTATCACCACTATGTAATTGTGTTGAAACTATGCACTTATCTTAAATTCAGCACTTTACTTCAGCTCAGCACCTCGCAAGCTCAGCACCTCGCTTGTGCTGGGTGGTTTATATAGATGTACAATGATTATCAGAAGCTGCTAGAAGCTTCTAGAAACAGGTGTGACTAATCCTACTAATTGAATCACAAGACTAACTTTTTTTTTTTTTTCCTTTTCACAGAATCACAAACAGACACACAATTACCTAATGAAATTCAATAATTACAGTTATCACCACTATGTAATTGTGTTGAAACTATGCACTTATCTTAAATTCAGCACTTTACTTTAGCTCAGCACCTCGAAAGCTCAGCACCTCGCTTGTGCTGGGTGGTTTATATAGATGTACAATGATTATCAGAAGCTGCTAGAAGCTTCTAGAAACAGGTGTGACTAATCCTACTAATTAAATCACAAGACTAACTTTTTTTTTTTTTCCTTTTCACAGAATCACAAACAGACACACAATTACCTAATGAAATTCAACAATTACAGTTATCACCACTATGTAATTGTGTTGAAACTATGCACTTATCTTAAATTCAGCACTTTACTTCAGCTCAGCACCTCGCAAGCTCAGCACCTCGCTTGTGCTGGGTGGTTTATATAGATGTACAATGATTATCAGAAGCTGCTAGAAGCTTTTAGAAACAGGTGTGACTAATCCTACTAATTAAATCACAAGACTAACTTTTTTTTTTTTTTTTTTTTTCCTTTTCACAGAATCACAAACAGAAATACAATTCCCTAATGAAATTCAACAATTACAGTTATCACCACTATGTAATTGTGTTGAAACTATGCACTTATCTTAAATTCAGCACTTTACTTCAGCTCAGCACCTCGCAAGCTCAGCACCTCGCTTGTGCTGGGTGGTTTATATAGATGTACAATGATTATCAGAAGCTGCTAGAAGCTTCTAGAAACAGGTGTGACTAATCCTACTAATTAAATCACAAGACTAACTTTTTTTTTTTTTTTCCTTTTCACAGAATCACAAACAGACACACAATTACCTAATGAAATTCAACAATTACAGTTATCACCACTATGTAATTGTGTTGAAACTATGCACTTATCTTAAATTCAGCACTTTACTTCAGCTCAGCACCTCGCAAGCTCAGCACCTCGCTTGTGCTGGGTGGTTTATATAGATGTACAATGATTATCAGAAGCTGCTAGAAGCTTCTAGAAACAGGTGTGACTAATCCTACTAATTAAATCACAAGACTAACTTTTTTTTTTTTTTTCCTTTTCACAGAATCACAAACAGACACACAATTACCTAATGAAATTCAACAATTACAGTTATCACCACTATGTAATTGTGTTGAAACTATGCACTTATCTTAAATTCAGCACTTTACTTCAGCTCAGCACCTCGCAAGCTCCTGTGTGTATGTGTATACGGCTGTACGCAGGGGTTTGGTTTGTGTGTATGTGTATACGGCTGTACGCAGGGGTGTATGTGTGTGTGTGTGTGTGTATACGGCTGTATGCAGAGGTGTGTGTGTATACGGCTGTACGCAGGTGTGTGTGTGTGTAGGTGTATACCATGTCGGTGTATATGTCTATATATGTGTACACATCTCTGTACTGTATGTTTACAGTCCGTGTTTCTGGGGTTGTGTATGTGTGTAAGATGCCTGGATGTGAGGCTGCGTGCCCACCATCAGGGTTCACAGCATTTTGGATTCAGAGTGTTTTCGCTGCATTGTACAGTACAAGCACAGTGGATGGGATTTGTACAAATCCTGTGCCCACTGTGCGTGTACAGCCCACAGCGAAATGTGACCTGTGGTGCTGCTTCCCGAGCCCTGGCATGTCAATTTATTCCTATGTAGCCACAAGTGTCTCCACAGAGCGAACAGAAGAGAGACCACAGCGGCCCGAACCCTGACTGTGGGCACAGGCTACTGTGGTCCCTGCGGAGCGCAGTCGTGGCCCTGCAGGAGAGTACATGCTGCGTCCAGGACACACCATCTCCAGACCGTGGGCACGTAGCCTTATAGTGTATTGTGTATGTGTAAATAAATTTGTATCTGTAGGACACAACAGTAAATCTATACGGGTTAGTGCCCACCATCAGGCATCCTCACGGTCTGGAGACAAAGCGTGCTTTCTCGGCTGGAGACGCTAGTCTCTGGGGCAGGAGATCGCGCTGTCCGTGCACACCATCAGAGTGACTGTCAGTAGATATTCGCTGTATTCTCCCGCTCAGAGCACTAGCATTGCTGTTAGAATAAATTGACTTGCTGAGGATAGGAAAGCAGCACCACAGGTCAGTTTATGGAGCGTCTAAAAGAGCCCAGGGGGCCGGAGATTCCTATAAATCCATCCACTGTGCCTGTGCTGTACAATGCAGAATTTTGGACTCAGTGAAAAACACTCTGCGTCCAAGACGCTGCCGACACTGATCGTGGCCACGGTCCCTATGGGCTCACTCACATATATGTTTGGGAATGTCATTTGTCTTTCCATGTTTATGAAAAGAAGGGAAATTAACCCTTGCACTGTGAGGTAGCTATGTCACCACCTTATGGCCTCCTTCACGTGTTTGTGTATGTGGTATGTGTTGTGTCCATTTTTTTCACGGTTACGAGTACCCATTATAATCTATGGTGCTTCTCACATGTCCGTGTGTTTACACAGACCCTGTGTCATCCCTACGGAGACATCTGTTTTTTTTCCGGCAGTGCAGATGACAAAGGCCAATAGAAGTCTATGGGGCCGTGAAAAACACACACAGCACACAGATGGCATAAGTGTATAGTCCGTGTGCCAGCTGTGTTCTGTACGAGTTTAACATTGAAAATATAGGATAAGCTTTGTAATTGCTGTATATGTAGTTAGCTGGGTTATGGTACTGTATCTATGTAGTTTTGCTCCTATATCAATACAGTAAGCTCAGTTATGGTACCATATTTAAGCAGTAAGCTTAGTTATGGTACTATGTCTATGCAGTAAACTTGTCCTTGCTTGGTGTCCTGTTACTGTTTCTATGTAGTAGACTAAGTAAGTACAAATTTGTTCCTGTATGGGTACAGTAAGCTCGGTTCTGCTCCCATATCTCTATAGTAGTCTCGGTTCTGCTCCTGTATCTATGTAGTAATCTCGGTTGTGCTCTCATATCTCTGTAGTAAGCTCGGTTCTGCTCTCATCTCTGTAGTAAGGTCGGTTCTGTTCTGATATCTCTGTAGTAAGCTCTGTTCTGCTCCCATATATCTGTAGTAAGCTCAGTTCTTCTCCTATATCTCTAGTAAGGTCAGTTCTGCTCCCATATCTCTGTAGTAAGCTCAGTTCTGCTCCTGTATCTCTGTAGTAAGCCCGGTTTTGTTCCCATATCTATGTAATAAGCTCGGTTCTGTTCCCATATCTCTGTAGTAAGCTCCTTGCAGTTCCCATATCTCTGTAGTCATCTTGGTTCTGTTGCGGTATCTATGTATGCAGTAAGCGTGGTTCTGTTCCCATATATATGTACCAGCCTGTTCATAAAGTCTGTTACTGCTGCTTTAATGCAGTGGCCAGAGATAAACAGACCAAAGGTGGGCCGCCGCAACTTGAGGGCTTCTGCCTTATGATTGCCCCACAGGCTAAAATGTGCAGCCAGCCCCTGTCTATGCCCATGTACATAGCTTTAGAGGGTTAAAGAAGTTGTCCAGTTACCAAAACTGATTTTTTTTTTCTGATAAATCTTGCTAATATGTGCCCCTCAACACATCTATTATGTTTTTTCAGCAAAATTACCTTTTATTGTGCACCAGCAGCACATGCTCATTGCTGGCTCCAGCTTTGATGGAGTTAATCTCTCCTCTGACTTCCTGTGTTCAGTTCCTACAAGTCCCAGAATTCTTTGTGGCTCTAGGGCGGTGTCTAGCTTATCTAACACACCCATTGTGTCTAATACACCCACTCTGCTCTCCGACCAAACCCTCCTCCCTGCCTCTTCCCAGTGGATGCACTGAGAGCAATCACACAGAGATAGCAGCAGCTCTACACAGCCAGGGGAAGAAAGTGTGTGTGCGCGTATATACAGTGTATGTGTATGTGTGCGCGTATATACAGTGTGTGTGTGTGTGTGTGTATACAGTGTGTGTGCGTATATACAGTGTGTGTGAGTGTGTATGTGTGTGTGTGTATGTCATACTCACCTGTCTGCAGGGTCCCGGTGCCATGCCTGCTTCCAGCCCCTGTCTCGGTACCGCCGCTTCGGCTGTGTGCAGTCTCCCCGGGGCACGTACGAAGCTTGCAGGACCTGGCGATGCATCACCTGATGCAGTCACCTGACGCATCAGCTGATCGATTCTCGCGGTGTCGCCGGCTTTTTCGCGCCCGGCCGGCTATCAGCTGATCCTGCCGTCAGGGGACTTCATCAGCTGATTACCGGCAGATCCTGCAGTGATGGGCCAGGATCAGACTCCACTGCAGGAGCTGCCGGTAATCAGCACATAAGTGAGTATGTATTTATTTATTTATTTTTTTTTCTACTGATGCATCAGCTGATTGTATTATCGGCTTTTATACAATCAGCTGCTGTGCCATGTGATTCACATCCTTTAACCTGACACATCATCTGATCGCTTTGCCTTCCAGCAAACCGATCAGATGATATTGGATCCTGATTGGACGGCGCGGGACCCTAACCCAGGATTACTGCGGAGGGGGGTTTATTTCAATAAAGATGGAGTCACTAATTGTGTTGTGTTTTATTTCTAATAAAAATATTTTTCTGTGTGTTGTGTTTTTTTTTTATCATTACTAGAAATTCATGGTGGCCATGTCTAATATTGGCGTGACACCATGAATTTCGGGCTTAGGGCTAGCTGATAATATACAGCTAGCCCTAACTCTATTATTACCCAGCAAGCCACCCGGCATCAGGGCAGCTGGAAGAGTTGGATACAGCGCCAGAAGATGGCGCTTCTATGAAAGCGCCATTTTCTGGGGTGGCTGTGGACTGCAATTCGCAGTGGGGGTGCCCAGAAAGCTTGGGCACCCTTCACTGTGGATTCCAATCCCCAGCTGCCTAGTTGTACCCTGCTGGACACCAAAATTAGGCGAAGCTCACGTCATTTTTTTTTAAATTATTTCATGAAATTCATGAAATAATTAAAAACAAAAGGGCTTCTCTATATTTTTGGTTCCCAGTCGGGTACAAATAGGCAGCTGGGGGTTAGGGGCAGCCCATACCTGCCTGCTGTACCCGGCTAGCATACAAAAATATGGCGAAGCCCATGTCATTTTTTTTTTCTTTTTGGGTAAAAAACTGCATACAGTCCTGGATGGAGGATGCTGAGCCTTGTAGTTCTGCAGCTTCTGTCTGCTCTCCTGCATACACTAGTGAATGGAGGATGCTGAGCCTTGTAGTTCTGCAGCTGCTGTCTGCTCTCCTGCATACACTAGTGAATGGAGGATGCTGAGCCTTGTAGTTCTGCAGCTGCTGTCTGGTCTCCTGCATACACTAGTGAATGGAGGATGCTGAGCCTTGTAGTTCTGCAGCTGCTGTCTGCTCTCCTGCATACAATGAACATTTTGAATAAGGAAATGACATCAGACTTTTTTTTTTTTCATCAACAATCTTTAATGGCATTTTGCACTGATTAAAAACGCAGTAAGCAAAAACGCAGCAAAAAACATGTCACTAACTGTCTCCACTCTGGGACTTGTTGTGCAGGTGACCGGATGATACATGTCACTAACTGCCCCACTCTGTGATTTCTGCTAAATAGTAACAACTGTATACACTCTCACCTACACAACAAGTCCCATAGTGGAGACAGTTAGTGACATGTAGCATCCGGTCACCTGCACAACAAGTACCAGAGTGGAGAAAGATAGTGACATGCAGCACACTATGTGTCAGAGCAGAGCATGTCACTGTCTCCACTCTGGGACTTGTTGTGCAGGTGACCGGATGCTACATGTCACTAACTGTCTCCACTCTGGGACTTGTTGTGCAGGTGACAGAGTGGAGCAGATTGGTCCCATGCAGCGTCCGGTCACCTGTGCTGCTGGGGGGAGTATATGATCACACTGCCGACAGTGCCCGCTCTCCTGACAGCTGAGCACAGCGGGCGGGTGGACAGTGTGATCACATACTTGAGTGACAGGGGGGATTTCAGTGGAGGAAACCCCCCCTGTACTCCACACTGGAGCCCGTACCTCCCACAGCTGACGGAGGGTAAGAGTTCGCTCTGCCTTCACCGCTCCACACTGGCGTCCTCCGGCTCCTCCCCTCGATACTGGGCTGTGACGTGCGGTAGTCACCGCCAACAGCCCAGTCAATCAGTGTGAGTGGCGCCGGCATCCTCTGACGTACCCGTCTAGTTTGAGAGCCCGGAAATGCCGGGACGTCAGAGGATGCCGGCGGCCACAGCTCCAGGGGGTCATGTGACAGGCACTGAGCGTGCAGGATAGCACCGCTCAGTGCCAGAACTGGAAACAGAAGCCAATGGAGAAGATGCATACAATGGTAAGTGAAAATCATTGAGGGAAAAAAGAAATGGGTGAACCACCCCTTTAAGCCTACGAACCAATTCCCTTTAATGAAATGTAAATCAGTGTGAAAAATGTGTTGCAGAGGCTGTTTTAGAGTTAGAACAATTATCATCTACCTTTTCCAATACTAAAGGCAAAATAAATGAAAATGTGGAAAATTGTGCTGCTGATCTGAATTAAGAATCAAAGATGCAAGTTGAATAAAATTGAGGAGGAAACCAGAAGACTTTGGAAACAAATGTAGATGAGCATAGGAGGTTAGAATTTTACTGCTAATCTATCATAAAAGAAACAGAAGGTAATCGCACATAACAAGTGAATGACTGCTATAGACATGGTAAAAGTTCTGCAGTTTTCCAACTGTATGCTAAAGGCTGTGAGCAGCAGGATGTCCTGTATCAGTCACTCTATGTTAATCGCTTCATTCACATTCGGCAAATGCTGGCCAAACTCTCCTACACTACTTACAGAAAGTTAGGCATATTTGGCTGTTGGATGAAATTAATGTAAAATGTAAAAAGTTCACATTACAGTGATATTTTATCATGAAAGTAGAGCATTTAAGTGTAAGCATGCAATGGTAATTTCCACCATCTCATACAATTTATTGAAACCAAAGCCAACAACAGTGGTAGGTATAGCCCCCATCCCCTGCAAAAAAATGGCAATGTTTCAATAACTTAACTAGGAAAACTCATGGCACTTTCTAACAGACAAGTGTGAATATGAACATGAAATAAGCTTACAAGAAAAACAACTACTCTCTGACATGAGAAGGTATACACTGGAGACCAAAATTAGAGCACAATGTATGATCACTTGCTTTTTTCAGAAATAATGTAATCTTCAATGATCAACCTTTGAAAGTTTTTTGTAAGGGGTGCACCATGCCACTGGAACAGTGATTTACAAAAGATCCAGTTTATCACCATTAACCCTTTATTTTGCCCAAAACGTGATGATCATAATTAGAGAACATCAATAACTGTAGCACAGAGAAAGATTATAACTAAATTTTCTGAATGTAACAACAGTCACCAATCAGTAGGATGTGTACAGGCCTTGGCTTTGAATGAGTTCAGCACATCTGCGTCCACAGGACACCGCTACTGTAGTCTCTCACACAGTGCTCTGGTGTGATTTTGGTCCACTCTTCTTCTATTTTCCACAGTTCTTTGACTGTTGTGAGTTTCTTGGCCATAACTTTGTCGCCAAGGATTTTCCTGAAGCTTTCTATTGGGTTTAGATCAGAACTCTGGGCTGGTCATTTCATTGTTTCAATGTTTTCTGTTTCAAGGAACTGCTTTACCTGCTTTGCTGTGTGATGGGGGGCATTGTCCTGCATGAAAATTGTTGGCTGATTGTGTGATGAACGCAAGTAAGGAACCACGTGTTGTTGAAGAAGGTTCGGATATACACTTGCATTCACTCTGCCATGTAGCTTTATGAGAAGTCCAACTCCTTCTGCAGAAAACATTCCCCAAACCATGACATTTCCTCCACCACCTTTCACTGACTTAACACACTTTCAGTTTAGTCTTTCCCAAGTTTGTCGACGAACATAATGTTTCCCATCAAACTCAAATAAATTAAACTTGTTTGAACAACATGCTCCTTATCAAAGGTGAGTCTAGCCTTTGATTCTTTCTGGTAATGAGAGCTTTCAGTCCAACTGCTCTTAAACCTTAAACATTGTGACACTGTATGATGATACAGATCCTTACCCTGTTCAGCGCTGAACTAGCAAGCTTTTCCAGCTGCAGTGTTGACGATTACTCATGGAGATCCTCCGCATTATCTTGTTGTCTCTTGCACTTGTATTTCCAGGGCGACCAGCCTTTTTGGGTGACTTGAAAGAGTTTGTGATGTTGTAAAGATGCAATATTCTCCAAATGACAGACTTGGAACAACCAACTTCTCAGCGTCAAGTACAAAGAATTAAAAAAAAATTTGACGAGACTGGAGATGTTTTTGACAAGCCCAGGTATGGCAGACCCCACAAGACAACTGCTCAGGAGGAACGTTTGTTGGTTAGAAAATGCAAAGCCAAGCCCCTCTTCCACTGCAGCAGAGCTCCAACAGGCCTGGTCACCTCAAGTTCCTGTGTCAACTAGAACAGTTTGTAGGATTCTGTCTCGAAATGTGCCATGGTCGAATCAGTGCCCAGAAGCCATCACTAAACAAAAGGCAATTAAAAATCTGTGTGGCATTTGTCAAGTCTAGAGATGAGCGAACTGGCCGTGGTTCGGCTCGAGTTCGGTTCGCTGAACGGAGGTTTCGTTCGAGTTCAGTTCGTCGAACGTTCGACGAACCGAACTCGAACCAATAGGCTATAATGGGAGGCAATTACAAACACATAAAAATGCATTATAAATGTACACATACAGTTAATAAACATTGCCATAACACTTACCGGTCCTCCCGATCCCTCCTGCACTCTGTCTCCTGCCGCTATTCCATCCGATGATCGCTGAATCCTCCCGGTGACCGGCACTGCCAGCAGTGATGCAGGACCTATCGTGACTTCAAAATAGCCATGTGACCAGTCACGTGGCTATTATCTCATTGGCTACAGACTGGTCACATGACTATGACGCGTCATGTAGGACCTGCGAGTGCATCTCTCCGGTACACGGTGCACATTTGTGTATCGCCGTGTACCGGCGACATGCTGTAGCACACGGTCGACTCCTCGTTCCGTTAGGGACCGGCTGACACAGCCGGTCATTAACGGAAATCACCGTTGCCATAGCAACGCAGTTAGCGGTGACGTCACCGCTAACCGCGGCTCCAGGAGCACCGTTGCTATGGTAACGCATCTGTCAGCGTTACCGCTGTTACCACTGACAGCAAGCAGCACTGATCACTCACGGAGTGAAGGCTGCACGCTGCTTTCCATGCAGCCTTCATGGAGTGAAGGCTGCACGGGGAGCAGCAACGTCTTCCCCCATGCAGCAGTGATGGAGCAGAGCTGCATTTGTTGAACGAGAAAGACAGAAGACCATGGATCGTGGAGGGCTGACAGGGGGTAATAAAGATGGAGTCTCTAATGTGTCTGTGTATTTATTTCTATTAAAGTATTTTTTCTCTGTGTGGTGTCTTTTTTTTAACCCTTTATTGGAGATTCTTAATGGCCGGGTCAAACGTGCCTGACATTAAGAATCTCTGGCTTAATACTAGCTAGTAAAACAAAGCTAGTATTAACTCATTATTACCCAACAAGCCACCCGGCTTCAGGGCTGTTGGAAGAGTTGGATACAGCGCCAGATGATGGCGCTTCTATGAAAGCGCCATTTTCTGGGGCGGCTGCGGACTGCAATTCGCAGCAGAGGCGCCCAGAAACCTCGGGCTAACCTGTGCTGCGGATTCCAATCCCCAGCTGCCTAGTTGTACCCGGCTGGACACAAAAATGGGGCGAAGCTCACGTCATTTGTTTTTTAATTATTTCATGAAATAAGTGAAATAATTAAAAAACGGGCTTCCATATATTTTTGGTTCCCAGTCGGGTACAAATAGGCAACTGGGGGTTGGAGGCAGCCCGTGGCTGCCTGCTGTACCTGGCTACAATACAAAAATATGGCGAAGCCCACGTCATTTTTTTGGTGGGCAAAAAACTTCTGCATACAGTCCTGGATGGAGTATGCTGAGCCTTGTAGTTCTGCAGCTGCTGTCTGCTCTTCTCCATACAGACAGACAGCAGCTGCAGAACTACAAGGCTCAGCATACTCCATCCAGGACTGTATGCAGAAGTTTTTTGCCCCCTGAAAAAATTATGTGGGCTTCGCCATATTTTTGTATGCTAGCCAGGTACAGCAGGCAGGTACGGCTGCCCCCAACCCCCAGCTGCCTATTTGTACCCGGCTGGGAACCAAAAATAAAGGGAAGAACTTTTTTTATTATTTCATGAATTTCATGAAATAATTAGAAAACAAATGACGTAGGCTTCGCCCCATTTCTGTATCCAGCCAGGTACAACTAGGCAGCTGGGGATTGGAATCCGCAGCACAGGTTGGCTTGAGCTTTCTGGGCCCCACTGCTGCGAGTTGCAGTCTGCAGCCGCCTCAGAAAATGGCACTATCATAGAAGCGCCATCTTCTGGCGCTGTATCCAACTCTTCCCGCACCTGCCTGCTATACCTGGCTAGCATACAAAAATATGGCGAAGCTCACGTCCTTTTTTTGTAGTTTTTTGGCAAAAAAAATAAAAAATGCTTCCCTGGATTTTCCATTGCCAGTGAATGTAACACCAAGCAGTGGGGTTAGCAGCCAGTAGCTGCTTGGATTACCCTTAGCTAGCAATACAAAAAATGCAGCGGGAGCCCATATATATTTTTTTTAATTATTTATTTAAATAACTAAAAACAAAATGGGCTTCCCTGTATTTTGATTGCTGGACATCACAGTGCTGTAAAAATAAATGTTTAAAAAAAATGACGTAGCGCTCCGCGGTATTTTTGATTTTCAGCGCAGATAAAGCAGACAGCTATGGGTTGCCACCCCCATCTGCCTGGCGTTACCTTGGTTGGCAATCAAAATACAGGGCAGCCCATTAATTTTTTCTATTTAAAAAATAGTTAAAAAAAAAATGACGTTGGGTCCCCCCATTTTTGATAGCCAGCTAGGGTAAAGCAGACGGCTGTAGCCTGAAAACCACAGCTGGCAGCTTTACCGTGGTTGGGGATCCAATGTGGAGGTCCCCCCAGGCTCTTTTTTTATAATTATTTTATAAATATTATTAATTACACAAAAAAAGTAGGGTCCCCCCAAATTGGATCACCAGCCAAGGTAAAGCGGACAGCTGTGGTATGGTATTCTCAGGGTGGGAAGGTCCATAGTTATTGGGCCTTCACAGCCTAAAAATAGCAGGCCGCAGGCACCCCAGACGTGGCGCATCCACTAGATGCGCCAATCCTGGCGCTTCACCCCAGCTCATCCCGTGCCCTGGTGCAGTGGCAAACGGGGTAATAAATCGAGTTGATACTAGCTGTAAGGTCACCTGACATCAAGCCCAGCAGTTTGTGATGTCATGGCATCTATTAGATACCCAACATCATAAACTGTCAGTACTAACAAAAAAAAATCGACAAAAGAAATTTATTTGAAAAAACAGTCCCCAAAACATTCCCTCTTTCACCAATTTATTGTAAGAAAAAAAATAAAGGGGTCCCACGACGACTCTGGACCGTCTAGAATATGGGGGGGAGACACTCAGGGAACGTATCCCCCATTTTCTAGGAGTGCAGACCCTTCATGTGAGGAGTGGGGGTGCAATGAATCTGCACTCACTCTCCCCGGGTCCACAGCAGCAGAGTCCATGTCGTAATGGTTGCTACCAAAGCTGCAATGCCTTGCTCATGAGGTAAGGGCATGCCTAATCAGGAGAACTATTCTACATTTCCAAATATTGGTATTTGCTGATATTATTGCTATTCCACCTACTATATATTGGGGATAGGATCTTGGAGATGGAATACCCCTTTAAGTCCAGTTATCCAGCTGAATGAATACTTAACAACAGAGCTCGCTATTTAGATGTGTTTTCTTGTGGCGTATAACGGACTCTCATGTTTGGTAGTCATTCAGCAGGGCAACTATAAAAGCAAATCCCTCCATTTGGAAATGTAGTGTAGCTCTCCTGATTAATTATGTTCCTTACCTCATGAGCAGGGCATTGCAGTAATAATAATAATTTATTCATTTATATAGCGTTATTAATTCCATAGCGCTGTATGTCTTTGGAGTGTGGGAGGAAACTGGAGTACCCGGAGGAAACCCACGCAAACACGGGGAGAACATACAAACTCATTGCAGATGGTGTCCTTGGTGAGAATTGAACCCAGGACCTCAGTGCTGCAAGACTGCAGTGCTAACCACTGAGCCACCGTGCCGCCCATTTAGCTTACAGATGCATAACCAACCACTCACTGTGTCTGAACACAGGAAGCTGAGCTGACAGCCGTTCTGTGCATGCGGCAGTGTCTATTGTGAAGGAGAGGGCCGCGGGGGATCAACGCTGCACAGGTACCGTGGGACACCGGGGAACACCGGTGGGGTTATAGGGGGTGACCTGGCAGGGCCTGGGGAGGAGTTTTCTGTCGCATGTGTCATGGCACATGCGACAGAAATCAGAGGAGTAGGGTGAATGCGGACGGCGCGCTGCTGTGTGCGCGGCCATCTTGGATTTCTGGGAGGGCATCAGGGGGGGCACTTTGGCGACACCGGGGGACCGGAGGGGACCGGGGAGGAGATTTATCATGTTTGTTCATGCCAGATGGGAGATAAATAATTTTTTACCGACGCTGTCATTTACTGTAACGTGATCATCGGTGTACGGTGTATACCTGTGATCACGTGAGCGGGGACCGGAAAAACCATCCTGAATCATGATCTCCAGGGTCTCAGCTAGCCCTGAAACCCCGGAGATTTTCTGATGCTGGGGGGCGCTATTCACTTATTTCTGCCTGCTGTTTATAAACGGCAGATCAGAATAAGGCTACATTAACACGACCGATCCATTTTTGCGGTCTGCAAAAAGCAGTCCGTTTTTTTCACGGGTGCATCCGTGTGGCATCCGTTTCCGTTCCGTAGACGGTCCGTATGTCATCTGTTTGTCATCCGTGTGCCTTCCGTTTTTTTTGTGTACTGCAAAAAAACTGAAGGAGGGTAAATGCATAAATTTACCCAGGATCCATAGCTTCATCCTACATGAGGCGGTCACATGTTCACTCCAGTGCCATTTTCTACTGCTTTTCACAGCGTAGAGCGCTCTGGTGATTTTCTTGTGCTTGTGCACTTCATATCAGTCTTTTCTGTCATTATAATGGCAGAAAGACACATAATGTCCCACTCTCCTGCATTTTGTAATTTTGCACCCTTTGGTGCCTTTCATGTGGCACTAAGGGGTGCTTAGCTTTGTATTTAGCCAAAAAAATGAAAAAAAAATGACGTAGGGTTCCCCCTATTTAAGTAGCCAGCTAGGGTAAAGCAGACGGCTTCAGCCTGCAGACCACAGCTGGCAACCTCACCTTGGCTGGTAATCCAAAACTGAGGGCACCCCACGCTGTTATTTTAAATTAAGTAAATAATTAAAAAAAAAACCACGTAGGGGTCCCCCCAAAATTGGATCACCAGCCAAGGTAAAGCAGACAGCTGGGGTCTGATATTCTCAGACTAGGGAGGTCCATGGTTATTGGACTCTCCCCAGCCTAAAAATAGCAGGCCGCAGCCGCCCCAGAAGTGGCGCATCCATTAGATGCGCCAATCCTGGTGCTTCGCCCCAGCTCATCCCGCGCCCTGGTGCGGTGGCAAACGGGGTAATATATGGGGTTAATACCAGATGTGTAATGTCACCTGGCATCAAGCCCTGGGGTTGGTGAGGTCAGGCGTCTATCAGATACCCGACATCACCAACCCAGTCAGTAATAAAAAAAAATAGACGACAAACACATTTTTATTTGAAAAAACACTCCCCAAAACATTCCCTCTTTAACCAATTTATTATAAAGAAAAACAAATCCAGGTCTGGTGTAATCCAAGGGGTTGCCATGACGATCCACACTGTCCCAGTCAATGAAGAGCAGAATGTTCCCCATTGGCTGGGAGAGCAGTGCAGTGACCTGAGCTAACATCAATGGGTCAGCCCAGGTCACTGCAGGGCATGACAAGTGCTGCTGTCAGCGAGGTACATTACCTGCGGAGACGATCTCCTGCACTGCTGACAGCACCTGTCACTGAGTTCAATGACCGCCGCCTTCACAGCCAAGTATCGCGAGAGGCCCATGACGTCACCGCTAGTCAGTCTCGGGTCGGAAGCGAGAGAAGGTGATGTGACAAGCGGCGGCCATGGAGGACAGTGACAGCGCTGAGGTCGGGACTTCATCACCGCAGGTAAGCCGAGCGGGACCATGTGTGCAGAGTGCAGTGTGCAGAGTGTGTGTGTGTGTGTATGTATGTGTACATGCCGTGTGCAGGAGGGGGCGGAGTGAGCTGAGCGGGGAAGTGTGGGCTTCCTGCACGTAACTAGGATAAACATAGGGTTACTAACCAAAGCGCTTTGGTTGGATACCCGATGTTTATCTTGGTTACCAGCTTCTGGCAGGCTGCCAGCGATGGCTCCTGCACTCTGTAGCTGTAAAAAGCCCTGCTTTTTGCTGCTAGAACCGTTCTCGAACGTATCTAGAACTATCGAACTTTAGCAAAAAAGCTCGAGTTCTAGTTCGATCTAGAACACCCCCAAAAATCACTCGAACCGTGAACTGGAGAACCGCGAACCGCGCTCAACTCTGGTCAAGTCCCAAAGCCTGCTAAATAGGTGGATGCTGGAAAAGTGACAGAAGGCGGATTTCTCTGATGAATCTTCAGTTGAATTACACCACAGCTGCCGCAACTACTGCTGGAGACCTACTGGAGCCCGTTTGGATCCGAAATACACCCAGAAAACAGTTAAGTTTGGTGGTGGAAAGATCATGTTCTGGATTTACATTCAGTATGGGGGTGTGCGAAACATTTGCAAGGTGGAAGGCAATATCAATAGCCTAAAATATCAAGAAGAATTTGCTACCTCTTACATTCCCAATCACAAAAGGGGTCAAATTCTGCAGCAGGATTGTGCTCCATCTCATACATCCATCTCTATAACAAAGTTCCTCCTGGGAAAGAAGATCAAGGTTCTCAAGGACTGGCCAGCCCAGTCACCAGACATGAACATCACTGAGCATGTTTGGAGTAGCATGAAAGAGGAAGTTTGGAAGACAAAACCAAAGAATCGAGATGAACTCTGGGAGGCATGTAAGACTGCATTCTTTGCTATTCCTGATGACTTCATTAATAAATTGTATGAATCATTGTTAAACCGCATGGATGCAGTCCTTCAAGCTCATGGAAGTCACACAAAATATTAAATATAGCTCTAATAACACCACAACTTCATTCACCAATGTTATGCAACATATCTTTGTATTAGAAGTTAATTATTTGTTTGAATTTCACATTACTTTCTGTGGGTGACAAAACGTTTGTCTTGCCAAAATCTGACTTTTCTGTGTTTATTAAATGATCAATATTTCAGCTTTGCAGCAACTTTATTTTCATAGCCTAAACCAACTTTGGGAGGGTTTCAGCTTTCAAAAGAGTAATTTATAAAACCAATGGATGAATTTAAAGTCAGGTTATAAGCTTTTATTTACAGTGCCTACAAGTAGTCTTCAACCCCCTGCAGATTTAGCAGGTTTGATAAGATGTAAATAAGTTAGAGCCTGCAAACTTCAAACAAGAGCAGGATTTATTAACAGATGCATAAATCTTACAAACCAACAAGTTATGTTGCTCAGTTAAATTTTAATAAATTTTCAACATAAAAGTGTGGGTCAATTATTATTCAACCCCTAGGTTTAATATTTTGTGGAATAACCCTTGTTTGCAATTACAGCTAATAATCGTCTTTTATAAGACCTGATCAGGCCGGCACAGGTCTCTGGAGTTATCTTGGCCCACTCCTCCATGCAGATCTTCTCCAAGTTATCTAGGTTCTTTGGGTGTCTCATGTGGACTTTAATCTTGAGCTCCTTCCACAAGTTTTCAATTGGGTTAAGGTCAGGAGACTGACTAGGCCATTGCAACACCTTGATTTTTTCCCTCTTGAACCAGGCCTTGGTTTTCTTGGCTGTGTGCTTTGGGTCGTTGTCTTGTTGGAAGATGAAATGACAACCCATCTTAAGATCCTTGATGGAGAAGCGGAGGTTCTTGGCCAAAATCTCCAGGTAGGCCGTGCTATCCATCTTCCCATGGATGCGGACCAGATGGCCAGGCCCTTTGGCTGAGAAACAGCCCCACAGCATGATGCTGCCACCACCATGCTTGACTGTAGGGATGGTATTCTTGGGGTCGTATGCAGTGCCATCCAGTCTCCAAACGTCACGTGTGTGGTTGGCACCAAAGATCTTGATCTTTGTCTCATCAGACCAGAGAACCGTGAACCAGTCTGTCTCAGAGTCCTCCAAGTGATCATGAGCAAACTGTAGACGAGCCTTGACATGACGCTTTGAAAGCAAAGGTACCTTACGGGCTCATCTGGAACGGAGACCATTGCGGTAGAGTACGTTACTTATGGTATTGACTGAAACCCATGTCCCCACTGCCATGAGATCTTCCCGGAGCTCCTTCCTTGTTGTCCTTGGGTTAGCCTTGACTCTTCGGACAAGCCTGGCCTCGGCACGGGTGGAAACTTTCAAAGGCTGTCCAGGCCGTGGAAGGCTAACAGTAGTTCCATAAGCCTTCCACTTCCGGATGATGCTCCCAACAGTGGAGACAGGTAGGCCCAACTCCTTGGAAAAGGTTTTGCACCCCTTGCCAGCCTTGTGACCCTCCACGATCTTGTCTCTGATGGCCTTGGAATGCTCCTTTGTCTTTCCCATGTTGACCAAGTATGAGTGCTGTTCACAAGTTTGGGGAGGGTCTTAATTAGTCAGAAAAGGCTGGAAAAATAGATAATTAATCCAAACATGTGAAGCTCATTGTTCTTTGTGCCTGAAATACTTCTTAATACTTTATGGGAACCAAACAGAATTCTGGTGGTTTGAGGGGTTGAATAATAAATGACCCTCTGAATAAACTTTTCACAATTTAAAGAAAAAAAAAAAAAAAAAAGAAATAACATTCTTTTTTGCTGCAGTGCATTTCACACTTCCAGGCTGATCTACAGTCCAAATGTCACAATGCCAAGTTAATTCCGAATGTGTAAACCTGCTAAATCTGCAGGGGGTTGAATACTACTTGTAGGCACTGTACATAACATGGATAAGCGACAGAACGTCTGTCAGGGAGTATACAGTCATATGAAAAAGTTTGAAGAAAAAAAATAAGGAATAACGTTTGGAACTCCATTCTATGTCTGAACTGGGTGCAAAAACCTAAAAAAAAGGGACCCCAACGTAGAGAAATACTTTGGCGTAGTGTTGGGGCTCTATTGCATTGATCAATTCAGTAGCTAAATTTCTCTTTATTCATATATTCATGGCAGTAATGCAGGTTCCATTTTTCACATTTCATTCTTACATATAGCTATTGAATTTTTCATGTCAGTATTCACACAGCAGTTTCTGCTATTACATGTATTCCCCTTGCATAATCACTGGTGTGCATACCTTATCTCCATATGAAAAAGTTTGGGCACTCCTATTAATGTTAACCTTTTTTCTTTATAACAATTTGGGTTTTTGCAACAGCTATTTCAGTTTCATATATCTAATAACTGATGGACTGAGTAATATTTCTGGATTGAAATGAGGTTTATTGTACTAACAGAAAATGTGCAATCCACATTTAAACAAAATTTGACCGGTGCAAAAGTATGGGCACCCTTAACAATTTCTTGATTTGAACACTCCTAACTACTTTTTACTGACTTACTAAAGCACTAAATTGGTTTTGTAACCTCATTGAGCTTTGATCTTCATAGGCAGGTGTATCCAATCATGAGAAAAGGTATTTAAGGTGGCCACTTGCAAGTTGTTCTCCTATTTGAATCTCCTATGAAGAGTGGCATCATGGGCTCCTCAAAACAATTCTCAAATGATCTGAAAACAAAGATTATTCAACATAGTTGTTCAGGGGTAGGTTACAAAAAATTGCCTCAGAGATTTAAACTGTCAGTTTCCACTGTGAGGAACATAGTAAGGAAATGGAAGAACACAGGTACAGTTCTTGGCCTGCCACTTCTGGGCTTAACAAGAAAAATATCAGAAAGGCAGAGCAGAAGAATGGTGAGAACATTCAAGGACAATCCACAGACCACCTCCAAAGACCTGCAGCATCATCTTGCTGCAGATGGTGTCAATGTGCATCGGTCAACAATACAGCGCACGTTGCACAAGGAGAAGCTGTATGGGAGAGTGATGTGAAAGAAGCCATTTCTGCAAACATGCCACAAACAGAGTCGCCTGAGGTATGCAAAAGCACATTTGGACAAGCCAGTTACATTTTGGAAGAAGGTCCTGTGGACTGATGAAACAAAGATTGAGTTGTTTGGTCATACAAAAAGGCGTTATGCATGGAGGCAAAAAAACACGGCATTCAAAGAAAAGCACTTGCTACCCACAGTAAAATTTGGTGGAGGTTCCATCATGCTTTGGGGCTGTGTGGCCAATGCCGGCACCGGGAATCTTGTTAAAGTTGAGGGTCGCATGGATTCAACTCAGTATCAGCAGATTTTTGACAATAATGTGCAAGAATCAGTGACGAAGTTGAAGTTACGCAGGGTATGGATATTTCAACAAGACAATGATCCAAAACACCGCTCCAAATCTACTCAGGCATTCATTCAGAGGAACAATTACAATGTTCTGGAATGGCCATCCCAGTCCCCAGACCTGAATATCATTGAAAATCTGTGGGAAGATTTGAAACATGCTGTCCATGCTCGGCGATCATCAAACTTAACTGAACTGGAATTGTTTTGTAAACAGGAATGGTCAAATATACCTTCATCCAGGATCCAGGAACTCATTAAAAGCTACAGGAAGCGACTAGAGGCTGTTATTTTTGCAAAAGGAGGATCTACAAAATATTAACGTCACTTTTGTGTTGAGGTGCCCATACTTTTGCACCGGTCAAATTTTGTTTCAATGCGGATTGCACATTTTCTGTTAGTACAATAAACCTCATTTCAATCCAGAAATATTACTCAGTCCATCAGTTATTAGATATATGAAACTGAAATAGCTGTTGCAAAAACCCAAATTGTTATAAAGAAAAAAGGTTAACATTAATAGGGGTGTCCAAACTTTTTCATATGACTGTAATTTTCATAATTGACCTAAGAGCTGAGAGCAGCTTTAAACTTGTAAGAATATTTCTCCATTATCTGTAATCAGCCTTGTCTATATAGAGGGAACAATACTTTTGGCTGAGTAGACAACTAGACCACCCACAAACGGGCATTGGTATACTCTATTTGCCATGCTCAGTGTTTTGAAGACTCCAAAAATACAGTAACCCATAAATATAATATCACATTGAAAACCAAATAAATAAATGGTCTGTGGTATTAATTTTTTTGAGAAACCTACCTTTCACCAGTTCTTACCAGGGTCTGTGACCTTAATTTTTTTTAAAGAAATACCTCTTTCCACTTCTCACCAGGGTCTATGGCCTTCTATTTTTGGAAAAACTACCTTTCGCCCTTCTCACCAGGGTCTGTGGCCTTAATTTTTGGAACAAAACTACCTCTCACTACTTTTCACAGGGTCTATGGCCTTAGTTTTTGGAAAAAAAACAACTTCTCGCCACTTCTCACAGTATTTGTAGTCTTAATTTTTTGGAAAAGCTACATCACTCTTCTCATCAGGGTCTGTGGCCTTATTTTGGGGGAAGGATATCTAAAACATTAGACCCAAGTCTTACAGTTTAAAGGCACTGGTACTGTAGCACCCCTGTTGTACCAGGTGCCACAAATGTAACCCGTGGAAACCCAAACCCCAGAATATCCGTACCAGTAAATACACCAGCACCTTCAGGCCATAACACACCCCGACACTAACCTGGGAGACTGCCTAGTAACAGGTAAAAGGGGAGAGCACTTCTTGGATGGAGAGACCCAGTGAGGGGGAGGGGCCAGTGGTCAGTTGGGAAGCTGGCAGGAAGTATTGAGCAGTCAGTCAGTCAGAAAAGGAGAGGAGGAGAGGAGGAGTAGTAGAAAGAGTGAAGTACTGAAATCAGACCTGTAGAGACAACGGAGAGCTGTAAAAGGAGTGAGAACTGTGGAGTACGGAACCAGGACTCCAGGCACCAGGGGTTACCTGTGGAAGCAGCAGACTCCAGGAACCACAGACTGTCGGTGGAAGTTCGGAACCAAGCTCACAAGGTGAGGTGCAGACCCTAGGACAGTGGGACACTTTATGGTCAGCTGTTAGCTCTGCTGGGCAAGAAGATCTCCCGGATCAATCGCCAACCTAAGAAGCCTGAAGCACAAACAGCAAAAAGGGGACCGGGGACTGAACCTCTTAAATAGTCCAGGCTGCCTGCATTAGAGCCCAGAGAGAAAAGAAGGGACTTAAAAATAGCTCCAGGCCACGGGAGTCCAATCACAACAAGTGTGCATGGAGGACAGCCATCCCAGGTCCAGCTGGCACGGATAATGTTACGCTCCCCGGGTCCTCTGCTCCGCTTCCCGGCTCACCTGCCATGCTCCCCGCTCTCCAGCCTCCATCGCCCGCGCTTCCCAGGCCTCCTGGTCCCCGCTCCCGGCGCCCGTCGGCTTCCCAGCCCCAGCCCGGCTCTGCTGCGTCCTCCTCTCAGCTTCCTGCCCTGGCTTCTGGCACCCGGGCCGCGCGCATGCGCATTAGGGCGCGCGCGCGGTCACTGACCCTTTCTTAAAGGGCCAGTGTCCACTGACAGGAAATGAAGCACACAGGTACGGGGTATAAAGGGGTGCAATGTCCAAGGGGGCGGGGCCTGATCTTCGTGTTTCCCAAGCTAGGAGTCAGGTCTCCTTGTGTTCCTGTGAGATACTTACCTCTCTCTCTTCTAGAGCCGATCCATCATTGCCATCCGGTCCTGCCGTATCCCGAACCCCGAACGCTGCCTATCTGCCATCCTGACAGTCCGCACCATCTCTGTTCCCTGCGGTGACCCGTCATCTCGCTCCAACGGTTCCGGACCCCGCCTGACATCATCCCGGCTTCCGAACCTGAGCTCCGTCACCCGGACCACCATCAGTGACCCCGTGGTTCCAGGGACTTCTCCATTGTGCTCTTGTGCGCGGACTGTTCTGCTACCTATAGTGCTCCGGCTACCGGACTCCTTTCCCTCATCGGGGAGTTCGGCCCAGTGGATCCACCTCCCGGGTCTGCCCATCCACCTGGCCCTAACAGTAAGATCAGGCCATGGATCCCGCCGAAGCACTAGCGGCCTTGCATGAGGAACTCCAACGCCAGCGTGAAGTCCAGACCCGTATGCTGAACTTTATGACTTCCGTGGACGCCCGCTTGAACACGCTACAAGCATCAGTCACATCTTCAGCACCTCCGGCCTCCACTAGTCAATCCACGGCTCCCGCTCCCGTGGCAGCCTCCTCGGATGCTTCCAGACTTCGTTTGGCCTCACCACCCTGGTACGCCGGAGATCCCAAGACCTGCAGGGGGTTTATAAACCAATGCTCCCTCCATTTCACGCAGCTGCCGCATTTGTTTGCCTCCGACCAAGCCAAGGTCGCCTTCATAATGTCTCACCTAGAGGGCGAGGCACTGGCGTGGATGAACCCCTTGTGGGAGAAGGAGGACCCTATGACCAAGAACCTCCAGGAGTTCCTGCAGGCTTTTCGCGGCACCTTTGACGAGCCCGGACGCGCCTCCGCGTCTGCTTCATCTCTTCTCCGGTTACGTCAGGGAACTCTGACGGTGGGTCAATACGCCATCCGTTTCCGCACCTTGGCTTCGGAACTCGGGTGGAATAACGAGGCCCTAACCGCCGCCTTCTGGGAAGGACTCTCGGGTCGAATCAAAGATGAGCTGGCTGGTCGTGACGTACCGTCCACCCTGGACGCCCTGATTACCCTAGCGACTCGAGTGGACATTCGCTTTCAGGAGCGGTCCAAAGAGGTGTCCCGTGAGAGACGCCCGGTACGGCATTCCTCTCCTCCGCAGAAGTCCGCCGTACTCCAGTCAACGGCATCTGGTGTCTCCGTCCATGAGCCCATGCAGGTCGACCGTGTGCGACAGTCTGAACAACGTCGAGCAGAGCGGCTCGCCAAGGGTCTCTGCTTCTACTGCGGAGAGGGCACACACCTGCTACGCTCCTGTCCAGAGAGGCCGGGAAACTCCAAAGCCTAGGGTCGGTAGGTAGGTCGGTAGTCCCTAGGTGCTGGGACTCTCTCAGACCCGGTTATATGGACTGTGCAAGTGACAACGGGAGAGACGCGGTTCACGGCTGAGGCGTACCTCGATTCTGGGGCAGCAGGCAATTTCATCCAGCAGGCCACGGTAGACAAGTACCAGGTGCCTGTTACTCCACTCGACAAACCCCTCGTGATTTCCTCTGTGGATGGGAGACCCCTCTCTGACACCATCTCCTTGATCACCAGGCCGGTTGAATTGCGTATCGGTGCTCTGCACACCGAGAACATCGCTCTCTACGTCCTCCCACACATGTCACATCAAATCCTGCTGGGCCTTCCTTGGTTACGGACACACGAACCTTCAGTCAGCTGGGGCACTGGTGAAATCACTCGATGGGGCTCTTCTTGCCATGAGAACTGTCTGAAGACCATACAACCCATCCGGCGACCTCCGGTTCCAGAGTCCCTACCGGGACTACCCTCAGCCTATTGGTCCTTCGCGGACGTCTTTGATAAGAAGGAGTCAGAGGTACTTCCGCCACATCGTCCCTACGATTGTGCCATTGACCTGCTCCCGGGAACTACACCACCTCGAGGACGGATATATCCACTGTCTCCAGCCGAAACAAGGGCCATGTCTTCTTACATCACAGAGAGCCTGGCAAGGGGATTCATTCGGAGATCCTCCTCTCCTGCTGGAGCAGGCTTCTTCTTCGTAAAGAAGAAAGAGGGCGACTTACGCCCATGCATAGACTACCGGGGATTGAACCAAATCACCGTAAAAAACAAGTATCCCCTGCCGCTCATCCCCGAATTGTTTGATCGGCTCAGAGGAGCTCGCGTGTTCACCAAGTTGGATCTTCGGGGTGCCTACAACCTGGTCCGTATCCGCTCGGGGGACGAATGGAAGACCGCGTTTAACACTCGCGATGGGCACTATGAATACTGCGTGATGCCCTTCGGCCTGTGTAACGCACCAGCAGTCTTCCAAGAATTAGTGAACGACGTGTTCCGGGACCTTCTCTACGTCTGTGTGGTGGTATATCTGGATGACATCCTTGTCTTCTCTCCGGACCTTCAGACCCACCGAGAGAACATGCAACTGGTTCTACAAAGACTGAGAGAGAATCGTCTGTACGCCAAGTACGAGAAGTGTGTCTTCGAACAGTCTTCTCTCCCCTTCCTGGGTTACCTCATCACCGATACCGGACTGCAGATGGATCCAAAGAAGGTCTCTTCCATTCTCAACTGGCCTCCTCCTTCTGGACTGAAGGCAATCCAACACTTTCTGGGATTCGCCAACTATTACCGCCAGTTCATCCCTCATTTCTCTGCTCTGACTGCTCCTCTCTCCGCCTTGACCAAGAAGGGGGCTAATCCAAAGGACTGGTCACCTGCGGCCGACGCCGCGTTTGGCTCCCTAAAGCGGGCCTTTGCCTCCTCTCCTGTACTCCACCGTCCGGAGTTAAACCGCCAGTTCACCTTGGAGGTGGATGCCTCCTCCTCGGGAGCCGGAGCAGTGCTCATGCAGAAGTCCTCCTCCGGGAAGATGGTGACTTGCGGTTTCTTCTCCAAGAGCTTCTCAGCGCCTGAACGCAATTACACCATCGGTGACCGAGAACTATTGGCAGTCAAACTGGCCCTCGAGGAATGGCGTTATCTTCTGGAAGGAGCAGTGTACCCCGTTATAATTTACACGGACCACAAGAACCTGGAATACCTGCGGTCTGCTCAGCGACTGAACCCACGGCAAGCCAGGTGGTCCTTATTCTTTGCCCGGTTCGATTTCCAGCTCCATTTCCGACCCGCGAACAAGAACGTACGCGCTGATGCCTTGTCTAGGTCTTTCATGCCCATGGAGCAGGAAGAGGAGACATCCCAACCCATCATCTGTCCAAGTAAGATTATTCCGGTGGCTCCTGTCACCCTGGCCCAGATACCGCCCGGGAAGACCTATGTCTCTGAGACTGACAGGCAAAAAGTGTTACACTGGGGCCATGCCTCGAAAACAGCCGGTCATGCTGGCCAGAAAAGAACTTGGAGTGCGATTGTACGTCATTATTGGTGGCTATCCCTTCGCACGGACGTCGCCTCTTTTGTCTCTGCCTGCTCCTCTTGTGCCAGGAACAAGACGCCCAAACACCTGCCATATGGCCGTCTTCTGCCTCTGCCTATACCCTCAGTTCCCTGGCAACACATTGCGATGGACTTTATTACGGACTTGCCATTGTCCTCCGGACACACAGTCATATGGGTCGTGGTGGATCGGTTCTCTAAAATGGCCCATTTCGTCCCTATGGCTGGACTGCCCTCTGCCCAGGAACTCGCGGACTCCTATATACATCACGTCTTCCGCTTGCATGGCTTTCCATCACACATTGTGTCCGACAGAGGAACTCAGTTTACCTCCCGCTTCTGGAGGGCTCTCTGTAAACATCTGGGAGTAACCCTGGACTTTTCTTCAGCCTACCATCCTCAGTCGAACGGCCAAGTGGAACGGGTCAATCAGATTTTGACCTCTTTCTTACGTCACTACGTGAACGCCCATCATGACGATTGGTCCACGCTTCTTCCTTGGGCTGAATTCTCCCATAATCACCACGTCAGTGAGTCCTCCTCCAGTTCTCCCTTCCATGTCGTCTACGGACTTCAGCCTTCGGTCCCATTGCCTGTATCCTCTTCCTCGGATGTCCCTGCTGCTGATGCGGTAGTCCGTGACTTTACAACCATTTGGGACTCAGTTAAGGCGTCCCTTGCACGTGCATCCCTGCGGATGAAGAGACACGCAGACAAGAGACGTCTGGATCCTCCGTGTTTCTCCCCCGGAGATCTCGTCTGGCTTGCTTCCAAGTACGTCCGATTGAAGTTACCATCTTACAAGCTGGGTCCTCGCTACATCGGACCGTTTAAAGTCCTCGGCAAGATCAATGAGGTCTCCTACAAACTGCAGCTCCCGGCCACGATGAGGATACCCAACTCCTTCCACGTCTCTCTGCTCAAGCCGGTTGTCCTTGGTCCCTTCTCCGCTGCTGCCAGTCCGGCTCCTCCTCCTATTGCTGATGACGACATCTATGCGGTAAGGGATATCGTGGCCATGAAGACCGTACGGGGTCGACAGTTCTTTCTGGTGGACTGGGCAGGGTATGGTCCTGAGGATAGGTCCTGGGAGCCCAGAGAGAATGTGGGTACTCCTCTGATCCGTGCCTTCCTGTCCCGGTTGCGGGGAGGGGGGCGTGGGGGGGGGTACTGTCACGCTCCCCGGGTCCTCTGCTCCGCTTCCCGGCTCACCTGCCACGCTCCCCGCTCTCCAGCCTCCATCGCCCGCGCTTCCCAGGCCTCCTGGTCCCCGCTCCCGGCGCCCGTCGGCTTCCCAGCCCCAGCCCGGCTCTGCTGCGTCCTCCTCTCAGCTTCCTGCCCTGGCTTCTGGCACCCGGGCCGCGCGCATGCGCATTAGGGCGCGCGCGCGGTCACTGACCCTTTCTTAAAGGGCCAGTGTCAACTGACAGGAAATGAAGCACACAGGTACGGGGTATAAAGGGGTGCAATGTCCAAGGGGGCGGGGCCTGATCTTCGTGTTTCCCAAGCTAGGAGTCAGGTCTCCTTGTGTTCCTGTGAGATACTTACCTCTCTCTCTTCTAGAGCCGATCCTGCATTGCCATCCGGTCCTGCCGTATCCCGAACCCCGAACGCTGCCTATCTGCCATCCTGACAGTCCGCACCATCTCTGTTCCCTGCGGTGACCCGTCATCTCGCTCCAACGGTTCCGGACCCCGCCTGACATCATCCCGGCTTCCGAACCTAAGCTCCGTCACCCGGACCACCATCAGTGACCCCGTGGTTCCAGGGACTTCTCCATTGTGCTCTTGTGCGCGGACTGTTCTGCTACCTATAGTGCTCCGGCTACCGGACTCCTTTCCCTCATCGGGGAGTTCGGCCCAGTGGATCCACCTCCCGGGTCTGCCCATCCACCTGGCCCTAACAGATAACAAGGGGAGCGGGTACACCTGGAACCGGCACCTGGGGTTCCAGTACCAAAAGTAAGTAAGGCAAGTTAATCTGCAACTCTGGTGTGGACTGTTTCCTTAATGGCATGCACTCACATAGACTGATCCCCACTACAACCCCCATCATCCACTGCTGGGGTCTGTCCCTGCTTGTGGAGGGCTCTAACCATCCAGGCTGCATCACCCCATCAGTCCCAGCAGAAACCTGCAGCGGTGGCCCCCCTATAACCTGGCCGCACACTGCAAGTGGCGTACTCGACAAACACTTTTATTATTTTCTTTTATTTTTACCAAAAAAAACTTTTTCTTTCCAGAGGGACGGCACCCCAAGGGTCACGGTACTGGGCCGCGACCACGACTGACTCCACCAAGCACTACAGAGCCCAGGACCGGGTACCCCACAGCCCTGGGGCAACACATCTCCATGGAAAAACTGGCGTAGTCGGCAGGATAACTAGACCCGTAAAACCGGGTGACAAGCATGCCTTACAGACTGAACTGTGTTTAAAATTTTTGAATAGCCGCCATCTTGGACATTAAAAATAACTGTACCACAAGCTGCAAAAGGCACGAAAACCAGAGACCCCGCCCCCAGAGAGTGCCTGAACTATGTAAAGTGAAACCAAAGCAGGGACACCGCAACCCTGCTACAAAAAGTTTCTGGAAGGCAGAGCAACAACATGGCTGCCCCAGGGGTACAGAACACCGGACCGCACCACCGTCCGACCCGACCAGACTGGACCAGGTCGCACCACCTTCTTTGGAGGAGAAGGACCAGTATGAATTGCCTTCCCCAGTCGGGATTGACCAGGTCACCGCCACAGATCACCAGGGTACTGTTCCAAGCTGCTGTTGGGGACCCGGCAGGGAGCTTCTCGGTTGCAGAAGTAGAAATTCCTGAACCGAACCGGGTGCTGAGGGAGCAGCGGTCGTTGCCTGGGGGTGGATCCAGATACCCTGCCCAGTTCCCTGGTGGCTATGACCTGTTGTGCTATCCATCCAGGCTGCATCACCCCTTCAGTCGAAGCAGAAACCTGCAGCGGCAGCCCCCCTATAACCTGGCTGCACACCGCAATTGGCGTAGTCGACAAACACTTTTATTATTTTCTTTTATTTTTACCAAAAACTCCTTTTTCTTGCCTTAGGGACGGCACCCCAAGGGCCACGGTACCGAGCCGCGACCACGACTGACCCCACTGAGCACTACAGAGTCCGGGACCGAGTACCCCACAGCCCTGGGGCGTCATAGTACCAAATACTACTGAAATGTATGTAGACTTTTGACTTTGCAGAAAGTAATAAAAATGCCTTAAAAAATTCTCTTTCTCATTATTTTGGCATTTGGCAAATATAAATAATTAAACCTAATTGACCTAAAATGGGAAAAATGTATTCTTATTTCATATCATATAGTGAAAAAAACATGCATATGTGTCCTTTTAGATCATGTATGTAAACTTCTGAATTCAACTGCATATGCTGGCTAGATCCTTTCTTCTATGCCAGCTATAGTTTACCTTAGCTGATTTGGTGAGGAGTTGTGATCCAGATTAACTGTTGGTTGTAGTACTTGTTGCTGTTGTGGAGTTAACTCTTGATGTATTTTTGCTGCTACCTTCTTGCTCTTGCTATTCTTTTGAGGCTATCATTTTTTGCTCCTGTTTTGTTTTTGAGTTTGCAGTGTGTCAGAATTTTGATTTTCCCCTGTCTATCTTTATCTCTGTTTCAATCTCACTCCTGCACCACTATGTCATCTACTGTAGTCATAAGTGATGGCAAATATGATGAGGAATGGCCCGGCTAATAACGCTACGTTCACATGTGGCATTTTTCCTGCATTTTTTTTCCAACATTTTTTTATGAATTTTATGAAAATTAAAAGCTGATTTTTTCATTACCAGCAAATGCTAGGAGATTTTAAAAATCTAATTCACAAAATAGTTTTTTTCTTCCAGATTGAAATGGAAATGTTTTTAATGAAGCAGCATCTCAACTGTCTCAGTGCTTTAACAGCTTTTTTTCAGCAGTTTTTCAACATTGAAAGCATTGAGAAGGTGCAAAAATGCAGCAAAAACGCTACATGTGAACATAACCTCAAGGGTGGAGGAGACATTTTTTTTCTCTTATTTTACTTTGCATTATATACAAATCATCAAATAGGAAATAATGTTTCTTAACATTTTTTTCCTGTAAAATCTATTTTGCCTATGTTTTATTGTCAGTATTGTAAAAGTGGAGTAATACTCTGACAACATAGTTTCCAGCAGCGACCTAGGAATCAGAGATGCGTCCAGACATCTTCCACATGCTGTTTCCATTCCATTTGAGCACTGTTTCCATGCATGTCAGCAATATTCCTGCCACACACCATTCCTTGGAAGGGTCTTCCAGAAAAATGTTCGAGTTTCCCATTCACTTCTACTATACTTGTTACTCGAGTCTTGCCCATCCAAGTGTCTAATCTGCTTGAGGCCGAAAACACACTTCCGCATAAAAAACGTACGTGTGACATGGTCCATTTTTCGGGTCCGTGTTCCGTTTTTTTTGGGCGTTTCTCCGGTACGTATGACACCCGTGTGATGGCGTATGCTATCCGTATGTAAGTGTGGAATGTCCGTGTGTGCATGTGGAATGTCGGTGTATGTGTACATGAAATGTCCGTGTGAAATGTCCGTGTATGTGTGGTAAAATGTCGTTTGATACATGTTGGCAGACAGCAGACAGAGTTACACGATGAGAATGAACTCGGGTGAACTTCACCCAACTTCATCCTTCATCGCGTACTGTTTAGCGGTCACCAGTGAAGGACTCACCGGTGACCACTAATCCCCTTAGTGACTGCAGTGAGCAGCGCGCTTAGTGCTGCCATCACTTAGGTTACTCGCGGCTAGCTGGATCCTCCACCCGAGACCGCAACTCACCTGTGACTTCATCGCTGTCACTCGGGCGATTTGCTGTCACAGTGGGTCGATCCAGCTGTGGCCGCGAGTAACCTGAGTGACAGCTCAGCTGATCACGCTACTCACCTCAGTTGCTGCGTGGAGGTGACAGGAGCGGCGGTGTTCTTTTGCAGCTCCTGTCACCTTCATGTAGCAGAGCTGGAAGCGACCCGGGACCTCCGTGGATTACGCCGGACATGGATGGGTATTTGGGGTATAATAAATTGGTGAACGAGGGAATTTGTTATTGTTTTATATTTCAAATAAAGGCTTTTTTTGTTGTGTGTGTTTATTTACTTTAACTTGCAGGTTAATCATTGGGGGTGTCTCATAGATGCCTGCAATGATTAATCATGGACTTATTGGCAGCTATGGGCTGCCATTAACTCCTTATTACCCCGATTGCCAACGCACCAGGGCAAATCGGGAAGAGTCGGGTAGAGTCCCAGAACTGTCGCATCTATTGTATGTGGCAATTCCGGGTGGCTGCTGGCTGATATTGTTAGGCTGGGAGGCTCCCCATAACGTGGGGTTCCCCATCCTGAGAATACCAGCCTTCAGCCGTATGGCTTTATCTTGGCTGGTATCAAAATGGGGGGGGGGACCGCATGCCATTTTTTTAAATTAATTATTTATTTCACTGCACAGTATATACCCGCCCACCGGCTGCTGTGATTGGGTGCAGTGAGACAGCTGTCACTCAGCGTGGGGGCGTGTTTGACTGCAACCAATCATAGGCGCCTGTGGGCGGGGGAAGCAGGGAATACGAGATTGATTAATGAGCGGCCGGCATTTTCAAATGAATTGAAGCCGCGTATTTTCGGCACAGCTGTTCCTCACCGCGCTGGTGATCGGGGATTGGTACGTATGAGCCGGGGGAAGAAAAAGACCGAGCGCCAATGAAAGTATGACTGAGAACAGCAGAAAAAAAGGTAAGTAGACTGACTTTAATAAAAAAAAAAAAAAAAATATATCGCTCGTTTATAAACGCACACGGACGAAACGTGCTGAACACGGAGATGCTCCGTGTGCCGCCCGTGCGGGCACGGACCCATTGACTTTAGCGGGTCCGTGCCTGCGTGCTGACCGCCAAAAACAGACATGTTGTCCATGCGGGAAAACGCACACACGTACTTATCAAACGGATACACGTTCCATGTGATTTTACGTGTGTGTGCCATCACCCATAGAATAACATGGGTCTCCGTGTTTCCGTGTCTCCGGTACGTGCAAAAATGTACCAAACACGTACCGGAGGTACGGATGTGTGTTGCGGGCCTGAATCAAGTATCAAGCCCTCGAACATTTTAGTGCTCGCTCATCACTAATAGTAATATATGTCTTTGAGGAAAGTATATAATGTGCAGGATCCTTTTTTGTTCTATACTATTGTATTAAAGTGGAATGTCTTTTTTGTCATGTTCTTTGATGCTCAAAAACTTGCAATTTTGAATTATTTTTTAATTTTATATAGTAGAATAAGGATCTATCCAAGTTAGAAACAAAGAATATTTTCTGCTTTCATTTTCTAGCTGGAATAAGTACATTACAGTACTAGTAGAGTTTAGCGAGTACCTAACTATTCGTACTCGGTATACTGGTAACTAGTACTGCTTAAAAGTGATGAGCGAGTATGCTTGTTACTACTCGGTACTCGCACGAGTATCACTGTACTCGGGCTACTCGGCGGGGACCGAGTAATCTCGCGATACTCGTGCTGTACTCGTGGTCTTCATCCCTGCATGTTGGCGCTCTTTTGAGAGCCAGCCCTCATGCAGGGATTGGCTGGCAGACCACTGCAATGCCACAGCCCTGTTAGTTGTGGAATTGCAGTGATTGGCCGGCCTGCACAGCGTGACCGAGCCTTTATACCGGCGGGCGCGCTGTGCTCTGCACACAGCCATCCAGACAGTCAGTGCAGGGAGAGTGTTGCTGCTTCAGGGAAAGGTTTGCGGCCCTTTATAGTTATTTCCGTAGCAGGGCTGCAAACAGTGTGACCAGAAGTCCTTCTCAGGACTATTATAGTTGTATACAGGCAGGCAGGGTATAGCCAGGTCGGAGTACAGTAGCAGAGTCCTTCTCAGGACTATTGTTGCTGTATACAGGCAGGGTATAGCCAGGTCGGAATACAAGCTAGTGACCAGAAGAGTCCTTGTCAGGACTATTGTAGCAGTATACAGGCAGGCAGGCAGGCAGGGTATATAGCCATTCCTAGTAGTGACCGTATACCAGCCTTCATCATATCTGGGGCTGGTGTACACAGTCTAAAACAGTCATAATAGTGTCAGACTTCTCAGCAATTGTCGCTCCTAAAAACTTGTTAGGTTCTTAGTGCGTCCGTGCTTGCATTTAAAAACCGCACGTGTGTGCCTGTCGGTGGCAGCGTACAGGTGCACGTTTTGCACAAACTATTATATAACGCACAAGTCTAGTGTATAATACACGTCAGTCAGCAGTGGCTGATAGTGTCAGTCTTCTCAGTAATTGTCGCTCCTAAAAGCCTGTTAGGTTCTTAGTGCGTCCGTGCTTGCATTTAAAAACCGCACGTGTGTGCCTGTCGGTGGCAGCATACAGGTGCACGTTTTGCACAAACTATTATATAACGCACAAGTCTAGTGAATAATACACGTCAGTCAACAGTGTCTGATAGTGTCAGACTTCTCAGTAATTGTCGCTCCTAAAAACCTGTTAGGTTCTTAGTGCGTCCGTGCTTGCATTTAAAAACCGCACGTGTGTGCCTGTTGGTGGCAGCGTACAGGTGCACGTTTTGCACAAACTATTATATAACGCACAAGTCTAGTGAATAATACACGTCAGTCAGCAGTGTCTGATAGTGTCAGACTTCTCAGTAATTGTCGCTCCTAATAACCTGTTAGGTTCTTAGTGCGTCCGTGCTTGCATTTAAAAACCGCACGTGTGTGCCTGTCGAGGCAGCGTACAGGTGCACGTTTTGCACAAACTATTATATAACGCACAAGTCTAGTGAATAATACACGTCAGTCAGCAGTGTCTAATAGTGTCAGACTTCTGAGTAATTGTCGCTCCTAAAAACCTGTTAGGTTCTTAGTGCGTCCGTGCTTGCATTTAAAAACCGCACGTGTGTGCCTGTCGGTGGCAGCGTACAGGTGCACGTTTTGCACAAACTATTATATAACGCACAAGTCTAGTGAATAATACACGTCAGTCAGCAGTGTCTGATAGTGTCAGACTTCTCAGTAATTGTCGCTCCTAAAAACCTGTTAGGTTCTTAGTGCGTCCGTGCTTGCATTTAAAAACCGCACGTGTGTGCCTGTCGGTGGCAGCGTACAGGTGCACGTTTTGCACAAACTATTATATAACGCACAAGTCTAGTGTATAATACACGTCAGTCAGCAGTGGCTGATAGTGTCAGACTTCTCAGTAATTGTCGCTCCTAAAAACCTGTTAGGTTCTTAGTGCGTCCGTGCTTGCATTTAAAAACCGCACGTGTGTGCCTGTCGAGGCAGCGTACAGGTGCACGTTTCGCACAAACTATTATATAACGCACAAGTCTAGTGAATAATACACGTCAGTCAGCAGTGTCTAATAGTGTCAGACTTCTCAGTAATTGTCGCTCCTAAAAACCTGTTAGGTTCTTAGTGCGTCCGTGCTTGCATTTAAAAACCGCACGTGTGTGCCTGTCGGTGGCAGCGTACAGGTGCACGTTTTGCACAAACTATTATATAACGCACAAGTCTAGTGAATAATACACGTCAGTCAGCAGTGTCTAATAGTGTCAGACTTCTGAGTAATTGTCGCTCCTAAAAACCTGTTAGGTTCTTAGTGCGTCCGTGCTTGCATTTAAAAACCGCACGTGTGTGCCTGTCGGTGGCAGCGTACAGGTGCACGTTTTGCACAAACTATTATATAACGCACAAGTCTAGTGAATAATACACGTCAGTCAGCAGTGTCTGATAGTGTCAGACTTCTCAGTAATTGTCGCTCCTAAAAACCTGTTAGGTTCTTAGTGCGTCCGTGCTTGCATTTAAAAACCGCACGTGTGTGCCTGTCGGTGGCAGCGTACAGGTGCACGTTTTCCACAAACTATTATATAACGCACAAGTCTAGTGTATAATACACGTCAGTCAGCAGTGTCTGATAGTGTCAGACTTCTCAGTAATTGTCGCTCCTAAAAACCTGTTAGGTTCTTAGTGCGTCCGTGCTTGCATTTAAAAACCGCACGTGTGTGCCTGTCGAGGCAGCGTACAGGTGCACGTTTCGCACAAACTATTATATAACGCACAAGTCTAGTGAATAATACACGTCAGTCAGCAGTGTCTAATAGTGTCAGACTTCTCAGTAATTGTCGCTCCTAAAAACCTGTTAGGTTCTTAGTGCGTCCGTGCTTGCATTTAAAAACCGCACGTGTGTGCCTGTCGGTGGCAGCGTACAGGTGCACGTTTTGCACAAACTATTATATAACGCACAAGTCTAGTGTATAATACACGTCAGTCAGCAGTGTCTGATAGTGTCAGACTTCTCAGTAATTGTCGCTCCTAAAAACCTGTTAGGTTTTTAGTGCGTCCGTGCTTGCATTTAAAAACCGCACGTGTGTGCCTGTCGGTGGCAGCGTACAGGTGCACGTTTTGCACAAACTATTATATAACGCACAAGTCTAGTGAATAATACACGTCAGTCAGCAGTGTCTGATAGTGTCAGACTTCTCAGTAATTGTCGCTCCTAAAAACCTGTTAGGTTCTTAGTGCGTCCGTGCTTGCATTTAAAAACCGCACGTGTGTGCCTGTCGGTGGCAGCGTACAGGTGGACGTTTTGCACAAACTATTATATAACGCACAAGTCTAGTGTATAATACAAGTCAGTCAGCAGTGGCTGATAGTGTCAGACTTCTCAGTAATTGTCGCTCCTAAAAACCTGTTAGGTTCTTAGTGCATCCGTGCTTGCATTTAAAAACCGCACGTGTGTGCCTGTCGGTGGCAGCGTACAGGTGCACGTTTTGCACAAACTATTATATAACGCACAAGTCTAGTGAATAATACACGTCAGTCAGCAGTGTCTGATAGTGTCAGACTTCTCAGTAATTGTCGCTCCTAAAAACCTGTTAGGTTCTTAGTGCGTCCGTGCTTGCATTTAAAAACCGCACGTGTGTGCCTGTCGGTGGCAGCGTACAGGTGCACTTGTGTGCGTTTTGCACAAACTTGGATATAACGCACAAGTCTAGTGAATACACGTCAGCACAGCATTGCAAAATGCGCAAGGGCGTTGGCAACGAACAAGGAAGTGGACGTGATGGTGGTGCAGGCAGAGGCCGAGGTCGTGGGCAAGCTCTAATTTCGCCACAACAAAGGGCCACATCTAGTCGCTCGCACGTCCTGTCCCAAATTCTTGGGGACCGCAGCAGTACACCGCTCGTGAACCAAGACCAGTGTCAACAGGTTGTTAGTTGGATAGCAGATAATGCTTCCAGTCAGATTGGCACCACCACAAACACTCTGTCTTCCACACGGTCAAGTGTCAGTAGCCGTGATACTGCACCGCACATTTCAGAACCTGATCCTCCGTCCTACCACAAGGCTGAGTACACGTCCTCGGACATTACTGATCCCACACTTGGACACTCGGAAGAGCTGTTCACGTTTCCATTCGCACATTCTGGCCTCTCGCCAGCTCATGTTGAAGTGGGTCATGAGGAGATCGTATGTACAGATGCCCAAATATTTGAGCAGCCACGTTCTCACGAAGTTGGCAACGTGTCTCAACAAGGGGTGGACGATGATGAGACACAATTGTCAGGAAGTCAGGAGGAGGAGCAGGGTGCGGAAGAGGAAGACGTTGTGGTGGATGATCCAGTAACTGACCCAACCTGGCAGGAGGATATGCAGAGCGAGGACAGCAGTGCACAGGGGGAGGGAGGCGTAGCTTCCCAACAGGCAGTAAGAAGCAGGGTGGTGGCTCCAGGCAGAAGTCAGGCAACCGTTCCCCGGAACAACAACATGACACAAGGTGCCTGTACAAATGTTAGGTCTTCCCGAGTCTGGCAGTTTTTTAAGTTGGCTCCAGATGATTCTAAAAAGGCCATTTGCAACACCTGCCGTGCCAGCATCAGCAGGGGTACCAAAACTAGCAGCCTGACCACCACCAGCATGATCAGGCACATGTCAGCCAAGCACCCGACTTTGTGTGGGAAGTACAACAGAGTCGAGGAGCAGTGCTTGCTGATGTCACTGCTACGTCTTTGCTTGTTGTGCATGCGAGCCAATCCCCTGTCCATGCTGCCTGCGAACAAGCCTCCTCCGGTCCTGCACCTGCAGTTGGCTACGCAGAAATAACACCATCATCAAGCACGTCCTTGTCCCAGCGCAGCGTTCAGTTATCCATTCAGCAAACCTTTGAACGCAGGCGCAAATACACTGCCAACGCCCCACATGCCACAGTTCTCGATGCTAACATTTCGCGACTGCTTGTGCTGGAAATGTTGCCTTTTAGGCTGGTGGAGACAGAAGCATTCCGCGACCTGATGGCGGCAGCTGTCCCACGTTACTCGGTCCCCAGCCGCCACTATTTCTCCCGGTGTGCCGTCCCCGCATTGCATAACCACGTGTCACAAAACATCACACGTGCCCTGAACAACGCTGTTTCACCCAAAGTCCACCTAACCACAGACACGTGGACAAGTGCTTGTGGGCAAGGCCGCTACATCTCGTTGACGGCACACTGGGTTAATATTGTGGAAGCTGGGACCCAGTCTGAGCGAGGGACGGAACACGTCCTTCCCACACCAAGGTTTGCAGGCCCTACCTCAGTCAGGGTTTCACCCACACTCTACAGCTCCGGAATGTCATGCTCTTCAGCCTCCTCCTGCGCATCCTCATCCACTTTACCCTCCACACCAGTCCCAAGCTGGAAGCACTGCAGCACTGCCTCGGCGAAGCGGCAACAGGCTGTGCTGAAGCTAATCTGCATAGGTGACAAACCCCACAATGCAGAAGAGGTGTGGACAGCTCTGAAACAGCAGGCAGATCACTGGCTCACACCTCTGAACCTAAAGCCAGGAAAGATCGTGTGTGACAATGGCCGGAACCTGGTGGCGGCTTTGAGGCGAGGCCAGCTGACACATGTTCCATGCGTGGCCCATGTGCTCAACCTCGTGGTTCAGCGGTTTCTAAAGTCATACCCAGAGCTGTCTGATCTGCTGGTAAAAGTTTGCCGCCTGTCTGCACATTTTCGAAAGTCACCTACTGCTTCAGCCGGCCTTGCCGGCTTTCAGCGCCGTTTGCATCTTCCGGCTCACAGACTGGTGTGTGATGTCCCCACGCGTTGGAATTCAACTCTGCACATGTTAGTCAGGATATGTGAGCAGAAGAGGGCAGTTGTTGAGTACCTGCATCATCTAAGCCGTCGGGAAATGGGTCAAACTCCACACATAACACCTGAGGAGTGGAGATGGATGTCCGACCTATGTACCATCCTCCAAAACTTTGAGGACTCCACCAAGATGGTAAATGGTGATGACGCCATTATTAGCGTCACCATACCGCTTCTCTGCCTTCTAAAACGGTCTCTACTCAAAAACAAACATGATGCATTGCAGGCGGAGCGCGATGAGTTGGAGCAAGAAACAGTAGTGGGTGTGGGTGATAACACACAGCCCAGCCTCGTCTCATCACAACGTGCAGTGGAGGACTATGACGAGGAGGAGGATGAAGACATGGAGCAACTCTCCGGCCAAATTGAGGATATGACATGCACACCAGTCATATCCTCGGTTCAGCGTGGCTGGCCAGAGGACAGGGTAGATGAGGAGGAGGAGGAGGAGGAGGACAGCATGTTCAGTCATCGTGTTGGTGAGGATACTGAAGTACTGGCTGTTAAGAGTCTGACGCACATGGCTGACTTTATGGTAAGCTGCCTGTCTCGTGACCCTCGTGTTAAGAACATCTTGGCCGACAATCATTACTGGTTGGTAACACTGTTAGACCCACGCTACAAGGAGAACTTTATGTCTCTTATTCCCGAGGCGGAGAGGTCAGCCAAAATGCAGCAGTTCCGGAAGGCCATAGTCACGGAAGTAGGCAAAGCATTCCCCTCACAAAACGAAAACGCTAGCGGCATAGGTCAGGAATCAGTGGACAACCAAGGCGTACAGCCGAGAGGGACACAAGTCCAATCCGCCAGAGGTAGGGGAACAGTCTTTAAGATGTGGGACAGTTTTCTCAGCCCCTCACGTACCACAGCCCCTGAGGTGCGGGGTAGTGCCACAAGAAATCCTAAGTTTGCCCAGATGCTCAAGGAGTACCTTACAGATCGAACAACTGTACTCCGACATTCCTCTGTGCCTTACAATTATTGGGTATCCAAGGTGTACACGTGGCATGAATTGGCTCTCTACGCCTTGGAAGTCCTGGCCTGCCCTGCCACTAGCGTTTTGTCAGAGCGTGTTTTTAGTGCCGCAGGTGGAATCATTACAGATAAACGCACCCGCCTGTCAACTGAAAATGCTGACAGGCTGACTCTGATCAAGATGAACAAGGGTTGGATTGGGCCAGACTTCACCACACCACCAGCAAATGAGAGTGGAATTTAAAGTTTGTAACGGGAATTTGCCATGTACCTCCACTCACCCATGGGTACACACTTCTGGACTTTGGATAATCGCTGGACTGCTCCTCCTTCTCCTCATGTGCCACCATGATGACCGTTACAATAGTTAGGCCTTTGTTTCAGAATGGACATTACAACGACAGGAGACCCGCTCCTTTGCAATGGGAACAATGTTTTGAGGCCCTCATGCACGTCTCTATCCAGGGACAATGTGGAGTCTCCCAATTTTTGGCTGCCCTGCCTAAGGGCTATACTACAATAGACCCACTTCCTGACAATGGACACTTCAGGTTTACAGGCTCTCATGCACGTCTCTATCCAGGGACAATGTGGAGCCTCCCAATTTTTGGCTGCCCTGCCTAAGGGCTATACTACAATAGACCCACTTCCTGACAATGGACACTTCAGGTTTACAGGCCCTCATGCACGTCTCTATCCAGGGACAACGTGGAGCCTCCCAATTTTTGGCTGCCCTGCCAAAGGGCTATACTACAATAGACCCACTTCCTTACAATGGGCACTTCAGGGTTACAGGCCCTCATGCACGTCTCTATCCAGGGACAATGTGGAGCCTCCCAATTTTTGGCTGCCCTGCCAAAGGGCTATACTACAATAGACCCACTTCCTCAAAATGGGCACATTAGACTCAAGAGGCCTTCATGTACGTCTCTTCTCAGGGACATCGAAGTGCCACACAATGTTTTCACGTAAAATCTTTCATAATCTCCAAAAGTAACATACACCAGCTCTATCTCACTATTGGGTATGTGCCCTTAACATTTCCGCCATGAAAATTCATTTTGGTGTCATTTTGGAAGGTTTTCTGGTGAGTCCGTAAAAATGGCGTAAAACGCGGACAAAATTGTTCACAGCTGTGACTTTTGAGTGATAAATGCTTCAAGGGGTCTTCCCCATGCTGTTGCCATGTCATTTGAGCACTCTTCTGAGACTTTTGTGACATTTTTAGGGTTTCTACATGCTGCCGGGGGTCATTTCATAAAAATACTCGGGTCTCCCATAGGATAACATTGGCTCGGTGCTCGGGCCGAGTACACGAGTATCTTGGGATGCTCAGCCTGAGCCTCGAGCACCCGAGCTTTTTAGTACTCGCTCATCACTACTGCTTAATACTCGCGTATAGCAAGTGCAATGCAAGTCAATGGGGAAAAACTCGCAAAGTAATGAGTAACCCGAATTTCGCACTATTTGCTACTCGCACGAATAGCACGGCTTCGGGTTACTCGTTACTTTGCAAGTTTTTACCCATTGACTTGCATTGCACACACTATTCGGAATGAATATGCGAGTATTAGACAGTACTTGTTATGAGTATAGCAAGTACGAATAGTTAGATACTTGCTCAACTCTAAGTACGAGTGTTGTGGATGACTTGTGGTGAGGATTTTGTTTCCCACTGTGGATTTGCTGTGCTTTTTACCATGTGGAAAATTCATAGCACGTCTGACCCACGTGGATGTACCCTTATAGCAGCTAATATTTTTTACCATAAGTATCATTTTATTGTATTATGTAAATATCTTCTCTTATGCAGAAGAAAGGCTTTAGCTTGTTTTGTTTCTATAGAAATAACATTTACATGCACATTTGTTACCAATGTCTCCACTAAAACGTAGGAAACATATGTAATTTGGAAATGGCACAAATGGTTTCCTGCTGAGACATTTCACTGAACACAGAACGCACAAAAAAAAAAGAAAAAAGAAATATTCTTCACAACTTCAGTTTTTACTTTAGAATTCTTGCCAAAGAGTTAGGCTTTGTGTCATTGTCCCAGAACAAACAGTGACCAAATGTGAAATGTTCTGCAAGATGGAGTGTTAATGTATGGGCAATGATCACATCCTGGAAACATTCCTTCTACATGATGCCTGCAACATATTAAATAAACAATGACACCATCGTACACGGTCTTTACTGCTTCACCACTGCACTATTTATTTAAGTGCACTATGTGAACTGTCCAACGGTTAATGAAAATAACAATGTTTACAGCTCTCATTTACATGTAGTTTGCTTCAGTAATATTGAAAGTGACTTTTTATGATCTTTTCATTAGTAAAACAAAAATAGAGGTGTATAACATTTTTTTTTTTTTTTTCGGAAGGGTAAAAAGCTATATTTTCTTTACTAACAGACCAGATGCTGATGTTTTTTGCTGGTCCATCAGAGTGCTCAGATGCCATGTTTAAACAGAAGTTTTCCTCTCGTTGAATACATGTTAAATATTTCCTTCTGTGGAATTCCCTACTTCTAAGATGTTTTCAGGCTTTAAACTCCAAGTCTTCTCCTTTGGTGTGTACTTGTACTTGAGGTGGGGGGGGGGGGTACTTTTTTTCGTATTGTGTTTCTACAGTTTATTTTCACATGCCACATTCTAGAAAAAAATAATTAAAAGCATAGCTAGAGTTTCATTCATTTGTAAATGGCCACACAATCTTTCATTAGTGTTCAAGGCTTCATTTTTAAATAGTGAGGCTAAAGTAATTACGTAAAGCTTTCAAGAGATGATGGATACCAAATTTTTCTTAAAGGAGCTGTTCACTGCTGGACAAAGCCAGATCAATTAATTGAAGATCCTATTTATTATAAAAGTTGTGCTCTCACCTGCAGCAATGTTGGCGCTTCTGTTCTCAGAGCGTGACATGACTTTTTGCACCATGTGCCGGCTGCAGTCAATTACCGGCCTCTCTTTGGCTGCTGTTTATAAATATTCTGTAAGCTGATGATTGCTTACTAAAATGCCGGAGCAGTGCTGCTGCATCAAGTGACCATACACTGTGGTTGTCTTTATTAGGGTCCTGAATTGATTAAAATGGGGTTGTTCAAAGTAGACTTAAAATAACACCCATCACTTGGTTTCACAATAAACTGTATACATTAATAAATAGAAGGAGTTGTTTATCAATATTTATTTTGAAAATCCATGTCAGAATCCTTTTTAAATGTTTACAATGAATCACTGCCCACCTGGCATGAATGTTAACGCCTCTTCCCAACTGCAACTGAGATCTTACACTGCTCAGAACAAGCTGGAGATGTCAGTCAGTATGTGTGAGCGCAGACTGAATACACTTAGGCTATGTTCGCACGTTGCGTCGGTGTACCTGCAGTTTATTCTGCACGTTTTCCTTCCCTTGGTTTTTGACCAAATGGCTTCTGACCATTTTTTAGCGCTAAAAACGCATGCGTTTTTACCGCGTTTTTAGTGCGTTTTTAGCGCTTTTTACCTGCGTTTTCACCTGCGTTTCTGCAGATGCATTTTTGAGATCAAGACACTGAGAAATAAAGTTGAATTAGTCAAAAAGAATGAAATAAGAGAAAAAAAGTATAAAATTAACTTTTAATAAAATTATATGGTAAATTATCAATTTTAATGTAATAATAGTGGTTATGCACATTTTAACAGAAAAATAGCTAAAGTTTATTATTTTTTAACATTTAAATTTTCGGTTATTGTGTGTGTGTAAAGGAACATTAGAACCCATTAATTTTTGGCCAGAAAAGCATGCGTTTTTGGAGCCAAAAACGCAGTTGAAAAGCAGGTAAAAAGCATGAAAAACGCAGGAATTGTGATTTTGGTTGCTTTTTGCCATTTCTCATTGACTCCAATGTTAAGGAAACGCTGCAGAAATGGCAAAAACAACTGACATGCTGCTTCTTTTTCAGCATGGTTTTTGACCACAAATATGCAAATTAAACGCTGCTGAACAAAAAGCAAAGTGCAGACAGGATTTCTGCTTTTCCCATAGACTTTGCTGGAAATCAAAAACGCATGCGTTTTTGCGCAAAAACGCTGCTGCCAAAAACGCTGCAGAAACGCGGTAAAAAACGCAACGTGCGAACATAGCCTCAGACTCAAAAGCTATTTCACTCTAAGGGCTACTCTACACGCTGCGACATCGCAAGACGATGCTGCGATGTCGAGCGCGATAGTCCCCGCCCCCGTTGCAGTAGCGATATCTTGTGATAGCTGCCGTAGCGAACATTATCGCTATGCCAGCTTCACATGCACTCACCTCTCCTGTGACGTCGCTCTAGCCGGCAATCCGCCTCCTTCCTAAGGGGGCGGGTCGTGCGGTGTCACAGCGACAATAGCAGCAGAGGGGCGGAGATGAGCAGGATGTAAACATCCCGCCCACCTCTGTCCTTCCACATTGCAGCCGGGACGCAGGTAGGAGATGTTCCTCGCTCCTGCGGCTTCACACACAGCGATGTGTGCGGCCGCAGGAACGAGGAACAACATCGTACCTGTCACTGCACCGGCATTATGGAAATGTCGGACCCTACACCGATGATACGATAATGACGCTTTTGCGCTCGTTAATCGTATCAAAAAGGATTTGCACACTACGATATCGACTGCGACGCCGGATGTGTGTCACTTTCGATTTGACCCCACCGACATCGCACCTACGATGTCGTAATGTGCAAAGCCGGCCTAAGGCTGGGGCCACGAGTGTCATGCGATCCCCTCGCAAGACACTCGGCTCACGCTGGCAGTGCAGCAGAGCCGAGTGTCATGCGAGTGTCAGTACGACTGAGGTCCGACTGTGCGAGCGGACTTCAGCTGTGGAAGGCGGGCTGGCACTGAGGAGGAGCGGGCCGGTGCTCCGGAGTGGAGGGCCGGCACAGAGGAGAGGGAGGGATTTATCTCCCTCTCTCCTCCTTAGCCGACTATTGCCATTCTTGCCTTGCACTCGCGGTACACCGATGTACCGCAAGTGCAGTGTGATTTTTCTCTCGCTCCATAGACTTGAATGGGTGCAAGAGAGAACAGGATCACAGTACAGTTGCAGCATGCTGCGATTGTTTTCTCGGTCCAATTAGGGCTGAGAAAATAATCGCTTATGTGTGCTGACACACAGGTTAATATTGGTCTGAGTGGAATGCGATTTTTTTATCGTACTCTACTCGCACCAATTTTCATGCCATGTGGCTTAGGCCTAAGAAGGACTGTATCAGCACAGAATGTTCAGTTCAAGAACAGGTGTTCGTGCATCATGGTGGGTCTAATCATTTAAATACACCTCCCCACCTGCTTGTTTTCCCTCAATCTCCACCCTCCTCTCTTCTTTAATGGCTCTGTCTTCATAGAGCCAAAGAAGGGTGGAGACAAATGGCAAACAAGTAGGTGGGAAGCTGTAGATGAATAGCCCCCCCATAATGCGCAAAACCCTGTTCTTGGCTTGAACAGTCATTCTGTGCTGATAGAGTCCCTTTAAATTGGGCCCATAAAAAGCGATTCATACCTATGGCACAAATCTTAGTAAGTTTCATATTTATCTCTTTTTATTTTTATGTAATTGTCTGTATTGTATTGTACTGTTCCCTTTTGTAAAATCTTGTATATTTTTTTTATAAACACTGCCTACTCTTTTGGATTAAATAATAAAAATTTAATAGCTTCATTACTCTTGTTCTATATAAAACATGAATCTGACTATGCCTGACGCTATCTGTAACGGGTGTCCAATCTACCGATAAACGATTTGTGGTGGCAGCGAGTATATTGCTTGTCATAGTCCATGAGCTGGAACTGGTGATATATATACATGACCCTCACTATGAGCACCTCGGTAATCAGCATAAAATCAGAACAGCTGGTACCTCACTTACTTATTGTCTATCAATTCTGTAATTGTCCTAATAATAAGGGAGTGCCAGAGGGCTGTTTCATGACAAATTGATGAACAGAGGTGGGATGTCAGTGTGACACCTCCAGTTTTCATGACACATCATATGACATGACTGCGAGATGTCCATGACACAGACCACCCCATTACTAATCTGTAAGAGAAAAGAAATAACACAACAGCAAAAAAAACCTTTATTTGAAATAAAATACAAAAAAGCCCACTCTTTAAACTTTTTATTAGCTCCGAATACCCAGTTCAGATGTAACCCACATGAGGTCCCACAACGATTCAGGCTCTGCTGCCTACTGAAGTCACAGCGCGCAGGTACAGAACATGTCCACATGCTGTGGTTTTCAGACATAGAATGAGCCACAGCGATTAGCGGTGACATCACTCAGTTTATCTGCAGTTCTAGCTGGAGGTTCTCACGGTACCCCACCTGTGACTTCAGAGAAACTGACCTCAGATGACCTCATTAAACTCAGTGATCTCATCTCAAGTGAGATTACTGAATTCACAAACCTGCGTCTCTTTGCAGAAAACTGTTTTTTTTGCCAACAGATGCATACTTGGTGCTAAAATTTATACACCCTACATCTGCACTCGCTCTGCATCTCCTGGCAAAAAAATTGCATCAAAACCACACCATAACGCTTACAGCTTTGATGTGATTTTTTTTGACCAGGAGATGCTGACGTGTCCACAAGGTCGAGGTTTACTCATCACTGGGCCGCAGTGCTCCTCCTGGGACGCCGCAGTGGCTTTGCCCAGTTCTGTGACCCCGGGTGTCAATAAAAGGCTGGGGATGGGGATAATGGGGGTAGTGGTTCGTGACGCCACCTGTGGTGTGAGGCCAGTATGAGCTGCCACTGCGGGGGTTCCTCGCTGGGGCAGATGGTGACACAGCTTGCTTGTTACGACTCTCCACAGGCAGAGCTAGGCCCCAGGGATGTTGGGAGTAGTAGTAGTCTATGGTGTTGTAACGCTGGGGTGCAGGACTGAGGACAACGGTAATAACTGGACAAAACAGGGCTGTAGTTTCCTATACCTTTACTGGTCAGTTGTGGTTACAGGCCCGGGAGTCTGGTCCAGAAGAAGACTGTAGTCCGGTCAGCCAGGGAGCAATGAGGAGGTTCCCCTTGCCAGGTGGTTGGAGGCCTTACTTGTAGTGCTTTAGTGTACGGGTCTCTGTGGTTTGGAGCCCTACAATGACTCTTTTCAAAGTTGTCGTGTTCTGTCCTTCCCTTATGGCGGGCAGCGCGAGCCTGTGAGGGGCACCGTCTGCTTAGCTGCAGTCCCTATTGTGCTGGGCTCTATTGTGCTGCTGCCCCTTTGGGCCCCAGTGCCCTGTTCCTGTACTAGGTCCTTACATGGCTATATCATACAGCTCTCCTCAGCGACCAAATGCACTGCTCTCCTAAACTGTTCTGCTAGTTTCACTTTTGGTGTGTTTGTTAGTGTGTTCTAACCCCTCCCAAAACCAGAATGCCACAATGCAGATTTTTTGCAGGAATTTGGTGTATAAATTTCAGCACAAATCTGCATCTCTTGGCAACAAAAATGCACAAAAACAGTTTTGATACTATTTCAGTGCGATATTCTGCAAGGAGATGCAAGTTTGGTGCTGAAATGTTTTGAAAAGCCTGTAGGTTGTGATACTATGACTAGGGATACACTTAACTGTTTTGTTAGTTAAGAAATGCGCTTGGACATCCACACTTCTACTCCATCAGCACTACTCCTGCCATGGCTACTCTGTAACCTAATAACATACCTCCCACGATTTTAGAGGTGTGTCCCGCGGCTCACAGCTGATGTCCCGGCTCCTCCCCTCAGTGCAGTGAATAAATTAAATTATCATTGGCTCTGGATTTTCGGGGAAGCCAGGACTCAAACCCGTGGAACTGTAAGTTCATTGTTCAAAGGCAGCAGCTTTACCACTGAGCTACTGCCTGTATTGAAACCAATAGGAAGATTTTGTTATCTTGACCTCTATAGTGCAGGTGCGACACCAGAAGCAGATTATTCAGCTGCAAAGATGGATGGAGGGATGGATGAATGGAGGGATGAATGGAGGAATAGAGGGATGGATGATAGAGGGATGAATGGAGGGATAGAGGGAGGGAGGGATGGATGATAGAGGGATGAATGGAGGGATAGAGGGAGGGATGGATGGATGATAGAGGGATGAATGGAGGGATGAATGGAGGGATAGAGGGAGGGATGAATGGAGGGATAGAGGGAGGGATAGAGGGAGGGAGGGATAGAGGGATGAATGGAGGGATAGAGGGAGGGATGGATGGATGATAGTGGGATGGATGGATGATAGAGGGATGAATGATAGAGGGATATATAGATACACGACAGATAATAGATAGATAGAGATAGAATCATAGATAGATAGATAGAATCATAGATAGAATCATAGATAGATAGATAGATAGAATCATAGATAGAATAATAGATAGAATCATAGCTAGATAGATAGAATCATAGATAGATAGAGAGATAGAGGGATAGATATAGATATAGATAGATAAATACTGTATCTCAATGTAGGTGAAGGAAAGAGTCAGATTCACTTGTTCCCATAAAACTACTATAAAGAAATGAGGAAAAAAATACAAATACAATTTTTTTTTTTTATCTTCACCACCTTGGATTCAAACCAGGAACGTTCAAAACTTGTGTCCAGCAGCCTCCTAGCTGCTCTAGCTGTTGAGCCATTAGGATTGATGATGTCAGAGGGAGGATTTTACATAAATGAACCTACAATGCAGCCTCTTACACAGCAGATTACACAGGACACAGCTCCATTGTACACAGCAGTGTCTCTATCTCCTGTATTCTAGAGAGAGAGGAAAAGAGGATTTTTTTTTCTTCTAATAAAGTTACTAAAAATAATAAAAAAAATAGAATAATGTAATTTTATTACACTTTTTTATAAAATAATAAACATCACAAATCAGCAAATAACATGGACATATTTGTTGTCCCTGTAATCGTAATGACCTGAACAACACAGCGATCAGGTTATTTATGGGGATCGGTAAATGGCGGGAAAAAAATGGCGCAATTAATTATTTTTCTTTATTAAAACCCATAAAAAACGTAATAAAAATGGATCACTGAGGCCGTGTTCACACATAGCGGAAATGCTGCATTTTTTCTGCAGGTGTCCGCGCCACGAGCGCAATAACAATGTTCTCTGATAATTGCGTGTTTGCGGTATTTTTTTATACATTGTCCCCCTTATTTGATACATGTTTGTTGCTGATGTGAACCCTGAAGCTTATAAAGAAAGAAACACCAAATCCGCATAGTTCAGCGGCGTCTTTCCACGCACCAGGGGTGGAGATTTCAGGACGTCTCATCCATTTGCTTGGGCAATTAGTCCATATTCACTTGTAGTGTAAATGCTGCATTTTTTTGTTGTTTTTTTACACATTTATTCTGCTGTGTTTAATTGTCCAAGTAAAGTGGATGTGATTCCATGAAAAGACACCGCTGAATTATGCAGTTTTCGGGGGGGGTTTCTCTGGAGGTTTCTATGTGGAGCTTCAAAAAATGCAGGAAAAAGCTTCTCTGTACACTAAAAACACTTAAAAACGCAGATTCACATCTGAACCAAAAACACATTAAATAATGGATAAAAGGCAGAAAAAATGCAGCAAAAATGGAAAAAACAGAGAAGATAGTTATTGTGTAGTTTGGTGCAGACAGAAACAAAAAGAAACAGAATTTATACAACATGTGAACACGGCTTTATAGGCACAAATAAGCAACATGTCATATAGTGACACATAGAAATATAAAAAAATTCTGACTGCTATGAATATGAATGAACAGTCCGGGACATCTGCTGAATGACCCTAAGGCTATGTTCGCACGTTGCGTTTTTTACCGCGTTTCCGCAGCGTTTTTAGCGGCAGCGTTTTTGCGCTAAAACGCATGCGTTTTTTGTTTTCCAGCAAAGTCTATGGGAAAAGCAGAAATCCTGTCTGCACTTTGCTTTTTTTTCTGCAGCGTTTAATTTGCATATTTTGGGTCAAAAACCATGCTGAAAAAGAAGCAGCATGTCAGTTGTTTTTGCCATTTCTGCAGCGTTTCCTTAACATTGGAGTCAATGAGAAATGGCAAAATGCAACCAAAAGCACAATTCCTGCGTTTTTCATGCTTTTTACCTGCTTTTCCACTGCGTTTTTGGCTCCAAAAACGAATGCTTTTCTGGCCAAAAATTAAAGGGTTCTAATGTTCCTTTACACACACACAATAACCGAAAATTTAAATGCTAAAAAATAATAAACTTTACCTATTTTCCAGTTAAAATGTGCATAACCGCTATTATTTCATTAAAATTGATAATTTTTCATATAGTTTTATTAAAAGTTAATTTTAAACTTTTTTTCTCTTTTTTCATTCTTTTTGACTATTTCTCAGTGTCTTGATCTACAAAACGCATCTGCAGAAATGCAGGTGAAAACGCAGGTAAAAAGCGCTGAAAACGCACTAAAAACGCGGTAAAAACGCATGCGTTTTTAGCGCTGAAAAATGGCCAAAAGCCATTTGGTCAAAAACCAAGGGAAGGAAAACGTGCAGAATAAACTGCAGGTACTCCGACGCAACGTGCGCACATAGCCTTACTGCCAAATGGGTGTGGCTAGGGGCGTGGTCAAAATCTGCGCCGCATAATTTGTCCCTCTTTCCTTTCTTGAAAAGTTGGGAGGTATGTAATAATTCTCCTGCATCAAAGTCCCGAGACTCCGGCTCCCAGTCCACAATTTGCATTATGTGTTACATGTTAAAAGCGTGGTAAAATATATCTTTGTACCGTGTTAGCCAGTAGATAGAAAAACTTTCTTTAAAAGAACTAAGAGTCCTCAGTGGTTACCTTATAATGGCTAACTGAAAAGATGGTAATAAATAGCAAGTTTTTGAGACTATTTAGGTCTCTTCATCAGGCATGGTGTCAAATTGTGCACGTTTTATCAGATAAAGAGACCTGAGTAGTCTTGAAATCTTGCTATTTATTACCATCTTTTCAGTTACCCATTAAAAGGTATCAACCACTGAGCACTCTCAGTTTTAAACAATGTTAGGAGCCTGTGACATAAAGTATTTAGTGCGTGCACCTTAGATACCTATCAGCTGAATAATCTGTTAGGCCAACAGCTATCTTTCCTGACTCCCCATACACAGGAATGCTCGACTTGGCTAAAGGCCCCGTCACACACAGAGATAAATCTTTGGCAGATCTGTGGTTGCAGTAAAATCATGGACATTTTGTTCCATTTGTACACAGCCACAGACCTGGTACTGATTGTCCACAATTTCACTGCAACCACAGATCTGCCGCAGATTTATCTCTGTGTGTGACAGGGCCTTAAGTGTTCTCGTATTCTCTATGAGGCAACCACTTCCAGACTTCTTTAACAGTAGTTAATCGTTGTACAGAACAAAAAAATTAGCAGTAGAAATTCAGTCCCCAATGAAATCTGTTAGGAAGCATTCAAGATGCCCCCAGACACACAGTAATTGGTTTGCTGATCCTGCTGAATCGACCAGCTTGGCTGACTTATTTACTATCTATGAGTGGCCTTTCCACATCACTCATCACACAAGCCTCACCTTTTGGTGAGCTTTCATCCCTAATAAACAGTCTTTCCCTTGTTCTCACCTAATTAACGTATGAACTTACATAGTTTACATACTGTATACATGGTTCAATCTATTGATATGTAAACATCTTCCAGCACACTGTTCTTATCCAGCTCTGTACAAAATATTACTATTATAATTTTAGACAGGCTTTGATGATGCTGATTATTGACAGCTAGGGATTATACAGTGTGTCCACCCATATCCTGTCCACCGGCATTAACTTGAGAACGGCGTCAGTTATAGGCATAGAAGTGGTGTCTAGGTATAGTAAAGTAGCCATGCGCTATGCAATGAAACCACCTATAGCGCCACCTGGTTCAAAACAACGGAGTTATCATTTTTATCTCGAAAATGGAACAAGATAGAGAAAAAAAGTGAACTACCAATTTGTATGGCATCATCAATTCAATATGAATCGACACCTTGCATACAGAAATGCTATGATTAGAACGTGTAAAACTCACAAGGCTGCGCATGTGAAGCGATACCTCATGGAGATCTTCCTACAAGTCATTGGGTATGGTGGCTGCGTGAAGTGGCCTCCACGCTCACCTGACCTGACCCCATTGGACTTCTTTCTGTGAGGTCACATCAAACAGCAGGTGTATGCGACCCCTCCACCAACATTGCAGGACCTAAGACGACGTATCACAGATGCTTGTGCAAACATGTCACCTACCATATTGCACATCATGCAGCAAGATACAGTATGCTGTCCAGAGTCCAGATGTGCATTGCAGCTGATGGTGGCCACTTTGAACATCAAAGTTAAATGAGCGCCATATGCGTGACCAGAATTCAATGGTTTGGGGGGGGGGGGTTATGGGTTTCATATCATAGCATTTCTGTATGCAATGTGTCGATTTGTATTGAATTGATGATGCCCTACAATTTTTTAATTCACTTTTTTTCTCTATCTCGTTCCGTTTTCAAGATAAAAATTGTAACTCTATTGTTTTCCACCAGGTGGCGCAATAGGTAGTTTCGTTGCGTAGCGCATGTCTACTTTACTATACCTAGACACCATTTCTATGCCTATAGCTGCCGCCGTTCTCAAGTTAATGGCAGTGGACAGGATATGGGTGGACACACTGTATTCTTACTCTCTGACAATAACAAGAGGTGCTGCTGTGACTATTAGCCAATTATTTTCATGTGTGTTATTGCAGTTGCTAATATCTGTGCTAATAAAATTCTTATGCAGGAAAGGACTCTTAAAATGGATGTTTACAATAGATCTGAAGAACCAAGACTAAACAAATTCACGAACAATAGTTAAATTATGTAATACAATTTAATGAAATGAAGAAAAAAATACATGCAATAGTAGACAAAACATACAACATAGCAACATATGTGCAATATATCAAAGGATATTATCAACAGCTAACCAAACAATAAACAAGGGGTGTACATAAAAATCATGGGACTCCATTGGGCGCCCCTATCCTACCCCCCCCCCAAAAAAAAGGGGGTCATAGTGCATACATACAAGAATTCGGTTAGAAATGTCAGAAGATTCAGCTATTTTTTGCTCAGGCTTTATTGACCGGACCAAGTTTTTAGAAGTCGGGAGATGCCAGAATGGGACAGTAACAGAGAAAAGTATTCTACTCTGGCATACTGTAAAAGGGTACATAAATCAAGATTTATTGCGTCCAGAACAAATTAGTAGAGCTTAAAATATAAGTACACTCTTCATCCATGTTTTACACATACAGCTCTGCTAAAGGTACACACATGGCTGCAACTAGGAATTTCACGGCCCCACACTGGCACTTGGGCCCCCTTGAGACTCCTCCTAAACTCCACCCCAACTCTGTCTCCAGCCCTCGATGTCCACCGCTTAATTTTGGAACAAGTCCACTTCTGCACAACAATCACACATTAACAGTTTCCATCGAACACCATATCACATACATAGCTATCATCTTTTCTTTTGGCCAAATTACTTTGTAGACCTGCCACCATAACAAGGTAGACTCTTTTGACAGGACCCTATTCAACTCTAACCTATTACAAGAGATAACTCTGTTGTGCAAAGAAACGCAATAGGGTGTTATCTGGTAGGGAACAAATGACCGAAATTAGGCACACTCTCCTATTGCGGTTGTGAAAGTCACAACCCCAGAAACCCACTTGTAGAGATGGTAACAGCCACAACCCGGAGGTTAGACATAGAAACAGATTGAAGAAGAAATCGGGTATACGCCGCGCTATCACCATGAAATCTGATGTTAATTTAATTCCTTTATTATTTATACAGGTCAACACATTTCAGAGAAATCTGTCTCCTTCATTAGGATAACAAAGGAACAGTATTATTTAAATAATAAAAAACGTATATTTGGTACTAATCCAACGCGTCTCACACTGGGCTAACTTTTTCTTAATAGGAGACGCGTTGGATTAGTACCTTGGACACTCTTGTTCCTAAAGGACTCAATGAAGTGATTAGCTTTGTTCCATTCCTGTAGGGGGTCCTTCTCAACCTTCTCCCCTCTTTTTGATTCCATTCACCACTATCAGTGTGCTGTTTTTAATTTTGTTATCATCTAATTTTAACCTCTCATATACCTATCTTTCTCTATTTATTGTTATATGCATGGTTAGCTCCTTTTAACCGGCTGTCCAAAAATGTGTCATATCTTGCAAGCATTATTTTAAATCTGTATATTTGTTCATATCCAGAATCAGGCGGTGCCTCTTGATATTTCCATACGAGATAATGAAAAATGGTGGAGCTGAGGAACATTTCCCCCTTCCCCTTCCTTACCGTGGAACCATCTTTATCATGTATTCCCACTACAATGGACTACTGGACCTTTCTTTTTTCCATGAGGACTTTCTATGTGTATTTGCACAACGGACTATTGGACTTTCTTACTGTCCTATGAGGATTACCTATGTGAATCTCCACATTGGACTTTATATTTCTTTACACGATTATCATGTTTTGATGTGGAAATTCGTTTTTATTCCTCTTGAGTACATGATTATGTTCCGCCCCCTACAGCCACATGATTGGTACCTTCAGTCTGGTCTCCTCTCTTCCCTGTGTGCCTCCCCCTGTACGCGCGGTGTGGCTGGGCCCTCCCACTTACTGACGCGACCGCTGTCATTGCTGGCGGGTGCGCATGCGCGGGATATGGGTGACGCGTCCCTGTTCCCGTTCGTGCGCTCCATTGCCTGATGGCACTTGCGTCACTGGTGGGGCGGGCCTGACCGCATCATGCGTCACGTGTGGGGGCGGCACACCCAGAAGTAGGGAAATGAGCGGGCACTTTAAAAAAATCTCCGTTTTGGATGCAGGTAACATCGCCTCTTCTCCCTGATGAAGCCTCAGCCACATGGATCTTTAAAACTATTCGGCGAAACGTACGTAGGAAGATCTGGGGGCCTTTTTATGAGGGAATCCCCTGCACTGGGGCACTTTCCTGCTGCACTCAGCACTTTATTAAGCATTCCTCTGGCGTATACTCTCTGGACAACGTAATTTACCTGTTCAAATACTATTGCATATATTCCCATTCTGGTGTTTATGAGTTATACACTGTTCAGATCGTATATTGTCCCACTTAGGGGTTTTCGTGCTAATCTTATCTTTTATATGTATTTATATACGCTAATGCTATATCTATTGCATATGGGTGCCTGCATATTGTTAACATCAGGGTTTCCCCACATCCAGGGGTTTTTCCCCTTCCATGCTGTTTTTAACATGCTTTAAATCATGGCCATTTTTCCTTGTGTATGTCTTCACTGTCATTTGTTTAATAAATATTTGTGAGAATTTTGCACTATTCTGTACTCCCGTTCTCCTGTATTTCATCATTGCTATGGAGTAGGTGCTGGCTATGGATTGTCCCTACAGGGCATCTGTAGACCTCATTATTATAGATGGTGATGAGGATTTGCATAACAAACAATTATATGTTAGTACAAACAAGATGGTAATGTCCAGCCATCATAGCGCTCAAAAAGGAGACGGGTTCTGTGTACCAGAGATGAACGTGCTTTGGTCAGACATGTGCATATCAATCCAAGAACAAGAGCAAAAGACCATGCGAAGATGCTGGTGGAAGCTGGTAAGATTGTGTTATTATCCACAGTGAAACGAGTACTGTATCAACATGGACCGAAAGACCACTCTGCCAGGAAGAAGCCATTACGCCAAAAGAAACATACAAAAGCCAGAATAATGTTTGCATGTTTCTCTCACTATCTGTCATGAAATCAGAATAAACCTTTCCCGTTTTAGGTCAGTTAGGATTACCAAAATTATTTAGGTTTGCCAAATGCTAGAATAATGAGGGAGAGAGAATGTTTTAAGGCTTTTTTATTACTTTCTACAAAGTCAAACGTTTACATACATTTCATTTGTATTTGGTAGCATTGCCCTTAAACTGTATGACTTGGGTCAAACGTTTTGGATATCCCTCCACAAGCTTCTCACAGTACTTAAGAGGAATTTGGGCCCATTCCTCTTGATAGAACTGGCGTAGCGGAGCCATGTTTGTATGTCGCCTTGCTCGCACCTGCCTTTTCAGCTTTGCCCATAAATTTTCAATAGGATTGAGATCAGGGCTTTATGATGGCCACTCCAAAGATTGACTTTGTTATCCTTAAGCCACACAGTACATCTTAAGAGGCTTTGGGTGCACATACACATGGGAGCTGGAGCATATACATCACAGGAGATGCTGGGGAATAACATCACAGTAATATCTGGGACATATACATCACAAATAGAGCTGGTGCACATACATCACTGGAGGCGCTGGGGCACATACAACACTAGACACCTTAGACTTGAATAAATTGGCCTATAAACTCCAATTAGCGTAAATACCAAGACAGATAAACAAGAATTTGGCCTAAAAGTATTGTTTTATTTAAATACGTTAAAAACATCAAAAAAAAATTCAATACATTTTGTCTTTGAAAATACATACATCAAAATACAATAGCTGCGCAGTGCCTGGGACTGGACAGCTGGCTAACACAATTACAGTTTTCAGTGAGGAAAGCTGAACAGTATTATCAAATATTGCATATGGAGTAAAATTTATCCCATGTGTATTATATATGTTACTAAGACATCCTAGGCTAATAGTAAATAAGCAAGTGCTCAAAGAGAATACAGGATCAGTGCAAGAAATGTGGATCAAAAACTCTTACATAATGTGAAACAGTGTAACCGTCTGTCCATCCCTGTCACCCTAACGCACGTTTTATTATTCCTTCATGATGGGGTATTAGGTGTACTGACACCACTTAGCAGCACCAACAGGACTGCGGAGTATTAAAAGCACTCGGGGGCATGGACAGCACTGGGGGCAGCAACAGCACTGGGATAACTAAAAGCACTCGGGGGCATAGACAGCACTGAGGAGCACCAACAGAACTCAGGGACATGGACAGCACTGGGGGGCATGGACAGCACTGGTGGTCATGGATATCAAAGGTGGACATGGACATCATTGGGGGAGCATGGACATCACTAGAGGAGCACAGACAACACTGGGGAAGCACATACAGCACTGGGGGGCACTAACAGCACTAGGTAGCACTAACAGCACTGGGGAGCACTAACAGCACACTGAGGCACGGACAGCACTGAGGGGCACCCACCGCACTCGGGTGCATGGACAGCACTATTGGGCATGTATATCAATGGAGGACATGGACATTACTGGAGAAGCACAGACATCACTGGAGCAGCAGAGACAGCACTGGTGGACACACAGCATTGGGAAGTATACAGTATTGGGGGCCACACAGCACTAGGAGGGCACACAGAACTAGGGCTGGCACATAGAATGGGGGGCACACTGCGCAGGGGGCAGAAAGCACTAAGGGGGCACACAGTACTGGCAGGCAAGTACAGTGTTGGGGCGACTGCTCATCATCTTCTGTGGGACGGGAGCACATTGTGCACTTCCCGGCCTACGAAGTACTTCCTCAGCACGCTGGTACTGGTCTACTGCTCCAGTGTGTGCGTTTGCAGCATTTAGTAGTGAACGCTGAATGCGTGTGTCCGTAGCTAACTAGCTAAGGGTTTAAAGGACTGGCAGCCGGCAAGGTGCAACTGATGCCCGAGCACTGAGGTACCTGAGCCGGAGGTTCCCAATCTCTGTAGCAAAAGAATGGCTTTATTCAAAAGTACAACTTGTCCCGCAAAAAACAAACCCTCATATGGCTATGTTGATGGAAAAATAAAAAAGTTCTGGCTTTTGGAAGAAGGGAAGGGACAAACAAAAACAAAAATTGAAAAATTGCTGATTGTGGAACGTGGTTAAAAGTTTAATCGTCATTAGAAAACTCAATTTACTGCTGCCCATGAAGCTAAAGACCAACTGCACTTCATTAGAAGTGCATAAAAATGACCTGTATTCTGTTGTATTATTCAAACGTCCAGTACGCCTCTAGAATTAACATCAGCAAAAGATCAGTTCATCATAAAATGGTCTAAGATCCTCAATTTTTATGAACTTTGACTATCCCTGCCATTAATCATTGATTGGCAGCTTTCTGCCTATGCACAGTGTAGGCAGAAACCAGTCAATCAGTTCTGCATAACTTGTAGAGCTGAAGAAAATAAAACTGACTTTATAAAAAAAATAAAACAGATAGGAGGCTAGAAGTAGCACAGTACTGGAATCAATGTTTCAGCCCCTATTTAATGCTGCCCTCACATATGTTGTCATATTAATTTCAACCACTTTCTACAAAAGCCCTAGTCTATATATTACATTGGATAATACTGGAAATTGTAAAATATTCAATTTAAAACTGAAATGTTCATTATTATAATGATGATATAACAAGGGAAGACAGTACGTATATTTTTTTAACCCTGTTAGATGCCTGGAAAATTAGCTCTAGAGACAAATCTTCTTTTTAAGAACTATTCATCCCGAGAAAATAAGTCCTGGAATAGCAGCTAGGTGACGTATTGTTGGAAATGGTTCCAGGACTTTATACAATGTGTTTTGCTGCAAGATTCGTCCATTACTAGGAGGGAAACAAAGTTTATGTTTGCTTCCCCTTCATTAAATTTTTGCTCTCTACTGACATAGTATGATTAGATGTGTCTGAATCCTTAACTTGAGAAAGATCTGTCTAGAACAAAATGACTAAGTCGCCAGGAAAATACTACACCCACAAGTGAAAGCCAGTAGTGTCATGATAATTGAACAGACATGGCACAAAACACTGAACTATTACTTCATCCCTCAAACTGAAACGACTTCAAATAATAATGTATTTTCACTTTATTCTTTCATGAATCCACCACAGTTGTTTGAAAGATGTCTGGAACTCACCCACCTTATATGATGTGTCACACTGTTTAGCCTCTACATGAAAGCTGCCTGATGAAATGCAGATCAAGGGTAGGAAATACATTGTATTTGGCCATTTACGTAATGTCTTTTAGACATCAGAGTAAATCCACCTGTAGAAAAGCTAAATAAATAGTTTTGGGTACAGTTGGGGGGGGTTGTATATATTTCCTACCAAGAAGGATGTATGTGTAAATTAAAGGGGTTTTTTTGTAGAAGACAGACCCTTCTGTAAAGACAGATTGTGTAAGACACTATTCCCTTTTCTTGACATATTAATCTTCTTCACTACAGTGTTGTTATACACTATCTTTACAATGTATTTACACATTGCTGCCACATTTTTTTTTATTTTTTTTTGTAAAATCGGGGAAAAGTGATGTTTTGTTTTCTGAGGGTGACAAAAAAAAGCAAACTGGTTGCAATGAATGAAGCCGCCTTACAGTTTTATTGATTTCTCTGACATCCTAACACTATTGGATTCAGCAAAGAATGGCTGCTGCGGTTCCTGCTTTTACTTTTATACAGGCTATGATAATGCTGCCTGATTTTCTGCACTATAATATGTGAAAACTACAAGACAAACATATAAGATGAAAAAGTTGTTGAGCGCGCTGTCACGATGAAGACAAGGATGAGAAAGTGTAGAAAAACAACAAACGTTTATTAAAAGACAGCAGCGTGTTTCAAAATTGATCAGACTTATTCCAGAGGCTTTCAAAAAGGTATGCAACACAACTTATAAAGGAAGTCGTGATTAAAAGAAATCACACATCCCACCCACTGGTGAGTATCAAAATCCAGACATGCAAAAGAAAAACATATGAATGATATATAATTATAATAAAAATACATAAATAAAAATGAAAATATACAATCTCTACATGAAAAAGAGAAACAATAGTCACAGATTTTTCGTTCTCGTTTTTCTTCCCCTTCTTCCAAGAGCCATAACTTTTTTTATTTATCCTTCAATATTGCCATATGAGGGCTTGTTTTTGCTGGACAAGTTGTACTTTTGAATAAAACCATTACTTTTCCCAAATAGTGTACTGGAAAATGGGAAAAAAAATCCAATTGCGGTGAAATTGCAAAAAAAAGTGCAATTGGATGATCGTTTTTGGAGTCTTTTTATTCACCCTGTTCATTATATGGTAAAACTAACTTACCAGTATGAGGCCTCATATCAGTTCGAGTTCGTAGATACCAAACATGTGTGCTTTCATTTTTATCTAATGGATTAAAAGAAATTTAGAATTTGTCCAAAAAAGAATAGCGCTTTTGTCGCCATTTTCTGAGACTCGCAGCGTTCCCATTTTTTGGGTTCTGGGGCTCAGTGATGACTTATTTTTTGCGTCCTAAGTTGGCGTTTTTATTTATACCCTTTTTCTGTAGATGCAACATTTTGATTGCCTATTATTGCATTTAAATGTCATTTTGCGGAGACCAAAAAAAGTTATTTTGACATTTGGAATTTTATCCTTGCCACGCCGTGTACCTATCAGATTAATTGAGTTTATATTTTGATAAAGTAGGCATTTCTGAATGCGGCGATGTCAAATATGTGTATTATTTTAACTTTTTTTTTTTATTGATTTTACTAGTGTTTCTAGGGGAATTTATCGCTGCACATTCCGAACCCCTGTGCATTTCTGTTGATCAGAGCAGCATCGCTCCGATCAGCAGAAATGCAACACTCTGTCGGCTCTCATCAGCTGACTCCTTGCTACCATTGCAACACTTTGACATCCTGTGAGGGTGGGGACAGTTGATCCCCACAGCGGCCATGTAAACTGCGCAGTCCGATTTTGACAGCACAATCTAAGTGGTAAGCAAGGAGCAGGTGGATCTCTGATTCACCCTTGCCTCTTAACCGCAAATGTCTGCTGATCGGATAAGCAGACATATGCGGGAATTATCGCGGGCTTGCAACTGGAGCCCGCCGTTACCGGGGGACATGTCTTAGGTCATGTCCCCCGGTAACGACGGGCTCCAGTGGCAAGCCCGTGATAATTCCCGCATATGTCTGCTTATCCGATCAGCAGACATTTGCGGTTAAGAGGCACGGGGTTAAACTCTCAGGGGAAAAAGTACCTATTTTGAAAATCCAAAAGAATTCTCTTTCAACGAACCTCCAAAAACGATATTGATGAGATATGGGGATATGTTCTTTATTATGTGTAGAACAAAAATGTTTGGACAGACTGGAATTTAAAATCCAATTTTTAATGCTGTGTCTATGTTTATTCGGTAGTAAAAAAGTTTATTGGTACTGGACACAGAAAGTTTATTTTGTTGCTCTAATGCTAATATAGATGTGCGCCGCTTCTCTGATAGCCTACAGCGATTAGACAAATAGGAAAAAAGAAGCTGGCACCTCCACGAGACAATATAAAATTCTTCTCCATTTATTCCTCAATGAATATGTCACGCTCCCAGTGTCCCGGCAGCCCTCCTTACCCACTGACCCGGTTCCTGCATCGCACCACCGCTCCGTACACACTGATCCAGTCGTACCTGCATCGCACCACCGCTCTGTACCCACTGATCCAGTCGTACCTGTATCGCACCACCGCTCCGTACCCACTGATCCAGTCGCACCTGCATCACACCACCGCTCCTTGACCACTGATCCGGTCCACGTGTCCTCCGGTCACGGCTACCGCCCCCGCTCGTGCTCTCCTGTGTTCTGTTCCTGGTCTCAGGAGTCTGACTCTGACTAGTGCCTCTGTATAGGACCAGGCCGCGCCCACTCTCCTGGTCTTATGGGCCCAACACATCTGCAGCAGGAAATGACATGAGGCTGTGCTGGGTATATAAGACTGGCCTTTCTATGTGGGCGGCGCCTGATCAACGTGTCTTGAATCCTTCTCTTTTGAGCTAGGTCCTCAGGTCCCCTTGTACTGTGTCCTGTTACCTGTACCAGCATTCTGTACCGTCTTAACCTCATAACGACGGCCGTACGACTTAAAGCGGCGGCAAAACAGGGTACTTATTCTGTTCCGCCGCTTTAAAGCGGCGGCCCGAAAAAACCCTGTAGCGCCCCCCAGCGACCGAAAATCTCGGGGGTTTCAGCTACCGGGGGTAGCTGAGACCCCCCAGATTATGAATCGGGGTGTTTTTTTTGGACCCCGATCATGTGATCGGCGGTATACACTGTATACCGACGAACACATGAAAAAAAAGAAATGGCCGGTAAAACTGATTTCTTTTTCATCTGACATGATCAAACATGTCAGATGAGAAAGAAATCTAACCCCCTAGTGCCCCCAAAGCCCCCGGTACCGGAGAGTCCCCCCACCCCTACCCCCACCGGACATCCAAAATGGCGCCGAAGCGCACAGAAAACTGCCGCCGGCGCCGGCTCTGCAGTCATTTCCCTCCGATCTGAAATGATCAAACATTTCAGATCGGAGGGAAATGTCCTCCCCCTGACCCCTCCTCCGGTCCACCGGAGCCCTCTGGTCACCGGAGCCCCCTCCGGTTCTCCAGAGCCACCACCCCCCCTCCCCCCTCCGGAGCGTGGAAGATGGCGGCGCACAGCGCGCGGCCGCCTTCATTCTGCTCTTTCTGCCGCATGTGACACGTCACATGCGGCAGAAAGGTGTCCCCAGGTCCCACTAGGTCACCCCCCGTCACCCCCCCCCAGCCCCCGGTTATACGTTACCTGGCTGCTGGTGCTCCGGGCCCGCGATCGCCGCCTCCTTCTTCAATGCTGGCGGCGCATGCGCAGACAGCGGCTGTCAGCTGGATCCCTGCAAGCAGGGATCCTGCTGACGTCGCAACTGCACAAGCTACTCCACTGTGGACCGGGGGAGGGTGAGTGCGGTAATCTGCAGTCACACTCCTCACATGGAGAGACTGCTGTTCCAGAAAATGGGGGGTACGTTCTGTGAGCGTGCCCCTCATATTCTGGAATGAGGTTACTGCAGGTCACTCTGCCCTAGGTTGGACCGGGGCAGTGTGAGTGCAGTATTCTCAGATTACTGCACCCACACTGCTCATGGAGAGCTTGCTCTTCCAGAAAATGGGGGATACGTTCCCTGAACGTGCCCCCCATATTCTAGAAGATCCAGAGTCGGCGTGGGACCTCCAAAATGGATTACAGCGACCGGAATTTCTTTATTTTCAATAAATTGGTAAAAGAGGAATGTTTCGGGGAGTGTTTTTTCAAATAAATTTTTTTTTTGTCTTTTTTTTTTCTATTACTGACTGGGTTAGTGATGTCGGGTATCTGTTCAGATGCCGTGACATCACTAACCCCAGGGCTTGATGCCAGGTGACATTACAGCTGGTATCAACCCCATATATTACCCCGTCTGCCACCGCACCAGGGCGCGGGATGAGCTGGGGCGAAGCGCCAGGATTGGCGCATCTAATGGATGCGCCACTTCTGGGGCGGCTGCGGCCTGCTATTTTTAGGCTGGGAAGAGTCCAATAACCATGGCTCTTCCCACCCTGAGAATACCAGACCCCAGCTGTCCGCTTCACCTTGGCTGGTGATCTAATTTGGGGGGGACCCCACGTTTTGTTTTTTTTTAAAAAAACGCCTGGGGAGCCCTCCAAATTGATCACCAGACAAGGTGAAGCTGTCAGCTGTGGTTTGCAGGCTACAGCTGTCTGCTTTACCCTAGCTGGCTATCAAAAATAGGGGGGACCCCACGTCGTTTATTTTAATTATTAATTTTTTGGGGGGGGCTAAATACAAGGCTAGGCACCCTTTAGTGCCACATGAAAGGCACTAAAGGGCGCCAGCTTAGAATATGCAGGGGGTGGGACGTTATATTTATTTGACATCTATCCATTCATCCATTGTAGCATTTTAGGCTGTGTGCCCACAATCAGGGTTTGCAGCGTTTTGGGTGCAGAGTGTTTTCCCTGTGTCCATAACGCTGCGTTGTGCAGTAGAAGCACAGTGGAAGGATTTTTAGAAATCTCATGCCCAATGTGCTTCTTTTCTCCGCAGCATAAACCGACCTGTGGCGCAGCTTCCCGAGCCTCAGCATGTCAATTTATGCTGCGGAGATGAGTGTTCTCTGCAGGTAGCATAGAGCTCCACAGCGGCCTAAACCCAAATCGTGGGCATGGGCAGCTGCGTTCTCCCGTGGACAACACTCACATCTCTGCAGGAGGCTGACACTGTGTACTAGACGCCGTGTCGCTGGATCATGGCCACATAGCCTAAAAGTGAGACATTTGTTGCTACAGCAACATTTTTGTGAAGTACCTGTGGATTCAAAATGCTTACTATACTCCTGAATAAAATCCAGTTTCCAAAATGGGGTCACTTGTGGGGGGTTTCTGCTGTATAGGTACCCAAGGGGCCCTGCTAATGTGACATGGTGCCCGCAATTTATTTCAAGTTTTCCAGAATTCAAATGGTGCTCCCTCCATTCCAAGCCCTCCCATTTATCCAAACAGAGGTTTTTGGCCACATGTGGGGTATCCCTGTGCTCATAAGACATTGGATAACAACCTGTGGGGTCCACGGTTTGTTGTTGTCTCTTGAAAAAGTGAGAAATTTGATGCTAAAGCAACAGTTTTGTGAAAAAAATGAAAATTTTCAATATGGCAACCTAAGCTTATCAAATTCTGTGAAGTACTCGTGGATTCAAACTGCTCACTATACACCTAGATAAAAGCCTTGAGGTGTCTTGTTTCCAGAATGAAGTCACTTGTGGGGGACCGCCACTGTTTAGGCACCTCAGGGGCTCTCCAAATGCAACCTGGCGTCCGCTATTGATTCCAGCCAATTTTGCAGTCAAATGGCACTCCTTCCCTTCCGAGCCCTGCCATGCGCCCAAACAGTTGATTTCCACCACATATAAGGTATCGCCAAACTCAGGAGAAATTGCACAATAAATGTTATGCTGAATTTTTTCCTTTTACTCTTGTAAAAAAAAAAGCTACCTGGTTGAAATAACAATTTTGTGGTAAAATTTTATTTTTTTTTTTTCATGGCTCAACGTTATAAAAGTCTGTGAAGCACCTGAGGGTTCAGGGTACTCACCAAACATCTAGATAAATTCCTTGAGGGGCCTAGTTTCCAAAATGGGGTCACTTGTGCGGGGTTTCTGCTGTTTAGGTACCTTAGGGGACCTCCAAATGCGACATGGTGCCCGCAATCTTTTTCAGGCAAATTTCCTTTCTAAAATTCAAATATTGCTCCTTTCGTTCCAAGCCCTCCCATTTGTCCAAACAAAGGTTTCAGACCACATGTGAGGTATCACCGCGCTCATAAAAAAGTGGTTAACAAACCTTGAGGTCAAATTTTTGGAATTACCTCTTGAAAAAGTGAGAAAATTGATGCTAAAGCAACATTTTTGAGAAAATTATTAAAATTTTCAATATGACAACGTAACGTTAACAAAATCTGTGAAGTACCTGTGGATCTAAAATGCTCACTATACCCCTAGATAGAAGCCTTGAGGGGTCTAGTTTCCAAAATGGTGTCACTTGTGAGGGATTTCTTCTGTTTAGGTACCTTAGCGGACCTGTAAATGCAACATGGTGCCCACAATCTATTTCAGCCAAATTTGCTTTCTAAAATTCAAATATTGCTCCTTCTGTTCCGAGCCCTCCCATTTGTCCAAACAGAGGTTTCTGACCACATGTGGGGTATCGGCGCGCTCATAAGAAAGTGGGGAACAAGTTTTGGGGTCCATTTTGTTGTGTTATTTCTTCTAAAAGTGAATACATTTGGGTTAGAGCAACATTTTTAGGTAAAATTTAATTTTTGCTTTTTTTCATTCCACATTGCTTTTGTTCATGTGAAGCACCTGAAGGGTTAATAAACTTCTTGAATGTGGTTTTGAGTACTTTGGGGGGTGCAGTTTTTAGAATGGTGTCACTTTTGGGTATTTTCTGTCATCTAGGCCTATTGAAGTCACTTCAAATGTGATGTGGTCCCTAAAAAACTGGTTTTGTAAATTTTGATGTAAAAATGAGAAATTGCTGATAAACTTTGAACTCTTCTAACTTCCTAACAAAAAAAAATTTTGTTTCCAAAATTGTGCTGATGTAAAGTAGACATGTGGGAAATGTTATTTATTAACTATTTTGTGTCACAGAAATCTCTGGTTTAACGGTATAAAAATTCAAAAGTTGAAAATTGCTAAATTTTCAAAATTTTTGCCAATATTCAATTTTTTTCATAAATAAACACAAAAAATATTGTCCTAAATTTGGTACTAACATGAAGTCCAATATGTGACGAAAAAACAATCTCAGAATCACCAGGATCCGTTGAAGCGTTCCAGAGTTATAACCTCATGAAGTGACACTGGTCAGAATTGCAAAATTTGGTCTGGTCATTAAGGTGAAAATTAGCTCCGTCACTAAAGGGTTAAAGAACTCCGTGACCCTGGTGACCTGGTTATACCTGTCCCTGCCACGCCAGTGCTCCGGCTGCCGTGTACCCTGCCCTCCGGTGGGGTGCATGGTCCAGTGGATCCACCTCCTGGGCCTACCAGTCCTCCCGGTCCTGACAGATTGATCAGGCCATGGATCCCGCTGGAGCACAAACGTCTGAGCTGGCTGAACTACGCCAGGAACTGGTGCAACAGCGTGATACCTTACACCGTATATTGAATTTCCTGACGTCTGTGGACAGCCGCTTGTATACGTTACAGACCGCCGCCTCGACCCCGTCGACGCAGCGAACAGCGACTACATCCGAACCCGTTGTCTCCCCGGCCTCGCAACTCCGCCTCGCTGCACCGCCTCGCTATGCAGGAGATCCCAAGACCTGCAGAGGCTTCTTGAACCAGTGCTCTCTGCATTTCCAGCTGCTCCCGCACCTGTTTGTTTCGGACCAAGCAAAAGTGGCATTTCTAATGTTACACCTAGAAGGCGAAGCTCTGGCCTGGATAAATCCGTTGTGGGAGAACGAGGATCCGGTGACGACCGACATCCGGGAATTCCTTCAGGCTTTTCGAAGTACCTTTGATGAACCAGGACGTACTACCGTGGTTACCTCTTCGCTCCTCCGGCTACGCCAAGGGACCCTAACGGTTGGCCAGTACGCCCTTCAGTTTCGCACGCTTGCCTCCGAGCTAGGCTGGAACAACGAGGCATTGACGGCAGCCTTTTGAGAGGGCCTGTCGGGCCGCATTAAGGACGAATTAGCCGGTCGTGACGTTCCCCGTACTTTGGACGCTCTGATATCCCTAGCCACCCGGATTGACCTCTGTTTCCAAGAGCGAACCAAGGAAGTATCCCGGGAGAAGCGACCAATCCGTCACATATCCGTTCCGCAGAGGTCTACCGTTCACCCGCCATTGCCTTCCTGTGATTCAACTCCCGAACCTATGCAAATAAACCGGTTGAGCCAAGCCGAGCAACGCCGTGCAGTGCGGCTCGCCCGGGGCCTGTGTTTCTATTGTGGAAGTGGTTCACATCTGCTCTGCTCTTGCCCTGAGAGGCCAGGAAGACCCCAAGTCCAAGGGATGGTGGGAACCGCCACCCTTGGTACCGGAATCCCCTCAGTCCCGGTTACACAAACTGTCCAGGTAACGACTGAGAAGACCCGGTTCACGGCAGAGGCTCACATTGATTCGGGAGCATCGGGTAATTTCATTCTACAAGCTACAGTGGACCGTTATCAAATACCAGTCATCCCGCTTGCTAAACCCCTTTGGTTTGCCTCCGTGGATGGAAAACCGCTATACGAACCCGTCCGGTACACCACCGAACCCGTGAGACTCTGTGTTGGTGCCCTGCACACTGAGACTATTGCTTTGTACGTCATCCCGAGAATGACTTCCGCGCTCCTGCTGGGTCTACCCTGGCTACAACTCCATGACCCTGACATCAGTTGGCGCTCTGGCGCAATCACTCGTTGGAGTCCGTTGTGCCAGGATACCTGTCTACAGCCTGTTCCTCGGTCCCTGTCACCTGGGCCTGTCATGTCACAACAGGAGGAAGAAGTGACGATGCAGTCCAGCGTCGTACCACAACTCCTGTCTCTTGTACCTGTGGTGCCACCAGAACAAGAAGAGGAGACGACGCAGTCCAGCGTCGTACCACAACTCCTGTTGCCTGAGTCCTTGGTACCACCAGGCCCTGAAGAAGAAACGACGCAGTCTAGCGTCGCTCCACCGTCCCTGGCTATTGAGACTTCGATGTCACCGGCTACTAAGGATGAGACAATGTCCTGTACCCGGTCCGAGACGCCCGATCCGGTCGTCCGAGACTCCAGTCCTGCTTCTGACTGTCCTCCCCTTTCCGTTGCCTCCGTTGCCGCTGACTTGGGTTCTCCGATACGGGACATAGTGGCCATGAAAACGGTCTGGGGTAAGCAGTCTTTCCTGGTCGATTGGGTGGATTGCGGTCCTGAGGCCCGGTCCTGGTTGTCCCGGAAGTACGTTGCTGCCCCTCTTCGGCGCGCCTACATGTCCCGGCCGCGGGGAGGGGGGCTTCAAGGGGGGGGTACTGTCACGCTCCCGGTGTCCCGGCAGCCCTCCTTACCCACTGATCCGGTTCCGGCATCGCACCACCGCTCCGTACACACTGATCCAGTCGTACCTTCATCGCACCACCGCTCCGTACCCACTGATCCAGTCGTACCTGTATCGCACCACCGCTCCGTACCCACTGATCCAGTCGCACCTGCATCGCACCACCGCTCCTTGACCACTGATCCGGTCCATGTGTCCTCCGGTCACGGCTACCGCCCCCGCTCATGCTCTCCTGTGTTCTGTTCCTGGTCTCAGGAGTCTGACTCTGACTAGTGCCTCTGTATAGGACCAGGCCGCGCCCACTCTCCTGGTCTTATGGGCCCAGCACACCTGAAGCAGGAAATGACATGAGGCTGTGCTGGGTATATAAGACTGGCCTTTCCATGTGGGCGGCGCCTGATCAACGTGTCTTGAAGCCTTGTCTTTTGAGCTAGGTCCTCAGGTCCCCTTGTACTGTGTCCTGTTACCTGTACCAGCATTCTGTACCGTCTTAAAGAACTCCGTGACCCTGGTAACCTGGTTATACCTGTCCCTACCACGCCAGTGCTCCGGCTGCCGTGTACCCTGCCCTCCGGTGGGGTGCATGGTCCAGTGGATCCACCTACTGGGCCTACCAGTCCTCCCGGTCCTGACAGAATAGTTATTTGTGTTTCTTTATTATGAATGTCTCTTACACGTTTTCCAGCCATAATCCGTCCCTTAGTCATAGGAATATCCTATGTGCACATGGTAACATATTTAAAATAATTTTAAACCAATCACATGTAACAATAAAATAAAAAACATAAAAAACATATCAAAATTATTGCTATATTTATGTCACAGTGTGACTGCAGGGATAGCAAGGGACAGTGGGATTTTATATTATCCCTCACACTAAGGGATCTCTCACACTAAGAGAACCAAAGTGTCCCTGACTTCAAAATTACCCTTGAAGATGGAGATGTCGGAATCCCATGCCTTACTACTCTCCTGAACAGATCTAATCTTTTACCCCCTCCCAAGGAAGGAAGGGGCAAGAGTGTGATGGAAACACAGATTAAGACAGATGGGGAAAACCTAAACTCAGACACAGTGCAAAATCACAGGAATAATCAGAAAGAGACTAAGGAGAAAAGCAAGAGCAGGAAGGTGGCAGCAAAAAGACAACAAGGGTTAACACCACAATTGCTCACAGCAATAATGTACAACAACCACCAGTAAGTCTGGATCACAACACCTCATCGGACAGAATAGGTAAGCTATATCTAGCATTAACCCTAGAACGCATACCTGGGGCCTCGCAGGCCTGCTAGGTCATTTGTTTTCTATGGTAGATTGTTATGCTTGTGCGTTCTAGGGTTAATGGAATAGACCAGCCAGCATATAGAGGAAGGGAGCAAATGTGTCTGGCTCCCTCACAGCATGTGATCAAAGAGATTAACAAGCAACCCAGCACAGATTAACTGTTGCTAGCCTGCCTAAATCTGTGGGACAGCGCCCGTGTCTCTCTGTGCTGATCACAGACATCAGAGAAGTTAGCAGGTAGAGTGCCAGAATCTGTAGTTTCTACAGACCCATATGCCACCATGACATTTGACAATGTCTACAAAATCTCCTGATGTCTAAAGATTTGCGATCCTGATCCGCAAAGATCAGAAAATGTTAAAATCATGCGATCTTTGGCCGGATCGCATCGGACATCCAAACATTTACAGCAAAAGTCGGCAATATTGCCAAGGATCTGTGTATGTTAGGATGGCAAAACCATACTCTCCCTGCTCATCACATCCATGTCAAGTAGTCAGGTATTGGCATGACTTTGTTTGCCCTTGTAAAAAAAAGAAAGCAAAAGGGTATAGCAGTACATACTTACTGAGTATCCCCACGGCTACAGTGCTACTTCCGGGTCTGATAATTATCCCTCATCCATATTCACTGCTTTTTCTGACCACTTCCATCTCTGATTAGCTGCAATCAGACTCCGCCCCCAGACAGCATCTGTGATTGGTTGGAAAAACAGATGCTGTGTGCGGGTCTCTATAGTGGTATAAAATGAATGAATAAATAAATAAAATAATTGGCATAGGTTCCCCCCATCTATTGATACCAGCACAGATAAAGCGACGGCTACAGGCTGCAACCCTCAGCCGTGCACTTATCTTGCCTGTGTATCAAAATAAGAGGAACCGCATGTGACTTTTTAAAAAATACATTTAAATAAATAATTTCACAAAACGGCATGTGGTCCCCCTAATTTTACTACCCAGTCATGATAAAGCCTGACAGCTGGGGGTTGGTATTGTCAAGTAGGGGAGACCGATGGTTATTGAACCCCCCCCAGCCTAAAACTAGCAGCCTGCAGTCATCCAAGATTGCAGACCTGCATGTCATGGCAGAAAACTGCGGGGTGTTTTGCCAAGAAATGGAGATTTAGTGCTAAACTTTTTACACCACATTCCTGCACCCAATCTACACCTCCAGGGAAAAAAAAACACGTCCGTACCGCATGCGGTATGATGTGGTAGTGATGCGATTTTTTTGCCAGGAGGTGTAGATTGGGTGAAGGAATATAGTGTAAAAATCTCAGAACCAAATCTGTATCTCTTGGCAAAAAATGCACAAAAACCATTTTGACACAGCTTTGGAGCAGTTTTCCTTTATGAGGTGAAAATTTGGTGCTGAAATTTGGTGCAGACATTTCAGCACTAAATTTGCACTTCCTGAAAGAAGACTGCACTGAAACGGCACCAGGGCATTTGGGAGGAGTCAGGAAAAATGTCAGGATTGTCGCATCTAATGGATACAGCAATCCTGGGTAGCTGCAGGCTGCTATTTGTATGCTGAGGGAGGTCCAATAAGCTTGTGTCTCCCCAGCCTGGGAATACCAGCCTCCAGCTGATGGGCTTTATCATGGCTGAGTATCAAAATTGGGGGGAACGGCACCCCGTTTTTAAAAATTATTTATTTACTTAAATAGTTAAAAAGAATATGCTGCATGCGGTTCCTCTTACTTTGATACACAGCCAAGATAACTGCACGGCTGGGGGCTGGGGGACCATATGCCAACTGTTTTATTTATTTATTTATTATTTATTTATCTATCACCAGTATAAGAACACAGACAACATTTGTGATTCCAAGCAACCATAGAGGGTGGAGGTGTGGTCCAACGGCAACCAATCAAAGATGCTGGTAGAAGAAGAAAGCAGTGAAAATGGATGAGGAATAATTATCGGACCCGGAAATTGTGCTGGGAGACTCTGTAAGTATTTACTGCTTGAACAATTTTTTATTTTCTTTCTTTTATGCCCACCCCACACCATTTTCCACACATCACTTTTGCCTCCCATTAAATTTAATGAATGAGAAAATCAGCTCACCGAGTTGCTGTAATCCGCTGTATATGTGGATCCGCGCATGGAAGGCTAGGTTACCAGTCTCATATTCAGGATGAAAAAAAGTCCAGCGCAGTCCTCAAGTTGCAATTAAAAAAATGTTTTTCTTTTATTTGATAAATCCATTAAAAATAATTGGTGTACAAAGCGGTCAGCTAGAAGAGTATAGGGGACATAGAGAGGAACCCCACAGAACTACGCGTTTCGACACATAGTCTTAATCATGTTCTGAGAACATGATTAAGACTATGTGTCGAAACGCGTAGTTGTGTGGGGTTCCTCTCTATCAAATCAAATAAAAGAAAAAAAACATTTTAATTGCAACTTGAGGACTGCGCTGGACTTTTTTTCATCATTAAATTTAATGGGCTCGGCTAGGATCGATGATCGGATCGGTGATCTCAGGCATGCTCATCGATCCTGCACCAATTCAATCCTTAGCAGGATCGCTCATCTCTACTTATGACAATTTAAGAAGATATCTATTGATATTCAATTGTGAATTACACATTTAATATATATGCATAGTATTATTCCTTACATTTATTCCATTTGGTTGTTTCTTATTTTTCAATAAGATCCAATTAATTTCTCTCAATAAAGTTTTTTTTGCCAGTTTCCCCCTCTCTTAGGACAGCTCACCTCAAAAAAATAGCAAATTAAATTCTCAGTGTTATTTTTATGTATATCTACAAAAAATTTTCTTGCACTTTAATATGTATTATTGCCCTTACTTATAAGGATGTTTTGTGATGCACTTCTTAATTTCCTTGTAGTACAACCCATGTAACATAAGTTGAAACTAGTGCATTCTGTACAATAAAATGATACAAAAATTGTGTAACAATTGATGAACGTATTGATATTGCACTGTTTGTTTACTAATATGCAGATTACTTTTTTATCTTCAGCAAACTGACATATACAGTCATATGAAAAAGTTTGGGCACCCCTATTAATGTTTACATTTTTTCTTTATAACAATTTGGGGTTTTGCAACAGCTATTTCAGTTTCATATATCTAATAATTGATGGACTGAGTAATATTTCTGGATTGAAATGAGGTTTATTGTACTAACAGAAAATGTGCAATCCGCATTTAAACAAAATTTGACCGGTGCAAAAGTATGGGCACCCTTATCAATTTCTTGTTTTGAACACTCCTAACTACTTTTTACTAACTTACTAAAGCACTAAATTGGTTTTGTAACCTCATTGAGCTTTGAACTTCATAGCCAGGTGTATCCAATCATGAGAAAAGGTCTTTAACCCCTTCACGACTGGCCGATTTTTCGCTTTCCGTTTTTTTTTCGCCATTCTTTTTCTGAGAGACGTAACCTTTTTATTTTTCAGTCAATATGTCATGTGAGGGCTCATTTTTTGTGGAACGAGCTGTACTTTTAAATAAAACCATATGTTTTACCATATAGTGTACTGGAAAATGGCAAAAAAATTCCAAATGCAGAAAAATTGCAAAATAAGTGCGATAGCACTATTGTTTTTGAGATATTTTATTCACTGTGTTCAATGTATGGTAAAACAGATGTGTGGGTGTGATGCCTCAGGTCAGTGCGAGTTCGTAGACACCAAACATGTATAGGTTTACTTTTATATAAGGGGTTAAAAAAAAATCGGACGTTTGTCTGAAAAAAGTGGCGCACATTTTACGCCATATTCTGTGACCCATAGCATTCTCATTTTTCGGGATCTATGGCTCATTGATGGCTTATTTTTTGCGACTCGAGCTGACGTTTTTAACGGTACAATTTTTGCACAGATGCTAAATTTTTATCGCCTGTTATTGCATTTTGCGCAAAAGTTGTGGCGACAAAAAAAGTCATTTTGGCATTTGGAATTTTTTTGCCGCTACGCCGTTTACTGATCAGATTAACTGATTTTATATTTTGATAGATCGGGCGTTTCTGAACGTGGCGATAGCAAATGTGTGTATATTTTTTATTTTTTTAACCCTTTAATTTCCAATGGGGCGAAAGGGGGGTGATTTGAACGTTTAGGTTTTTTTGTTTGTTTTTTTTCATTTTTTTTTTATTTTTTTTTTTATTTTACTATTCCCCCTAGGGGGCTATAGCGATCAGCAATCCGATCGCTCTGCACTATCTGCTGATCACAGCTACACAGCTGTAAACAGCAGATACGTGCACTTCCTGCTTCCCTGGCCTTCGTTGAAAGCGTAAGTGAAAGTGGTTCATGTCTAGCACAGGAGTCATCACATGACCCTGTGCTACCATGACAACCACCGGAAGTCACGTGATCATGTCACGTGACTTCCGGTATCGGACGGTAAGTAAAACTTTACCGCGATCATGTTTACGATCGCGGCATGCTGCTGCCGGCAGACCGCGGGCAGTAACGCTTTGACCGCTAGGACGTAATTTTACTGCCCGCAGTCGTTAAGGGGTTAAGGTGGCCACTTGCAAGTTGTTCTCCTATTTGAATGTTCTATGAAGAGTGGCATCATGGGCTCCTCAAAACAACTCTCAAATGATCTGAAAACAAAGATTATTCAACATAGCTGTTCAGGGGAAGGATACAAAAAATTGTCTCAGAGATTTAAACTGTCAGAAGTGACCCGATCATTCCTCAGACGATTTCCGCTTGCAAGACACTCACTGGTTTATTTAATACAATTTAATTAAAAAACGGTCCCCAAAAATGTCAGAAAAGAAGCAAAAAAGTAGCTTTAGCCCAAAAGACACCGGTGTGTCCTGAAGCGTCTTCTGCCTGAAAAACCCATGGCATTCGCAGACGTCTAGAAGACATTGTGTGCTTTTACTCTTTAAATAGTAGGTAAGTCCTCCCATACATAGACTAAAGGTGTCAGAATCTGCCAATATCAACAGATTCGGCCCATAGTGTAATGTGTATGGCTGCCTCTGACTGATGATGTCCCGGGAGATAAGGATCCAGTATGTCAGATTTAGGACTGAAGATCCTTATATTCTCTAAATGATAAGCCTCCAGAGATGTCTGGAAGTGGCTTTCTTATAGAGAACACAGGAGTGCTCGGCAAAGTGAGCAATCCTGTAAAAGGGCGTATGACTCTCACAAGTGCAATGGGAGAAAATCTCGCATTGCACTTGGCCCCATGTAAGACAATGCTGCAGCTCAGATCTGCGAGATTTTCCTAAGCCGTAATCGGACTGAGGAAAAAAAACAGCATGCTGTGATTGTCTGCGAGTCTTGGATCACTCGCACCCATACAAGTCTATAAGTGTGAGTGAAACATCGGACATCCAAGTGCAGTGCGATATATGCATCAGCTGACAATGTAGGATATGGAAAGACCATTCTCTCCCTCTACTCCGCAGCTGTGATCCGATCGCAAGATTGCAGCAGAACATGAGCCGAGGGACATTAGCAGATCGCATCTGATACTTTCGCATAGGATGCCATATGCTGATGTGACCACAGCATAAGGGAGAGTCTGGAAGATAGCTGCTGGTCGAATGATCTGACAGCTGTCTATATGTATGGAGGCATTAGTTAAACACTTGTAAACCTGAGAAATGTGGCCTAAGTCAGATGGCTGTATTATCAGCCTGGCACAATGAACATATAATCTTCAAGTATCATGTCTAATAAATTAAATATTACAACATTTACATTGAAAATTCATCACAACCACCATCAGTATGCAAGTACAGTACCAAGTCTATCATCAGTACATAACTACATCACAAGAACAACCATCAGTACTTGAATACATCACCAGAACCACAGTCAGTACATGCCTACATCACCATAACAATCATCAGTACACAACTACAGCCCCAGAACCACTGTCAGTACATGACTGCATCACCAGAACAATTGTCAGTACAGAATCCATCCTGAGAACAACTGTCAATATATGACACATCACCAACGTTATACAGCAATCACTTTCAATGTCAGCTTAGTCCCTATCATATAAACTTGCATACCTTAACAATGGTATGGAGATGATTGAAATTGTTGTTACCAGCTATCCTCAAACTATGGACCATACAGGTATCACAGTACTGATTAGTTGCTAGTAGCCGCACTAGTAAACATTTAAAGAGTAACTTAAAGGTTTGGTCAGAAGGAAAAGTAATTTTTAATTCTAAATCCCTATCTATTTAGTGCTAAAATGTAATTTTTTTTAATATACTTGCATTAATAATTTCCTATCCTGCCCCTTGATGACACTTCATTTCAGGGAGGGTCAGAGGCTGCGGCTGCAGCCTCTGCCCTATGATAATGCTTCTTTTGAGTATCCCAGCATGCACCATGCTCTAGGATTCTCAAAAGAAGCGTCATCAAAAAGGTCCATTAATTCTTAGACTGGTGCAGTAATGTGTCCTGAGACCCTCATAGGTGAAGTGCATGGCTCAGGAGATAGGACTCTGACTTCCTACTAAATCCACGCTGCTCTGTCTGCTCTCCTGCACTTTTCTAATAGGTCTTTGGAGCGATTGTGGGGGACTCAAGACCGGGTTCCCCTCACATCTGTTCAAAATTAATTACCCTAAAACATATAAAATAATTTCTAAACATATATACATGTATACAGCCCATACAAAAATCATACCAGGTGTATATAGCCCATACAGAAATCACACCAGGTGTATACAGGCAATACACAAATCACACCAGGTGTATATAGCCCATAGAAAAATAATATCAGGTGTATATAGCCCATAGAAAAATCATACCAGGTGTATGCAGCCCATACAGAAATCACACCAGGTGTATACAGCCCATACAGAAATCATACCAGGTGTATACAGCCCATACAGAAATCACACCAGGTGAATACAGATCATACAGAAATCATACCAGATGTATACAGCCCATACAGAAATCACACCAGGTGTATACAGCCCATACAGAAATCATACCAGGTGTATACAGCCCATACAGAAATCACACCAGGTGTATACAGATCATACAGAAATCATACCAGATGTATACAGCCCATACAGAAATCATACCAGATGTATACAGCCCATACAGAAATCACACCAGGTGTATACAGCCCATACAGAAATCACACCAGGTGTATACAGCCCATGCAGAAATCATACCAGGTGTATACAGCCCATAGAAAAATCATACCAGGTGTATACAGCCCATACAGAAATCACACCAGGTGTATACAGCCCATACAGAAATCACACCAGGTGTATACAGGCCATACAGAAATGACACCAGGTGTATACAACCCATACAGAAATCATACCAGGTGTATACAGCTCAACTTAACATTTGATAAAAGATTCACAATGCCCCCTCAATGCAAAAAATTAATAAATAGAAGATTTTTCATTATTAGATTACACTGTATCTACCTGGCATGATTTTTATATGGGCTAAGTTCCCTAAAAAAGTTTGTAAAGTTTAATTGGCATTTGGGGGTTGACAGACACCTTTAAATATCTTTTTTCGCTGCACATTGTCCTGTGAACATACGCTGCCAAGAAAAATGCTCTTATTTGTGCACAGGATGATCATGTTAAAGATCGTACTGTGCACATAAAAGTGCGGTCACAGGCTGAGCAGCTATTAAGCCACCAACGATCTGCTGGATATAGATCAGCAATCGCTTAAAACCTGCATTAGCCAATATGTTAGCCATCACCTGCAGTTATCCAGCCTCAAACCTCGGTACCTCACTGGTCCTGGTGCCATTATCACTTCATATTCACAGCTCGTGTCTGCAGACCTCCATCTTCTCTGCTCTTCTGCAGCACATCATGACACAGTGCCCTTAAAAATAACATGTCATTATAGAAATAATCACCCATGCTGTTCCCTAAATAAGCCCCCAAAATAAATAACGGTCCCTCACTTTAATCCCTGCACAAAAAAATGACCCCCAGACTGTCTATATTATGGTACATGGCTTCCACACTGCCCCCTTTATATACCACGCCGTTACCCCTCATGAGTTACAACCACTACATTCTCCTCACTTATGACCTACGATCTCCAAACTGTCTGCACCACATGCTGCCCTCTATTCGAACTGTCTCCCACGCATTAGACTTCTATATCCTGAGCCATGTTGCCCTTTCTCCATACTGACCCCACCCCACAGTGCCTCCTTTTCCATACTGAGCCCACCACACATTGGCCCCTTTTCCACAGTGATTCCACTCCGAAGCCCCCTGCCCCATACAGATCACACGCCATGTTGTGAGCCCACACAGAGCCAACTCCATGCACCCCCTTTATCATACAGAGTGCTCCTTATGCTGTTGCTCCCTGCCGCATGAGGATCCCCCTCCATGCACCCCTTTTATCATACAGAATGCTCCTTATGATGCTGCCCCTGTCCCATAGAGATCCCCCTCCATGCACCCCATTTTCCTATATAGAGCGCTCCATATGCTGCTGCCCCCTGCCCCATAGAAATCCCCCTCCATGCACCCCCTTTTCCTATATAGAGCGCTCCCTATGCTGCTGCCCCCTGCCCCATAGAGATCCCCCTCCATGCACCCCCATTTCCTATATAGAGCGCTCCCTATGCTGCTTCCCCATAGAGATCTCCCTCCATGCACCCCATTTTCCTATATAGAACACTTCCTATGCTGCTGCCCCTGTCCCATAGAGATCCCCCTCAATGCACCCTCTTTTCCTATATAGAGCGCTCCCTATGCTGCTGCCCCTGAACCATCGAGATCACCCTCCATGCACCCCCTTTTCCTATATAGAGCGCTCCCTATGGTGCTGATCCTGCCCCATAGAGATCCCTCTCCATGCACCCCATTTTCCTATATAAAGCGCTCCCTATGCTGCTACCCCTGCCCCATACAGATTCATCTTCATGCACCCCATTTTTCTATATAGAGCGCTCCCTATGCTGCTGCCCCCTGCCCCATAGAGATCCCTCTCCATGCACCCTCTTTTCCTATATAGAGCGCTCCCTATGCTGCTGCCCCCTGCCCTATAGAGATCCCCCTTCATGCACCCCCTTTTCCCATATACAGCGCTCCCTATGCTGCTGGCCCTGCCCCATCATAGAGATCCCCCTTCATACACCCCATTATCCTATACAAAGCGCTCCCTATGCTGCTGCCCCTGCCCCATAAAGATCCCCCTCCATGCACCCCATTTTCCTATATAGAGCGCTCCCTATGCTGCTTGCACTGCCCCATAGAGATCCCCCTCCATGCACCCCCTTTTTCTTATATAGAGCGCTCCCTATGGCTGCCCCCTGCCCCATAGAGATCCCCCCATGCACATCCTTTTTCCTATATAGAGCGCTCCCTATGGATGCCCCCTGCCCCAAAGAGATTCCCCTCCATGCACCCCCTTTTCCTATATAGAGCGCTCCCTATGGCTGCCCCCTGCCCCATAGAGATCCCTCTCATGCACCCCCTTTTTCCTATATAGGGCGCTCCCTATGGCTCCCCCCTGCCCCATAGAGATCCCTCTCCATGCACCCCATTTCCTATATAGAGTGCTCCCCATGCTGCTTCCCCCTGCCCCATACAGATTACACACCGCCGGCTGCCGCCACTATCTTTGGCAGTACAGCGCTTACCTCCTGGCTCCGGTGACTTCTCCTCTCCTCCTCAGTGCGGCACTCAGTCTGCAGAGACGCCGGCAGCAGTGAGGTGACTCATCACGCTGCCCGTGACGTCATCAGTGAGCGCGCCAGGCCAGGGAGCTGATTGCAGAACCTGACGCTGGAAGTGGCGGCGCGCAAGGAGCAGGTATGGAGGAAGATTTGTATTAGCGTCTTAAGACGCTAATACAAATTAATTACGGGACCACCAACTAAACAACTCCCCCCCCTGCAAAGACTCCGGTTTTAGTAATGAGTCTAGGGAGGGAAATTTAAAAAAAAATATTTTTTTTTTACTCTCTCCCCTGGCGCCGCCCCCCGCAACCCACCGCCCCAGGCACCAGACCTAATGCCTAATGGGACATACGGCCCTGGTGATGGGTGAACCTGAACTGTAAAGTTCGAGGTCCGTTCTGAACACATAGTGTTCGTGCACATGGTCCAGAATACAACTTTCCTGGGAAGCTCGTGTTACAGTTTGGATCCAGTTCGAGTCCAGGGGCTGTAAAAAAAGCACATTAATAAAATCATGATGATTATATTGACCGGTCCTGCAGACCCACTCAGCCGCTCTCCCGGCAGCTTCTGCTTCCGGGTCCGATCATTATCTTCCGGTGATATTCACTGCACTGGTTGTCACTTGGCAGTTTTCGGCTTTTTTTGGCCATTTTCACGGTGACGTCAGGGTTCACCCGAGTCTATGAGCCATGGACTCGATTGAACTATGACTGTCACTGTGCGATTCTTGCATCGGTATCACCCAGCATGGCGCACACTCTTTACAGGAGCGGGACAGCTGCATGTATTTCCAAGCAGCTGAGGCGCTCCTGTCAGGAGAAATGTGCGCCGTGTCGGGTGATACCGATGCGAGACTCGCAGGAGTCATACGCAAGCCTCAGCTGTGCACTCGGGTGAAGTCTCTGACAGCTCTCAGCTGAGTCTGTGTGAGCAGACCTGTGTTTGTCTTCTCGCACAGATGTAGCAGAACTGAAGATGCTCGCCCGCCTTTGGACTACGTCAGAGGTTTTTTTTTGGGTAATAAAGATGGACTTTTAAATATCTTCTGTTTTGTTTCTAATACAATATATTTTTCTCTGTGTTGTTTTATTTTACTGTTAAAATAACATACAATCACAGACGCTGTCACAGAATGGGCGTCTGTGATTGCATGCTGGCGTAACCTGAAACCAGCCCATATATTCTAGCATTTAGAATATATGGGCAGATTCCAGGTTACTCCAACAGCCAATCACAGACGCACATTTTGCATGACAGCATATGAAATTGGCTGTTAGCATATAGTAGTGTTAAAATAAATAAATAATTTTTAAAAATTACTTAACGCTCCATGGTATTTTTGATTCTCAGTGCAGATAAAGCGGACGTCTACAGGCAGCCACCCTCATCTGCCTGGCTTTACCTTGGCTGGCAATCAAAATACAGGGAAGCCTATTATTTTTTTTTAATTATTAAAAAAAAAATAATGAAAAAAATGCGTGGGTTCCCGCCGTATTTTGATCACTAGTCAGGTAAAACTAGGCAGCTGGGGACTGGAATTCTCCTCTGCCTGCAGCCTTTCTTGGAAATGGCGTTTCTTATCGCCATTTCCAGGTGCTTTAGCTGTTTCGTCCAGCGGCCCTGATGGCGGTGGCACGCTGGGTAATAAAGGGGTTAATACCAGCTTTGTATTCTCAGCTGGTACTAAGCCCGAATTAATGGTGTCACGCCAAATTAGACATGGCCACCATGAATTTCTAGTAAACACTAAAAAGATAAACACAGCACATAGAAAAGTAAAAAAAAAACCAAACATTTAGAAACTCCATCTTTATTATAAAAAAATCCTTTGTCCGACGTAGTCCACAGGGAGAGCAATGTCAGCTCTGCTTCATTGCTCTGCACAGACAAACATCTATACAGAGCAAGAAGCAGGCTGACAGTGACAGTCAAAGTTCAATCCATGGCTAAGCTATGGACTTGGGTGAACCCTGACGTCAGCGCGAACATGGCTGAAAACAGCTGAAGACTGCCGAGTGATGAGCAGTGCAGTGAATAGCCCCGGAAGATAATGATCGTACCCGGAAGCAGAAACCGCCGGGAGACAGCGGCTGTGCCGGTCTGCAGAACATGTCGCGGGAGGGGTAAGTTTAATGACTATGTTTGAAAAAAGAGGAGAGAGAAAATACCAATAACGGGGGATCACCAAACAGCTAGTCATGTATCAGAAATTATATAAATTTTATTCAATAGATATAGACACATACAAATACAAAATACAGTACAACGTGATATCCTACCATAGAAAAAATTGAGCTATACAAAAACCACTAAACACAGTTAAAATCCATAAAAACACACACCATTGGACCGTCTTTCCGTCATTCCAAAAAAGTTGACACAGTAAGCAGTACTAATTGATATTCCAATCTAGATAAGAGGCACATATGAAGCAATCAATATACGGTAAGCTGAGACACAAAAAACAACCAAATAGGTCTGCATATTAGATCCTGCTATAAGGCTAGTATCGCTGTAATCATATTGATCCAAAAAATAATTGTCTGATCTCATATACCACACAATAAATAGTGGAAAAATAAAAACTATACCTCTACAATCCCACCATTTCTTGCTGTAGGGTATATTCTCATTTTGTTTTCTTATTTATTGGGTTTTATCCATGAAATGTCCACACTGTGAATGGGCTCTTACACTTTGCACATATTCCAGTTTATAGTCTTGCTCATTTCTTTGTTTTTGCTGCAATATTTTGTACTTTAAGCTAAGTATTTCAGATGTAAAGTTTCCGATGTATGGGTGTCTTAGTTGGGACCCTTATTGCCATTGATGTCGTTTGACACATTGTAAGATTTTAATACTAGAGACAGGTTAGGACCGTCCCAATGGGTACTGTCATGTTAGGTAAGGGGAAGTAGCAAGCGAATGGTGAAAGGGAAGGGAATGGAAACCCTGTGTATAGTGAAGGGGGAGATGGTGACCCATGACCATGCCTACCGCTGGCCCCTGGCTTCCCTCACCACTCTAGATAGGTTCCGCACCTATGCGCAGAGCAGGATACTTGAACCTAAGCTAACCCTAGAACTGGGCCTTAGGTAGGGAATGGGTGGGATGAGCACTTAGTCAACCCCACTAAGCACTAAAGAAGACACAGGTAGCACACACAGTGGGAAAGCACACAAACAACTTATCTCCATTGACTCAAAGAGAAGTACAGCTAAGAACAACAATGTTTCTTCAGATGCATGCACGCTGACTGCTTGCTTCCAGAGTTTGTATAAGTTTTATGTCTACCAGCACAGATCTAGAGAGAAGACTGTATTTAAGCACATAAAGGGAATTACACATTATTAACAGCAAAAGGTGAGGAACTCCATAGGGTTCTAAAGGGAATGGGATTAACCCCAACCAGAGAATATCAGGGAACAGTTGGTGCAGCCAAATGCTGTGACCTTCTACAGCCGGATACCACAGGACTGTCTTTCAAGCGTGACACACCAAGACAGGTACACAATAATGAATGTCTGCAGGTAACCGTAAAGCAGCATGGAGATTTTTAACATGTTGGGGGCTTCATTTTCAAAAAAAGATTTCGGAATTTAGTCAAAATTAATGCTGTTCTCAATATTGAGTAATACAAGCAAATACTTGTCTATCATGTAGTAACATCAAAATAACTCAAAATTTATTCTGCAGCAAGACGACCATAAGCATGCATCCAATGTCATTAAAGTTAATCTGAGTAGTGATTTACACTGCTCAAACTGTGGGCAGCAAGATTCGCATTCTGGCTGCACATAACCTTGAGGATCAGCTGCAGCAGCAAAGGGAAAAGATTTCAAAGGATTTCAGTGAAAGACCTGTCAATCAACTTAAGCAGCGCTGAGAAGAGCCTCATTTCTGGCTATGGTCCCAAGCTGGATATTCAAAGTGTATTTTCTCTGAAACACTACAGTGTTTCAGAGAATAACATACAGACTGAAATTCATGCTGTCTATGGTTTGAACAGCATTAATCACTTGATAGGTCGCCTTTAAGAGCTATCTTCAGCAAAAAGAACCAATGAGTCCTCCCACAGAGCCCTGAGCTGAATATCAAGTGTGTTTTAATTACATGAAGAGACAGAATGATTTGTTTGCTTGAATCCATAAAAGATCTGTGGTTAGATCTCCAAAATATTTGGAACACCCTCCCTTTCTGAATCCCTTCAATCACTGTGTGCAAGGGTTGCTGGAACTATTGATACTTTGATGCTGTTTTGAAGCCAAATGGTGGTAACACCAAATATTGATTTTATTTTGATTTGTCTTTTATTCATTCACTTTGCATTTTGTTAATTGATATACAAGAAATAAACAATTAGCACTACAGTAGTATATTTAACAGCAGTTTTACATTTCAGAATTTTGTTCCACACCTGCATAACAACTTTGCACAATACTGTGCATGTAGTTAAAGATAACTTGTCAGCACGGTTTTATAATGTTAAGTAAAGACATGGCTGTAATGGCACTGTAATACTGATTACATTTATATTTTTAGGGAAGAAATCCACTCTGTTGTTCTTTAAACATCTTTTAAAGTTTTCTACTAATTGAATTTCAATGCACAGTGGCCGGACTGTGCACTGGGTCTTCCCCTCCCTGTTTGTGATTCCCCAGCCCCACTGCACAGTGGAGGTGACGGGAATCACAGACAGGGAGGAGAAGACTGCACCATTACAGCATTGTCTTCACATTAAATTATAAAATCATACTGACAGGTTCCCTTTAAGAATAGTGATGTATATAAAATGAGTAGTGCTATATTTAGTTTTCCTCTTTGGTATATTTAGCTTTGGATAAATGACTTTCACAATTGATCCAAAACATTTGCCAGAATAAATTATGTATCTGTTTATACTCAAACTAATTGTACCAATTATTGCCTTGCTTAGTGCATTACTAATCACTACCGCTCTGCATTTTTGTTTACTCTTAGGAGTTGACTTTGACCTTTTCAATCAAAAACTGCATTGCACACTATACTGTACACCACTGTATGTAAAAATATCATCTACTATTTATCTTATCTCTGGAAAAAAATACATGTTACCCATTAAATTTAAATAGTAAATTGAATTTACTTTGTTAACATAAGTACATAAACATATTATATTTTTGCCAATGTAGCAGGAAACGTTTGTCAGTGTAGCACAATGTTTTTATTCCCATGTGAGAGCAGAAGACTGAAAAGTGAGTAAATAGTCACATTACATTTTGACTGTATCTTTGGGACTTGAACCCCCAATAAATGGGAGTACAAAAACAGGGGGGTTCTGTCTGCAGTCAAACATAGTGGGAGTATCATGGTTTGGGGTTGCATGAGTGCTGCCTGCTATGGGAAGCTACAGCTCATTGAGGGAACCATAAATGCCAACCTGCACTGTGACATACTGAAGCAGAGCATGATCACCTTCCTTCAGAAACTGGGTATTCCAACGTGATAACGACTCCAAACACACTTCCAAGACGACCACTGCCTTCTTAAAGAAACTGAGGGTATAGGTGCTAGATTGGCCAAGCATGTGTTACGGGGGGCTGTCTGATAATAACCGAAAGGAGTATCAGACAGTCAGGGTCCACCGTGCAAAGACTTTGCTGCAGACTATGGCAGAGTGCAATACCTCTGTTAACTCACAGAAGGATATAATAAGTAAGTAAAGCAATTCCTCCCTTACTTGGAGGGTGTGTGGAATGATCTCTGTTAATAATCACAGAGACAAAGGCAATGTGTGCGAAATGGCACCTACCTAGGTCCGCTCTTCTAGTGGTGCAAAAGAGACGAACAGCAGCGTAAGCCGCACAAAGCTCCTACCTACGTTCGCTCCACTAGTGTGCGAGGACACGAACCACTAGATATGGCACCTGCCTAGGTCCGCTCTTCTAGTGGTGCAAAAGAGACGAACAGCAGCGTAAGCCGCACAAAGCTCCTACCTCTGTTCGCTCCCCTAGTGTGCGAGGATACGAACAACTGCCAGACGCAGTATAAGGAACGTTACCCTAGCGGCAACGTCCACCTATGAGTAGAATCACAAGGCCCAGCCAGACCATGTGCCTCAGGCACCTGCCTATGTCCGCTCCCCTAAGAGGTAAGGATACGGACAGCAGCCGAAGCTGTAAGGTATAAGAACGCTACCCTGCCGGTAGAGCTCACCTAGCATAGACAGAGGAATGCCTAGAGGAACGCGCACAGAGCGTCTACTCATATGCATGAACCAAGAGGACTGAGCACCATGCGGCGTGTGTCAGGGTCTTATATAGACTCTGTGCCTCATCCAAGATGGAGGACACCAGAGCCAATCCGCTGCCAGAACGACAGGAGTGACGTCATGCTGGCCTATCACCGAGCAAGGCGTCACAAGCACATGACCAGCGACCAATCGGCATAGAAGGTGTCAGAGACATGTGACCTCGTGTCAGCGATGATGTCACCCGCACATGTGCAATGGCTCCAAGATTGGACTTAGTCTCCGGCGCTCGCACATGTGCAGTAGCAAGAAATCTGGACTTAGTCTCCAGCGCTCGCACATGTGCAGTAGCAAGAAATCTGGACTTAGTCTCCAGCGCTCGCACATGTGAAGTAGCAAGAAATCTGGACTTAGTCTCCAGTGCTCGCAGCAACCGTAACAGTACCTCCCCCTCAAGGGCCCCCCTCCCGGCGACGCAGGTAATCGGCAACTAAGTCGGGAGCATGGACAGCCTCCTCAGGCTCCCAAGAGCGATGTTCCGGGCCATAGCCCTCCCAATCTATCAAGAAGAACCTGCGCCCTCTAACCATCTTAGAACCAACTATGGCTCGTACCTCATAGCTAGAGCGAGAGGAATCAGAGGCAGGAGAGTGCACTTCACGAGCGTGAGGTAAAATAGCCGGCTTTAGCAGTGAGACATGGAATTTGTCATGAATCCTAAGATGGACAGGTAACTTCAATTGGTAGACTACAGGATTTACCTGTCGAAGAACCTCATAAGGACCCAGGAAGCGAGGAGCAAATTTGACAGAGCTCACTCTAAGTCTCACGTGTTTTGCAGAGAGCCACACAAAGTCCCCTGGAGAAAAGACAGGAGCCGGGCGACGAAACCGATCGGACACTGTCTTCATACGGTCCTTAGCTGCTTGGATCGACTCTTGAGTCCGATCCCAAACCTCTCTGGCATTAGTTGCCCAGTCGGCCACAAGAGGAGGAGGTGCAGCAGCAGGAAACGGTACCGGTACCCTAGGGTGTTGCCCATTATTGAGTACGAACGGTGTCTGCCCAGTGGCCTCAGCCAGCGAATTGTTAAGGGCAAATTCTGCCCAGGGTAGGAGGGAGGACCAGTTATCGTGGTTCTCAGCAACAAAGTGTCGAAGGTATATAATCATAGATTGATTGGTACGTTCAACCAAACCATTGGTCTCCGGATGGTATGCCGAAGAGAGATTCAACTCAATTTGCAGAAGGCTACAAAGATCTCGCCAGAAACGGGAAGTAAATTGCGGGCCTCTATCGCAAATGATACGATCTGGCATCCCGTGAAGCCTAAAGACATGCTTGAGGAATAGTTTGGCTAGTACCCTGGAAGATGGGATTCTCGATAACGGTACGAGATGAACCATCCGGGAGAAATGGTCCGTAATGACCCACACAAATCTATGTCCCTGTGAACATGGAAGATCACCCACAAAGTCCATGCCTACCACCTCCCATGGTCTATCTGGCACTGGTAAAGGATGCAAAAGCCCAGCCGGTCTCTGCCGTAATGGACGGTTGCGAGCACACGAGTAGCAGGAACCGACATATCTCTTGACGTGGCTGGCTAAGTGTGGCCACCAATACCACCTCTCCAGTAACTCTCGTGTCCGCCTAATACCAAAATGCCCACCCACCTTTGAGGTGTGGGCCCATGACAGTATATCATTCTGTCGATCAGGCGGAACAAAGGTCTTGCCCGGTGGGATTTGGTCTAACGTCACAGGAGAGAGCGTATGAAAAACCCTGGAGGGAAGGATAAGACCAGGTTCGTCAATCTCTTCCTGGGTAGAAAGCATAGAGCGAGACAGGGCGTCTGCCTTGTTATTCTTACTCCCAGACAGATAGTTGATGGAGAAGTGAAAGCGGGAGAAAAACAAGGACCAGCGGGCTTGGCGAGGATTCAGACGCTGAGCAGTTTGTAAGTACGTCAGATTCTTATGGTCTGTATAGACCTGGAAAGGATGTTTCGCTCCTTCCAGCAAGTGACGCCACTCCTCCAAGGCTAATCTCAAGGCGAGCAGTTCCCTATCCCCAATAGTATAGTTTCTCTCTGCCGGTGAAAAGGTTTTGGCAAAGAAGAAACACGGCCTTTTTCTACCTGCACCGTTCTTTTGATACAAGACCGCACCAGCACCCACTGAAGAGGCATCAACCTCTAAGAGGAAGGGCTTACTCTCATCGGGTCTTTGAAGAACGGGAGCAGTTGAAAAGTGTCTTTTTACTGCCTCAAAAGCCTGAGATGTCTCAGTAGACCAGGCTTTGGGATTAGCACCTTTCTTAGTCAAGGCCACCAAAGGGGCCACCAAAGTAGAAAAATGGGGTATGAACTGCCTGTAATAATTTATGAATCCTAAGAAGCGTTGCACCGCCTTCAAGGAATGAGGTTCGGACCATTGCAGGACAGCAGAGAGCTTCGCAGGATCCATAGCCAGACCCTCTTGTGAGATAATGTAACCCAAAAAAGGCAATGAGGACTGCTCGAATACACATTTCTCGAGTTTAGCAAACAATGAGTGCTCCCTTAAACGGGAAAGGACACGAACGACATCCTGACGATGAGTCTCCAGATCAGGAGAAAAAATCAGGATGTCGTCCAGATACACCACTACTGAGGATAACAGTAAATCCCTGAACACATCGTTTACGAAGTCCTGAAATACTGCGGGTGCATTACATAACCCAAAAGGCATGACGAGGTATTCATAGTGACCGTCTCGGGTGTTAAAAGCGGTCTTCCATTCGTCACCCTTTCGAATTCGTACCAAGTTATACGCACCCCGCAGATCCAACTTCGTAAAAACTTGAGCTCCTCTCAGTCTGTCAAAGAGCTCCGAAATTAAAGGTAATGGGTATTTGTTCTTTATTGTGATTGCGTTGAGACCCCTGTAATCTATGCAGGGACGCAAATCACCCTCTTTCTTCCGAACAAAGAAAAACCCAGCTCCCGCGGGAGAGACAGACTTACCAATGAACCCCTTCTCTAAACTCTCTCTTATATAGGTCGACATGGCCTCCGACTCAGGTATCGACAGGGGGTAAACCCTGCCTTTAGGTGGAACCGAACCTGGGATAAGGTCTATGGCACAGTTATACGGCCTATGTGTTACGGTTGCTGCGAGCACTGGAGACTATGTCCAGATTTCTTGCTACTGCACATGTGCGAGCGCTGGAGACTAAGTCCAGATTTCTTGCTACTGCACATGTGCGAGCGCTGGAGACTAAGTCCAGATTTCTTGCTACTGCACATGTGCGAGCGCTGGAGACTAAGTCCAGATTTCTTGCTACTGCACATGTGCGAGCGCTGGAGACTAAGTCCAGATTTCTTGCTACTGCACATGTGCGAGCGCCGGAGACTAAGTCCAATCTTGGAGCCATTGCACATGTGCGGGTGACATCATCGCTGACACGAGGTCACATGTCTCTGACACCTTCTATGCCGATTGGTCGCTGGTCATGTGCTTGTGACGTCTTGCTCGGTGATAGGCCAGCATGACGTCACTCCTGTCGTTCTGGCAGCGGATTGGCTCTGGTGTCCTCCATCTTGGATGAGGCACAGAGTCTATATAAGACCCTGACACACGCCGCATGGTGCTCAGTCCTCTTGGTTCATGCATATGAGTAGACGCTCTGTGCGCGTTCCTCTAGGCATTCCTCTGTCTATGCTAGGTGAGCGCTACCGGCAGGGTAGCGTTCTTATACCTTACAGCTTCGGCTGCTGTCCGTATCCTTACCTCTTAGGGGAGCGGACATAGGCAGGTGCCTGAGGCACATGGTCTGGCTGGGCCTTGTGATTCTACTCGTAGGTGGACGTTGCCGCTAGGGTAACGTTCCTTATACTGCGTCTGGCAGTTGTTCGTATCCTCGCACACTAGGGGAGCGAACAGAGGTAGGAGCTTTGTGCGGCTTACGCTGCTGTTCGTCTCTTTTGCACCACTAGAAGAGCGGACCTAGGCAGGTGCCATATCTAGTGGTTCGTGTCCTCGCACACTAGTGGAGCGAACGCAGGTAGGAGCTTTGTGCGGCTTACGCTGCTGTTCGTCTCTTTTGCACCACTAGAAGAGCGGACCTAGGTAGGTGCCATTTCGCACACATTGCCTTTGTCTCTGTGATTATTAACAGAGATCATTCCACACACCCTCCAAGTAAGGGAGGAATTGCTTTACTTACTTATTATATCCTTCTGTGAGTTAACAGAGGTATTGCACTCTGCCATAGTCTGCAGCAAAGTCTTTGCACGGTGGACCCTGACTGTCTGATACTCCTTTCGGTTATTATCAGACAGCCCCCCGTAACATTAGGACTGAGCCAAGGGTCTGGCAGTTATGGCAGAATATCAGCAGTTACACCGTTACATACAAGTACTTGAGTCACGGCTCAAGAGTATAGAGGATAAACCTCAGACCATGGTGACATCTGCACATGATCCTCGACTTGCTCTGCCAAACAGATATTCTGGCGATGCCAGATCATGTCGTGGTTTCATTAGTCAGTGTCAGATACACCTAGAGGTCAACTCTTCTCGCTTCTCTACGGAGAGGTCCAGAGTAGGCTTTATCATCTCCTTACTTCAGGACAAAGCCTTAGAATGGGCGACTCCCCTATGGGAGCGCTCTGATGTGGTTACTCTGAGACATCAAGACTTTCTTGATGCTCTTAAGGCGGTATTCATGGGTCCGCAGGTTACCCATGATGCGGCCCTGAGACTGTTAGATCTATCTCAGGGTTCGTTATCCACTAGTTCTTATGCCATTGCTTTTAGAACTCTGGTGGCAGAACTAGATTGGCCAGAGAAGGTGTTGATTCCTATCTTCTGGAGAGGGTTGGCAGGCTATGTCAAGGATGCCCTTGCTACTCGTGAGGTCCCTGCTTCTCTGGAGGACTTGATCACAGTAGCAACGAGGATCGATGTACGCCATAAGGAACGTAGACTCGAGGTCTCTTCCTCACGCCCTAAGCATCGGGCTATTCCAGTTGTTGAGTGTCCACTACCATCTTCCTCAGCATCTGAAACATCTCCCACTCCTATGGAGTTAGGTCATACGTTCTCCAGACTATGCAAGTCTGGTCCTCCTATATGTTACGTATGTCGTCAGGCTGGGCACTATGCCAACAAGTGTCCTAGTCGTCAGGGAAACTCCCTGGCCTAGTAACCATTAGAGGGGGGTTACTAGAGATGTCTTCTGCACCCTCTAAGTGTTGTATCCCAGGTCAGCTCTCGTTATCTGAGAATACATGGCCTATTATGGCTTTTGTGGATTCCGGAGCTGACGGGATTTTTGTGTCCTCAGGATTTGTAAAGGGACACAATATTCCCTCTATCATGTTAGAGGCGCCTATTCCTGTCCGTGTTGTTAATGGAACTATGTTGTCTGACTCCATTACATTGAGGACAGTTCCCTTGCGCCTTTCCCTGTCTCAGGGTCACATAGAGGAGATTTCTTTTCTTGTTTTGCCTGAGGGTATAGACGACGTCCTTCTGGGTCTTCCATGGCTTCGGACTCATGCTCCTCACATTGACTGGGAGTCTGACAGCATTATTAGTTGGTTTCGAAATGTCAGTCCCGATGTCTTCCCTTACCACCTAAGGTCGTTGCGGTTGCATCAACTGATCTCTCTCCCATACCTACACCCTATTTGGATTTCGCTGACGTGTTCTCCAAACAGGGTGCTGAGGTTCTTCCACCCCATAGGCCGTATGACTGTGCCATAGACCTTATCCCAGGTTCGGTTCCACCTAAAGGCAGGGTTTACCCCCTGTCGATACCTGAGTCGGAGGCCATGTCGACCTATATAAGAGAGAGCTTAGAGAAGGGGTTCATTCGTAAGTCTGTCTCTCCCGCGGGAGCTGGGTTTTTCTTTGTTCGTAAGAAAGAGGGTGATTTGCGTCCCTGCATAGATTACAGGGGTTTCAACGCAATCACAATAAAGAACAAATACCCATTACCTTTAATTTCGGAGCTCTTTGACAGACTGAGAGGAGCTCAAGTTTTTACGAAGTTGGATCTGCGGGGTGCGTATAACTTGGTACGAATTCGAAAGGGTGACGAATGGAAGACCGCTTTTAACACCCGAGACGGTCACTATGAATACCTCGTCATGCCTTTTGGGTTATGTAATGCACCCGCAGTATTTCAGGACTTCGTAAACGATGTGTTCAGGGATTTACTGTTATCCTCAGTAGTGGTGTATCTGGACGACATCCTGATTTTTTCTCCTGATCTGGAGACTCATCGTCAGGATGTCGTTCGTGTCCTTTCCCGTTTAAGGGAGCACTCATTGTTTGCTAAACTCGAGAAATGTGTATTCGAGCAGTCCTCATTGCCTTTTTTGGGTTACATTATCTCACAAGAGGGTCTGGCTATGGATCCTGCGAAGCTCTCTGCTGTCCTGCAATGGTCCGAACCTCATTCCTTGATGGCGGTGCAACGCTTCTTAGGATTCATAAATTATTACAGGCAGTTCATACCCCATTTTTCTACTTTGGTGGCCCCTTTGGTGGCCTTGACTAAGAAAGGTGCTAATCCCAAAGCCTGGTCTACTGAGACATCTCAGGCTTTTGAGGCAGTAAAAAGACACTTTTCAACTGCTCCCGTTCTTCAAAGACCCGATGAGAGTAAGCCCTTCCTCTTAGAGGTTGATGCCTCTTCAGTGGGTGCTGGTGCGGTCTTGTATCAAAAGAACGGTGCAGGTAGAAAAAGGCCGTGTTTCTTCTTTGCTAAAACCTTTTCACCGGCAGAGAGAAACTATACCATTGGGGATAGGGAACTGCTCGCCTTGAGATTAGCCTTGGAGGAGTGGCGTCACTTGCTGGAAGGAGCGAAACATCCTTTCCAGGTCTATACAGACCATAAGAATCTGACGTACTTACAAACCGCTCAGCGTCTGAATCCTCGCCAAGCCCGCTGGTCCTTGTTTTTCTCCCGCTTTCACTTCTCCATCAACTATTTGTCTGGGAGTAAGAATAACAAGGCAGACGCCCTGTCTCGCTCTATGCTTTCTACCCAGGAAGAGATTGACGAACCTCGTCTTATCCTTCCCTCTAGGGTTTTTCATACGCTCTCTCCTGTGACGTTAGACCAAATCCCACCGGGCAAGACCTTTGTTCCGCCTGATCGACAGAATGATATACTGTCATGGGCCCACACCTCAAAGGTGGGTGGGCATTTTGGTATTAGGCGGACACGAGAGTTACTGGAGAGGTGGTATTGGTGGCCACACTTAGCCAGCCACGTCAAGAGATATGTCGGTTCCTGCTACTCGTGTGCTCGCAACCGTCCATTACGGCAGAGACCGGCTGGGCTCTTGCATCCTTTACCAGTGCCAGATAGACCATGGGAGGTGGTAGGCATGGACTTTGTGGGTGATCTTCCATGTTCACAGGGACATAGATTTGTGTGGGTCATTACGGACCATTTCTCCCGGATGGTTCATCTCGTACCGTTATCGAGAATCCCATCTTCCAGGGTATTAGCCAAACTATTCCTCAAGCATGTCTTTAGGCTTCACGGGATGCCAGATCGTATCATTTGTGATAGAGGCCCGCAATTTACTTCCCGTTTCTGGCGAGATCTTTGTAGCCTTCTGCAAATTGAGTTGAATCTCTCTTCGGCATACCATCCGGAGACTAATGGTTTGGTTGAACGTACCAATCAATCTATGATTATATACCTTCGACACTTTGTTGCTGAGAACCACGATAACTGGTCCTCCCTTTTACCCTGGGCAGAATTTGCCCTTAACAATTCGCTGGCTGAGGCCACTGGGCAGACACCGTTCGTACTCAATAATGGGCAACACCCTAGGGTACCGGTACCGTTTCCCTCTGCTGCACCTCCTCCTCTTGTGGCCGACTGGGCAACTAATGCCAGAGAGGTTTGGGATCGGACTCAAGAGTCGATCCAAGCAGCTAAGGACCGTATGAAGACGGTGTCCGATCGGTTTCGTCGCCCGGCTCCTGTCTTTTCTCCAGGGGACTTTGTGTGGCTCTCTGCAAAACACGTGAGACTTAGAGTGAGCTCTGTCAAATTTGCTCCTCGCTTCCTGGGTCCTTATGAGGTTCTTCGACAGGTAAATCCTGTAGTCTATCAATTGAAGTTACCTGTCCATCTTAGGATTCATGACAAATTCCATGTCTCACTGCTAAAGCCGGCTATTTTACCTCACGCTCGTGAAGTGCACTCTCCTGCCTCTGATTCCTCTCGCTCTAGCTATGAGGTACGAGCCATAGTTGGTTCTAAGATGGTTAGAGGGCGCAGGTTCTTCTTGATAGATTGGGAGGGCTATGGCCCGGAACATCGCTCTTGGGAGCCTGAGGAGGCTGTCCATGCTCCCGACTTAGTTGCCGATTACCTGCGTCGCCGGGAGGGGGGCCCTTGAGGGGGAGGTACTGTTACGGTTGCTGCGAGCACTGGAGACTATGTCCAGATTTCTTGCTACTGCACATGTGCGAGCGCTGGAGACTAAGTCCAGATTTCTTGCTACTGCACATGTGCGAGCGCTGGAGACTAAGTCCAGATTTCTTGCTACTGCACATGTGCGAGCGCTGGAGACTAAGTCCAGATTTCTTGCTACTGCACATGTGCGAGCGCCGGAGACTAAGTCCAATCTTGGAGCCATTGCACATGTGCGGGTGACATCATCGCTGACACGAGATCACATGTCTCTGACACCTTCTATGCCGATTGGTTGCTGGTCATGTGCTTCTGACGTATTGCTCGGTGATAGGCCAGCATGACGTCACTCCTGTCGTTCTGGCAGCGGATTGGCTCTGGTGTCCTCCATCTTGGATGAGGCACAGAGTCTATATAAGACCCTGACACACGCTGCATGGTGCTCAGTCCTCTTGGTTCATGCATATGAGTAGACGCTCTGTGCGCGTTCCTCTAGGCATTCCTCTGTCTATGCTAGGTGAGCGCTACCGGCAGGGTAGCGTTCTTATACCTTATAGCTTCGGCTGCTGTCCGTATCCTTACCTCTTAGGGGAGCGGACATAGGCAGGTGCCTGAGGCACATGGTCTGGCTGGGCCTTGTGATTCTACTCGTAGGTGGACGTTGCCGCTAGGGTAACGTTCCTTATACTGCGTCTGGCAGTTGTTCGTATCCTCGCACACTAGGGGAGCGAACAGAGGTAGGAGCTTTGTGCGGCTTACGCTGCTGTTCGTCTCTTTTGCACCACTAGAAGAGCGGACCTAGGCAGGTGCCATATCTAGTGGTTCGTGTCCTCGCACACTAGTGGAGCGAACGCAGGTAGGAGCTTTGTGCGGCTTACGCTGCTGTTCGTCTCTTTTGCACCACTAGAAGAGCGGACCTAGGTAGGTGCCATTTCGCACACATTGCCTTTGTCTCTGTGATTATTAACAGAGATCATTCCACACACCCTCCAAGTAAGGGAGGAATTGCTTTACTTACTTATTATATCCTTCTGTGAGTTAACAGAGGTATTGCACTCTGCCATAGTCTGCAGCAAAGTCTTTGCACGGTGGACCCTGACTGTCTGATACTCCTTTCGGTTATTATCAGACAGCCCCCCGTAACACTATGGGGTGGAAGAACCTCAGCACCCTGTTTGGAGAACACGTCAGCGAAATCCAAATAGGGTGTAGGTATGGGAGAGAGATCAGTTGATGCAACCGCAACGACCTTAGGTGGTAAGGGAAGACATCGGGACTGACATTTCGAACCCCAACTAATAATGCTGTCAGACTCCCAGTCAATGTGAGGAGCATGAGTCCGAAGCCATGGAAGACCCAGAAGGACGTCGTCTATACCCTCAGGCAAAACAAGAAAAGAAATCTCCTCTATGTGACCCTGAGACAGGGAAAGGCGCAAGGGAACTGTCCTCAACGTAATGGAGTCAGACAACATAGTTCCATTAACAACACGGACAGGAATAGGCGCCTCTAACATGATAGAGGGAATATTGTGTCCCTTTACAAATCCTGAGGACACAAAAATCCCGTCAGCTCCGGAATCCACAAAAGCCATAATAGGCCATGTATTCTCAGATAACGAGAGCTGACCTGGGATACAACACTTAGAGGGTGCAGAAGACGTCTCTAGTAACCCCCCTCTAATGGTTACTAGGCCAGGGAGTTTCCCTGACGACTAGGACACTTGTTGGCATAGTGCCCAGCCTGACGACATACGTAACATATAGGAGGACCAGACTTGCGTAGTCTGGAGAACGTATGACCTAACTCCATAGGAGTGGGAGATGTTTCAGATGCTGAGGAAGATGGTAGTGGACCCTCAACAACTGGAATAGCCCGATGCTTAGGGCGTGAGGAAGAGACCTCGAGTCTACATTCCTTATGGCGTACATCAATCCTCGTTGCTACTGTGATCAAGTCCTCCAGAGAAGCAGGGACCTCACGAGTAGCAAGGGCATCCTTGACATAGCCTGCCAACCCTCTCCAGAAGATAGGAATCAACACCTTCTCTGGCCAATCTAGTTCTGCCACCAGAGTTCTAAAAGCAATGGCATAAGAACTAGTGGATAACGAACCCTGAGATAGATCTAACAGTCTCAGGGCCGCATCATGGGTAACCTGCGGACCCATGAATACCGCCTTAAGAGCATCAAGAAAGTCTTGATGTCTCAGAGTAACCACATCAGAGCGCTCCCATAGGGGAGTCGCCCATTCTAAGGCTTTGTCCTGAAGTAAGGAGATGATAAAGCCTACTCTGGACCTCTCCGTAGAGAAGCGAGAAGAGTTGACCTCTAGGTGTATCTGACACTGACTAATGAAACCACGACATGATCTGGCATCGCCAGAATATCTGTTTGGCAGAGCAAGTCGAGGATCATGTGCAGATGTCACCATGGTCTGAGGTTTATCCTCTATACTCTGGAGCCGTGACTCAAGTACTTGTATGTAACGGTGTAACTGCTGATATTCTGCCATAACTGCCAGACCCTTGGCTCAGTCCTAATGTTACGGGGGGCTGTCTGATAATAACCGAAAGGAGTATCAGACAGTCAGGGTCCACCGTGCAAAGACTTTGCTGCAGACTATGGCAGAGTGCAATACCTCTGTTAACTCACAGAAGGATATAATAAGTAAGTAAAGCAATTCCTCCCTTACTTGGAGGGTGTGTGGAATGATCTCTGTTAATAATCACAGAGACAAAGGCAATGTGTGCGAAATGGCACCTACCTAGGTCCGCTCTTCTAGTGGTGCAAAAGAGACGAACAGCAGCGTAAGCCGCACAAAGCTCCTACCTACGTTCGCTCCACTAGTGTGCGAGGACACGAACCACTAGATATGGCACCTGCCTAGGTCCGCTCTTCTAGTGGTGCAAAAGAGACGAACAGCAGCGTAAGCCGCACAAAGCTCCTACCTCTGTTCGCTCCCCTAGTGTGCGAGGATACGAACAACTGCCAGACGCAGTATAAGGAACGTTACCCTAGCGGCAACGTCCACCTACGAGTAGAATCACAAGGCCCAGCCAGACCATGTGCCTCAGGCACCTGCCTATGTCCGCTCCCCTAAGAGGTAAGGATACGGACAGCAGCCGAAGCTGTAAGGTATAAGAACGCTACCCTGCCGGTAGAGCTCACCTAGCATAGACAGAGGAATGCCTAGAGGAACGCGCACAGAGCGTCTACTCATATGCATGAACCAAGAGGACTGAGCACCATGCGGCGTGTGTCAGGGTCTTATATAGACTCTGTGCCTCATCCAAGATGGAGGACACCAGAGCCAATCTGCTGCCAGAATGACAGGAGTGACGTCATGCTGGCCTATCACCGAGCAAGGCGTCACAAGCACATGACCAGCGACCAATCGGCATAGAAGGTGTCAGAGACATGTGACCTCGTGTCAGCGATGATGTCACCCGCACATGTGCAATGGCTCCAAGATTGGACTTAGTCTCCGGCGCTCGCACATGTGCAGTAGCAAGAAATCTGGACTTCGTCTCCAGCGCTCGCACATGTGCAGTAGCAAGAAATCTGGACTTAGTCTCCAGCGCTCGCACATGTGCAGTAGCAAGAAATCTGGACATAGTCTCCAGTGCTCGCAGCAACCGTAACAGCATGTCTCCAGACCAAAACCCTATTGACCATCTGTGGGGCATCCTAATATGGAAGGAGGAAAAGCATAAGGTCTTACATCCAACATACTTTAAAAAGTAAAATATGAAAATATATATTTCTTTACCTGAAATACAAAGAAAATGTCTCATCTATAACTTTATGCCTTTGATAGGTCATTTAATCTTCAATTTGCTTAACTGTTCACAATAACAGTAATTTTGACCAGGGGTGCCCAAACATTTACATGCCAGTGTATAATACCATTCCTTGTTATGTACTATCCTGTCTAGTTATGTAAGCAACTGTACCCTAATAAATAGAGCTCTGATGTTATGTACAGTACCGTCCATTATTACATAGTATTATCCCTTGTTGTGTATATATCAATGTTTCTTGCATAGCGTATTCCCCCTCTTTACTACAGTCCTCTCTTGTTAGATATAAAATAATGTGACTGCTGATGGAGTAGCATCTGTCCAAAAGACCAGTTCATCAGCCTCCTCCATTAGAAAAGAAGCTTCAGCGTGTTCCATTAGCAGTCATGTTATTTTATATCTAACAAGAAAGAACGCTATGAAATAAATTCAGTGGGCCACATATAACAAATATAACAACAAAATACCATATGTAAGAGATACTGCTGTATATAACGAGAGGGAACTATGTAGCAAGGGTTTGTAATGTACATACTTAGTAGTGATGAGCAAATATTCTCCACACTATTCTTTACTTCAAGTCTCCTCCCCGAATGTTTGGGGCCTGATTTTCAGCCACTTAAAATGCTGGGATTTTTTGCCAACCACAGTAATGCTGTAGCCATCTTTGCTACTGGCATTACTGTGATTGGTTGGCCAGATTGCGTCATTGGGCTATATAAGACCCACCAACACCATCTGAGGAGCATTTCATCCAGAGGGAGCATAGCGTAGGGAAAGCTGCTGCTGGACAAGGGACAGTGTTAGGCGATTTTCACATATACTGTAATCATTTCCGTTTTTGCATCCATTTGGAAAATGCAAAAATGGATTTGTTAACCAATCCATTAACAATAATGATGATGGATCCATTAACGGATTGGTCAAAACATGTCATCATTTAGGTTCAATCCGTCAGCCATCCATTGTTCTTGATGGACAAACAGTCCTACAAGCACAACTTTTCTTTTGCGGATCTAAATACGGTTTGCTAACTGATCCGTTAAGGTATAATGGGAGTTTATGGGCAACAGATACAATAGTAAAACATCCATTCAGTTAACGGATCTGTTGTCCATAGACTCCTGTTATGTTTTAATGGATCCGTTGCCCATAAGTGCTAGATAGATACATTGAATAGAATAGGGTAAGATAGATAGATAGATAGATAGGTATATCATAGATAGCTCTGCAACACATATATAATGTCCCACCCCTCTGCTTATTGTAAGCTTGCACCATTTAGTGCCTTTCATGTGGCACTAATGGATGTTTAGCCTTGTTTTTAGCCCCCTTATTATTGATAGCCAGCTAAGCTGGCAGCTTTACCTTGGCTGGTAATCCACAACAGAGGTCACTCCACCCAATTGATTTAAATTATTTATTTTAAATTAAAAGAATAATAATAAAAAAAAGTGGGGACCTCTCCAAATTGGATCACCATCCAAAGTAAAGCGAGCAGCTGGGTTATGGTATTCTGAGGCTGAGGAGGCTCATGGTTATTGGGCTCTCCTCAGCCTAAAATTAGCAGGCTGCAGCCGCCCCAGAAATGGCTTATCCATTAGATGCGCCAATCCTGATGCTTTGCATCGGCTCATCCCGTTGCTACGGTGCGGTGTCGAACAGGGTAATAAATGGGGTTGATGCCAGCTGTAAATTGCCTGCTGGCATCAAGCCCTGGAATTAGTAATGAGTGGGCGACTAGCAGACAGCCCCATTACTAATCCAGTAATTGAAAAAAAAGAACTAAATATTATTTGGACAAACACCCCCAACTACAGCCTTTGTTCACCAATTTGTTAAAAAAAACAAAAACAAAATGTCCCACATAATCCATAGCAACGTCCTACGATGTTCCCTAAATGCAAACCTATAAACGACATAAAAAGAGAAAATTATTGAAGAAATAAAGACAAGAGACACCCACATTCACCAATTTATTTCAGCAAATCTCTAATCCAGTGGGGAACATTCTGTTCTTCATTGACTGGGACAGTGAGTGAGTATGGGATCATCGCGGGACCCCCTTATTGGATTATGCTGGACCTGGGACAGCAAGTATGGGATTGTCACGAACTAGGATTAGGATTTGCCATGGAAATAAATTGGTGAATGAGCTTGTCTCTTGTCTTTATTGTTTTACTAATTTTTTCTTTTTATGTCTTTCAGGTTCGCTTTTGGTTCTGCTAGATGCCCACCCATTACTAATACCAGGGCTTGATGTCAACACTCTGCAGCCCTATTCAAGAAACAACTCTCCCTATACTAACAAGGTTAGATAGTAGAGGTATTACAATTATCCCTTTAAAATGGCGGTTTGTTTGGTCTTGCAGTTGGTAATGTAATGCAATCGACCCTGCCTAATTGGCTTTTTAAACACTATGTAGCCTTGTTCAACAACTTTCCCTCCACTAACAATGACAGAGTAATGCCCTTAGCTGTCAGACGCCGGCTCCTGCTCCCTGCACATTCAGGATTGTTGCTCTCTCGCTGTCACACACAGCGATGTGTGCTTATCAGCGGGAGAGCAACAATAAAAAAACGAACCAGGGCTGTGTGTAACGAGCAGCGATCTCACAGCAGTGGCCAGATCGCTGCTCAGTGTCACACACAGCGAGATCGCTAATGAGGTCACTGCTGCGTCACAAAAACCGTGACTCAGCAGCGATCTCGCTGTGTGTGAAGTACCCCTAACAAGGACAGATAGCAGATAAGCAGAATAGTATTAGAATTTTCCTATTTTTTATCATAACTTTAGATCCTTAGGTATTATTGTTCTACATGGTCAAAATATTTCTTTACCTAGTTTGGCAATACGCAAGTGTGAACAGGTGCATACTGAACATGAGATTTAATATAACAAATAAAGAGGCAATTGCATTCTGAAATACTAAGATAAGTTGCCCTTGAATATAGGAATATAAACATGCATTACTGCTAAGAAAATACATATAAAAATTAAGATATGATAAGTATTTTAATTTTTTATTAGCAGGTTCCTATCAGCCCACAAATTGGAGATTTTTTTAACCCAAAGAATGGCATTGGAGTAGATAGGGACCCAACATTGATAGATATGCCTTGATGTTGACTGTCGGGCTCACATTAAATTGACCTTTTTTCTATGCTAAGTATCTCAATTTTTATATGTATTTTCTTACCATTAATACATATTAATATTCCTATATTCATTGTTAATATATATTAGCACTACAGAGTGCGACAGTCTCTTTATTTATTATAATACTTGCGTGTTAGGAAGTGCCATCAGTCTTTTTACTTAAAGGGAACCTGTCACCAGATTTGGCGACTAGAAGCTGTGGCCACCACCACTGAGCTCTTATATACAGAGTTCCAGAATCTAATATATAAAGCTAAATGTGTGTGTGTGTGTGTGTGTGTGTGTGTGTGTGTGTGTGTGTGTGTGTGTGTGTGTGTGTATGTCCGGGATTGGCATCCGCACCGTCGCAGCTACAGCCACAAAATTTTGCACACTCACACTTCTGGACCCCGAGAGCGTCATAGGCTATGTTTCGAGGGGACATTTTAACCCCGCTCTTTACAGTTATTCACCAAAAACCCTGCCTCTATTAAAGCGAATGGAGCTGGGAGCCACAGTGCAGCCAGAACTTCAGAAGAATGCGCAGCCACACCCTTATATGGAATGTTGGCGTGTCACAATGCAGCCAGGGAAAGAGACAGACACAGACAGGGAAAGAGGCAGACATAGACAGGGTAAGAAACAGACATAGACAGGGTAAGAGACAGACACAAAGAGACAGACACAGATAAAGAGACAGACTGACAGGGAAAGAGACAGACAGGGAAAGAGAGGGAAAGAGACAGACAGGGAAAGTGACAGACAGGGAAAGTGACAGACAGGTAAAGTGAAAGACAGGGAAAGTGACAGACAGGGAAAGTGACAGATAGGGAAAGTGACAGACAGGGAAAGTGACAGACAGGGAAAGAGATAGATAGACAGACAGGGAAAGAGATAGACAGACAGGGAAAGAGACAGACAGGCGGAGAAAGAGACAGACAGACAAAGAGATAGAGAGAGAGAGAGACACAGAGAGATATATACAGAGGGGGAGACAGACAGAGAATGGGAGAGAAACAGAGAGACAGTTACTATCCCGGGCAGTGCCGGGTGCTATGTTGTGAGGCAAAATTTTAACCCCGCGCGTTCCAATTTACCAATCAATTTTGCCCCTATCTACATAATGGGGAAAAAGTGAAACGAAAAAAGTGTTGGGGGCAAATTAAGAGCTGCCAGATATGAACAAGGGGGACTGAAAGAATGAGAGCGATGGCGCCAAAGAGTATATACCGTACAGTTGCTAAGGTGGGGCCCCGACATGGGATACTCACCACACTAGGGGATATGAACACACACACAAAATGCGCCACACACTATCACGTGCTTGAACACATATACCACCCTCAGCACACATCTCACCACACACACACCAACCTCGCCACATAATCGCCCTAAACACACACAAGTCTGGTATTATCTTTCAAAAATAAAAATCTGATTAATAAGCAGCTAAACTACAAGAACAATAAATGTACCATATAGGAAATATGGCAGCTGTCAGTCACATGACCTGTCTATATGTATATGTGTAAGCTAATATATACTGTCAAGGGGGAGGGCTTTCTGTTGCCTGGAGATTTATCAGGCTGCCAATAGCAACCAATCACAGCTTAGCTTCTATTTTGCTACAGTTAATTAATCTGAGCTCTCATTGGTTAATATAGGCAACAATTTAATAATTACATTTCTATCTATTTGTTTTGTGGTTTTTGTGTGCAGGATACATTTTTGTTAATACATTCTATTTTGTTAACAGCAGTTATTAACCTGGCCGAAGCCGGGTAGTACAGCTAGTACTATATATAAGAGCACAGACCGCGCTGTATAGCATAAAAAACACCTTTCTAATACTCACCTGGGAGGACAGTTCGGTCCAATGGGTGTTGCTGGTCTCCGGTCCGTCGCCTCCTATCTCTGGTCTGACGCCTCCTCTCTGCTGTGATCTCCATCCTCCTTCTACCCAGCACAGTGTGGATGATGCGTCTATGCAATCCACACAGGCCGACACTATGGTCCTGTGCAGGCGCACTTTGATCTGCCCATCTGAGGCAGATCAAGGTACTGTAATGTGCAGGTGCGAGGAAAGATTAAAGACCGACCATGCATGCGCACTACAATACTTTGATCTGCCCTGAGCATTGCAGACCAAAGTGCACCTGTGCAGGACCTCAGTGCTGGCTAGTGTGAATGACGAAGGATGTGTCATGCACGTGGGCCAAAGAAGAAGGAGGACAGCTATTGCCGCAGAGGGGAGGCGCCGGACCAGAGAAAGGAGGCGCCAGACCGGAGAGCAGCAACACCCATCAGATCAGACCACCCCTTAGGTATTATAAAAGTGTTTTCTACGTTCTACAAAGCAGTCGGGGCTGTTATATATACAGCCTTCTGAAATGCTGTATATAAGGGCTCAGTGGTGGTGCCGCAGCTTATAGTCACCAAATCTGGTGACAGATTCCCTTTAAAGTAATTTCTGTTGTTAGAGAGTATGAAGAGTTGTTTATTCTTTATTTCTCAAGATCAAGCTGTTTCGTATCTTGATAGCTTTAGAACTGTTATATAACCGTAGTGTTTTACATCATTATAATTACTGTATTTTGAGAGCATATATTTGTTTGGGGTTGAATAAAAATGTCCTTAGAGATGAGTCAAAGTTATTCTGGAATGAAAATACAAATCTGAAACTTGGAATTACCTGAAAAGTATAAAGAGGTATCCTTTTTTCCCCAACCGTTTGGCTGTGGGTTTGTAGCAGCTGCTTTTAGAGAACTGACATCATACAGCTGAATATGCTCACTCTCACATCTGTCGGTCACCGAATCCAAGATGGATCTTTTAGGGATATTGGAATTTTTTTGCACATAAACGGTTTTTGGAAAACCCTGAGCCCATAAAAGAGGTGCATACACTTAATCAGTGAAGACTGATAAATTAACCTTCAGGTTTAAAGCTGGTGTCACACATAACGACGACGACAACGACGTCGCTGCTACGTCACCATTTTCTGTGACGTTGCAGCGACGTCCCGTCGCTGTCGCTGTGTGTGACATCCAGCAACGACCTGGCCCCTGCTGTGAGGTCGCCGGTCGTTGCTGAATGTCCAGCTTCATTTTTTGGTCGTCACTCTCCCGCTGTGACACACACATCGCTGTGTGTGACAGCGAGAGAGCGACGAAATGAAGCGAGCAGGGAGCAGGAGCCGGCACTGGCAGCTGCGGTAAGCTGTAACCAGCGTAAACATCGGGTAACCAAGGGAAGACCTTTCCCTGGTTACCCGATGTTTACGCTGGTTACCAGCCTCCGCTCTTGCTGCCAGTGCCGGCTCCTGCACTGTGACATGTGGCTGCAGTATGCATCGGGTAATTAACCCGATGAATACTGTAGCAAGGAGAGCAAGGAGCCAGCGCTAAGCAGTGCGCGCGGCTCCCTGCTCTCTGAACTGTGACATGTAGCTGCAGCACACATCGGGTTAATTAACCCGATGTGTGCTGCAGGAGAGCAAGGAGCCAGCGCTAAGCGCGGCTCCCTGCTCTCTGCACATGTAGCACAGCGACGTTATGAAAGGACATAATAAATACAAAGAAAAACAAGGAACACTTGGCTTTCATGAACAGTATTATCACAGAAATCAACACTCCAGCAATAAAAATCCCATAAAAAGAGGTGTATTGCATCCAAGCCATGTGAGACACAGCCTCTTAGATTTTCTATACAGCCATTTTGAAGCCAAAAACCGCATCGTCAGTGAGACTTTATATAACCACAATCACTTTGTATCAATTACGATAATAATAATAATACCCTATAAGATCATAATAGATAAAATAAAAGTTCAAAAGCACAAACACACACAATGGTCACCAAATGTGCAAATAACCAAAAAGTGTATAAATGATTAATAATAGGCAATAAAAAAACACAGCTAGTACTCTTCCTTCTTAAGAACTTGTTATACATCTCATTGAAATCCATGTTCACTCTGCACAGGTTAATTGTTTACTTTTTTTATAAGGGACACTAGGTGACAATTTGATACTCCAGGATCATAGGTCACATTTGCTTTCCTAAACACAATGGTGATTGTGAGAAGATCCTAAAAACAGGAAGCCTGATGGATAAGTAAGGCTGCTTTCACACTTGCGTTGTTTTGCATCAGTTGCAATCCGTCGCCTTGAGGAAATACGGTATCCTGCAAAATATTTTGTAGGATTCCGTTTTTCCCCCATAGACTTGTATGGATGACAGATTGCGACTGATGGCTTGGTGTTGCATCCGCCCAGTGACAGATCAGTCGTGGAATAACTGACCGTCGGGCGGCAGGAACGCAGCATGTAACATTTTTTGAGCGGCGAAATCTTTTTGTTTTCAATGCGCATGCTCAGCTCTTGTGTTTAATCATTGAAATCAATGTCTTTCTCTCTCGACGGCCGAACGATCAGCTGATCGGCCAGCGGCGGCTTTTCTGAACGATCAGCTGATCGCCCGGCGGCTGGATATTGTGAACGATCAGCTGAATGCCCGGCGGCTGGCTATTGTGAACGATCAGCTGAACGCCCGGTAAAACAGTAAAAAAAAGAACAACGGATCATTTTTTGCAGTATCAGTTACATCAGTTGATCCACTATCTGCAACGCATCCATTCCATTAGTCACACAACTGATTGCAACTAGTGATGAGCGAGTACTAAAAAGCTCGGGTGCTCGAAGCTCGGGCCGAGCCTCCCAAGATACTCGTGTACTCGGGCCGAGCAACGAGCCCAATGTTATCCTATGGGAGACCCGAGTATTTTTGTGAAATGACCCCCCGGCAGCATGGAGAAACCCTAAAAATGTCACAAAAGTCTCAGAAGAGTGCTCAAATGACATGGCAACAGCATGGGGAAGACCCCTTGAAGCATTTATCACTCAAAAGTCACAGCTGTGAACAATTTTGTCCGCGTTTCACGCCATTTTTACGGACTCACCAGAAAACCTTCCAAAATGACCCCAAAATGATTTTTCATGGCAGAAATGTTAAGGGCACATACGCAATAGTGAGATAGAGCTGGTGTATGTTACTTTTTGAGATTAATACATGAAAGATTTTACGTGAAAACATTGTGTGGCACTCCGATGTCCCTGAGAAGAGACGTACATGAAGGCCTCTTGAGTCTAATGTGCCCATTTTGAGGAAGTGAGTCTTTGTAGTATTTTCCTTTGCCAGGGCAGTCCAAAATTGTGAGGTTCACCAATGCCCCTGCATACAGACGTGCATGAGGGCCTGTAAACCTGAAGTGCCCATTGTAAGGAAGTGGGTCTATTTTAGTATAGCCCTTAGGCAGGGCAGCCAAAAATTGGGAGGCTCCACATTGTCCCTGGATAGAGACGTGCATGATGGCCTGTAAACCTGAAGTGCCCATTGTAAGGAAGTGGGTCTATTTTAGTATAGCCCTTAGGCAGGGCAGCCAAAAATTGGGAGGCTCCACATTGTCCCTGGATAGAGACGTGCATGATGGCCTGTAAACCTGAAGTTCCCATTGTAAGGAAGTGGGTCTATTTTAGTATAGCCCTTAGGCAGGGCAGCCAAAAATTGGGAGGCTCCACATTGTCCCTGGATAGAGACGTGCATGATGGCCTGTAAACCTGAAGTGCCCATTGTAAGGAAGTGGGTCTATTTTAGTATAGCCCTTTGCCAGGGCAGCCAAAAATTGGGAGGCTCCACGTTGTCCCTGGATAGAGACGTGCATGATGGCCTGTAAACCTGAAGTGCCCATTGTAAGGAAGTGGGTCTATTTTAGTATAGCCCTTTGCCAGGGCAGCCAAAAATTGGGAGGCTCCACGTTGTCCCTGGATAGAGACGTGCATGATGGCCTGTAAACCTGAAGTGCCCATTGTAAGGAAGTGGGTCTATTTTAGTATAGCCCTTTGCCAGGGCAGCCAAAAATTGGGAGGCTTCACGTTGTCCCTGGATAGAGACGTGCATGATGGCCTGTAAACCTGAAGTGCCCATTGTAAGGAAGTGGGTATATTGTAGTATAGCCCTTAGGCAGGGCAGCCAAAAATTGGGAGGCTCCACATTGTCCCTGGATAGAGACGTGCATGATGGCCTGTAAACCTGAAGTGCCCATTGTAAGGAAGTGGGTCTATTTTAGTATAGCCCTTAGGCAGGGCAGCCAAAAATTGGGAGGCTCCACATTGTCCCTGGATAGAGACGTGCATGATGGCCTGTAAACCTGAAGTGCCCATTGTAAGGAAGTGGGTCTATTTTAGTATAGCCCTTAGGCAGGGCAGCCAAAAATTGGGAGGCTCCACATTGTCCCTGGATAGAGACGTGCATGATGGCCTGTAAACCTGAAGTGTCCATTGTAAGGAAGTGGGTCTATTTTAGTATAGCCCTTTGCCAGGGCAGCCAAAAATTGGGAGGCTCCACGTTGTCCCTGGATAGAGACGTGCATGATGGCCTGTAAACCTGAAGTGCCCATTGTAAGGAAGTGGGTCTATTTTAGTATAGCCCTTTGCCAGGGCAGCCAAAAATTGGGAGGCTCCACGTTGTCCCTGGATAGAGACGTGCATGATGGCCTGTAAACCTGAAGTGCCCATTGTAAGGAAGTGGGTCTATTTTAGTATAGCCCTTTGCCAGGGCAGCCAAAAATTGGGAGGCTCCACGTTGTCCCTGGATAGAGACGTGCATGATGGCCTGTAAACCTGAAGTGCCCATTGTAAGGAAGTGGGTCTATTGTAGTATAGCCCTTAGGCAGGGCAGCCAAAAATTGGGAGGCTCCACATTGTCCCTGGATAGAGACGTGCATGATGGCCTGTAAACCTGAAGTGCCCATTGTAAGGAAGTGGGTCTATTTTAGTATAGCCCTTTGCCAGGGCATCCAAAAATTGGGAGGCTCCACGTTGTCCCTGGATAGAGACGTGCATGATGGCCTGTAAACCTGAAGTGCCCATTGTAAGGAAGTGGGTCTATTTTAGTATAGCCCTTTGCCAGGTCAGCCAAAAATTGGGAGGCTCCACGTTGTCCCTGGATAGAGACGTGCATGATGGCCTGTAAACCTGAAGTGCCCATTGTAAGGAAGTGGGTCTATTGTAGTATAGCCCTTAGGCAGGGCAGCCAAAAATTGGGAGGCTCCACATTGTCCCTGGATAGAGACGTGCATGATGGCCTGTAAACCTGAAGTGCCCATTGTAAGGAAGTGGGTCTATTTTAGTATAGCCCTTTGCCAGGGCAGCCAAAAATTGGGAGGCTCCACGTTGTCCCTGGGTAGAGACGTGCATGAGGGCCTCAAAACATTAAGTGTCCATTGTCAGGAAGTGGGTGTATTATAGTATAGCCCTTAGGCAGGGCAGCCAAAAATTGGGAAGCTCCACGTTGTCCCTGGGTAGAGACGTGCATGAGGGCCTCAAAACATTAAGTGTCCATTGTCAGGAAGTGGGTGTATTATAGTATAGCCCTTAGGCAGGGCAGCCAAAAATTGGGAGGCTCCACGTTGTCCCTGGGTAGAGACGTGCATGAGGGCCTCAAAACATTAAGTGTCCATTGTCAGGAAGTGGGTGTATTATAGTATAGCCCTTAGGCAGGGCAGCCAAAAATTGGGAAGCTCCACGTTGTCCCTGGGTAGAGACGTGCATGAGGGCCTCAAAACATTAAGTGTCCATTGTCAGGAAGTGGGTGTATTATAGTATAGCCCTTAGGCAGGGCAGCCAAAAATTGGGAGGCTCCACGTTGTCCCTGGGTAGAGACGTGCATGAGGGCCTCAAAACATTGTTCCCATTGCAAAGGAGCGGGTCTCCTGTCGTTGTAATGTCCATTCTGCAAAGAATGGGCGAAAAAATTTACCACTGGGGGTATACCTGAAACAAAGGCCTAAGTATTGCAATTTGTAACGGTCATCATCATGGTGGCGCATGAGGAGAAGGAGGAAGAGTCCAGCGATTATCCAAAGTCCAGAAGTGTGTACCCATGGGTGAGTGGAGGTACATGGCAAACTTTAAATTCCGCTCTCATTTGCTGGTGGTGTGGTGAAGTCTGGCCCAATCCAACCCTTGTTCATCTTGATCAGAGTCAGCCTGTCAGCATTTTCAGTTGACAGGCGGGTGCGTTTATCTGTAATGATTCCACCTGCGGCACTAAAAACACGCTCTGACAAAACGCTAGCAGCAGGGCAGGCCAGGACTTCCAAGGCGTAGAGAGCCAATTCATGCCACGTGTCCAGCTTGGATACCCAATAATTGTAAGGCACAGAGGAATGTCAGAGTACAGTTGTTCGATCTGCAAGGTACTCCTTCAGCATCTGGGCAAACTTAGGATTTCTTGTGGCACTACCCCGCACCTCAGGGGCTGTGGTACGTGAGGGGCTGAGAAAACTGTCCCACATCTTAAAGACTGTTCCCCTACCTCTGGCGGATTGGACTTGTGCCTCTCTCGGCTGTACGCCTCGGTTGTCCACTGATTCCTGACCTATGCCGCTAGCGTTTTGTGAGGGGAATGCTTTGCCTACTTCCGTGACTATGGCCTTCCGGAACTGCTGCATTTTGGTTGACCTCTCCTCCACGGGAATAAGAGACAAAAAGTTCTCCTTGTAGCGTGGGTCTAACAGTGTTACCAACCAGTAATGATTGTCGGCCAAGATGTTCTTAACGCGAGGGTCACGAGACAGGCAGCTTACCATAAAGTCAGCCATGTGCGCCAGACTCTTAACAGCCAGGACTTCAGTAGCCTGACCAACAAGATGACTGAACATGCTGTCCTCCTCCTCCTCCTCCTCCTCCTCCTCATCTACCCTGTCCTCTGGCCAGCCACGCTGAACCGAGGATATGACTGGTGTGCATGTCATATCCTCAATTTGGCCGGAGAGTTGCTCCATGTCTTCATCCTCCTCCTCGTCATAGTCCTCCACTGCACGTTGTGATGAGACGAGGCTGGGCTGTGTGTTATCATCACCCACACCCACTACTGTTTCTTGCTGCAACTCATCGCGCTCCGCCTGCAATGCATCATGTTTGTTTTTCAGCAGAGACCGTTTTAGAAGGCAGAGTAGCGGTATGGTGACGCTAATAATGGCGTCATCACCACTCACCATCTTGGTGGAGTCCTCAAAGTTTTGGAGGATGGTACATAGGTCTGACATTCATCTCCACTCCTCAGGTATTATGTGTGGAGTTTGACCCATTTCCCGACGGCTTAGGTGATGCAGGTACTCAACAACTGCCCTCTTCTGCTCACATATCCTGACCAACATGTGCAGAGTTGAATTCCAACGCGTGGGGACATCACACACCAGTCTGTGAGCCGGAAGATGCAAACTGCACTGAAAGCCGGCAAGGCCGGCTGAAGCAGTAGGTGACTTTCGAAAATGTGCAGACAGGCGGCGAACTTTTACCAGCAGATCAGACAGCTCTGGGTATGACTTTAGAAACCGCTGAACCACGAGGTTGAGCACATGGGCCACGCATGGAACATGTGTCAGCTGGCCTCGCCTCAAAGCCGCCACCAGGTTCCGGCCATTGTCACACACGACCTTTCCTGGCTTTAGGTTCAAAGGTGTGAGCCAGTGATCTGCCTGCTGTTTCAGAGCTGTCCACAGCTCTTCTGCATTGTGGGGTTTGTCACCTATGCAGATTAGCTTCAGCACAGCCTGTTGCCGCTTCGCCGAGGCAGTGCTGCAGTGCTTCCAGCTTGTGACTGGTGTGGAGGGTACAGTGGATGAGGATGCGCAGGAGGAGGAGGAGGCTGAAGAGCATGACATTCCGGAGCTGTAGAGTGTGGGTGAAACACTGACTGAGGTAGGGCCTGCAAACCTTGGTGTGGGAAGGACGTGTTCCGTCCCTCGCTCAGACTGGGTCCCAACTTCCACAATATTAACCCAGTGTGCCGTCAACGAGATGTAGCGGCCTTGCCCACAAGCACTTGTCCACGTGTCTGTGGTTAGGTGGACCTTGGGTGAAACAGCGTTGTTCAGGGCACGTGTGATGTTTTGTGACACGTGGTTATGCAACGCGGGGACGGCACACCGGGAGAAATAGTGGCGGCTGGGGACCGAGTAACGTGGGACAGCTGCCGCCATCAGGTCACGGAATGCTTCTGTCTCCACCAGCCTAAAAGGCAACATTTCCAGCGCAAGCAGTCGCGAAATGTTAGCATTTAGAACTGTGGCATGTGGGGTGTTGGCAGTGTATTTGCGCCTGCGTTCAAAGGTTTGCTGAATGGATAACTGAACGCTGCGCTGGGACAAGGACGTGCTTGATGATGGTGTTCTTTCTGCGTAGGCAACTGCAGGTGCAGGAGTGGAGGAGGCTTGTTCGCAGGCAGCATGGACAGGGGATTGGCTCGCATGCACAACCAGCGAAGACGTAGCAGTGACATCAGCAAGCACTGCTCCTCGACTCTGTTGTACTTCCCACAAAGTCGAGTGCTTGGCTGACATGTGCCTGATCATGCTGGTGGTGGTCAGGCTGCTAGTTTTGGTACCCCTGCTGATGCTGGCACGGCAGGTGTTGCAAATGGCCTTTTTTGAATCATCTGGATCCAACTTAAAAAACTGCCAGACTCGGGAAGACCTAACATTTGTACAGGCACCTTGTGTCGTCGTGTTGTTCCGGGGAACGGTTGCCTGACTTCTGCCTGGGGCCACCACCCTGCTTCTTACTGCCTGTTGTGATGCTACGCCTCCCTCCCCCTGTGCACTGCTGTCCTCGCTCTGCATATCCTCCTGCCAGGTTGGGTCAGTTACTGGATCATCCACCACGTCGTCTTCCTCTTCCGCACCCTGCTCCTCCTCCTGACTTGCTGACAATTGTGTCTCATCATCGTCCACCACTTGTTGAGACACGTTGCCAACTTCGTGAGAACGTGGCTGCTCAAATATTTGGCCATCTGTACAGACGATCTCCTCATGACCCACTTCAATATGAGCTGGCGAGAGGCCAGAATGTGTGAATGGAAACGTGAACAGCTCTTCCGAGTGTCCAAGTGTGGGATCATTAATGTCCGAGGAGGACGTGTACTCAGCCTGGTGGTAGGAAGGAGGATCAGGTTCAGAAATGTGCGGTGCAGTATCACGGCTACTGACACTTGACCGTGTGGAAGACAGAGTGTTTGTGGTGGTGCCAATCTGACTGGAAGCATTATCTGCTATCCAACTAACAACCTGTTGACACTGGTCTTGGTTCAAGAGCGGTGTACTGCTGCGGTCCCCAAGAATTTGGGACAGGACGTGCGAGCGACTAGATGTGGCCCTTTGTTGTGGCGAAATTAGAGCTTGCCCACGACCTCGGCCTCTGCCTGCACCACCATCACGTCCACTTCCTTGTTCCTTGCCAATGCCCTTGCGCATTTTGCAATGCTGTGCACTGCTGACGTGTATATTCACTACTTGTGCGTTATATCAAAGTTTCTGGAAATTGCACACAAGTGCACCTGTACGCTGCCACCAACAGGCACACACGTGCGGTTTTAAAAACCAAGCACGGACGCAATAAGAACCTAACAGGTTTTTTTGGGGAGCGACAATTACAGACAAGTCAGACACTATCTGGACTGTTTTACACTGTGTACACCAGCCCCAGATATGATGAAGGCTGGTATACGGTCACCACTACCCTGCCTGCCTGTATACTGGTACAATAGTCCTGACAAGGACTCTTTTGGTCACTAGCCTGTATTCAGACCTGGCTATACCCTGCCTGTATATAGCAACAATAGTCCTGAGAAGGACTCTGCTACTGTACTCCGACCTGGCTATACCCTGCCTGCCTGTATACAACTAGAATAGTCCTGAGAAGGACTTTTGGTCACACTGTTTGCAGCCCTGCAACTGAAAAAGCTATAAAGGGCCGCAAAGCTTTCCCTGAATCAGCGACACTCTCCCTGCACTGACAGTCTGGATAGCTGTGAGCAGAGCACAGCGCGCCGGCCGATATAAAGGCTCGGTCACGCTGTGCAGGCCGGCCAATCACTGCAATTCCACAACTAACAGGGCTGTGGCATTGCAGTGGTCTGCCAGCCAATCCCTGCATGAGGGCTGGCTCTCAAAAGAGCGCCAACATGCAGAAATGAAGACCACGAGTACAGCACGAGTATCGCAAGATTACTCGGTCCCCGCCGAGCAGCCCGAGTACAGCGATACTCGTGCGAGTACCGAGTAGTTACAAGCATGCTCGCTCATCACTAATTGCAACTGATGCAAAACAACGCAGTGTAAATGCAGCCTAAACTGAATATACATATTCCTTTGAGTTTAAATTTTGAATTATTTGAACAAGTTTTAAATTAAAATTATGTTTGAGCATTTTTTTAAGGAAGGTCTTCTTTGATATTTACTCTGGCTCGTTCACTGTTAATACACGTCATCATTGAACAACAAGAGTTGTATTAGTCCATTTAATTTGTTTTTCTTCCATATTGAGCTTCTAATTATTCTTTTATTTTCAGAGCAGGGCACTCAGCATTTGGACACTATTTATTTTCCATATCAAAGCTCTTCTTTATTTAAATTTCTGTGCTTCTGTGAATAGAATATAAAAGTCAACTCCTTTAACCCCTTTAACTCCCGGGCACTTTCCGTTCTTGAGTTTTTGTTTTTTGCTCCCCTTCTTCCGAGAGCTGTAACTTTTTTATTTTTCCGTCAATCTTGCCATATGAGGGCTTGTTTTTTGCGGGACAAGTTGTACTTTTAAATGAAACCATATGTTCTACCATATGGTGTACTGGAAAACAGCAAAAATATTCCAAGTGTGGAAAAACTGCAAAAAAAAGTGTGATGGCACAATAGTTTTAGGGATGTTTTATTCACGGTGTTCACTATATGGTAAAACCGATGTGTGGGTATGATGCCTGAGGTCGGTGCGAGTTTGTAGACACCAAACTTATATAGGTTTACTTGTATCTAAGGGGTTAAAAAAAATCACAAGCTTGTCCAATAAAAAAGGCGTACGTTTTGTGCCATTTTCCGAAACCCGTAGCGTTCTCATTTTTTGGATCTATGGCTCAGTAATGGCTTTTGTGTCTCGAGCTGACGTTTCTAATGGTACCATTTTTTCACAGATGCTACGTTTTTATCGCCTGTTATTGCATTTTGCGTAAAACTTGCGGCAACCAAAAAACGTAATTTTGTCGTTTGGAATTTTATTGCCACTACGCCGTTTACTGATCAGATTAATTGATTTTATATTTTGATAGATCGGGCATTTCTGAACGCGGCGATACCAAATATGTGTATATTTTTTTTTTAACCCTTTAATTTTCAATGGGGTAGAAGGGGGGTGATTTGAACTTTTAGGTTTTTTTTTTTATTTTTTAAAACTTTTCTTTTACTTTTTTTTTTATTTCACTAGTCCCCCTAGGGGGCTATAGCGATCAGCAATCCGATCGCTCTGATCTATCTGCTGATCACAGCTATACAGCTGTAAACAGCAGATACGGTCACTTCCTGCTTCACTGGCCTCCGGGCCGAGTGAAAACGAAAGTGAAACGTCATAGCTGCAGGCGTCATCACATGACCCTGTGCTACCATGGCAACCACTGAAAGTCACGTGATCACTCACGTGACTTCCGGTGGGGGTGGCGGTAAGTGAAAATCTTCACCGCGCATATATACATCTCGCTGCCAGACTTTGGCAGCGAGATGTATGTTACGGGTGGAATGCGATTCCACTCGTAACGTGCAGGCACACATGTCAGCTGTTGAAAACAGCTGATATGTGCGCCGATCGCCGCACCCTGCCCACGGCAGGGGGCGGGGCTTAACGGCACACGATTCCTGATGGATAGATCCGTCAAAGGTCGTGAAGGGGTTAAAATAGAGTATGCAGCAATGTCAAGTTGAAGGGGAAGAAGCTGTATGTTCAAAATAATCATGCAGTCAATTGGCACTGAAGTTTTTTTGCTGTTTTCTTTTTCTTTTATCTTAAATTCTCTCAATTAGCTGAAAAAAGCAACATTAAAAAAATGCAATTGTGTTTCACCAATGTTGTCTTTGATACCACAATCAAAAATGTAATATCACTGTCACAATTCCTCTGTGCAGAGCATCTTGCAGACTAGAAGATGCTCTGCTGCGTTTTCCAGGATTACAGACCTAGCAGTGACACGATTCCTCTGTGCAGAGCATCTTGCCTTTGGAGATGCTCTGCTGCGCTTTCCTGAGTTACTGAGCTGGCAGCTTGATTGACAGTGCAGGATTCCAGAATGATGATGGTTACTCAGGTGTTTTACCTTCTTGGTAATTGCTCAGGCTTCTTTACTGAGCATGCTCGCACAGAACCTTGCCAGTTGTATTCTCTGGTTCTGCAGTTGTGCTGTTGTTTGTGTCTCTGCTAGTGTTCTGATCTTTGTTTTCTGACCCCCGGACTGTTATTTAACTACTCTTTGCCTGCTCCCTGTCCCTGTCGTGACATCCTGCTTTTTGACCTTTGACATTACCTGACCACGTCTCTGAATCTTCCCTGAACGTATTACGTGCTCTCCTGGATTTCTGACCCTCAGATTGTGACCTGACTATGCCTCTGTTTACTCCTTGTGCGAATACGTCTCCTTCCATTACCAGACCCCGGCTTTCCTGACTACTCTTCCATCCATACTTCCTGTAAGTAGTGACTAGCATTATAATCACCTTATGTAAATAAAGTTTAAAAGCTCATAATGAAGTTATCCAACTTATACAGTCTCTTTTTTTTCTGTTCAATTTTTCACTGTTCAAAAGTTCTTTTTTGGTTGCAAGTACACAAAAACTTGTCTACATGTTCCCAATTTGAATAGCCATTCAGACCTAGTCCTGCCTTTAATGAGATTATATCAATGTTCAGTTTAGAAAATTCAATTAAACATATTGAGCCCAAATCATCAAGAGCAGTGTTGTTCAGACCAATATTGATGAGGAGATGTACTGGAGTCAGATGCTCTTTATTCATGGAGAGGCTTGCGGTTCTTTATGAATCAGGAACGTCCGACAGATGGTGTGCACCTCATCACAAATCCTACTCAAGTCCCTGCGGGAGTAAGATTGGTGGCACAGAAAACACTGCCACACATCATGAATATGATGAGTAGCGGTTTCCACACTTCGTCTCACCCCAGTACCGTCCACTTTGGCAGAGCTGGGCAAAAATGGGTAAGAAGAACGCCAAAAGTTGCAAAATTTCAGCTCAACGTTCAGCTGCAGCAAAGTTATGAAATGTTTCCAAGCTTGTCACACAAAAATACATGCATAAAAGCTGCAAAAGATTAATAGTCATTAGTAGCAACCAAACAGCTCTTGTTTCCTAGTTTAAATAATGATGTCCCAGTGCAGTTACCTGACCACTGCAGCCAATCACAGGCCTCAGCAGGCAGGTGACAGAAGAATCGGACATCAAGGCATCCTGTTTCGAATAATGTGATTTTTTTAACAAAAAAGGTGGAGAACCACTGTAAGTTGAGAAATAAAAGCAACCTAATTGGTTACAATTGAAAACATTTTATACCTAAAATACACATATAAAAATAAAGGATTTTGTCACATATTTGTTCTAGTGTAAAGTTACAATATACCAACAGAATTTGAAATGACAGCTGGCAAAATGTTATGACATTAACTAAATTAGGTTCAAAGAAAAAATATGACATCACTCTGAATTAACTTGCAGTTTATTTGACCATATGTCCTAAAAATGCAAGTTCGTGTTTCAGAAAAGAAAATGAAAGCAATGACACTCACCATACTAATTGAGGTATGTCAGACAAAGAAGGTGTGAGCACACAGGCTTTATGTTACACCGTGAATGAATTGTAAATATGCATGGTGTGATATTGAATGAAATATCATTTTTTAACATTTTAAAAATATATATCAGTGACCAATATAGCCCCCCTTCTTTTCAATAAAAGTTAGAAGCCTCCATGGAATCTGTCACTATCTTAATCAGTTGCAATGTTATATTTAGCGTTACTAGAGATGAGTCCACATTGGTTCCAAACTTTAAATGCTTTACTGATCACATGTTCTAAACATTTTTTAATTTAGCTGATAGCAAACCTTATCATTACTACATATATACTGTATGTATATATACTGTATATATATCTATATATCTATATATATAATTGCCTTATTCTGTCTGTCTGTCTGTCTGTCTGTCTGTCATGCTCCAAAATTGTGTCCTTACGGTGACACAAAGCTGATTGGCCGCTCCCCACATGGATTGGCCTCTTGCCCCGGCTCTCTGCAGGCCCCGCCCCCCTCACGCAATGCACGCTCGCTCTGGCCCAACTGACACGGAGCTCCGACTCCCAGGTGAGTACACACACACACATCAGATCACACTCACTCTCACACACACCTCACACATCACATCCATACACTCACAACATCCTGGGATATCGCTTGCTTCTACACCGGCTCCGTCACGATCCCAGCAGCGCCAGACATAACCTTGCGATGCTGGGATCTTGACGGAGCCCGTGAACGCTGGTAACCATTATACACATCGGGTAACTAAGGTCCCTTAGTTACCCGATGTGTATCATAGTTACCAGTGTACACCGGCTCCCGGTACACATGTGCAGGGAGCCGGCATTATACTCCTCTCCCCCCAGGACTACTCCTCCTATTACAGTCCTCCTATTATACTCCTCTCTGAGTATAATAGGAGAACTATTATAGCATGGGGGATGTAGCACGATGGGGGGTGCGCAGCATGGGGGATGTAGCATGATGGGGTGCGCAGCATGGGGATGTAGCACGATGGGGAGTGCGCAGCATGGGGGATGTAGCACGATGAGGGGTGCGCAGCATGGGGGATGTAGCACGATGGGGAGTGTGCAGCATGGGGGATGTAGCACGATGGGGAGTGCACAGCATGGGGGATGTAGCACGATGGGGAGTGCGCAGCATGGGGGATGTAGCACGATGGGGAGTGTGCAGCATGGGGGATGTAGCACGATGGGGAGTGCACAGCATGGGGGATGTAGCACTATGGGGAGTGCGCAGCATGGCGGATGGAGCACGATGGCGGGTGCGCAGCATGGGGGATGTAGCACGATGGGGAGTGCGCAGCATGGGGGATGTAGCACGATGGGGGATGTAGCACGATGGGGGGTGCGCAGCATGGGGATGTAGCACGATGGGGAGTGCGCAGCATGGGGGATGTAGCACGATGGGGAGTGCGCAGCATGGGGGATGTAGCACGATGGGGAGTGCGCAGCATGGGGGATGTAGCACGATGGGGAGTGCGCAGCATGGCAGATGTAGCACGATGGGGAGTGCGCAGCATGGTGGATGGAGCACGATGGCGGGTGCGCAGCATGGGGGATGTAGCACTATGGGGAGTGCGCAGCATGGGGGATGTAGCACGATGGGGGATGTAGCACGATGGGGGATGTAGCACGATGGGGGGTGCACAGCATGGGGGATGTAGCACGATGGGGAGTGCGCAGCATGGGGGATGTAGCACGATGGGGAGTGCGCAGCATGGGGGATGTAGCACGATGGGGAGTGCGCAGCATGGGGGATGTAGCACGATGGGGGGTGCGCAGCATGGGGGATGTAGCACGATGGGGGGTGCGCAGCATGGGGGATGGAGCATGATGGGGAGTGCGCAGCATGGAGGATGGAGCACGATGGGGAGTGCGCAGCATGGAGGATGGAGCACGATGGGGAGTGCGCAGCATGGGGAATGGAGCACGATGGGGGGTGCGCTGCATGGGGGATGGAGCACGATGGGGAATGCGCAGCATAGGGGATGGGGCATGATGGGGGGTGCGCAGCATGGGGGATGGAGCACGATGGGAGGTGCACACCTCCCCCCAACACACACACACACACACAGGGAACCACAAACACCGCCATACACAGACACCCACACACACAGACAACGCTGCACACACACAACACCCAACACACAAACACCGCGGCATATATAAATATACGCACATACCGCACAACACACACATTGCACAAAACATACCTCCCCCCAAAACACACCACACCCACACAAACCGCGCAACACACACACACAACGCGACAGACACACAGCGCTCCACAAACAACGCAACAGACATACAACACCACTCTCACCCCCCGCCACACCCAGACAACACCCAGAACATGTACAGCGCCCTACACAAACACTTGGTAACTACACACAACAACATCTATATATCTATATCTATATCTATATCTATAACAAAAATCATACATGAACTACACAATACGTAAATTCTAGAATACCCGATGCGTAGAATCGGGTCACCTTCTAGTATCTATATATATATATATATACATACACATATATATATATATATATATGTATAGATATATATATACATACACACAGTATACAAGTAATACAAATATGGAAGTCTTCAGGGGGTTGCAGGTCACAGTTCACCTCTTTTTAACCGTGGCCATCTTCGGCCATGCGGAAATCTGCAATAATAAAATCAAGCAATAAAACCGCATAAAATCTCTATCAACTCTTTTCTTCTTTGGGGTCTCGACGTTTTCTTTCTTCAGGCTGGATCGGCCTAAATCTCCAGGACAAACAAATTCTGTGTTCTAAAAAAATAGGTCCATAATCCAATAGTTACCCTATCAGTCCGAGGTCACAGTCCTTCACTAGACACCGTAACAAAGACCACCATATGGTTTTGTCCATGTCTCCCTATTGCCACAATGGTGGTGGTACAGTCCTTAGAACTATTCATCCATAAAGAATAAAACACATTCTGACCTGGCCGGTACCGATGATCCGTCCACCCTCTCTCCACTCACGATTCACAAGACTGGGCACAGTCTCTCAGGAGTTGGTTAGGGCAAAATCCATAAGGGCACGGTGTAAGTGGGCAAAGTCCTTGGGGCAAACTTTGAACAGCAGTTTGGAAAACAGTTCCTGAGAGCTGCAAGAGGCATGTCCCTGTCTGAGGGGGTATCCTCCTATAGCCCAGAGGTCTCAAAGTCTTCCAAATCCAACAGAGGGGGCACAACAAGTACAAAACTTGGAGGGGAGGGAAACAGCACAAAAAACACCACAAAAAAAGGCCAATGTGGCCACAAGGGCAATATCTCCTTTGCTTTAAAATATTAACATCAGTGCCTCTTCTTGCCAACTTGGCATCGGACTCAACCGAGGGTCCTGATGGTGGTCTGACTGGCCCCAATTCCTTCCTTTACAAAAGGGCTCTAGAACTAGCCCTTTTTTCAACTTGGTCATCGGCCATCAGTGGAACAGTCAGGGGTCATCAGATGCTGATAGTGACGGCAGGTAACTGGTACTCCTGTTCAGTCAAATGGAGATCAGGACTAGAGTTGAGCGAGGTTCCAGGTTCGCCAATTTCATGTGATTTTCGGGGGTGCTCGAGATCGAACGCGAGCTTTTTGCTAAAAGCTCGATAGCTCGATTTACGTTCGATAACGGTTCGATCAGCAAAAAGCCTAGCTAGTTACTACCTGGCTTTTTACTGTAATAGTGTGAGTCACTGCGATTCACGCTATTATCAAATTTTCAGCGTATAGTGTGCGGGGGAGGGCGCAGTTTAGATCTGTGGTGCTGAGAGAATGCCGATCGCCATTTTTTTTTTTTTCCTTAGCGTGCGTTTAGTGTGGGGCGGGCAAGGATGTCAGCCAATCACAGACACACACACTGCTACGTGGATTTTTGCCAGACAAGCAAGGGCATGTGTCATAGGCTGTGAATGTCACATGTCCTTGCCTTATAAAATACATTTTCCCTGTCGCCGCCATTATCTGCCTTCGGCGTGTGGGTGACAGTCACCGCTCATGCTGCTGCCGCCGATCCTGCTGTGTGCACTATAGGCATAGTGCAAGCTACACAGCACTGTAGGGATTAGGGACTGCTTGTTATTTCAGCCCTTTTCAGGGCTGATTTCCAGGCGTTCATAGCCATAGCTGCTAGGCAGGTCCGTGCAAACGCTGTGTACAGCTTTAGATAACAGCGTCTGTGTACCTCAGCTCAGGGAATTCCTTGCTGCATTTCATCATTAGGAGGGATAGAAAGTGAGGCTTCCTTTCCTGTCCTGGTGCCCACAGGACCAGGGCACTGTATCCACCTGCCCAGTTTTGCCACGCTATTTTATTTGCCCAAAGAGCTGACACTTTTTCTGCCATCCTAAAAGTGTCTGGAATATTATGTTAGTGTTCGTTTCCTGTCCACTGACCCACAGAACCCGGGCACTGTACCCAAATGCACACTTTTGCCACGCTATTTTATTTGCCCAAAGAGAAAACACTTTTTCTGCCATCCTAAAAGTGTCTGCAATACTAAGTTAGTTTTACTTTCCTGTCCTGGTACCCACAGAACCCGGGCACTGTACCAACCTGCCCAGTTTTGCCATGCTATTTTATTTGCCCAAAGAGCTGACACTTTTTCTGCCATCCTAAAAGTGTCTGGAATACTAAGTTAGTGTTCCTTTCCTGTCCACTGACCCACAAAACCCGGGCACTGTACCCACCTGCCCAGTTTTGCCACGCTATTTTATTTGCCCAAAGAACTGACACTTTTTCTGCCATAATAAAAGTGTCTGGAATACTAAGTTAGTATTCCTTTCCTGTCCACTGACCCACAGAACCAGGGTACTGTACCCACCTGCCCAGTTTTGCCAAGCTATTTGATTTGCCCAAAGAGCTGACATTTTTTCTGCCATCCTAAAAGTGTCTGGAGTACTAAGTTAGTGTTCCTTTCCTGTCCACTGACCCACAGAACATGGGCATTGTACCCACCTGCACACTTTTTCCACGCTATTTTATTTGCCCAAAGAGCTGACACTTTTTCTGCCATCCTAAAAGTGTCTGGAATACTAAGTTAGTGTTCCTTTCCTGTCCACTGACCCACAGAACCAGGGCACTGTACCCACCTGCCCAGTTTTGCCACGCAATTTTATTTGCCCAAAGAGCTGATACTTTTTTTGCCATCCTAAAAGTGTCTGCAATACTAAGTTAGTGTTCCTTTCCTGTCCACTGACCCACAGAACCCGGGCACTGTACCCACCTGCCCAGTTTTGCCATGCTATTTTATTTGCCCAAAGAGCTGATACGCCCTGAGAGGGTACCAGCCGCTTCCTTCGCTTACTCGGGCCGAGCCGCTTGAGGTCCGGGCTCGGGTGGTCGGTGGCACGAGCGCCTCCGGACCGGGGGCCACGTCGATCTTGTTAAAAGGGGAGGCGGTGGGGAGTGGTGGTTGTGTAACGGGTCGTGACGCCACCCATGGGTCGTGGTGACAAGAGATGCACCACCGCTGCGGCTGAAGTAATGGCAGGCTCGTCCGGGATCAGTGTTCCGGCCGCAGCCGAGATGTTAGCCCCTCCGTAGGTAGGGGCGGTGTGTCCCGGGGCCCGGTGGGGGACTGTAAGGGTTTGATGCTGTTGTCAGGGTGCAGGGCGCCGTGCCGCGGTGTCGTGTGTTGTGCCCGGATGGCACTGGTGTACTCACAATTAATTCACACTGAGTCACTGGTAAACCAAAGTTCGGGTCTGGTCGGTTCCCGCGGCCGGCTGCTGATGTCCCCCTGCGGGGTTGATGGTAGCCTTTTTTCCCGTGCACCTCTAGATGTTGTGTTTTCGGCTCCCCCTGCCTGAGCAGAGGTAGCCCGCTCCCCGGCGTTGAGCTGCCGGAGGAGCCCTCGGTTGCCCGCAGGCGCTGGTCCATCGGGTGTTTGGCCCTTGGCGGTGGCGCTCACCCGGTCTCGGTGAGCTTTTGCCTTCTTTCAGGACTTTGGTTGTGGATGAACCCATGAGGTCCGGCCAGCAATCAGTCAATTTGCCTATACTCAGTGGCTTCTAAGCTAGGACGGGGTCTGAGTACTCTCCTTTTGGTGCTCCGGTACACGTTTGACTCCCCGGTTCGGAACCAGCGGACTCCAACCCAGGCCCGGTCTGTACGGTTCCGCCGGTTGCTGTACCGGTACTCCTGCAGACGGCCACCACCGTCTGCCTGCCTGACGTTTTTTCCAAGGGGCCCAGGCTCCAACCCGGGTCCCTGACAGTTTCTCTCCTTTTTCACCTCCTGTCACTGTCACTCTCTAAACTGTTCTCCAACTAACTGTTTGTACTTCCTGCCTGAGGACGGTAGTCTCCTTGGTGGGCATGTCTTTCCACCGGACTCTGCCCACCTGGTGTGCCCTACTGGCCCTGAGGGAGGCATCAGGTCTCCCTTTCGGGTGACATGTGTGTGACCTCACAGGGGGTGGGTGTGTGTGTGTGTATCTGGCTGATGTAATTACCTGTGACCCCTGGGGTCCAGGGTGTCACACTAAGTTAGTGTTCCTCTCCTGTCCACTGACACACAGAACCCAGGCACTGTACCCACCTGCACACTATTGCCATGCTATTTTATTTGCCCAAAGAGCTGACACTGTTTGTGCCATCCTAAAAGTATCTGGAATACAAAGTTAGTGTTCCTTTGCTGCCAAGCAAGGTACACCACATGTGCATTCTACACTCCTCCATTTCTGCTACGCAATTTTAATTTACAAAAGTGCTGACACTTTTAAGGGCATACTACAATTGTCTGGGATACTACCTTAGTGTTCCTTTGCTGCCAAGCAAGGTACAACAAATGTGCATTCTACACTCCTCTCCATTTCTGCTACGCAATTATTAACTGCAGGTAGTCCAGCCAATCTGTGACGAAGGTGCAGGCGTGGATATAATGTTAAAACCAGGAGAACAGAGTAAATTTGCTTCAAAAGATATCAAAAAGTTTATTAATAACTCATTGAACATATAGTATCAAATATAACGAAGCGAACACCTCACCATCCGTGAAACGTACGTTGGAGTCTGTATTAGGGGTTCAAACCCCCTCCTGTCACCCCTGGTTGGCTGCACGATCTTCGGTCATTACAGGTTAGCAGTGGTGTTGTATTGGGTCCACGTGCATTTGGCTTTTCCCAGTTTTACCTTGCATATTGAACCTCTATGGGCCTCTTAACATACTGGGGACTACCCGATGCATGTGCTCCTTCAGTATATTCACTGCTTGCCTTCTCTTTATTCTCTACTCGGGTCTGTGTGTTCATCTAATAAATTTGGCTGTGCCTTTGATAAATGAGCCCACTGGGGCTTTTTTCTTGCTCTATTGGACACATATGGCCTGAGGGATAGAGATTTGAATCCTTTTTAGTCGTGCAGCCCCCCAGGTGCTATTGCCTTTTACATCACTGTCTCTCCTTGTGCCTGTTTTATATTTGATACTATATGTTCAATGAGTTATTAATAAACTTTTTGATATCTTTTGAAGCAAATTTACTCTGTTCTCCTGGTTTTGATGTACTCTAAGAGTAGCTCTGAAGTGGGGTGGTGATTGTGTATGACCCACCCCATTTCTTTGTTTGCATGGATTCCTGTAATCTAGTGGATATAATGTTGCCTTCATCCAATGGTGGTTCTCTCGATGTCTGACAGAGCTCAACAATACCATCTGTTTCCACTTCCAAAACAACTGACAACCTGCCAATTACACTCCCTGTTGCGGGTAAAGGGGTGGAAGTTCAGCGTGAAAAAACATGTGTGACTGCTGTCCCCACAGTCACAGAGGATAAAGAGCACGCAGATGCACTTGATGGGGCAGTAGGTGGTTGCACAGCCCCGCTAGGCCGCATTGTAGCACAGTGAAATTCCCATTGCGACTTATGCTTCATTTAAAGTCGTGTACAGGGTGGGCTCCCCAGTATGCAGCAAAACCACGCAACAGGAAAAGGACTCTAGGCAGTTGGGTTGATAAATGATTGTTTAACTTTCCCAAACAAACAATAAGAACCATGCATAAAACTGAAAGAATAGAACAATCTATTCAGTTGCCTACTACCTGGTAATCCCTCAGCGTAGCAAGAGTAATTGTGTGTGTGTGTGTGTGTGTGTGTGTGCGAACATGACTTACCAGTGGCGCATCACAAGAGCTTACAACTTATTTACCTAAACATAGACAAAACCCATTACCCCCCCTGAATACCCTTGTTAGCTGAAGCCTCACAGATAAGGCAGATGATAACAGTGTGAATGCAAACCACACAGCTCAGCAGCACAGTCATGGAAATCTTGTAAAGCAACAGTCAATGCAAACATATGTCGCTGTCCCTCTATGATTTAAACTGTAAGTGACAATTTGACAGTGTAGAGGCAGCAAGTCTTATTGTCTACATAGTCGGCCTAACCAGAACAGATATGTGCTTTGCTAATAAAACAAAGTCTTGCGTGCACGCATTACTGTCTGGGCCAAGCCTACCATACCCGGGTACTGTGGTGTCCAGTTGCCATAAATACAACCTTTACGCTCCTCTCATGGTAAACAGTATAGACAGCACTGGAAGAATGTCGGTCTGTGGCACAGGATGCTGCTCACAGGCGTTACGGTCCTCCTCACCAAACTCCAACACGACTCCCCTCAAAATTGACCGAAGTGTTTCCGTGGTGGCTCCTTGCAGTAACACACACCTTTAGCTTTTCCTTCTGTTCATAGACAGCATCTCCAAGTCCACAGCCGAAGACCATTTTGCTATTGTTATAGTGACCAAACAGACAAAGGCACTTGCAAAAGAACAGCAGCCCCTTGTGTGTAGTCTGCAACAATGCATGCAATGAACGGCAAATAAGCATGTTGCATTGACAGTGGATAAAGCTTAGCAATACACCCTCACGCTATCAATTCATATCCATGTGACACTTCATGGAAGAAGTACTCAAAGTTGTGAGTTTTTGCCTTCTACTTAGAGATTTTTGACAAATCTTAAAGATTCCATGACTTGGGTGATTCTTTGCGATGTCAAAAAAGCCCCAGGCTAGGCAAGGCTTAGAGCCCATGCGACATGCAGAGCCACCACGACTTCTGCTCAGAGACAGAGTTGTGGCTTAGGATTCAGTTGTTGATGTGTTTCCAGTACTTTGTATCTGTCCAGGAAGAAGCAACGTAACCTAATCGTTAGTAGCATCCTCCTCCACCTCCTCTGCTGACCTCATCGACTGGATGACTTTGGTTTGACAGTAAGTGGGGTCTCCAACCTCATCATCACCCTGTGTGTTTTCATTCCCCTCGCCCTGAGTCCTCCGAGACAACCTCTTCCTGCCCTGACCGAATAGTAAAGTTGTCATTCCAATCAGGTATCTGAGTCTCCTCATCATGTTCCCCATTGTCTCCACCAGGAGAATTTACTGTTTGGGAATGAGGGTGTACATTATGCTCAGCACCTTCTTCATCGGGACCTGGATCCAACTCACAAAGCTTCTGGGAATCTGTGCAGATCATTTCCCCTGTCTCTTGGAACTCGCTGCCTCAACACGTCAGATTATCTGCTACACCCGCAAGCTTCAAATGGAAACTGAAAACTCATCTGTTCAGAAATGACTATAACCTTCAATGACCCCACCACCGTGCATAGCTGCCGCCCAACCTTCATCCCACCTACTGTCTCCTCCCCAAAATCTTTTAGAATGTAATCCCGTAAGGGCAGGGCCCTCTTCCCTCTGTACCAGTCTGTCTATTGTCACTTGTATATGTATTCTGTATGTAACCCCCTTCTCATGTACAGCACCATGGAATCAATGGTGCTCTATAAATAAATAATAATAATAATAACTTCCTTGTCTGTACTTACTTCAGCTTTGGAGCAGACCTCTGATTCCCAGGCTATAGTGTGACTGAACAGCTCTGCAGACTCAACCATCTCTGTTACCCCATACTCAGCAGGGCTGTTGGAAACTTGAGAGCTGTTAGGAAGCAAGTGCGATAGGGTTGACACCACAGAGGAATGTAATATTTGGGATATTGAACTTGAGGTGGAGGAGAGGTCATTTTATGGAGCACTTGAGATCCATTGAAGCAGATGCAGTTTTGGCGCCTCATCTACATTTGAAAACGATGGTCGTGTCCGTGAAAAAAGGGACCATATCAGATTATCCACGGGAAGAAGTACACCTGTTATTTTGGCTGGTATTTGTTGTTACGAATCATCGTCGCCGTAAACACCAGCAGCCTGCTGCGGTTCCAATTGCGCCCAGGCATCAGCTGCCATTTTGGGCTGTGCCTCGGGTTGCCCAGCTGGCTGCTTTCTCCTCAACGTCTAAGTGTGGAGAGGCGGCTAGTGCGCATGCGTGTGCCGATTTACCCCAGCCACAGCCTAAGTCCAGTGTTTCGCCTAGTGAGTATGCTCAGCCAGACTGTGCCATTCCTGAGGCTAAGTCCTCAGTTCGGGCTACTGCGCATGCTCCTACACTTAGTGTGAAAAGCTTCTTTGCACAGGTGCTTGGACTCCGTGCCGTGTCTAAGTCCTGTGTTGTGCCTAGACAGCATGCTGAAGCTGATAGTCTTTTTTCTGAGACTGTTGTTCATGCTACTGAGCATGGTCAGGCACTTAGTGCATCAGAGGCTAGGTACGGTAATGAACTCTTTGGCCCTGCCCCTGACGTGGCAGGGCCATATAGACCACAGGGCATCAGGTGTCCTGATGATGTGACCAGGCCACTCCGGACTGGTTTGCAGAGGCCTGCCCCTATGACTTGTCACCTCATTGTTGTTGGTCAGAGGATGATTGTTGAGGTGTTTTGGTTGTGGCAGCCATGAGGTCATCATTAAAGTGGCAGTTAAAAATAGGACGCTAGTTATGCCACTCATGAGGTGTCACTCTGCTTTTGTCTCCAGGAGGTGCATTGTGGTCCACCCTGGTTTGGTGTGGACCCAGGTTATAAAAGGGGCTGGAGCCAACAAGAAGGTGCCCAGTCTTCTATTATGCTCCGAAAGAGCACACCTCCATGTGTTGAACCCATTGCGGCTTTAGGCCAGAAGTAGGCAGGGATAGAGCGTCGGTGCAGGCCGCCACCACAGTTGGTAACGCAGAACGGTTAAGACCAGCTCCTGTCCTACCAGTCCTGCTAGTGCAGCCCAGTGGCATTAACTGGGCTGCTGCTGCTGATACGCCTGCTGTCCACAGGTGTGGCCCCTACGCACACGGACAGCGTACCCAATTGCCCCTGTGTTGTTAACATGGAGTTCCTGGGCTGGGTGTGTGTGTGGACCCTGTGACGCTAACAGGGATCCCAGTTTCCAGATCCGAGGGTCGTCTAACTCGGTTCAGGCTACTATTAGTTTCAGAGCCACCCAGCTCTGTATCCTCCGCCTAACCTTCGAGTTGCCAACATCTCCTTTTCCATCTTAGAACAGGGTGGACACCGACTGGCGATTGAGATATATACCTTTCTCTTTATTTTATTTTTTATTTTTTTATATAGCGCTAACATTGTATATACCACCTTATCCAAATCTGCCAGTCCCCCCGTAACAGATGTTGTTTCTTCAGCAAATGATACTGCTGCTTAACCACCAAACCCACGGACACAAACTTTTTTCCCCTTTCCAACACACCTGTTCCCCTTTCCACCAGCATCTGTCCTTTTTCAACACATTTTGTATATGAACAAATTTTCAACTCTGCAGGGACACCCTAATTAACGCCGTCTTAGCACAGCAGCCAGCCCTCGGTCCCTCAGATGTGGACAAGTAAAAGACCATTTCCTCCTAGCCATGACAAAGCGTTGAGATTCACTCTGTGCAGCACTGGTGTTTAGTGTAAAAGTAGATCTAAGATTGCGTACCACCTTCTGCTGATACTCCTGCATACCTGCGTCCCTTTCTATGGCAGGACTTATTTTGCCAAATTTTGTCTTGTACCAGGGATCTAACAGTGTGGCAACCCACTAGTCAGCATTACTTCGAATTCGGACAATCCGAGGGTCATGTTGTAGGTAGTGCAGCAAGAAGGCACTCATGTGTCTCGCGCATACAGGAGGACCAAGTACTTGCGGTGTTGGTGACAGAGAGGTGAGAATCATGCCTCCTTCCTTTGCACTCTCCCCCCAACCTGGCACAATGGAAATGTGAGCAAGCTCTCCCTCATTTGCTGAGTCTTCCATGCCCATCGCCAGTTCGTCCTCTATTTCTTCATGGGCTCCTGCACCTTCCTCAACAGTTTTGCTGATACTATGCGCCCTTGTTAATCCCTCTCCCCCACCATCCCATGCCTGCCTCCTTGGTGCTGCTGACCGTCTGGACCTTGTAGATCTTCTTATCCCTTCCGCATATGACTCCTCCTGTACTTCCTCCCCTTCCTCTTGTCCCACCATCTGACTCCGAATAATGTTTAGAGTGTGCTCCAGCAAGTAGATGACCGGAATTGTCATGCTGATAATGACATCGCCAGTGCTAAACATCTTCGTCGACATTTGTAAACTGCGAAGAAGGGTGCATAGGTCCTTGATCTGACACCACTCCAGCAGCGTGATCTGCACCACCTCTGGATCTAATTAGCCCAGGCTATACGTCATAACCTATTGTAGCAGGGCTCGGCGGTGCTGCCACAGATGCTGCAACATGTGCTGATTCAAATTCCTGCGTGTGGGCACATTGCATTTCAGGCGGTGAAACGCCAGACCGAAAGACTTCAGGAACGATGCAAGTTGTTGAGCTGCTGGGTGTGATTGGTGGAAGTGAGCACATAGCGAGCGTGCCCGCTGCAGAAGGCCATGTAGGTCGGGATGGTGGTTTAAAAATTGCTGGAGAACCAGGTTCAACATGTGAGCCATACAAGGCACGTGTATCACATTGCCCTGATGAAGGGCCGCATCCAGGTTTGCATCATTGTCGCACACGGCTGTTAGTCACCACCGGAGTCCGCTCCATCAATTTGTACTACAGTCACCAGGTGACACCATGTTCCTTTCGTGCATAGTGCTGATGATGGGAGAGGAGTCGTTGCCAGCTGCGCCGGTGGACGCAGGTTATGCTCACCCACTCGGCTGCGTTACCTTGAGATATGCAGAACCAGTGGCTGACAGTAGGTGGTGGGTGTCTCACAGCTGAAGTACCATCATTCAGCTACAACCAATGGGAAGACACCACACCCTTTTTTTAGGCCCATCCTGTCTGCTGACCACTGCCAGACATAGCTCTAAACCTCTGGTTCCTGTTCCGCCCAGTTCTGTTTTGTGATTTTGTGTGCTTGTTTCCTGACTACGTCTCCTGCCTGCTGTTTATGTACCTCGTTGCCCGATCCGCATTTTACCTCTGCTTGTTTTCTGATTAAGTCCTGGCCGTCCCATTCTGTTCCTGTTGCTCAATTCATGGTTTGACCCTGCCTGACTACTACTCTCTCGGACTGCAGCCTTCCAAAGGTATTGATCACCTTGGGCCCTGTGTAATTCCAAATCCCTGTATAGGGGTTAAAGGGTTTCAGGGTTCTGGGGGTCCTGCTTGGTGAGTGGCTTCCCTCTAGCCTATCCTTTACAGCCCGTCTGAGTCTGTGGATCCAGGCAGGCGTTACATCGTGCCCTCTGCAGAAGGCCATGTAGGCCAGGATAGTGGTTTAAAAATTGCTGGACAACCAGGCTCAACACGTGAACCATACAAGGCACGTGTGTCACATTGTCACGGCGAAGGGCCACACCCAGGTTTGCATCATTGTCGCACCCGGCCTTCCCTGGCTGCTGGTTGAGTGGAGACAACCATTGATGAAACTCGGTCTCACTCTCCAGAGCTTACCATCCACAACTCCTCAGCGGTGTGACTCACATTTCACAGACATCTCAAAGAAAAGAGTCGACCACCTGATGCCGTTGAGCTCTGCTGCCACCATAGTAAGGAGGTGTGTGGGATTCCTTGTGCGCAGTTACAACGCGGGTGGCCTGACCACACAGGGTTTGGCGGAGGTGGAGGACCCAGACGAGGTTGAGGAGGCAGGAGCAGTGTAGGAACTTCTACATACAGAGGAAGGATTGACACACAACTCGTGGGGACGGCAAGACTTGTACAGCAGACCCTTCTCCATCTCTCCCCATAGTAACCCATTGCCCAGTCAGCGACATGTAACGTCCCTGTCCATGCTTACTGTTCCAAGTATCTGTGGTGAAATGCACCCTGTCACACACAGAGTTTCTCAAGGAAGCGATGATGTTGTGTGTGACCTGCTGTGTTAGCGCGGGCACCCCTTTCTTGGAGAAGGAGTGGCAAATGGCCATCGGCTCTTGGGGCACTGCAATGGGCATAAGGTCTCGAAAATCCTCGGTGACAAAAGGGTCTAAAGGCAGCCTTTCTGTAGCCAACAAGTTTGAGATGCTGAAACTAAACCTCTTAGGCATGTTATGCACTTCGAAAATCATGTAAAAAACAGCGAGGGGACTCCAACCACAGTCTCCCTCGTTGCCACTAATTGGGCCACACACACCCCACTTGACTGTCATCAGTTGACCCCCCTTTTCAAAATGAAAAAGATGCTTTGCATGAAGCACTATCAAAAATACGTGTGCCTTTCGCCTCCCCTGGCTGACCCAGGGGAAGAAAAGTCCTCTGAGAGCCATGACTTGTTCATCTTGGTTCTTTTAGAAACACAGCGAGGGGACTCCAACCACAGTGTCCCTCGTTTCCACTAATTGGGCCACACACACCCCACTTGACTGGCATCAGTTGACCCCCCTTTTGAAAATGAAAAAGATGCTTTGCATGAAGCACTCTCAAAAATACGCGTGCCTTTCGCCTCCCCTGGGTGACCCAGGGGAAGAAAAGTCCTCGGAGAGCCATGACTTGTACATCTTGGTTCTTTGAGAAACACAGCGAGGGGACTCCAACCACAGTCTCCCTCGTTGCCACTAATTGGGCCACACACACCCCACTTGACTGGCATCAGTTGACCCCCCTTTTCAAAATGAAAAAGATGCTTTGCATGAAGCACTCTCAAAAATACGCGTGCCTTTCGCCTCCCCTGGATGACCCAGGGGAAGAAAAGTCCTCAGAGAGCCATGTCCACATTGTCAGTGGACAGACACGTGTGCTTATCTGTCAGCAGACCCCCCAGCAGCACTGAAGACAGGTTCCGAAAGAACGCTGGCTGCAGTACACGACAAGATCCCCAAGGCGTACGTGGCGAGCTCAGGCAATTTATCCAGATCGGAAGCCTAAAATGAGCAAGGCTCAAGTTGCACAGTAATGGCATTGATGTTCCCTTGCATATACTCATATATCTGTGTCTCCTTCTCTTTTTCCTCGTAACGCTGTTTTGTTTTCGCATGTGAATTTGTTCTTGTCACTTTCCCATGTGTTTGTGTTGTGTTGTGAGTTGTTTGTCACCTTTTGGACACCTTTGAGGGTGTTTTCTAGGTGTTTTTATGTGTTTGTGATTGCCTCCCATTTTTCCTATGCGGTTCGAGTGGTTCGCCGAACCTAACTCGAACGAGACCTTCGTTCGGCCAACCGAACTCAAGCCGAACCATGGCCGGTTCGCTCATCTCTAGTGAGGACTCCTCAAGAACTTAGAAGTTTCAAGAGTGTTGCATTCCTCTCTATGACTTTAACAATTTTTGACTTTTCTGAGTCGGTTAAATCACTTTTTTTGGCCCATTTTGCTTGAGGAAACTAAGCTGCCTAATAATTAATTCTACACACCTTAATAAAGGGTTTTAATCACAGGTAGATTAAGAGTAGCCAGGGCCCAGGTCAGTTTAAAAGGCGTGGAGCGCCCAGCACCCGATATATATGATTTGACATTACACATGATTCCCTTGATACCCAGATGAGCAAAGGGTAACATTGTTTTGAACTTTTGACTTTGAGGCTCCATATCCCACTATACATTACAGCTTCTAACATGAAAATACCTTCATTTTATAGACAACCATCTTGGTTAATGTCATACATAAATTTGGCCTTCCAACTATTTAGCAAATGATTAGGTATGCATATTCTTGTCATGTCACTGTATTGTTATTTTGTAAATTCACCTTTGGCTTTCAACACTGCCACTTCTGGGCATGCTGTCAATCATATTCAAGCATATCTCGTCCAAAATCAGATTCTAGGTCACTTCTACCCATTACCAATGTTGATGCATACTAGTTGACTCACTTGCATGTGTATACAGATTTTTCTTTAACTTTACCCACAAGTATTAGTTTGAGATAACGTCTGGGGGCTTTGGGGCCAATTCACCACCTCTACTTCATTGCCATTGAACTATTTATTTACCAATCTCAAAGTATGCTTTGGGTTATTGTCCTGCTGGGACACCATGTTGTCCTTTTCGTACTCATAGTATGCGAGTGTATGAAGTAACTCATCTTCTAGTATAGTCACATATAGTTAAGCATTGAGACCACCATTTAGCCTGGTCAAGTGTACAATGTCTTTGGCTGTGAAACACCCCCATATCAGGCTTTATCCACCAAACTTGACAGTTCTTTCAATTTCTTGGTCCATTAGCCCCTTTTTCCCTTGTTTCTTCCAGACCCGTTTGCACTCATCAGAGCCTGGTCTATTGACTTTCATTGCATTGCAAACTTGAATTGATGCTTCTTCTGACAATATTGAAGTCAAAGCTTCTTCACCTGTTTTTGGTCAACCATTCCAGACTTGTGTAACATGCATCGCACATCTGTGATCCCACTATTAAGAAGCATATGAGCCTCCTCCACTGCCGTGTTTGTCACACCATAACTAATAGACCTTGTGATGACATACACCTCTTGGATTTTGAATAAATGGACGGATTTAATTTCGAATTCTTCAAACTGTCATGGCACTCACATGATGCAGTTTGACAATTTCCTTTGCAGAGAAACTGCTATCGATGAGCTGGATGATGCGGTTTCCCTTTTCTTAGGAAATCTTCTTCATGGCTGCTGCTCCTAGAATTGAACCAGTGACCTTTTGCTTTGGAATAAACCTAATAACACTCGGAGTTATTAGGGGATATGAGAACAGGTTTTAATTTGTAGTATACAGGAAGAAAAATATTTCATTAACAATCCAGTGACTTGACTAGAATCTGCATAACTAATCATATGATAAATAGTTGCAAGTCAAATTTATGTATGATATAGCCAAGAGGATTATTGATAAAATTAAGGTAGTCTCACGCTCAAAATTGTATTGGATGGTAAAATATAGAGCCTGAAAGTCAAAAGTTTAAAACATTGTTACCCTTTTGCTTGTCACTGTATATAGAGACTGTAGGTGCAGACCTACGCATTTCAACAATCCATCTTATTCATGGTATAAAATAAAATTGAGATACCCTCCATGATATATATGTAAAGCAAACAATGAGAGTTAATATTGCACAATTAAATCTTGTCTGCTATTAAGTCCTTTTGGGATTCTAGTCTCCAAGGTAAAAATCCATTCACTTTCTCTGTTTAGCAATTTGCATCTGAAATTACTTCCACATATAGGTTCTGTAACTTGCAAACTTGTAAATTTTAAAGTTGTCAATTTTCTTTTGTAGACTCTGGAAAAAGAGGAAGAAATAACATCTAGATGTATTGCATCCGCTATGTGTCTTCTCATGCGCATCTTCAAAGTTGTCATTGTGCAACCCACATATTGGACGTGGCAAATAGAGCATTCCCCTAAATAGATAACATGTTCACTATTGCAATTCTTGTAATTCCTAATGGGAAACGATTATGCTGAAAGAATAAAAGGTTTTTGTTTTCTATACATATTGACAGCATTTACATCTATTAGCTACACAACCAAATAAACCTTTTATATCTAACCATTCTGGCGATTACTATTCATAGTGAAGTGGCAAGGAGACAAAAGGCTTCCTAGTGGGGGCTTTTCTGGTCTCAAATCATATTTTATTTCTGAGGATCCTCTTTAGTTTTGGATCCTGGTTCAGAAGCAGTGTTTTTGAATTATTTCTGTAATGTCCTTAAATTGGACACTATAATTAGTAGAGAAGGTAATAGTGTTTTCTTTACAGCGATTCTCACATTTGAATTTTAGAAGTTCACTTTGTTTTATAAATTTAACAATGTTCTGAACTCTAGATAGTGACCATTCAGCTCGGCTCCGCAGTGTCTCACAAGTGTTGGCTGCTTCCATGGAGTAAAGGTTCCATCACACTAAGCGACGCTCCAGCAATCCCACCAGCAACCTGACTTGGCAGGGATCACTGGAGCGTCGCTACACGGGTTGCTGGTGAGCTGTCAAACAGGCAGATCTCACCAGCAACCAGTGACCAGCCCCCAGCCAGCAGCGACGCGTGGAAGCGATGCTGCGCTTGGTAACTAAGGTAAATATCGGGTAACCAACCCGATATTTACCTTGATTACCAGCGCACACCGCTTAGCGCTGGCTCCCTGCACTCCTAACCAGAGTACACATCGGGTTAATTACCCGGTGTGTAGTCTGGCTATGTGTGCAGGGAGCAGAGAGCCGGCACTGACAGCGTGAGAGCGGCAGATGCTGGTAACGAAGATAAATACCGGGTAACCAAGGAAAGGGCTTCTTGGTTACCCGATATTTACCTTTGTTACCAGCGTCCGCAGAAGCTGGCTTCCTGCTCACTGCACATTCAGTTGTTGCTCTCTCGCTGTCACACACAGTGATGTGTGCTTCACAGCGGGAGAGCAACAACTAAAAATGGTCCAGGACATTCAGCAACAACCAGCGAACTCACAGCAGGGGCCAGGTTGTTGCTGGATGTCACACACCGCAACATCGATAGCAACATCGCTGTTTCGTCACAAAAGTCGTGCCTCAGCAGCGATGTTGCTAGCGATGTTGCTTAGTGAGACGTGGCCTTAAATTACGCTATTATACTTTATCCTTGTCAGTTCTCCAATGGGTATGTTTTTCTTGATATGTGGAGGATGACATGAATCTGCAGTTAAGATAGAATTGCTGGAGGTGGGCTTTCTTTAAGGTTTAATGATTACATTAAAGATTTCCTAATTGGCTATAAGATTAATATCTAAAAATTTGAGTCAGTTCATCAAAAAGGTAGTAAATTTTAGATTGTATTTATTTTCCCGAATATACTCAAGAAAGTTTTCGGCTTCTTGTGGCATGCTTCCCCATACAAAGAGGAGGTCATAAATAAATTGATCCCACCATTTAATATTAGTTCCAGAGGGGTTATCATTATTATAAAGAAAATCCTCCTCCCATTCCCCCATGATAATCTTTGCCAATGAGCGGGAGAACTTAGCCCCTATACTAACGCCATCAGTACATGATAAATAATGTCTTGATTGTATTATCTCTGTGTTCCCAGCCTTGAATAAATCCCACTTGATCTGTGATAATAAGAGATGGCAACAGAGAATCCAGTCTGTCTGCTAAAATTTTTGAAAATAATTTAATATCAACATTTAATAAGGACGTAAGCCTATAGTTAGTTGTGATTGATGGATTCTTCCAAGGCTTGGAGAGTACACTAATGTGAGCTTCTAATGATTCGGTGACAAAGACAGTATGTTAATTCAAAGAATTAAAAGTTTGGTAATCACCGGAGCTAATTGGTCCTTGAAATATTTACTGGGAGTGGTGGATTGAAAAGCAGCACTAATTTCTATCTACAAAATATGTTCTTGCAATGAATCAAGGATGGGAGAGAGGTTTCTTGAATGTATTTCCCAAATAGAGCGACAAAGTCTAAAGGCGGAAGATCTGAGTATTGACCTTTGATATAATATAGCTTCTCATAATATAAAAAGGAAGAAATGTAGGATTTTGTCAGGATTCTGAGAATCTCCACCATCATGTCTCTTGATGCATGGGATATAAGTAACACTGGGATATAGGAGTCTTACAAGACGGCACAAATGCATGTGAGCCCGGTCACCATGGCCGTCACCTTGCCGTGGTGACCGGGCTTACATAAATTAGCCAATACATAAGCTACATATCTCTTTTTTTTTCAAATATTCCTACAGCAGTAATGCAATACCAGAGTTCCCTTATTCATTGTTAGCATTTTAGTGTGCAGCTCCATGTGTTTTGTAGTTAAAGTTTGTTTTCAGCTAGCACCTGTTCACACCTGTTGGATGTGTGGGTCAGTCATTGATATATTTGTAGGACAGGATTGGAACCAGGTGCCAACAGGTAGGATGGGCTGGTAGCCAGGTGTGGGTAGGACAGGACTGGAACCAGGTGCCAACAGGCAGGACAGGTTGGTAGCGAGGTACAGGTAGGAAAAGCTGGACCCAGGTGCCCACAGGCAAGATGGGTTGGGACCAGATTGGACAGGTGACCTGCCAACTGACTAGAGAGAACCAACTGACTAACAGAATCTATGGTGTTGAACAGGCCACTCCCCTAGTGGGAGATTGCCTTAAATACCCAGTACCTCTCAGCGATAGGCTGAGAGGCACTTCCTAGGAGTGGCACGCTGGCCCTTTAAGAGAGGGGCAGAGGCAAGCGCGCACCCCTTAGGAGCCCTCCCGGACAACCTGTGACACGTGTATAGACTCCGGGATGCGGGCGGTAGAGGAAACCACATGGAGGAGTGAGAAGGGATGCCAGGGAGCAAGGGAGCTGGCCACGGTGGTGAGTCAGAGCACATTCCTGCAAGAGGGGAGAGGCAGGTGTTGGGGGCTGGGGCCGCTGCCGCTTCTGGGGCCGCTCGTATCCGGGTTCGCTGCTGCGGCTCGAGTGGTGACCGGACCCGGGCTCACACGGCCGTCCGTCCTCACAACCATCAGAAGGGGATATTTACAGGGGATTGATGTGTCAGTGACGCCACCCGTGGGTTGTGGTGAGGGATGGTGACACCGCCGCTGCCTGTTGATGGGGCGCCTGGGGCTGATGGAGCGGGGCAGCAAGATGGGATCCCCTCCACGGGTAGGGGGAGGCGTAGTCCTGGGGCCCTTGGTACACGGGAGTAATGGCTGCTGAGGGCGGCGTGCCGGGTTGGACCGGGGATCAATGGTGTACTCACAGTTCAAGAATCACACACAAGTCCAGTGGTAAACCAAGTTGCCAGTGACCGGTCGCCTTTGGCGTGTGTTTTTGGGTCCCACAACCGGGTGTAGTAAACAGGGGTCCCTTCCTCCTGCACTCTGTGTCTGTGTCTTCTGTGGGACGACTCCGCATGTAACGGGGAAGTCCACTCCTGGTACTGTGTATATTTGGGAGCTGTGGCCCGCGAAATCTGACCCTTGGGATTTCTATGGGTTCTGACGAACACCCTATCCTCCGCGTTGGGCTTCCGTTTCACTCTCTGGGATTCTGGAGAACAAGGCCTGAAATCTCGTCCTCTGCTGCTTAATTAACAAGGGGCATGCAACCTTCCTCGTCCTAGGGTCCAGGCACCCCGTCTGTGCTCGGCCTACGGATCGGATTCCTGCTGTCGGCACCTGCGGGCTACAACCCTGCCCCAGTCCACTTAAGGTCTCCAGCGACCGGATCTCTGTCACCTTTAGCCCTGTTTGCTGTCTGCCACCTAGTCAGGTAGTCCAGGGGCCCCTACCCCTGACTCCACTTCTCTGTCTGCACTTGAGTGCTGTCAGACTTCAACTTCACTCACTGACTGACTTCAACTTGACTGTCGTGTTCCCGCCCTTGACAGCTCAGGACCCCTAGGTGGGCGTTCTCATCCGCCTGATCCCGCCCACTGTTGTGTCCCTATTGTCATGAGGGGCTGACTAGGCTTTAATGGCTGTGTGTTGTACCTGGGTGTGGGTTTTTGGTGGTATCAAGGAGGGTGGACTACTTCTGTGACTGCCTGGTTTTGCCAGGGTGTCACACTCCCCCTTAGTTGAATACAGCCCGTCCTCAGCCACCGATGTTTATTTTTTCTGCTTCTGCAATTAGTATAAACAAGTATAAGTGGGAGGCGATATATGGTGTTTCATTAACCACGACACACTTCTTCATGTCCACAGCAAACCATCCTCGTTTTCCACAATGCCAGGTATAGTTCACCATATCCCCGAGTTCCAGATTATGGTCTGGGTGGCCATTTGGCAAGTGAGGGGCCACATCCATCTGGGATACAAAAATTTTGGACTCCAGTCCCGGCTCATAGATAAAACTCCTTCCTTTCTGGGGGTCAAAGTATCGGACCTGTCCTCTATATATTGGGCCCCGGACCCAGAAGGTAGCCTGCCACAGGTGATCCTTCTCCTTATAAGTGTGGGCAAGCACATCCGCCTTATGCGTCTCTCTGGCAACGATCTCCCTGCGTAGCTGCTGTTGCTGCCGCTCCCAGTACGGGGCATGGGTTCCGTGCTCCGCCTCCTGCTAAGGAGCCAGGTCCACACGGATGCCCTCGGCGCAGGCGACGACCGGCCTCCCACTTTGCCGTTGGCCCCATCGATCAGTGGCCTTCTCCGCCTCTCTGCAGGTACATCTCGGCTGCTCCACAGCCGGAATGGGGTATTTGGGAGCGGCTGGCATCGCAGCTGGGGTAGACTTCCGGTCGGGTGCCGCCTCCGTTGCGGCCGGGCAGACTGTCGGAGCCGATGTCATCACCGTTGCGGCCGGGCAGACTGGCGGAGCCGACGTCATCATTGGTGCGGCCGGGCGGACTGCCGGAGCCGACATCATCACCATTGTGGCTGGGTGGACTGCCGGAGCCGACGTCATCACTGGTGCGGCCGGACTCGGGGCCGGGGAAGACATCATCGGGGTTGCTGCCTGGCTCGGGGTTGGACTGGATGTCATCAGGGTTGCGGCCTGGCTCAGGGCCGGGGCGGGTGCCGAGACGGTGCTACACACTAAGCCCGAGGTCCCTCCTGTTGGGTCCTCCTCCGCAGACAAGACGGGTTCCTCTGCCGCAAGTTGGGGTAGCAGAGCGATCAGGGCACTGGCCGCAGACACGGATGATGAGGAAGGTGGTGTGGCGGACGGGGCAGGCCGGACCCCTCAGCCGGGACAGCCGATTCTTGGGGAACATAGGGGCGTGGGTTACTGCTTACCCGCTCCTCTGAGGCCATCTCCATCTCGCGCGACCGGACAGCTGCAGCCAAGCCCTTCATCTCGGTCGTCCATCTCGTCAAGATGAAGTGGGCTTGGGCCTGGATCTTTCGGCAAATTTTCTCCATCTGCTCGTCAATCCAGTCGGCAGTCCTGGGAACGGGACCCTCCACACGCTGGTTCCCAGATCGCCGAGACATCTTGCCGCTTTGGTGTCCAGGAACAAATTTCTGCAGAGTCCTGGTGTCCCTGTCCTTTATTCTCTTAGGTCAGATGCCGCTCCTTCCTGCCCTCTCTCTTGGTTTTCAACAGTAGTCTCGTGGGACCCACTGTCCTTTGCAACTTCCTGCTTTAGGAGTCACTGGGTTCCGCCCACGTTCTTAGGTGGCGGGGCCTCAGCTTCGTGCCTTTTTTGGGGAAGAAGATGACGATGTTGTTGTTTTTGGCGCAAAATATGGCAGGCAAGATGGCGGCAGTCCAAAATTTTGTAACGGTTCACAGTCTACAGTTCAAAAGAAGGCGCATGTCATCCAGGTTTGTAGATGGGGTAAGAATCCTGTTCGTGATGCCAGGTTCGGGTTGTTGTGGTCGAGGGCCACTGCCGCTTCAGGGGCCGCTCGGATCCGTGTTCGCTGCTGCGGCTCGAGTGGTGACCGGACCCGGGCTCGCACGGCTGTCCATCCTCACAACCGTCGGAAGGGGATATTTACAGGGGATTGATGTGTCGGTTACGCCACCCGTGGGTTGCGGTGAGGGATGGTGACACCGCCGCTGCCTGGTGATGGGGCGCCTGGGACTGATGGAGCGGGGCAGCAAGATGGGATCCCCTCCACGGGTAGGGGGAGGCGTAGTCCCGGGGCCCTTGGTACACGGGAGTAATGGCTGCTGGAGGCGTCGTGCCGGGTTGGACTGGGGATCAATGGTGTACTCACAGTTCAAGAATCACACACAAGTCCAGTGATAAACCAATTTGCCAGTGACTGGTCGCCTTTGGCGGGTGTATTCGTGTCCCATACCTGGGTGTAGCAAACAGGGGTCCCTTCCTCCTGCACTCTGTGTCTGTGTTTTCTGTGGGACGACTCCGCATGGAACGGGGAAATCCACTCCCAGTACTGTGTATATTTGGGAGCTGTGGCCCGCGAAATCTGACCCTTGGGATTTATTGGTTCTGACGGACACCCTATCCCCCGCGTTGGGCTTCTGTTTCACTCTCTGGGCTTCTGGAGAACAAGGCCTGAAACCTCGTTTTCTGCTGGTTAATTAACAAGGGGCATGCAACCTTCCTCGTCCTAGGGTTCAGGCACCCCGTCTGTGCACGGCCTCCGGAACAGATTCCCGCTGTCGGCACCGGTGGGCTACAACGCTGCCCCGGTCCACTTAAGGTCTTCCGCGACCGGATCTCCATCGCCTTTTGCCCTGTTTGCTGTCTGTCACCTAGTCAGGTAGTTCAGGGGCCCCTACCCCTGACTCCACTTCTCTGTCTGCACTTGACTGCTGTCAGACTTCAATTTAACTCACTGACTGACTTCAACTTGACTGTCGTGTTCCCGCCCCTGACACCTCAGGACCCCCAGGTGAGTGTTCTCATCCTCCTGATCCCGCCCACTGGTGTGTCCCTATTGTCATGAGGGGCTGGCTAGGCTTTAATTGCTGTGTGGGTGTATCTGGGTGTGGGTTTTTGGTGGTATCAAGGAGGGTGGACTACTTCTGTGACTACCTGGTTTTACCAGGGCATCACACAGGGATGCTGAGTTATAGTAACCACCTTACATCCCCTCTTCCTTAGGGCTCAAAGTCGATGGTAGCTGGCAGGCAGGCAGAAATCAGGACAAGCTGGCAAGATAAAATCACATCAAAGTCAATGATAGCTGGCAGACAGGCGGAAATCAGGACAGGCAAGCAAGATGGAATCACATCAAAGTCAATAGTACCCGGCAGATGGCGGAAATCAGGACAGGTAGGCAAGACAAAACAAACCTACAAAAAAACTGACAAGACTGACAAGATAAAACAAGGAAGGAGATCTTTTTTTTATTTCGTATCTCCTACTGGAACAGGAATGAGGAATCTGGGTTCAGACTGGAGCATTCCACCTACACACGACACCAACCAAGACTTCTGAAGGCATCAGATAGGAGTTTGGAGATGCACCTAAGGCTCAGGAATGAGGCGACCAAGTTCAGATTGGAGCATTCCGCCTAAACATGATACCGACAAAGGCTTCAGAAGGCATCAGATAGGAGTTCAGAGATGCACCATGGGTTTAGGAACAGGCTCAAATTGGAGCATTCCATCTACACACAACACCGATGAAGGCTTCACAGGCATCAGATGGGGGTTTCCTGATATGACACCAACAAAGGCTTCAGAGGGCATCGGATGGGAGCTTGAAGATGCACCACGGGTTCAGGAACATGTTCGGATTGGAGCATTCCATCAACGCACAACACTGGTGGTGAAGGCTTCAAAAGGGATCAGGTGGGGGCAGCGAGGAGACTGCGCTCCTAAGAAATCATTTCATATGTGCTAGTGAGGCTAAAGTTCTTCTACTTCTTTCCAGGGCATTGTCTGTAGTTTAGCAGCAAATTACAGACACAGGAAATCTATGGAACCAGTCCAGAGACGGGAGCTGCGGATGATGCAACCCCGCTACTCAAAAGCCAGGCCCCTTCCCCACCTGTCCATTTTTATACATCCTGTATATCCTTTTGTTTGGGTTGATTTGCCAAGGGAATTGAGACTTCTGGATATGCCCACATTCTCCTACAGCTGGCAAGATAATCTGTATTTCAAGCAAAATATCTGACTTCACAAGTGATTTGAATAAAAGGAAACTGTATTTAGAATAAACGTTACAAATAAATAAGATAGACAAAGATGAGATATAAAATGTATAAGGGACCGCTTTGATTAGGAGAGAGGGATCTGCCCTATTCCAGAAGGATTCAGTAATTAAATAAAAATCTGGCTCACAGTAATGATTTTCTACATATGCTCAGAAACAATTCAAGTATAACATAAATAGTAGTGCTCAAGGATGATTCTGCATCAGGAGATCTCCAGAGAATATCTTATCCATGGAACATCTTACAGAACATTCTAAGGGGCACTTTGCACACTACGACATCGCAGGTGCGATGTCGGTGGGGTCAAATTGAAAGTGACGCACATCCGGCATCGCAGGCGATATCGTAGTGTGTAATGTTGTTCCTCGTTCCAGCGGCATCACACATTGCTGTGTGTGAAGCTGCAGGAGCGAGGAACATTTCCTTCCTGCGTCCAGCGGCTCACGACAGGTATGCGGAAGGAAGTAGGTGGGCGGGATGTTTACATCCCGCTCATCTCCGCCCCTCCGCTTCTATTGGCCGCCTGCCATGTGACGTCGCTATGACGCCGCACGATCCGCCCCCTTAATAAGGAGGCGGGTCGCCGGCCAGAGCAATGTCGCAGGGCAGGTGAGTGCATGTGAAGCTGGCGTAGCAATAATGTTCGCTATGCCAGCTATCACCATGATATCGCAGCTGCGACGGGGGCTGGGACTATCACGCACGGCATCGCAGCATCGGCTTGCGATGTCATAGTGTGCAAAGTGCCCCTTAGAATATCTGCAGACTTAGCCTTGGTTTATTTTACAGAAACAAAACATGTTTTTAAAAAGCTGGTATATATCTGACAAATTACAAGTAATATGCAATTAACAAGTAATATGTTATGCTAGTCACAACACGGACTAGATGAGAGGTAAAATAGTCAAACACTCCAGGGTCAAGTACCAGGAGAGCATGTCAAGATTAAGGGGATAGACAGGCATGCTCAAGTCACAGTCCGAATTCAGAATACCTGGAGAGGAAAGTGACAAGGCAAAAGGACTCTCAAATGAAGTCAGAGGTCTTGCAGCAAGAGATCAATACACAGGGCACAGATTACTGTAGCCATCAAGCATCTCTAAACAGAAGTCTAAGGCTATGTGCGCACGTTGCGTAATTACATGCAGTTATGCTGCGATCTGCACCGCAGCGTAACTGCATGCGTCCTGCGTCCAACCTCTGTGGCATTGTTCTGTGTGAAAACTGCACATTTTAGGCTGAGACCGCACTTTGCGTTCTCCTACTTGCAGTTCTAAACGCACGTTTTGGGCTTAATTGATTTGACCAAAGTTGCCTTATTCAGAACTTTAGTGTTGATAACGCATGCGTATTTACCGTGTTTTAGATGCGTTTTCAGCGTTTTCTACATGCTTTTTCACCTGCGTTTTGGCAGATGCATTTTGAACATCAAGACACTGCTAAATAAAGATTAAACAGTCCAACAAAATAAAAAAAAGAGAAAAAAAAGGAACACATAATTTTAGAAATAATTTAAGAAATAGAAATATTTAATAAAATTCTAGCGGTAATATCCTATTTATTGGAAAAATGGCAATAATTTATTATTTTTCTTTAATTTAATTGTCGGAATATGTGTGTGTGTAAAGGGACATATGAAATCATTATTTTAATGCCCAAAAAGCATGCGTTTTGGTAGTCCAAAACGCATGTTTTCTGCACATAAAAAGCAGGTTAAACTCAGGAATTTGTAGGAATCTTGGATTTTGCCATTTCTCATTGACTTCAATGTTAGCAAAACGCACTTAAAATGGCAAAAACAATTAACATGCTGCTTCTTTGAACGCATGGTTTTTGCCACAAAATATGCAGATTAAACGCAGCGTTTAGAAACGCAAAGTGCGGTCTGAAAATCACCATTTTCCATTGACTTTGCTGGAAAATAAAAACGCATGTCTTTTGGCATGAAAAAGGTGCTTCTCAAAACGGACCTAAAAAGCACCTGAAACGCAAAGTGCGGTCTTAGCCTAAGGCTAAGACCCCACTTTGCTTTTTACCTGTTTTTTCAACTGCAGCGTTTAATGCCAAAATGGATGTGTTCTGCTTTTCAAGCAAAGTCTATGGGAATTTGGGTTTCTAAACCCCACTATGCAGTTCAAACTGCAGCATTTTTGTGGCAGAAATTTGGGCAAAAACTCAGCTTTGCAGTTCAAAACGCAAATGGCAAAAACAATTGACATGTTTTTTCTCACTTTATTAATTTTATTCTCTATGACAAAATTAATTGTTATAAATTAACATGTCCTATGGATAGATATTTGTGCATTTTGCATTTTTCTATACATATGACCATACATTTTGTTTCATACTGCTCAGTAAATGCATAATTATGTGTCTTTAGGTACTGATCATACAGCAGAGATATAGATAGTTATATTTGCAAATTGTTCCTTCATAACATGTATTTAACATGTATTTTTGTATCAGTGTATACATTTTCTGATATATGTTACTTATTGTTGCAAATACCTATGTAAACAAGGTCTGGACGGGCTAAAACATTGTTTCAAATGTTCTGTCTCTGTTTTTTCCACTTAATACTTTCATACAAATTTGTGACCATTGATTTCTCCATAAAATATAAACTGACTTGAACTGCAGTGCATGTCGTCATTGTGATTGGTGCTAAGTGACGTCACAACTGGAAACCAAGTGGGATCTGGACAGCAACAGGGTTAATGGTAACCCATGGTAACAGCAGAGGGTAGCACAGACCCAGACATTTCTGAACTAGTGATCAAATTCTCGAGTGCTTGGTTCTTGAATCAAGAAGGTCGGACACTCGAGAGAGGCTCGGCTCGAGTACCGAGTATAATGCAAATTCATGGGAAACTCAGCCAAACAGTAGTTCTAGGGAGGCCAGAAAATCTCTGAAATAGACGGAAACAGTGCTCAAATGGAACAGGAACAGACTGGGGAAGACGCCTGGATGCATCTCTGACTCCAAGGTCACTGCTGGCAACCATGCTGTCAGAGTATTACTCCTCTTCTATAGACTGACAATAAAACATATAAAACTGAAGATAAAATACATTTTACAGGAAAAAATGTTAGGAAACATTATTTCTTCTGCAATGACTTGCATATAAAGCAAAATTAAAAAGAGAAAAAAACAAAGCCTCTTCCACCGCTTAATAGCCTGTCCATCTCTCAGTGTATTTTCACATCACCTATGACTAAGGCCTAAAACACACTTCCGCAAAAAAACCGTCCGTATGATACGGTCTGTTTTTCGGGTCCGTGTTCCGTTTTTTTGGGGCATTTCTCCGGTACGTATGGCATCTGTGTGATGGCGTATGCGAACCGTGTGTGCGTGTGGAATGTCCGTAGTGACATAAAATACGCACGTGTGCAGTCCGTGTGCTGTCCGTTTTTAAAGGTCCGCATTCTTACCCAATTAATGTTGTTAATCATTCATCATAAGATCCTGATGTTGTTGTTTGCCTTCAATTGACCTGATGGATTGAAAACAGGTGTTTCAGATTTTGTGATGAAAAACTGACACGGACGATACGTGCTGAACACGGACATACTCCGTGTGCGGTCCGTGCAGGCACGGACCCATAGACTAAAGCGTGTCCGTGCCTGCGTGTTGCCGGCAAAGAACGGACATGTCGTCCGTGTAGAAAAGTGCACACACGTACTTACGACATGGACACACGTTCCGTGTGATTTTACGTGCGTGTGCCATCTACCATTGAATAACATGGGCCTCCGTGTGTACGTGTCTCCGATCCATGCAAATACGTACCGCACACGTACAAAAAAAACGGATGTGTATTGCGGGTCTAAAGTAGATAACATAGTAGACAGGGAAATAAAACTATTCCCACCAGCAGTCACTGGTAAATGTAATTTTAACATTTATTAACTTTTCTGGGCATGTGGTATGTGCGACATGGTCAGACAAATCCTGTTTAATTTATGAAGAAGGCACTCTGAAAGCTTATCAGGACAATGCAAGAACTGCCAAATACTAGAAGGAAGAGAGACTCTGATATACCCTGCATTAGACATAAAGGGGAACATCATATACATTCTGGTAAAATTGTTGGGTAGTGGGCTCTTAAGGGGGCTTTATACACAGCGATATTGCTAGCGATATCGCTGGTGAAAACACCCGCCCCCGTCGTTTGTGTGTGACGCCCTGGCACAGCCAGGTTGTCACAGAAAGAGTTAATCCTCCTTGGTAATCTGATCTCACACCGGTGCAGCATGACAAAGCACAGCCCCAGTGTAAGGGAAAAGCAGAGGAGAGGGGAGGGGCTGGAGTAGAGAGTGTGTGGAGTGCAGAGAGGACAGAGGTCTGGAGTTAGCTCCCAGGCTGGGAGTGAAGCGTTCTCCAAAAGGGCCGGGGCAGGCCGTAGTGAGGAAGGGGCCAGAACAGGTAGCCGGAGCCGGGCGGTGGCCCCTCGGTACCTGGGTACCCGGATCACTACAGGGGAGAGGATTCCCCGTTCCCGGCTGAGGAGAAAGAGGAAGAGAGAGAGGAGAAAAAGGCACTTTGCTGCAGGGAAGGAAACAACAAGGGCTGCTGCACGGTGTGTGGGACTCTAACACCCCCGTACCGGAGGCCGCGGACACCGGCAATTCTTAGTTCACCAGTGACTCCGTGTGACTTTCTTGTGAGTACACCCGTGCCCTCGGGCACCGCACTGCAGCACTGCGCCCTGCCCCCTGCTTACCCCATCCCCGGGCCCCGGGACAACCAACCCCCTACCCACGGAGGGGACATAACAACTACGCTGCTCCCTGTCATCGCTCCCGGGATCCCCTTCCAGAGCAGCGGTGGTGTTCCACCATCACCACAACCGTGGGTGGCGTCACGGACAATCTCCCCTAACAAAACCCCTATTACTGTGGAGCCTGGGATCACAGACCGGGTCACGCCATCGTGATACCCACAGAAGTGACTCTGTGGCCCGGATCTGAGTACCCCCTGGTCCCCGGGCGAAACATGTGCGTTACATGCAAATCGCTGCCCATGGCGCACAATATCGTTAGGAGCCGACACACGTACTTACCTGCCTAGCAATGTCGCTGTGTCCGGAGAACCGCCTCCTTTCTAAGGGGCGGTTTGTGCGACATCACAGCGGCGTCACTAAGCAGCCGCTCAATAGAAGCGGAGGGGCGGAGATGAACGGGACGTAACATGCCGCCCACCTCCTTCCTTCCGCATTGCCGGCGGCTGCAGGTAAGCTGCAGTTTGTCGTTCCCGAGGTGTCACATGTAGCGATGTGTGCTGCCTCGGGAACGACGAACAACCTGCGTCCTCTACAATCAACGATTTTTTGACAAGGAACGATGTGTCAACGATGGACGATAAGGGAGTATTTTCCATCGTTAATGGTCGTTCCTTGCTGTCACATGCAACGAGGTCGCTAACGATGCAGGATGTGCGTCACGGAGTCCGTGACCCCGGCGATACATTGTTAGATACGTTGTTGCATATAACGGGGCCTTTAGACTCATAATGCCTATGCACTAAGTGCAAGGGCTGCCAAAAATGAGGAGGGACAGCAATACACACTGAAGACACAGAGGAGGGCATTTTTTCCCATTTTTAAAGAATGGACACCTAGATTGGTAAAGCGTATGCACTAAATGCAAGAGCTAAAAAACATTTACCCCAGGGGAGTACACATCTATATATGTAGGAGAAATGTGGAGGTAGGCATCATACACATACTGAAAAATTATCGAGGGTATCATATACACTCTTTTTGAGTGAGAAAGGTTGTAAGTAGTAGTGAGCACTTAATTATTCGTACTCGCTATGCTGTTAGCGAGTACTGTCTGCTACTTTCATATTCGTTACGAGTAGCGGGCGCAATGTAAGTCAATGGGAAATACTTTCTATGTAGCGAGTAACCCGAAAGCCATACTATTCGCTACTCACACGAAACGTATGGCTTTCGCGTTACTCCCTACTTAGCGAGTATTTCCCATTGACTTACATTGCGCCCGCTACTTGTAACGAATATGCGAGTAGCGGACAGTACTTGCTAATAGCATAGCGAGTATGAATAATTAACTACTTGCACAACACTAGTTGTAAGGGAATATACCAAAAAAAAGGAACATTTGAACTGGCTTTAGGTTCCACTGCTGTCATTCAGTGGTGTTGAGAAGTCTCGTCCAATCCAGGCCTTGTTTATTTTCATAACAGTCAGCCTGTCAGTATTTTCAGATGACAGGTGGATGCACCTGTCAGTTACTATGCTCCCTGTGGCACTATAAACCGGCTCTGACAAAAAGTTAGTAGTAGGGCAGGCTAGCACCTCCAAGGCAGAGAGAGACAATTCATGCCCCATGTCCAGGTTGGATACCCAACAGTTGTATGGCACAGATGAATCACAGAGGACTATAATACAGTTGGCTGGGTACTCCACTATCTTCTAAAACTTTTTAGTTTAGCTAACTTTTAATTTCTGGGCACTGGGAAAATCTAATTAAATTGTCCTATATTTTTCATAGTTTTCCCTGCCTCTGTTGGACCTGGTGAGTGCCTACTGGTCTCTCCACATTGCTTGACCAACAAGGAACTATAACCTCTGGCTAATATATATATATATATATATATATATATATATATATATATATATATATATATATATATATAACGCAAGCACATTGAGTCAGCCATGTGTGCCAGACACCCAAAAGCCAACACTTCCCTGTCTCCACAAGAACAACCCTCCTCCTCCTTTTCTGCCTATACACACTGAACAGATGGGATGAGGCTGGTGTGTGTAGTACCCACCAAAACAATGCGAATCTCAAATTCAGTCAGGAAAAAAAAAAAGAAGTGGGTGCATGTGTGGCACCCCAGGGTTCAGTTTCAACAAATATACCTGTACCTGGGCAGGGAAGGATCTCCACATTAAGTAATCCCACATACAACATTTCCACTTCAAGCCTGGAGGGGGAGCTCTACAAGTCGAGTTCAGTTGAGGTCCCCTTTAAAGCCAGGTTTGGAGGCGGAGTCAGAGAGACGAGACAGTTGACGGTTGGAGAAAAGGAGACTGTGTGAGGGAAGACATCAAAATGGAGAGGGCAGTGCTTAGCCCGCACAAGTAACTGTGTGACCGCCTGAGGGATCAAGAGTGAGGCAAAAGAGGAGAGACCGGGGAGGTGGAGCCTGACCGGTTCATCCCCAAGGAACAGCGCTGATTATCAGACACCGGCGTCTGAGATTGTGAGGGATCTAATCTGCCCAGCAATAAAGACCGGGGGCCAGGGAGACTGCAGATCTCCTGGCCGCAGCAGCACCTGAAGGCAAAGCCGCTACACAGAGCTTAGGGACCGCAGTGAGTACAGCAGTGCCCCTTAGAGAAGCACCCGCCACCTGCCATACAGGTGAAGACAGTGAGAGAGGGACAAGGTATAGCTACAGGCAGCCTAGTACCAAGGAGAAACAGCGCAGCAGGGAGGCCACACAACTGACCTGGTGCAGAGATCCTGAACTGTTCCCAGATTAACCAAAAACTGTATCATCAGAAACTGAACCCATTTTTAATAACACCTGCAAGTAAAATCTGGTCAGAGTTCATGAATTGGTGTGACGCACTTTATTTCTTTCATCTGAGGAGCCATAGGCTGCTGCACTAAAGTGACAGTTGAAAAGGCTGTGAAGAAAAACGGCCGCCATATCTGTGTACTACTAAAACTGCCCTGGGGACCCCGCTTCACCTACGGGAAGCGTAAATAACTGGCTGCCTAACCATCACCCCAGAGGTCTGACCTGCAGCCCCAGTAACCATACTGGAACCGTAGGTGGCGTCACAAAACACTTTTATTTATTTTTTTTTTTTTCTTTTCTTTATTATTTTTTTTATTTATTTATTTATTTATTTTTATTTTTATTATTTATTGACTTTCAGCGACCACCAGGGCCACGGAACCGGGTACAGGCCCCCGTGACATAATCCCATTAACCAACACCCGGAACCGAGTACCCCACGGCCCTGGGGCGGATCAGCTTTTGGCGTCACGAACAGGATCTGGACAAGGCCCAGTAACCCTGGGTAACGTGTGCCTTGAAAACTGTTTAATAATATCTGAACTTTGCCGCCATTTTGAGCATTTGAAAAACTAACTGCGCCACAGTGAGGATGGAGATGCAAGGCGATGCTGATGCCGCTGGAGCAGCTGCAGCACCTGAAGCTGTAGCCCCGATCATGCCGCTTGCTCTGCCGTATGTCCCAGGGGCGGCATGGTTACCGCAATATGCTGGGGAGCCCAATACCCTAGCTGAATTTAGAGAAAAGATGTGCAATTTCCTGGATATATACTCTATGACTGACAAGCAAAAAGTGTCTGTTTTTCTGGGGCAACTGACGGGTGCAGCAGAGCGAGAGGTTAAATCCTGGCTGAATACAGATAAAAGGACAATAACCCAGATATTTGCTAATTTAAAAGCTGCATTTGAAACTCACACTGTAGCTGAGCTAAGAATGAGGTTTTACAACTGCAAACAAAGACCGCAGGATAGCATACGGGATTATGCATTGAACCTTCAGGAGGCGCTGCTGGCTGTAAAGCAGGTAGACCCTGAAAGTGCACGAGAGGAAGATAAAATGTTAATTGAACAGTTTCTTGAGGGGCTACATTCACCAATTCATCAAACACAGCTGCGTCTATGGGTCATGGAGCATCCGAGTCTAGACTTTGTAACTCTGAAGAACCGGGCCATTAGAGCACTGCGAGTCCCTGGGACTACAGACCCCGTGAAACGGGGTGCCAGGGGCGCCTCGGGGCTTGTAGTCGTGGCCCTTAACACTAGGCTTACCCCTGGCTCCGCCGTCACTTTGGGGTCGGGAGATGACATGGTGGGGCAGAGTGTGGTGGTGCAGATGTCGTCCGACGTATAAACACTCTCCAGGCATGCTTTGGTGCAAATAAAAGACATTCTTTATTTTCCAAAATAAACCGGCAGTTGCAGATGACTTCACGTTTTCTTTAGCTGGGGGAAGCCTGCCCTGACGTCCTCTCCAGTGGGGATGTGCCCGGCTACTCTGCTTCACCCGGCTCCCACTATGGCTACCCACAAACCGGACCCACACCAGTCTGCTTCGCTCTTGAGATTCCGCCCGCTCCTGTGCTCTCCGGCTTCCCTATTCTTCCAGCTCCCACACTCTGCCCCGGCTCTGCTTTCTTTCTCCCGTCCCGGACACAACTGCCTTTTTCAGATCTCACACTTTCCTTTCTAACACTACTCCTCCCTCCCCTTTCTGCTGCCGGCTCCTCCTACCATCTGTTTCTGTGAGACAGCCGATCCACCCGGCCACTAGGGGATCCCTAAGACATGCATTATGAATAAAAACATTTTTATTAAAACAACATTAACATTCCGGGCTTCCTTTGTAAGGGGTCTGCCCACCCCTACATACCTCCCCTCTTAAAGCCTGAGCCTCCCGGCAAGGCACAACCCTAAAACACATTTAAAAACTAAACAAAGTCATTTTAGTAGAACGACAACCATGCGTACCCTAGGGCACCCAACGGGGGTATGCCAGTCCAGCGCCCGGAGTTCCTCCTGGAAGCTCCCGGTCTTAGTCGTGCCCGGAGGCCGTCGGCACGCACTCCCGGTCTTAGTGGAGCTTCTGCCCGGAGGCTTTTGTAGCACTCCGGGTCTTAGACGTTCAGACGGCAGGAACACCCAGCGGCAACATCTTCTTCAATGACGCGGAGGGAGCCCCTGGCTCAGTCCAGCAGCAGGCTCTCTCCGGGCTTAACAACTTGAACGGTGATTAACAGTAAAACTTCTGCCGGTTCAAACAACGCCGGTCTTCAAACAAGCCGATCAGGGCACTTCACTCCGGGTGCAAAGCCCGTTTCCATTCGGCTCGTTGGGCCCTCACATAGTCCGACAAGGACTGCCCGGGCAGCCGGCGCAGTCTCTGGAAGGGCTCATAACCGACGGTGGGCTCCGGTGCCTTGGTCTCCTCAACCCCCGATGGGGTTGACGGGGTCGCTGCACGAGGCGGCTGAGGTATGTCCATGACAATTACCGGATGTGTGGTGATGTTCTGGCTAATAGCCAGCACCGCCGGGGTTCCCTTCTCCGGGTCAGCGGCAGGTCCGGGCATCACTTCGGGAGTTACGGCCAAGGTGCGTCTCGAGTAGGAGAGTTCAGCCAGCACCGGTCTTGGCTGCGACCGCCGCCGGTACTGGCATTCCTCCCACTCCAATTCCTGCTGCCATTGAGCAGCCTCTTGTGAGGTAGGCATCCGGGTTACGCCGACTGCGAAGAGGCCTCGGCATCCCACCTCTCGCATAAACCGGACCTTCTCCCCCGGATATAACGTGTGCAGGCGCTGGGGTAGGCCTTCAACGTCCAGGTGCACTCTGTTATAAAAGTAGTCATCGCCGGTCTCTTCATCCTTGATGAAGCCGTAACCCTCCTTCTGATTAAACTTCACCACAATTCCTGTGGAGCACTGCTGCTCAAACTTCTCACTCCGGGAACCAGCCATCATTTCCCGGGCCACGGTCTCGGCAAGCAGTCGCTCCTGTACCGGGTCCGGTTCTGGGGACGGGGACTTCCGTTGAGGTAGGGGTGACGGCTGTACTGGGTCCCAAAAGAAACCCCAGTTGTCCTTTTCCAGCTTCCGGGCGTGTGAATCTTCCGGAGCTTGAACTGGAACAGGCAGTCGACGGTCCCACCGCGACTGGCGGGGGTGTCTCCAGGTGTGGGTATGGGTATGGGGTTCCCAGGGGCCGATTCCCCGACGGCAGCTGAGCGGTGTACGTCGCCCGGACCTCAGTCGTGGTCTCTCCAGTCACAGCGTTGTAACCCAGGTCACTTTGGTCGGGCGCTCTTGTCCTCCTGGTACAGCCGGTATGTTGATAGGAAGTGCTTCCGCAGCTGAAGTCTGCTTAGGACGTCCTCGGCCCAGGTTAGTGGCTGCCAGCGCGGCCACCACATCTTGCTGCTGTCTGGAGGTCTCCATCTCGTTAGCAGTCGGCAACTCTGATAATGGCGGCGGGGTCAGTGGAGATGCTGGAGGAAGTGGAGGCGGGCCTATTTTTCCCGCTCTTGGGTATACTCACCCCCAGTCTCACACATCAGGTCGACCCCTCCGCGGCGGTTCTTCTTTTTCTCTGGAACACCGCCCACTTCACATATCTTCATTCGTGCCCTGAGACCGGCACCTCCCCTCTTTGGGCGGAGTACTCCGAACTTCTTTTTCGGCACCGGCCAGCCCCAGGCTCTTCTTTTGGCGCCAACTTTTCGCGCGCTTTCTACGTCCTTGAAGACGACGGCCATCTTGCCGCCATCTTGTGCCCGGTCCAACGCTGCAGGCACTGCTTCTTCTTCCCACCATGGGATCGGGACTCTTCTCCAATAATCCGGATCCTGTGCCCTAGGCACCACTCGATCTCCATCTTCTTGTGGGACCCTTTGCATACAATCCGGATCCTGCCGACTACGCCACATGTAACGGGGTGCCAGGGGCGCCTCGGGGCTTGTAGTCGTGGCCCTTAACACTAGGCTTACCCCTGGCTCCGCCGTCACTTTGGGGTCGGGAGATGACATGGTGGGGCAGAGTGTGGTGGTGCAGATGTCGTCCGACGTATAAACACTCTCCAGGCATGCTTTGGTGCAAATAAAAGACATTCTTTATTTTCCAAAATAAACCGGCAGTTGCAGATGACTTCACGTTTTCTTTAGCTGGGGGAAGCCTGCCCTGACGTCCTCTCCAGTGGGGATGTGCCCGGCTACTCTGCTTCACCCGGCTCCCACTATGGCTACCCACAAACCGGACCCACACCAGTCTGCTTCGCTCTTGAGATTCCGCCCGCTCCTGTGCTCTCCGGCTTCCCTATTCTTCCAGCTCCCACACTCTGCCCCGGCTCTGCTTTCTTTCTCCCGTCCCGGACACAACTGCCTTTTTCAGATCTCACACTTTCCTTTCTAACACTACTCCTCCCTCCCCTTTCTGCTGCCGGCTCCTCCTACCATCTGTTTCTGTGAGACAGCCGTCCCACCCGGCCACTAGGGGATCCCTAAAACATGCATTATGAATAAAAACATTTTTATTAAAACAACATTAACATTCCGGGCTTCCTTTTTAAGGGGTCTGCCCACCCCTACACCCGCACCTCAACCGCGGCAAGCCATCACCTCTCCCTCAGAGGTGGCGTCCCTTTCCTTAACTCCAGCAGAAATGAATGGACAGGCTGTAATACCTGGTGCCTCTGATGACTTGCGTTCCCAGGTACAGCAGCTGACAAAAGATGTGGCCATGCTCCTAAAGGCCATGCAACTCCAGCAGAAACCACAGTCGTCGGAGAGGATCCAGTTGGCTGACAGCCCTGAGGACATCCCGTGGATGCGAGGAAGGAGGAACCCACCACCCAGAGGAAGACCCAACGACCGCTACGACTCATCAGGACAACCTATCTGCCGCCGTTGTAACGAGGCGGGCCACTTTGCCAGGTCATGTCCTTTAAACCAGCGACTCCTGGGGCAGCGGGCCGGCCACCAGGAATAAAACAACCAGGCCCATCGAACTGGCGCGATAGATATGTGGGAGGACGACCATTCCTATCTATCATGCTAGATGGCATTCCCACACTTGCTCTATTGGACACTGGCTCACAGGTGACGACGATCCCGCATATCCTTTACAAAAGATTTTGGGCCGATTCTGAGCTCACTCGCCCAGACCCAGACCTTACTATATATGCTGCTAATGAACAGTCGGTATCACAAATAGGGTACAAGGAGGTGACGATAAAGGTGGGGAGGGAGGAGCTAAAAGGCCAAGGACTTATTGTGGTGGATACTGATTGTCGTCAAAGAAATCCAACAATGATATTAGGTACTAATGGTGAAAATTGTCTAGGAGCAGTTCTTTTCTTGCTCCAGCAGGTTGCAGAAACTGCCAGCATCGGGCAGCAGAGGGTCCTACAGAAAGAAATCAAAGCCCTTCTGCAGAGACAACAGGTAGAGTTGTCTGGTGGAGAAAATCGGCAGTGTACGGGTAAGCGACCCATTCCCCATTGTGTTACCCCCAAGAAGTGAAGTGATGATTTGGTGTCGGGCAGCTATAGGCCTCAGAGGGCGGGATTACCAGGCAATGGTAGAGCCCATGTACTCAGATAGTAGGCCCACAGTCCTGACAGCCAGGGGGATAGTTGATGTACGCAAAGGGAGGGTACCTGTACGAGTTTTAAACTGTGGAGAGGAAGAGGTCAAGCTACACAGATATGCTACTGTTGCCAAGTTGTTCACTGTCAACAACAACTCAATTCAGGCAGTGGAACCCTTGACCCCGTCCGACCAGGCGGAGGACAACAGCTCCAAGGGACAGCTGGAGGACTGGTTTCAGAAGCTGCATGTCGGCACTGATTCCACCCCTTCTTACCAAAGGCACGGAGTTTATTGGGTGGTGAAGGAATATGAACGGGTCTTTAGTAAGCATCCATTAGACTTTGGGCGGATAACAGGGGTACACCATCGCATACCCACGGGAGACCATCCACCAATAAAAGAGAGATACAGGCCTATCCCACCAGCTCACTATCAGTGTGCTAAAGATATGTTACGGGAAATGAAGGAAGCTGGGGTTATTAGAGATACTTGTAGCCCCTGGTCAGCTCCACTTGTCCTGGTAAGAAAGAAAGATGGCACAATGAGGATGTGCGTTGACTATAGGCAGATAAACCGCATAACACACAAGGGTGCTTACCCGTTGCCCCGCATTGAGGAATCACTTGCTGCACTGAAAGCTGCTAATTTCTTTTCCACCTTAGATCTTACCAGTGGGTATTGGCAGGTTTCCATGGCAGAAGAAGATCGAGAGAAGACCGCATTCACGACGCCGATGGGTCTGTGTGAGTTCAACAGCATGCCGTTTGGACTCTGCAATGCACCCGGCACGTTCCAAACTTCGAGACTGTACTGATATATCTTGATGACGTCATTGTGTATTCCAAGACGTATGAGGAACATCTGGAGCACCTGGCCGAGGTGTTTGAAGCATTGTCAAAGTTTGGTATGAAACTAAAGCCTTCAAAATGCCATTTGCTGAAGCCGAAGGTTCAGTATCTTGGGCATGTGGTCAGTGCGGATGGTGTGGCACCAGACCCTGAAAAGGTCACTGCTATCAGAGACTGGCCAAAGCCAACAACCGTCAAAGAGGTGCGTCAGTTCTTGGGGCTGGTAGGATACTACAGGAGGTTCATAAAGGACTTCACGAAAATAGCGGCGCCTTTGCAAGATCACCTGGTAGGCCAGACCAAAAAGGGCAAGACGTCCGGCCCTCCATTTGAATGGGGTGAGAAAGAAGAAGACTCTTTTAAGCACATGAAGTGGGCCCTGACCGGTGAGGAAATCCTGGCCTACCCTGATTATAATCTGCTATTCATGCTGTACACAGATGCCAGTAATGTGGGATTGGGAGCTGTGCTGTCGCAGGTGCAGAATGGCAAAGAACGTGTAATTGCCTTTGCAAGCAAGAAGCTCCGTCCTACTGAGAGAAACCCAGAAAACTACAGTTCGTTCAAGCTGGAATTCCTGGCCTTAGTCTGGGCCGTCACTGAACGATTCAAGCACTACCTGGCATCTGCGAAGTTTACCATATTTACGGATAACAACCCGCTTACTCACTTGGACTCCGCAAAACTAGGTGTACTAGAGCAGCGATGGATGGCCCGGTTGTCAAACTATGACTTCACCATCAAATATCGGGCAGGCCGCAAAAACGCTAACGCTGATGCATTGTCGAGAATGCCCCATTTACCAGATGCAGGAGAAGACTCGGATGAGTTAGAAGAGATAGAGCTGCCGGCTTTTCACCGCAACAGTCCATCCCAGTGTAACCAAGGTGTTAAAGGCAAACGCCAACAGGCCACGCTGAACCCGTTACCTTACCATGGGTGGGAGGAAACGCAAGACAGCGATCCGGCTGTTCGCCTAGTTAAAGAGCTAATAATCCAACCAGACTCAAGTCTTAGCCCAGATGCCCCACCGGAAGCGCAGCACCTGTGGAAGGAAAAGAGAAGATTGTTCATCTACAGGGGTAGGCTATGCAGACATTACATCAACCCCCGAACCTATGAGAGGGTGTGGCAAATAGTGGTACCGAAGAGAGATGTTCAGATGGTGCTGGAGGCGTACCATGACGGAGCAGGACACTTCGGGTGGAAGAGGCTTGAGGTACTGTTACGCCACAGATTCTATTAGGTTGGCATGAGAACTGCCATTGAGAACTGGTGCCGAAACTGTGGCCCATGCAACCTGAGAAGAAAGGATTGTGACAGTCAAAGAGCTCCACTACAACCAATTGTCACCAAGCAGCCGCTGGAACTTGTAGCCTTGGACCATGTGAAATTGACACCCAGTAGATCCGGTTATACGTATGCCCTCACTATGGTGGCCCACTAATCCCCGTTTCTGGTGGTAGTACCTGTAAAGGACTTGACAGCAAGAACCGCAGCGAGAACCTTTCAAGCCTACTTCTGCAGACCACATGGCTACCCGGAACAGGTGTTGACGGATCAAGGTTCTGCATTCAAAGCTGAAGTGTTCCAGGAGTTTTGCAACCTGTATGGATGTAAGAAAATCCAAACCACACCGAATCACCCACAGACAAACGGCATGTGTGAGAAAATGAACCAGGTTGTTATAGACCTGTTGAAAACCTTGCCCTTGGAAGAAAGAAGCATGCGGCCAGAGAAGTTGCCTGATTTAGTGGACATGTACAACAACATCCCTGTGAGTTCCACCAATTGCACGCCAGCATACTTGATGAGAGCAAGACCCGGGAAGTTACCAGTTGACTTAGAAATGGGAATTGTTGTTCCTGAAACCAGGTCACCTGAAGCTGATTGGGACACTAAGCGCCAAGAGCAGTACAAAAAGGTACAGGAGTGCGTAGAAAGAAGCCTAGACCAAATTAGAGAAAGGCAAGAGAAAGATTATAACAAGAATGCACCAGCTGCTCCTTTAATACCTGGAGAGATGGTTCTAAAAAGAAAAAGAAAGACCCATAAGCTTGATGACCAGTGGGAAGCAGAACCATACACAATATTGCTCTCTAAATTTGACAACAAGAAAATCTGCTTAATCAGCAAGGATAAGGGAAAAACGTCAGCGGCAGTTTCTAGAGACCACCTTAAAAAAGGCCTGAACAGTTGCAGCAAAAAGAAGTAATCCCCTGTATACCTCAACCTAAAGAGGAAAAGAAAGAGAAGATGATAAGAACAGTACTTGGTGATTTTCCTGAAAGTTGGCCTCAGTACAATGGAGCCATAATTATACCATTATTGACTGGCGCTCAACCAGTAAAAGTCCCACAAAGACTGGAGGAACCGGTCAACGTTTCAGAAGAACTACCTGTCGCAGTAGAACCAGAGAACCCTGCTATTGGGGATCCTGCCAGTCCTATGGTAAGACTAAGACAACATTCACGCATACCAATATTGCGTAGATCCTCATGCAGACTAGTAGATAGTGCACACATAGCACCAGCACTAGGTACCAGTACACTGCACCGACCAGTTGTGACACAGGCATTACGTAGGTCTAGCCGTAGCAACTTTGGTCAGCCCCCGTCCCATTATATAGAAGAATATTAAATAGAAAGTGTAGTAGTTAGTAAAATGTAAAAATATTTTATTTATTTGTTTATTGCAACTAAGTAAATCCATAACCGTCAAGCGTGTTGAGCCTGCAAGACTTTTTGCATGAACTTTTGCATCTTCTTAAACTTTTATGGACCAATAGACCACAGAACTGGTAGTGGTCAAAAACTTTCTTATATTTACCATACTCACATTTTGCAGCGGAAGGACTGCATTTTTCTGTTTTATTGGTTTTTGTAATTTTTATTTTTTAAGACTTTGTACTACTCTTTATTGTTCCTAAAGTTTTATAAGTTTGTGTTTCCAGTCCAGGAGTACTGAATTTAACTAAGGGGGAATGTGGCACCCCAGGGTTCAGTTGCCACAAATATACTTGTACCTGGGCAGGGAAGGATCTCCACATTAGGTAATCCCACATACAACATTTCCACTTCAAGGCTGGAGGGGGAGCTCTACAAGTCGAGTTCAGGTGAGGTCCCCTTTAAAGCCAGGTTTGGAGGCGGAGTCAGAGAGACAGTTGACAGTTGGAGAAAAGGAGACTGTGCGAGCAGAGAGTGAGGGAAGACATCAAAATGGAGAGGGCAGTGCTTAGCCTGCACAAGTAACTGTGTGACCGCCTGAGGGATCAAGAGTGAGGCAAAAGAGGAGAGACCGGGGAGGTGGAGCCTGACCGGTTCATCCCCAAGGAACAGCGCTGATTATCAGACACCGGCGTCGGAGATTGTGAGGGATCTAATTTGCCCAGCAATAAAGACCGGGGGCCAGGGAGACTGCAGATCTCCTGGCCGCAGCAGCACCTGAAGGCAAAGCCGCTACACAGAGCTTAGGGACCGCAGTGAGTACAGCAGTGCCCCTTAGAGAAGCTCCCGCCGCCTGCCATACAGGTGAAGACAGTGAGAGAGGGACAAGGTATAGCTACAGGCAGCCTAGTACCAAGGAGAAATAGCGCAGCAGGGAGGCCACACAACTGACCTGGTGCAAAGATCCTGAACTGTTCCCAGATTAACCAAAAACTGTATCATCAGAAACTGAACCCATTTTTAATAACACCTGTAAGTAAAATCTGGTCAGAGTTAATGAATTGGTGTGACGCACTTTATTTCTTTCATCTGAGGAGCCATAGGCTGCTGCACTAAAGTGACAGTTGAAAAGGCTGTGAAGAAAAACGGCCGCCATATCCGTGTACTACTAAAACTGCCCTGGGGACTCCGCTTCACCTATGGGAAGCGTAAATAACTGGCTGCCTAACCATTACCCCAGAGGTCTGACCTGCAGCCCCAGTAACCATACTGGAACCATAGGTGGCGTCACGAAACACTTTTATTTATTTATTTTTTTTTCTTTTCTTTATTATTTTTTTTATTTATTTATTTTTATTTTTATTATTTATTGACTTTCAGCGACCACCAGGGCCACGAAACCGGGTACAGGCCCCCGTGACATAATCCCATTAACCAACACCCGGAACCGAGTACCCCACGGCCCTGGGGCGGGTCACATGACATTACTGAAATAGCTTGTTCTGGTACTGTAAAAAAGCAGCTTTTAATTTGCATTTAAAAAAAACTGGTAAAACACTGCATGTAAACATAGCCTTTTAAAAAGAGAATAATGAAAGTAATCAAATATGACAACACATCATGTTTAATAAACTAATAATGGCTGTGCTTTCCTCCCATCAGTCCAAGGTTGTTTTTAAGTCTGTTCACAAGTTGCTTTTTTGCTGCTGTTTTTCTGCAGCAAAACCTGCTTTCTTGGCAATAAAAAAAATTGCTTCCAAAAAACAGGTTTTGCTACTTTTTTTTACTGCGTTTTTGGTGTGTCATTTGTATACCGTACATGTTTAAATAAAGTTAGAAAAAATGCATCAAGAATGCAGCAAAAAACACAGCTACATCTTTGCACTCTTATTACTTTCAATGATGAAAAAAGCTGCAAAAAATGCTGAAAGAATTGACATGCTGCTTCTTTCCAAACGCAGCAAAGACACAGCAGTTTTCCCATTTTAGACAGGATAAAAAAAAAGCTGGTGTGTTTCTGTGTGTGAATAAGATTTCTGGAATCTCATAGGTTTTGCTGTAAAAAGCAGCTTTTTATTTGCATAAAACTCATGAAAAAAACTTGCAGGAAAAAGGCAGCAGAAATACAATGCGTGAACATAGCCTAATTAGTGCTAGATCCTACCTGCCCTTTAAATTGGTAGGCTTTTATCCCAGCAGAGGCATGTTTGCTAAATATTAGATATAGGGTCCGATCAAAGAGCCATGGTTGATGGGCTCACAATAATTTGCTAATTTATGCGCTAAGTACTTTCATTTTTCTAAGTATATTCCATATAGCATTAATGCAGTTTAAATTTCATATATTCTATGTCTGCTTATATCTTAGCACCTACAGAGTGCATCTCTATTTTTTTTTTTTGTGTATTGTGCAGTCATAGCAGCTTGCACCTGTTTACACTTTCTTTATTCCTTTTAACACTAGAAGTCCCAGAGAGGGGTCATTTAACATTTCTACCTTTGGAATCCATAGAGCTCGAAATTCCTGGGACTTCTAGTGTTAAGCCCATTTCACACATCCGGCATTTCTCCGGATTGCCGGATTCGGCACACTACAGTACAGTGCAATACTGTACAATGTCATAGCGGCAAGCACCAGTCAGCCGTGATGCCATTAGACTGTATCACACTGTACTGGAGTGTGCCGGATCCGGCAATCCGGCGAAATGCCGGATGTGTGAACCAGGCCTTAGCGGTTCTGGTACGTTTTTTTGCAATAAATTTAAGAAGGTTCTCCAGGAGTAAAAAAAATAAACAACTAAAAGAAATGTCTTTATAAATAAATTCTTAAATATTTTTAATTAGCAAATGAAAATAGTTTTGTCTAGGGAGGTAATCGTTATGTAATGTAAAAGGCTGAAGGATTGTTACTCTGGCAGAAATCTGTCTTAGGCCATTTGCGCACTAGAAATTGACTATTTAAGGAAAATCCGCACCTGCAATAAAAAAAACATACCAAAACCGCAACAAAATCCGCATGCGGTTTTGCCGCAGTTTGGTGTGGTTTTGGTGCAGATTTGCTACGGATTTGCTGCGGTTTTTCCGCAGGTTGGTCCTTGTGGGTTTTTACCATTATCTATGGCAAAAACCGAAGGTCCTGCAGAAAAGAACTGACATGCACATTAATTCCGCAGTGGAAATTCCGCGAGTAAATCCGCGGGCATAAAAAAACGCAGTGTGCTCCCAGCATTTTTTTTTATACCCATAGGTTTTGCTGGGGAATGACTGCAGAAATGTTGGACACATTTTCTGCAGCAAATCCGCGGTAAATTCCGAGGTAAATCCGCAGCGTGCGCACATAGCCTTAGGGGTGCTTCACACACAGCGAGCTCGCTGCCGAAATCTCTTCTGAGTCACGCTTTTTGTGACGCAGCAGTGACCTCATTAGCGATCTCGCTGTGTGTGACACTGAGCAGCGATCTGGCCCCTGCTGTGAGATCACTGCTCGTTACACACAGCCCTGGTTCGTTTTCTTCAAAAGCGCTCTCCCACTGTGACACACAGATCACTGTGTGTGACAGCGAGAGAGCGACAAATGAAGCGAGCAGGGAGCAGGAGCCGGCGTCTGGCAGCTGCGGTAAGCAGTAACCAAGATAAACATCGGGTAACCAAGGTGGTTACCCGATATTTACCTTAGTTACCAGCCTCCGCCGCTCTCACGCTGCCTGTGCTGCCGGCTCCGGCTCTGTGCACATGTAGCTGCTGTACACATCGGGTTAATTAACCCGATGTGTACTGTAGCTAGGAGAGCAAGGAGCCAGCGCTAAGCAGTGTGCGCGGCTCCCTGCTCTCTGCACATGTAGCTGCATTACACATCGGGTTAATTAACCCGATGTGTACTGTAGCTAGGAGAGCAAGGAGCCAGCGCTCAGTGTGCGCGGCTCCCTGCTCCCTGCACACGCTAAGCTAAGCGGTGTGCGCTGGTAACTAATGTAAACATCGGGTAACCATACCCGATGTTTACCTTAGTTACCAGTGTCCGCAGCTTCCAGACGCCGGCTCCGTGCAAGCGCAGCGTCGCTTGCACGTCGCTGCTGGCTGGGGGCTGGTCACTGGTCGCTGGTGAGATCTGCCTGTTTGACAGCTCACCAGCGACCATGTAGCGATGCAGCAGTGATCCTGACCAGGTCAGATCCCTGGTCGGATCGCTGCTGCATCGTTAAAGTGTGAAGGTACCCTTAGAATGTTGAGTTGCTCACTGCAAATGCTAACAGTCTAGGACAGGTCTGTCTATTTAACAATGCGATAACTATCTTAATTATACAATAATTTGTTAAAAGTATTTAGGAATTTATTTATAATGACATTTCCTTTATATTTTTCTTTCTCCTTTTCCTGGAGAATCTCTGCTTAATGACACAAGTTGTAAAAAACAGATGAGTGAATCATGTAGAACAACAATGTATGTAACATCCCATGAAGTGAGTGGATATTGACAGATTAATGTTCAATATGTGCAGGTTTGTAGAACCCATATCCTGAACGACATTCAGGTGCAAAGCTTGTGAATAGCTTTCCTGAATTCTTGCTCTGCATTTATCTGTTTTAATTAACATTAAGTTTTGTTGGGTTTTTTTAATAAATCTATTTTTAGAAAAAATAGAAAAACAAATATTATTATCTGAAAATCTGAAGTAATAAATTTATATTTATCGACACATGCTTTTTTTTGTAACACAAACACTCTCTATTTTTTGTTAGGCTATGTTCACACAGTGCATCTTTTGGTGTGTTTTGAGGTCACAAAGATGCACCAAAATACATGCATTTCCTTCTCCCAGCAAAGTCTATGAGATTTCTATTTTGCTGTCCACATTGGCCATCTTTTTTTTGGCTGCATCTTGGCTGTGTTTTTGATGATGCAGTTTGTCAATTCTTTTTGTGTTTTCCAGCATTTTTGAGCCCTTCAAGTCAATAAATTTGACTTAAAAACACATAGGGCAAAATGCAGTAAAAACAAGGAAAAACACATGCATTTTTGGTTCTTTTTTTCATTATTGGCTTCTATGTGGAGTCTGCAAAAAAGCATCTAAAAATCACAGTTGCATTTTTAAGTGCAGAATCAAAGTTTTTCTGTACTATAAAAAAAATACACATTGAAAAGTAGGTCCTTGTGTGTTCACAGCGATCCTCCACTGCTTTCGGCCAGCATCTTTCCTCTTTCACACACATCTGATTGCAGTACCATCACACATCCCACACAGACATCGTAGTGACATCACACACACATCCGGTGATACCGCACTGCTTCCAGCTGCAGGGGGACATGGGACACTGTGGAACGCATCGAGGACCTGCAGTGGAATATATTGAAGACCTACACTTTGATGCATTCCACAGTAGGTCCTTGCGGTTCACAGTATCTCTCCTTACCAATCGGAAGCAGTACGGTATCACTGTATATGTGTGTGTTTAAAGTTACAGCGCTCAGATGTGTGTGTATGATGTTAGTGTAATTGAATGTGTGTGTGTGAGCGGAATAGCAAGACCTGATAGTGAAGCATATGTCTGTGGAAGATCCCATCCACCATTAGCACCTTCCAGCAGTAGCTGTTCGACATCTGGTGCGTATGATTGCAGGGTCTATCTTCTCTCTTTTGAGGTGTCTTCTCTATGTAATGAAGTGTCCTACTGTATTCTTTAACTTTTTTACCTGCATGGACATTTTATTATTGAATCGCAACTGGGCTTATTTTCGGAGCTGGACTTATGATGAGAAGAAAAATTTCTGGTAGGGCTTATTTTTGGGGAGACACGGTACATACCCAAGTGAGTCAACTAGTATGCACCGACATTGGGAATGTGTAGAAGAGACCTGGCCTCAGATTTTGGTTGAGACCTGCTTGAATCTGATTGAGAGCATGACCAGGCAGTGTTGAAAGCCAAAGGTTGATTTACAAAATACTGTCAAAAACATAAAAATATATTTTTTTTTATTTAGGAGCTAAACAGTAACAATGCAGTGAGATTACAAGAATCTGCATAATTGATCATTTATTAAATATTTGCAAATCAAGATTCTGAACTAAAGTATATCACGGATGAATCAATTGAAAATCACTCTGATTCTACAGGTCCAGCACCTTCCTTTCACTTTGTATTAATATTTACAGACTGAGACAACCACTCCCATTTTTAATGTTTTTCAGTAGTACACCACAATCACATTAGGTGCATTAAATAATAATAATAATAATAATAATATTTATTCATTTATATAGCGCTGTTAATTCCACAGCACTTTACATACAAATGCACTCTCTGGCTGATTCAATCTTCAACAATGTGAGAAATAGCACTGGACATTTTTTTTTCTTTGTGATCTTTCTTTTTTGCTAATTAAATCACAAATTGTTAAAGTTCACCATAAAATTTTAGGAAATTTGACTCAAGGTTGATTCGAAGCAGATTGATTTGCTCATCTCTAGTTGATACACCTGTGCAGCCTCTATTAAATAACCCTTGCTACATGCACAATTTAAGAGCTAGAGATTGGATTTTGTTAATGTGCCGCCCCCGTGCCGGCAGCCTGTCGCTGCTCGGGTCCGGGCCTTCCGGTGGGTGGCTCGAGGGTCTCCGGACCCGGGTGATCCCGCGGACACTCCAAATGAAAAGGGTTGGGGGGATGGTGGATGTAGGACGTATATGTACGGGCTGGGCTGTACTAGGTTCGTGACGCCACCCACGGTATGTGGTGAGTCTGGACACCACTGCTGCAGTTACGGGGCATGGGAGATGTTGTGGAGCAAGTTGTTAACCCCTCTGTGGGAAGGGATGGTGGCCCCGGGACCCATTGGGTGCTTTGCTGGTGCAGGGAGATGGGTGACTGCAGGGTATTGGTGTACTCACTATTTAAGGAAACCCACGAGTCTCTGGTAAACCAAGGTGATGGTGGTCGGTGCCCGCAGCCGGCTGCGTTCTGGTCCCCCACCCGGCTGGTGGTCTCTGTCTTTCTCCTGCACCTTTGTGTAATGGTGGACTGCCTGTGCTTGCAACTTCAGGAGTTCGCTCCCGGCTGGATGTGGCCTAAGGAGCCCTTGCCCGCAGACGCTAGCCCGTGGGATCTCTGAGCCCTGGCGGTGGCCTTTTATCCCCCTCGTTGGGCTGTTGTCTTCTAATAGGGACTTTGGGTGGGACAAGACCTCTAATCCTGGCCTCAATTGGTTAATTAGCTGGTTCCAGTTGCTTCTGGTCCCAGCTTCAGGGTCCGAGTACCCCCCTGTCTGCTCCGGTTTCCGAGTCGGTTCCCCGGGTCGGTACCGGCAGGCCACTACCCTGTCCCGGTCCACCTCGGTTCTACCGAGCCGTCTTCCCGGCTCCTGCAGACGAAGACCGCTGTCTGCCTCCTAGCCAAAGGCACCAGGGCTGCTACCCTGATGCCTGTCAGTTTACTTCATGTCTTACACACAGGCCTGACCTCCACTCTCCTCAAACTCTAAAACTGATCTCTCCCTGACTGCTTTCCCGCCCCGGGCTGTCCAGACTCCTTGGTGGGCGTCTTCCAACTGCCTGGTTCTGCCCCCCTGGTGTATCCATCTAGCCCTGAGGGGTTGACTAGGGTTTAAAAGGTTGGCTGATGTCACCTGTGAGGGAAAGGTGTTATGCAGGGGCCTATTTGTGACTACCTGGGCTGGCCAGGGTGTCATACTCCCCCTTGGTTAAACACAGACCGTCCGCGGGCTGTCCAACCACCACCGGTTTATTTTGTTTAACTGAAAAAGATGAAAGGGGATAAAACATTTACAAGGATAATAACATATTTACATTCATGGATATTTTGGTTTCTTCCCTTAACGGGAGGCATGTTACTTAAACGTTGCATAACATTTTTATTAACCGGGACGGGACCATGTCCTTTTCACCTTAGCCCACCCAAACAAACCTAGCCCTGGTGCCAACGCTAAGCACTGGTGCGCACCCCTTTTCCCCCAGTCCAGGAAACGGGTTCGGATCCGGGTGGTGCCCACGCGGGCCGGGTAATAAGTTCCTTACCCAGCAGTCTCTCTCAAAGGCCCCACGTCCACGGGACCCCTGACCCGGAGGGTAGTCACCGGTTGCCATGGTGATGGGACCTCGGCCTACTCTGTCGCAGGCCCTTCCTCCAACCAGCTTCTCCGGAGACTGCGGCATGATGAAAAATGGTGGTCTGTTAAAACATTTAACTTCACTGCCGGTACAGCTTCCTCTGGCAACTGTCCCTCAGCCCAATTACAGGGCAGCGCGGGTCCCCAATGCCACCAGCATTCACGGGTGACACTGTCCATAAAGACCCTGTCTTCCACTGCCTGCAGTGCGGGTACGATTGCTCCTCCAAACCGGACCCTGTAAAACGGAACTGTCCTCACTCCAACTTAACTTCTTGTCATCCTCCACAAAGGGCTCCGACCCCTGATGACGCCCTCTGAGGCTCCGACCGCAGTGGTGTTCAACAAGTCAGACAAGATCCTCCTTTCCTTCCACCCGTGTGCTGGATGGCATCTCCCGGGGAACTTGGAGACATTCAACAAAGGTCAGGCAGTCAGTATAACAAAAGCGGGTCCTTTGCTTATAACTTTTCAACTGTAAACTTTTAAACTTATGGTTAGTTCATCTAAAACCGGCCATTCTCAGGGCACGCACCGGCAAAGTGCCCTAGCTGTCTGCAGTATTCACAGATTGGAATTATCATACCCCCTGCAGCAGTCAGGGCTTTATACTCCGAGATGGACTCCGTATCTCCCTCGGAGCCGCTGTCATCCGTCTCCCAGCTAGGCGCCGTTCCCGTAGTGGCGAGGCGGACTGCCGGAGCCGACATCCCTCTTGTGGCAGGCGGGTCACCGCCAGCTGCTACGCGGAGAGTCATTCCCGGAGCCCAAGGGTCCACCGCTCCTGCGACCGGAACAGGAGCTGCAGCTTCCTCACCGACTGCCTCACTTGTGGGTGCCACCGCTCCAGCGGTTGGCGCGGGGCTGGTGTCAGGTTTTGAAGCAGACACCTTCCCGCTTCTCCCCCTTGGTCTTTTGCTGGCACTCCTCTTTTCAGGCCGGTGAATTTCGTTTTTAGACTTCCGGCCTTGCTTTTCGGCCATGTTCCCAGGGGGCAGGGCTTCGGCTTTCGCGCCCTTTTCTCGGGGAAGGAGACTCTGAGGGGGAATCTTCACGCCAAAAGATGGCGGCAAAATGGCGGTTTCTGGAAATTTTGCAATGGATCACCGCTGACTTCAATACAAGTTGCACTTCCACAAGGTAAGTGGATGAGTAAGTATCCTGTTCGTGATGCCAAGTTTCGGGGTGTGCCGCCCCCGTGCCAGCAGCTTGCCGCTGCTCAGGTCCGGGCCTTCTGGTGGGTGAAACTCCGAATGAAAAGGGTTGGGGGGATGATGGGTGTAGGACGTATATGTACGGGCTGAGCCGTACTAGGTTCGTGACGCCACCCACGGTATGTGGTGAGTTTGGACACCACCGCTGCAGTTACGGGGCACCCGGGGGAGATGTTGTGCAGCAAGTTGTTAACCCCTCTGTGGGAAGGGATGGTGGCCCCGGGACCCATTGGGTGCTTTGCTGGTGCAGGGAGATGGGTGACTGCAGGGTATTGGGGTACTCACTATTGAAGGAAACACACGAGTCTCTGGTAAACCAAGGTGATGGTGGTCGGTGCCTGCAGATGACTGTGTTCTGGTCCCCCTTCCGGCTGGTGGTCTCTGTCTTTCTCCTGCACCTTTGTGTAATGGTGGACTGCCTGTGCTTGCAACTTCAGGAGTACGCTCCTGGCTGGACATGGCCTAAGGAGCCCTTGGCCACAGATGCTGGCCCGTGGGATCCCTGAGCCCTGGTGGTGGCCTTTTATCCCCCTCGTTGGGCTGTTGTCTTCTAATAGGGACTTTGGGTGGGACAGGACCTCTAGTTGTGGCCTCAATCTGTTAATTAGCTGGTTACAGTCACTTCTGGTCCCGGCTTCAGGGTCCGAGTACCCCCCTGTGTGCTCCGGTTTACAAGTCGGTTCCCCCGGGTCGGTACCGGCGGGCCACTACCCTGTCCCGGTCCACCTCGGTTCCACTGAGACATCTTTCTGGATCCTGCAGACGGAGACCGCCATCTGCCTCCTAGCCAAAGGCACCAGGGCTGCTACCCTGATACCTGTCCGTTTACTTCAGGCCTGACACACAGGCCTGACCTCCACTCTCCTCGAACTCTAAAACTGAACTCTCCCTGACTGCTTTCCCGCCCCGGGCTGTCCAGACTCCTTGGTGGGCGTCTTCCAACTGCCTGGTTCCGCCCCCCTGGTGTGTCCATCTAGCCCTGAGGGGGGTGACTAGGCTTTAAAAGGTTGGCTGATGTCACCTGTGAGGGAAAGGTGTTGTGCAGGGGCCTATTTGTGACTACATAGCCCGGCCAGGGCATCGCATTAACATTTCAAAGCACTGATTAGGAAATGGAGAACAGGATTTGAAGTGGAAGAAATGCTGCAAGAGAAAGAAATATTCTTTACAACTGTAGTTTTCTACTGTTGAGAGAGGGATGATACAGACACAGAGGGATGAGACAGAGAGATGATTTGTACATGCCATTTTTTGTGCACTAGCCTTATTAATTTGAGAGATTATGTGTATGTAATTCAGAATATATTTTTATGTAAGATACATTTTCCTGACTTTGTCCATGGTATGCTCCTGAAGACAGAAGAATACCACCTGATCAAGGATATTTTAACCGTAAGGTTTTAAGTCATAAACAGTTTTGGTTTTAACCTCTTACCGACATTGGACATACTGGCTACGTCATAGCTGATGTAGGTATAATTATCGCCGGTTGCTGCGGTGAGCCTCGCACATGTCAGATGATTTGAAAAGCTGACATGTGCGGCTATCAGGCGCAGATGGATCCACGATCCACTCGCACCTGTTAACTCCTGAGATTGCGCTGTCAAAATGTGACAGTGCTATGTAAATGGCAACAGCGGGCAACTCGCCTTTCCCTGCCGCCATCGGAGGCCCTGTGACATGATCACAGGGAGCTGATGGTTGCCATGGTAGCACAGGGTCATGTGATGACTCCTGTCGCTAGCATGACTCACTTCCTCTTACAGCCATCAGAGCGCTAGCTGTAAGAGAAGAGAAGCTCTTCTCCTGGTCTGAGCTGTGCAGTTATGATCAGAAGAAATGAACAAGCGATCAAACTGCTGATCCTTAGGCTATGTGCACACTTTGTGTCGTCCTAGTTGCAGTCCTAAATGCGCATCCTCTGGCAGAAATTGCTTTTGCCAAAGTTGCTTTTGACCACAGAATCGCGGTAAATACGCATGCGTTTTCACTGCGTTTTGAGCCGCATTTTTAACATTTTGATGTTAGAAAAGCATGCGTTTATGTAGTCCAAAACGCATTCTTTCTGCAGCTAAAAAACATGTAAAACGCTGGAATTTTGGTGTTTCTAGCTTTTTAAAACTTCTCATTGATTTCAATGTTAGCAAAACGCAGCCCAAATAGCAAAAACAATTGACATGCTGCTTGTTTGAGCGCAGAGATTTTGCCCAAAATTCTGCAAATTAAACGCTGCGTTTGAAAGCGCAAAGTGTGGACAGGAAATCCCCATTTGCCATAGACTTTGCTGGAAAATCAAAACAGTGGTCATCTAATTGTGGGCGCTTTATTGTTGTATTTGGAGAACTGCCCACTTCTGTGTAACTGTGGGCGTTTCATAGGTGTATCAACAGCTTCCCACGTGATTGGTCACGTGTCACCGCTGGGGATGGAACCCCCTGTGCGTCCTGCGCCCTCCCGGATGATCACGTGGCTTTTCTGGACGGCCGCGTGACCAGTGTTGGGTCGTACATATGATGTTACAGGTAGGCGGTGCCCGACGTTGCGTCTGGCTCTTCCATGGTCACGAGGTCTTCCGGATGACCGCATGACCGGATATGCGTTGTTCGCACGTCCGACTGACAGGAAATCACATGATATGGATGTGAGGCAATATGACACGACCGGATGTGTGTCGCACAACATGCGCGCCGCCAGCAACAAGCGGCCGGATGGGCGTGAGCACGGTGGGCGGAGTCCGGATGACGCCCACAGCCCGCAGGCCTTGTGACTCGGCTGCACTGGGGGTGTTTCTTTACACGTCAGTGCGGTTACGTCAGAGGGGAGTGGAACCTCTGTGACGCGTTTACAGGGAGGGCTTTGCCCTCTATTTGGGTAATGCTGGGGGATGATTATCTATCTCCGCCCAAACAGCCAAGGGGCGTTCACACTCAGGGGAAGTGTTATCTCCCTGTATATGGTGGGCAATTACTATTAGTCTCATTAACATAAGTGGGGCGACCCCCTACACACCCACAGGATATTTAAGGGCGGTAGTTTTGAAAGTCCTGTGCTGTATGCCAGGCCCAGACACAACATGCTGGAGGTCCATTATACTGAAGGTAAAAACATATATGTTTTTTTTGGAATATACGCTATCTCTCTTGTTTCATGTGTTTAGATAGTATCCTGACCATTTTGCTCATCTTTGCAGCTCTCTCTTGACCACAGTCCCCTGAGGAATAAGCAAATTATGAAACGCGTTGGGAGGTCTAAGAGCACATCAGGTCAGATGGTTGCCAATTGAGGGGTATTGTGAGGCTATAACAGTTTGCCCCCCCCTCTATATATTGGACAACTTTGTCTTTTTTTCTCGTTATCTTATATAGAGATTACAGTAAGTGTTGTCTATATGACCCTGCTGTATACTGCTTATAATATTGTTTAGTGTGTCTGACAACTTTTTGATTGTTGTCTTTATTACCATTACTACGGTGGGAGGAATCCCCCCCCCATGTGAAGTTTGTCCTTCTTTGGTAATACAGGGAGCCCTACATCTGCTCCATTTTATTGGGTTGGTTAAACAACCGTAATTATTGTGTGGTTTAATAATTTTTAACTACTAGCCATTAAAGGTTATATTTTAATTGTTACCACAGTTTGTATACTATTTTGCTTGGCTGTATTTGAATATTTTGTGAAGCAAACAACACTGATTAATTAATTTTGCCTATAATTATTGGAATGGCAGGCTTCCTCACAACTGGCTTTGACACCGGTAGTTGGGTTCAGGAGGCTAAGGATATTTTTTCCGAAAAAAAAATTTCGCAACCAAAATATACTCCCACATACACGGCTGCCTTTAAAGAGCTCACCAGAGTTTATAAAAACCAAATCACTTCCTGTTGGGAAGTTCAAAGTTTTGAAAACTATATTAAAGCCGATATAGTTCCCCGCCATCTCAGAATTTCTCTTCTCCTAGGCCTGAGATATAAGAACTCTACCCTTCTCGATAAATGGGAAAGGGAAGCTACCAATAGTTCTGTACAGTTTATGAAACTTTAGTTGGAAGAAGAGAAGGCGACTGTCTGCTCTTTCGGTACAACTACAAGAACAAATTGAGATTACAAAGAAGTTCTCAAGTGAACCGGATTTTGCCTCAAAAGAGACATCTTTACAGGGGCAATTGGAAAGATTCCAGTATCACTTAAAAGAGTGCAAACACAGATATTTTGTAAGAGATTTGCAGGAGTTTAAGGATAGTAGGGCCTATCTTTTTTCCACTTCTAGGAACACCCCTGCAAATCTTGAAACAGACTTCTTGTCTACTGACACTGAAGCTTCGGATAACGAGAAGCGTAATAAGAACTCCAGAGGGAGACAGCGTGGCCGAGGGGGAAGAGGAAGGGGCAGAGGCTTTTACAATGAGAATTCAGGAGTTCGTTTTTTAGACCAGGGGTATTATCTGAGAAGTCATTCTCGAGCATCCCATCAAACAGACAGCCACAGGTCTTGGATCTATCCTCGCGCACTTTAACCACCGAAGAGATGTGTGTGGTCAGTAAAGGCCTGTCGTTTGTTCCCACTTCAGACTTCCAACTTTTTGAGGGCATTAAAGATTTACATCTGTTTGCCAGGAAGCTGAAGTGGCACAAACATTTTGTAAAAAAAGAAAAACACGCGAGTAAGGAGCTGGGGGTGCCTGAGACTTTGTTGGGAGATATACGCCTGCTATATCATTTATCGGACCCAGATCCGAATCTTTGTGGTGAAGGTCCTTTTACCTCTTTGAAAAACAAGAGCATGCCTCCTAACTTATTTGATCAGTCCACCATTGACGTCTTTGTTGAGCAGGTCTCAAGGGTCTTTGAATCATTGGCTCGTAAAAAGAAACACAAGACATTTAATTTGACTAAATCTGAAATGACAGCCCTTCAGACCCTTGAACGTGATCGTTCAATTATTATAAAAAGCTCAGATAAGGGGGGCAATATTGTGGTACAGGACGTGGAACATTATAAGGAGATGTGTCTTACTATCCTTCAAGACAAAAATAATTATAAGAAACTCTTGAGTAACCCCCTCAATGAATTTAAATCTGAACTCCAAACAATTCTATCTGAGAGCTTGAAGGATAGACTAATAGACAAAAATGAATATGATTTTCTGTTTCCTGCACATCCCACCTTGGCTACTTTCTACTGCCTCCCCAAGGTTCACAGAGGCCTCACTCCCCTTAAAGGTAGACCAATTGTGTCTGGGGTGGGGGGGCCTTTGTCAGAACATTGGTACTTACCTGGATCAGATCCTTAAGCCATTCGTAGGGGCTCTGAATTCATTTACTTTGGACTCCACCGATTTTTTGAGGAAAATCGAGGATGTGGTACTCGATGAAAACACCATCTTGTGCTCAATACACGTGGAGGCGTTATACTCCTCTATCGTACATAGTGATAGATTGAGAGCGGTAGAGTACTTCTTGAAGGGACGTGGTTGTCATTTTTTCAAACACAATGTTTGGCTTCTCAGGTTGCTTGAATTTTGTCTCACCAGGAATTTCTTTTTGTTTGACGGGTTTTACTTCCACCAACTCAGGGGCACTGCCATGGGTTGTCCATGTGCACCCTCTTACGCCAACTTGCTCCTGGGTTGGTGGGAAGAAAACCTGATTTTTGAGGAGGATTCCCTTTTTGATTTGAATAGTATCGTCTTGTGGACCCGCTACATAGACGACGTGTTCGTATTGTGGCGGGGGACAAAAGAGACATTTTCTCGTTTTGTCTCCGATATTAATCATAATCCCCATGGCCTCCGATTTACGGCAGAGAGTGATGAAAGGGAGCTCTCTTTTTTGGACATCTTGGTTACTAAGCATTCAGATGGAACCCTTGTTACTAGAACTTTCCGCAAATCGACTTCGTCTAATTCACTCCTGCGGTGGGAGAGTAACCACCCTAGACCTCTTAGGGCAGGCATCCCTAAGGGCCAATACCTACGGGCACGTCGGAATTGCTCTTTAAATTTCTCTCGTCAAGCAGAGGACTTACGTAGCCGGTTCAGAGAGAGGGGTTATCCTGATCATGTCCTTTCCCAGGCTTTTCGGACAGCACAATCAAGGGATAGGACAAACCTGCTGGTCCCTTTACCAAAGAAGGATGAGATAACGAACGGCAAGTTCCGTTTTATCTCCACTTTTAACAACTGCTCCACAGAAGTACGCAGGATTCTCGAGCGACATTGGGCTATTCTGAAAATGGATGTAGACATTTGTGATGTAGTGGGTGCCTATCCAAAATGTACTTACCGGAGGGGCCGTTCCATCGGTGATAGGGTCGTTTACAGCCATTTTATTCGTCCTAAGGAAATCAGTTGGCTGCATTCGGACCTTAAAGGTTGTTTTAGATGTAGCGGCTGTGTCGCATGCCCACATATTCAGACTTATAAAACCTTCTCGAGCTCCGTGACGGGGGATTCTTTCCGATTAGAGCATTTCACCGCTCGAGAGGTGTGACATACAAGGCAAGATGTGGCTGCAGTCTTGAGTATGTGGGCAAGACGAGCAGAGAGCTTAGGAGGCGTGTCGGGGAACATCTTCGTGACATAGCCAATAAGAGAGATACCCCCTTGGCCAAACATATAGAAACAGTACATAATGGTGATATCTCTGGCCTTACATTCATGGGCATTGATCTCATTAACTATCTGGCCCGGGGTGGAGATTGGGATCGGAAAATTCTTCAACAGGAATGCAGATGGATCCACACCCTCAAGACGCAGACACCACTAGGCCTCAATGAGATTCTTAGGGTATGTGCGCACGTTGCTTTTTACCTGCTTTTTACCTGCTTTTTTGCTGCTTTTTCTTCTGCGCTGTTTAATGCAAAAATGGATGTGTTCTTCTATTCAAGCAAAGTCTATGGGAATTTGGGTTTCTTGTTCACACTATGTTGTTCAAAATGCTGCCTTTTTGAGGCAGAACTTTGGTCAAAAACTCAGCTTTTCAAAGAAGCAACATGTCAATTGTTTTTGCCATTTGGGTTTTGCACTGCAAAGCTGAGTTTTTGACCAAAGTTCTGCCACAAAAAGGCAGCATTTTGAACAACATAGTGTGAACAAGAAACCCAAATTCCCATAGACTTTGCTTGAATAGAAGAACACATCCATTTTGGCATTAAACAGCGCAGAAGAAAAAGCAGCAAAAAAGCAGGTAAAAAGCAGGTAAAAAGCAACGTGCGCAAATACCCTTACTTTTGGATGTGTTCTGTAGTTTTGAGGACCCCATAGGGACTCCAGGGACAGCCACCGTGGAACAGGGGCACCCGGTACTTTAAGGTGTTGTTACACTCCGTCGGTAGGTAGGAGCTATTTAGGGTTACACAGGGACATCTTTAGGAATCGTGGCCTTCCTTGTTTTTTGATTTTTGTGTATACCTCTCATTTATTCATTTTGTTTTTTTCCTTTGCTTATTTCCCCGTGCCCGAGTTATGGAACTCTTGCTGATACCTGCCTTAATCCAATTATATGTGTCCACCCTATATGGGTTCTTCTTGTAGGACAACCTAAGTTAGCGTATATTTAACCTTCACTCCCCGTTTTGGGGTCTGTACCCAGCCTTGACAATATGGGGCTTGTTAGCATATGCCCCCCCCCCCATCTAACCCATCTTACCTTCACTATTCATGCCTGGGGCATCCTGCCCAACTGGGTAATTTCCTTAATACAAACTACTATAGCTATATACTATATTATTATTTATTAACATTACTTTTGAATATTAGCTATGTTATACACTTCTAGTCGCATCCTGATCTTTAGTACAAAATATGCGTTTTTTACATTAAGCAAGGGCCATTGACAGTGGTCATCTAATTGTGGGCGCTTTATTATTGTATTTGGAGAACTGCCCACTGTGGGCGTTTCATAGGTGTATCAACAGCTTTCCACGTGATTGGTCACGTGTCACCGCTGGGGGTGGAACCCCCTGTGCATCCTGCGCCCTCCCGGATGATTACGTGGCTTTTCCGGACAGCCGCGTGGCCAGTGTTGGGTCGTATATATGATGTCACAGTTAGGCGGTGCCCGACGTTGCGTCTGGCGCTTCCATGTTCACGAGGTTTTCCGGATGACCACGTGACCGGATATGCTCTGTTCACACGTCTGACTGACAGGAATTCACATGATCTGGATGTGAGGCAATATGACGCGATCGGATGTGTGTCGAACAACATGCGCGCCGCCAGCAACAAGTGGCCAGATGGGCGTGAGCACAGTGGGTGGAGTCCGGATGACGCCCACAGCCTGCAGGCCTTGTGACTCGGCTGCACTGGGGGTGTTTCTTTACACGTCAGTGCGGTTACGTCAGAGGGGGGTGGAACCTCCGTGACGCGTTTACAGGGAGGGCTTTGCCCTCTATTTGGGTAATGCTGGGGGATGATTATCTATCATACAGCCAAGGGGCGTTCACACTCAGGGGAAGTGTTATCTCCCTGTATATGGTGGGCAATTACTATTAGCCTCATTAACATAAGTGGGACGACCCGCTACACACCCACAGGATATTTAAGGGCGGTAGTTTTGAAAGTCCTGTGCTGTATGCCAGGCCCAGACACAATATGCTGAAGGTCCATTATACTGAAGGTAAAAACATACGTTTTTTTTGGAATATACGCTATCTCTCTTGTTTCATATGTGTTTAGATAGTATCCTGACCATTTTCCTCATATTTGCAGCTCTCTCTTGACCACAGTCCCCTGAGGAATAAGGAAATTATGAAACGCGTTGGGAGGTCTAAGAGCACATAAGGTCAGATGGTTGCCAATTGAGGGGTATTGTAAGGCTATAACAGTTTGCCGCCCCCTCTATATATTGGACAACTTTGTCTTTTTTTCTCTTTATCTTATATAGAGATTAGAGTACGGTAAGTGTTGTCTATATGACCCTGCTGTATACTGCTTATAATATTGTTTAGTGTGTTTGACAACTTTTTGATTGTTGTCTTTATTACCGTTACTACGGTGGGAGGAATCCCCCCCCCCATGTGAAGTTTGTCCTTCTTTGGTAATACAAGGAGCCCTACATCTGCTCCATTTTATTGGGTTGGTTAAACAACCATAATTGTTGTGCGGTTTAATACTTTTTAACTACTAGCCATTAAAGGTTATATTTTAATTGTTACCACAGTTTGTAATACTATTTTGCTTGGCTGTATTTGGCTATTTTAAATAGCAAAAAGTGCTTCCAGTTTTAGAGCCATAGTTTCATTGTCAGGGATAGTCAGTGTTGGTTCTTCAGCTGTCAATAAAGCTAGACCACTTCTGCATTGTACACCACCTGTCCATTTTTGCTACACAATTTTAATTGCCAAAAGTGCTGCCATTTTTAGGGGCATACTTTCATTGTCTGGCATACTATGTTAGGGTTCCTCTGCTGACAATTTAGCTATACCACCTCTGCATTGTACACCACATCTCCATTTTTGCTACGCTATTTTAAATTGCAAAAAGTGCTGCCAGTTTTAGGGCCATAATTTCATTGTCAGGGATAGTCAGTGTTGGTTCTTCAGCTGTCAATAAAGCTAGACCACCTCTGCATTGTACATCGCCTCTCCATTTTTGCTACGACATTTTAAGTGTCTAATCTGGTCACAAACAAAATGAGTGACAAAAGGACAGATGCTGGTCGAAAGGGGAACATGCGTGTTGGAAAGGGAAAAAGGTTTGTGTCCGTGGGGTAGGTGGTAAAGCTACAGTATCATCTGCTGAAGAAAGGCCATCTTCCAGCAAAAGTAAGATGTCTACTACTTTCCGTGGACAATCTGATGTGATCCTTTTTTTACGGAACCGAACAACTCTAACAAAGGTAGATGATGCACAAAAAAAGAACATGCTTGAATAGATCTCAAGTGCTCCAACAAGTGGCCTCTCCTCCACCTCAACTTCAACATCCAAAAAACAACAATCCTCTGAGTTGTCACCCCAATTGCACTTGCTTTCTACCAGCTCTCAAGTCTCCACCCGCCCTGCAGAGTATGGTGTAACAGAGATGGGTGAGTCTGCAGAGCTGTTCAGTCACACTATAGCCTGGGAATCAGAGATCTGCTCCCAAGCTACAGTGAGTACAGACCAGGAAATGATCTGCAGTGATGCCCAGAAGCTTTGTGAGTCAGATTCAGGCCCTGATGACCACGTTTCTGAGCATAATGTAAACCCTCATTTCCAAACTGTAACACCTCTTGGTGGAGACAATGAGGAACATGCAGATGATAATGAGACTCAGATACCTGATTGGAACAACAACTTAACTATTCAGTCAGGGCAGGAAGAGGATAGGTCTGAGGGCGAGGGGAGTGCAAACACATAGGTTGATGATGAGGTTGTAGATCCCACTTAGTGTCAACCCACAGTCAGGCACTCGAGGAGGTCAGAAGAGGCGGTGGAAGAGGATGGGAATGACGACGATGTTAGCTTGCGCCTTCCTGGACAAAGACGGAGTACTGGAAGCACGTCAACAACTGCATCCTCAGCCACAACTCTGCCTCTGAGCACAAGTCGGGGTGGCTCTGCAGGTCGCATGGGCTCTAATAGTTGCCTAGCCTTTTTTGACATCGCAAAGGATCACCCAACTCATGTGATCTGTAAGATTTTTCGCCAATATGTAAGTAGAGGCCAAAAACTCACTAGTTTGACTACTTCATCCATGAACCGTCACATGAATAACAAGCATAAGTCCCAGTGGGAAGCTCACTGTGCTACAATGCGGCCTAGCAGACCGGGCCAACCACCGTCTGCCCCTTCAAGTGCATCCGCACGCTCTTCATCCTCTATGACTGTGGGGACAGCTGTCACATATGCTTTTCGACGTGGACCTTCAACCTCTTTAACCGCAACAGGCAGTTTGATTGGCAGGTCGTCAGTTGTTTTGGAAGGGGAAACAGGTGCTGGTGTAGAGCTCTCTCAGACATCGAGAGCACCAACTTTGGATGAAGGCGACATCATGTCTCTGCCTGGACTTTCCTCACAGACCGGCAGTTTTCCGGGGACACCCTACTCAACGCCATCTCCTCACACCAGCCAGAACGCGGTCCCTCAGATGTGGACAATTAAAAGACCATTTCCTCCTAGCCATGACAAAGCTAAGAGGTTGACTTTCACCCTCTGCAAGCTGTTGGCTACAGAAATGCTGCCTTTCCGCCTGGTGGACACAGGATTTTCGAGACCTTATGTCCGTTGCTGTGCCCCAGTACCAGATGCCCAGTCGCCACTACTTCTCCAAGAAAGGCGTGCCTGCACTACACCAGCATGTCGCACGCAACATCACCGCTTCCTTGAGAAACTCTGTGTGTGACAGGGTGCATTTCACCACCGATAGTTGGACCGGTAAGCAGGGACAGGGGCGTTACATGTTGCTGACTTGGCACTGGGTAACTATGGTGAGAGATGGAGAAGGGTCTGCTGTACAAGTCTTGCCGTCCCCACGAGTTGTGCGTCAATCCTCTGTATGTCGAAGTTCCTCCACTGCTTCTGCCTCCTCAACCTCGTCTGGGTCCTCCACCTCCGCCCATAGCCTGTCTGATCAGGCCACCCGCGTTGTAACTGTGCACAAGGAATCCCGCACACCTCCTTACTATGCTGGCAGCAGAGCTCAATGGCATCAGGCGGTCTTTACGTTGAAATGTCTGGAAAATAAGAGTCACACAGCTGAGGAGTTGTGGTCAGCTCTGGAAAGCGAGTTTAGTAAATGGTTGTCTCCACTCAACCTGCAGCCAGGGAAGGCCGTGTGCGACAATGCTGCAAACCTGGGTGCGGCCCTTCGCCGGGGAAAGGTGACACATGTGCCTTGTATGGCTCACATGTTGAACCTTGTTGTCCAGCAGTTTTTAACCCACTATCCCGGCCTAGATGGGCTTCTGCACAGGGCACGGTCACTTTCTGCTCCCTTTCGCCATTCAATCGGCGCGGCTGACCGACTTGCATCGCTCCAGAAATTTTTCGGCCTGCCGGTTCACCGCCTGAAATGCGATGTGGTGACACGCTGGAATTCGACTCTCCACATGTTGCAGCGACTGTGGCAGCGCCACCGAGCCCTGGTGCAATACGTTATGATGTATAGCCTGGGCCAACGAGATGCAGAGGTGGGGCAGATCATGCTGCTGGAATGGTCTCAGATCAAGGACCTATGCACCCTTCTGCACAGTTTCGACATGGCGACGAATATGTTTAGCGCTGACAATGCCATTATCAGCATGACAATTCCAGTCATTTACATGCTGGAGCACACGCTAAACACTATTCGGAGTCAGGAAGTAGAACAAGAGGAAGGGGAGGAAGTACAGGAGGATTCATATGTGGAAGGGATACCAAGATCTACAAGGTCCAGACGCTCAGAATCACCAAGGCGGCAGGCATGGGACGGTGGGGGAGAGGGATTAACAAGGGCGCATGATAGCAGCCAAACTGTTGAGGAAGGTGCAGGAGCCCAGGAAGAAATGGAGGACGAACTGGCGATGGGCATGGAAGACTCAGCAGATGAGGGAGACCTTGGTCAAATTTCTGTTGTTCGAGGTTGGGAGGAGATCTCAGAGGAAGGAAGCACGGTTATCACCTCGCCGCCACAAACACAGCAAGGACTTGGTCCGCATGGATGTGCAAGACACATGAGCGCCTTCTTGCTGCACTACCTACAACATGATCCTCGGATTGTCTGAATTAGAAGTAATGATGACTACTGGGTTGCCACACTCTTAGATCCCCGGTACAAGTCCAAATTTGGCGAAATAATTCCAGCCATAGAAAGGGACGCACATATGCACGAGTATCAGCAGAAGCTGTTATGCAATCTTAGCTCGGCTTTTCTACCAAACACCAGTGGTGCACAGAATGAATCTCCCAGTTGTAACTTGCCAAGCATGGGACTGTCTCATCATCATCAGTCAAACCCTACCAGCAACACCGTATCTGGTGGTAACAGCAATTTTATGGAATAGTTTCATAATTTTTTTAGACCATCCTTTGCAAGGCCACAAGAGACAAGAAGTCTGACACATAGTCAACGGCTGGAGAGGATGATACAGGAGTATCTCCAAATGAACATCGATGCTATGACTGTGCAACTGGAGCATTGCTCATTTTGGGCTTCCAATCTTGAAAAATGGCCTGAGCTCACCATTTATGCCTTGGAGATCTTGTCGTGTCCCACAGCCAGTGTTGTCTTGGAACGTGTCTTCAGTGCTGCTGGGTGTGTGCTGACAGATAAGCGCATGCTTCTGTCCAGTGACAATGTGGACAGACTAACGTTCATCAAGATGAACAAGTCATGGATCAGCAAGGACTTTGCCACCCCGGTGTCATCCTGGGGAGAGTAAAGGCTGGCGTATTTTTGAATGTGCTTGATGCAAATCAACATGTGAAGTTTGCAACTGGGGCACAAGTGGTGCCACTGAAGTGGTGTGTTTGGCCCAATTTTTGGAAAAAAGGGAGACTCTGCTTGGAGTCCCCTTGCTGTGTTTTTAAAAATGATCCAAGAGGAACAAGTTATGGTTTAGCAAGGACTTTGCTACCCCGGTGTCATCCTGGGGACAGTTAAGGCTGGCGAATTTTTGAATGTGCTTGATGCAAATCAACATGTCAAGTTTGCAACTGGGGCACAAGTGATGCCACTGAAGTGGTATATGTGGTCCAATTTTTTGGAAAAAAAGGGAGACTCTGCTTGGAGTCCCCTTGCTGTGTTTACATGATTTTAGAAGGGCATGCCATGCCTATATCTGTGTCTCCCCCTCTTTTTACTTGTCCAGCTCTTTTGTTTTCGCATGAGTATATGTCCTTGTCACTTTTCCATGTGTTTGTGGTGTCTTGTGAGTTTTTTGTCACCTTTTGGACACCTTAGAATGTGTTTTCTAGGTGTTTGTATGTGTTTTTGTTTGCCTGCTTTTGTTTTCAATGGGGTTCGAATTGGTTCGTTGAACTTGTCCTCCGTTCGGCGAACCGAACCGAACTCGAACTCTAGGGGCTCATCTTTATTAATAACCCCATATTCTATTTGATGGGTAACTATACTTTCATGTATCTTTTCAGAATAAACTGTGCTGTGTCAGGAATAACATTTCTAAGCATTAGACTTGTATCTTGCAGTAACACCCTCTTTCCCCTCTGCCTGCTCTAGCTCTTAATTTGCAGTTGACTCTGAACTGGTGGGAAAGACTAGCTTCTATAATCTCTGCTATGCACAGGAAGAATGAGAATTTCTTGCTCTTCATTTCTCTTTTAGTACACAGACAGAAAGATAAGCAGCGCCATGGAAAACACTATACAGTAGTTTTAAGTTGTCTTCATGTGAATCAAGCTCTAGAGTGAGGTAAAAGACTTTTTAGAAAGCTCAGCACAATCTATCTGTGGCTCAATCTGTCACTGTTCTCACTGTACTCCTTATTGCTCTACCCTACTGTCTCCATGGAGTACAATGGGCTATGTAGCATAACACCAAAGTGAGCCGTCAGTTTATCTTACCTGAGCATGAAACAGTTGAGCTATTTTGTTCACAGTGGATGATATGTTCAGAAGACAGGGGAGAGAAGTGGATGATAAGTAGAGAAGAAGGCAGATTCTGCTGATAAAGTATATTGCAAAGTTTCAAGAATGCAGCTTTATTTTACTTTATTTATGCAAAGGTTTTTTTTCCCTTTTAATTCCTCTGCAAATCAGAGTAGCCAAAATATAGTGTCAAAACATAGAGTAGGGCAGGACATTGAGCGTAAGATTATATTTTTTTATATTGGATTCAGCTGATATGCTGACTAACATACGTTCCTTTGCATGTTAATTGTATTTTAGAATAAAATTTGCTATTGGTTTTACACAATGTTTTACACAATTTGGCTACTCTGATTTATCAAGAATCACACTGCTTACATTGAGAAGCGCTTTCAACAAAACTCAGCAATGTTCGATTTTGTTCATTACAAAAATGCTTTTCTAGTAACATTTTATGCTTTTGTATAGAATTTTGATGCTCTATGATGAATGGGAATATGTGTTTAATCAGTGGAGGGAGTGGGGACTCAGGAGAAGCCTTTTTTTCCTTAACTTTATTTGTGGATGTTCCTGCAACCAATCACGGCACTGCAAACATTCACAAGGTTCAGACACAAGACCTTGTATCATTGGCTACCTTAGTCACATGTTTGTCAACATATAAAATGCGGACATGTGTTGACACCATTTTGTGAATGTGAAAAATTAGGGAAGGTGCTGCTATAGCAGCTGCTGCTGCTGATGCTGCTAGACTGTTAGCTTAGCTAGGTGTTTAATGATTGGTAGTTGAGATAGATAGGAGAGCGATGTGTAGGGAAAGGTGTATGCCACAAATTGTCATTTCTTGAAAGAAATAGGGATTGCTACTTGTCAGTGCATGCTAAAGAGATGCCAGTAAATGATATAAATAGGTATTGCTATGTATTATAGCCTGTTCCAAATTCGCCAGTGAAAAACATTTCTAGTTATTGCTGTGTATTACTGACTGCTCCAAATTAGCCAGTGAAACACATTTCTAGACATTGCTACATATTACTGCCTGCTCCAAATTTGGCAGTGAAATACATTTCTAAGTATTTCTACATATTACTGCCTGCTCTAAATTAGGCAGTGAAACACATTTCTAGGTATTGCTACTTACTACTGCCTGCTCCAAATAAGGCAGTAAAAACATTTCTATGTTTTGCTACATATTACTGCCTGCTCCAAATAAGGCAATGAAACACAATTCTAGGTATTGCTATGTGTTACTGCCTGGCTCCTCATATTTTTAGGTATTGTTATTTGAGTTATTGGTGTTTTTCAGTGCCTTCACATTATTGCCAACCCAGGCAGGAAATAAATAATTTACCTTTTCTGTCAGGTGTCTGACAGGTGTGGGCGTAGGGTTGCAAAACATCTGTTTGAAAGGGGAAGGGTACATCAACTATGAGTGGTAAATCATGATGAGGTTGTGGTGGAAGTGTGAATAGGTGGGGTGTTTGAGGTGTACGTGTGGGAATTTCAGTCAAAGCTCTACTGAGCTAACACCGGATCATCCTATCCCTAGAGAAATGAGAAAAACTTCCGTTACTAGACAGCCTACTTTACTAGATTTCTTTGGTAGCTGCACATTGTTTCAACTTCGAAATGAGACTGATAAACAACGTGTGCTAGAGTGGATGTCAAACACTGCAGCAAGTGGCCTCTCCTCCTCTTCCTGCACCTTAACATTATGCACAGTTCATTCCTCAGGAGGTGCCACCCCAATTACACTTGTTTCCACCGACATCACAAATCTCCAACTGGCAAACTGACTGTGGGGAACCACACATGGGGAATCTGCAGAGCTGTTCCCACCTTCTATCCCAGGGGCATCAGAGGTCTGCTCCATAGATTCCCAGACTCTTGAGGAGGAAAATATTTGCATCGATGGCCAAACTCTTTGTCAGTTGGATTGTGGCCCGGATGAAGTAGGGCCCAAGCAGAATCTGACCCTCGTCAACTGATATTAATCCCCGGGGGGGTGGAGGTGATGATGATGATACTCAGATACCTGAGGCGCGCAAGTACTGTTCTGTGATATCAGGTCAGCAAGAGGAGGAGTACGAAAACATATAGCCTGATGATTAAGTTGTAGATCCATGAACCCAGAGGCATGCAACTCTGTAGCTCAGTAGATGAGGAGGGGGGAGGAGGAAGACGAGGAGGTTACGTTGGTGACTCCTGCACAAACACATAGTGATGAAACCATGAGAAGCAATGCATGCTCAGCCATAACTCTGGCTGTGGCCAGCAGCGGTCACGGGTCTGCAGTTCGCAGGTAGAGTTACCTAGTCTAGGCCTATTTTGATATAGCAAACGATGACCCAACTTTCATTATCTGCCAATGTTGTAAACAATGGCTCAGTAGGGGCAAAAATTAAAATAATTTGACTACTACATGCATGAACCCACACATGCGCAACCAATATGCATTACTATAGGAATCTTACTGAGCTACAATTTAAAACTACCAGGCCTACCCAACCTGTGATCGGATTGCTGTAGGGTGTTATGAGGAAGTCCATACTGTCGCCAGATGCCATTAACCCACCCACTGAGTGTGCCGCATGTGTAAATTGGTGCTGGACATTTATTTTAATTGCGAAAATCTTCTCTCAGATTGTACTAATTTATGTAAATCTATGGATTTCAGGAAATTTGACTTAAAGACGATCCTTCGAGCATTGATCCTCTCATGTCTAATTTTGACACATTTTTCATTGGCATTGATGGAAGTAAAGTATCATTCAATCACACATTTAATCAAGCCACCTTTAATGCTTAACCACATATATATATGCATGGTCAAGTAATACGTGGTTGCAAAATAGTGATTATACTTTGTGAAGTTAGATAGTCACTGGTTGGGTAAAAAAATTACAAAAAAAAACGATAGAGTAATGACATATTACTGTGCTGGTGCATAACTAGATTGTTCAATCATAAAAGTATTTGGATACAAGCCAAACTTTTTGCATATAAAAAATAATGGAAAGGAAACTGGAAAGGGAAATAGCACACACTTTATGTCAATGTAAGGTCATACAAAGGATAATTTGAACTAGCTATAGACGTAAATCATGAAAAGGTTTTCCCATCTGTTAGGAAGTGGTGATTCATACTGTGGAATTTTTGCAATGTTAAGGCCGCCAGTATCATTATTCTACTCTGTGGAGTACACCTGTGATGGGGATGTGCAGACACAAGAAATCTAGACCAAAGTTACACAAAACTATTTTTTAAATGTGATTGTGAGTACAGTTAGATATCTAAAAAATATTTTACTATAATGTGCTGCAGGAAATCAGGGGACAAAATAATCTTCTACCAGGTAGTAGAGAATAGGGAAAGTCATGATGTTCCAGATTCTATATTTGTTCTTTAGGTAAGACAATGTTTAGCTTAAATGAATATTGAAGAAACAATATCACACAATACCATGCCATATTGGCAGCCAATTATGATGTCAGGTTGGCTCATGTCTCTCTTGAGTGGTCAGTGTTAAAAGGTTATTCACAAGCTACAGTAAATATGTGATCTTATAATAATGTTTACATGTATTTAGTGGAACCTGGAAAAAAGCTTAGAAGAAGAATGCATTGTTGCTGCCACACAATAAAAGAGCATAGTACAGATCTACCTCTGGTCAAATATTTTTGCAGCCAGATCACAGCATCATTGACATGAAAATGTTAGTATTAGGCTATATACACACAGTGCAGTTTTTCTGCACACAAACTGCAACCAAAACTGCACCTTGTCACAGGGAGCCTGGAATTGTAAAAAAAAAAAAAAAAAAAAAGTGCTTGTAATGATGGTGCGTTTTTGCAGCATTTTTGCAACGTTTTTACCGCAATTTTACCTCGATTTTGCCGCATTTTTGTTAATGCGTTTTTTAAAGGAGAAACTAAATATGATAGGATGGGATGATTCATAGATAGCTAGAATAGATGGATAGATGGAAAAAAATAAATTGATAGATAGTAGCTAGATAATAGATAGATCATAGATAGATAATAGATAGGAAATATATAGATAATAGATTATGATGTCAGGTTGGCCATAAATAACAGAATAGCTTAATAGAGCGATAGCCAGCTTGGCCAGCTGTTTCTTTTTTTAATTTGGGGAGGGGGGGGTTAAAAAAATGATGTGAGGTCTCCCTCATTTTTCATATCCAGTGCAGGAACAGCAGCAACTGCAGGCTGCAACCCTCAGCTGTGTGCTGTACCTTGGCTTGTTATGAAAAATAGAGGGGATCCTACGCTTTTTGTTTTTAAATTATTTGATTTATTTAAAAAAAAAAATGAAAAAAATAGCGTGGTGTCCCCTCAATTTTCTAAAACCAGCCAAAATACAGCAGACAACTGGGGGCTGATATTATTAGGATGCAGGGGCGGACTGGGGTGTCTGGGGCCCACCAGGGGAATTGACTCCAGGGGCCCACCCTACAGCTAAGTATAAACACCCATTAGCGTTATCCCCATTATTGTGTTGCTTTGACTGTAAAGCACAGGCGGCTCCTGCACATCTATATTGTGCACCATAACTGTGATGTACAATTATAGTCCTTTGCAGTAATGGGGTCTTTGGTGAAAACAAGTTATCACAGGGTAGGTTGGTGATAACTTATTGATCGGTGGAACCAGACCAGTGGAAACCGCACCAATCGGAAGATTGGGAAACTTTTTGCAGCGGCAGGTGGGATGTGTGACCGCAGCTCCATTCATCCTCTGTGGGGTGGGGTGTGTGACCGCAGCTCCATTCATCCTCTGTGGGGTGGGGTGTGTGACCGCAGCTCCATTCAGCCTTTGTGGGGTGGGGTGTGTGACCGCAGCTCCATTCTTCCTCTGTGGGGTGTGTGACCGCAGCTCCATTCATCCTCTGTGGGGTGGGGTTTGTGACCGCAGCTCCATTCATCCTCTGTGGGGTGGGGTGTGTGACCGCAGCTCCATTCATCCTCTGTGGAGCAGCCAGATAAAAACAAGCCCAGCGCTCGCAGCAGCCACTGAGGGAATGAATGGATCAGGGGTCGAGTCGGACATGAGCTCCAGTATAATGGGGGATAAAAGTTGCACGATCGCTGCAGGTCCCAGCAATCAGACCCCACTGATGAATAAGTTATCACTTATCCTTAGGCCACGTTCACACGTTTAGTATTTGGTCAGTATCTTACATCAGTATTTGTAGCCAAATCCAGGAGTGGGTGATAAATACAGCAGTGGTGCTCGTGTTTCTATTACACTTTTTCTCTGATTTTACCACTCCTGGTTTTGGCTTCAAATACTGAGGTAGAAAAACTCACTGAATACTCAGTGTGTGCACGTGGCCTTAGTAAAGGTGTATACTTGTTTTCACTGGAGAATCTCTGTAAGTGCATATTTACTGCAGTGTAATAGTCACAGGACAGGGAGGGGTTAAATGTTTAAGTATTTAATTTCTACTGGAAATAATCTCCCCCTTTATAGAGAGAAAATGTGACCTCCATACACAACACAATGCACTATACCAAAACCAATAATACCATATACAAGGGGGAAATACCGCCACACCGTGACAAGACAACATATTACCACCACATAGTGACTGAATACAACCACATACAAGGGATAAATACCGCCACACAGTGACCAGACCACATATTACCACCAAACAGTGACCAAATACATCCACATACAAGGGAGAAATACCACCACACCGTGACCAGACCACAAAGTGACAGAACAATACCACATACAAGGGAGAAATACCGCAACACTATGACCAGATAACATACTACCAACACATAGTGATCAAAAGCAACCACATACCAGAGAGTAAAACCACCACATCATAATTAGACCATACAGTAACCGAATATTACCACATACAAGGGAGAAATACCGCAACACTATAATCACACCACATAATGACCGACTATAACTACATACAAGAAAGTAATACCGCCACACCATAATCAGACCACATAGTGACCGAATACAACCACATACAAGGGAGAAATAACGTGACACTATTACCACACCACATAATGACCAAATAATACCACACATGAGACAAATATCAGTACATGACCAGACGACATATAAGGACATATAATACTATAATAATGATCATGAATAAAAACTACAATGCTAATAACACTAAGGCCTAAGCCACACGGCGAGAAAATCGGTGCGAGTGGAGTGCGATAAAACATCGCATTCCCCTCGGACCAATTCTAGCCTGTGTGACAGCACACATGAGCGATTATTTTCTCAGCCCTAATCGGACCGAGAAAACAATCGCAGCATGCTGCGATTGTAATCCGAGACTCTTTCTCTCGCACCCATTCAAGTGAATGGGGCGAGAGAAAAATCGCACTGCACTCGCGGTACACCGGTGTACCGTGCGTGCAGAGCGAGAATGTCTATAGCCGGCTACACAGGCGAGAGGGAGAGAAATCCCTCCCTCCCCTCCTGAGTGCCGGCCCGCCCCCCGCAGCTGAGGTCTGCTCGCACGAACGGACCTCAGTTGCAAGGACACAAGCATGAGACTCGGCTCTGCTGTACTGCCAGCACGAGCCGAGTCTCATGCAAGGGGATCGCAGTAGTCCCCGTGTGGCCCCAGCCTTATAGTATCATCAGTGCCATAATGCACATGAGCTCTGTATATAGTGTATAGGTAATACAGTGCTCACCAGTAACATTATACACAGGAGCTCTGTATACAGTGTACTGCCCTATAATGTCCCGACTGTCCTATAATGTTTGCCACTGCCCTATAATGTCCCCACTGCCCTATAATGTTTCCCACTGCCCTATAATGTCTCCCCACTGCCCTATTATGTCCCCCACTGCCCTATTATGTCCCCCACTGCCCTATTATGTCCCCCACTGCCCTATTATGTCCCCCACTGCTGTATATTGTCCCCCACTGCCCTATTATGTCCCCCACTGCCCTATTATGTCCCCCACTGCCCTATTATGTCCCCCACTGCCCTATTATGTCCCCCACTGACCCATAATATGCAACATAAAGTCCCCCACCGCTTCTTAATGCCCCTTGTAAAATAACAATGCTCCTCCCCCACCCGCAGCCCCTCATATAAAAGTACATCTTCGGCTCCTCTGGAGCGCTTACCTGTGCCTGCGCGTCCTGCTCTTCATCCCTGCAGCTGCGGCCCCGGTGATGATGATGTCGGTGCAGGACTGAGGCGCGCTCCTCTGCAGCCCCGGCGTTGACGGTACGTCGCGGTACCAGCGCTGCTCTCCCTCCTGTCACCGGCCGCACTGTACAAATGTATTGCGCGCCTGAAAGACGCACATACATCTGGATACCGGCAGGCCTTCGGACTCCCACATTGCACCATTAGGACCTTTGGTGAGTCACATGACACATGTGATGTCACTAAAGGTCCGGCAACTGCAAAAACTTCAGTGATAGTGATTGTACAAGTTCTGTACGATCACTGAAGTTTACGATAGAAAGCCCGGGTGGCGGGGCCAACTCTGGCCTGTGATGCCCTGTGGCATGGGAGCTGCCTGAGGGCACCATACTGGGGATGGGGGGCAGCTGCACTACAGGCCCCCAGCAGCAGGACAGATGGGATCAGTGGCATAACTAGAGTTTGATGCGCCCCGGTGCAAAGTTTGGACCTGGCCCCCCCACACGTACATGACACTCGGGGTATGGGATAGTGTCGCTGACACTTGGCTCTTTCCCTCAGCACCCAGGTTTCCCATGATCTGAAATCTCTCTATCAGCAGCTTTCCCATGCTCTGCTATACATCTTTCTCTCGGCACCCAGCTTTCCCATGATATCAGAGCATGGGAAAGCTGGGTGCTGAGGGGAAGAGCCTCTTTTCCTCAGCACAAAACGTTCCCATGCAGTGCTTTATCTTTGTCCCCCTCGTATATAGTTATCCAAATACTATAATGACCCCCACATAGCCTTCCATATAGTATAAAGGGTCCCACATAACCCTTCATATATTATAATGCACCTCCCATAGTCCTCCATGTATTATAATACACGTTACATAGTCCTCCATATTATATAATGTAGAGCATAGTCTTCCATATAATATAATACACATCCCACAGTCCTCGATTTAAGATAATGCACATCCCATAGTCCTCCATATAAGGCAAACCCCATAATCCTCAATATAGTATAATACACACTCCATAATCCTCAATATAGTATAATGCACCCCCATAGACCTCTAGCCACTGTTTACTCACTGCTTAAAAAAAAATAAATTAAATATAAATACATTAAAAATCATTTTTAATGTAGTGAATTGGGAGATGATTTGAACTTTTAGGTTTTTTATTTTTTTTAAACTTTTTTGTAACATATACATTTTATATATATATATTACTAGTCCCCCTGCTGCATTGCTCTGATCTGCATAAATGCTGCTTTCCTCTGGCGGTCTGTCAGGTGTAAGAGGAACTGACTCATGATAGCTACAGGAGTCATCACATGACTCTGTGCTACCATGGCAACCATCAGCTCTACTTGGTCACACACCCTGCTCCCCATACAGCCTGCACCCCCCCATATCACACACACTACACCCCCATATGTCACACACCCTGCACCCCCCATATCACACACACTACACCCCCATATGTCACACACCCTGCTTCCCATACAGCCTGCACCTGCCATATGTCACACACCCTGCACCCCCATATCACACACACACACTACACCCCCATATGTCACACACCCTGCTTCCCATACAGCCTGCACCCCACATATCACACACACTACACCCCCATATGTCACACACCCTGCACCCCCCATATCACACACACACACTACACCCCCACATGTCACACACCCTGCTTCCCATACAGCCTGCACCCCACATATCACACACACTACACCCCCATATATTACACACACTGCTCCCCATACAGCCTGCAACCCCTATGTCACACACACACACACACACTCTACACCCCCATATGTCACACACACTACACCCCCATATGTCACACACACTACACCCCCATGTCACACACCCTGCTTCCCATACAGCCTGCAACCCCCATGTCACACACACACACAGACACACACACACACTCTACACCCCCATATGTCACACACCCTGCACCCCCCATATCACACACACACACTACACCCCCATATGTCACACACCCTGCTTCCCATACAGCCTGCACCCCCCATATAACACACACTACACCCCCATGTCACACACCCTGCTCCGCATATAGCCTGCACCCCCCATATCACACACACACTACACCCCCATATGTCACACACCCTGCCCCCCATACACCCTGCACCCCCCATATCACACACACTACACCCCCATATGTCACACACACTGCCCCCATACAGCCTGCACCCCCATATCACACACACACACTACACCCCCATATATCACACACACTGCTCCCCATACAGACTGCAACCCCCATGTCACACACACTACACCCCCATATGTCACACACCCTGACCAGATTCAAGTTAGTCTGCAGTTAGATGTTAGCTATTAGATATTCATTCATCTATGGTGCACCAACTGTTTTAAAACAAACTGATCATACATAATTTTTATTTTGATCAAGGTGCCTGGTCCACAAGTGCTCAAAATGAATGTCTCAAGGTTTCTGTATGAATTTGAAATTCTAAGATATATAATGCTATATACAAATGTAATCAAACGTACTCAATTGTCCATACGTTTAATTTGAAAAGAGGTACCCTGGACCACAAGTACTCAAAATGAACATCTCAATGTCCTAAATAATATTATCTAAAACAATTATTAAGTCTATGTGTAGTTTAGAAGTTATTCACGTAAATCTGTGTCACATAACGCTATACGCGCATAATCAAACATACTCAATCGTTCATACGATTAATTTGAAAAGAGGTACCCTGGACTACAAGTACTTAAAATGAACATCTCCATGTCCTGAATAATATTTGCTAAAAAAATTATCAAGTCTATGTGTAGTTAAGAAGTTATTAAAGCAAATCTATGTTATATTATGCTATACACGCGTAATGAAACACACTCAATCGTCCATACGATTAATTTGAAAAGAGGTACCCTGGACCCCAAGTCCTCAAAATGAACATCTGAATGTCCTGAATAATATTTTTAAAAAAATGATCAAGTCTATGTGTAGTTCAGAAGTTATTCACGTAAATCTATGTTATATTATGCTATACACGTGTAATCAAACGTACTCAATTGTCCATACGTTTAATTTTAAAAGAGGTACCCTGGACCACAAGTACTCAAAATGAACATCTCAATGTCCTAAATAATATTAGCTAAGAAAATTATCAAGTCTATGTGTAGTTCAGAAGTTATTCACGGAAATCTGTGTCACATAACGCTATACGCGCATAATCAAACATACTCAATCGTCCATACGATTAATTTGAAAAGAGGTACCCTGGACCACAAGTACTCAAAATGAACATCTCAATGTCCTGAATAATATTTGCTAAAAACATTATCAAGTCTATGTGTAGTTCAGAAGTTATTCACGTAAATCTGTGTCACATAACGCTATACGCGCATAATCAAACGTACTCAATCGTCTATACGATTAATTTGAAAAGAGGTACCCTGGACCACAAGTACTCAAAATGAACATCTGAATGTCCTGAATAATATTTGCTAAAAAAATTATCAAGTCTATGTGTAGTTCAGAAGTTATTCACGTAAATCTATGTTATATAATGCTATACACGTGTCATCAAATGTACTCAATCGTCCAAACGTTTAATTTGACAAGAGGTACCCTGGACCACAAGTACTCAAAATGAACATCTCAATGTCCTAAATAATATTAGCTAAAAAAATTACCAAGTCTATGTGTAGTTCAGAAGTTATTCACGTAAATCTGTGTCACATAACGCTATACGCGCAGAATCAAACATACTCAATCGTTCATACGATTAATTTGAAAAGAGGTACCTTGGACCACAAGTACTCAAAATGAACATCTGAATGTCTTGAATAATATTTGTAAAAAAATGATCAAGTCTATGTGTAGTTCAGAAGTTATTCACGTAAATCTATGTTATATTATGCTATACACGTGTAATCAAACGTACTCAATTGTCCATACGATTAATTTGAAAAGAGGTACCCTAGACTACAAGTACTCAAAATGAACATATCCATGTCCTGAATAATATTTGCTAAAAAAATTATCAAGTTTATGTGTAGTTCAGAAGTTATTAAAGCAAATCTATGTTATATTATGCTATACACGCGTAATCAAACGTACTCAATCGTCCATACGATTAATTTGAAAAGAGGTACCTTGGACCACAAGTACTCAAAATGAACATCTGAATGTCCTAAATAATAATTGCTAAAAAAATGATCAAGTCTATGTGTAGTTCAGAAGTTATTCACGTAAATCTATGTTATATAATGCTATACACGTGTAATCAAATGTACTCAATTGTCCAAACCTTTAATTTGAAAAGAGGTACCCTGGACCATAAGTACTCAAAATGAACATCTCAATGTCCTGAATAATATTTGACCGAAAATTTATCAAGTCTATGTGTAGTTTAGAAGTTATTCACGTAAATCTGTGTTACATAACGCTATACGCGCACAATCAAACGTACTCAATCGTCCATACGTTTAATTTGAAAAGAGGTACCCTGGACTACGCCCTCCGGCCCCTCATCCGATAGGTGGGGCATCCGGGATAGCGCGTCCGCGTTGTTGTTCTTGCGGCCGGCCCGGTACTTGATCGTGAAGTCATAATTAGACAGCCTGGCCACCTACCGCTGCTCCAACGTGTCCAGCTTGGCCGTGTCCAGATGGGTTAACAGATTATTGTCCGTATAGGCGGTGAACTTAGCGGCTACGAGGTAATGGCGGAATCGCTCAGTAATGGCCCACACCAGGTCTAGGAACTCAAGCTTGAAGGAGCTGTAATTCTCAGGGTTCCTCTCCGGGGGCTGGAGTTTTCTGCTGGCATAGGCGATCACTTTTTCCCTTCCGTTCTGGACCTGGGACAGGACGGCTCCCAAGCCTACATTATTGGCATCGGTGTAGAGGATGAATGGGAGATTATAGTCGGGATATGCCAGGATTTCTTTCCCTGTCAAGGCCGTCTTCAGCTGGTGGAAGGACTCTTCGTGCTTCGCTTCCCATGCCAACGGGGTTCCAGAGGGCCTGCCACCCTTGGTCTGTCCCACGAGGAGGTCTTGCATGGGGGCGGCCATCTTCGTATACCCCTTAATGAAGCGATGATAGTAGCCCACCAGGCCCAGGAACTGTCTCACCTCTCTCACCGTGGTCGGTCTCGGCCAGTCCTGAATGGCAGTGATCTTCTCGGGATCTGGGGCGACGCCTTCTGTGCCCACCATGTGTCCGAGGTACTGCACCCTGGGCTGGGTTTCAGTACGTGGCACTTAGAGGGCTTCAATTTCATCCCATATTTGGCTAGGAACGCGAACACTTCAGCCAGATGTTCCAAATGGGCCTCGTACGTCTGGGAGTACACAATCACATCGTCGAGGTACAGTAGGACCGTTTCGAAGTTGAGATGTCCCAGGCAGCACTCCATGAGCCGTTGGAAGGTCCCAGGGGCATTGCACAGCCCGAACGGCATGCTGTTAAACTCGCAGATTCCCATGGGGGTGGCGAATGCCGTCTTCTCACGGTCCTCTGGCGCGACCGCTACCTGCCAGTACCCGCTAGTGAGGTCAAGGGTAGAGAACAAGTTAGCAGTTCTCAGTGCAGCTAGCGACTCTTCGATACGGGGGAGAGGATAGGCATCTTTATGCGTGATCTGGTTGATCTTCCGGTAATCCACACACATTCTCATGGTGCTGTCCTTCTTCTTTACCAGCACCAGTGGGGCTGCTCAGGGACTACAACTATCCCGAATGACCCCCGCCTCCTTCATGTTCCTCAACATGTCTTTAGCGCATTGATAGTGTGCTGGCGGAATGGGCCTATACCTCTCTTTGATGGGTGCGTGTAGGCCTGTAGGGATATGGTGTTGAATCCCCTTAATCCTCCCGAAATCTAATGGGTGCTTGCTGAAAACCTGCTCATACTCTTGCATTACCCGATATACCCCCTCTTTGTGATGCATGGGTGTGGTTTCGGTACCTACGTGTAGTTCCTGGCACCACCCCTCTAACTGTGCAGAGGGTGTATGGTTACTGGCAGGGGATGCCGAGGTAGGAGGGACAGCTTCGTAAATGGTGTGAGGGTCTAAGGTGAGTAACTTGGCGAGGGTAGCATAACGGGGGAGCCTGACTTCCTCCTCTCCACAATTCAGCACTCTTACATGCACTCTCCCCTTTTTAACGTCAACCACCCCTCTGGCCGCCATCACAGTGGGCCAGTGTTCAGAAGGCATGGGTTCCACCATCGCCGGGTAGTCACGCCCCTGGGGGCCTACTGCTGCCCTGCACCAGATCATCATTTCACTTCGGGGTGGCACTACCAAGGGGGCCACATCCATCACCCTCACTCCACCAATCTCTCCGCCAGTCGAGCTCACTTGCTGCCGATACAGAAGGGCCCGGATCTCACGCTGCACAGCCCTCTGCCGGCCTCCTCCTGCTGTGGTGGCCAACTGCTGCAACAGACTCAGCACCTCACTCATACAATGTTCCATCACGTTAGTCCCCAAGATTACTTTCGGGGTGTGATCACTGGGTTCATTCATTGCCACAATCATCCCTTGATTCTTTACCTCCGCACGTCCCACAGTCAGGGTCACTTGCTTGTAGCCCACCTGGGTTAGCGGGAGTCCATTAGCTGCGATCAGGGTTAGGCTATCATCAGAGGGGGCAAATTCGTCAGTGCCCCAATACTGCTGGTACAGTGTATATGGTATAGTGGTTACCTGTGATCCTGTGTCCAAGAGGGCCATGAGCGGGACGCCATCCACTGCCAGGGGGATGATGGGGCGAGCTCCGACGTACCGGTCTCGACAATCAGGGCGGCCATTGGTGTCTACTCCTGAGGATTGGCCCTTGGCCCCAGGGGTTGTTCGTTTAACGGGCACCGCCTAGAGTAGTGGCCAGGCTTGCTGCACCTGTAACAGATAGGAGGCCCATACCGTGAGTCATTGGTCCTTCTCCGCTGCATCCAGGGGACGTCCTCCGGGCTGTCGGCGAGCTGGATCCCTCCTGGAGGCTTGACTCTCGTCGGAAGCTGGAGTGCGGCGAGGATCTTGGCTAGGTCTCCATCCATGCGGCGGACCTGGGCTGCTAGTTCCTCCATCATCCCGATGGGTGCTGCAGGAGCCGGTGGAGCCGGGGGTGGAGGCGCCACCGTGATAGGAGCGGTCTCAGCTGGCCACGGGGCCGCCTCAGGAGCATCTGGCGCTGGGGCCTGCAGGGCCTTGATGGCCCGCTCTTTCAGTACTGCAAAGTCCAGATTGGGGTGTTCCAAGGCCCACAGCCGCAGCTGCTTGCGGTCTTCCACGGACCCCAGCCCCTGCAGGAATTACTCTACTAGCATCTTATTACTATCCACATCATTAATAGTGTCCACCCGCTTCAGCGTACGGAGAGCCGTTTTCAGGGCATAGTCTCTTACATTGTCCGCAGGCCGTTGTCGGCACCGATAAAACTGCATCCTCAGCTCCGCTTCGGTGCGGGTCTCAAAAGCGATTTGTAGTTTTTAAAAAATGGTAGTCACCGAGGCCCGGTCCGCGTCGGTCCGGGTCTCCGCCTCCTGCTCAGCCGCGCCGGTTAGCTGCCCTAGCACTACCGCTGCCCGTTGCCTATCAGCCAAGGGATATAAATCGAGGACCGGGCTAATCTTTTTCCGGAACACCTGCAGAGCATCAGGCTCCCATTGTACTGTGGTAGCCAGGTAGCACCGGGCACATAGAGCAGGGAGAATGGCATCACCTGCGACCGGAGGAGGGGCTATCCTGTTTCCAACTACGGGTGCGGCGGGAGCCGCAACCGCCACTCCTCCAACAGCTCCGTCGGGCGCAGACATCTTTTTCCCGTCCCCCCTTGGTTCTCTTCAGCACTTTCGTTTGTTGGTGACGGGGATCCCGGGAGCGATGGTAGGGAGCAGCTGGGATGTTGTTTTCCCCCTCCGTGGGTAGGGGTCGGTGGTCCCGGGGCCCGATGATGTGACGGGGAGGCAGGGTTGGCGAGGTGCAGGGTTGCAGGGACAGCGCGGCGCGGTGCCGGATGGCATGGGTGTACTCACTCAGCAAGAAAGGTACAAAGTCCTCGGTAAACCAAACGGCTGGATGGACGGGTCCCGCAGCCGGCTGCAGTGTTTCTCCCTGGACAGGTGATGGCGGCTGTCTTTCCCTGCGCCTTGATGTACTCCTTTGACTACTATGGATCCCCAATGGTATTCCGCTACCCGGTGTATGGGTACCGGAGGAGCCCGTTTGCCCGCCGGCGCTGGCCCTTGGGTCTCTAGCCTTAGGCGGTAGCTGTATACCCTCACGGTGTGGGCGGTTGCCTTCAATCGGGACTTTTGCTGTTAAGAAACCCCTGGCGTTCCAGTCACATTCGGATTTGACTATTGTCGGCGGCTCCAAGCCTGGTCGGGGTCCGATGGCCCTGCCTGTGTGTGCTGGCTTCACTTCTCTTCCCGGTCGGCACAGGCGGGCTGTTGCCCATCCCCGGTCCTACGGTTCTGCATTGCTTCACCACTCCTGCAGATGGCCACCACCGTCTGCCAACCTTGCTGTCAGTGCCTGGGCCACAAACCCAGACACCCAAGTGTTTACTCCTCTCACCTCCACCTCCTGGACTAAACTGTCACTTTTCCCGCCTCCTGGCCTGTGAACTCCTCGGTGGTTGGGGCCAACCGCTTGGCTCTGCCCCACCTGGTGTGGACATCAGACACTGGAGGGAGGCAACAAGGGTTTTGTGTTCGGCTGGTGTCCCTGTCTAATGGGGGTGGGGTGTTTGTGTGTTATCTGTGACGACCTGGCTAAGCCAGGGCGCCACACATGCAGTTACGCTGCAGTTCAAAACGCAGCGTTTCCACGGAAAAAAAACGCAACGTGCGCACGTAGCCTTACTGGTATTTGAATCGACAGCCTCTAACGTGACAGACAGCAGCTTAATATTCAAGCCACAGGCTCGGACTACACAGATATGTTATACTGTTACATAGAGATATATTGTACATAGCTGTGTATTTCTATGTCCCTGTAATCTAGAAGGAGAATAAAAGATACATTTTTTTAATTCCTATAAAATTACTAAAAAAATAATAAAAAAACAATTCAAATTATGACACTTTAATGCACTTTTTTTAAAAACTAATAAACATCAGAAATTAGAAAATAACATGAAAAAAGCCAAGCAACTGGTGTAACCAAAATATGTGAAGACAAATAATAAAATATAACTTTTAATAATCACATATTAAAATATTTTACACACACAACATAAATGGTTGTAAAACCAACCAATAATTACAGCACAAGGAGCTGATGTTATGCAAAGCTCCCACTGTATACACAGGGGACAATAACAGTAAGAGAACCTGGTCCCAAAGAATTCTCTCACTGTGTACACAAGTATGATTTACCCAAAATAACATCAATTGTATCCAACCGATGTCTATAAGTGTGTACGCCAGAATGTGATAATCATAATCACACCTAACAGTGTTAAGAAATGTCAATAAAACATGCATATGGTCATAAAGCACTAAGGTGATATAAGTAGTATGAACCTCCACCATAGTATGTCCGGGCATAACATAGCGCTATGTTATGCCTGGACCTACTATGGTGGAGGTCCGTACTACTCTGAAACTTTCGCTTTCTTGGCCAGTGTCCCCTGATGAGTAAGCTATTTATGAAAAGCGTCGGGAGATCAAGGAGCATATAAGGTCAGATTGTTGCCTTTGAGGGGTATTGTGAGGCTGTTGTTTTGCCCCCCCCATCTACTAGACAACACGTCTTATTTTGATTTATATCACCTCAGTGTAAATCATACTTGTGTACAGAGTGAGAGAATTCTTTGGGACTAGGTTCTCTTAGGCTATGTGCGCACGTGTGCGCTCTGCACGGCACCTAAAAAGTGCGCTTCAGAGCGCAGTTGAAAAGCTCCGTTCTGAAGCGCATGGTGCCGGCGAGAACGTGCGCTCTGCCTGCAGCTCCTGCCATAGACAGAGCAGGGGCTGCCGGCAAAGCGCAGGAAAAAAGTGACATGTCACTTCTTAGAACGCAGCGATTCGGGCAGCAGCCGAATCGCTGCGTTCTAATATGCCACGTGCGCATGGCCCCTGCACAATCTCCATAGACTGTGCAGGGGACGCAGGACGCATGCAGTTACGCTGCGCTACTGCATAACATCAGCTCCTTGTGCTGTAATTATTGGTTGGTTTTACAACAATTTATGTTGTGTGTGTAAAATATTTCAATCTGTGATTATTAAAAGTTATATTTTATTATTTGTCTTCACACATTTTGGTTACACCAGTTGCTTGGCTTTTTTCATATCACCGTGGTGAGCAACAACACATGATTTCTAATATCAGAAAATAACATGGACTCATTTGGTGTCCCTGTAATCATAATGACCCAAACAGCTGTGAGCTGTCATTAACCTTTTATATTACTCTGTCTCCGCACTGGGGCAATCGAGATGAGCTAGGTAAAGTGTCTGGGTTGTCAGATCTAATGGTTGCAACAATAGCCATGGGCCTTCCCAACCTGAGAATACCAGCAGCCAGCTATTCCTCTTTATCTTGGGTGGGTATCAAAATTGGGGTGGACTGCACACCTTTTTTGAAATAATTTAATTCAATATTTTTTTACAACACAGCCAGGAAAAGTACACGGCTGGGGGCTGCATCCTGTAGCCATATGCTTTATCTGAGCTCGGTATTTATATACAGGGCACCTTACCTCATTTTTTAGAAAATGTATTTACTTGTACACTTTACTTGGGCAAACAGACAGCCTCTGTGGGGGCAACCAATCAGAGATGCTTACACGCCGGCAACTTGACTGCAGACAATCAAAGATGTTGTCACAGATGGTGAGTGAGAAAAGCAGTGAATATCCATGAAAGCTGATTAGCGGACCTGGAAGCACTGTCACAGGTGCGCTGTTGAGGCTGGTATGTCCTGCTTTAATCATTTTGCTTTTTTTTTTTTTTTTTTTTTTTACAGTCATTTCCCTGGCCAATCACATGCCAAGCTTTATTAAAGTGATAAACCTGAACAGGAATCGGACATACAGTCAAAAGTCTGTTTTGAGTTTTTACACACAAGGTATTTGGTAAGCTACATTTAGCTGCTAAAACTATGAATGAATGAACAGTCTGGAGCATCTGCTGTGTGCACCTCACTGCAAAATGGGTGTGGCTTGGGGGGTGGCTAGGAGTGTTGTGACAAATTGCCAAGGTGCGCTGTGTTATCCCTCTTTTCATTCTTTAGAGGTTTGTTTTTCTAAAATGGATTCATATGACTATGAGATAGTCTTGAATAATTATTATTATTATTATGTACCATATAGCGCCATTTATTCCATGGCGCTTTATAAGTGAAAAGGGTATACATAAAATCAAGTACAATAATCATGAACAATACAAGGCACAGACTGGTACAGGAGGAGAGAGGACCCTGCCAGCGAGGGCTCACAGTCTACAGGGTATGGGTGAGGGTACAGTAGGTGAGGACAGAGCTGGTTGCACAGTGGTGTGCTGGTCAGAGGCTTATTGTATCTTGTAAGCTTGTCAGAAGAGGTGGGTCTTCAGGTTCCTTTTGAAGCTTTCCATGGTAGCTGAGAGTCTGATATGCTGGGGTAAAGCATTCTAGAGTATGGTGGAGGCACCGGAGAAATCTTGTATGTGATTGTGGGAAGAGGAGATAAGAGAGGAGAAGGAGATCTGAGGTTGCATGCGGGTAGGTACTGAGAGACTAGTTCACAGATGTATGGAGGAGACAGGTTGCGGATGGCTTTGTATGTCATGGTTAGTGTTTTGATCAGAAAAAAGAGTAACTGGAACGTGTGAATTTCTTCTGACTGAGAACCCAGAACCCCACCCTATTACCAGACTTTATTCATGATCCTATATAGCCAGAAGCCTGTCTGCCCATACTTGCAGATTTTTAATAGCACATACAGAGGCATTAAGATTAAGATTAGGTTCCCAAAAAATTAGAGGTTACCTTGTCGTTGGTTTTGGGCTCATTTGCATTGATCAATACATTTGCTAAACCTCTACTATTTTCAAATATTCATAGCAGTTTTGCAATACCATTTTTCATGTATTTCATTTTTTCCAGATAGTTAAATGTATTTTTCATTGTTTATAGTATCCCTATAGCAGTAATGCTTTACCATTTGTCATGTTTATATTTTTATAGTGGTTAGTGTGCAGCTTATTATCTTTATTATGGTTAGTGTTTTGAACTGAAGTCTTTGGGCAATGGGAAGCCAGTGAAGGGATTGACAGAGTGGCGAGGCCAGGGAATAGCGGGGAGAGAGGTGGATTAGTCGAGCCGCAGAGTTTAGGGTAGATTGGAGAGCTGCAAGAGTGTTAGAAAGGAGGCCACAGAGCAGGAGGTTGCAGTAATCGAGACGGGAGATAATGAGGGCATGCACTAATGTTTTTGCTGGTTCTTGGTTAAGGAATGCATGGATCCGGGAGATATTTTTGAGTTGTAGTCAGCAGGAAGTGAAGAGGGCTTGGATGTGTAGCTTGAAGGATAGAGCAGAGTCGAGGGTTACTCAGAGACAACGAGCTTGCGAGACTGGGGAGAGTGAGCTGCCATTAACTTTGATGGATAAGCTTATTAGAGAGGTTGAGTGAGGAGGAGGAAAAACAATGAATTCAGTTGTGTCCATGTTTAGAAATCGCGCAGAGAAGGATGAAATAGCAGAGCAGCATTGTGAAATTTTGGTTAATAATAGTCCAGAGAGGTAGCTCTGTGTATCATCAGCATAAAGGTAATACTGAAAGCCATGAGACTCTATGAGCTGTCCCAGGTCAAAGTTGTTGATGGAAAAGAAGAGGGGTTCAATAACAGAACCTTGGGGAACACCAACAGATAGGGGGCAAGATGAGGAAGTGGTACGAGAGTGGGAGACGCTGAATATCTGGTATGTTAGGTATGAAGAAATCCAAGATAAAGCCAAGATGCCCAGAGATGAGAGAATCTGTAGTAGGAGGGAATGGTCAACTGTGTCACAGGCAGAGAACGGGTCCAGGAGGAGGAGGACAGAGTAGTGTTGCTTGGCTTTGGCGGTTAGTAGGTCATTGGTGACTTTAGTTAGGGCAGGTTCAGTGGATTAATGCGGTCGGAAGCCAGATTGTAACTGGTCAAAGAGGAAGCAGGAGGAGAGGTGGGAGGAAAGTTCAAGATGCTGTTCCAGTAGTTTTGAAGCATAGGAGAGAAGTGATATGGGGCAATAGCTAGACACAGTGGCTGGGTAAAGGGAGGGCTTTTTGAGAATGGGTGTTATTTGAAGCATGTTTAAAGCATGAAGGGAATACACCAGTTCTTAGTGATAGGTTGAAGAGATGGGTAAGGGTCGGGATGAAGACTGCAGTGAGATTGGAGATGAGGTGGGACAGGAGCAGGTCAAGTGCACAGGTGGTGAGATGTGATCTTGAGAGTAGAGATGATCTTCTCTCATGGTGAAGAAGCTGAATTTGGGGGAAGAAGGCTGGGTGGTTAGGAGGAGGGGCTGTGGGGATTGTGGGCCAAAGCTTGCTCTGATGTTATCAATCTTCTGCTTGAAGAAAGAAACAAAGTCTTCAGCTGAGATGAGAGGAGACGGAGGTGGTGCTGGGAGGCGGAGAAGATAGTTGAAAGTGAATAGCTGTTTAGGGTTTGTGAGACAGGGGGGGTATGAGAGATGAAAAGTAGGTTTGTTTTGCAGCAGTAAGGGCTACTTTGCACGCTGCTAGCCGATGCTTGCGATGCCGAGCGCGATAGTACCCGCCCCCGTCGCACATACGATATCTTGTGATAGCTGCCGTAGTGAACATTATCGCTATGGCATCTTCACACGCACTTACTTGCCCTGCGACGTCGCTCTGGCCGGCGACCCGCCTCCTATCTAAAGGGCACGGCACAGGGCAGGCGGCCAATAGAAGTGGAGGGGTGGAGATGAGCGGGACGTAAACATTTCGCCCACCTCCTTTCTTCCGCATTGGCGGTGGAGGCAGGTAAGGAGATGTTCCTCACTCCTGCAGCTTCACACACAGCGATGTGTGCTGCTGCAGGAACGAAGAACAACATCGTATCTCCTATTGGTGCGACATTATGGAAATGTCTGACGCTACACAGATCACCGATTTACGATGCTTTTGCGATCGTTTATCGGCACATCTAGGCTTTACACGTTGCAATGTCGTTACCGGCGCCGGATGTGCGTCACTTTCGATTTGACCCCGACGATATCGCAGTAGCGATATCGCAACGTGCAAAGTACCCCGTAAGGTGGCTTTACACGCTACGATATCGTTAATGTTTTATCGTCGGGGTCACGTTGTTAGTGACGCACAGCCGGCATCATTAACGATATCGCAGCATGTGACACTTAACAGCGACCTCAAAAATGGTGAAAATCGTTCACCATGGAGAGGTCGTCCCAAACTCAAAAATAGGTAAGGGTTGTTTATCCATGTTGATCATCGCTCATGCGGCAGCACACATCGCTATGTGTGACACCACAGGAGCGAGGAACGTCTCCTTACCTGCCACCGGCTGCAATGCGGAAGGAAGAAGGTGGGCGGGATGTTACGTCCCGCTCATCTCCGCCCCTCCGCTTTGATTGGCCAACCACTTAGTGACGTCGCGGTGACGCCGAACATCCCTCCCCCTTGAGGGAGGGATTGTTCGGCAGTCACAGCGACGCCGCCGACCAGGTAAGTGCGTGTGACGCTGCTGTAGCGATAATGTTCACAGCGGCAGCGATCACACGATATCACATGGGTGACACGCTCGATATCGCTAGAAATTGCTAGCAATATCGTAGCGTGTAAAGCCACCCTAAGTGTGGTCTTGAAATTGGTGAGGCATGGTTTGTATGCAATGACGTGTTCAGTAGACCTCTTCCATCTCCGCTCAGCAATTCTAGAAGCTCGTTTCAGTTTTTAGTCTGGCTCGTGTGCCAACACAGTGACACTGGTATAGGCGGTTTCCTTGCCTGGAGACTGCCCTTCCTGTGGTTGTTCCTTCCCGGTGAAAGACCTGGATAGTTTCGAAACATGTGCTGGTGTCTCCGCGGCATTCTTGTTTTGCATATTTTCCCAGGGTGCCTTGTTCTAGTGTCACTGCATTGAGAAACACGTGATGGAGTCTCCGCGGTGTTGGATGTTGATCTCCCCGAGGTCAACCATCCTTACCTATGTAGTTTCTGGAAGACATCTTCTTCAAGCAGTGGTACAGGAAGAAGTCGGTATCGTTCAAGAAAAACATGATTTTTAGGCTATGTGCGCACTAGACCATTTTACCCGCGGATTTACCGCGGAAATTTCTTGAGAAAGATTAGAAATCTTTCTGCAGACATTTCCCAGCAAAACCTATGTGTAAAAAAAATAGCTGTGCGCACGCTGCGGATTTTTCTCAAGAAAATTTCTTGAGAAAATTTTCTCGAGAAACTTTCTTGAGAAAATGAGCATGTCCATTATTACCTGCGGAATACCCCCGGAATTTCTATACTTGCATGTGTCAGGAACAACCTGCGGAAAATCCGCGGTGAAATCACAGTAAATTCGCGGCTAATCTGCGGTAAAAACACATGCGTTTTTACCTCGGATTTGGTGCGTTTTTTTCCCGCAGGTGCGGGAATCTTCAACTCCCAGAATGTCTCTCAAAAAAGTTTCTTGAGAAAAAGGACATTTCTAGTGCGCACATAGCCTTATGCAGGAAAATGCTCCATCACATGCGTCCAACTACTCCACAGCATGGCTGGCCAGTAAAGGTCTAAAAGATGAAAAAATAATGACATGGGCCCCCTTGTTCACCTGATCTGAACCCCATAGAAAACCTGTGGTCCCTCAAAAAATGTGAAATCTACAGGGAGGGAAAACAGTACACCTCTTGGATCAGTGTCTGGGAGGCTGTGGTCGCTGCTGCACGCAATGTTGATCGTAAACAGATCAAGCAACTGACAGAATCTATGGATTCTGACCTATAGGCTGTTGAGTGTCATCAGAAAGAAAGGTGGCTATATTGGTCACTAATTTTTTGGGGTTTTGTTTTTGCATGTCAGAAATGTTTATTTCTAAATTTTGTGCAGTTATATTGGTTTACCTGGTGAAAATAAACAAGTGAGATGGGAATATATTTGGTTTTTATTAAGTTGCCTAATAATTCTGCACAGTTATAGTTACCTGCAAAAACAGATATCCTCCTAAGATAGCCAAATCTAAAAAAAACCACTCCAACTTCCAAAAATATTAAGCTTTAATATTTATGAGTCTTTTGGGTTGATTGAGAGCATAGTTGTTGATCAATAATAAAAAAATCTTCTAAAATACAAGTTGCCTAATAATTCTGCACATGGTGTATATATGCAATTACCTTCTGGTCCAATTCAGGTCTGATTCATTGCTGCACACTTGTATAATGCACATTTTGATAATGCAGACCAAAGTAAAATTCTGCAGTGTCCAATTATTCATGTGAAAGCTCTATCAAATGCAGTACCATTGGTATGAGCAAAGGTATTGTCACTATATCATGTGTTTCACTGGTGTTTAGAGTTTCTAAATATCACTCAGCCAAAAAAAATCTTTATGCTATTGTGACGCCCTGGACTAGCCATGTAGTCACATACATACCAACATACACACCCCCACCCTAGGCAGTTACAACAGTCAGACAAAAACCCTTGTTGCCTCCCTCCAGGGTCTGATGTCCACACCAGCTGGGGCGGAGTCAGGCGGTTGGCCCCACCCACCAAGGATTTCACAGGCCTGGAAGCGGGAAGTGTCAGATCAGTCTTGGAGGTGAAAGTGAGAGGAGTAAACACTTCAGGTGTCTGGGTAGGAGCCCAGGCACTGACCGCAAGGTTGGCAGACGGTGGTGGCCATCTGCAGGAGTTGGTGGAACTACGCAGAGCCGTTAGGACCGGGGTCGGGCGTCGGCCCGCCGGTACTGGACCGGGGAACGGAGTGAAGCAAAGCACACAGGCAGGGCATTCGGACCCCGACCAGGCTTGGAGCCGCCGTCAATAGTCAAATCCAAGTGTGACAGGAACCCCAGGGGTTTCCTAACAACCAAGTCCCGATTGAAGGCAACAGTCCACCCAGAGAGGATATACAGCCACCACCACAGGCTAGAGATCTAAGGGCCAGCGCCTGCGGGCAAAACGGGCTCCTACGGCACCTATACGCCGAGGAGCGGACTACCTGTGGGCAACCACAGGAGTCAAGAACATTCTAACAGGTGCAGGAAAAGACAGCCACCATCAGCCGTCCGGGGAAAGCACAACAACAACACTGCAGCCGGCTGCGGGACCCGTCCATCTGGCCGTTTTGGTTTACCAGAGACTCTGTCAGTGATTGTCTGAGTGAGTACACCAGTGCCGTCCGGCACCGCGCTGCTCTGTCCCTGCAACCCTGCACACCAACCATCCAGCCTCCCCGTTACACCACCGGGCCCCGGGATCACCAACCTCTTACCCACGGAGGGGACAACATCCTAGCTGCACCCTACCATCTCTCCCGGGATCCCGTTACCAGCAGCGATGGTGCCATCATCACCATGTCCCGTGGGTGGCGTCACGAACAATCTCCCTAAACATACCACCCCCCTTTTCCCTCACGGGCGCGGAGCGCTGCTCGAGTCCCCGGGTCCGGTCCACCGCTCGAGCCACCGAGCAGCAGCAGCAGCAGAAGCCCCGGACCCGAGCGTGGCGTCCCCTCCGCCCGCGCCACTATCAAGTAAACTTTTAAATAGAAGATATGGCTATTCATAGTGCAATTTCCACAATAAGAACTTAACCGTTCTTATGTAAGGGGGTGGTTGGTACCACAAGCTGCTGTCCCAATACACCAACAGCGCTGGTTATGTTAATATCTTACATAGAGTGATAAGATTATAGCGCATAAGAATGTATGTATTAATGTGGCAGAGTCAGTAATGTTTACATAAAAACATAAGGGAGTATGTTATGAAGGCTATAGTGTGAGATAAGGTTTTAGTTTGTTTCACTAGGTAATATTGCCCTCCAGTGGTCAGTTATTTTATTATGGGGTTTTTTTATAGGATGACAAATAGTTAATGAGGGTGTAGCCAGAGCAGAGGCTGCAGGCAGCAGCCATCTTAGAAAGTCAGTCAGTGTATGGAGTAGATGCAGAGAGAGGCTTGTCAGGTCTAGGAAGGAGAGAAAGATGAAACTGGCTTGTCGGGCCAGGTGTGTCTGTTTCTAGTGGGCAGGACCCCGAAAATACCAGGTGTGAAAACATTTAGATGTCTGGAGATTAAGGCTTGGGGCTGGTTTTAGAAGAGCACCTGAAAACCCCCTTATGTGCACTGGAAGTGAAACCAGAGGATGCCTAGTAAGGCCCCTTTCACACATCAGTGATTCTGGTACGTTTGTGCTTTTTTTTAAACGTACCAGAATCACTGACATACGCAGACCCATTATAATGAATGGGTCTGCTCACACATCAGTGATTTTTCACTGCACGTGTCTCCGTGCGGCGTACCCGCGTGTGCGTGATTGCTGCACGGAGACATGTCCATTTTTTTCTGGCATCACTGATGTTCCACGGACCACGCAGTGGTGTGGTCCGTGAAACACGTGCCAGAAAAAAACGTGCATTTAAAATAATAAACATTTTAACTCACCCAGCGTCCAGCGATGTCCTCTGCAGCCCGTGCAGCTTGCTGCTTCTAAGCCGGCTGATTACTGTCGCGCATATTCATTATGCGCGACACAGCCGACCCGGAAGCAGCTGCTGCAGGGGTCACCGCCGGCCGGATGCTGCACCGCGGGAGGATTCAGCACCATGGAGAGCGGGAGCGGGCGCAGGTGAGTTGATTTCTAAGTGCAATCACGGGCCACGGAGAATGGAGCCCGGATTGCACTTAGACAACCCACGTGTGGCGTGATTCACGGCACACGCAGGGACATGTGCGTGTTTTACACGCCAGTAAAAAACGTCTCTGTTTTTCACTGACGTGGGAAACGAGCCTAAGAGAGTCATGGGCACCGAAGCTGGAGAGAGATTGGGAATTCCTCAGGCAGCAAGAAGAAATAGTCCAGGTAGTGACCAGGAACAATATGAATGTACACTGTGCCATGAACAGTTTCTGAAAAATTTTATGCCTCATATACAGTGGAGATATATGATGAAACGGGAATGTTGAGTAAAGTTCTAGTTGAAGAAAAGTGTTTGGTGCCTGCTGAATTTTGTGCAACAGCTACCGAAGCTGAGGAATGGAAGTCAGCTGCAGCCAGCAGCCTGAAAGTGGCCAAGGAGATGGAGACAGTGGAGACTTCTGGCCCACATGTGAGTGCCGTGCACCACATGTCCCAAAACTGATCACTTGCACTATGGAGGTGGCCAGGGCGCAGACTGATACTGCAGGGCTGCTCAGGAGCCTGGGTTTGCCCTCGCCCATGACTTACAACAGCCTCGTGCCACCCCTACATCACTTACATGGATTTAAAATCAGAGAGACTCTTTAACAGTATAAATTATTACACATTTGATTACATTCAATGGCTCATTTCATAACTGAACTTGACAACTTTTGAAAATATGTAGAACAGTGTCATTATTGTAATAAGGAGTTGTTGTACCCTTACCTAAAGGGTCCGTTACACGCGTCGATTTATCGTGGGTTCGTATGTGCGATCGCACCTGCCCCTATCGTTTGTGTGTTACGGGCAATTTGTTGCCTGTTTCGCACAAAGTCAGTAACCCCCGTCACACATACTTACCTCCCAAACGACCTCGCTGTGGGCAGAGAACATCCTCTTCCTGAAGGGGGAGGGACGTTCAGCGTCACAGCGACATCACACAGCGGCCGCCCAATAAAAGCGGAGGGGTAGAGATGAGCGGGACGTAACATCCCGCCCACCTACTTCCTTCCGCATTGCCAGCGACGGCAGGTAAGCTGCAGTTCATCATTCCCGGGGTGTCACACAGAGCGATGTGTGCTGTCTCGGGAACAATGAACAACTGGCGCGCATAAAGACGATGTTTTTTTTTTTTTTTTTTGAAAATGAGCGACGTGTCAACAAGCAACGATAAGGTGAGTATTTTTGCTCGTTCACAGTCACTCGTAGCTTTCCCACGCTACGATATGTCAAACGATGCCGGATGTGCGTCACTAATGTCGTGACCCCGACGACATATTGTTAGATATATCATAGCGTGTAACGGGGCCTTTAGGCTTGTAAATATATATCTTCAAGTGAATTGTTTAACAAATTCTGTAAATGTGTGTAAATTATATCCTTTTAGCAGGAATGGAGTGATTACTCAGGAATTAGGCAAGTGCCAAAGGGATATATCCACTTGGGATTCACAACCCTTAAGTAGGATATATTAAAGTGTAGGGTCTACTTAAACAAAACAGAGATGTCAGGATAGCTTTTAACTCTATCCAACTAAAGTGTAGGGTTTGCATGAGGCACATGACCATTATTATCCAGGGGGCTAAAACACTTAGCCCACTGCAAGATTGTTTGTATAAAATAATGCAAGCGACCCATGAAAATAGTTAAACAAGTGAGGAGTATTTAAAGAGTATCTGCCCTGAAGTTTATGGCCATTATCCCAGTTCTAGGACTTTCTTGGCAGGATTGTTTCATTCTCTTTTTTTTTTGTTTCGAATATAGTTTATTGTTGTACAAGGGAATTTTTCTTTTACAGTACAGTATATCTAAAAACAACTGTCAAGAGAATAATAAAATGACTGCTGAACTTGTTGAAATTGTTTTTTCAAGTATAATAAACTTTTTATTTCCTAATCAAGAAGACTGAATACACATTCGTCCTTTCAAGAGGCACAACTACACCCTTGAACCCAAGGATCATTTTTACTTTAATTCTATGTTGATTTTTGGTAAACTTTATATGAAAGAATTAATCTGAAAAGTAGTTTAAGCTTATGATAATCTTAACGGATTTTTTTAGTTCTAGCAGTTTTGATTCTTTTATAGTTATAATTTGAAAAGGTGCATACAAGAAGAAGTCCTTTAAAAAACAATATTAATATCCATTCCTCTGTAATGAAATGTCATATAAAGTTAGAAACATTACAGCATTAATTGCCTTGATTTCTGTCTGGAGCATATTTTACATGAAGGCTTTGTGTGAATCAAAAATCACAAAATACAACTTACACTTTCAACTAGATTGACATTGGCAAAATATTTATGTGTATAGTTGAAAAAGGGTTCCTACATACTTGCACTACTTGCATGCGTCAATAATTGTGTATGCTAAAACCATGTGTACACTTAGATTGGATGCTTCTCCTTAAGGCTAGTTTCACACTTGCGTTGGACGGGATCCGTAGCATTGCGTTGTGTGACGCATGCAACGGATGCGTTGCATATAGTGGCACAACGCATGCTACAGATCGTACAAAATAACGCAATCCGTTGTAGTTTTTTTTCCTTGTCTTTACACATCTGAGCATGCGCAGATGTGTAAAGACAGCTGCGTTAACTGAATCCGTCAAATGACGCATTCTAACGGAATCCGCCACCATAGGCGTCCATTATAAAAACAACGGACGCCTAACGGATTCCTACAGGTTGCGTTTTTTTGACACTCCGCCAAGCGCAGAAAAACGTTACATGCTGCATTCCATCCACCCGACGCAGCGTCAAAATAACGACGCTGCGTCGTCCAGCGTATGCAACGCAGACACTTGCGTTACAGTGCGTCGTCCATACAAGCCTATGGAGCATAGCGCAGTGCCTTAACGGACTGCGCTATTCTCCATAGTGACGGAATGCGCTGAACGCAAGTGTGAAACTAGCGTAAGCAGGCTGGATTGGGTAGCAGAGGGGATGGGCCCGAGCAGCTGTTTAGGGCCGCTCAGCTGCCTACTGCATTAAGGTAAGTTGGGTGGCACTGTACCTTTAAATATAGCAGTCTGGCCTCATCAGAAAATACCAGACACACCCTTGCAGCATACAATGTGTGACCCTGTCCTATTGCACAGTGCACCTGATTGAAGGGAATTTCCAGCTGTCCATCTCTGCAGGTCAGGACTTGTGTGAACTTCAGTGCTGCTTTTGCCTCCTTGCTTGTCTTCCTGTGCTGCCTCTCAGGTTTCCCCTCCTGCGGCAAAAGGTAGCTAACGTTTAAAAAACGGATCTGGATCCGTTGTGTGCTCAATACATTTTTAATAAATCCACTTATATCCTTAACCAAGAATATATAATGCCAAACTTCCTTAAAAATACTTTATTAATTTATTCAGAAAATAAAAACATATAAACAACCATAAAGGCACAGCAGGGTTTGGGATTGGGGGAGGGCGGATGGGGGCCGCAATTTGGATCCTAACACCTTATATAATACGGTATTACAACAAAATCCACGGTCTGCATACACATATAATAAATATATGGACGATAAATTGCTAATACATAACCTACATGGGAACACCCAGAGATGCTCCCACCTGAGCGCGCTGATCCAACAGGCTACCACAAATATCTATAATCATACCATAATACCAAAGTGTAAATACGTTTATAGCAACACGTGGAAAACAGCCCGCTCACCTAGGAACAAACCCAGGTCCCATATAGCAACAATCGATCAAATCGTGCCTATACTTTAGGAAGCATCTGTATTGATTAAGCCCCCCATAGATTATTCACACACCTATGGGCCACAAGGGGAGCCTCCCAGATTAATCATAAGCCAGCTAATATTCCCCAAATGGGGCCTCCTTTCTAGGGACACTCACACCCTGTCGCCCCCAGAACTCCAGAACCGAGAGGTATGTGGCTCCCACTCCAAAATCTGTGACCCACCGGTTAGCAGAAATATGCATATGAAAACAATACAACACAAATTACAATAGTGTAATATGGGCATACAGACCTGAACAAAGTATAAGCGGACCCCACCCACTAGACACCTCAACGCGTTTCACCGCCTAGGGCTTCATCAGGAGGCAGATACACACCCTACATGACTAGCATCCTTTATATATTCACCTATAAATATCTGCACGAGGTCCGTAACCGCATGATGAGCCCCATGTTTGTCGGCGCGGCATAGTTCTGGCCTGAGGACAGGGCGGAAGTTACCTCACTTCTGTTTCCGGCCTGGGGAGGGACACACGCAGGCCCGGCAGCCATGGCAATGCGATGCCACAACTACCGGGCATGCGCGCGGCCCCCACACTGCGGCCGTACTGCAGAGTGAGGAATCCTCCAGCCCGGAACGACCCGCGTTCAGCATGGATAGCTCAGCAGCAATGACAGCACCCGTGACATGAATCACATATATCCACTCCCAGGGATCGAAAACCACCCAATCGTCATATGCACATCTCCATTTTTATTTTATAAGTAACATGTCAATAATACTCACGAATCCACTTCTATTATTATAACACTGACCCGGGCAATATAATAGGATGGAACTTATATACTTATACCAGGCGCATAGTCATACATTAACCCATTATGGACCATATGAAATACACATTCCCACATCCCATACCAATCCCAATCTAGAAAACCAAAATGCCGTATTTCCCATTTATCTTGTAACTACCCCCAAAATAGAAAAAAATAGAAAAAAATTGAAAAAAATCATTATATAAATCCCTTAGAGCATTAAAGATCATCCTTCTATATCCAACATCCATGCCAAAAAAGCAGGATTTTAAGAAACCCCACTTCCCACCAAAAACTTCACCCCACCTCTCCCATAAACAACTCCCCCACAATATCTAACCATATCCCCATACTTTAATCCCACCACACATCGATTTTTTAAGGGTGGGCATGGGGATGTTGGGGGGGGGGTTGGTTTGGGGGTTTAGGATCTTTGGGGTTAAAGGGGAGGAAAAGGAAAGGGAAGGGAAGAGGGAAGGGGGAAGGGGAAGGGGGGAAATTCATATCCCTGATACATAATAGCCCCTCACAACTTATAATCACACCGATTAATAATCGCATCGATCAAGGGAGGGGGGGGGAATTCATACCCCTGATATTTAATAGCCCCTCACAACTTATAATAGAACAAGCACGGAATCCAGCCAAAATGGTGAACCGAAATTATCAGTCACTCTCCATTAAACATAGTAAGTGCTTCAGCCTTCATCCATATGGCGTATAGTCCATCCAATGATGTTACAATATCCATCCTGTTTGTTTACTTGCATCAAATAGTACTTCATAAGTAGATGACAGGCTAGAGATAGACAGGCCAGTGGTCAAATCTTGCCGTTGTTTAAGACTCTGATCAATGTACATACGCTCAAAAAAACGGGGTAATGGTAACCTCAAAGGGAAAAACAAGGATACAAATTAGCACTCAGCAGGGTGTATTATCCCCTATACCCAATTATACATATGTGCCAATTATATAACACACAGACAACAGGTACAACAATTAAAATTAATATTAAAAAGACATCTCAACCAGTGCAGATGAGTTGTTCACAAAAAAGCATTAAAACCAAAATTTTCATTAAGGCCCTCGGGGGCCACAGTACCCAGCCTATAAATCCACCGGCTTTCCAGCCGTGCGAGGGTCCTGCCTATATCACCCCCTCGTACATCAGTCTTGATCTGATCGATAGCTTTTACAATCAAGAGTCGAGAATCCGAGTTGTGACACTCCTTAAAATGTCGTGGGATTGTTTTTAGTTTCTCACTACCAGATGTCTCTTTTGAGTTTTTTATATCCCTGACATTTTCTCCTACTCTGATTTTTAACTCCCGAGTGGTCATACTGATGTAAAATAGACCACACGGGCAGGAGGCTTGGTAGATTACGGCTTTAGAAGAACAATTCAGGAACATCCTAATTTCATATTCTCTGTTGTCCTTGGCCCCACAAAAGGTTTTTGCCTTACGCATATTACTACAGGCCTTACACAATCCGCATGGATAGAACCCAATCGTACCTGTATTACGTTGATTAGATGTAACATTATAATGACTTTGCACAAGATAGTCCTTCATATTCCTGGCCCGACGTGCCGTAATTAATGGATATTGTGGGATATTGGATCTTAAAGTTGGATCCGTTTTTAAAATACCCCAGTGTCTTTTGAGGATCTTCACAATATCATACCAACGGTTGTTATACGTTGTAATAAGACGGACCACATCTTGCTTCTGTTTTTTAGATTGCGTGAAATTGGAATATAACAAAGACTCTCTTGTGCTCTTTCTTGCTCGATCATATCTTTTTTTGATCGTTCTTCTGCTGTATCCTCGGTGCAGGAACCTTTGTCTTAGGTCCTCTGCCTGCACCGAGAATGCCTCCTCAGAAGAACAAATCCTCCGGGCTCTAAGGAATTGTGCTACAGGAATGCTTTTAATCGTTGCAGGGAGGTGCGACGATTGGGCATGTAGAAATGCGTTTGTTGCCGTTGGTTTCCTATATATCTTCGTTGTTAGCCTCCCGTCCTCAGTTGTTTGGATTTTAAGATCCAGGAAATCAATCTCCCGGCCAGACCGGTACGTAAGGAATATGTTGACAGAATTATTATTAAGTCTGTCAACAAACTCCTTCAACTCTCTGGGGCATCCATCCCACAGGAACCAGACGTCATCTATATATCGCATCCAGTTGTTAACTTTGTGGATGCTGATGTCTGGTTCCGTGAGAAAAATTTCCCTTTCCCATGCCCCCAAAAAAAGGTTGGCATAGGCTGGTGCACATGCCGCCCCCATGGCAGTTCCCTGCTGCTGGATGTACGTGGCCCCCTTAAATGTAAAGACGTTGTGGGTCAAGATAAACTCCAACAAAATCAGGAGGAGTTCAACTAACCCGCCCTCCAAATTACTGGTGCTCAGAAAATATTTTACAGCTCTGAGCCCATCATGGTGGCCGATAGACGTATATAAACTTTCCACGTCAGCGGTCACCATGATGGTACCCGGTTCCACCACAATGTTATCCAACCTTTTAAGTGCTTCGGTGGTGTCCCTAATATATGAAGGGAGAGAGGCAGCCAGCGGCTTCAAATAATAGTCCAACATCTGGCATACCCTCTCACATAGCCCTTCCAACCCTGAAACTATTGGGCGTCCGGGGGGACAGCTGTTGTTCTTATGCAGTTTCGGTATAAAGTACAGGGTTGGCATTCTTGGATGTTTGACCACCAAACTATCGAATAGTTTTTTAGGAATTATGCCTTCCCTGAGAGCATGCTCTAGAACAGGGGTCAGGAACCTTTTTGGCTAAGAGAGCCGTAAACGCCACATATTTTGAAATATAATTCCGCGAGAGCCGTACAATATGTTTAAAGGGCCATTGACAGATCAATCGCTCCAATGTTCACTTAGTACAGCAAGGAATGCTCCTCCCTGCTGTATAAAGCCACAACTGGACTGAAACAATGGTAATTAGCAGTAAAAAAATCAAATAAATAACTTACATTGTGAACTTGCGAAGCATGACATCAGTCCAGCAGTCTGGCTTCTTCTTTTTCCTGCGCATGACTGGAAGCTGGCATTCTTCCCACCTGATGTTGAGAGAATGCCAGCTTTGAGGCATTCGCAGAAGAAAGAAGCTGGAATATTGGACATGTCACACAACGCATTGTCAGTTATGTCAATTATCTATTTTATTATTTTACAGCAAATTAGTGTTTAGGTCCAGCGGTGGCTTAGTGCAGCAGAGAGGAACACTCCTTTGTGTACTAAGTGACCGCTGGAGCAATTGTATCTGTCAGTGGCCCAGACACCCTGCTTCCCATACAGCCTGCACCCCCCATATCACACACACACTGCTCCCCATACAGCCTGCACCCCCCATATCCCACACACACACACTGCTTCCCATACAGCCTGCACCCCCCATATCACACACACACACTGCTCCCCATACAGCCTGCACCCCCCATATCCCACACACACACACACTGCTTCCCATACAGCCTGCACCCCCCATATCACACACACACACTGCTCCCCATACAGCCTGCACCCCCCATATCCCACACACACACTGCTTCCCATACAGCCTGCACCCCCCAGATCTCACACACTACACCCCTATATGTCACATACCCTGCTTCCCATACAGCCTGCACCCCCCCATATCACACACACACACTGCTCCCCATACAGCCTGCACCCCCCATATCACACACACACACTGCTCCCCATACAGCCTGCACCCCCATATCCCACACACTACACCCCCATATGTCGCATACCCTGCTCCCCATACAGCCTGCACCCCCATATCACACACACTACACCCCCATATCTCACACACCCTGCTTCCCATACAGCCTACACCCCCATATCTCTCACACCCTGCTTCCCATACAGCCTGCACCCCCCATATCACACACACACACACTGCTCCCCATACGGCCTGCACCCCCCATATCCCACACACACACACACACACACACACACACACTGCTTCCCATACAGCCTGCACCCCCCAGATCTCACACACTACACCCCCATATGTCACATACCCTGCTTCCCATACAGCCTGCACCCCCCCATATCACACACACACACTGCTCCCCATACAGCCTGCACCCCCCATATCACACACACACACTGCTCCCCATACAGCCTGCACCTCCCATATCCCACACACTACACCCCCATATGTCGCATACCCTGCTCCCCATACAGCCTGCACCCCCATATCACACACACTACACCCCCATATCTCACACACCCTGCTTCCCATACAGCCTACACCCCCATATCTCTCACACCCTGCTTCCCATACAGCCTGCACCCCCCATATCACACACACACACACACTGCTCCCCATACGGCCTGCACCCCCCATATCCCACACACACACTGCTCCCCATACAGCCTGCACCCCCCATATCCCACACACTACACCCCCATATGTCACATACCCTGCTTCCCATACAGCCTGCACCCCCCCATATCACACACACACACTGCTCCCCATACAGCCTGCACCCCCCATATCACACACACACACTGCTCCCCATACAGCCTGCACCCCCCATATCCCACACACTACACCCCCATATGTCGCATACCCTGCTCCCCATACAGCCTGCACCCCCATATCACACACACTACACCCCCATATCTCACACACCCTGCTTCCCATACAGCCTACACCCCCATATCTCTCACACCCTGCTTCCCATACAGCCTGCACCCCCCCATATCACACACACACACTGCTCCCCATACGGCCTGCACCCCCCATATCCCACACACACACACACACTGCTTCCCATACAGCCTGCACCCCCCAGATCTCACACACTACACCCCCATATGTCACATACCCTGCTTCCCATACAGCCTGCACCCCCCACATCACACACAATACACTCCCATATCTCACACACCCTGCTCACATATCTCACCCTGCCTGTACCCCAACTTACCCCTCTCAAACACTCTGCACCCCTTCACATGCTTCTGTCACAGTCTGCAGCCCTCATATGCCCCTCACCCTGCAGCCCCCCTCACCCTCATGTCCCCTCTTTTCTCATTACCACTCATGTGTTCGAAGTATCTTCTGCTTTCTCCCCGGCATCCTGTGTCTCCTCCCACACAGTCACATGGGCGTGACATCATCGCAGGTCCTGCAGGATGGAGATTCTGTCTGCTGTGCAGGTCAGGACTAGCACTCCTGCAGCTCAGACACGGCTGGTGGCCTCTCCAGGTCAGGGGCCCCTCTACTGACACTGGGCTCCCCTGACTCACAGTTCGGCCACTACACAGCGGCACTACACATAGACGCAGAGCGGCTGCCGGGCCCCTATGTGTACTAGTGCCGCTGTGTAGTGGCCGGCCTGTGAGTCAGGGGAGCCCAGTGTCAGTAGAGGGGCGGCTCACTTCTCGTTCCCCCGCTGATCCGGTCTCCTCGGCGCATCGTCCATTGCTGTCGCTCGCTGACCTCTCAGCAGGCGCGCAGTGATGACGTCACCGCGCTCGCTGCAGAGCTGTCAGAAGAACGCCGACAGTCACAGCGGGGAGAATGATAAGAGAGGGAGCGCGCCGCTCACTCTCTCATCATTGCTCTCAATTGTATCGGCACCTGCGATGCCGATGCAATTGAAAGCTCGATCCTCGGCGGGGGGTGGTGACAGCCGGCCCTGATCCTTCCCATAGACAGGTAGGAGCCCTGTCTGCGAGCCAGATACGGCCATCAAAAGAGCCATATTGTAATACTTATTATATGTTCTGAGGATTTCGATAGCGTAGGGCAATGATCAGCAGAGACGAGTTTTTGATACAAGATGTTTTATAATCTGTAACCACGGTAGATAACAACGGAACAAACACAGCAATACAAATACACACAATACCTTCCCGAAACGGAGCGGAGGGAATTCCCGGGGCCACGCACCGGACTCCCCCAGGGAGACCACCAGAGCGAACCCCTATACAGGGACTGTCCGGCAATCACCCCGGAAGGCCTAAATGCGCAGCAGCCGGGACACAAGGGGCAAGCGGTAAAAGTCCAGGAGTGTCCGTACGGGATGATTGTCCAGAGTGGTTACGAACCAGAGAGAACCGGGCAGAGTGCTGACCGAAGATGGCAGACGGAATCCGGGCACAGCTTGAGAAACCGGGTAAGGTCCAGAGTCGGTCGGTCGGTAGTCTTTAGGAGGATCCAAAAGCAATCAGGATTAGCAGCAGCAAAGCAGGAGCACACAGCAAGCAGTATACTCAGGCACTGGACTGGGCTGAGAGGCGGCCTTTTAAGCAGCTGGACAGGAAGTAGGGCAACAGAACCTTAAAACTCCATGTTAACTGAGGGCAAGCTCATTCAAAAGAGAACTGGAAAACCTGGAAACCTGACATTACTCCCCCCCCCCAGAGACGGCCTCAGGACGGATCAGGGCCCGGCTTGTCCGGGAACCGTCGATGAAACTGAGCGATCTTCCGGGGTGCCCGAATGTTACCCACCGGTTCCCAGGAATCGTCCTCGGGGGCGTACCCCTGCCAACGTACCAGATATTGAAGCCGACGACGATGGAGCCGGGAGTCAATAATGTCCTCAACCACGAACTGCTCCTCGCCGTCGACCATCACAGGCGGAGGAGGAGGCACAACACGACCACGAAACGTATTAGGGGAGACAGGTTTGAGGAGAGACATATGAAAGACCGGGTGTACCTTTAGATGGTGCGGCAACCGTAGCCGACAGGCCACAGGGCTCACGATCCCGGTGATCTTAAATGGACCGATGAATTTTTGTCCCAGCTTCTGCGAAGGAACACCCAATCTCAGGTTTTTGGTGGACAACCATACAGAGTCCCCTACCTTGTACAAGGGTGCCGGTTTCCGGTGAGTGTCGGCCGACCTCTTGTAACGCTCCTGGGCCGTAGCCACAGTGTCCTTCAGAACCTCCAGATTTTGTCGTAGCTCTGTCAATCTGTCCTCCACCGCTGGCACCGAAACCGCAACCGGTGACCTAGACAAAACATTCGGATGGTAACCCAAGTTAGCGAAAAAGGGCGTTACCTTAGTGGAGCTGCTCTGAGTGTTGTTATATGAGAACTCCGCCAACGGAAGCATCTTCAACCAATCGTCTTGGAGATGGCTGACATAACATCGAAGGTATTGTTCCAGGGTTTGATTCGTCCGTTCGGTTTGCCCATTTGTCTGAGGATGGTATGCAGAAGACAAACAGACATCAATCTGGAGTGCCGTACAAAACCCCTTCCAGAATCTAGACGTGAACTGCACGCCCCGGTCAGAGATGATCTCGTCTGGTACCCCATGCAATCGGAATACATTCTGGATAACCAAATCCACTGTCTCTGCGGCTGAGGGAAGACCGGTACACGGAATGAAGTGAGCAGCTTTAGTCAATCGATCTACCACCACTAAAATGGTATTGTGTCCGCATGAGACTGGCAACTCCACAATAAAATCCATGGAGATAGACCCCCAAGGGCGAGATGGCACGGGTAACGGTTGGAGGAGTCCCGTAGGAGCCACACGAGGGACCTTGCACCGGGCACAAACTACACATGAGTGGACATAGTCCTTCACATCCTTTAAGCAAGTAGGCCACCAGAAAAAACGGCTCAGAAATTCTTGCGTCTTCTGTACCCCCCTATGACCAGCCAACACGGAGTCATGGACCAACTTGAGAACCCGAAGTCTTACGGCCTCCGGGACATAAATGCGTCGCTCTCTCAACCACACACCATTCCGAAGAACAAGCGTTACATCATTCGGGGGGGCAGCAAGAAATACGTCACCATCATAGGCCAGCTTGATGTCCTTCCACAAGTCCTGGTCCTGGATTACTCCAACGAAATTGGCATCCGATAACACGGTCTGAGACGGGGTTCCAGGCACGGAGTCCACGGCGTGGATTCGGGACAAGGCATCGGCTTTCCCATTACGTGAACCTGGACGGTATGTAACGACAAAATTGAATTGGTTAAGAAATAGGCTCCAACGGGCTTGCCGTGGAGACAGGCACCTGGCAGACTTAAGAAATTCCAGATTACGATGATCCGTGAGTACTATCACTTGCTGCGCGGCTCCCTGTAAGTGGTGTCTCCATTCCTTGAAAGCGGAAATAATCGCCAATAATTCCTTGTCCGCAATGTCGTAGTTCCTTTCTGCAGGGGACAACCGGCGGGAAAAGAAGGCACACGGATGCAAGAGACTCTTGTCCCCGGTCCTTTGAGAAAGAATGGCCCCTAATGCATAGTCGGAAGCGTCGACCTCCACGATAAAGGGAAGTGCGGGATTCGGATGGACTAATAGTGGCGCTGAGGTAAAACATACCTTGAGACGATGGAATGCTTCCTGGGCCTGGGCGGACCACACAAACTTCTGTCCTTTCTTGGTTAACAGAGTGATGGGACGGACAATCTCTGAAAAGTTACGGATAAAGCGTGGGTAAAAGTTGGCAAAACCGACAAAGCGTTGTACCTCCTTGATGTTTCCCGGTTCCGGCCAGTCCAGAATGGCTTGTATCTTGCTAGATTCCATGTTTAGTCCCTGAAGAGAGATGACATAACCTAAGAATTGTATTTGTGAGCAGTGGAACTCGCATTTCTCCAGCTTAATGTACAGGTGGTTTTCCCTCAGACGGGTAAGTACGGTCTTGACGTGCTCCTGGTGTTCCTGTAGAGAATCAGAAAAGATTAGGATATCGTCCAGATAGATCACCATGAATTGGTCCATGATATCCCTAAAAATATCGTTAACTAGATGTTGAAATGCCGCGGGAGCGTTACAAAGTCCAAAAGGCATCACTAGGTACTCAAAATGTCCGTACCGACATCGGAACGCGGTCTTCCACTCGTCTCCGGGACGTATACAAAGCAGATTATATGCCCCACGGAGGTCCAATTTGGTGAATATTTTTGCCTGTTGGACCCTCTCCAATAGCTCAGGAATCAACGGTAACGGATACCGGTTCCGGATGGTTATTTTATTCAGTTCCCGGTAGTCAATACAGGGTCTCAGAGTCCCCTCCTTCTTTTTCACGAAAAAGATGGGTGCCCCTGCGGGGGAGGTAGACGGACGAATAAATCCCTTGGCTAGGCTTTCATCAATATACTCTTTTAGTGCTGCTAGCTCAGGTGCCGCCAACGGGTAGACATGACCAAACGGAATCTCCGCCCCTGGGAGTAAGTCTATGGGGCAATCATACGGTCTATGCGGGGGAAGTCGGTCGGCTTTTCTTTTGTCGCATATATCAGCGAAGTCACGGTAAACCGGGGGTAAAACAGGTACCTGTACAGTGCTCTCCGTATTTGGTGGTACTGGAACCGGAACAGTTGGACTAATGGTCGGAATATTCTGCGGTGGGAAGGATATTTCCTTAGTTTCCCAATCGATGACCGGATTTGTAGACCGTAGCCACGGAATACCTAAAATAATCGGAAAATGAGGAGATGAAATTAGCATGAAAACAAGGGTCTCCTGCTGACCTGGCTTCATGACGCATTCTAGCGGTACGGTTTCCCGATCGACTGGTCCAGAGATTAACGGAGATCCGTCTACCGTCTCCATGGTAACCGGTGAGGATCTTTGCTGAGTCCGGATACCGTGTTTCCTGGCAAAAGAAGAGTCCATGAAATTTCCCCCTGCCCCAGAGTCTATCATTGCAGAGGTAGGTATTAGCTGTCCCTCCCACCGGATCTGAATGGGGAGCGAGCAATGGGTATATTTCCCTTCCGAGTCCTTCGGTGAGGTTGACATTACAGTCAAGGGAAATACCGCATCCAAGTGTCCACTTGCCTCAGAGATATCGGACTCTGCGTCCGTGTTGTCACACTCTGCCATGGCTGCCAATACCTTATTTGGGCGATTCGGACGTTTCGGGCAGTCGATCAAGAAATGGTCCGATTGACCGCAATAGAAACACAAACGCTCACGGAGCCGGTGTTCGCGACGTTCATTGGTCTCTCGCTTTTGCAGAGAGTCTACTTGCATAGGAACGTCCTCGGCCTCCCGTGGCGTCCTGAGAGCGGGTTCTCTGGAAGGAAATGTAAAGTTGTTTACACGGTTTACAGCTGCCCATTTTTCCTGTCTACGTTCCGTCAAGCGGGTATCAATACGCACACAGTGCTGGAGAAACAGTTCAAAATCCCCTGGAGATTCGGAACGAGCTAACTCGTCCTTGATGGTACCGGACAACCCCTTTCTGAAAACAGACAATAATGCATTGTTTCCCCAGTCGGTGTCTACCACTAACCTCTTAAATTCAGTGGCGTATTCAACGACAGAACGCTTTCCCTGACGTAAGGAAAGGAGAGCCGATTCAGCGGTAGCACGGCGATTCGGATCATCAAACATTTGCGCCATTGCGGTCAGAAAATCATCTAGGTGATTTAAACGGATGTCTCGGTTCTCTATCATAGGATTAGCCCAAGCCAGTGCTCGCGAGGTTAATAACATAATTATACATAACACTTTGTACCGGTCAGAACGGTAATAATCAGCATGTACATCAAAAAACAGTATACATTGGTTCACAAATCCACGAAACTGACCACGGTCACCATTGAAACGGAATGGGGGTAACCTAGGCATACCGGCAGCTGATACGGACGTAGTGGGGCCGGCTTCCTGAGCCTCCACTCTGACTTGCAAATCCTGTATAGCCGGACCCAGTACCTGGTGATCATGACCCAGCTGTGCCTCCACATCTCTAAGTTTAGTCTGCACCACCTCCATCTCCTGCTGCAAGGAGTTAATCATAGAAAAGAGCTGATCTACTCCTCGTGTCTCAGTCATTGCCCCAGCGAAATCCTCTTTTTTAGGCCTGAGTATAATGTAATACTTATTATATGTTCTGAGGATTTCGATAGCGTAGGGCAATGATCAGCAGAGACGAGTTTTTGATACAAGATGTTTTATAATCTGTAACCACGGTAGATAACAACGGAACAAACACAGCAATACAAATACACACAATACCTTCCCGAAACGGAGCGGAGGGAATTCCCGGGGCCACGCACCGGACTCCCCCAGGGAGACCACCAGAGCGAACCCCTATACAGGGACTGTCCGGCAATCACCCCGGAAGGCCTAAATGCGCAGCAGCCGGGACACAAGGGGCAAGCGGTAAAAGTCCAGGAGTGTCCGTACGGGATGATTGTCCAGAGTGGTTACGAACCAGAGAGAACCGGGCAGAGTGCTGACCGAAGATGGCAGACGGAATCCGGGCACAGCTTGAGAAACCGGGTAAGGTCCAGAGTCGGTCGGTCGGTAGTCTTTAGGAGGATCCAAAAGCAATCAGGATTAGCAGCAGCAAAGCAGGAGCACACAGCAAGCAGTATACTCAGGCACTGGACTGGGCTGAGAGGCGGCCTTTTAAGCAGCTGGACAGGAAGTAGGGCAACAGAACCTTAAAACTCCATGTTAACTGAGGGCAAGCTCATTCAAAAGAGAACTGGAAAACCTGGAAACCTGACACATATCTGGCTCGCGAGCCATAGGTTCCCGACCCCTGCTCTAGAATATTCACTAATTCACTCTGGAACCCTGGCAACGGGTCCATATATAACCTTCTATAGCATGCCTTATTACTTAACTGCCTATTAGCCTCTCTTTCATACATGCTATTAGGCCAGATGACAAGGTTGCCACCCTTGTCAGCTGGCTTAAATTGCACGTCAGTCCACCCCTTAATTTCTTCAAGGGCCTGTTTTTCAAACCTATTTAAGTTTGAAAACCTATTAGGTTTACAATTAAGCTGTTCAATGTCCCGGGACACCATTTTCTCAAAAATATCCACCGCAGGGCACATACTGAGGGGCGGGAATTTCTTAGATTTATTATAGAGGTGTGTAGGGAACTTACTTATTACGGCACCTTCCGCTTCTTCAGCCAATGCTTCAAGTGCCTCTAGTGCCTCTTCCTCCCTTTCCACCTCTGTTGGCCCCCCTGCAGTAGATTGATGAAATATACGCTTAAATAATAATTTGCGGGCAAATAAATGTACGTCTTTAATGGCCGTAAACGTATCCAGCTGCATGGTAGGGGCAAAGGATAAGCCCCTACCAAGCAGCTGGATCTGAACATCGGACAACACATGTTCTGACAGGTTGATTACCTTGTATTGGTCCAGACGTTCGTTCACGGCCTGAGGGGCATATACACCAGGTTTCCTCACACCTCCAGATCTGGTATTAACTGTACTGCCAGATGGAAGCTCTTCCTCAGATTGTTCAGCTTCACTGGCAGTAGTGACCGAGGACATAGAGCCTGTTTTATCCCTCTTTCTTTTGATCGGGCCAGACTCAAATTGCCACTTGAAAACTCTTTTATTGGCATAATCCGAGACATCCCTTTGATATTTTCTTGCCTTAACGGTGCTAATTTCTTTTTCCCATTTCTGGGTATCCTTTTCAACATCTTCCAAAAATTTATTTAGCACTTCCATAGAAAGATCTTTACGTAGGGTGGTCTCTAGATCTGCTATTTGGTTATCCAAAGCTGACAAAGATGTTTTATTTTTATCCACAATAATTTCCAAAAAGGTCTTGGTGCAGCTTTCTGCTGCTTCTTCCCACCTTCTAACGTAATTATCGTCCTCTAGTGGGAAGGATGGATATATTTGTATCCTCAACCCTCTTGGAGTAATGTGGTTAGATAAATAATTCTCCAGTGACATATTCGTCCACCATATTTTAATCCTCTTGTGAACACAATCTCTGTACTGGTTACAAATCTCCTTATTGGTAGAAGATGTCTGGTTTAAAATCATAGCGGAATCACATTTGAACAGGTCTGCCGCCCTGCTGCGCCATGCCTTTTCTTTTGTTGTAAAATCCATAATATACAATTGTGGGATAAACCCTGTAAAAATACAGGTGAACATTAACTCATATAACCTCATATTCCACATTTTTGTACTGACATCATCAGAAGTGCATCCAACCAGACAGTAAATCCACTTATATCCTTAACCAAGAATATATAATGCCAAACTTCCTTAAAAATACTTTATTAATTTATTCAGAAAATAAAAACATATAAACAACCATAAAGGCACAGCAGGGTAGAGAAATATACAACTGTGACTCCCACGGATTGGGGGAGGGCGGATGGGGACCGCAATTTGGATCCTAAAACCTTATATAATACGGTATTACAACAAAATCCACGGTCTGCATACACCATATAATAAATATATGGAGGATAAATTGCTAATACATAACCTACATGGGAACACCCAGAGATGCTCCCACCTGAGCGCGCTGATCCAACAGGCTACCACAAATATCTTTAATCATACCATAATTCCAAAGTGTAAATACGTTTATAGCAACACGTGGAAAACAGCCCGCTCACCTAGGAACAAACCCAGGTCCCATATAGCAACCATCGATCAAATCGTGCCTATACTTTAGGAAGCATCTGTATTGATTAAGCCCCCCATAGATTATTCACACACCTATGGGCCACAAGGGGAGCCTCCCAGATTAATCATAAGCCAGCTAATATTCCCCAAATGGGGCCTCCTTTCTAGGGACACTCACACCCTCTCGCCCCCAGAACTCCGGAACCGAGAGGTATGTGGCTCCCACTCCAAAATCTGTGACCCACCGGTTAGCAGAAATATGCACATGAAAACATTACAACACAAATTACAATAGTGTAATATGGGCATACAGACCTGAACAAAGTATAAGCGGACCCCACCCACCAGACACCTCAACGCGTTTCACCGCCTAGGGCTTCATCAGGAGGCAGATACACACCCTACATGACTAGCATCCTTTATATATTCACCTATAAATATCTGCACGTGGTCCGTAACCGCATGATGAGCCCCATGTTTGTCGGCGCGGCATAGTTCCGGCCTGAGGACAGGGCGGAAGTTACCTCACTTCTGTTTCCGGCCTGGGGAGGGACACATGCAGGCCCGGCAGCCATGGCAACGCGATGCCACAACTACCGGGCATGCGCGCGGCCCCCACACTGCGGCCGTACTGCAGAGTGAGGAGTCCTCCAGCCCGGAACGACCCGCGCTCAGCATGGATTGCTCAGCAGCAATGACAGCACCCGTGACATGAATCACATATATCCACTCCCAGGGATCGAAAACCACCCAATCGTCATATGCACATCTCCATTTTTATTTTATAAGTAACATGTCAATAATACTCACTAATCCACTTCTATTATTATAACACTGACCCGGGCAATATAATAGGATGGAACTTATATACTTATACCAGACGCATAGTCATACATTAACCCATTATGGACCATATGAAATACACATTCCCACATCCCATACCAATCCCAATCTAGAAAACCAAAATGCCGTATTTCCCATTTATCTTGTACCTACCCCCAAAATAGAATTTTTTTTTTCTAGTTTTTTCTATTTTGGGGGTAGGTACAAGATAAATGGGAAATGTAGGGTGTGTATCTGCCTCCTGATGAAGCCCTAGGCGGTGAAACGCGTTGAGGTGTCTGGTGGGTGGGGTCCGCTTATACTTTGTTCAGGTCTGTATGCCCATATTACACTATTGTAATTTGTGTTGTAATGTTTTCATGTGCATATTTCTGCTAACCGGTGGGTCACAGATTTTGGAGTGGGAGCCACATACCTCTCGGTTCCGGAGTTCTGGGGGCGAGAGGGTGTGAGTGTCCCTAGAAAGGAGGCCCCATTTGGGGAATATTAGCTGGTTTATGATTAATCTGGGAGGCTCCCCTTGTGGCCCATAGGTGTGTGAATAATCTATGGGGGGCTTAATCAATACAGATGCTTCCTAAAGTATAGGCACAATTTGATCGATTGTTGCTATATGGGACCTGGGTTTGTTCCTAGGTGAGCGGGCTGTTTTCCACGTGTTGCTATAAACGTATTTACACTTTGGAATTATGGTATGATTATAGATATTTGTGGTAGCCTGTTGGATCAGCGCGCTCAGGTGGGAGCATCTCTGGGTGTTCCCATGTAGGTTATGTATTAGCAATTTATCCTCCATATATTTATTATATGTGTATGCAGACCGTGGATTTTGTTGTAATACCGTATTATATAAGGTGTTAGGATCCAAATTGCGGCCCCCATCCGCCCTCCCCCAATTCGTGGGAGTCACAGTTGTATATTTCTCTACCCTGCTGTGCCTTTATGGTTGTTTATATGTTTTTATTTTCTGAATAAATTAATAAAGTATTTTTAAGGAACTTTGGCATTATATATTCTTGGTTAAGGATATAAGTGGATTTACTGTCTGGTTGGATGCACTTCTGATGATGTCAGTATAAAAATGTGGAATATGAGGTTATATGAGTTAATATTCACCTGTATTTTTACAGGGTTTATCCCACAATTGTATATTATGGATTTTACAACAAAAGAAAAGGCATGGAGCAGCAGGGCGGCAGACCTGTTCAAATGTGATTCCGCTATGATTTTAAACCAGACATCTTCTACCAATAAGGAGATTTGTAACCAGTACAGAGATTGTGTTCACAAGAGGATTAAAATATGGTGGACGAATATGTCACTGGAGAATTATTTATCTAACCACATTACTCCAAGAGGGTTGAGGATACAAATATATCCATCCTTCCCACTAGAGGACGATAATTACGTTAGAAGGTGGGAAGAAGCAGCAGAAAGCTGCACCAAGACCTTTTTGGAAATTATTGTGGATAAAAATAAAACATCTTTGTCAGCTTTGGATAACCAAATAGCAGATCTAGAGACCACCCTACGTAAAGATCTTTCTGTGGAAGTGCTAAATAAATTCTTGGAAGATGTTGAAAAGGATACCCAGAAATGGGAAAAAGAAATTAGCACCGTTAAGGCAAGAAAATATCAAAGGGATGTCTTGGATTATGCCAATAAAAGAGTTTTCAAGTGGCAATTTGCGTCTGGCCCGATCAAAAGAAAGAGGGATAAAACAGGCTCTATGTCCTCGGTCACTACTGCCAGTGAAGCTGAACAATCTGAGGAAGAGCTTCCATCTGGCAGTACAGTTAATACCAGATCTGGAGGTGTGAGGAAACCTGGTGTATATGCCCCTCAGGCCGTGAACGAACGTCTGGACCAATACAAGGTAATCAACCTGACAGAACATGTGTTGTCCGATGTTCAGATCCAGCTGCTTGGTAGGGGCTTATCCTTTGCCCCTACCATGCAGCTGGATACGTTTACGGCCATTAAAGACGTACATTTATTTGCCCGCAAATTATTATTTAAGTGTATATTTCATCAATCTACTGCAGGGGGGCCAACAGAGGTGGAAAGGGAGGAGGAGGCACTAGAGGCACTTGAAGCATTGGCTGAAGAAGCGGAAGGTGCCGTAATAAGTAAGTTCCCTACACACCTCTATAATAAATCTAAGAAATTCCCGCCCCTCAGTATGTGCCCTGCGGTGGATATTTTTGTGAAAATGGTGTCCCGGGACATTGAACAGCTTAATTGTAAACCTAATAGGTTTTCAAACTTAAATAGGTTTGAAAACCAGGCCCTTGAAGAAATTAAGGGGTGGACTGACGTGCAATTTAAGCCAGCTGACAAGGGTGGCAACCTTGTCATCTGGCCTAATAGCATGTATGAAAGAGAAGCTAATAGGCAGTTAAGTAATAAGGCATGCTATAGAAGGTTATATATGGACCCGTTGCCAGGGTTCCAGAGTGAATTAGTGAATATTCTAGAGCATGCTCTCAGGGAAGGCATAATTCCTAAAAAACTATTCGATAGTTTGGTGGTCAAACATCCAAGAATGCCAACCCTGTACTTTATACCGAAACTGCATAAGAACAACAGCTGTCCCCCCGGACGCCCAATAGTTTCAGGGTTGGAAGGGCTATGTGAGAGGGTATGCCAGATGTTGGACTATTATTTGAAGCCGCTGGCTGCCTCTCTCCCTTCATATATTAGGGACACCACCGAAGCACTTAAAAGGTTGGATAACATTGTGGTGGAACCGGGTACCATCATGGTGACCGCTGACGTGGAAAGTTTATATACGTCTATCGGCCACCATGATGGGCTCAGAGCTGTAAAATATTTTCTGAGCACCAGTAATTTGGAGGGCGGGTTAGTTGAACTCCTCCTGATTTTGTTGGAGTTTATCTTAACCCACAACGTCTTTACGTTTAAGGGGGCCACGTACATCCAGCAGCAGGGAACTGCCATGGGGGCGGCATGTGCCCCAGCCTATGCCAACCTTTTTTTGGGGGCATGGGAAAGGGAAATTTTTCTCACAGAACCAGACATCAGCATCCACAAAGTTAACAACTGGATGCGATATATAGATGACGTCTGGTTCCTGTGGGATGGATGCCCCAGAGAGTTGAAGGAGTTTGTTGACAGACTTAATAATAATTCTGTCAACATATTCCTTACGTACCGGTATGGCCGGGAGATTGATTTCCTGGATCTTAAAATCCAAACAACTGAGGACGGGAGGCTAACAACGGAGATATATAGGAAACCAACGGCGACAAACGCATTTCTACATGCCCAATCGTCACACCTCCCTGCAACGATTAAAAGCATTCCTGTAGCACAATTCCTTAGGGCCCGGAGGATTTGTTCTTCTGAGGAGGCATTCTCGGTGCAGGCAGAGGACCTAAGACAAAGGTTCCTGCACCGAGGATACAGCAGAAGAACGATCAAAAAAGGATACGATCGAGCAAGAAAGAGCACAAGAGAGTCTTTGTTATATTCCAATTTCACGCAATCTAAAAAACAGAAGCAAGATGTGGTCCGTCTTATTACAACGTATAACAACCGTTGGTATGATGTTGTGGAGATCCTCAAAAGACACTAGGGTATTTTAAAAACGGATCCAACTTTAAGATCCAATATCCCACAATATCCATTAATTATGGCACGTCGGGCCAGGAATATGAAGGACTATCTTGTGCAAAGTCATTATAATGTTACATCTAATCAACGTAATACAGGTACGATTGGGTTCTATCCATGCGGATTGTGTAAGGCCTGTAGTAATATGCGTAAGGCAAAAACCTTTTGTGGGGCCAAGGACAACAGAGAATATGAAATTAGGATGTTCCTGAAATGTTCTTCTAAAGCCGTAATCTACCAAGCCTCCTGCCCGTGTGGTCTATTTTACATCAGTATGACCACTCGGGAGTTAAAAATCAGAGTAGGAGAACATGTCAGGGATATAAAAAACTCAAAAGAGACATCTGGTAGTGAGAAACTAAAAACAATCCCACGACATTTTAAGGAGTGTCACAACTCGGATTCTCGACTCTTGATTGTAAAAGCTATCGATCAGATCAAGACCGATGTACGAGGGGGTGATATAGGCAGGACCCTCGCACGGCTGGAAAGCCGGTGGATTTATAGGCTGGGTACTGTGGCCCCCGAGGGCCTTAATGAAAATTTTGGTTTTAATGCTTTTTTGTGAACAACTCATCTGCACTGGTTGAGATGTCTTTTTAATATTAATTTTAATTGTTGAATTGTTGTACCTGTTGTCTGTGTGTTATATAATTGGCGCATATGTATAATTGGGTATAGGGGATAATACACCCTGCTGAGTGCTAATTTGTATCCTTGTTTTTCCCTTTGAGGTTACCATTACCCAGTTTTTTGGAGCGTATGTACAATGATCGGAGTCTTAAACAACGGCAAGATTTGACCACTGGCCTGTCTATCTCTAGCCTGTCATCTACTTATGAAGTACTATTTGATGCAAGTAAACGAACAGGATGGATATTGTAACATCATTGGATGGACTATACGCCATATGGATGAAGGCTGAAGCACTTACTATGTTTAATGGAGAGTGACTGATAATTTCGGTTCACTATCTTGGCTGGATTCCGTGCTTGTTCTATTATAAGTTGTGAGGGGCTATTAAATATCAGGGGTATGAATTCCCCCCCCCCCCCCCCCCTTGATCGATGCGATTATAAATCGGTGTGATTATAAGTTGTGAGGGGCTATTAAGTATCAGGGATATGAATCCCCCCCCCTTCCCCCCTTCCCCCTTCCCCCTCCCCTCTTCCTTTCCCTTTCCTTTTCCTCCCCTTTAACCCCAAAGATCCTAAACCCCCAAACCAAACCCCCCCCCAACATCCCCATGCCCACCCTTAAAAAATCGATGTGTGGTGGGATTAAAGTATGGGGATATGGTTAGATATTGTGGGGGAGTTGTTTATGGGAGAGGTGGGGTGAAGTTTTTGGTGGGAGGTGGGGTTTCTTAAAATCCTGCTTTTTTGGCATGGATGTTGAATATAGAAGGATGATCTTTAATGCTCTAAGGGATTTATATAATGATTTTTTTCAATTTTTTTCTATTTTTTTCTATTTTGCGGGTAGGTACAAGATAAATGGGAAATACGGCATTTTGGTTTTCTAGATTGGGATTGGTATGGGATGTGGGAATGTGTATTTCATATGGTCCATAATGGGTTAATGTATGACTATGCGTCTTGTATAAGTATATAAGTTCCATCCTATTATATTGCCCGGGTCAGTGTTATAATAATAGAAGTGGATTCGTGAGTATTATTGACATGTTACTTATAAAATAAAAATGGAGATGTGCATGTGACGATTAGGTGGTTTTCGATCCCTGGGAGTGGATATATGTGATTCATGTCACGGGTGCTGTCATTGCTGCTGAGCTATCCATGCTGAGCGCGGGTCGTTCCGGGCTGGAGGACTCCTCACTTTGCAGTACGGCCGCAGTGTGGGGGCCGCGCGCATGCCCGGTAGTTGTGGCCATGGCTGCCGGGCCTGCGTGTGTCCCTCCCCAGGCCGGAAACAGAAGTGAGGTAACTTCCGCCCTGTCCTCAGGCCGGAACTATGCCGCGCCGACAAACATGGGGCTCATCATGCGGTTACGGACCACGTGCAGATATTTATAGGTGAATATATAAAGGATGCTAGTCATGTAGGGTGTGTATCTGCCTCCTGATGAAGCCCTAGGCGGTGAAACGCGTTGAGGTGTCTGGTGGGTGGGGTCCGCTTATACTTTGTTCAGGTCTGTATGCCCATATTACACTATTGTAATTTGTGTTGTAATGTTTTCATGTGCATATTTCTGCTAACCGGTGGGTCACAGATTTTGGAGTGGGAGCCACATACCTCTCGGTTCCGGAGTTCTGGGGGCGAGAGGGTGTGAGTGTCCCTAGAAAGGAGGCCCCATTTGGGGAATATTAGCTGGCTTATGATTAATCTGGGAGGCTCCCCTTGTGGCCCATAGGTGTGTGAATAATCTATGGGGGGCTTAATCAATACAGATGCTTCCTAAAGTATAGGCACGATTTGATCGATGGTTGCTATATGGGACCTGGGTTTGTTCCTAGGTGAGCGGGCTGTTTTCCACGTGTTGCTATAAACGTATTTACACTTTGGAATTATGGTATGATTATAGACATTTGTGGTAGCCTGTTGGATCAGCGCACTCAGGTGGGAGCATCTCTGGGTGTTCCCATGTAGGTTATGTATTAGCAATTTATCCTCCATATATTTATTATATGTGTATGCAGACCGTGGATTTTGTTGTAATACCGTATTATATAAGGTGTTAGGATCCAAATTGCGGCCCCCATCCGCCCTCCCCCAATCCGTGGGAGTCACAGTGCGAGGTACTGAGGAGAGTGCGAGGTACTGAAGTAAAGGGAGGCGACTGAAGATAAGTGTGGCATAGTTTTAACACAATCTCATAGTGGTGATAACTGTAACTGTTTAATTTCATTAGGGATTTGTTGTCTGTGTTTGTCTGGGGTACTGTGAAAAAGCAAAAAAAAAAGTGTGTCTAGTGATTTAGTCAGTAGTATTAGCCACACCTGTTTCTAGAAGCTTCTAGCAGCTTCTAGTAGTCCTTGTAGAACTATATAAACCAGCCAGAGCAAGCGAGGTGCTGAGAGTGCGAGGTACTGAAGTAAAGGGAGGCGACTGAAGATAAGTGTGGCATAGTTTTAACACAATCTCATAGTGGTGATAACTGTAGCTGTTTAAGAAGAGAAGAGTCGCCGTAAGCTGATTGATTGCTGGGACTTGCCAGGTTTCGCTGTTTGAGGACATCGCAAAACCGCGCGCCTGACGGCGCGCGACTTTCGCCTGTCATACGCTACATCAGCATTATGGAAGAGAAGAAAATCCACATGGTCACCTGCAACACATGCTACATGTTTACGGATCTGCCGCACAAAAAATCCAACTTCACCTGTCAAAAGTGCAAACTTGTTGCCCTCTTAGAGGAAAAGGTGCAGGGACTGGAAGAAAGAATAGCAACTTTGAAGCTAATTAAAGAACATGAGGACTTCTTGGACGAGGCAGAAGCAACAATTCAGGGTATGGAAAGTGAGAAAAGCTTCAGAACACATACAGAGGCTGAAAAGTGGACACATGTGACCAAAAGAAGCCAGCGGATCAAGTGGTCGGCACCACCCACACAGCTTAGCAACCAATATGAAGCCCTCATGCTGGAGAACGAAAATGGCACAGCTCAGGATGATACCGTCTCTACAGGAGAAGACACAGTATCATCAAAAGAAGTTACTTTGTCAACAAAAGCAGAAACAAAAGACACTCAAAAACACTCAGGAGCAAAATGCAGTGCATCCAGAAAGAAAAGAAGAGTGGTAGTTATGGGCGACTCACTACTAAGAGGCACGGAGGCAACTATCTGCAGGCCGGACATAACCGCACGAGAAGTATGCTGCCTACCGGGAGCAAAAATCAAGGATGTGGCCAACAGGATACCAACTATCCTCGGATCCAAGGACGAATACCCGTTCCTATTGATACATGTAGGAACAAACGACATGGCAAGAAATGATCTACCAACTATTTGTGAAAATTTTGAAATTCTGGGGAAGAAAATTAAGGAACGGAACGTACAGGTTGTTTTCTCATCAATCCTCCCAGTCGATGGCCATGGTGTCAGAAGATGGAATAGGATACTAGATTTGAACAACTGGCTACGACTAGAGTTGAGCGCGGTTCGTGGTTCGTGGTTCTCCAGTTCTAGGCTTGAGTGATTTTGGGGCCTGTTCTAGATCGAACTAGAACTCGAGCTTTTTGCAAAAGCTCGATAGTTCTAGAAACGTTCGAGAACGGTTCTAGCAGCAAAAAACCAGCTAAATCCTAGCTTGGTTTCTGCTGTAATAGTGTAAGTCACTCTGTGAATCACACTATTATGACATTTCAGTGTATAGTGTGCGTGAACAGCGCCTTCAGATCACTGCTGTTTCTATAATGGCGATCGCCATTTTTTTTTTTCCTTGTCTTCCTTCCCTAAGCGCGCGCGTCTTGTGGGGCGGGCCAGCATGTCAGCCAATCCCAGACACACACACAGCTAAGTGGACTTTGAGCCAGAGAAGCAACGGCATGTGTGATAGGATGTCCATGTCACATGTCCCTGCATTATAAAAACGGACATTTTCTTCCAGGACGCCATTATCTGCCTTCTGCGCCTTTGGTGTCAGACATCACTGTCGCAGCTCCGTCCTCCTCCTGAGTCCTATCGCCGATACAGCTGTATGCGCTGCATACACAGCGTTAGACAGCTTAGGGAGAGCACTTTATAGCAGTCCTTTTAAGGCAGGGGTGGGGAACCTCCGGCCCGCGGGCCGCATGCGGCCCGCCATGACCTTTTATGCGGCCCCCGGGCACATTCCCGGGGGCTGTAGTGCTGGGGCCGCCAGCCCTTTAAATGACCACATGCACTGTTTGGGAGAACCAATGGGCTCTCCCGCTGTCCAGTAGCGTAATCAGCGGTGTGTGCCCGCCCCTCTTTCCCCTCGTGCTGTGTGTGCCCGCCCCTCTGCCCTCTGGAGCGATGTGCCCCCCCCTCTTTCCCCTCGTGCTGTGTGTGCCCGCCCCTCTGCCCTCCGAAGCGATCTGCCCGCCCCTCTTTCTCCTCGTGCGGTGTGCCCGCCCCACTGCCCTCCGGAGCGATCTGCCCGCCCCTCTTTCTCCTCGTGCAGTGTGCCTGCCCCTCTGCCCTCCGGAGCGATCTGCCCGCCCCTCTTTCCCCTCGTGTGGTGTGCCCGCCCCTCTGCCCTCCGGAGCGATCTGCCCCCTCTGCCCTCGGCGCGATGTGCCCGCCCCTATGTCCTGTCGTGTGGTGTGACCGCACCTTTCAACTTCAGAGCGATCTGCCCGCCCCTCTGCCCTCCGGCTTGCACTGTCTCCGGCGCTGTGTGCGCGCGCCTTCACTCTGCTCCTCGTCCAGTACTTTGTGTACCCTCCCCCCAGAGTTGTGTGCAATGATCAGTGCTGTGTCCCTCACCCCATGCTGTCTATCACCTCAGGTTTGTGGCTCCCCGGTAATGTCAGGGCTCTGCAGGTGCTGTGTGCAGAGCCTTGACATTACTGGGGGGCAGTGCTGTGTGCCCTCCCAATGCTGTGCATCACCCCCAGTGTTGTGTTCCCCCAGTGATGTTTGTGCCCCCCTCAGTGATGGCTTTGCCCCCAGCTCCTCTTGTGATGTGTATGTCTCCCAGCCCTTCTTGCGTTCTGTATGCCACCCAGCACCTCTTGCGTTGTGTATACCCCCCAGCCCCTCTTGTGTTGTGTATGCCCCCCAGTGTCTCCTGTTATGTCTATGCCCCCCAGCATCTCTTGCGTTGTGTATGCCCCCCAGCCCCTCTTGCGTTGTGTATGCCCCCCAGCCCCTCTTGCGTTGTGTATGCTCCCCAGCCCCTCTTGTGTTGTTTGCCTTCAGCGTCTCCTGTGACTTATACATCACATTGGAGATGCTGGGGGCATATACATCACAGGAGACACTGGGGACATACACAACACAGGAGGGGCTGTGGGCATTTACATCACAGGAGGGGCTGGGAGCATATATAGCTCCTCATGTGATGTATGTGCCTCCAGTGTCTCCTGTGTTGTGTATATACAGCAGTCCCAGCGTTTCCTTTCTGTGGTGTATACGTCAGTCCCAGCGTTTCCTTTCTGTTGTGTATACGTCAGTCCCAGCGTTTTCAATGTGATGTATATGCCCCCAGCCCCTCCAGTGATGTATGTGCCTTCAATGACTCCTGTAATGTATATAGAGCAGTCCCAGTGTCTCCTATGTGCTGTGTGTGCCTCCACTGTCTCCTATGTGTTGTGTGTGCCTCCAGTGTCTCCTATGTGTTGTGTGTGCCTCCAGTGTCTCCTATGTGTTGTGTGTGCCTCCAGCGTCTCCTATGTGTTGTGTGTGCCTCCAGCGTCTCCTATGTGTTGTGTGTGCCTCCAGCGTCTCCTATGTGTTGTGTGTGCCTCCAGCGTCTCCTATGTGTTGTGTGTGCCTCCAGCGTCTCCTATGTGTTGTGTGTGCCTCCAGCGTCTCCTATGTGTTGTGCGTGCCTCCAGTGTCTCCTATGTGTTGTGTGTGCCTCCAGCGTCTCCTATGTGTTGTGTGTGCCTCCAGCGTCTCCTATGTGTTGTGTGTGCCTCCAGCGTCTGCTATGTGTTGTGTGTGCCTCCAGCGTCTCCTATGTGTTGTGTGTGCCTCCAGCGTCTCCTATGTGTTGTGTGTGCCTCCAGCGTCTCCTATGTGTTGTGTGTGCCTCCAGCGTCTCCTATGTGTTGTGTGTGCCTCCAGTGTCTCCTATGTGTTGTGTGTGCCTCCAGCGTCTCCTATGTGTTGTGTGTGCCTCCAGCGTCTCCTATGTGTTGTGTGTGCCTCCAGCGTCTCCTATGTGTTGTGTGTGCCTCCAGCGTCTCCTATGTGTTGTGTGTGCCTCCAGCGTCTCCTATGTGTTGTGTGTGCCTCCAGCGTCTCCTATGTGTTGTGTGTGCCTCCAGCGTCTCCTATGTGTTGTGTGTGCCTCCAGCGTCTCCTATGTGTTGTGTGTGCCTCCAGCGTCTCCTATGTGTTGTGTGTGCCTCCAGCGTCTCCTATGTGTTGTGTGTGCCTCCAGCGTCTCCTATGTGATGTATATGATTTAGCAAATATTATTATCACAAAGAGTTGACCGCTTCAGACCGAGACAGAAAAGCAGTTGTGAGAAGAAACATGATTAGTATCATCCAACATCACAGCCGCACCAAAGAGAAGCCGCTTCGGCCGCCACAGTAGGGGTGAGTTAATTGTTTGACCAAATATAGCCGAGTAATTTTCACATTGATAATTTTGTGCGGCCCCCGAAGGTTGGTAGAAATTTCCAAATGGCCCCCGGCTGAAAAAAGGTTCCCCACCCCTGTTTTAAGGGCTCAAACCGGCAGGGTCAGAGAGCCATAGGTGACAGGTCCTGCAAACAGCAACAGCGTCTGTGTAGCCAAGGTCAGGGATTTCCTCCCTGCATTTCACCATTAGGAGGGAATAGAAAGGCAGGCTTCCATTCCTCTACCCAGAGCACCACAATCCTGCCACTGTACCCTCTTGTCCTCTGCACACTCCAACTCATTATAACTAAGCCATTATACTAGCAAACACTCAGTGTACCTAGTGGCATCCTATCTGTGGCTATTGGACTTTGCTATAGTCCCACTAGTGCAAAGACATTTGCAGAGCACGTCTGCCTGCATTGCACACTCCAACTTTTTTAAACTAAGCAATTTTACTAGCAAACACTCAGTGTACCTAGTGGCATCCTATACGTGGCTATTGGACTTTGCTATAGTCCCACTAGTGCAAAGACATTTGCAGAGCACGTCTGCCTGCATTGCACACTCCAACTTTTTTAAACTAAGCCATTATACTAGCAAACACTCAGTGTACCTAGTGGCATCCTAAACGTGGCTATTGGACTTTGCTATAGTCCCACTAGTGCAAAGACATTTGCATAGCACGTCTGCCTGCATTGCAGACTCCAACTCTTTTTAACTAAGCCATTATACTAGCAAACAGTCAGTGTACCTAGTGGCATCCTAAACGTGGCTATTGGACTTTGCTATAGTCCCACTAGTGCAAAGACATTTGCAGAGCACGTCTGCCTGCATTGCACACTCAAACTTTTTTAAACTCAGCCATTATACTAGCAAACACGCAGTGTACCTAGTGGCATCCTAAACGTGGCTATTGTACTTTTGTCTATTCACACTATTGTAAACATATTTGCAGCCCGTCTGCCTGCATTGCACACTCAAACTTTTTTAAACTCAGCCATTATACTAGCAAACACTCATTGTACCTATTGGCATCCTAAACTTGGCTATTGTACTTTTGTCTATTCACACTATTGGAACGATATTTGCAGCACGTCTGCCTGCATTGCACACTCAAACTTTTTTAAACTCAGCCATTATACTAGCAAACACTCAGTGTACCTAGTGGCATCCTAAACGTGGCTATTGTACTTTTGTCTATTCACACTATTGTAAACATATTTGCAGCACGTCTGCCTGCATTGCACACTCAAACTTTTTTAAACTCAGCCATTATACTAGCAAACACGCAGTGTACCTAGTGGCATCCTAAACGTGGCTATTGTACTTTTGTCTATTCACACTATTGTAAACATATTTGCAGCCCGTCTGCCTGCATTGCACACTCAAACTTTTTTAAACTCAGCCATTATACTAGCAAACACTCATTGTACCTATTGGCATCCTAAACTTGGCTATTGTACTTTTGTCTATTCACACTATTGGAACGATATTTGCAGCACGTCTGCCTGCATTGCACACTCAAACTTTTTTAAACTCAGCCATTATACTAGCAAACACTCAGTGTACCTAGTGGCATCCTAAACGTGGCTATTGTACTTTTGTCTATTCACACTATTGTAAACATATTTGCAGCACGTCTGCCTGCATTGCACACTCAAACTTTTTTAAACTCAGCCATTATACTAGCAAACACGCAGTGTACCTAGTGGCATCCTAAACGTGGCTATTGTACTTTTGTCTATTCACACTATTGTAAACATATTTGCAGCACGTCTGCCTGCATTGCACACTCAAACTTTTTTAAACTCAGCCATTATACTAGCAAACACTCAGTGTACCTAGTGGCATCCTAAACGTGGCTATTGTACTTTTGTCTATTCACACTATTGTAAACATATTTGCAGCCCGTCTGCCTGCATTGCACACTCAAACTTTTTTAAACTCAGCCATTATACTAGCAAACACTCATTGTACCTATTGGCATCCTAAACTTGGCTATTGTACTTTTGTCTATTCACACTATTGGAACGATATTTGCAGCACGTCTGCCTGCATTGCACACTCAAACTTTTTTAAACTCAGCCATTATACTAGCAAACACTCAGTGTACCTAGTGGCATCCTAAACGTGGCTATTGTACTTTTGTCTATTCACACTATTGTAAACATATTTGCAGCCCGTCTGCCTGCATTGCACACTCAAACTTTTTTAAACTCAGCCATTATACTAGCAAACACTCAGTGTACCTAGTGGCATCCTAAACGTGGCTATTGTACTTTTGTCTATTCACACTATTGTAAACATATTTGCAGCCCGTCTGCCTGCATTGCACACTCAAACTTTTTTAAACTCAGCCATTATACTAGCAAACACTCATTGTACCTATTGGCATCCTAAACTTGGCTATTGTACTTTTGTCTATTCACACTATTGGAACGATATTTGCAGCACGTCTGCCTGCATTGCACACTCAAACTTTTTTAAACTCAGCCATTATACTAGCAAACACTCAGTGTACCTAGTGGCATCCTAAACGTGGCTATTGTACTTTTGTCTATTCACACTATTGTAAACATATTTGCAGCCCGTCTGCCTGCATTGCACACTCAAACTTTTTTAAACTCAGCCATTATACTAGCAAACACTCAGTGTACCTAGTGGCATCCTAAACGTGGCTATTGTACTTTTGTCTATTCACACTATTGTAAACATATTTGCAGCCCGTCTGCCTGCATTGCACACTCAAACTTTTTTAAACTCAGCCATTATACTAGCAAACACTCAGTGTACCTAGTGGCATCCTAAACGTGGCTATTGTACTTTTGTCTATTCACACTATTGGAACGATATTTGCAGCACGTCTGCCTGCATTGCACACTCAAACTTTTTTAAACTCAGCCATTATACTAGCAAACACTCAGTGTACCTAGTGGCATCCTAAACGTGGCTATTGTACTTTTGTCTATTCACACTATTGGAACGATATTTGCAGCCCGTCTGCCTGCATTGCACACTCAACCATTATACTAGCAAACACTCAGTGTACCTATTGGCATCCTAAACGTGGCTATTGTACTTTTGTCTATTCACACTATTGGAACGATATTTGCAGCACGTCTGCCTGCATTGCACACTCAAACTTTTTTAAACTCAGCCATTATACTAGCAAACACTCAGTGTACCTATTGGCATCCTAAACGTGGCTATTGTACTTTTGTCTATTCACACTATTGTAAACATATTTGCAGCACGTCTGCCTGCATTGCACACTCAAACTTTTTTAAACTCAGCCATTATACTAGCAAACACTCATTGTACCTATTGGCATCCTAAACTTGGCTATTGTACTTTTGTCTATTCACACTATTGGAACGATATTTGCAGCACGTCTGCCTGCATTGCACACTCAAACTTTTTTAAACTCAGCCATTATACTAGCAAACACTCAGTGTACCTAGTGGCATCCTAAACGTGGCTATTGTACTTTTGTCTATTCACACTATTGGAACGATATTTGCAGCCCGTCTGCCTGCATTGCACACTCAAACTTTTTTAAACTCAGCCATTATACTAGCAAACACTCAGTGTACCTATTGGCATCCTAAACGTGGCTATTGTACTTTTGTCTATTCACACTATTGGAACGATATTTGCAGCACGTCTGCCTGCATTGCACACGCAAACTTTTTTAAACTCAGCCATTATACTAGCAAACACTCAGTGTACCTAGTGGCATCCTAAACGTGGTTATTGTACTTTTGTCTATTCACACTATTGGAACGATATTTACAGCACGTCTGCCTGCATTGCACACTCAAACTTTTTTAAACTCAGCCATTATACTAGCAAACACTCAGTGTACCTAGTGACATCCTATACGTGGCTATTGTACTTTTGTCTATTCACACTATTGTAAACATATTTGCAGCACGTCTGCCTTCATTGCACACTCAAACTTTTTTAAACTCAGCCATTATACTAGAAAATACTCATTGTACCTATTGGCATCCTAAACTTGGCTATTGTACTTTTGTCTATTCACACTATTGGAACGATATTTGCAGCACGTCTGCCTGCATTGCACACTCAAACTTTTTTAAACTCAGCCATTATACTAGCAAACACTCAGTGTACCTAGTGGCATCCTAAACGTGGCTATTGTACTTTTGTCTATTCACAGTATTGGAACGATATTTGCAGCCTGTCTGCCTGCATTGCACACTCAAACTTTTTTAAACTCAGCCATTATACTAGCAAACACTCAGTGTACCTATTGGCATCCTAAACGTGGCTATTGTACTTTTGTCTATTCACACTATTGGAACGATATTTGCAGCACGTCTGCCTGCATTGCACACTCAAACTTTTTTAAACTCAGCCATTATACTAGCAAACACTCAGTGTACCTAGTGGCATCCTAAACGTGGCTATTGTACTTTTGTCTATTCACACTATTGTAAACATATTTGCAGCCCGTCTGCCTGCATTGCACACTCAAACTTTTTTAAACTCAGCCATTATACTAGCAAACACTCAGTGTACCTAGTGGCATCCTAAACGTGGCTATTGTACTTTTGTCTATTCACACTATTGGAACGATATTTGCAGCACGTCTGCCTGCATTGCACACTCAAACTTTTTTAAACTCAGCCATTATACTAGCAAACACTCAGTGTACCTATTGGCATCCTAAACGTGGCTATTGTACTTTTGTCTATTCACACTACTGCAAATCTATGTGCAGCACCTCTGCATGACAACCTCCTGCTCTGTTTTTAATAAGCTATAATGATAGCACAAAATACTGCCATTTAGTGGCATCATAGAACTGGCGGTTGTATTCCATTAGTGCCCCACTGGTGACAAGCTATTTCTAGCACCTCTACATCACACCCTCATGCACATTTTGCTACGCTAATGTTATAACAAACTCATGGAATTCATTGCTGCATTTCATAATTCGGAGGGATAGAAAGTCAGGCTTCCTTTAGCTTTTCCTTCTGTTCATAGACAGCATCTCCAAGAGCAATTTCCCCTCCACGTCTAAGTGTGGAGAGGCAGCTAGTGCGCATGCGTGTGCCGATGTACCCCAGCTGCAGCATAATTACAGTGTTTCGCGTAGTGAGTATGCTCAGCCTGACTGTGTTATTCCTGACGCTAAGTCTTCTTTTCGGGATACAGCGCATGCTACCACACTAAGTGTGAAAAGCCTCTTTGCACAGGTGCTTGCATTCCGTGCCGGGTCTAAGTCCTGTTTTGTGCCTAGACACCATGCTAAAGCTGATAGTCTTTTTTCAGAGACTGTATTTCATGCTACTGAGCATGCTCAGGCACTTCCTGCATCTGAGACTAGGTCCGGTAATGAACTCTTTGGCCCTGGCCCTGATGTGGGGGTCCCATATAGACCACAGGGCATCAGGTGTCCTCCCAAATGGCTTGCAGAGGCCCACACCTATGACTTGTCACCGCATTATTGATGGTCAGACGATGACTGGTGAGGTGTTTGGGTCATGGCAGCCATGAGGTCATCATTGAAGTTGCGGTTCCAAATAGGACGCTAGTTATGCCACTCATGACGTGTCACTCTACTTTTGTCTCCAGGAGGTGCATTGTGGTTCACCCTGGTTTGGGGCGGACCCAGGTTATAAAAGGGGCTGGAGCCAACAAGGAGGTGCCCAGTCTTCTATTATGCTCCGAAAGAGCACACCTCCATGTGTTGAACCCATTGCGGCTTTAGGCCAGAGGTAGGCAGGGATAGGGTGGTGGATGCAGGCCACCACCACAGTTGGTAACGCAGAACGGTTAAGACCAGCTCCTGTCCTACCAGTCCTGCTTGTGCAGCCCAGTGGCATTAACAGGCCTGCTGCTGCTGATGCGCCTGCTGTCCACAGGTGTGGCCCCTACGCACACGGTCAGCGTACTCAATGGCCCCTGTGTTGTTAACAGGGAGTTCCTGGGCTGGGTGGGCATGTGGACCCTGTGACGCTAACAGGGCTCACAGTCTCCAGATCCGAATGGCGTCTAACTCGGTTCAGGCTACTATTAGTTTCATAGCCACACAGCTCTGTATCCTCCACCAAACCTTCAAGTTGCCAACCTCTCCTTTTCCAACTGGGAGCACGGTGGACACTGACTGATGATGGGGATATATACCTTTCTCTTTCTTTTCTTATTAATTTTCGTTATATAGCGGTCACAGATTATATACCACTTTATCCAAATCTGCCAGTCCCACTGTAACAGATGGTGTTTCTTCAGCAAATGTTACAGTTGCTTAACCACCAAATCCACGGACCAAAACTTTTTTCCCCTTTCCAACACACCTGTTCCCCTTTCCAACAGCATCTGTCCTTTTTCAACTCATTTTGGGATATGACCAAAAGTGCAACTGTGCAGGGCCAGGGACACCGTACTCAACGCCATCTCAGCACAGCAGCCATCCCTCGGTCCCTCCGATGTGGACAAGTAAAAGACCATTTCCTCCTATCCATGACAAAGCGTTGTGATTCACTCTGTGCAGCACTGGTGTTTAGTGAAAAAGTAGATCTAAGATTGCGTACCACATTCTGCAGATACTCCTGTATACGTGCGTACATTTCTATGGCAGGAATTAGTTCGCCAAATTTTGTCTTGTACCGGGGATCTAACAGTGTGGCAACCCAGTATTCAGGATTACTTCAAATTCATACAATCCGAGGGTCATGTAGGTAGTGCAGCAAGAAGGCGCTCATGTGTCTTGTGCATCCAGGAGGACCAAGTCCTTGGTGTGTTGGTGGCAGAGAGGTGAGAATCGTGCCTCCTTCCTCTGCCCTCTCCCCACAACCTCGCACAACCGAAATGTGAGCAAGCTCTCACTCATCTGCTGAGTCTTCCATGCCCATCGCCAGTTCGTCCTCCATTTCTTCATGGGCTCCTGCACTTTCATCAACACTTTTTGCTGATACTATGTGCCCTTGTTAATCCCTCTACCTCACCATGACTGCCGCATAGGTGCCGCTGACCATCTGGACCTCGTAGATCTTGTTATCCCTTCCGCATATGACTCCTCCTGTACTTCCTCCCCTTCCTCTTGTCCCAACACCTGACTCCGAATAATAATTACAGTGTGCTCCATCATGTAGATGACCAGAATTGTCACGCTGAGAATGACATTGCCAGTGCTAAACATCTTCGTCGACATTTGTGAACTGTGTAGCAGGGTGCATAGGTCCTTGATCTGACACCACTCCAGCAGCGTGATCTGCACCACCTCTTGATCAAGTTATCCCAGGCTATATGTCATAACGTATTGCAGCAGGGTTCGGCGGTGCTGCCACAAACGCTGCAACATGTGCAGATTCAAATTCCTGCGTGTGGGCACATCGCATTTCAGGCGTTTAACCACCAGACCTAAAGACTTCTGTAGCGACGAAAGTTGTTGAGCTGCTGTGTGCGCACGATGGAAGTGAGCACATAGCGAGCGTGCCCGCTGCACAAGGCCATGTAGGCCGTGATGGTGTTTTAAAAATTGCTGGAGAATTCGGTTCAACACGTGAGCCATACAAGGCACGTGTGTCACATTGCCCTGAGGATGGCCCGCAGCCAGGCTTGCATCATTGCCGCACACGGCTGTTAAGTCACCAACGGAGTCCGCTCCGTCAATTTGTACTCCGGTCGCCAGGTGACAACGTGTTCCTTTCATGAATCGTGCTGATGATGGGAGAGTAGTCGATGCCAGCGGCGCAGGTGGACGCAGGTTATGCTCACCCACTGGGCTGCATTACCTTGACAGATGCAGAATCTCTGGCTGAATGTAGCTGGTGGGTATCTCACAGATGAAATACCATCATTCAGCTACAACCAATGGGAAGACACCACACCCTTTTTTATGCCCATCCTGTCTGCAGACCACTGCCAGACATAGCTATGAACCTCTGGTTAATTTTACCCCCAGTTCAGTTTTATGATTTTGTGTGCTTGTTACCTGACTACTTTTCCTGCTTGCTGTTTATGTACCTTGTTGGCCGATCCGCATTTCACCTCTGCTTGTTTTCTGATTAAGTCCTGGCCGTCCCATTGTGTTCCTGTTCCTCAATTAATGTTTTGACCCTGCCTGACTACTATTCTCTTGAATAGCGGTGTGACTCACATTTCCCATACATTTCAAAGTAAAACTTTGACCGCCTGATGGCATTGAGCTCTGCTGCCAGCATAGTAAGGAGGTGTGTGGTAGTCCTTGTGCGCAGTTGCAAGGAAGGGTGGCCTGACCACACAGGGTTTGCGCCAAGGTGGAGGACCCACACGAGGTTGAAGAGGCAGAAGCAGTGTATTAACTTCTACATACAGAAGAAGGATTGAAACAACTCGTGGGGACGGCAAGACTTGTACAGCAGACCCTTCTCCATCTCTCACCATAGTTTGCCAGTGCCCAGTCAGTGACATGTAATGACCCTGTCTATGCTTACTGGTCCAAGTATCTGTGTTGAAATGCACCCTGTCGCACACAGATTTTCTCAAGGAAGTGGTGATGTTGTGTGCGACATGCTGGTGTAGCGCGGGCATGCTTTTCTTGGAGAAGCAGTGGTGATTGGGCATCTGGTACTGGGGCACAGCGACAGACATAAGGTCTGTAAAATCGTGTGTGTCCACTAGGCGTAAAGGCAGCATTTCGGTAGCCAACAGCTTACAGAGGGATAGAGTCAACCACTTAGCTTTGTCATGGGTCGCAGTAAGTGGCCTTTTATTTGACCACATCTGAGGGACAGAGATCTGGCTGCTGTCTGTAGACGGTGTTGAGTAGGGTGTCCCTGGAAAAATGCAGGTTTGTGAGGAAAGTGCAGGCGGAGACATGATGTTGCCTTCATCTTGCCTTCAGATCTGTTCATCTTGTATCATTTTTAAAAAACACAGCAAGCAAGGGTTACTCCAAGCGGAGTCTACCTTTTTTCCAAAAATTGGGCACACAGACACCCCATCAGTGGCAGCACTTGTGCCCTAGTTGCAAACAGGATGTTTTGATTTGCATCAAGCACATTCAAAAATACGCCATAATTAACCGTCCCCAGCATGACACCGGGGTAGGTAGATAAAGTCTTTGCTAAACCATGACTTGGTCATCTTGGCTCCTTTGAAAAACAATGTAAGCAAGGGTTACTCCAAGCGGAGCCTCCCTTTTTTTCCAAAAATTGTGCCCCACACACACCCACCCATTCAGTGGCAGCAGTTGTGCCATAGTTGTACACTTCACAGCTAGATTTGCATCAACCACATTCCAAATCCACAAGCTTTTACTCTCCCCAGGATGACACAGGGGTTGTAAATTCCTTCTGGATCCATGACTTGTTCATTTTGATGAACGTCAGTCTGTCCACATTGTCACTGGACAGGCGCGTGCGCTTATCTGTCAGCACACACCCAGCAGCACTGAAGACACGTTCAGAGACAACGCTGGCAGCTGGACACGACAAAATCTCCAAGGCGTAACTGGATAGCTCTGGCCATTTTTCTAGATTTGAAGCCCAAAATGAGCAAGGCTCTATTTGCAAAGTCATGGCATCGATGTTCATTTGTAGATACTCCTGTATCATCCTCTCCAGCCGTTGACTATGTGTCAGACTTGTTGTCTCTGGTGGCCTTGCAAAGGAGGGTCTAAAAAAATTATGAAAAGATTCCATAAAATTGCTGTTACCAGCACCAGATACGGTCCTACTGGTACGTGTAGACTGTTGAAGATGACGAGACCGTCCCATGTTTGTCAAGTTACAACTGGGAGATTCCCTCCCTGCACCTGCACGATTGTTTGGTGGAAAAGCGGATCTAAGATCGAGTAACAGCTTCTGCTGATACTCCTGCATAAGTGCGTCCCTTTCTATGGCTGGAATTATGTCACAAAATTTGGACTTGTACCGGGGATCTAATAGTGTGGCAAGCCAGTAGTCATCATCACTTCTAATTTTGAGAATACGAGGGTCATGTTGGAGGTAGTGCAACAAGAAGGCACTCATGTGTCTTGCGCAGCCATGCGGACCATGTCCACGCTGTGTTTGTGGCATAGAGGTGCTAACCGTTCTTTCTTCCTCTGACATCTCCCCCCAACCTCTTTCAACTGAAATTTGACCAAAGTCTCCCTCATCCGCTGAGTCTTCCATGTCCATGGACAGTTCGTCCTCCATTTCTTCATGTTCTCCTGCACCTTCCTCAACATTTCCCCTGCTACCATGCGCCCTTGTTGATCCCTGTCCCCCATGGTCCCATGCCTGCCGCGTTGGTGATGATGAATGTCTGGACCTTGGTGATGTTGTTGTCCCTTGCGCATATGAATCCTCCTGTAGTTCCTCCCCTTCCTGTTGTCCCACACCCTGACTCCGAATAGTGTTTAGCGTGTGCTCCAGCATGTAAATGACTGGAATCGTCATGCTGATAATGCCATTGTCAGCGCTAAACATATTCGTCGCCATGTCGAAACTGTGCAGAAGTGTGCCTAGGTCCTTGATCTGAGACCACTCCATCAGGGTGATCTGCCCCACCTCTGCATCTCGTTGGCCCAGGCTATACGTCATGACGTATTGCACCAGGGCTCTGCGGTGCTGCCACAGTCGCTGTAACATGTGGAGAGTTGAATTCCAGCGTGTCGCCACATCGCATTTCAGGCGATGAACCGGCAGGCCGAAAGACTTCTGGGGCGATGCAAGTCGCTCTGCTGCGGCGCTTGAACGGCGGAAGTGAGCAGACAGTTTTCGTGCCCTGTTCAGAAGGCTATCTAGGCCGGGATAGTGTGTTAAAAATTGCTGGACGACAAGGTTCAACACGTGAGCCATACAAGGTACGTGTATCACCTTGCCCAGGCGAAGGGCCGCACCCAGGTTTGCAGCATTGTCGCACACGGCCTTACCAGGCTGCAGGTTGAGTGGAGACAACCATTTATTAAACTCGGACCGCAGAGCTGACCACAACTCCTCAGCTGTGTGACTCTTATTCCCAAGACATGTCAAGCTAAAGACCGCCTGATGCCGTTGCGCTCTGCTGCCAGCATAGTAATGAGGCGTGCGTGATTCCTTCTGCGCAGTGAGAACGCTGGTGGCCTGACCAGGCAGGCTTGGGGCGGAGGTGGAGGACCCAGATGAGGTGGAGGATGCAGAAGCAGTGGCGGAACTTGGACAGACAGAGGATTGACACACAAGTCGTGGGGACGGCAAGACTTGTGCAGCAGACCCTTCACCATCTATCACCATAGTTGCCCAGTGGCCAGTCAGCGACATGTAACGTCCCTGTCCATGCTTACTGGTCCAAGTATCGGTGGTGAAATGCACCCGTTCACACACAGAGTTTCTCAAGGAAGCGGTGATGTTGTGTGTGACATGCTGGTGTAGCACGGGCACACCTTTCTTAGAGAAGTAGTGGCGACTAGGCATCTGGTACTGGGGCACAGCGACAGACATAAGGTCTCTAAAATCCTGTGTGTCCACTAGGCAGAAAGGCAGCATTTCGGTAGCCAACAGCTTACAGAGGGATAGAGTCAACCTCTTAGCTTTGTCATGGGTCGCAGGAAGTGGCCTTTTATTTGACCACATCTGAGGGACAGAGATCTGGCTGCTGTGTGTAGACGGTGTTGAGTAGGGTGTCCCTGGAAAAATGCAGGTTTGTGAGGAAAGTGCAGGCGGAGACATGATGTTGCCTTCATCCAACGTTGGTGCTATCGATGTTTGAGAGAGCTGTACACAATCACTTGTTTCCCCTTCCAAACCAACTGACGACCTACCAAGCAAACTGCCTGTTGCGGTTACAGTGGTGGAAGTTGTGGGTGGAAAAACAGGTGTGACAGCTGTCCCCACAGTCCTAGAAGATGACGAGCGCGCGGATGCACTGGAAGGGGGAGGCGGTGGATGGTTGGCTCCGCTAGGCCGCATTGCAGCACGGTGAGCTTCCCACCAGGCCATATGATATTTATTCATGTGACGATTCATGGAAGAAGTTGTCAAACTGATGAGGTTTTGACCTCTACTAAGATAACCATGCCAAATGTTACAGATCACATAATTTGGGCGATCTTTTTTTATGTCAAAAAAGGACCAGGCTAGGCAAGGCTTAGAGGCCATGCGACCTGTTGATCCACCCCGAATAATGCTCAGAGGCAGAGTGGTGGCTGAGGCTGCAGTTGTAGACGTGCTACCAGTGCTCCGACTGTGTCCAGGAAGGCGCAAGGTTACTTCGTCGTCGGTTGCATCCTCCTCCACCGCCTCTGTTGACCTCCTCGAGTGTCTGACTGTGGGTTGACAGTAGGTGGGATCTAGAACTTCATCATCAATTGTTGTGTTTGCACTCCCCTCCCCCTCAGACCGAGCCTCTTCTTGCCCTGACCGAATATTTAAGTTGTCATCCCAATCGGGTATCTGCGTCTCATCTTCATCAGTATATTCCTCATTGTCTATAACCACAGTTGTTGGAAAGGCAGCATTTTGGTAGCCAACAGTTTGCAGATGAGGAAAGTCAACCTCCAAGCCATGTCATGCCTTTCTAAAAGCATGTAAAACACAGCGAGGGGACTCCAACCACAGTCTCCCTCGTTTCCACTAACTGGGCCACACACACCCCACTTGACTGGCATCAGTTGACCCAATTTTCAAGATGAAAAAGATGCTTTGCATGAAGCACTCTCAAAAATACGCTTGCCTTTCCCGTCCCCTGGCTGACCCAGGGGAAGAAAAGTCATCTGAGAGCCATGATTTGTTCATTTTGGTTCTTTTAGAAACACAGCGAGGGGACTCCAACCACAGTCTCCCTCGTTGCCACTAATTGGGCCACACACACCCCACTTGACTGACATCAGTTGATGCCCCTTTTCAAAATGAAAAAGATGCTTTGCATGAAGCACTCTCAAAAATACGCGTGCCTTTCCCGTCCCCTGGCTGACCCAGGGGAAGAAAAGTCCTCAGAGCCATGACTTGTTCATCTTGGTTCTTTTAGAAACACAGCGAGGGGACTCCAACCACAGTCTCCCTCATTTCCACTAACTGGGCCACACACACCCCACTTGACTGGCATCGGTTGAGCCCCCTTTTGAAAAAGAAAAAGATGCTTTGCATGAAGCACTCTAAAAAATACGCTTGCCTTTCCCGTCCCCTGGCTGACCCAGGGGAAGAAAAGTCCTCTGAGAGCCATGACTTGTTCATCTTGGTTCTTTTAGAGACACAGCGAGGGGACTCCAACCACAGTCTCCCTCGTTTCCACTAACTGGGCCACACACACCCCACTTGACTGGCATCGGTTGATCCCCCTTTTGAAAAAGAAAAAGATGCTTTGCATGAAGCACTCTCAAAAATACGCGTGCCTTTCCCGTCCCCTGGCTGACCCAGGGGAAGAAAAGTCCTCAGAGCCATGACTTGTTCATCTTGGTTCTTTTAGAGACACAGCGAGGGGACTCCAACCACAGTCTCCCTCGTTTCCACTAACTGGGCCACACACACCCCACTTGACTGGCATCGGTTGAGCCCCCTTTTGAAAAAGAAAAAGATGCTTTGCATGAAGCACTCTCAAAAATACGCGTGCCTTTCCCGTCCCCTGGCTGACCCAGGGGAAGAAAAGTCCTCTGAGAGCCATGACTTGTTCATCTTGGTTCTTTTAGAGACACAGCGAGGGGACTCCAACCACAGTCTCCCTCGTTTCCACTAACTGGGCCACACACACCCCACTTGACTGGCATCGGTTGAGCCCCCTTTTGAAAAAGAAAAAGATGCTTTGCATGAAGCACTCCCAAAAATACGCTTGCCTTTCCCGTCCCCTGGCTGACCCAGGGGAAGAAAAGTCCTCAGAGCCATGACTTGTTCATCTTGGTTCTTTTAGAGACACAGCGAGGGGACTCCAACCACAGTCTCCCTCGTTGCCACTAACTGGGCCACACACACCCCACTTGACTGGCATCGGTTGAGCCCCCTTTTGAAAAAGAAAAAGATGCTTTGCATGAAGCACTCTCAAAAATACGCTTGCCTTTTCCGTCCCCTGGCTGACCCAGGGGAAGAAAAGTCCTCTGAGAGCCATGACTTGTTCATCTTGGTTCTTTTAGAGACACAGCGAGGGGACTCCAACCACAGTCTCCCTCGTTTCCACTAACTGGGCCACACACACCCCACTTGACTGGCATCGGTTGAGCCCCCTTTTGAAAAAGAAAAAGATGCTTTGCATGAAGCACTCTCAAAAATACGCGTGCCTTTCCCGTCCCCTGGCTGACCCAGGGGAAGAAAAGTCATCTGAGAGCCATGATTTGTTCATTTTGGTTCTTTTAGAAACACAGCGAGGGGACTCCAACCACAGTCTCCCTCGTTTCCACTAACTGGGCCACACACACCCCACTTGACTGGCATCGGTTGATCCCCCTTTTGAAAAAGAAAAAGATGCTTTGCATGAAGCACTCTCAAAAATACGCGTGCCTTTCCCGTCCCCTGGCTGACCCAGGGGAAGAAAAGTCCTCAGAGCCATGACTTGTTCATCTTGGTTCTTTTAGAGACACAGCGAGGGGACTCCAACCACAGTCTCCCTCGTTTCCACTAACTGGGCCACACACACCCCCACTTGACTGGCATCGGTTGAGCCCCCTTTTGAAAAAGAAAAAGATGCTTTGCATGAAGCACTCTCAAAAATACGCTTGCCTTTCCCGTCCCCTGGCTGACCCAGGGGAAGAAAAGTCCTCTGAGAGCCATGACTTGTTCATCTTGGTTCTTTTAGAGACACAGCGAGGGGACTCCAACCACAGTCTCCCTCGTTTCCACTAACTGGGCCACACACACCCCACTTGACTGGCATCGGTTGAGCCCCCTTTTGAAAAAGAAAAAGATGCTTTGCATGACGCACTCTCAAAAATACGCGTGCCTTTCCCGTCCCCTGGCTGACCCAGGGGAAGAAAAGTCCTCTGAGAGCCATGACTTGTTCATCTTGGTTCTTTTAGAGACACAGCGAGGGGACTCCAACCACAGTCTCCCTCGTTTCCACTAACTGGGCCACACACACCCCACTTGACTGGCATCGGTTGAGCCCCCTTATGAAAAAGAAAAAGATGCTTTGCATGAAGCACTCTCAAAAATACGCGTGCCTTTCCCGTCCCCTGGCTGACCCAGGGGAAGAAAAGTCATCTGAGAGCCATGATTTGTTCATTTTGGTTCTTTTAGAAACACAGCGAGGGGACTCCAACCACAGTCTCCCTCGTTTCCACTAACTGGGCCACACACACCCCACTTGACTGGCATCGGTTGATCCCCCTTTTGAAAAAGAAAAAGATGCTTTGCATGAAGCACTCTCAAAAATACGCGTGCCTTTCCCGTCCCCTGGCTGACCCAGGGGAAGAAAAGTCCTCAGAGCCATGACTTGATCATCTTGGTTCTTTTAGAGACACAGCGAGGGGACTCCAACCACAGTCTCCCTCGTTTCCACTAACTGGGCCACACACACCCCACTTGACTGGCATCGGTTGAGCCCCCTTTTGAAAAAGAAAAAGATGCTTTGCATGAAGCACTCTCAAAAATACGCGTGCCTTTCCCGTCCCCTGGCTGACCCAGGGGAAGAAAAGTCCTCTGAGAGCCATGACTTGTTCATCTTGGTTCTTTTAGAGACACAGCGAGGGGACTCCAACCACAGTCTCCCTCGTTTCCACTAACTGGGCCACACACACCCCACTTGACTGGCATCGGTTGAGCCCCCTTTTGAAAAAGAAAAAGATGCTTTGCATGAAGCACTCTCAAAAATACGCGTGCCTTTCCCGTTCCCTGGCTGACCCAGGGGAAGAAAAGTCCTCTGAGAGCCATGACTTGTTCATCTTGGTTCTTTTAGAGACACAGCGAGGGGACTCCAACCACAGTCTCCCTCGTTTCCACTAACTGGGCCACACACACCCCACTTGACTGGCATCGGTTGAGCCCCCTTTTGAAAAAGAAAAAGATGCTTTGCATGAAGCACTCTCCAAAATACGCTTTCCTTTCCCGTCCCCTGGCTGACCCAGGGGAAGAAAAGTCCTCAGAGCCATGACTTGTTAATCTTGGTTCTTTTAGAGACACAGCGAGGGGACTCCAACCACAGTCTCCCTCGTTTCCACTAACTGGGCCACACACACCCCACTTGACTGGCATCGGTTGAGCCCCCTTTTGAAAAAGAAAAAGATGCTTTGCATGAAGCACTCTCAAAAATACGCTTGCCTTTCCCGTCCCCTGGCTGACCCAGGGGAAGAAAAGTCCTCTGAGAGCCATGACTTGTTCATCTTGGTTCTTTTAGAGACACAGCGAGGGGACTCCAACCACAGTCTCCCTCGTTTCCACTAACTGGGCCACACACACCCCACTTGACTGGCATCGGTTGAGCCCCCTTTTGAAAAAGAAAAAGATGCTTTGCATGAAGCACTCTCAAAAATACGCGTGCCTTTCCCGTCCCCTGGCTGACCCAGGGGAAGAAAAGTCCTCTGAGAGCCATGTCCACATTGTCAGTGGACAGACATGTGTGCTTATCTGCCAGCAGACCCCCAGCAGCACTGAAGACAGGTTACGAGAGAACGCTGGCTGCAGGACACGACAAGATCCCCAAGGCGTACGTGGCGAGCTCAGGCAATTTATCAAGATTGGAAGCCTAAAATGAGCAGGGCTCAAGTTGCACAATAATAGAATCGATGTTTCCTTGCATATACTCATATATCTGTGTCTCCTCCTCTTTTTCCTTGTTAAGCTCTTTTGTTTTCACATGAGTATATGTCCTTGTCACTTTCCCATGTGTTGTGAGTTGTTTGTGACCTTTTGGACACCTTTGAGGGTGTTTTCTAGGTGTTTTTATGTGTTTGTGATTGCCTGCCATTGTTTCCTATGCAGTTCGAGTACGGTTCGTCGAACGTTCGACGAGCCGAACTCGAACGGGACACCCGTTCGGCGAGCCGACCTCGAGCCGAACCGGGACCGGTTCGCTCATCTCTAGCTACGACGGTGGTGCAGGCAGCAAGGATTTGGATTCTTGGACCATGGAGTGAATTACCTCTACGATGGACTTCTCGCAAGAGACGGGATACACCTCACAAAACCTGGGAAACACACGTTCACCAGAAGGCTTGCCACACTCATCAGGAGGGCTTTAAACTAGAAGAAGAGGGGATGGGAGAAAAAACAGCAGACAAGAACATGCAACAGAAGGACAAACTAATCAAGGATACTAGATGCCGTAAAGAGGACCCAAGACAGGGTAATCAGAAGGAAGCTAAGAAAAGGGGAGCAAAACTTTTTTCCTGCATGCTGACCAATGCAAGAAGCCTGACCAATAAGATGGAGGAACTGGAGCTGGTAATGTATGAGGAGAAATACGACATAGTAGGAATAACTGAGACATGGTTAGATGATAGTTATGACTGGGCGGCTAACCTGCAAGGATATGAATTGTTTAGGAGGGATCGTAAAAAAAGGAAAGGGGGTGGAGTCTGTCTATATATAAAGTCCAGTTTAAAGCCCAGACTAAGAGAAGATATTCAAGAGGGAAATGAAGAGGTGGAGTCTCTATGGGTGGAGATACAAGGAGGGAAAACTAATAAAATCCTCATAGCGGTTTGTTATAAGCCACCAAATATAACAGAAACCACTGAAAATGTATTATTGAAACAAATAGACAAAGCAGCAAATCACAATGAGGTGATTATTATGGGGGACTTCAATTACCCCGATATAGACTGGGAAACTGAAACCTGCGTATCTCAGAAAGGAAACCGGTTTCTGTCAGTAACTAAGGATAATTATCTGTCCCAACTTGTGCCGGGCCCAACTAGAGGGGCAGCCCTTCTGGACTTAATTTTAAGCAACAGGCCAGATAGAATAACAGACGTACGAGTGGATGGGCACCTAGGGAATAGTGACCACAATATAATACAATTCCACTTGTCCTTTAGTAAGGTGCCTTGGAGGGGGGTTACAAAAACGCTGAATTTCAGGAAAGCAAAGTTTGATCAGCTTAGAGAAGACCTTCGCCAAATTGATTGGGACAATGTCCTCAAAAATGGGAGCACAGAAAATAAGTGGGAAATTTTTAAATCGGTATTAAACACCCACTGCGAGCTAGCCATACCATACAGAAATAAAAGGGCTAGGAACAGGAGAAAACCAATGTGGCTAAATAAGGATGTAAAAGGGGCAATGAATAATAAGAAAAAGGCATTTAAAAAGCTAAAACAAGAAGGCAGCGAGGAAGCATTAAAAATATATAGAGAAAAAAATAAAATGTGTAAAAAACAAATATATTTAGCAAAAGTAGAAACTGAGAGACTCATTGCTAAGGAAAGCAAAGCAAATCCCAAACTATTCTTTAATTATATAAACAGAAAAAAGATTAAAATTGATGGTGTTGGCCCTTTAAAGAATAATGAGGGTAAAATCATAGAAAGCGATGTGGGAAAAGCAAATGTTTTAAATACTTTTTTCTCAAATGTTTTCACACAGGAAAAGCATATGCCAGGGGAAATGCAGAGTGATCATGTAAATGCCCCATTAAGTATGACCTGCCTAACCCAGGAAGAAGTGCAGAACCGACTTAGTAACATTAAAATTGACAAATCACCAGGCCCTGATGGCATTCACCCTCGGGTATTAAGGGAGTTAAGTAATGTGATAGACAGGCCTCTATTCCTTTTATTTAAAGACTCTATAGAAACTGGGTCTGTTCCACTGGATTGGCGGCTAGCAAATGTGGTACCAATATTCAAAAAAGGGTGCAAAAGGGAACCTGGAAACTATAGGCCGGTAAGCTTAACATCTGTTGTGGGTAAAATGTTTGAAGGGTTTTTAAGGGATACTATTATGGAATGTCTCAATGTTAATAACTGTTTAACTCCATATCAACATGGATTTATGAAGCATCGCTCCTGTCAAACTAACCTGATCAGCTTCTATGAGGATGTAAGCTCTCACATGGACCGAGGAGAATCATTGGATGTCATTTATCTCGACTTCGGTAAAGCATTTGACACTGTCCCACATAAAAGACTGCTAAGTAAAATGAGAACGCTTGGGCTCGGGGAAAATGTGTGTAGATGGGTAGGTAGCTGGCTTAGTGGTAGAAAACAAAGAGTGGTTATTAATGGTGCATACTCAGATTGTGCCAGGGTTACTAGTGGGGTGCCACAGGGGTCTGTATTGGGCCCCCTACTATTTAATATATTTATTAATGATCTGGTGGATGGTTTACAGAGTAAAATATCAGTATTTGCAGATGATACAAAACTATGTAAGGTAGTTAACACAAAGGAGGACAGTTTGCAACTACAGATGGATTTGAGTAAATTGGAGAATTGGGCTGAAAAATGGCAAATGAGGTTTAACACAGATAAGTGTAAGGTTATGCACATGGGAAGGAGAAACAGATGCTACGATTACTTACTAAATGGGAAACTGCTGGGGAAATCAGACATGGAAAAAGACTTAGGCATCTTAGTGAATAAGAATCTAAATTGGAGTGCCCAGTGTCAGGCAGCAGCCACCAAAGCAAATAGGGTGATGGGATGCATTAGAAGAGGTCTGGGGGCACGAGATGAAAACATCATTCTCCCTCTGTACAAATCACTAGTCAGACCACACTTGGAGTATTGTGTGCAATTTTGGGCGCCGGTGCTGAAGAAAGACATTACTGAACTTGAAAGGGTTCAGAGGCGGGCTACTAAAATAATAAATGGAATGGGTGCATTATAATACACGGAAAGGTTATCAAAATTAGGTCTATTTACTCTAGAAAAGAGAAGACTTAGGGGAGACCTAATAAATATGTACAAATATATCAGAGGGCCATATAGAGAGCTCTCCCATGATCTTTTTGTACCAAGGACTATGACAAGAACAAGGGGGCATTCTTTTCGATTGGAGGAAAGAAAATTCCTACATCAGCATAGAAGAGGGTTCTTCACGGTAAGAGCAGTGAGGCTCTGGAACTCTCTTCCTGAGGAAGTGGTGATGGCCAACTCACTGAATGAATTTAAGAGAGGAATGGATGCATTTCTTGTTAGCAAAAGTATAGAAGGTTATAAATAGCATAATCTTACAGGTAGATAGAAGAGCGACCTAAATTATTAGAGGAATGGGGGGGGCTGCAATACCAAGACAGGTTATTAAACTTGGGGTTAGTTAGTTAGGAAAAACAAAGGCTTAGGGGGATCTAATCACAATGTATAAATATATGAGGGGACAGTACAGAGACCTTTCCAAAGATCTCTTTACACCTAGGCCTGCGACTGGAACACGGGGGCATCCGCTACGTCTTGAGGAAAGAATGTTTATACATAATCACAGATGAGGATTCTTTACTGTACGAGCAGTGAGACTATGGAGCTCTCTGCCGTATGATGTTGTAATGAGGGATTCACTAGTAAAATTTAAGCAGAGCCTGAACGCATTTCTTGAAAAATATAATATTACCAGTTATGTATATTAGATTTTATGACAGGGTGTTGATCCAGGGAACTAGTCTGATTGCCATATGTGGAGTCAGGAAGGAATTTTTTTCCCCATTGGAGCTTATTTGACACATTGGGGTTTTTTTGCCTTCCTCTGGATCAACATGTTAGGCTACGGGTTGAACTAGATAGACTTAGAGTCTCCCTTCAACCTTAAAGACTATGAAACTATGAAACTATGAAACAGTTGTATATTTCTCTACCCTGCTGTGCCTTTATGGTTGTTTATATGTTTTTATTTTCTGAATAAATTAATAAAGTATTTTTAAGGAAGTTTGGCATTATATATTCTTGGTTAAGGATATAAGTGGATTTACTGTCTGGTTGGATGCACTTCTGATGATGTCAGTACAAAAATGTGGAATATGAGGTTATATGAGTCAATACATTTTCAATATAGTAGAAAAGATTTTCGGTCTTAATGAGCGCTAGTGATAGATTGACAGGCTCCGTCAGTAGATTAATTTTATTATTAAAATATTAGAGAGCTCCTGTTAGTTACATACAACGCGTTTCAGCAAATACTCTGTTGCTTTCCTCAGGTATAACAGGAGTGGTTGACATACTATAAATTTATAAGAGCCCCACAGGTGGGATCTGTGGGTGTGCCGTACAATTAAATCATTGGTTCATTTGGCCCTAATGGTATTTTTTTTCCCTTATAATGAATCGGGGTTTACATGATAAACACTTGTTTTGGATCCCATTGGGAACATTATTGACTAAAAAAATATATACCGTATATGCCGGCGTATAAGACGACTGGGCGTATAAGACGACCCCCAACTTCTGCCCTAAAAATATAGAATTTGGGATATACTCACTGTATAAGACTACCCCCGTTCAGTATGCTTCAGTATGCTAAGAGCAGGGGGCCGCACTGTGTGAGGAGGTGTTTTTTTTACTGTCCAGTATAACCAATAGGATTAGTGCAGGGGCCAGCATGTAAGCTCTTCATTAATGTCCCTGCATGGATGCGAGGGGAATCTGGCGTTACTGCACTAATCCTATTGGTTATACTGGACAGTGAAAAAAAAAAACACCTCCTCACACAGTGCGGCCCCCTGCTATATATACGCTATATATCCGCTGTATATATACCAGTATATATGCTGTATGATATACCAGTACGGGGCCGGGCTGTGTATCGCGTTTCCATAACGACGAGGCAGGAACTTCCCTGCTAGAGCGCTGACGTCAAGGCAGAGCTGCTTGCCTCTGATTGGCCAGCGCTCTGCCATTCAGCAGCGGTGACAGGAAGTTCCTCCCTCGTCGCTATGGAGGCAGAATCCAAGCGTGGAACGGAGTGGAGCGGCGCACTACAGCACCCAGGTATATATCCGGCGTATAAGACGACCCCCCACTGTAGCCATTATTTTAAGGGGGTAAAAAGTCGTCTTATACGCCAGTATATACGGTAATATATGATAAAAATAGCAATAATATAAAAACAGTAATAAAAGGAAGTTCATATTAGCCATAAAAGTTGCTATCAAATTTAGAAATATAATCAATGTATTTATACTCTTTTGTGTGCATACTCTAAAATCTTTGTACTTTAAAATTAATTTGTTCAAAAAAATTTTTTTAAAAGAAAAGTTTGTCATAAAACCACTATAAGATTAAAAAAGTAGTACAAATGGGATATCAAACAAATAGAGATCTTTACATTATTTGGCTATATTGTCCAGTGTTAGATTGTGTCCTTCTGGGGCCAGGGTGCCCAGCTTAAAGATCCAATAACTTTCTTTCCTGATCAATTTAGTTAGTGCTTGTGGATCTTTGCTGTTGATGGAATCTATGATCGTAAGTGTCATTTTTTCGTGATCCCTATTATGCTGGGTACTATAGTGTTTTGAAATACTATGTAATGTATAGCCAAATTTAATATTATGACGATGTTTATTAAGCCTAGAGTGCATTTCTTGTATCGTCCGACCCACATATTGAGTGCCGCATGGGCATTCTAACAGATAAATACATATGCGGATTGGCAATTAAATTTATGTTTTATTGAAAAGGTTTCCCCTGTGGTCTTAGAAGTAAAGGTTTTTGCTCCTTTTTTATAGTCTTACAACATAGGCATTTAGGTGTTTTACAGGGATAACAGCCCCAGAGGCCCGGGTTGTCAGCTTTAATTGTTATTGATTTTATAGAGGTGTTGCTGGGTGCAATCATGTTACCTATACTCTTATTTTTCCTGTAAATAACAATTGGTCTATGGGGTATATATTCTGTTAGGATGGGGTCACTTTTTAGTATAAACCAGTATTTATTCAGTAGTTTTTCGATGTGGGTTCTTGGCTGGCAGAATGTGGTGACTAAACTCCATTTTAAAAAATTTATTTTTTCCTTCTTTTTCTGTTATATTCTCTTGTTTAGATTGTAGGCATTTTTCTTGGGTAAGGGAGTTTGTTTTTTTAAAAGCATCCTGAATTAACTTTTTCGGGTATCCTTTCTCTATAAATCGCTGTTTGAGAATTTTGGATTCGTTCTCATAATCCTTATCAGCCGTGCAGTTTTTCCTTATCCTCCTATATTGTCCATATGGGATATTCCGAACCCATCTTGGTAAATGTCCACTGTCAAATTTCAGATAACTGTTGACGTCCACAGTCTTAAAGTGCGTTGATGTTGTAATTTTTCCAGTTTCATTAAGGGTAATCTGTAAATCCAAATACTGAATAGTTTTATCTGAGTAATTAAATGTGAAAGATAGACCCCAGTCATTCTTATTTAGGTTATTTATGAATTCTTCTGCTTTTATAAGTGGACCCCTCCATATTAGGAAGAGGTCGTCGATGAAACGACGGTAAAGGACTATATGTTCTTTGTATTTTGTCTGTGCAATGGAGACGGATTCAAATGCACCCATAAAAATATTAGCATAACTTGGTGCGAATCTCGTCCCCATCGCACAGCCCCTGATCTGTCTATAGTGGGATTCTTCAAAGGTAAATATATTATTCTCCAGTATAAACTCTATTGCTGTTAATAAAAATTGTCTTTGAATTAAAGGGATTTCTTTGTCTTTTTTCAAAGTTTCATCAATGGCTTGTAGTCCCCTGGCGTGTGCTATGTTGTTGTATAAAGCGCACACATCCAGTGTGAGTAAGATGCTATCCCTTAATGGGGGTAGGTTTAATATTTCTTTTATTAACTGAGTTGAATCTTTAAGGTATGAGTCCTGTTGGACTACATATTCTTGTAGAAAAAGGTCTACATAATGGGAGAGGTTACTAGTAATAGAATTTACCCCTGAAATTATCGGGCGTCCTGGTGGATTTATTGGGTCTTTGTGTATTTTAGGTAAATAATAAAAATATGGCATCGTAAAATTTGTAATGTTTAAAAATGTTTTCTCTTTTTTGTTTAGTAATCCTTTCTGTGAAGCTTCCTTAATGATCATATTATAGTTATTAAAAATTTGAGTTGAGGGATCCTGTTTTAATGGTTCATAATAATCTCTGTCATTAAGAATTTTTTTACCTTCGTTGATATACCATGATCTGTTCATTATTACTATCCCTCCCCCTTTGTCTGCCCTTTTAATAATTATATTGTCATTCCCTCGTAGTGTAGCGATTGCTTTTAGTTCTCCTGGTGTGAGGTTATTTTTTATTTTTGGGTTGATATATGATCTGATCTCTTTTAATACTATTTGTTGAAAAGTTTCTACATGTGAACCCTTGTGATGTAATGGATAAAATTTGCTTGTAGTGTTTCTCGGGTCCAAATGTTTGATAGTCATCTGTGTTTCTTCATTAATATCCTGATTTTTTTGTGTGTCTTGTCCTTGCTTGCTTTTTCCTTTTTCTTCTATTAAAAAGTGTCTTTGTATTGTAATTTTTTTGAAATTTTTTTTTTTTCAGAATACATTTTCAATAGACTTGCGGTAAGATGCGTTTGCATGCGGTTGCGTGCGTTACTTTCAGGATCCAGTAATTTGCGGTATTTTATCTTGATACAAAAACACAACATGTTGCATTTTTGTATAAAGATAAAATACTGCATCTCACCAGATCCGGTACATTGCGGCGTACTCTGCAATGCTTTTCAATGAGCGCTGGATCCGTTTTGTACCACAAGTCACCACATCTGATTTGCAGGATCCGGTTTCCAGTACTGAGCATGCCCAGAAAGTAGGAAAACAAAGTTATCATGAAGTATATATACCAAGGAACATCCACATTGTCTCAAAATTGCCTGAACACCCCTGAGCTTTGACTAAATGTAAGTTTTGTCACACTGTGCTTTTATAATGGCCTGCTTTATTTTTTTTTTTTTGTTCTAATGTACTTTCTTTATACCTTCACAGCTGCTGACTTCCCAGCCCAGGAGCCAGTAATTGCCCCAAGTTTGGCACCAAAAATCTTCAAAACAATGAGTATATTTAAATTGTACAAATTTCTACATGCTTTAACCCCTTCAGCACCCGGGCATTTTGCGTTTTTCCAGGTTTTTTTTCCTCTCTTTCTTCTAAGAGCTGTCACTTTTTTATTTTTTCGTCAATCTTGCCATATAAGGGCTTGTTTTTAGCTGGACGAGTTGTAGTTTTAAATGGAACCATACGTTTTACCTTATAGTGTACTGGAAAACGGCAAACAAAATCCAAGTGCGGAAAAATTGCAAAAAAAGTGTGATCGTACAATAGTTTTTGGGATATTTTATTCACCATGTTCACAATATGGTAAAACTGATGTCAGTGTGATGCCTCAGGTCGGTGCGAGTTTGTAGACACCAAACATAAATAGGCTTACTTGTATCTAAAAGGTGAAAAAAAAATCACAAGTTTGTCCAAAAAGTGGTGCACATTTTGCGCCATTTTCCAAAACCCGTCGCGTTCTCATTTTTCTGGATATATGGCATAGTGATGGCTTATTTTTTGCGTCTCAGGCTGAAATTTTTAACGGTACCATTTTTGTGCAGATGGTAAGTTTTGATTGCCTATTATTGCATTTTGCGCAAAATTTGCGGTGACCAAAAAACGTAATTTTGGCATTTGGAATTTTTTTGCTGCTACACCATTTACCAATCAGATTAATTGATTTTATATTTTGATAGAACGGACATTTCTGAACGCAGCGATACCAAATATGTGTATATTTTTTTATTTTTTTAACCCTTTAATTTTCAATGGGGTGAAAGGGGGGGTGATTTGAACTTTTAGGTTATTTTATTTATTTATTTTTTAAAACTTTCTTTTTTACTTTTTTTATTTTACTTGTCCCCCTAGGGGGCTATAGCGATCAGAAATCTGATCACTCTGACATATCTACAGATCACAGCTACAGAGCTAAGATCTGCAGATATGCTGCTTTACTTTCAATGCTGGCTGTATTCCGGTATTGAGAGGAAGTGACTCATGTTAGCTACAGGCGTCATCACATGACCCTGTGCTACCATGGCAACCACCGGAAGTCATGTGATCATGTCAACAAATGGTGTCCAGGGAACAGTCAAACAATGTATATATACCTTTGTTGGGGTGTAAAAAACAAACAATAAAAAAAAAAACGGATCCGTCAAAATTTGGCAAAAAAACAGCAGTCAAACGCATGCAAATGTGACGCCCTGGCCTATCAGGTTGTCAAAGGGTATTGCACAATTTTCCTTTCCGTGCAGTACCCATCTCCTCCTTAGTTCCAGGTGCCACCCAATGGTATTGCAAATCCCAGTCACACACACCAGTGGGTAGGTCCAGTGAAGAAATAGCCGCCCACCTTAGAGTCAGGCAGACTGGGGGGGAGGCATACCTCCCAACTTTCAAAGAAAGGAAAAAGGGACAAACTGTGCGGCACGGCAATTTTAGGCCACGCCCCTAACCACACCCATTTCACAACTAGTCACACCCATATCCACTCCCCATCCACACCCATTCGCCCCACTGAAAATAAAACTGTTTAAAAAATAAACAAATATACACATATTTGGAATCTCCATGTTCAGAAATGCCCGATCAAAATCTAAAAACAAATAATCTAATCGGTACGCGGTGTGGCGAGAAAAAAATTCCAAAGTCAGCCAGGACCCAGCAGAGCTGAACTGGTTGGACAGCCAGGACCCAGCAGAGCTGAACTGGTTGGACAGCCAGGACCCAGCAGAGCTGAACTGGTTGGACAGCCAGGACCCAGCAGAGCTGAACTGGTTGGACAGCCAGGACCCAGCAGAGCTGAACTGGTTGGACAGCCAGGACCCAGCAGAGCTGAACTGGTTGGACAGCCAGGACCCAGCAGAGCTGAACTGGTTGGACAGCCAGGACCCAGCAGAGCTGAATTGGTTGGACAGCCAGGACTCAGCAGAGCTGAACTGGTTGGACAGCCAGTATGGAGCAGAACGGAACTCGATGGGCAACCAGGATCTAGCAGACATGTGTCTGTTTGATGTTCAGAGTGTGCTCAGACAGGTGCCATGCAGTGGCTTTCCTGCTTCTTTTTCATTGTTTGTTCCTCTTGCATATTAACAGGATCTAGCAGAGCAGAACTGATTGGGCAGCCAGGATCTAGCAGAGCGGAACTGGTTGGGCAGCTAGGATCCAGCAGAGCTAAACGGTTGGGCAGCCTGGACGCAGCAGAGCTCAACCGGTTGGGCAGCCAAGACACTAGCAGAGCCGAAGCGGTTGGGCAGCCAAGATGCAGCAGAGTTGAAGCGGTTGGGCAGCTAGGACGCAGCAGAGCCAAAGCAGTTGGGTAGCCAGGATGCAAGAGTCAAAGCAGTTGGGCAGTCAGGACACAGCAGAGCCAAAGCGGTTAGGCAGGCAGGACGCAGCAGAGCCAAAGCGGTTGGGCAGCCAGGATCCAGCAGAGAAGAACCAGTTGGGCAGCCCGTCCAACAGAGATTAAAGGGAACCTGTCACTCATCCGACCAGTCTGCACCGCACCGCCCCTTAGGTATTATAAAGTGATTTTTACGTTCTACACAGCAGCCTGGGCTCTTATATATAGCATGTTAGAATACTGTATATAAGAGCTCACTGGTGGTGGCCGCAGCTTATAGTCACCAAATTTGGAGATAGGTTCCTTTTAAAGGGGGGAACCTGTCAGGTGCAATATGCACTCAGAGCCAGGAGCAGTCCTGGGTACATATTGCTAATCCCTGCCTAACTGTCCCTGTATACACTAGCATAGATAAAGAGATCTATAGAAAATGTATTTTTAAAGATCTTATATCTTATGCTAATGAGCGCGGGGACTAGTCCCAAGGGCGTTACTTCGCTTGGCTAGTTGACTCACATAGCATGTTAGCATGTTATTACGCCCCTGTGTAAGTATAACACGCTATGTGAGCTGACTAGCCAAACGAAGTAACGCCCTTGTGACTAGTCCCCGCGCTCATTAGCATAAGATATAAGATCTTTAAAAATAATTTTTCTATAGATCTCTTTATCTATGCTAGTAGATACAGGGACGGTTAGGCAGGGATTAGCAATATGCACAGAACTGCTCCTGGCTCTGAGTGCATATTGCACCTGACAGGTTCCCTTTAACTGGTAGGGCAGCCAGGATAAAGCAGAGCTGAAGCTGTTGGGCAGCTAGGACCCAGCGGCTCTGCAGGCAGGAGACCATGTGATCGGTAAGCTAATAGAAGCCTCAGCAGATGCTAACTCCTGATAGGTTATTACTGGCCAGTGCTAACTGCAGGAGAGGAAACAAGCGCTGATTGCACGGTCTACTCCTCTGTTTCCTGATTTCCCGTGTGTCTCCAGCAGTGAGAAGCAAACACATGGGAAGTCAGAGAAAACAGCCGGAGAGAAGCGCACAGGCTCAGGGGCTGGGGATGTCGGCTCTGGTGCCGGGGAGGATTCATACCTTAGCAGCAGTCACAGGAGTTTCATATAGCGCGCTTGGCTCTGTAATGGATAGAAGGGAGAAACAGCAAGGTGGGGCTACAGTGGGTGGGCAGAGCCACGAGATACATAGCTCCCACTCGGGAGCAAAGGCTCAAAAGCGGGAGAGTCCCGTTATACCCGGGACGGTTAGAAGGTATGGGGGGAGGTGACTGGGCAGTCGTAGGCAGGGGAGCAAGGAGAGTGGTGGCTCTCAAGAAGCTCTCAGGGGGAGAGCAGGCTTGGGAGTTGGAGCTTCCAGGACAGCGAGGCAGCAGCCCTCAAAGTGTGAGGGGCTGAGTAGTAGAAGCTCCAGGAAGGTCGAACTAGACTGGAACACACCAAGCAAAACCATTGGGAATGGTCACCTGGACGGGCTCCCCTCTCAGCAGCAGCGGTACTGCAGGACTTTTGGTTTAATTACAGTATGTGTGTTTACTGGCCTTCCAAAGCAGCACAGCCTCATCCAGCACCACGACTACCAACTGTGAGTTCCCTGCTCTCTGCCTCCCAAACCTACATCCCACGGCTTCCCCCTACCATCACTGAGTCCCGGGGCATTCCCCCCTACCCGTGGAGGGGTTAAACACCTAGCTGCCCACTCCATCACCACCGGGTATTCCAAGCTGCAGCGCTGGTACTTCACCCTTACCACACACCACGGGTGGTGTCACGAACGTTAACCAAACAACCCCATGTAAATACTCCCCCTTTTATTTGAGTGGCCGCATGACCCCGACCCCCAGGTCCGGAGACCCCTCGAGCCACTGCGGATCTGGATCCGAGCAGCCCGGCTGCTGACGCGGGGGAGGCTCACAACCGCAAGTCACCGGGCCGGTTTTATGCCAGATTCGGTAGACAGATCTGGTAAAATAACGGTCCGGTGACATGCGGTTGCATGCAGTGTACTATAAATAAAACTGATCCGGCATGATGGGTTTTTTGTTTTTTTGCCATTAGGTAAAAAAACGCTGATGTGAAACCAGCCTTACCCTGTTAATTAATGGTAAGATAGACTTGTGGTTTCAGTGTATGTGTTTCTGTGGTGGTCTGTTTGGAGAGCTACAATTCTGATAGTCTGTTATCATGTATATTAAAAGGGGCTGAAAGTATGTTACCATGTATACTATTAGGGCCTGTGGAACAGAGAGAGGGGGGAGCCAGCACTGCCTGAGAATGGCATGCAAAAAAAAATATTTTTTTAGTGTAAATTCACAATTATTCCAACTGTACTACAAATGCAAATTGAGATTTCTAGCAAATGATTGATCAATAATTTGAGCCGCCCCTGCCAACATCAAGGCAAATCTCTATAGGGAGGTTCCTACCTATATTTATATTTTCAATGTGCCATACGGCTAACTAATTAAATTAAAAGCAGAACCTTATTAAAGTAATTGTGCTTTAATAAGGTTCTGCTTTGAATTGAATTAGTTAGCCGTATGGCACATTGAAAATATAAATATAGGTAGGACCCCACCTATAGAGATTTGCCTTGATGTTTGCAGTGGCGGCTCAAATTTTTGATCAATCATTTGCTAAAAATCTCAATTTGCATTATAGTACAGTTGGAATAATTGTGAATTTACACTAAAAAATATTTTTTTTTGCATGCCATTCTCTGGCAGTGCTGGCTCCCCCTCTCTCTTATGAGGGTCTGTGGGTCTGTTGCCATAACACTGACAAGATATTATCATGTCACTGCATTGTTACTGTTTTTCCCCTGGTGTTTGAAACATCTTTTTCTTTCTCTACACTACAAATTACAACCTGTTCTCACATTCCCTAATAGCTCAGAGAGTTATTTGGTTGATTCCCAAGCGAAAGGTCACTGGTTCGAATCTAGGAGCAGCAATAAAGAAGATTGCCCAAGAAAAGAGAAATAGCATCATCCAGCTCATTGATAACGATATCTCGGTCAAGAAAATTGTCAAACTGCATCATGTGCCATGACAGTTTGAAGAATACGGAATGAAGTCCATCCATTCAAAAGCCAAGATATTCAGAATAAGAATCAGTCAGCAAGTCAGCCTATCACAATGTCTGTGAGTTCTGACAAGACTAACATGGCAATGGAGGTGGCTTGTATGCTTCATAATAGTGATACTACATACATTCATGCAAGCAATATGCGACACACATTACACAAGTCTGGAATGTTTGACCAAAAAAAAGTAAAGAAGCCTTGACTTCAATATCATTATAAGAAGCATCAACTCGAGTTTGCAAAAAAAGTATGAAAAGTGGACAGTAGAAGATTGGAAATGCGTGAATTGGAGCGATGAGATGATAGTCAATAGACTAGGCTATGATGGGTGCAAATGGGTCTGGAAGAAATAAGGGAAAAAGGGGCTAACGGATAGAGAAATTGAAAGAACTGTCAAGTTTGGTGGAGAAAACTTAATGATACGGGGTTGTTTCACAGCCAAGGCATTAGATACTTGACCAGGATTATTAGTGGTCTCAGTGTTAAGCAATACTGTATATAACTATCCTAAAAGACAAAAAAGGAGGGGAGCCAGCACTGCTTATGAATGGCATGCAACAATGAAGAAATAAAAAGTGTAATATTCACAAATTCATTCCTACTGTAAAAATTCAATGAGATTTTTTGCAAATGATTGATAAATGATTTGAGCCCCCCTGCCCCGTCACGGCAAATCTCTATAGGGGGGTCCCTAACGCTATATTATAAATTATTATGTACCATAAGGTCTCATATAATGAGCAGGACCATATGAAAACACCACTTACCCAATACATGTCTGAACCGCTCCCATGCTGCCAGGACTGACAACCGCGAATAAAGGCAGCCCAGGTGCCAGTGTGTGTGGCAGAACCACACACACCAGCACAATGTCAGGACTGGCCCTCACAGTGCCAGACCAGCAAACATGGATGAGGGCGGAACAAGGTTCAGGCAGGTGGTGTTTAAATAATGATGCCTTGGAGCAGGAGCCGGTGGCTGTGTGTGAAGAAGCACCAAACTGAATTTTGATGGCGACAGAAGGAATTTGCAAACCACACTGGGCGTGCACGGCATGGTGGCGGTCAACCACCTGACCAGTAAATGAAAAAAGGAGGGGAGCCAGCACTGCTTATGAATGGCATGCAACAATGAAGAAATAAAAAGTGTAATATTCACAATTTCATTCCTACTGTAAAAATTCAATGATATTTTTTGCAAATGTGGTGTTTTCATATGGTCCTGCTCATTATATGAGACCTTATGGTACATAATAATTTATAATATAGCGTTAGGGACCCCCCTATAGAGATTTGCCGTGACAGGGCAGGGGGGCTCAAATCATTGATCAATCATTTGCAAAAAATCTCATTGAATTGTTACAGTAGGAATGAATTTGTGAAAATTACACTTTTTATTTCTTCATTGTTGCATGCCATTCATTAGCAGTGCTGGTTCCCCTCCTTTATCCTAAAAGACAAGTTACTTTGTACATTTGAGCACTATGGGTATGAAAAGGTCAAGACAATGTTCAAGCAGGACAAGGACCTGAAACATATGTTGAGAGGGGCGAAGAAATGGTTCAATGACAATGAAGTAGAGGTGCTGTATTGATCCCCACAGTACCCAGCCCTCAGCCCAATTGAACACTTGTGGGCAGAGTTGATGAAAAAGCTGCATAAATAGCCAAGTTAGTCAACTAGTAGCATCAACATTAGGAACATTTAGAAGGGATCAGATTTCTGTTGAGACATGCTTGAATCTGATTGAGAGCATGCCTAGAATGATTCAGGCAGTGTTCAAAGACAAAGGTGGATTTACAAAATACTAACAAAATAATAAAAATACAAATTTAGATTTTTACGAGCAAAATGGAAACAATGAAGTGAAATGACAACAATCTGCGCAACTAATCATATGCTAAATAGTTGCTAGTCAAATGTATGTATAGGATAGCCAAGATGATTGTAGATAAAATGATGGTAGTCTCACATCAAGCTCAAGTTGTAGTGGATGGTGACATATCGAGCCTGAGAGTCAAAGGTTCACAACATTGTTACTAGGCATGAACGAATAGACATTTAAGCACCAAATTTGCACCTCCTCAGTGTCTGCCTGAAGCTACAGCAGGTGGTCATGTTCTATGGCCCTGCACTGTGCCTTCAGATGTGGTAGAGTTGGAATCTCATGTGGATTACATCGGACCTTGGTCTTTTGGGGGTTAATAAAGGGGTGAAAGAGGGAGTTTTTTTGTATTTTATTTGAAATAAAGATTTTTTTTCAGTGTTTGTGTTTATTTACTTTCAATTACATATTAGTAATGGGGTGGTCTCATAGACGCCTCCCATTACTAATATAGGGCTTAGTGGAAGCTGCCATTAACCCCTTATTACAACCGCACAAGGGCAATTGGGAAGAGCTGGTAAAGTGCCAGAATTGACGTAATTAATGGATGCAACTATTCTGGGTAGCTGCAGGCTACTATTTTTTTTATCCTGGGGGGCCCAATAAGCATGGGTTTCCTCCGCCTGATAATACTAGCCCCCAGCTGTTGGGCTTTATCTTGGCAGGGTATCAAAAACGGGAGGGGGGGGAGAATGCCAGTTTTTTAAATTATTTATTTAAATTATAAAAAAGCCACATGCGGTTCCTCCTATTTTAATACACAGCCAAGATAAGAGCATGGCTATGGCCTGTAGCTTGTAGCTGAATGATTTATCTATGCTGATCTCAATTTATTTCATACCACAATTTAGGTGCAAAGACAGGGTCTGTGATTCCAACCAATCACAGACGCTGTGTGGGGGGTGGGTCTGACTACAGCCAATCCGAGACACTGGTGGGCAGGGAAAGTAGTGAATATGGATGAGGTATAATCAGCGACCCTGGAACTATAGCTGTGGGAGCAGTTACAGCTGTGGGGAGACTCGGTAAGTATGTCATGCTTTAACCCTTTTGCTTCCTTTTTTTACAGTGGTTTCACTGGCCAATCACAGCCATGCCAATACTTGACATGGCTGTGATGAGTCAAAGAGTGGGTTTTCTGCAAATGATCACTTACCGAATATTGACGACTTCTGAGCAAAGTGTTCGTTAAACCAAACCCGAACAAACTGACCATGGCTCGCATTGAATCCAAAATTGGCAAACCTACTAGATTCGCTCATCTCTAGGTGTGAACTTTGGTGAAAGATTGCAATATTTAAATCAAAACTCTGTCTCACAGCCATAAAGTTTGTCTGCATGCCTAGACCAAAGAATGTTGAGCATCAGTACTAATTACACAATTTTCAAGCAAACATAAACAATTATTAATTTTCATAAATAATTCTCTTGCAGGAACCTTGGAGGTATCTTTTTTGTGAATAATATCTTATCTATAGACCAGCATCTACAGAACATTCCAACAATATCTGCAGGCTTAGCAATAGTTTCTTTTAGCTGAAACAAAACACGATTTTATAAAGCTGTTATATAGCTGGCATATAATAAGAAATATAACTTATTGACAATTTTTTGATCACAATAACTGTATTGATTATTTTCTTTGTCAAAGAGGCCTTTTTACCAATCTAAGCATGTTAAATTGGCTAAATAATGCAATAGGGGCTGAAGAGCTGTGCAAAAATAAGTTTTTAAGTTCTCCGCTTCGTTGTGGAGATATTTAGCTTGCTAAGTTTAGGTTATAATTTATGTTCTAGTTCATCTGGGAATTTCTAAAGATTTGTCTCTTGGGGGTGTACTTATTTTTCTGCATTAGGTTGATGGTTCTCTTTAATCTGGTCTCTAGTAGTTTTCTTAAAATAGGATCCATCTGTACGGCACCTCAACATACGGCCGTGTCTGCTGCCTCCCAACTGAGAAGAAGTCAGAGGAGGATGTTACTGTCTCAAATATCATGTAAAACTTGCTATGTGTTTTAACCAATTAGAATAGTAAATAGATTAGCTAAATTCATTATGAAAAAAATATATTCTTGGCTCAAGCATGATAGTTCTAAGTCTAAGGAAATCATCTATCTCTCCAATGAAATACTTCACAAAAGCAATGCAATAACTCAAGGTTTTACGTAATTTTATGTATTTTTTTTTTTACTTTACCTTGTTATACATTGTGGCATGGTACTTCTATACAATCTAAATGAAGGAAAACCATTAGATTATCATATTGCTATTTTAGCCACTTTCATATTTCTTCAGAAAATGATTTGTTTTCTATCACCTGTCTTCTCTTGCTTATTATTATTATTATTTATTATCAAAGCGCCATTTATTCCATGGCGCTTTACAAGTGAAAGAGGGTATACATACAACAATCATTAACAGTACAAAACAGACTGGTATAGGAGGAGACAGAACCCTGCTCGCGAGTCTACAGTCTCACAGTCTACAGGGAATGGGTGACGGTACAATAGGTGAGGACAGAGCTGGTTGCGCATTGGTCTACTGGACTGAGGGCTATTATAGGTTGTATGCTTGTTGGAAGAGGTGGGTCTTGAGGTTCCTCTTGAAGCTTTCCACGGTAGGGGAGAGTCTGATGTGCTGAGGTAGAGCATTCCAGAGTATGGAGGATGCACGGTAGAAATCTTGTATGCGATTGTGGGAAGAGGAGATAAGAGAGGAGCAGAGAAGGAGATCTTGTGAGGATCTGAGGTTGTGTGCAGGTAGGTACTGGGACACTAGGTCACAGATGTAGGGAGGAGACAGGTTGTGCATGGCTTTGTATGTCATGGTTAATGTTTTGAACCAGAGTCGTTGGGTGATGGGAAGCCAGTGAAAGGATTGGCAGAGTGGAGAGGCTGGGGAATAGCGAGGGGAGAGGTGGATTAAGCGGGCCGCAGACTTTAGGATAGATTGGAGGGTGCAAGAGTGTTGGAAGGGAGGCCAAAGAGCAGGAGGTTGCAGTAGTCGAGGCGGGAGATGATGAGGGCATACACTAATGTTTTTGCTGATTCTTGGTTAAGGAAAGCACGAATCCGGGAGATATTTTTGCGTTGTAATCGGCATGAGTTGAAGAGGGCTTGGATGTGTGGCTTGAAGGATAGATCAGAGCAGAGTCAAGGGTTACTCCAAGGCAACGAGCTTGTGAGACTGGGCATTATAAACACATTATACATTTCAAACTATCTATCATTAAACTGAAGATGCTATGTATTACTGTAACGGTGTAGGTGGATAGCAGTGAACAGGGGCTCCTAGACTGGCCCTCAGACTGGGACCCTAGCTATCCATAATCCCAGAGTTACTGCTGATGATGATGATATCTTGGCTGCCTTCCTTGACCTGCTCCTGACTAGAGATGAACAAACCGGCCGAGGTTCGGTTCAAGTTTGTTGACTTCATCTTTGTTTGCCGAATGGTTCAACGAACATATCCTAACCCATTAAATTCAATGGGAGGCAAAAACAAAGGCATAAACAACACCTTTATTGGGGCACAAAAGCTGTCATTATACCTCAAACCATTTTACAGTAAAGCCACACTGTTGTGGCACAGCCTTTAATTTCCTACACTATTAAATAATAAATATTGGATGAGTGACAGGAATAGGTCTGCTGCTCTGAGGACTCTGCTACTATAGACAAGGTATAACTTGAAGACTCATGTTTGAGACATCGAATTTCCAAAAATTAGCTACGAACAGCAGGACAGTGGCAACAATTGCCCCACAGTACCCATATAGTCTTAGCACTGCAGTCAAGCATAGGCAAAGGGTCTGGCCCAGCATTTACAGCTTTCAAATCAAGAGGTGGGATGGATGGATGGATGGATGTGTGAAAGGTGTAGGCCTGTTGCTATGAGAACCCTGCCACTACAGATAAGATACAACTTATATAACCTAATGGTTAGCGGACTTCACAGCCACTGGGTCTCCTGGCAGCTGTGAGGCTGGGAAATTTTAAGAGAGCCTTTAAGAGAGCCTTTAAGTTTCTTGGAGTTCCCAGCTGTTGGGACACCTGGAGGCTGTGAGCTCTGGTAACCTTAACCCCTTCACTCCCGGCCAAATTTCTGTTTTCCGTTTTTTTTCGCTTCCCTTCTTCTGAGAGCCATAACTTTTTTATTTTTCAGTCAATCTTGCCATGCGAGCACTTTGTTTTTTTGCAGAACGAGTTGTAATCTTAAATGAAACCATATAGTGTACTGGAAAATAGCAAAAAAATTCCAAGTGCGAAAAAATTGCAAAAAAAGTGTGATTGCACTATTGTTTTTGAGATTTTATTCACTGTGTTCACTATATGGTAAAACTGATGTGTCAGTGAAATTCCTCTGGTCAGTAGCAGTTCGTAAACTCCAAACCTGTATAGGTTTACTTTTATCTAAGCGGTTAAAAAAATCAGAAGTATGTCCAAAAAAAGTGGCACACTTTCTGTGCCATTTTCCACGACCTGTAGCGTTCTCATTTTTCAGAATCTATGGCTCAGTGACAGCTTATTTTTTGTGTCTTGAGCTGACATTTTTAATGGTACCTGTTATTGCATTTTGCACAAAATTTGTGGCGACCAAAAAACGTAAATATGGCGTTTGATTTTTTTTTTTTTTGCCGCTACGCCATTTACCGATCAGATTATTTTTTATATTTTGATAGATCAGGCATTTCTGAACTCGGCGATACCAAATGTGTGTATATTTTTTCTTATAACCCTTTAATTTTCAATGGGGCGAATGGGGGGGTGACTTGAACTTTTAGGGTTTTTTTATTTTTTTTTTAATTTTTAAAACTTTTTTTTTATTTTGCTTGTCCCCTAGTGGACTATAAGGATTAGCAGTGTGATCGCTCTTCCATTTCTGTTGATTACAGTTACACAGCTGTGAACACCAGAAATGTTCCTTTCCGGTCTCACACAGCACTCGGCCAGGTGAAGTGAGCCATGATAGCTACAGGAGTTATCACATGGCCCTGTGCTACCATGGCACCCATTGGCTCCACGTAATCACGTCACATGACTTCCGAAGGCGGCCAGTGAGTAAAGTTTTACCGTGACTGCCATTAAAATGGCGCTGTCACATTTTGACGGCACCATTTAAAGGGTTACCAGGTACAGGTGGAACGCGATTCCACTTGTGTCTGTGAAGCACACATGTCAGCTGTGTACAAATCAGCTGACATGTACACGGATCCACCCAACTTACCTCGCAGCTGGCGGGGATTAACATTATGACCGCTAGAACGTTATATTACTGCCCATGGTTGTTAAGGGGTTAAATGAGCCTTTAATACCGTCTTTAAGGTTCCTTGAGCCCCCAGCTGCTAGAAAAACTGGAGGGAGACATTTCTGCCCCAATTCTGCATATTTTCACACAAAACTTTGAGGGGTTTTTTTGTCAGGGGATGCAGATTTGTTGCTGAAATTTCTACTGCAAATTCCTGCACCAAATCTGCATCTTCTGTCAAAAAAAATGCAATGCAGTAGTGATGCGGTATTGATGCATTGTTTTTTTGCCAACAGATGCAGATTTGGTGCAGGAATTTGGTGTATAAATTTCAGCACCATATATGCAACCCTTGGCCAAAAGAATGCGTTTTTTCTGCCAGGAGATGAGCAGCATTCCAGTAGTCCAGCGGCGACTTCAAAGTGAAAGTGCTGCCAGTGTGCGGGTTGCAGCTGTACCCTGCACTTCGGCAGTGACTTTCATTTTCAGTGTATGTGCACACATTCAGGACACACTGTGTGGAGGCCGTGAGTGTCCTTCACAGGAGACGGCAGCTGCCTCTGCCCATGGTCAGGGTTTTGGGCGATGGGATCTTTTGGTCTATACTGCCTGCAAAGAACACTCTCATCCGCGCAGCATAAATTAACATGCTGCGACTTTGAGCGTCGCTCTGCATGTTAGTTTTTGCTGCGGCGAAAAGAAGCACCGTCTGCATGGGATTTTCTTTAAATCCCATCCACTATGCTTCTATTCTACATTGCAGCGTTTTGGACACAGCAAAAACACAGTGTCCAAAACGCTGCTATTAATGATTGTGGCACATATCCTCAAAGTGCAGTTAGAGTGTGGGGCACGACCGTGACCAGCACTGCGGCAGTCACTTTCAAAGTGCGGGAGGAATGAGAGCCATGCCGCACAGTCCGCCTGCATTTTGAAAGTGATATTGACTGCTGGAGTGTAATGTAGCTAGGGCCCGTATACACTGGGGAAGGATGCAGTCTACAGAGAGGCATGAAAGAGTGTATAGTAGAGTGGGTGTGGAGGTGTTACCTGGTTGCAGCGGAACGTTCTGGTCGTTAGCCTGCCGTTCAGGATCTTTTTTACACCGTGCGATGTTGTATTCAGCGTTACTACAGATGAGTCCACAATGGTTCCAAATTTTAAATGTTTTACTGAACTCACTGTGGCATTGCACACACTGTATAATGGGGTTACTCACTCACTGGCTAGTCTTCAGGGTAACATAGGAACAAAGTTCATTAAAAGGTTCAATCGATTTAATAACATGACATAAACCACACTTCAACCACATAAAACAGAGCCTCTTCTAGCTTAAAAGAACATATACACACAAGGTTTTCAAGCCTGTCTAAAGGGGGCTTTACACGCTACGACATTGCTAATGCGAACTCGTTGGGGTCACGGAATTGGTGACGCACATCCGGCCGCATTAGCGATGCCGTTGCGTGTGACACCTATGAGCGATTTTTGCATCCTTGCAAAATCGCTCATCGGTGACATGGGGGTCCATTCTCAAAAATCGTTATTGCCGCAGTAACGAAGTTGTTCCTCGTTCCTGCGGCAGCACACATCGCTCCGTGTGACACCGCTGGAACGAGGAAGCTCTCCTTACCTGCCTCCCGGCCACAATGCGGAAGGAAGGAGGTGGGCGGGATGTTCGTCCCGCTCATCTCCGCCCCTCCGCTTCTATTGGGCGGCGGTTCAGTGACGCAGCTGTGACGTCGCTGTGACGCTGAACGAACCACCCCCTTAAAAAGGAGGTCACAGCGATGTCGCCGGACAGGTAAGTATGTGTGACATGTCTGGGCGATGTTGTGCGGCACAGGCAGCGATTTGCCCGTGTCGCACAACAGATTGGGGTGGGTACCCACGCTAGCGATATCGGTACCGATATCGCAGCGTGTAAAGTAGCCTTTACTCTTGCAGTACGCTCGCTTAGGTTTGGATTCCACTCAGCAAAAGAATCCCAGTGGAGCTGTCCAGTGGCGTAGCTACTGCTTTTGCCACCCGGGGCGGTCGTCAAATTTGCCGCCCCCCTCCGTTGGCAGTCGATAATCCAGAAACTTTCAAAAATCCGGAAAACCATCAAAATATTTATTTTTCATGGAACTACAATTAAAGATCTAATTGTAGACTGCTGCTATTAGTCCTAGACTTTCACCTTTTTACACACATATAGGCCTATTATACACACACACAGCTCTGCTGCATAAATACAGACACACACAGCTCTGCTGCATACATACAGACACACACAACTCTGCATACATACAGACACATACAACTCTGCAGCATACATACAGACACACACACACACACACAACTCTGCTGCATACAGACAGACACACACACAACTCTGCTGCATACAGACACACAACTACATACATACAGACAGACACAGAACTCTACAGCATACATACAGACACACACAACTCTGCAGCTACTGCATACATATATATACATACAGACACACAACTCTGCAGCTGCTGTATACATACAGACACACAACTCTGCAGCTGCTGCATACATAGACACACAACTGCTACATGCATACAGATACACACAACTCTGCTACATACAGACACACAACTCTGCAGCTGCTACCTACATACAGACACACAAAACTATGTAGATGCTACATACATACATACAGACACACACAACTCTGCTACATACATACAGACACACACAACTCTGTAGCTGCTGCATACATACAGACACACACAACTCTGCTACATACTCCAGCTCACTTTTTTGTTTTTATGTAGTTTTTTTGTATTCAGTACAAAAAGGGAGTGGCCCCCTTCTCAGCGAGCTGGACATTTCATTCTGTGAATTCCCCCAGGCTGTGTGTGTCCTGTTGGGACCCAGTCGCTCTCAGCTCTTAGCCACATTGAGGCCTATTTTAGACCCATGGTAAGGTTTTAATATTAGAGAGTGTAGGTACTATCCCAACTGGGTACACCTTGACATTTGGTGGGATAGCTTTATGCTTTTTTTGATCAAAAACAGTGTTTACTAAGTACCCTATGTTTATATGCACTATGCTTTTATTTAGTTACAGCGGGGTTTGTTTTCACAATTTTTTTCCTTGGTTTCTCTTTGTCTCATGGCCAGTGTGAACATGGTCTCACAAGTTCCATGTATACCATCTCATACTCCGGCTCACTTTTTTGTTTTTTTGTTTTTCTGCTACATATATACAGAAACACACAACTCTGCAGCTGCTACATACATACACACACCTCTGTAGCTGCTACATACATGCATACATACACACACACAACTCTGCTACATACAGACATACACACACAGTTCTACTGCATACATACATACATACACACACAACTCTGCTGCACATATAGACACACACGCGGCTTTTGGGGGCCCGCACACGCGGCTGCTGCAGAGCTGAGGCTGCACCAAGCACAGGGCAGATGTAGCGGAGCTGAGCCTGCACCGAGCACAGGGCAGATGTAGCGGAGCTGAGCCTGCACCGAGCACAGGGCAGATGTAGCAGAGCTGAGCCTGCACCGAGCACAGAGCAGATGTAGCAGAGCTGAGCCTGCACCGAGCACAGAGCAGATGTAGCAGAGCTGAGCCTGCACCGAGCACAGGGCAGATGTAGCAGAGCTGAGCCTGCACTGACACACGCAGCTCCTGGGGGCCCGCAGACGCAGCTCCTGGAGGCCCGCACATGCAGCTCCTGGGGGCCCGCACACGCAGCTCCTGGGGGCCCACACACGCAGCTCCAGGAGGGGAGGAAAGCCCATGCAGCTCACTGGGGCCCATAAACCGGGTTGCTGGGAGGGAGTATACAGGGAGGGGGGTGGGAGGGGGGGTAGCACTTACCGCTCGGTCAAGTAGGAGAGCGGGCCCTCACAGCGCATGAAAGAAGAGCTGTGATGGGGGTCGCTGGCTGGCACTGCGCCTCCTTCATCTGTGGGACTGAGCAGGCCGCGCGGTAGCTCTGCCCACAGCCTTAAAGGGACGGCAGCCACAGTTTCCTGCCGAGGACTGTGGTCCCTGGAACTTGGCCCGGGGGCAGCAGAACTGAAGTGGCCAAAATGCCGCCCCCCCTGACACGTGCCGCCCGTGGCAGACCGCCCCCACCGCCCCCCCCTTTGCTACACCACTGGAGCTGTCTATCTCAACTCATTAACCCCGGTCAGCATGTACACTCCTCTCCAAGAAGTTTCTTCATGGAAACCTGGCAGCTGACTCCTGTCGGTCCACACACCTCTCACAGAGGCTCCTTTTCACAGCCCAGTACTCTCTATACTGGCTGCAGTCCTCTCACAAGACAAACCCAGACTCCATTAAACATATCATGTGACACATCAGACACACCCATGTGTGGAGTATGTTAATGGCCAGCCACACTCATCTCTCCAGCCATCTATGGACCTGGCCCTGTGAATACCTTAACAAAACATGTGGCACTTCAAGTACCAGCTCTGACTTCCAGGTTCACACCACTTCTGTGGTACATACCAGCCATTACCAATGTAGCTGGTTGCCATCTTACATATTCCCCCCCGCCTAAAGCCATGAGGCTTGGCACCATTTCTCTCCAGACCAGAGAATCTTATCTGTCTACTTTGGGCTTCAGCCCTTGTAACACAGTCTGTCACTGTCACTAGACCTTTTACAGTCAACCCATCTCTTAGATATGCCTCTTTGTCAAACCTCTCTCTTCATGACCACTTCCAACAGTTAGTACGGTAATGAGACTCACTTTTAGTCAAAACTACTGCCCGGTCTGGCTTTGCGCTATCTAGTATGCTACAGGGGCTGCTGTCTTGGTCTTTCAGCATAGAGCTGACAGAAGATTTGCCACTTTTAGATCCTCCGCATTCTCGTTTTGTTTATCTATTTTGGCCTCTTCTTCCAGGGAGTCCTTGGCTGTCTGTCTATCTGCGCATATCCTTATCACTGTCCTTGGCTGAGACTTGTCACATGCTCTATCCTTTCTTTCAGATTTCGCTTCAGCCAGCTGGCTCCTTCTACCATAGAGCCTTCTTCCTCTGACATCCGAGGCAACAGGTTTGTCAGGTAGATTAAACTTCTCTGGTCTCCGGCCTTAAAGTGGTTGCCACCTTATACCAACTTGACAAAGTTGTTCTGCAATTCTCTCTCTTTCCAGATTCAACTGCCTCTGTTCTTCAAGGTATCTCAGGCAATATTCTAAGGCGGGCTTTACACGCTACGACATCGCTAGCAATTGCTAGCGATGTCGAGCGCGATAGCACCCGCCCCGTCGTACATGTGATACCTGGTGCTTGCTGCCGTAGCGAATATTATCGCTATGGCAGCTTCACACGCACATACCTGGTCGGCGACGTCGCTATGAACGCCAAACAATCCCTCCTTCAAGGGGGAGGTGCGTTCGTCGTCACAGCGACGTCACTAAGCGGCCGGCCAATAGAAGCGGAGGGGCGGAGATGAGCGGGACATAACATCCCGCCACCTTCTTCCTTCTGCATTGCCGGTGGACGCAGGTAAGGAGATCTTTGTCGTTCCTGCGGTTTCCCACACAGCGATGTGTGGTGCTGCAGGAACAACAAACAACATCGTATCTGCAGCAGTAACGACATTATGGAAATGAACGATGTGACACAGATCAGCGATTTATTTTTTTTTTACGCTTTTGCGCTCGTTCATCATCGCACTTAGGATTTATACATTGCGATGTCGCTACCGGCTCCAGATGTGCACCACTAACGACGTGACCCCGACGATATATCGGTAGCGATGTCGCAACATGTAAAGCCCACCTAAGGGGACCCTCACATTTTCAATACAATCCTTTGCTCCCCCAATGACAAATGGAACCATATCAACTTCACAGGGAATCTTTGTTTATAATCAATTCTCACTCTTCCAACTCCTGATTTATCTACAATCTCTTAGATGACTCCTCCATTTCTTCCAATAACTTTAATGTCAAGGTTGACTGCTTCTGGACTTTTCCACTGTTTTCTTCCAATTCAACAGCTATAACACCCAGAATCTTGCTTGCTTCCTGAATGTTACTTCTCATACTTGTATTGCAAGCCCCATTAATCATTTCTTCACCACCACCACCACTTACTGAAACGCTGCAGTCAGCTGCTTCATACACGCTAAGCTTCTGTCAGCTTCTTCCTTCTTTACAGTGATGATCCATTTCATACGAAGACATCGTAGGTGCATGTCACTCAGGATAGCCACCTGCTTCTTTATGGCTTGACTTACAGACCCCCCCCAACCGATTAGCCCCATGCACTTAAGGACTGAACGGATTCCTTTACCATCAAGGCCATTGTTATGTTTCTTGGATCTTTTGCACCCATATTCTTTTTTTTTTTTTTTTTACCAAAGACTTTCCCTCTTGAAATACATTCTCCTCAGGTTCAGCCGCTACCTATGACCTTGTGTTTCTTACTCTTCTTAGTTGAGTCAATCTTTATAGCGGGCTTTACACGCTGCAATCTCGCTAGCGAAATCGCAAATGATCGTACCCGCCGCTGTTGGTTGTGCGACACTGGCATATCCCTGCCCATCACGCACAACCTCGCTTAACCCCATCACACGCACTAACCTGCCCTGCGACGTCGCTCTGGCCGGCGACCCGCCTCCTTCCTAAGGGGGAGGGTCGTGCGGTGTCACAGCGACGTCACATGGCAGGTGGCCAATAGAAGCGGAGGGGCGGAGATGAGCAGGACGTAACATCCCGCCCACCTCCTTCCTTCCTCATTGCCGATGGAGGCAAGTAAGGAGATGTTAGTCGCTTCTGCGGTGTCACACAGAGATGTGTGGTGCCGCAGGAACGAGGAACAACATCGCTAATGAGAGGAAAACGATTTTTTGTTTTAGGACGACCTCTCCGCGACAAATGATTTTGGCCGCTTTTGCGATCGTTTAAGGTCGCACATAAGTGTTACACACTGCGATATCGTTAATGACACCGGATGTGCGTCACAAACACCGTGACCCCGACGATAATTCATTAACGATATCATCAACAAACAAACAGAAATCAGAGTAAATTGTATCAAAATAGTTTTATCTTGCAAAAAAAAAATTTAAAAAAACATTTATTTACTTCAAATCACTAAAAACATCACAATATCAAGAAAAATATCACCAGAAAAAACACATAAACTAAGGGGATCTTTGACCCGAAAAAAATATATTATTGGTGACCAGAGCAGAAGGAGGTTATACTTCGTTCATAAAGAAAATATATCAAAAGTTTATATCATTAAAGCATCACCTCTGCCCCTTCACCAATATTAGAAAACAGCATATATTATATTAATAAATAGATATTACATCAATAAATACATATAATAGCCTCTGTATATAAATATTCAATCCCCAAGGGAACAAATTCAACTCTCATATAAATCTGTAAAACCTATATAGGAGGGATCTCATCTACATACATATAGATTCCCCCTTAGAAATGATATTAGATTATAGCTATAGAGTTATAAGGAGTACAAGGGGTTAATAGAGAAGAAAGACACAGCCCATTCACTGACTTGTCTACTCGGGCTGGATGTGAATATCCACTACCCCCAAACACGACTAAATCAATCGCTTTATAACAGAGGCTCTTAGTTAAATGTAGCATAAATTACTGTACCAAACTTGCCTAGTATAAGGTCAAAGAAGCCCTCAGAACCTCGACGCACGTTTCAAGACAAACCTTTTCATCAGGAGGCTCTTAACGATATCGTAGCGTGTAAAGCCCGCTTATCTCTTCAACCTTGCCTCTATCATCAGGTTCAGTCAAGCTCTCAGCTACTGATGAGACCTTTGGTCCAGACTTCAATTGCTCAGTGGCTCTTTCCACTTCGGCAATATTAGCTATCTCCTGGGTCTCTGCAGCATCATTTTTTATTTACTCTGGGTTCTCCGGAACTTTAGAGGGTTTCTTGAACTCCAAATCCTCAACCTCGAGTTCTATGCAGTGTTCACTATTTTGTTTTTCAGATATCTCTTCTTTTCCTTCCAGGGTGCCACACCCTTCAGCATGCTACTCTATTCCTTTTAGAGCTTTGGAACTGTTTTCACCATCAACCGGCACTGGGTGGTTCACCAGTCGGTCCATTGTGACCTTTGTGAATTTTTCCTCCACCAACACACTCCAGCTTTCCTTTTCCTATACCACTCTCTAGGATGTCCTCTCCTACACCACTTTCCAGGATTTCATCTCCTATAGTGATCTCACCCAACAGATCATCAGCTTTATGCTTGGAAATCATAAGGGACACCACCACTACTTCTTTGGTCAGCTCCTTTTCCACGATTTCACCCTGCTGTTGTTACAATGTGTCAGGTCCAGCTCCGATTCCTGTTTCTCTTGAATGACATTGCGGTCTGCCTGTACACTAGTGAATATTACTAGTGTCGCGGGCAGGGAGGGCGATGCTGCGCTCACCACGCTCGGGTCCGGCACTGCTGCTGCTTCGCTTGCTGCTCGGTGGCTCGAGCGGTGGGCCGGATCCGGGGACTCGAGCGGCGCTCCTCGCCCGTGAGTGAAAAGGGGAATGGTTTTGGGGATTTATTGTCTGTGATGCCACCCATGGTTGTGGTGAGGTTGTGACACCACCGCTGCTCTGGACGGGGATCTCGGGAGTGATGACATGGAGCAGCTTGGATGTTGTTTTTCCCCTTCGTGGGTAGGGGGGTTGGTTGTCCCGGGGCCCGGTGAGGGAGGAATGGCAGGTGGGTTACGGGGCCTGGTGAGGTGCAGGGTCGCGGGGGTAGCGCGGTGCCGCATGGCACGGTGGTACTCACTCAGCCAATGATGAATGCAAAGTCTCCGGTAAAACAAACGGCTGGATGGATGGGTCCCACAGATGGCTGCGGTGATTCTTCTCCCGGTAGGTTGGCGGTGACTGCCTTTCCCTGCACCTGTGTTATGTTCTCGGTTCTGATGGCTTCCCACCAGTAACAAGCTCCCCAGCTTGGATGGATGCTGAGGGAGCCCCTTTTGCCCGCAGGCTCTGGCCCTGGGAACTGTAGCCTTGGCGGTGACTGTATTTCCCTTCACGGTTTGAGCGGTTGCCTTCAATCGGGTCTTGACTGCTGGGAAACCCCGGAGGTTCCCTTCACTAACGGATTTGACCAGTTTTACGGCGACTCCAAGCCTGGTCGGGGTCCGTAGGCCCTGCCGAATGGTGCTGGCTTCTCTTCGCTCCCCGATCCGGTACCGGCGGGCCACCGCCCATCCCCTGTCCTTACGGTTCACGTCAATCAGCCCCTCCTGCAGACGGTCACCACCGTCTGCCAACCTTGCTGTATGTGCCCGGGCCATGCACCCGGACACGGTCAGTCTGCTCCACTACCACCTCACTCTTCAACTCCTAAAACTACACTGACTTCCTTTTCCCGCCTCCAGGACCGTGAACTCCTCAGTGGGTGGGGCCAACCGCCTGGCTCCACCCCCTGGTGTGGACATCAGCCCCTGGAGGGAGGCAACAAGGATTTTTGTCTGACTTTGATGTGCCTAGCCGGGGTGCGGAGTGTGTTGTTGCAGTACCTGTGACGTCCTGGCTTGTCCAGGGCGCCACATTCCCCCTTAGTAAAATGCAGACCGTCCGCGGGCTACCCGTCCTTACCTACCCGAGCGGGTACGGTCTCTTTCAGGGGATCCGCGTCCATGGGGACCCCTGAACCCCCGAAGGATCGCCACCGGTTACGGTAGTGGCGGGCCTGGGCCATCCCTTTCCTCCAGGCCCATCCTCCAATTCTGCCTCTCTGGAGGCGGTAACGGTTTAAGCCAAATATTTACATCCCACAAGTTTGTGGTTGCCCTGCAAGTTCTCAGGCTTGTCCGTAAGCAGTTCCTTACGCAACGGTTGCAGAAAGTCCCTGCGGGGTCTAGTTGCCGGCAACGGCTGGTTCAATCACGGTTCCAATCAGATAAACTTCTTTGGTTGATTCAATCTTATCATTCAAACTTTTAACGGTACTGGTGGTCCCAACGGGGACAACTTGCAGCGGGGCTCCGCTGCCATCACTGCTCACTTTCGTCCTCCTCACCCGGCCCTGGGTGGAAGAACACGGGCACCAGCCCCTCCAGCGCATAGCAGGCGCGACGAGGAAGGGCCGCCCGGTATCCATTATTTCCGCTCCGGGGGATCTAAGCGGCCTCTGTGCCATACAGGGTGACGACTCCCTCATCCTCCTCCGAAACAGGCTCTGTGTCAGGTCTGGAGTCACTATCATCTGTCCCTGCGCCAGGCGGGTTGCCGCCAGCTGCCGCAGTCTCCGGGCTCAACACTCTTTCGGCTACCGTTACGAGGGGGTGTACGTCAGACGGACCAGCAGCAGCGGGGTGCACAAGCAGGGAAGACTGAGGCGGCATGGGGGCCAGGGGTAGACCGGGTCCCTCAGCCGCAATGGCCGATCCCTCGGGGACACAGGGGCGTGGGTCACTCACCAGCTCCTCCATCATGGCCTCCATTCCGTACACCCGCTCGACCGCAGCTACCTCCTCCACCTCCGCGGTCCACTGCTCCATCAGACATATCTGACTCTGGTAGCGCCGGCAGATCCCCGCCGTTCGGGTCCTGAGCCACGCCGCTGTTCCGGGCACCGGCTCCGTAACCTCTGCGTAGCTCGACGGGGCGGTACTTTCCAGGAACCAGCAGATCGCAGAGTCCTGGCATCCCTGCCTTTATAGCCGCGGGCTACATGTGGCCAGATGCCATCCGTCCCCCTAGTCTTTTTCCGGCTCCTCCTCTACAGGGGCGGGGTTTTGGCTTTCGCGCCTCCACTGCTCGAGGAGGCGCTCGAGCGGGGATTTTTCGCACCCAAAATGGCGGCTTCTCAAAATTTTCGGCCGGACACCTCCGGCGGTCACAAAGCGCACCTCTACCAGACGGCAGAGCGGTAAGATCCTGTTCGTGATGCCAAGTTGTCGCGGGCGGGGAGGGCAACGCTGCGCTCACCACGCTCGGGTCCGGCACTGCTGGTGCTTCACTTGCTGCTCGGTGGCTCGAGCGGTGGGCCGGATCCGGGGACTCGAGCGGCGCTCCTCGCCCATGAGTGAAAAGGGGAATGGTTTTGAGCATTTACTGTCCGTGACGCCACCCACGGTTGTGGTGAGGTTGTGACTCCACCGCTGCTCTGGACGAGGATCTCGGGAGCAATGACAGGGAGCAGCTTGGATGTTGTTTTTCCCCTCCGTGGGTAGGGGGTTGGTTGTCCCGGGGCCCGGTGAGGGAGGAATGGCAGGTGGGTTACGGGGCCTGGTGAGGTGCAGGGTCGCGTGGGCAGCGCGGTGCCGCACGGCACAGTGGTACTCACTCAGCCAATGATGAATGCAAAGTCTCCGGTAAAACAAACGGCTGGATGGACGGTGGTTCTTCTCCCGGTAGGTTGGCGGTGACTGCCTTTCCCTGCACCTGTGTTATGTTCTCGGTTCTGATGGCTTCCCACCAGTAACCTGCTCCCCAGCTTGGATGGATGCTGAGGGAGCCCCTTTTGCCCGCAGGCTCTGTCCCTGGGAACTGTAGCCTTGGCGGTGACTGTATTTCCCTTCACGGTTTGAGCGGTTGCCTTCAATCGGGTTTTGACTGCTGGGAAACCCCGGAGGTTCCCTTCGCTAACGGATTTGACCAGTTTTACGGCGACTCCAAGCCTGGTCGGGGTCCGTAGGCCCTGCCGAATGGTGCTGGCTTCTCTTCGCTCCCCGATCCGATACCGGCGGGCCACCACCCGTCCCCGATCCTTATGGTTCACGTTAATCAGCCCCTCCTGCAGACGGTCACCACCGTCTGCCAACCTTGCTGTATGTGCCCGGGCCACGCACCCGGACACGGTCAGTCTGCTCCACTACCACCTCACTCTTCAACTCCTAAAACTACACTGACTTCCTTTTCCCGCCTCCAGGACCGTGAACTCATCGGTGGGTGGGGCCAACCGCCTGGCTCCACCCCCTGGTGTGGACATCAGCCCCTGGAGGGAGGCAACAAGGATTTTTGTCTGACTTTGATGTGCCTAGCCGGGGTGTAGGGTGTGTTGCAGTACCTGTGACGTCCTGGCTTGTCCAGGGCGCCACACTAGCAACATACCTTCCTCAACAAGGTAGTCAACATTCTCTGCACATTTGGGTGGCAGAAAGGAATCCACATTTTGAACAGAAGCACATAACACTGTCTTGTCATTGATCATAATTTCAGAGGCGGCAGCTTTCTTCGCAACTCGGCACCTGTTGCGTCTCCAGCGATGGGAGGAGGTTTTATACCCATTTTGCTCGGCTTTTCATTACTGTACTCTTCTTCTACTTATTTTGAGTCATGGTCTACATTGGAGTCATCATCACTCCCCCTGGTGTCCTGGACCAACCTGTCCCCACTTAACCAGGTGTTGGCTTCCCTATCTGGAGCTACCCTATTTTTGACAGTCACACTAACGTTTATTTCTTTAAACATCATGTAACTAAGTTGGACACGTTCACCATTTTATTCGGTTACCCTTAACTTAGTACTGTTAACCATAGGAGGCACTAACTCAGCTTTGTGACACACCAAAATACTACCAGGATCCCCTTTAGCCTCCTGTTGTGGTGGGGCTTCCTTAGTACCACGCCAAGGTTTACACGAGTTCCTGGACACTTCCCCCAGCTCCCACAAGTCCCAAAATACTCTAAAGCCTATTATAATGGGATGTGGTAAGTCTGGGACTACATCCATGTCATGGTACGCCATACCCTTGGCTGGATTAAGGATGTCCCCATGACATCCGCTGACTTTTTAAGTGTTTTCTAGGAATTACATCAACCTTGAGCATTGCCCCTAGCATGGTTACCAAGCTCGTCGACTTTAATAGCCACGACATATGATCTCCATTCATCTCTATGAAGCACTCTCCTGGTACCTCTCTTGAATGGAAGTCAATTTCACAGGCCACTGCCCCTTTGGACTTGGGACACTCACCTATTTTTAGGTGATTACCAATTTTGGGTCTCTGCCGCCTTTGGAACCCCGTCTCCTTTCAGGCATCCACCCCTTACTGTGACTCTTTTGGGCAACCACCACTTTCTTGGGCTCTGATCCTTTTGGGCAACCACTAGTGATGAGCGAGCATGCTTGTCACTACTCGGTACTCGCACGAGTATCGCTGTACTCGGGCTGCTCGGCGGGGACCGAGTAATCTCGCGATACTCGTGGTCTTCATTTCTGCATGTTGGCGCTCTTTTGAGAGCCAGCCCTCATGCAGGGATTGGCTGGCAGACCACTGCAATGCCACAGCCCTGTTAGTTGTGTAATTGCAGTGATTGGCCGGCCTGCACAGCGTGACCGAGCCTTTATATCGGCCGGCGCGCTGTGCTGTGCTCACAGCTATCCAGACTGTCAGTGCAGGGAGAGTGTCGCTGATTCAGGGAAAGCTTTGCGGCCCTTTATAGCTTTTTCAGTTGCAGGGCTGCAAACAGTGTGACCAAAAGTCCTTCTCAGGACTATTCTAGTTGTATACAGGCAGGCAGGGTATAGCCAGGTCGGAGTACAGTAGCAGAGTCCTTCTCAGGACTATTGTTGCTATATACAGGCAGGGTATAGCCAGGTCTGAATACAGGCTAGTGACCAAAAGAGTCCTTGTCAGGACTATTGTACCAGTATACAGGCAGGCAGGCAGGCAGGGTAGTGGTGACCGTATACCAGCCTTCATCATATCTGGGGCTGGTGTACACAGTGTAAAACAGTCCAGATAGTGTCTGACTTGTCTGTAATTGTCGCTCCCCAAAAAAACCTGTTAGGTTCTTATTGCGTCCGTGCTTGGTTTTTAAAACCGCATGTGTGTGCCTGTTGGTGGCAGCGTACAGGTGCACTTGTGTGCAATTTCCAGAAACTTTGATATAACGCACAAGTAGTGAATATACACGTCAGCAGTGCACAGCATTGCAAAATGCGCAAGGGCATTGGCAAGGAACAAGGAAGTGGACGTGATGGTGGTGCAGGCAGAGGCCGAGGTCGTGGGAAAGCTCTAATTTCGCCACAACAAAGGGCCACATCTAGTCGGTCGCACGTCCTGTCCCAAATTCTTGGGGACCGCAGCAGTACACCGCTCTTGAACCAAGACCAGTGTCAACAGGTTGTTAGTTGGATAGCAGATAATGCTTCCAGTCAGATTGGCACCACCACAAACACTCTGTCTTCCACACGGTCAAGTGTCAGTAGCCGTGATACTGCACCGCACATTTCTGAACCTGATCCTCCTTCCTACCACCAGGCTGAGTACACGTCCTCCTCGGACATTAATGATCCCACACTTGGACACTCGGAAGAGCTGTTCACGTTTCCATTCACACATTCTGGCCTCTCGCCAGCTCATATTGAAGTGGGTCATGAGGAGATCGTCTGTACAGATAGCCAAATATTTGAGCAGCCACGTTCTCACGAAGTTGGCAACGTGTCCCAACAAGTGGTGGACGATGATGAGACACAATTGTCAGGAAGTCAGGAGGAGGAGCAGGGTGCGGAAGAGGAAGACGACGTGGTGGATGATCCCGTAACTGACCCAACCTGGCAGGAGGATATGCAGAGCGAGGACAGCAGTGCACAGGGGGAGGGAGGCGTAGCATCACAACAGGCAGTAAGAAGCAGGGTGGTGGCCCCAGGCAGAAGTCAGGCAACCGTTCCCCGGAACAACACGACGACACAAGGTGCCTGTACAAATGTTAGGTCTTCCCGAGTCTGGCAGTTTTTTAAGTTGGATCCAGATGATTCAAAAAAGGCCATTTGCAACACCTGCCGTGCCAGCATCAGCAGGGGTACCAAAACTAGCAGCCTGACCACCACCAGCATGATCAGGCACATGTCAGCCAAGCACCCGACTTTGTGGGAAGTACAACAGAGTCGAGGAGCAGTGCTTGCTGATGTCACTGCTACGTCTTCGCTGGTTGTGCATGCGAGCCAATCCTCTGTCCATGCTGCCTGCGAACAAGCCTCCTCCACTCCTGCACCTGCAGTTGCCTACGCAGAAAGAACACCATCATCAAGCACGTCCTTGTCCCAGCGCAGCGTTCAGTTATCCATTCAGCAAACCTTTGAACGCAGGCGCAAATACACTGCCAACACCCCACATGCCACAGTTCTAAATGCTAACATTTCGCGACTGCTTGCGCTGGAAATGTTGCCTTTTAGGCTGGTGGAGACAGAAGCATTCCGTGACCTGATGGCGGCAGCTGTCCCACGTTACTCGGTCCCCAGCCGCCACTATTTCTCCCGGTGTGCCGTCCCCGCGTTGCATAACCGCGTGTCACAAAACATCACACGTGCCCTGAACAACGCTGTTTCACCCAAGGTCCACCTAACCACAGACACTTGGACAAGTGCTTGTGGGCAAGGCCGCTACATCTCGTTGACGGCACACTGGGTTAATATTGTGGAAGCTGGGACCCAGTCTGAGCGAGGGACGGAACACGTCCTTCCCACACCAAGGTTTGCAGGCCCTACCTCAGTCAGTGTTTCACCCACACTCTACAGCTCCGGAATGTCATGCTCTTCAGCCTCCTCCTCCTCCTGCGCATCCTCATCCACTGTGCCCTCCACACCAGTCACAAGCTGGAAGCACTGCAGCACTGCCTCGGCGAAGCGGCAACAGGCTGTGCTGAAGCTAATCTGCATAGGTGACAAACCCCACAATGCAGAAGAGCTGTGGACAGCTCTGAAACAGCAGGCAGATCACTGGCTCACACCTCTGAACCTAAAGCCAGGAAAGGTCGTGTGTGACAATGGCCGGAACCTGGTGGCGGCTTTGAGGCGAGGCCAGCTGACACATGTTCCATGCGTGGCCCATGTGCTCAACCTCGTGGTTCAGCGGTTTATAAAGTCATACCCAGAGCTGTCTGATCTGCTGGTAAAAGTTCACCGCCTGTCTGCACATTTTCGAAAGTCACCTACTGCTTCAGCCGTCCTTGCCGGCTTTCAGCGCCGTTTGCATCTTCCGGCTCACAGACTGGTGTGTGATGTCCCCACGCGTTGGAATTCAACTCTGCACATGTTGGTCAGGATATGTGAGCAGAAGAGGGCAGTTGTTGAGTACCTGCATCACCTAAGCCGTCGGGAAATGGGTCAAACTCCACACATAACACCTGAGGAGTGGAGATGGATGTCAGACCTATGTACCGTCCTCCAGAACTTTGAGGACTCCACCAAGATGGTGAGTGGTGATGACGCCATTATTAGCGTCACCATACCGCTACTCTGCCTTCTAAAACGGTCTCTGCTGAAAAACAAACATGATACATTGCAGGCGGAGCGCGATGAGTTGCAGCAAGAAACAGTAGTGGGTGTGGGTGATAACACACAGCCCAGCCTCGTCTCATCACAACGTGCAGTGGAGGACTATGACGAGGAGGAGGATGAAGACATGGAGCAACTCTCCGGCCAAATTGAGGATATGACATGCACACCAGTCATATCCTCGGTTCAGCGTGGCTGGCCAGAGGACAGGGTAGATGAGGAGGAGGAGGAGGAGGAGGAGGACAGCATGTTCAGTCATCTTGTTGGTCAGGCTACTGAAGTCCTGGCTGTTAAGAGTCTGGCGCACATGGCTGACTTTATGGTAAGCTGCCTGTCTCGTGACCCTCGCGTTAAGAACATCTTGGCCGACAATCATTACTGGTTGGTAACACTGTTAGACCCACGCTACAAGGAGAACTTTTTGTCTCTTATTCCCGTGGAGGAGAGATCAACCAAAATGCAGCAGTTCCGGAAGGCCATACTCACGGAAGTAGGCAAAGCATTCCCCTCACAAAACGCTACCGGCATAGGTCAGGAGTCAGTGGACAACCGAGGCGTACAGCCGAGAGAGGCACAAGTCCAATCCGCCAGAGGTAGGGGAACAGTCTTTAAGATGTGGGACAGTTTTCTCAGCCCCTCACGTACCACAGCCCCTGAGGTGCGGGGTAGTGCCACAAGAAATCCTAAGTTTGCCCAGATGCTGAAGGAGTACCTTGCAGATCGAACAACTGTACTCCGACATTCCTCTGTGCCTTACAATTATTGGGTATCCAAGCTGGACACGTGGCATGAATTGGCTCTCTACGCCTTGGAAGTCCTGGCCTGCCCTGCTGCTAGCGTTTTGTCAGAGCGTGTTTTTAGTGCCGCAGGTGGAATCATTACAGATAAACGCACCCGCCTGTCAACTGAAAATGCTGACAGGCTGACTCTGATCAAGATGAACAAGGGTTGGATTGGGCCAGACTTCACCACACCACCAGCAAATGAGAGCGGAATTTAAAGTTTGCCATGTACCTCCACTCACCCATGGGTACACACTTCTGGACTTTGGATAATCGCTGGACTGCTCCTCCTTCTCCTCATGCGCCACCATGATGATGACCGTTACAAATTGCAATACTTAGGCCTTTGTTTCAGGTATACCCCCAGTGGTAAATTTTTTCGCCCATTCTTTGCAGAATGGACATTACAACGACAGGAGACCCGCTCCTTTGCAATGGGAACAATGTTTTGAGGCCCTCATGCACGTCTCTACCCAGGGACAACATGGAGCCTCCCAATTTTTGGCTGCCCTGCCTAAGGGCTATACTATAATACACCCACTTCCTTAAAATGGACACTTAATGTTTTGAGGCCCTCATGCACGTCTCTACCCAGGGACAACGTGGAGCCTCCCAATTTTTGGCTGCACTGCCTAAGGGCTATACTATAATACACCCACTTCCTTAAAATGGACACTTAATGTTTTGAGGCCCTCATGCACGTCTCTACCCAGGGACAACGTGGAGCCTCCCAATTTTTGGCTGCCCTGCCTAAGGGCTATACTATAATACACCCACTTCCTTAAAATGGACACTTAATGTTTTGAGGCCCTCATGCACTTCTCTACCCAGGGACAACGTGGAGCCTCCCAATTTTTGGCTGCACTGCCTAAGGGCTATACTATAATACACCCACTTCCTTAAAATGGACACTTAATGTTTTGAGGCCCTCATGCACGTCTCTACCCAGGGACAACGTGAAGCCTCCCAATTTTTGGCTGCCCTGCCTAAGGGCTATACTATAATACACCCACTTCCTTAAAATGGACACTTAATGTTTTGAGGCCCTCATGCACGTCTCTACCCAGGGACAACGTGGAGCCTCCCAATTTTTGGCTGCCCTGCCTAAGGGCTATACTATAATATACCCACTTCCTTAAAATGGACACTTAATGTTTTGAGGCCCTCATGCACGTCTCTACCCAGGGACAACGTGGAGCCTCCCAATTTTTGGCTGCCCTGCCTAAGGGCTATACTATAATACACCCACTTCCTTAAAATGGACACTTAATGTTTTGAGGCCCTCATGCACGTCTCTACCCAGGGACAACGTGGAGCCTCCCAATTTTTGGCTGCCCTGGCAAAGGTCTATACTGAAATAGACCCACTTCCTTACAATGGGCACTTCAGGTTTACAGGCCCTCATGCACGTCTCTATCCAGGGACAATGTGGAGCCTCCCAATTTTTGGCTGCCCTGGCAAAGGGCTATACTGAAATAGACCCACTTCCTTACAATGGGCACTTCAGGTTTACAGGCCCTCATGCACGTCTGCATGCAGGGACATTGGTGAACCTCACAATTTTGGACTGCCCTGGCAAAGGAAAATACTACAAAGACTCACTTCCTCAAAATGTGCACATTAGACTCAAGAGGCCTTCATGTACGTCTCTTCTCAGGGACATCGGAGTGCCACACAATGTTTTCACGTAAAATCTTTCATGTATTATTAATCTCAAAAAGTAACATACACCAGCTCTATCTCACTATTGGGTATGTGCCCTTAACATTTCCGCCATGAAAAATCATTTTGGGGTCATTTTGGAAGGTTTTCTGGTGAGTCCGTAAAAATGGCGTAAAACGCGGACAAAATTGTTCACAGCTGTGACTTTTCAGTGATAAATGCTTCAAGGGGTCTTCCCCATGCTGTTGCCATGTCATTTGAGCACTCTTCTGAGACTTTTGTGCCATTTTTAGGGTTTCTCCATGCTGCCGGGGGGGTCATTTCACAAAAATACTCGGGTCTCCCATAGGATAACATTGGGCTCGTTGCTCGGCCCGAGTGCACGAGTATCTTGGGAGGCTCGGCCCGAGCTTCGAGCACCCGAGCTTTTTAGTTCTCGCTCATCACTAGCAACCACCCCTTTCCAGGATTCCATCCCCTTTAGGGCAACCACTGTTCCCTTTGGGCAACCACCCTTTTCTGGGACTCCTCCACCTTTTGGGCACTCTGCTGCTGCCTCTGGTTAACTCCTGATGAAACCACCAACATGATGGCGTAACGCGTGGGGACTGCCTGCATCTTCTCACATTATTGGATTATTTTGTTATTCAGGAAGCCAGCTCTCCCATTGCCTTTTCTATTCATCCTAAACCTTACTTGCTTTTTTTTTATTAATTCAGGTAAACATTTCATTCACTAAGCACCTCCAGCACAGGTGACTATTATAACATCCAATGTGTTTGCCTGCACAGATCGGGTGTGGGTGGGTGTGTGTGTGTGTGTGTGTGTGTGTGTGTGTGTGTGTGTGTATGTATGTATGTATGTATGTATGTATGTATGTATGTATGTGTGTGTGTGTGTATATATATATATATATATATATATATATATATATATATATGAAAATGTTTGGGCACCCCTATTAATGTTAACCTTTTTTCTTTATACCTTCATACAGGATCCAGGAACTTATTAAAAGCTACAGGAAGCGATTAGAGGCTGTTATTTTTGCAAAAGGAGGATCTACAAAATATTAATGTCACTTTCATGTTGAGGTGCCCATACTTCTGCACCGGTCAAATTTTGTATAAATGCGGATTGCACATTTTCTGTTAGTACAATAAACCTCATTTCAATCCAGAAATATTACTCAGTCCATCAGTTATTAGATATATGAAACTGAAATAGCTGTTGCAAAAACCCAAATTGTTATAAAGAAAAAAGGTTAACATTAATAGGGGTGCCCAAACTTTTTCATATGACTGTATTCTCAGCAATTGTGTGTTGGGAACTTTTCTGTTGCCATGTTTATTATAATGAGATGATGCAGTATTGTTAATTCCATCTAGGAATGCCTGCATCCTCTCCCCATATTGCTGGCACTATTTGTTCAGGAACCCAGCTTTCTTATTGCTTTCAATTCGCTTCAATATGTGCCTTTAACTTTGTTCATCATATTCACATGCATAGATGAATGCTTGGTTTATTGGGTGCCATTGATATTGATACAGGAGACAAATATTACATCTGTTGTCTCTATATGTATAGGTTGGGTCTAGATCAGTACATCATTTATTGTATACTGGGGAATTATCCTTGATGTTATATTGATTTTTATGAGAAGATGCAGTTGTGTATAATCCATTGTCATGGAATGATTTTAAATGTTTTTAACCCTGTACACACATGATTTTGTTACAATAAAAATATAATCTTTTGCACGTCATTTCCAGCATATATTTGACTTATTTACCAATATGGAATTACTGGTGCCGTTTGGATACCACTTTGTTTTGTAACAACACATATCTCAAAATTAGAGCCATCAAAGTAGGCATCAGATCAGCCCAGGTGAGGTGTAAATGGTGCCAGCACTACTCATGGTCATAAATAATAAACAGGAGAATAGGAGTAATTGTCCAAAAATTACAATCTTTATTAGGACATATACAACAGGAAAAGATAAAATAAGGGTATACTACCATATCAAAAAGGGACAAAAAATACAATATTTCACGTATAGTGAGGTACTGACAGCCCAGATATTAAACTAATAGTGGAATACTAGGATTATCAAAATGGTGACGGTCAGACTACGGGTTAATTCACACAGGACAATTGTAAACGGTAAAGGTATTACTGATGAGGACTGGGGTAGGGTAATTGATATATCAAGTCATCATGGTCTCTCTGACCTGAGGTAAGGAGAAGCCATGGTGGCGATGGTTGCTGCAATAACATGAGTAAATTCAATTGAACAAAACATGTGTCAATATCACATTACAAACAGCCAGCATATAAAAACATTATGGGATATCGCTGACTTACCTAAAGTGCAAGTGCTTACTGGGTAGTTCCCAAAAAGTGCTTCCAGTACAAAAGACCCAAACCGCAGTCCCAGAATCAGAGTAAAGTCCCCAAAGAACGCTCAGGATCACAACCGACGCGCGTTTCGCGAGAGGTGTAAGCTTTGTCAAGGTGGAGAGCCTCATTGGTGAGAGCAGTACCGGCAGTCTCATTAAATAGCCATCCTCAAGAAGATAATAGAAAACAGATGCAATCTACGTGATAGAAAAGGGGGGAGGGCACCACCTGACGGATATTAATGATCCATAAATAGAAATAACCAGGGATCACCTTAACACACCCAATTTTGGACATTGAATTTAGGAGAAAAGACGGTGTGCAAATTACCAGGGATACACCTGTATAACAGTACAAAAAAGGTCTTTATTTATAACATAATATGTGGACACAAAACATGTTAAAACCACTTAAAAAAGGCATATAGAGCCTATATAAATCATTTTATCCTCTATAAAGGATAAACAACATCCCCCTGGCACAATAAAGAGGTCACAAGGTTAACCAAGTAAGGCTGTAACTAATACAAAGGGGATCCTAGTAATACAGCATTATAATCGATTTAAATGTGTTGGTTTTAAACAGCAGATGTAATTACCCAAGGTAGTATAACCACCAAGTACCATAGAACACAGTAGCAGTACAGGGTATATAAATAGGTGGTAACCCAGACAACATATAGCTGATAGTGGTGTAACCACCAAGTACCATAGATCCCCCAAAGAAGTCACAGGGTTAACCTGCTAAGGCTGTAGCTAATACATAGAAGATCCTAGTAATGCAACATCATGATAAATATAGATGTGTTGGTTTAAACGGCAAATGTAATTACCCAGAGTAGTATACCCACCAGGTACCATAGAACATAATAATAGTACAGAGTATCAGCATAGGTAATAGCCCAGACAATATAAAGCTGATAGTGGTATAACCACCAAGTACCATAGATCGGCACGGTGGCTCAATGGCTAGCACTGCAGTCTTGCAGCGCTGGGGTCCTGGGTTCAAATCCCACCAAGGGCACCAACTGCAAGGAGTTTGTATGTTCTCCCCGTGTTTGCGTGGGTTTCCTCCGGGTACTCCGGTTTCCTCCCACATTCTAAAGACATTCAGATAGGGACTCTAGATTGTGAGCCCCAATGGGGACAGTGTTGCCAATGTATGTAAAGTGCTATGGAATTAATGGCGCTATATAAATGAATAAAATTATTATTATTATTATTATTATAGATCACAATGACAGTGCAAGGTATCAGCATAAGTAATAGCCCAAACAACATAAAGCTGATATAGACATGTTAAGGTCCAGTCACACTAAGCAACTTACCAGCGATCCCAACAACGATAGGGATCGCTGGTAAGTTGCTAGGAGGTTGCTGGTGAGCTGTCACACTGCGACGCTCCAGCGATCCCACCAGCAACCTGACCTGGCAGGGATCGCTGGAGCGTGGCTACACGAGTTGCTGGTGAGCTCACCAGCAACCAGTGACCAGCCCCCAGTCTCCTAGTTACAGCACACATCAGGTTAATTAACCCGATGTGTGCTGCAGCTAAATGTGCACAGAGCAGGGAGCAGCGCACACTGAGCGCTGGCTCCTTGCTCTCCTAGTTACAGCACACATCGGGTTAATTGCCTGATGTGTGCTGCAGCTATCTGTGCACAGAGCAGGAGCCGGCAGCACAGGCAGTGAGAGCGGAGGAGGCTGGTATCAAAGGTAAATATCGGGTAACCAAGGACAGGGCTTCTTGGTTACCCGATGTTTACATTAGTTACCAGCCTCAGCAGAAGCTGGCTCCCTGCTCACTGCACATTTAGTTGTTGCTGTCTCGCTGTCACACACAGCGATCTGTGCTTCACAGCAGGACAGCAACAACTAAAAAATGGCCCAGGACATTCAGCAACAACCAACGACCTCACAGCAGGGGCCAGGTTGTTGCTGGATGTCACACACAGCAACATCGCTAGCAACGTCACAAAAGTTGTTCGTTACCAGCGATGTTGCTAGCGATGTTGCTTAGTGTGACGGGGCCTTTAGAATACACAGAAAAATCACTTGCATAGGGTAAAGCAATCACCAGATAACAAGGATCATGATATCATTACAAAGTATTAGCATAGATAACAGCCGAGGAAATACAAAGACCCCAGGATAACCAGATTACCAGCCCATACTGAGGACACCATATACAGGTTCAGGTAATAGCCAGGGTGGAGTAGAAGAGTCCCCACGCGTATCGCTGTCCCCTAGGACAGCTTCATCAGGGGTAGGTTGTGCCCACACAAAGGGCTGGGGTTTAAATAACCCAAAACATTAATGTGACAGCTGTTTGAAACCTCACCTGATATTTGAAAATGCCGCGTTCAGCGTGTGCCCGGCGTCCCGGAAGTCACACGCTCGCTGGCGTCCAATCAGGGAGAGGAAAAAGATTATTGAATATTTTCGGGCACCGCGCATGCGCGGGACTCCGAAATCATGGCGGCCGCCATGTATGGAGACAAATGCTCAAAAGTGCCGTTTTTCAATGAAGCAAGGAATATTACAAATCAGGAGTACCTTATTTTTAAATCCCCTCTCAAAACATAAAATGAATAAGGAGCAAATTAACCATAAGTTGCCAAGAGCAAGGAGAACAATTTTGTATAGTATCTAGATCACTCCCATTTATAGATCGCTCAAATCTGGGCCCATATAGTCTGGAAAATAATTTAATTATATTAGATATAATATGCATATAATGAAATCATCAGGGAAGCTCCCCAATTAATGGAATATGGAACCCCCCAACATATAATCTGCATACAAGAAAACACATATTTTATTTTTCCTTCTTTCCAAGGCCCAGACTAAAGAGAGCCACAAATGCGAAGTAAATCACTTATGGAGTTCCCAACACAAACCAGGATAACCCAGAGTCCCAAACAGAGGGAAAGAATCACCTCTGTTTGTAAAACCCCGTAAATAAAAGATCCTCATTTATACCAGATGGGGCAAGACAATCTAGTTGGAAAATCCAGGCTGATTCACATCTAAGAAGATCCAAGGTGGTATTACCACCTCTAATATTAACTTTGATTTTTTCCAGTCCAAGGATCCTTATGTTCGAAGTCCGCCCGCCATGTTCCTTCAAAAAGTGCATGGCCACTGATGATATGGTTTTTCCTTTTTCAAGATCCACTTTCGCTGTTCCAATGGTAGATAGGTGCTGCTGTATCCGTTTCCGGAGCTCTTGTCCAGTTTGACCGACATATATTTTGGGGCATCCGCAAATCAGTCCATAGAACAAATTCCTTGTCCTACAGTTGAAAAAACCCCGAGGACTCTGTAAAGATGGAAACATGGTACAAAAAATTAGGTCTCTTGCTATCATGAGGAGACAAATACTGCAATTACCGCATGGATAAGAACCTTCAACGGAAAAACCCCCATCCGTTCTTTTTGTGGGTCTGCAGAAGTGACTGGCTGTAAGACAATCCTTAAGGTTTCTAGCCCTCCTGGCCACCATACCCGGTACATCAGAAATGTGTTTAGTGAGGGCTTGTTCACTTTGCAGGATCCCCCAATTTTTCTGCAATATACGGCGTAACTCCGACCACTGATTATTATACACCGTGATGATACTGGTCTTGTGTTCTGCTCTAGTTTGATCTTGTTTGACCAATACATCTCTCCTATCCCTAGAAGCAGAATGTTGAAAGGCCTGAGAGATTACCTTTTTAGGATATCCTCTTGCCAGGAATCTTTTAGTCAGATCATGAGATTGTGCGTAGAAATCTTCCTCCTTGCTGCAATTCCTTCGAAGGCGTAAGAATTGACCCTTCGGAATTCCCCTACGTTGGTGCGCTGGGTGGAAACTTGAATAGTGCAAAAGACTATTAACTGATGTCGGCTTCCGGAAAAGGTCCATTACGATTCTCGAGTTCAACACGGAAACCTTCAAATCCAGAAAATCAACTGTAGTAAGTGATAGATGGGATGTGAGAAAAATATTAAGTGAGTTGTTATTCAATTCCGTAATGAACTCCTCACAATCCCCCCACGACCCAGTCCATAGCATAAAGACATCATCCAGATATCTAAACCACGTGTAAACGTGTCTTCCATAGTTGGTCATAATCCGGACTCCCGTCTCCTCCCACCATCCAAGAAATATTCCAGCATAAGAGGGGGCACAACGCGCCCCCATCGCGGTCCCTGACACCTGCTTATAGAAGACCCTGTCGAACACAAAATAGTTCAGATTAAGAATCATAGATAATAAGTTCAACAGGAATTCATCATGTTCTCTAGATCCCGTACCATTTTTGGTCAAAAAATATGAAACCGCCCCCACCCCCAAATCATGTCTGATATTGGTGTAAAGGGACTCTACGTCCATAGTTACCAAAATGGTACCTTCTGGGATGTCGAGATCTTCCAAGCGTGTGATGAGGTCCGCCGAGTCCCTGATGTAAGAATCCAACTGGAGGGCGATGGGCTGTAAATAAAAATCCAGGTAGAGTAATGACTGCTCAAGGATCCCTCCTATTCCAGAAACAATCGGTCTACCTGGTGGATTAACCAAAGATTTATGCACCTTCGGGAGCATATAGAAAGTTGGAATCGTTGGGTGCTTGGTCGTGAGAAATTCAAGTTCCCTTTTGGTAATAATTCCTTGATGATGTGCATGAATCAGAAGACGGTCCATCTTGGATTTAAAAATCAAAGTAGGGTCAGAAGGGAGAGGTTGGTAAATATCTCGATTAGATAGTTGACGTTTAGCCTCTTCAGTGTACATGTTCACAGGCCATAAAACAATGTTACCCCCCTTATCTGCCTCTTTAATTACCAGGTCCTTATTTTCTCTAAGATTCCGTAGAGCTCTTTTTTCTTCAACAGAGATGTTATTCTGTCTGTTGTTGTCTATTTTGAGAGCACGTATATCTCTACATACGGAATAAAAAAAAATTTGAACCGCAGGGAAGAGAGAGAGACGGGGGGTAACCTGCGAAGGCAATCTACCTGTGAAAATTCTCTTACCCTGGGGATCAAACCCCAGCCCTTTGTGTGGGCACAACCTACCCCTGATGAAGCTGTCCTAGGGGACAGCGATACGCGTGGGGACTCTTCTACTCCACCCTGGCTATTACCTGAACCTGTATATGGTGTCCTCAGTATGGGCTGGTAATCTGGTTATCCTGGGGTCTTTGTATTTCCTCGGCTGTTATCTATGCTAATACTTTGTAAACAAGGGCAGTGAGCCCCATAGGGGTGAATGGACCCCATGACGATCGGGAGGGTGCCAGGTTAGGAAGGGGTTAATTTGGATTACATGGATAGGGGATATATGGGGCTATGGGATTGGTAGAAGGGAGCTGTAAGGGGATTGGGAGGGGAGCAAGGAAGGGGTGGGGAGTTTGTGGGAGGTATAAGAGAGGGGGTGTACTGATTACCTCCCCTTTTGTCGCCAAAAAGTTGTGTCCCCAGGACGTATTGCTGCCTGCTGCCATGGCTGCCTTAGCTGAGCTGCTGGAGATGGTGCGTGGGGCCTCCGAGGTATTCGGGGTGGACGCTCTGCGGCAGCAGCTGGCGGCGGTCTGTGGCCCTGGAGCGGCGCTGCCTGCTGCTCCTGCGCCCGGGCCGTTGCTACGTGCTCGGCGGGTGCGACCGCCGGAGCGCTACTCCCCCAGCTGGAGGGGGAGAATGAGATCCAGGAGCCCCTGCGGGGACCCTCCGGGGAGGCGGAGCCCTTCTACTCACCGAGGGGAGCTGCCGGCCACCGGGAGGAATCCTCGTCGGAGATCCCGCGGGTCGGGGGTGGGCGGAGCCTCGGTGAGGCCCACTTCCAGTCCGCGGCCTGCACAGCCCCAGACCGGAGCGGTGATAACAGCAGCCCCCAGTGATGTGCCGGCCGGGGGTGGCGCTCGGCGTTCCAGACGGACGGAGGAGACTCCCTGCAGGCCGCAGGGGAGAGACACAGGACGGAGGGATGGAGCGGATGGGAGCGGCGATGTGGGGAGATCGGAGGAGGGGCACGGTGGCTCGCAGGCAAGGATGAGATCTGTAATCACGGTCTCCCCCAGTGAGGATCGGGCTGGGGGGTGTTCCCAGCGAGGGTCAAGTTCTGCACGGCCTTCCTGCAGTCGGCAGGGAGGGAGCCCACTGAGAGGGACAGGAGAAGTAGCGGCGCAGCAGTCTGTCATGATTTCAGCGAGGAAGGACGGCGGCAGGGCGCCACGGCGGGCTAAAAGGAAGAGGTCCAGCAGGGGTCGCCCAGACGAGCAGGGTGCGGTGACCGTGGGGGTTGACGGCCGCCAGGTGCGTGCTGTCCCCTCGCTGGTATCCCCTGAGGATTTCGGCAATTCGTCAGACTCCGGCGAGGAAGAAGGAGCAACGGCAGCGGCAGGTCGGACAGAGCGGCAGCAGGAAGATCGTGGCACGGCTGTTCCGGAGTTCGTGCAACGGCAGCCTGGTGAGCGGACGACAGAAATGTTTTATGCTGTGGGTAGCGCGGGCGGGGGCGGGGGGTCCCGTCGTGGGAAGCATTGCGCAGGGGGCGAGTGCGGTCGGACAGTCTGGTTTACCGGGCCCGGAGTTTTGGGGGCAGCTTTTGGGGGTGTTGCAGGGGTTGTCTGCGGAACGGGTTAGTCGGATTGGGCCTGGGGCCCCGGTGGGGGCGTGGGTGGCCCCCACGGAGGTGGTGCAAACAGAGGCGCCGGTGCGCGAGGTTGCGGCGCGGGACCCTACCTCGGCGGTAGTTACGGGACAGGCGGCTGGTGGGGCAGTTGACGTGGGTGCGAGTAAGGAGGCGGAAAAGGAAAAAGAAAAGGAGGATGAGGTTGTGCGTTTGGATGATAGGGCGCGGAGTGAAATTTATGTGTGTTTTGAAGGTCAGTTAGTGGTTCATTTGAAAAAGGAGGTGAGGGAAAAGATTTGGAAAGGGGAGTACGTGGAAATTTTTTCCCTGCTTCCTTTGGAGAAGTTTAATTTGGATAAGGTGAAACCCAGTGATACAAAAAAGGAGAAAGAGGATGAGGAAAAACAGAGGTATAGGTTGATCCCGAGGACGTTTACTAACTGGCTACAGGCCTTTGCGATCTTAGCCAGCGTGATCGGGGAAAAGGAGCCGGAGCATTGTTCCGCCCTATTTGGATATATGGACGCGATAGGGGAAGCGTATAGAGTATACGGCGGTTTAGGGTGGCTAAGATATGATGAGCAGTTCCGGCAACGGAAGGCTCTGCGGCCGGGTGTCCAGTGGGGCCACAAGGATATTTCTTTGTGGATGCGGTTAATGACGGCTCCGGCTCAGTCCTTTCGAGGGGGTGCCGGGAGCCCGGGTGCGAGTGGCGGGTCCTCGGCTGGACAGAAAAAAGGGGCTTGTTGGCAATATAACGAGGGACAGTGTAAGTTCGGGGCCTCTTGTCGGTTCAAACATGAGTGTTCCGGATGTGGAGGGTCCCACCCTCTGGCTAGGTGCTTCAAGAAAGGGAAAGGAAAGGCGGGGGGAGGGGTCTGGAAAAAGGGAGGACGCCAGTGAGGGTAGAGGCGATGCTTCCGTATTTAAATAGATACCCGGATGTTCGGGCGGCGGAGTTGTTGGAACGTGGTTTTACGGAGGGCTTTCGGATTCCGTTTGAATCTGAGGCGCCGGTGTTTCGCCCGGGAAACTTGAGGTCCGCAAAGGAACATCCGGCGGTGGTGAAGGAAAAGCTGCAGAAGGAGGTGGAGTTGGGGAGGATGGCGGGCCCATTCCAGGACTCGCCATTCTCCAACTTACGGATTTCCCCCCTTGGGGTGGTACCTAAGAAGGAGCCGAACAAATTTCGGCTCATTCATCATTTATCTTATCCGGCAGGATTGTCGGTGAATGATGGGATATCACCAGAGTTGTCGGCGGTATGTTATGTATCGTTCGATAGGGCCTTGGAGCTGGTAAGGGTTGCGGGGCGGGGGGCACTGATGGCAAAGGCGGATGTAGAAGCAGCTTTTCGTTTACTCCCGGTGCATCCAGAGAGCCTTCATCTCTTAGGGTGTATGTGGATCGCTGCTTGCCGATGGGCTGTTCCATTTCGTGTGCTTATTATTTTGAGGCATTCAGTACTTTTGTGGAATGGGTAGTCAAGGAGGTGGCAGGAGTCCATTCAGTGATTCACTATTTGGATGACTTCTTTTGCGTGGGTCCGGCGGGCTCTTCGGTTTGCTCCTTGTTGTTGTTTACGTTAGAGCGGATCGCGCGGAGTCTGGGTATTCCGTTGGCAAAAGAAAAAACAGAAGGGCCGGTGATGGCCCTATGTTTCGAAATTGATACACTGGCGATGGAATGCCGGTTGCCGGAGGGGAAGCTTTTGGATTTGAAGGCGTCGGTGCGGTTTTTGTCTCAGGCCAAGAAGGTGCGGTTGCGGGATTTGCAGTCAGTGCTCGGAAAATTGAATTTCGCTTGTCGCATTATGCCGATGGGGCGGATATTTAATAAGAGACTGGCGAGCGCAACCGCGGGGGTAAAAGCTCCAAATCACTTTGTCAGAGTGACCAAAGTGATGAAGGGGGATTTGTTGGTTTGGGAGGAGTTCTTGGACCGGTACAACGGTCGGACCCTTTGGATGAGCGAGGCATTGTCCAATAGCCAGTTGGAATTGTATACTGATGCGGCTGGAGCGACAGGTTTTGGGGCAATTTTTCAGACGCGCTGGTGTGTGGGAAAGTGGCCACGGCTTTGGGTGGAAGCAGGTTTGGTGAGGAATTTGGCGCTGCTGGAATTGTTTCCCATCATTGTGGCAGTGGAGTTGTGGGGCCCCGTTTTTTCCGGAAGAAGAGTTTGCATGCATTGTGACAACATGGCGGTGGCGCATTCCATCAATGCACTGTCGGCAAAATCCCCACCGGTTGTGGGGTATTTACGGCACCTGGTGTTGCGTTGCTTGGAGTTGAACATTTGCGTGGTGGCTCGGCACGTGCCAGGGATTCGAAACGAGGTGGCTGACGCGCTATCACGGTTTCAGTTTTGCAGGTTCAGGAAGCTGGTGCCGGGAGCGGACGCGGATGGAGAACCTTGCCCGGAATGGCTGTGGGACCTGGCATCGGTATAGCATTTGAGGGAATTAGGAGATCGGTGTCTGAGGCTACTTGGTGCCGACATCAGGCGGTGTGGAAGGCTTGGGCAGAGTTGGAGAGAGGGGAATTTTTGGAGTCGGGTTACAAGGGCCGAGTGTTGGGGGTCCTGATGTTAATTAGTGGGGATTTTTCGGCAGGTCGGTCCGTTTCGGTGATTGGTGGCAAGTTGGCGGCATTGGCCTTCTTGTTTCAGATGCAAGGGGTTCGGGACGCGACTAAGGATTTTCTGGTGCGGCAGGCAATGAAGGGTTTTCGAAAAGGGGCCCAGTCGCGTGACATGAGGCGGCCGGTGTCATTGCCATTGTTGGATCGTTTAGTGGGGTGTTTGGGGGAATTGTGTTCGTCTTCTTATGAGCGGGTGTTGTTTTCAGTAGCTTTTGTATTGGCGTTTTTTGGGGCCTTTCGCATTGGTGAATTGGTCAGCCAGACCAAGCAAGCGTTGGGTGGGTTGCTGTTGGAGGATGTAATGCTGGGGGAGGATAGAGTGGAATGTCGCCTTCGCTTTTCGAAGACGGATCAGAGGGGCCGGGGGCGCTTAGTAGTGTTGTTTGCTTTACCGGGGCACCAGTTGTGCCCAGTGGTACAAGTGTCAGAGTTTTTAAAGGTGCGCGGCGGGTTCCCTGGCGTTTTTCTTAGACATGCGGACGGATTGGCTTTGTCGCGGTACCAATTCAATGCGGTGCTGAAGATGGCTTTAGCAAGGGTGGGGGAGGAGCCACGTGAGTACGGGTCTCACTCCTTCCGGATAGGGGCGGCGAAGGAAGCCGCCAGGTGGGGTTTGAGTGAGGATTGTATCCGGCGGATTGGGAGGTGGGAGTCTTCCAGGTTTCGCTTGTACATTAGGCCTCACTTGGTCAGGTGATGGTCAGGGGTGGGGGATTCCTGGTTTGTGTTTGATGCTGGTTTGTGGTAATTTTTCTTGTTCTGTTGCTGTTTTTATTCGTGGTTTTTGTATTTTGTAGGTCCATGCCTTGTGTGGATCCTCGGGCACTCCTATGTGTATTGGGGAGCGTTGCGAGCGGATGTGCGTCGTGACGGTCGGCAGCTTGGAGTGTCGGTGTCGGAAGCCCGAGTAAAGTGGCTCGGAATTTGGGGCATGACCTGGGGTAGAGTGCGCCCAGAGGTGGCTTATTATAGCCGTATGGATCGTGACCCTGATGTGTTAATTTTGCACGTGGGTGGGAACGATTTGGGAGTAAGGTCGGCGAGGGAAATGAAAAGGGACATAAAGCTGGACCTGTTACATTTGTGGAGGGCGTTCCCGGGCATAGTTATTGTGTGGTCGGACATCATAGCTCGGACGCAGTGACGTTTTGGTAGGTCGGTGGACCGTATTAATAGGGCTCGGAGCAAGCTGAACCGGGCGATTGGTAGGTTTGTGGCGAGGAATGGTGGGTTGGTGGTGCGGCATAGAGAATTGGAGGAGTCCACGGAGCAGTATCTAAGGAGAGATGGGGTTCATCTGACCGATGTGGGTCTGGATTTATGGATGTTGGGTTTGAGGGATGGCCTGGAGCAAGCACTAGGGGTGTGGGGGGCCCGGGCCAAGTAAGGGGTCACTTGGCCGGTCTGTGGCGGGGTGATAGGTCCGTCTGAGAGGTTGGGAGTACCGACAGTCGGTTTGTTGGTACGAAGTCGCTCAAGGGGAGTGGCTTCGGACTGGATGGGAACTTGTGGGCGGAGGTCCCGCAGGTTCTGGGTAGGGGTAATCAACGATGGAACGTTGTTACCCCTCACCTTGGGCCGGGTGGTCACGGCCGAGGTGGTCCTCTGGGCCGGTTTGGAGGTTACGGCCGGGGGGTTAGGAATGATGGTTGGCCTCTCGGACGGATCTATCGGTGTTTCTGGTTATACGGGTATATATGTATAAGGTTAAGTTTAACAATTGAGTGGCATGTTGGGCCACGAGTTTTTGGTATACATATATACGGTTAAATAAAACTGTGGCCATTCCTGCAATAAAGTCGTGGTTCTCGTCTTTATTTAGGTAGATTGGTATGGGGGGTGTTTAGCATGGTAACCTGCTTATCCCTTATAGATACGTCAAGAAGGGCAGTGAGCCCCATAGGGGTGAATGGACCCCATGACGATCGGGAGGGTGCCAGGTTAGGAAGGGGTTAATTTGGATTACATGGATAGGGGATATATGGGGCTATGGGATTGGTAGAAGGGAGCTGTAAGGGGATTGGGAGGGGAGCAAGGAAGGGGTGGGGAGTTTGTGGGAGGTATAAGAGAGGGGGTGTACTGACTACCTCCCCTTTTGTCGCCAAAAAGTTGTGTCCCACCCGCCCGCCCTGATATATGTATATGTATATGTTTATATAAAAAAAAAAAAAAAACCATAATGAAAAGTGATGGTTTTCAAAAAAAAAAAAAAAAGAACAAAGAAAAGAGGAAAAAAGGAGAATGCAAGGTTGATTTGCCAATTTTGTTGTTGTTGTTGTCACAGCGGGGTGATAGGTCCGTCTGAGAGGTTGGGAGTACCGACAGTCGGTTTGTTGGTACGAAGTTACTCAAGGGGAGTGGCTTCGGACTGGATGGGAACTTGTGTGCGGAGGTCCCGCAGGTTCTGGGTAGGGGTAATCAACGATGGAACGTTGTTACCCCTCACCTTGGGCCGGGTGGTCACGGCCGAGGTGGTCCTCTGGGCCGGTTTGGAGGTTACGGCCGGGGGGTTAGGAATGATGGTTGGCCTCTCGGACGGATCTATCGGTGTTTCTGGTTATACGGGTATATATGTATAAGGTTAAGTTTAACAATTGAGTGGCATGTTGGGCCACGAGTTTTTGGTATACATATATACGGTTAAATAAAACTGTGGCCATTCCTGCAATAAAGTCGTGGTTCTCGTCTTTATTTAGGTAGATTGGTATGGGGGGTGTTTAGCATGGTAACCTGCTTATCCCTTATAGATACGTCATGATATCATGATCCTTGTTATCTGGTGATTGCTTTACCCTATGCAAGTGATTTTTCTGTGTATTCTAACATGTCTATATCAGCTTTATGTTGTTTGGGCTATTACTTATGCTGATACCTTGCACTGTCATTGTGATCTATGGTACTTGGTGGTTATACCACTATCAGCTTTATATTGTCTGGGCTATTACCTATGCTGATACTCTGTACTATTATTATGTTCTATGGTACCTGGTGGGTATACTACTCTGGGTAATTACATTTGCCGTTTAAACCAACACATCTATATTTATCATGATGTTGCATTACTAGGATCTTCTATGTATTAGCTACAGCCTTACCAGGTTAACCCTGTGACTTCTTTGGGGGATCTATGGTACTTGGTGGTTACACCACTATCAGCTATATGTTGTCTGGGTTACCACCTATTTATATACCCTGTACTGCTACTGTGTTCTATGGTACTTGGTGGTTATACTACCTTGGGTAATTACATCTGCTGTTTAAAACCAACACATTTAAATCGATTATAATGCTGTATTACTAGGATCCCCTTTGTATTAGTTACAGCCTTACTGGGTTAACCTTGTGACCTCTTTATTATGCCAGGGGGATGTTGTTTATCCTTTATAGAGGATAAAATGATTTATATAGGCTCTATATGCCTTTTTTAAGTGGTTTTAACATGTTTTGTGTCCACATATTATGTTATAAATAAAGACCTTTTTTGTACTGTTATACAGGTGTATCCCTGGTAATTTGCACACCGTCTTTTCTCCTAAATTCAGATGCAATCTAAGTACCGCCGAAACCGGTAGTGACGTATATTATGCAAAAGAGAGAGACAGCCACGGTGTAGGTGCCAGGGACGCGCTTCCTTGGTTACCGCAAGGCTGGAAGTGATCACAGATCAGAAGGCAACTGCCACCCAATGATATTAATATAACCTCATGATGGACATATGTCTCCATCTATGTGTGCCGACTACGTAAGGAGTGAGTCACGCTCAACCAACCGACCCGATCAGAGGGCCCCGCGTGGTTCCGGGGACGCGTCATCCCAGTAACCACGCCCTGCCACACATAGTCAGGTTAGGGAGGAGGCGTGCACCGATTTCACACCCTTAGCCTACGTAACACATGACGCCAGCGCACCCACATGCTCCAAGGGACGCGTCACCACGGAGACAATGCGGGCACGCATGACAACTCAGTCACTGGCGCGGGGAGGTAAAGACATAATGCTAAAGCGCACACTAGGAGGAACTGGGTGAGCCGCCAAGGGATTGCCGGGGTTAATCCGGAGAGAGGGCAGGAGGTATATCTTTATAGGTAAAGGGGGAACAAGCACAAATGGCATAAGTTTGGAGAAACATATAAACCCCACCAACACCTATATATATATACTGATGTTATCGATAAATGGTAAAGACAAAAAGGGGAAGGAAAGGGAAATGTAGACAAAAAGGAGTGCTTGTTCCCGCGCCAGTGACTGTGCTGTCATGTGCGCCCGCATTGTCTCTGTGGTGACGCGTCCCTTGGAGCATGTGGGGGCGCTGGGGTCATGTGTTACGTAGGCTAGGGGTGTGTAATCGGTGCACACCTCCTCCCTAACCTGACTATGTGTGGCGGGGCGTCGTTACTGGGATGACGCGTCCCCGGAACCACGTGGGGCCCTCTGATCGGGTTGGTTGGTTGAGCGTGACTCACTCCTTATGTAGTCGGCACACATAGTTGGAGACATACGTCCATCATGAGGTTATATGAATATGATTGGGTGGCAGTTGCCTTCTGACCTGTGATCACTTCCGGCCTTGCGGTAACCAAGGAAGCGGGTCCCTGACACCTACACCGTGGCTGTCTCTCTCTTTTGTATAATATACGTCACTTCCAGTTTCGGCGGTACTTGGATTGCATCTGTTTTCTATTATCTTCTTGAGGATGGCTATTTAATGAGACTGCCGGTACTGCTCTCACCACTGAGGCTCTCCACCTTGACAATGCTTACACCTCTCGCGAAACGCGCGTCGGTTGTCATCCTGAGCATTCTTTGGGGACTTTACTCTGATTCTGGGACTGCGGTTTGGGTCTTTTGTACTGGAAGCACTTTTTGGGAACTACCCAGTAAGCACTTGCACTTTAGGTAAGTCAGCGATATCCCATAATGTTTTTATATGCTGGCTGTTTGTAATGTGATATTGACACATGTTTTGTTCAATTGAATTTACTCATGTTATTGCAGCAACCATCGCCACCATGGCTTCTCCTTACCTCAGGTCAGAGAGACCATGATGACTTGATGTATTAATTACCCTATCCCAGTACTCATCAGTAATACCTTTACCGTTTACAATTGTCCTGTGTGATTTAACCCGTAGTCTGACAGTCACCATTTTGATAATCCTAGTATTCCACTATTAGTTTAATATCTGGGCTGTCAGTACCTCACTATACCCGGACTATTGTATTTTTTGTCCTTTTTTTATATGGTAGTATACCCTTATTTTATCTTTTCCTGTTGTGTATGTCCTAATAAAGATTGTAATTTTTGCACAATTACTCCTATTCTCCTGTTTATTAATAATCACTTTGTTTTGTTGTAGTCTCCAGTGGTATTTTTAGACGCAGAAGACGTCACATCCCCTCTGGACAATTAGTCCATGTTCACATGTAGTGTAAATGCTGCATTTTTTTTTCTGCTGTTTCTTTGCACATAAATTCTGTTGTGTTTAATTAATTGTCCAAGCGGTTTTGGTGCTTTTTTTCCTCTACAGGTTTCTATGTGGAGCTTAAAAAAAACGCAGGAAAAATCTTCTCTGTACAATAAAAATACATAAAAACCCAGATTCACTTCTTAACTAAAAACGCAGTAAATAATGGAGAAGAGGCATAAAAAATGCAGCAAAAATGGAGTAATCAGAGAGGATTGTTATTGTGCAGTCTGGTGCAGACAGCGGCAGAATAAAAAACACAGAATTTATGTAACGTGTGAACACGGCCTTCTAGGCACAAATAAGCAACATGTCATATAGTGACACATATAAATATAAGAAAATTTTGGCTGCTATGACTATGAATGAACAGTCCGGGGCATCTGCTGAATGACCCTTAGGCTAGGGCCCCACTTTGCTTTTTACCTGCTTTTTCAACTGCAGCGTTTAATGCCAAAACGGATGTGTTCTGCTTTTCAAGCTTACTCTATGGGAATTTGGGTTTCTAAACCCCACTATGCAGTTCAAACTGCAGCCTTTTTGTGGCAAAAATTTGGGCAAAAACTCTGCTTTGCAGTTCTAAACGCAAATGGCAAAAACAATTGACATGTCAGCATCTGACTGCAACCAATCAAAGATCTGGTCTGCAGGTCTAGCATAGATGAGTGAGACGCTCATTCAGCGGGGACCTCACTCAGGCTATTTACGGTCACAGGTATCGCCAGCTGTGACCGGAAATCACCTAAGTGAAGTGACCTTTGATTGTACGGCTCATTCATTTTCTGGAGCTCACAGCGGGTAGTTCAGTTCTATGGCTGCGCGCTGTGATCTTCACATAAAGAAACAACAAAGAGCCAGCACCAATGTGCACTAAGGCATCAAATATTCCAAACTGCATTATAAAAATTTTTTTTGAGATTTTTGGCAAAAAATTGCAATTTCTTGAGCTGCTTCGCCACGTCACGGCAAATCTCATTTGAAGCAGTCCTACACTAAAATATTTTTATAAAATGTGCCATGCGGCATCACATATAAATAGCAGAACTGCTCTCAGCAGCACTCACCTGGTCTATTGCAGTCCCGTACCCATGACTGAGTCATGGCTGTGGGCGGGACAGGTCCAAGCAAATGCTGCATGAAGTATATATATAGCCTGTGGACAAAGCCTGATGACCCAATGTGAACAGTCACCAAACGCCAAAATCTATACAGATGGAATACATCCCAAATTGGGGTGCATAGCAAGGTGGAGGTCAACCACCGACCAATTCAACAAAGAAACAACAAAGAGCCAGCACCAATGTGCACTAAGGCATCAAATATTCCAAACTGCATTATAAAAATTTTTTTTGAGATTTTTGGCAAAAAATTGCAATTTCTTGAGCTGCTTCGCCACGTCACGGCAAATCTCATTTGAAGCAGTCCTACACTAAAATATTTTTATAAAATGTGCCATGCGGCCTCACATATAAATAGCAGAACTGCTCTCAGCAGCACTCACCTGGTCTATTGCAGTCCCGTACCCATGACTGAGTCATGGCTGTGGGCGGGACAGGTCCAAGCAAATGCTGCATGAAGTATATATATAGCCTGTGGACAAAGCCTGATGACCCAATGTGAACAGTCACCAAACGCCAAAATCTATACAGATGGAATACATCCCAAATTGGGGTGCATAGCAAGGTGGAGGTCAACCACCGACCAATTCAACAAAGAAACAACAAAGAGCCAGCACCAATGTGCACTAAGGCATCAAATATTCCAAACTGCATTATAAAAATTTTTTTTGAGATTTTTGGCAAAAAATTGCAATTTCTTGAGCTGCTTCGCCACGTCACGGCAAATCTCATTTGAAGCAGTCCTACACTAAAATATTTTTATAAAATGTGCCATGCGGCGTCACATATAAATAGCAGAACTGCTCTCAGCAGCACTCACCTGGTCTATTGCAGTCCCGTACCCATGACTGAGTCATGGCTGTGGGCGGGACAGGTCCAAGCAAATGCTGCATGAAGTATATATATAGCCTGTGGACAAAGCCTGATGACCCAATGTGAACAGTCACCAAACGCCAAAATCTATACAGATGGAATACATCCCAAATTGGGGTGCATAGCAAGGTGGAGGTCAACCACCGACCAATTCAACAAAGAAACAACAAAGAGCCAGCACCAATGTGCACTAAGGCATCAAATATTCCAAACTGCATTATAAAAATTTTTTTTGAGATTTTTGGCAAAAAATTGCAATTTCTTGAGCTGCTTCGCCACGTCACGGCAAATCTCATTTGAAGCAGTCCTACACTAAAATATTTTTATAAAATGTGCCATGCGGCATCACATATAAATAGCAGAACTGCTCTCAGCAGCACTCACCTGGTCTATTGCAGTCCCGTACCCATGACTGAGTCATGGCTGTGGGCGGGACAGGTCCAAGCAAATGCTGCATGAAGTATATATATAGCCTGTGGACAAAGCCTGATGACCCAATGTGAACAGTCACCAAACGCCAAAATCTATACAGATGGAATACATCCCAAATTGGGGTGCATAGCAAGGTGGAGGTCAACCACCGACCAATTCAACAAAGAAACAACAAAGAGCCAGCACCAATGTGCACTAAGGCATCACATATTCCAAACTGCATTATAAAATTTTTTTTTGAGATTTTTGGCAAAAAATTGCAATTTCTTGAGCTGCTTCGCCACGTCACGGCAAATCTCATTTGAAGCAGTCCTACACTAAAATATTTTTATAAAATGTGCCATGCGGCATCACATATAAATAGCAGAACTGCTCTCAGCAGCACTCACCTGGTCTATTGCAGTCCCGTACCCATGACTGAGTCATGGCTGTGGGCGGGACAGGTCCAAGCAAATGCTGCATGAAGTATATATATAGCCTGTGGACAAAGCCTGATGACCCAATGTGAACAGTCACCAAACGCCAAAATCTATACAGATGGAATACATCCCAAATTGGGGTGCATAGCAAGGTGGAGGTCAACCACCGACCAATTCAACAAAGAAACAACAAAGAGCCAGCACCAATGTGCACTAAGGCATCAAATATTCCAAACTGCATTATAAAAATTTTTTTTGAGATTTTTGGCAAAAAATTGCAATTTCTTGAGCTGCTTCGCCACGTCACGGCAAATCTCATTTGAAGCAGTCCTACACTAAAATATTTTTATAAAATGTGCCATGCGGCGTCACATATAAATAGCAGAACTGCTCTCAGCAGCACTCACCTGGTCTATTGCAGTCCCGTACCCATGACTGAGTCATGGCTGTGGGCGGGACAGGTCCAAGCAAATGCTGCATGAAGTATATATATAGCCTGTGGACAAAGCCTGATGACCCAATGTGAACAGTCACCAAACGCCAAAATCTATACAGATGGAATACATCCCAAATTGGGGTGCATAGCAAGGTGGAGGTCAACCACCGACCAATTCAACAAAGAAACAACAAAGAGCCAGCACCAATGTGCACTAAGGCATCAGATATTCCAAACTGCATTATAAAAAATTTTTTTGAGATTTTTGGCAAAAAATTGCAATTTCTTGAGCTGCTTCGCCACGTCACGGCAAATCTCATTTGAAGCAGTCCTACACTAAAATATTTTTATAAAATGTGCCAGGTGACCTCCACCTTGCTATGCACCCCAATTTGGGATGTATTCCATCTGTATAGATTTTGGCGTTTGGTGACTGTTCACATTGGGTCATCAGGCTTTGTCCACAGGCTATATATATACTTCATGCAGCATTTGCTTGGACCTGTCCCGCCCACAGCCATGACTCAGTCATGGGTACGGGACTGCAATAGACCAGGTGAGTGCTGCTGAGAGCAGTTCTGCTATTTATATGTGAGGCCGCATGGCACATTTTATAAAAATATTTTAGTGTAGGACTGCTTCAAATGAGATTTGCCGTGACGTGGCGAAGCAGCTCAAGAAATTGCAATTTTTTGCCAAAAATCTCAAAAACAATTTTTATAATGCAGTTTGGAATATTTGATGCCTTAGTGCACATTGGTGCTGGCTCTTTGTTGTTTCTTTGTTGAATTGGTCGGTGGTTGACCTCCACCTTGCTATGCACCCCAATTTGGGATGTATTCCATCTGTATAGATTTTGGCGTTTGGTGACTGTTCACATTGGGTCATCAGGCTTTGTCCACAGGCTATATATATACTTCATGCAGCATTTGCTTGGACCTGTCCCGCCCACAGCCATGACTCAGTCATGGGTACGGGACTGCAATAGACCAGGTGAGTGCTGCTGAGAGCAGTTCTGCTATTTATATGTGAGGCCGCATGGCACATTTTATAAAAATATTTTAGTGTAGGACTGCTTCAAATGAGATTTGCCGTGACGTGGCGAAGCAGCTCAAGAAATTGCAATTTTTTGCCAAAAATCTCAAAAAAAATTTTTATAATGCAGTTTGGAATATTTGATGCCTTAGTGCACATTGGTGCTGGCTCTTTGTTGTTTCTTTGTTGAATTGGTCGGTGGTTGACCTCCACCTTGCTATGCACCCCAATTTGGGATGTATTCCATCTGTATAGATTTTGGCGTTTGGTGACTGTTCACATTGGGTCATCAGGCTTTGTCCACAGGCTATATATATACTTCATGCAGCATTTGCTTGGACCTGTCCCGCCCACAGCCATGACTCAGTCATGGGTACGGGACTGCAATAGACCAGGTGAGTGCTGCTGAGAGCAGTTCTGCTATTTATATGTGAGGCCGCATGGCACATTTTATAAAAATATTTTAGTGTAGGACTGCTTCAAATGAGATTTGCCGTGACGTGGCGAAGCAGCTCAAGAAATTGCAATTTTTTGCCAAAAATCTCAAAAAAAATTTTTATAATGCAGTTTGGAATATTTGATGCCTTAGTGCACATTGGTGCTGGCTCTTTGTTGTTTCTTTGTTGAATTGGTCGGTGGTTGACCTCCACCTTGCTATGCACCCCAATTTGGGATGTATTCCATCTGTATAGATTTTGGCGTTTGGTGACTGTTCACATTGGGTCATCAGGCTTTGTCCACAGGCTATATATATACTTCATGCAGCATTTGCTTGGACCTGTCCCGCCCACAGCCATGACTCAGTCATGGGTACGGGACTGCAATAGACCAGGTGAGTGCTGCTGAGAGCAGTTCTGCTATTTATATGTGAGGCCGCATGGCACATTTTATAAAAATATTTTAGTGTAGGACTGCTTCAAATGAGATTTGCCGTGACGTGGCGAAGCAGCTCAAGAAATTGCAATTTTTTGCCAAAAATCTCAAAAAAAATTTTTATAATGCAGTTTGGAATATTTGATGCCTTAGTGCACATTGGTGCTGGCTCTTTGTTGTTTCTTTGTTGAATTGGTCGGTGGTTGACCTCCACCTTGCTATGCACCCCAATTTGGGATGTATTCCATCTGTATAGATTTTGGCGTTTGGTGACTGTTCACATTGGGTCATCAGGCTTTGTCCACAGGCTATATATATACTTCATGCAGCATTTGCTTGGACCTGTCCCGCCCACAGCCATGACTCAGTCATGGGTACGGGACTGCAATAGACCAGGTGAGTGCTGCTGAGAGCAGTTCTGCTATTTATATGTGAGGCCGCATGGCACATTTTATAAAAATATTTTAGTGTAGGACTGCTTCAAATGAGATTTGCCGTGACGTGGCGAAGCAGCTCAAGAAATTGCAATTTTTTGCCAAAAATCTCAAAAAAAATTTTTATAATGCAGTTTGGAATATTTGATGCCTTAGTGCACATTGGTGCTGGCTCTTTGTTGTTTCTTTGTTGAATTGGTCGGTGGTTGACCTCCACCTTGCTATGCACCCCAATTTGGGATGTATTCCATCTGTATAGATTTTGGCGTTTGGTGACTGTTCACATTGGGTCATCAGGCTTTGTCCACAGGCTATATATATACTTCATGCAGCATTTGCTTGGACCTGTCCCGCCCACAGCCATGACTCAGTCATGGGTACGGGACTGCAATAGACCAGGTGAGTGCTGCTGAGAGCAGTTCTGCTATTTATATGTGAGGCCGCATGGCACATTTTATAAAAATATTTTAGTGTAGGACTGCTTCAAATGAGATTTGCCGTGACGTGGCGAAGCAGCTCAAGAAATTGCAATTTTTTGCCAAAAATCTCCAAAAAAATTTTTATAATGCAGTTTGGAATATTTGATGCCTTAGTGCACATTGGTGCTGGCTCTTTGTTGTTTCTTTGTTGAATTGGTCGGTGGTTGACCTCCACCTTGCTATGCACCCCAATTTGGGATGTATTCCATCTGTATAGATTTTGGCGTTTGGTGACTGTTCACATTGGGTCATCAGGCTTTGTCCACAGGCTATATATATACTTCATGCAGCATTTGCTTGGACCTGTCCCGCCTACAGCCATGACTCAGTCATGGGTACGGGACTGCAATAGACCAGGTGAGTGCTGCTGAGAGCAGTTCTGCTATTTATATGTGAGGCCGCATGGCACATTTTATAAAAATATTTTAGTGTAGGACTGCTTCAAATGAGATTTGCCGTGACGTGGCGAAGCAGCTCAAGAAATTGCAATTTTTTGCCAAAAATCTCAAAAAAAATTTTTATAATGCAGTTTGGAATATTTGATGCCTTAGTGCACATAGGTGCTGGCTCTTTGTTGTTTCTTTGTTGAATTGGTCGGTGGTTGACCTCCACCTTGCTATGCACCCCAATTTGGGATGTATTCCATCTGTATAGATTTTGGCGTTTGGTGACTGTTCACATTGGGTCATCAGGCTTTGTCCACAGGCTATATATATACTTCATGCAGCATTTGCTTGGACCTGTCCCGCCCACAGCCATGACTCAGTCATGGGTACGGGACTGCAATAGACCAGGTGAGTGCTGCTGAGAGCAGTTCTGCTATTTATATGTGAGGCCGCATGGCACATTTTATAAAAATATTTTAGTGTAGGACTGCTTCAAATGAGATTTGCCGTGACGTGGCGAAGCAGCTCAAGAAATTGCAATTTTTTGCCAAAAATCTCAAAAACAATTTTTATAATGCAGTTTGGAATATTTGATGCCTTAGTGCACATTGGTGCTGGCTCTTTGTTGTTTCTTTGTTGAATTGGTCGGTGGTTGACCTCCACCTTGCTATGCACCCCAATTTGGGATGTATTCCATCTGTATAGATTTTGGCGTTTGGTGACTGTTCACATTGGGTCATCAGGCTTTGTCCACAGGCTATATATATACTTCATGCAGCATTTGCTTGGACCTGTCCCGCCCACAGCCATGACTCAGTCATGGGTACGGGACTGCAATAGACCAGGTGAGTGCTGCTGAGAGCAGTTCTGCTATTTATATGTGAGGCCGCATGGCACATTTTATAAAAATATTTTAGTGTAGGACTGCTTCAAATGAGATTTGCCGTGACGTGGCGAAGCAGCTCAAGAAATTGCAATTTTTTGCCAAAAATCTCAAAAAAAATTTTTATAATGCAGTTTGGAATATTTGATGCCTTAGTGCACATTGGTGCTGGCTCTTTGTTGTTTCTTTGTTGAATTGGTCGGTGGTTGACCTCCACCTTGCTATGCACCCCAATTTGGGATGTATTCCATCTGTATAGATTTTGGCGTTTGGTGACTGTTCACATTGGGTCATCAGGCTTTGTCCACAGGCTATATATATACTTCATGCAGCATTTGCTTGGACCTGTCCCGCCCACAGCCATGACTCAGTCATGGGTACGGGACTGCAATAGACCAGGTGAGTGCTGCTGAGAGCAGTTCTGCTATTTATATGTGAGGCCGCATGGCACATTTTATAAAAATATTTTAGTGTAGGACTGCTTCAAATGAGATTTGCCGTGACGTGGCGAAGCAGCTCAAGAAATTGCAATTTTTTGCCAAAAATCTCAAAAAAAATTTTTATAATGCAGTTTGGAATATTTGATGCCTTAGTGCACATTGGTGCTGGCTCTTTGTTGTTTCTTTGTTGAATTGGTCGGTGGTTGACCTCCACCTTGCTATGCACCCCAATTTGGGATGTATTCCATCTGTATAGATTTTGGCGTTTGGTGACTGTTCACATTGGGTCATCAGGCTTTGTCCACAGGCTATATATATACTTCATGCAGCATTTGCTTGGACCTGTCCCGCCCACAGCCATGACTCAGTCATGGGTACGGGACTGCAATAGACCAGGTGAGTGCTGCTGAGAGCAGTTCTGCTATTTATATGTGAGGCCGCATGGCACATTTTATAAAAATATTTTAGTGTAGGACTGCTTCAAATGAGATTTGCCGTGACGTGGCGAAGCAGCTCAAGAAATTGCAATTTTTTGCCAAAAATCTCAAAAAAAATTTTTATAATGCAGTTTGGAATATTTGATGCCTTAGTGCACATTGGTGCTGGCTCTTTGTTGTTTCTTTGTTGAATTGGTCGGTGGTTGACCTCCACCTTGCTATGCACCCCAATTTGGGATGTATTCCATCTGTATAGATTTTGGCGTTTGGTGACTGTTCACATTGGGTCATCAGGCTTTGTCCACAGGCTATATATATACTTCATGCAGCATTTGCTTGGACCTGTCCCGCCCACAGCCATGACTCAGTCATGGGTACGGGACTGCAATAGACCAGGTGAGTGCTGCTGAGAGCAGTTCTGCTATTTATATGTGAGGCCGCATGGCACATTTTATAAAAATATTTTAGTGTAGGACTGCTTCAAATGAGATTTGCCGTGACGTGGCGAAGCAGCTCAAGAAATTGCAATTTTTTGCCAAAAATCTCAAAAAAAATTTTTATAATGCAGTTTGGAATATTTGATGCCTTAGTGCACATTGGTGCTGGCTCTTTGTTGTTTCTTTGTTGAATTGGTCGGTGGTTGACCTCCACCTTGCTATGCACCCCAATTTGGGATGTATTCCATCTGTATAGATTTTGGCGTTTGGTGACTGTTCACATTGGGTCATCAGGCTTTGTCCACAGGCTATATATATACTTCATGCAGCATTTGCTTGGACCTGTCCCGCCCACAGCCATGACTCAGTCATGGGTACGGGACTGCAATAGACCAGGTGAGTGCTGCTGAGAGCAGTTCTGCAATTTATATGTGAGGCCGCATGGCACATTTTATAAAAATATTTTAGTGTAGGACTGCTTCAAATGAGATTTGCCGTGACGTGGCGAAGCAGCTCAAGAAATTGCAATTTTTTGCCAAAAATCTCAAAAAAAATTTTTATAATGCAGTTTGGAATATTTGATGCCTTAGTGCACATTGGTGCTGGCTCTTTGTTGTTTCTTTGTTGAATTGGTCGGTGGTTGACCTCCACCTTGCTATGCACCCCAATTTGGGATGTATTCCATCTGTATAGATTTTGGCGTTTGGTGACTGTTCACATTGGGTCATCAGGCTTTGTCCACAGGCTATATATATACTTCATGCAGCATTTGCTTGGACCTGTCCCGCCTACAGCCATGACTCAGTCATGGGTACGGGACTGCAATAGACCAGGTGAGTGCTGCTGAGAGCAGTTCTGCTATTTATATGTGAGGCCGCATGGCACATTTTATAAAAATATTTTAGTGTAGGACTGCTTCAAATGAGATTTGCCGTGACGTGGCGAAGCAGCTCAAGAAATTGCAATTTTTTGCCAAAAATCTCCAAAAAAATTTTTATAATGCAGTTTGGAATATTTGATGCCTTAGTGCACATTGGTGCTGGCTCTTTGTTGTTTCTTTGTTGAATTGGTTGGTGGTTGACCTCCACCTTGCTATGCACCCCAATTTGGGATGTATTCCATCTGTATAGATTTTGGCGTTTGGTGACTGTTCACATTGGGTCATCAGGCTTTGTCCACAGGCTATATATATACTTCATGCAGCATTTGCTTGGACCTGTCCCGCCCACAGCCATGACTCAGTCATGGGTACGGGACTGCAATAGACCAGGTGAGTGCTGCTGAGAGCAGTTCTGCTATTTATATGTGAGGCCGCATGGCACATTTTATAAAAATATTTTAGTGTAGGACTGCTTCAAATGAGATTTGCCGTGACATGGCGAAGCAGCTCAAGAAATTGCAATTTTTTGCCAAAAATCTCAAAAAAAATTTTTATAATGCAGTTTGGAATATTTGATGCCTTAGTGCACATTGGTGCTGGCTCTTTGTTGTTTCTTTGTTGAATTGGTCGGTGGTTGACCTCCACCTTGCTATGCACCCCAATTTGGGATGTATTCCATCTGTATAGATTTTGGCGTTTGGTGACTGTTCACATTGGGTCATCAGGCTTTGTCCACAGGCTATATATATACTTCATGCAGCATTTGCTTGGACCTGTCCCGCCCACAGCCATGACTCAGTCATGGGTACGGGACTGCAATAGACCAGGTGAGTGCTGCTGAGAGCAGTTCTGCTATTTATATGTGAGGCCGCATGGCACATTTTATAAAAATATTTTAGTGTAGGACTGCTTCAAATGAGATTTGCCGTGACGTGGCGAAGCAGCTCAAGAAATTGCAATTTTTTGCCAAAAATCTAAAAAAAAAATTTTATAATGCAGTTTGGAATATTTGATGCCTTAGTGCACATTGGTGCTGGCTCTTTGTTGTTTCTTTGTTGAATTGGTCGGTGGTTGACCTCCACCTTGCTATGCACCCCAATTTGGGATGTATTCCATCTGTATAGATTTTGGCGTTTGGTGACTGTTCACATTGGGTCATCAGGCTTTGTCCACAGGCTATATATATACTTCATGCAGCATTTGCTTGGACCTGTCCCGCCCACAGCCATGACTCAGTCATGGGTACGGGACTGCAATAGACCAGGTGAGTGCTGCTGAGAGCAGTTCTGCTATTTATATGTGAGGCCGCATGGCACATTTTATAAAAATATTTTAGTGTAGGACTGCTTCAAATGAGATTTGCCGTGACGTGGCGAAGCAGCTCAAGAAATTGCAATTTTTTGCCAAAAATCTCAAAAAAAATTTTTATAATGCAGTTTGGAATATTTGATGCCTTAGTGCACATTGGTGCTGGCTCTTTGTTGTTTCTTTGTTGAATTGGTCGGTGGTTGACCTCCACCTTGCTATGCACCCCAATTTGGGATGTATTCCATCTGTATAGATTTTGGCGTTTGGTGACTGTTCACATTGGGTCATCAGGCTTTGTCCACAGGCTATATATATACTTCATGCAGCATTTGCTTGGACCTGTCCCGCCCACAGCCATGACTCAGTCATGGGTACGGGACTGCAATAGACCAGGTGAGTGCTGCTGAGAGCAGTTCTGCTATTTATATGTGAGGCCGCATGGCACATTTTATAAAAATATTTTAGTGTAGGACTGCTTCAAATGAGATTTGCCGTGACGTGGCGAAGCAGCTCAAGAAATTGCAATTTTTTGCCAAAAATCTCAAAAAAAATTTTTATAATGCAGTTTGGAATATTTGATGCCTTAGTGCACATTGGTGCTGGCTCTTTGTTGTTTCTTTGTTGAATTGGTCGGTGGTTGACCTCCACCTTGCTATGCACCCCAATTTGGGATGTATTCCATCTGTATAGATTTTGGCGTTTGGTGACTGTTCACATTGGGTCATCAGGCTTTGTCCACAGGCTATATATATACTTCATGCAGCATTTGCTTGGACCTGTCCCGCCCACAGCCATGACTCAGTCATGGGTACGGGACTGCAATAGACCAGGTGAGTGCTGCTGAGAGCAGTTCTGCAATTTATATGTGAGGCCGCATGGCACATTTTATAAAAATATTTTAGTGTAGGACTGCTTCAAATGAGATTTGCCGTGACGTGGCGAAGCAGCTCAAGAAATTGCAAATTTTTTGCCAAAAATCTCAAAAAAAATTTTTATAATGCAGTTTGGAATATTTGATGCCTTAGTGCACATTGGTGCTGGCTCTTTGTTGTTTCTTTGTGATCTTCACATGTAGTAGAGCTGAATCGCCATTGGACCTCTTGTGGATTACGTCGGACCTGCAGTGGTGATTATGGGGCTAATAAAGTGGTGAAAGAGGGGGCTTTTTGTATTTTATTTCAAATAAAGGATTTTTTTGGTGTTTTGTGTTTATTTCTTGTAATTTATTACCTATTGGTGATGGGAGTGTCTCATAGACGCCTGCCATTACCAATCTAGGGCTTAGTCGCAGCCAAGAGCTGCGATTAACCCCTTATTACCCTAATTACCACCGCACCATGGCAATTCTGGAAGAGCTGGGTAAAGTGCTGGCATTGTCGCATCTAATGGATGTGTAGCACCTACAGGGCAAGGGGTTAAATACTCATCACCGGGCCGGTGATGTCGGGTCTAGGAGATGTCACGGGCAGCCCTTGCCCAGTTTCATGGCACCGAGGTGTACAATAAAAGGGAGGAGGATGAAGGATGGGATGATGGGGATAATTTGTCTCATGACACAACCTGCAGTACGCGGCCAGGGATTAGCCGCCGCTACTGTCGCTGTCCTCCGGGGCGGATGGTTGTAGCAGCTAAGATGGTTCTGCTCCCCACAGGTGGAGCTGGCTCCAGGGAGGATGATGAGCGGAGTAATGGCCATTGGCGCCGAAGCACGGGGCACCGGTGTCAGCAAGGACAGATGGACAATCTCTGCGGTTTCAAGGTTTCTTTACTCACAGTTCTAGATTGCCCGGGAGATACCGGTCAGTGCCGTGATGAGCCCCAGTCGATCCCGGATCCATTGGAGGTCAGAACCGGTACAGTGGACGATGGGCCCTTCCTTGCGCTCTTAAAGATGGATCCCTGTGGCCTGAAGCTCCTTGGTCACCCCGGTTCTTGAAAAGTTAACTCCTGTCCCATATGCAGGTGCCGCAGGTCTGTGGTGGGGCCTGACTTAGATCACGACTTTAGACCGTATGTAGCACTGTGCTCTGGGAACTGTGGTGGCAAGAGGGACCTACAATCCCCCCGTCTTGCAGATTCTGGTGATACAACTTGAAGTCTGTTCCACCCTAGGATTCTGCACCCTGCGCCGCGCCGGTCTCAAGGGAGCAATGAAGCTCTCCCCTCGGCAACCATATTGACTCCTGTGTCCCACCAGAGCCACCGGTAAAACCCATCTGCTTTCTTCCTCTCCTGCTGGAGAACTCTCTAACTGTTGTGTTGCTCCTAACTCCCCTTGGTGGCTGCTCCTCCCCGGTTCTCTGTCACTAGTAGGTGGCAGCCCCCCATTCTTGGTGACTACTTTAAGACCCAATCCTAGCCCGGTCCCCATTGGGGAAGGCAAACTATTGGTGTTTATGAGTTTGTGTGTAGAGGAACCGGTAACAAACTCCTCTGGATCCTGGATGAGTAATGTACCTTAAGTAACCTGTGACGACTGAAGCCTCAGGGGTGCCACAGATGCGACAATCCTGGGCGGCTGCAGGCTGATATTTTTAGGCTGGGTCTCTCCAGCTTGAGAATACCAGCCCCCGGCTGTGGGCTTTATTTTGGCAGGGTATCAATATTGAGGGGGACCGTACTTGTTTTCATTTTTAATTATTTATTTAAATAATTAAAAAAACAGCATGGGGTTCCTCTTATTTTGATACCCAGCCAAGATAAAGCCCACAGCTGGGGGCTGCAGCCTGTAGCTGTAGGCTTTATCTGAGCTGGGTATCAAAATATGGGGGGACCCTACATCACTTTTTTAATTTATTTATTTTTTACTGTACAATAGATCCGCAGACTCCAGTGTGGGGGGAATCAGTGAATATGCATAAGACTAATGAGCGGTACCGGAAGTAGGAGAGGCCGCTAGAACAGGTACGGATGATCCTAGAATGTATGGGCTCCTTCCAGGTTAGTCGGCATGACCAACTGGGTTACTGGGGGTGACCAGCTGGGTTAGTGAGCTTGGCCATGTTTTCTCCCTTCCACTACAATCATGCTTCGCCCTCTGCTCCCCATGTGATAGGGGCCTGTTGAAGACGTCTTACCTGGAAGGAGCCCATACACTCTAGCATCTACCGGTGACTGGTAAGTATAGCACGCTTACTTTACTTTTTTTTCCTTTCTACCTTCTTTTTTTACTACCCTTGAACCCTTGCAGGTCTTGACATCACAGAAAAGAACACTGTAAAAATGGCACAAAAACCACCACAAAAAACGCACCAAAACAGATAACTCCCAGGAAACATTCTGCCACAAGGTCAGGTTTTGGTCAGGAAAAAAAAGCTGCAAAAACGTCCTGTGTGAATATAGCCTAAATCTCTCGAACAAACAAAGTCTGTGTTCTAAAAAACAGGTCCTTGGGCCAACAGTTACCCTTCCAGTCCAAGGTCACACTCCTTTGCCTGACACCATAACGAAAACTACCATGTGGTTTTATCAATGTTTCCCATCTACCACAATGGTGGTGGTACAGTCCTTAAAACTATCCATCCAGAAATAATAAAACACATTCGTTAGTACATGGGGTCATCTGTCCACCCATCCTGTGTGACGCCTAATGTGCAATCTGCCCTTCTGCACAGTAGCAACCTCCTCCTTGGTTACGGGTCCCTGACCTTTTGGTGTTACTAAGAACAAGCTAATCAAAATCCTAGGAACACTCTGCACCACACCCACCAGACACACCAGTGGCTGACCTGAAGGGAATAGGGTCGCCCACTTGGGGGGTTGGTAAAGGGGAGGTCAGGAGTGTCAGGAGTCAGTCAGTTGTGGAGTGACTCTCAAGAGGAGTGGTCATGGAACAGTGTAGTGTTGGAGGTGAAAGTGAGAGGAGGTCAGGAGCTGGGCTCACTGGTTACTGGGTGACAGACGTTGGTCTGGGCCTGGTAGGAGCTGGACCCCGGTTACAGGGGCATCGTGACAAGGGGCACAGACTATCAAGGAGGACAGCCGGCATCCTTGTGCCATCACCGGGCAAGGGCCAGGGCACGACGGGGCACGTGGACCCTAGGTCGAGAAGGAGCTTCAAGAGTCTTGACAATTTACCCGACGAGGACGGAGCCTTCAAGATTCGTTCTCCACCCACTCCAAAATCGGGGTACTAGCGCAACGAGGGGGATAAGACTTTCCCTCTACATAGTCCAGAAAATCCCAAGCGTGAACCCTGAGAGCAAGCTCACCCAGTTAGCCATACTGGTGAGCGGGACCCGATAGTTCTAAGCTAGAGGGACCATTTAGAAGTAAGGTGCCACGGAAAAGGCCACAGGCTAACAAGCAATGATGCCCCCTACTGGGAACGACACCACCAGAGAAAGTTGACACCAGCGATGACAACTCCAGACCAGCAGCAGCGGGAGATCGTTGCCCATACACGGAGGGAGAAAGAAAACCTGAGGAAAGCCACCTTTTATGTTCGAGGGTCGCAACGAAGGGGCCTTGTGCGGCGCTTCAACCCTGAGAAAGGGTGGGGGTTTACTCTGGGGGGAAGCAATTCTACCTGAAGACGTGTTTGTAACTCGAAGGGACATCGAGTGGCATCTCCCGAGGGATCAACCGGGTCATAATCTGGAGCCGGGGGAAGTGGTCACTTACAAGCGGCACTGGAGCGAGCGGGGCTGGTACGCCCTAGATGTAAAATGGCTTGCTTTGGTGAATGAGCAAGTTGTGCCAGTTGCCACAGTCGACTACCAGCCTCCATAGAGGTACAGAGAAGAGTGTTAAAGAAATGCTAAAATTGACAGTAGTTTAACGGTGCCATAGAATTGTTAGGTATCAGTGCTTTTGTTTGTTGTTTTCCACAGTTTATTGTTTTTCATATAGAAATGTTAGGGGCACTTTGCACACTACGACATCGCAGGTGCGATGTCGGTGGGGTCAAATTGAAAGTGACGCACATCTGGCGTCGCAGGTGATATCGTAGTGTGTAAAGCCTTTTTGATACGATTAACGAGCGCAAAATCGTCGTAATCGTATCATCGGTGTAGCGTCGGTCATTTCCATAATTTGAAAATGACCGATGTTACGATGTTGTTCCTCGTTCCAGCGGCATCACACATCGCTGTGTTTGAAGCCGCAGGAGCGAGGAACATCTCCTACCTGTGTCCTGCGGCTCACTCCAGCTATGCGGAAGGAAGGAGGTGGGCGGGAATGTTTATGTCCCGCTCATCTCCGCTCCTCCGCTTCTATTGCCGTGTGACGTCACTATGACGCCGTACGACCCGCCCCCTTAACAAGGAGGCGGATCATGGGCCAGAGCGACGTCGGAGGGCAGGTGAGTGCATGTTAAGCTGGCGTAGCGATAATGTTCGCTATGCCAGCTATCACCATGATATCGCAGCTGCGACGGGGGCGGGGACTATCGCGCTCGGCATCGCAAGCATCGGCTTGCAATGTCATAGTGTGCAACGTGCCCCTTAGTCAATAAGTGCTTAATTAACCAGTTTTAATGAACAGAGTGAAAAATCACCAGATTTGCTAGAAAATTGCTAAAGATGTGTACACCCGGTACATGGACTCCGTTAAAGTTTTATATATATAGTAAACATGGACCATGGTCACAGGACTGGTGTGACTAACACAAACTTGTGTATTGTATATAGCTGCACCTTCTGTGCCCACCAGAGTCGTCCAAAACAATGCCTGGGACCTTAACCTGGTCACGGACCCACCATAGGTTTGCAGGGGTTCAGGTTGTTTGGGTGGCGGGTTAATGGGATCCGGGACATTGGGATTGGACTATCGTGGGTAGAGTCTGCAACGGAGCAGGTTGAGTCTCCGCTACCACTGAAACCGGTAGCGTTCCACCATTGAGGAGATGAACTCTTTAAAAAGTTAGTAACGTTTAAGTGACAAGCCTCTCCTGCGTGGGAGGAAAATGTGTGAATAAAAATGTTAACCCTTTTCTACCTTTTTCTACAGTTAAAAATAAAAATAAAAATAAACCTCTGGTGTCCTGTAGCTCGGGGACAAGCTACGTTTTAACCAAGGGGGAATGTGACGCCCTGGCCTATCAGGTCGTCACAGGGTAATGTGCAATCTGCCCTTCTGCACAGTATCCACCTCCTCCTTGGTTACGGGTCCCTGACTTTTGGTGTTGCTAAGAACAGGCTAATCAAAATCCTAGGAACACTCTGCACCACACCCACCAGACACACCAGTGGCTGACCTGAAGGGAATAGGGTCACCCACTTGGGGGGTTGGTAAAGGGGAGGTCAGGAGTGTCAGGAAACAGTCAGTTGTGGAGTGACTCTCAAGAGGAGAGGTCACGGAACAGTGTAGTGTTGGAAGTGAAAGTGAGAGGAGGTCAGGAGCTGGGCTCTCTGGTTACTGGGTGGCATACGTTAGTCTGGGCCTGGTAGGAGCTAGACCTCAGTTGCAGGGGGATCATGACATGGACTGTCGAGGAGGACAGCCGGCGGCCTTGTGCCATCACCGGGCAGGGGCCAGGGCACGACAGGGTACGTGGACCCTAGGTCGAGAAGGAGCTTCTAGCATCTTGACAATTTACCCGATGAGGATGGAGCCTTCAAGATCCGTTCTCCACCAGCTCCAAAATCGGGGTACTAGCGCAACGACGGGGATAGGACTTTCCCACTATATAGTCCAGAAAATTCCAAGCGTGAACCCTGAGATCAAGCTCACCCAGTTAGCCATACTGGTGAGCGGGACCCAATAGTTCTAAGCTAGAGGGACTATTTAGAAGTGAGGTGCCATAGAAAAGGCCACAAGCTAACAAGCTACACCATCGGGCACGGGATCCAGGCATGCTCCCTCCCTGCTGCTGCGGTACTACGAACTTTGGTTTACCACGGTTGTCGGTATCAGCATTATTGGACTGAGTGAGTACTAAAGCAATCCCTGACTGTACCAACGCCACCTCCCTGCCACCAACACTGAGTCCCGGGGCATTTCCCCCTACCCGTGAAGGGGTTAACATCTAGCTGTCCACACCATCACCACCGGGTACTCCCCATTGCAGCGATGGTACTATACCTTACCACGCACCACAGGTGGCATTACGAACTGTCCATAAAATCTCCTGTAAATAATCCCCCTTTATTCCGAGTGGCCGCGACCCCGACCCCCGGGTCCGGAGACTCCCTCGAGCCACAGCGGATCCGGATCCGAGCAGAAGCGGCAGGCTGCTGACGCGGGGGTGGTACACCTGCACTCACGATTCACGGGACTGGCACAGTCTCTCAGGCGTTGGTTAGGGAAAAATCCATAGGGGCAAGGTGTAAATTGGCAAAGTCCATCAGGACAAACTTCAAATGGCAGTTTAAAGCACAGTTCCTGAGAGCTGGAATGGGTAAGTCCTCGTCTGAGTGGTTATCCTCCTACATCCCAGAGGGCTCAAGATTCTCCAAATCCAGTAGAGAGGGGAGCAACAAGCACAAAACTTGGAGGGAGGAAACAGCACAACAAAAGAAAGCAAATAGGCCTACCCAGCGACAAAGGCAATATCTCCTGCCCTTTAAAACTTTGACCTCAGGGTCTCTTCCAGCCAACGTGGAATCCTGCCTAACTGAAGGTCCTGATGGTGGTTCATCTGGTCTAAGTCCTTCTTTTACAAAAGGGCTTTGGAATTAGCCCCTTTTTCAGCTTGGCCATCAGCCAACAGGGAATAGACATGGGTCATCAGTCCAGTCCAGGTCTCCTTCTTTTTCCAGGCCACACAGGAGCTAGGGGACGGGGGACTGGTCCACTTCCATGGCTGGTCTGGGTATTCATTCCAGCCATGGTTCTCTCGGATAATGTTGGTGTTCATATAAAATAGTTGTGTTGTCTGTTTCCTGGTAACATTTATAGTACTGCCAGCACGGTGCTGATAGTGGCGGCAGAATACTGGTACTCCAGTTCGGCCACATGGGAATCCAGGTCACAGGCAACTCTCGGGGATGGGGCTACAGGCTCCTTTTGGTGATGGGTCTCCTTATCGCTGACACACGGGGTTCTCCTGCCTTGCCAGCTTTGCCACTCTTCCTCAGCCTCCTCCTTCCACCTCTTGACCTCCTCTTCAGTGGCGGACCGGTTTACCCCCACCACATACCTCGCCTTGCGGCACTAAAGTCACATGAACAACCCCCTTTCCCCCACTTACAGGTTCAGTAGATGAGCAGGCAAGGTATCCCATTTAATGATCCACATATATATGGTACCTGGTCTAATCTTAGCCTATAAATGGAAAGCCTTGATTCTGATTAAAGTCGATGACCTTGCCTTAGTTACAGCCATTTTCAAAATTGTATCTCTTCGGTCCAGCCATGCTCTCCTCCACCACATCTAATGTTAGGGAGAAACTGTAAACAAGAGGCAGGGAACCGCAACTTATCTGACTGAAGTGGATTGCACGGCAGGGTTTGGGTCTGTATGACTGTCTCACTCAGGCAAGTGGGAGGACTTCTTTCAATTTGTTTTCCTTCTCTGGCTGGCTCCAGTAGACCGGTTCCAAGGGGGACATTTCAGGGTGGTCCTCGGTGGCTTTACCCCTGCTAGCCTTCGTGTGGGGGAATCGGTCCCCACAGATATTGCCTTTGCTTCAGAAAGCTCTTCTCCCTTCCGGTCCAGCGCTTGATTCAGACCTCTGTGCAAATGAGGCCCAGTGCTGGGTGCTGTAATGTCCCCTATGTTACATATATGGGGGACATGTTGTCAGTACCCGCTGTTCCAGAAGCACAATGGTTACTTGTGGCCCGAGGGATCATCAGTTGGATGATATCCTCCAGCTCTGCCTCACTTGCAGCATAACTCATCTTCTCTTCTGCACTCAGGTGATCAGGGCAGCAACCTGCTACTTCTCTTGCATCTGACACCAAAATGGCGCCAGCCAATGATGTTACACTATCTTCCAGTTGGCGTGCCCCACACTCCACCCTCACTGCTAGAGTAACCAATTACAGACTGCTATCCACATAGGGTGGGTGGGGAAAGCATTGAAAATTCATGAAGTTTAATAAGTGGTCCTGGGAGTCTGACTGCAATGATTTCCGTGACCAATCACAGCCATATCCATACTTAACATGGCTGTGATGAGACAAGGAGTGGATGGGTTTTGCAAACTGAAAAGTTACCAAACAAAACTGAACATTGTCGACTTTTGACAAAAGTGTTCGGAAAGGTAGCACAAGCTGAGCTGTCCAATGCTTGCACTGAATTTGAAATTGGCAGGCTTTTTCCAAACAAGTTTGCTTATCTCTATAATGACCAGGCCTGATCTTTTATCACCTCCCCCAACCCCTAGAAGGGCTGGAGAGTGATAAAGCTAACAGAAATAGACAAACAGGGAAAACAAAATCTCTATTTCACGGCACATACACACAGATGTATTAGACAAAAAAGACCTTAAGGGGAAAATAAAAGTAAGGAGGAAACAAGAAAACAACAGGAGAACTCCACAACTCCACGCAGAAAATAATACAATCAACAGCTAGACTGGGATACAACAGCACAAGGACCGGTTTAGCAAAAGCTATAGTCAGAATGGAATGACAGGCTCTTCCATCTTGAAAAGGCAGGGTGTGACTGGGATAGGTCTCTCCCAATATGTAATCCAAGAGGTAACCAGCAGGCTAGCAGAAATTACCTCCTGCAATCCCAATCACTAATGAGAACACAACTGGTTGACACCTGAGCCTGTCTGTGTCATAGTATGGAGTGTCAAATTCTGCAGTGTGCACAGCGTCATATGCTGCCATGACACTCGGCAAATTTAGACCCAAACAGTTACCTAATAATTCTGCAATTATTGTGCAATTACTGAACAATCACAATATGTAGCATTATTTTTAGCATTGTCTCAGAGGAATTGATGAAATGAACATGATGTTTAGGAAAGAACATTGTATTCTGAATATGTACTTAGAACCTCAAAAATAAAAATCAAACACATTTTTAACAGTACATTGTGCAATATGGTAACTCTTGTGGAACTGCAGTCCTGTTTCAGTTTATTTCTATGTAAAGAAGCACTATTTATTTGGACATTTGATAGGTAATAGAGAATCTGTCAGCAGGATTTCACTCCAGAAAAAAAATTATTTATATGCATGTGCAGCTCTTTCAAAGAAAAATAGAGCAATACCTATAACATAGTCTGTTCCTCCATTATTGAGAAATCAGATTTGATATGCAAATTATGTTAAAGTGCGTTCCACACTTGGAAAAACCCGAATCCCTTTAGAGATCAGCCCGGTTTGGTGCTCGGTGCGTTTCTCCTTGTAACGCCTGTCTGTGGATCCCCTCGCTTGAAGCTGCAAGGGGACCCTGGGTTTCACGAGATGTACACTTGTCCCTATATGCAGTTGCCGCGGTTCCGATTTGGGGTCCGGCTTGAAACGAGGCCCCGGATTCTATATGGCACTGTGCTGTCGGGCGCTGTGTGGTAAGGGAAGCTTGAAACTTTCCCCATCCAGGCAGATTCTGGAAAACCAACGTGAAGCATGATCTTACCTAGGGTCCTGCAACCCTGCGTGGCATTGATTCCATGGGGAGCAGAGATCCCTCTACCCATGGCAATTGTGTGAACTTCTCCTTCCCACCGGAGCACCTGTAGATGTGACTGCTCCACTGCTCTCCTGCTGGAGAACTCTCTAACTGTTGTGTTGGCTCCTAACTCCCCCTGCTGGCTGCACCTCCCCCCTCCCAGGTTCTAAGCTAGTGCCCTGTTGAGGGCATCCCATAAATGCTTTCTCTGTCGGCGACCCCTTTATTACCCAACCCTAGTCCAGTCCCCAGTGGGAGAAGGGCAACCTGGTGTGTATTAAGTGTGTAATGTGGTGAAATCAGGACTGACCTCTTCAGGATTTGGGTTTAGCATTACACCCAAATTTGGGTGCAATACTATGTGGCGACTGAAGCCTCAGGGGCGCTACATGAACATCTGCCTGGATGCTGACCCACATATAAGTTTATGGGGGCCCAAACATTGTGCTTTAAAATGGTGGTAGAAAGGGCTAGAAGGACTAGAGCAGAGCAAGACCGTTATACTTACCGAGTCCCCCACACAGCTTGAACACTACTTCATTAACCCTCATACATTTTCACTGCTTTCCCCACCACCAGCAGTCTCGGTGTCTGTGATTGGTTGCACTCCCACCCTGTGTGACAGTGTATATGATTGCTTGTAATCACACAGGCTGTCTGCATACCTATAGTGTGAAAATAAATAAACTGGCATATTATGATAGCCAATACAGATAAAGCATATGCGACTGCAGGTACAGGATGTAGCTCCCAGCAGTGTGCCCTATGCATCTTTTTTAAAAACTATTTAAATAAATAATTAAACAAAACGGCATGTGATTCCCCCCAATTTTGAGAACCCAGCCATGATTAAGCTAACAGCTGAGGGCTGTATATTTCAGGTTGGGGAGGCCCATGGTTATTGAGCTTCCTCAGCCTAAAAATAGCAACCTGCAACTGCCCAGAATTGTCATAACTTTTAAATGCTACAATCCCGGTACTTTACCTGGCTTATCTCAATTGCCCTGGTGTGGTGGCAGTCAGCGTAAAATAAGGGGTTAATGACAGCTCACAGTTGCCACTAAGCCTAAATTTATAATGGGAGGCTTCTATGAGACTACCCACATTACTATTACTGTAAGTGAGAAGAAATAAACATAAAAACTAAAAAAAATCCTTTAATTTAAATAAAAAACAAAAAAAATTCTCTTTCTCCAATTTATTAACCCAAAGACGCAGTTCCAATGTAATCCACACAATGTCCCATGACAAACCTGGCTCTGTTACATATTGAAGTCACAGCATGCGGGAACAGAACATGACCGCACATTGTCGCTTCAAGCAGAGACTGAGCCATAGCTGTGTGCGGTGATGTTACTCAGTTTGTCTGCAGTCACAGCTGGAGGTTCCCACAGTACCCCACTTGTGACCGCAGGTAAACTGATTTCAGGTGACCTTATTGAACTCAGTGACCTCTCCTCAGTTCAATCAGACCTGCATCTCCTTGCAGATATGCTACTGAAATTTATACACCATATTCCTGCACCAATAGTGCATCTGTTGGCAAAAAATGCATCAAAACGCGATGCAGATTTGATGCAATATTTTGATAGGAGATGCAGATTTAGTGCTTAAATTTATACACCAAATTCCTGCACCAAATCTCATCTTCTGACAAAAAAACTCAACTAAATGTGATGCGGTTTTGATGCAATATTGATGCAGTTTTTTGCCAGAAGATACAGATTTGGTGTAAGAATTTGGTGTATAAATCTCTTGTCAAAAAAATACACAAAAACAGTTTTGATGCCGTTTTGATGCAGTATTCTGGTAGGAGATTCAAATTAGTTACAGAAACCTGGTGCAGGCATTTCAGCACCAAATTTGCATCTCTTGGCAGAAAACCACACCAAAACAGTGTCAAAACCATTTTTATGCATTTCATTTTTTTGTGCATACAGATGCAGATTTGGTGCTAAAATTTATACACCAAATTTCTGCACAAAATATGCATCTCTAGACAAAAAAACGCATCAAAACCTAATGTGATTTTCATGGGATATTGTTGTCAGGAGATGCAGTTTTAGTGCTGAAATTAATACTAAACAGCGTTGTGATTAATCCACCAGAAAGTTGATTCAGAGCAGCTAAGGCAGAGCGATAAAATTAAAACATAACTTTTACTAGATTAGTTTAAAATGACCAGAATGGTCACAATTACCCTTATTGACAAACAAAAACAAATACAGATCTGTTACAATGACAAACATACAGAACGTCACCTAGTGGTGCCCTGAAAAACACACAGCAAGCCGTTATTGTAATGCATACAACATAACATCCACTGCTCTAAATCATACACAGAAAATTAAGCAGCAAACAAGCAGTGTATAAAAAGAAAGGTGAAAAATTTTTTAGTAACAATCTCACCATCTGAAGATCTGAGAGGTATTCACTGGCAGTAATAACAACGGGGGGGGTGGGGGGTGGGCACATACTTCGCCATACAATTCCCCAGGACATCTGGAGGATTTCTTAGAGGCATAGTGAGCATATAACATCATGATATATTTAAAATCTCTGCTAGAGGATTTAAATAAAGTTAATGGGGGCACAGATGTAGCGGACATCTCAATGCCCTTGTATATGATAGGTCAGTAGCGCGCCTAAATTGAAAAAGAGCCTATCATTTCTGGCAGAAAACCGCCTTATTTTTTTTTGCCAAGAGTTCCAGATATGGTGCTGCAATTTATACACCAAATTCAGTTACCAGGTCTACATCATAGGCAAAAAAATCAGAACATCAATATCGCATTAAAACCGCATTGCATTTAGATACCTTTTTGCCAGAAGATGCAGGTCTGTTCAGATTGCAGATTCTGATACTCTGCCCACTGGTTTCTCTGGTGTCTGGCATCAAAACAGGCACACTTAAGGGCCTGCCTGCTGTGTCCTGATTCATACGTAGGCTAGCAAGAGAGAGTTAATCTCTGCTGGTCTGCTTGCTCCCTTTGTTTTGTGGGGAAACCTATCACACCTGGTCTCCGTCTATTTACTCTGGTTGAAACCTTCCACCCTTGCCAGCTATAGTTTATTCTATGTTAGTTTGTGATGTGTGGTGTCTCAGACTTACTGGTGAAAGTTGTGATCTTTGCTTGGTGTGGTTGTGGAGTTTACACCTGTTGTTTTTTAGCTTCCTTCCTGCTCTTGTTTTTCCTCCTGAACCTCTAATTATCTTTACTTTTGTGTGGATGCTGTGTGACAGAGTTTTGGTTTTCCCTTGTCTGTCTTTATCTGTGGGTTTCATCACACTCCTGTCTCATCACTCTCTGGAGAAAGGGGAAAATGATATCAGATAAGGAGTGGTCAGGAGCAAAGCCAGGAAGTAGACTCAGGCCTCTCCACCATCAGGAGTATCCCTGAAATTAGGGATAGTATAGAGCACCCTAGCATGAAGGACAGCTTAGGAGCCCCGGATCCCGGCTATCCCATAGTCATTATGGCAGTAGCATTGTCCATGGAGCACATACTAAATGGGGATAAACAGTATAGATAAAAACATAAAAACAATGGAAAACACCAAATAATGCTCCTGTGTCAAACTATTGTGATGCCCTGGACTAGCCAGGTAGTCACAGATAGCGCCCTGCACAACATCTGTCCCCTAATAAGGTGTCACCAGCAACCAGTAAAACCCTAGTCACCCCTCTCAGGGCTTGATGTTCACACCAGGGGGTGGAGCCAGGTGGTTGGCCACGCCCACCGAGGAGATCAGAGAGCCTAAGGCGGGAAAACACCAGATGAAGTTTGGAGGAGTCAGTTAGTGGAGGTGAAGCGAGTGGAAGCAGGCCTGTGCCCAGGTCTGTGGCAGTCTGACAGGTGCCAGGGTTGGAGCCCGGGCACCTTTGGGTAGGAGGCAAGCGGTGGCCTCAGCCTGCAGGAGCCAGGAAGATGGCTCGGTGGAACCGTGGTGGACTGGGACAGGGTAGTGGCCCACCGGTACCGACCCGGGGAACCGACTCGGAAACCGGAGCACAGAGGGGGGTACTCAGACCCTGAAACGAGGTCCAGAAGCCACTGGACCAAGTTAATTAACTGATTGCGGTCTGGACAATAGGTCCTTTGCCACCCAAAGTCCCGACTGAAGACAACAGCCCAACGAGGAGGATAGAAAGCCACCGCACAGTCAGAGAGATCCCACGGGCCAGCGTCTGTCGGCAAGAGGGCTCTCCCAACATTCACAAAGCCGGGGAGCGGACTCCCATTGCTGAAGTGCAGGCAGTCCACAGATACACAACACGGTGCAGGAAAAAGGCAGAGACTACCAACCGGGTGGGGGACCCGACGCAGCCGTCTGCGGGCACCGACCACCATCAACTTGGTTTACCAGAGACTTGTGTGTTACTAATCGTGAGTACAACAGTGCCCTCCCTGCACCGTCCAACCACACAACACCCAACGGGTCCCATGGCCATCATCCATGCCCATGGAGAGGTTAACATCTTGCTGCGCAACATCTCCCCCGGGTGCACAGTAAATGCAGCGGTGGTGTCCTTCTTCACCACAACCCGTGGGTGGCGTCACAAACTCAAACACGGCTCCGGCCATACACCTACGTCCCCCTAAAGCGCCAACCCCCCTTTCAGATCGAAGTGGACCACGGGGCCCCGGGGTCCGGAGACGCTCGAGCCACCACCCGGCGAGGCCGGATCCGAGCGGCTCGGTTGCCCAGTAAATGCAGCGGTGGTGTCCTTCTTCACCACAACCCGTGGGTGGCGTCACAAACTCAAACACGGCTCCGGCCATACACCTATGTCCCCCTAAAGCGCCAACCCCCCTTTCAGATCGAAGTGGACCACGGGGCCCCGGGGTCCGGAGATGCTCGAGCCACCACCCGGCGAGTCCGGATCCGAGCGGCTTGGTTGCCGCCGAGCATGGGGCGGTACACTATCATATTGTGTTTAATTATTCACTTATCTGCAGCCCTCACGCCACTCAGCAGCACTTGCTTAGGAGTAATGGTAACTTATATTTCTCCAACCAGCAAGTGATACCAAATGTGTGTATTTTTCATTTTTTTTATTGCTTTATTTTAAATTGAGCAAAAGGTGGGTATTTCAACTTTTATATTTTTTCCAGGTTTTTTAAAACTTTTTTTTTCAGATTCTAATGTATTTGTTAGTTCCCACAGGGGACTTGAACTTGCGATCATCTGATCACTTGTATCTATACATAGCAGTGCATGAACAAAGAATAAGCAAAGATCACTGTTTTTGATGACCATCACCTAAACACTGGCTTTCCCAGGACAATCATATTGACAAACACAGAGATCTTCAACAGACCCCCAACAGTCATGGCAACCCATCGGCACCCCGCGATGTGCTAATGTACACATAGAATGGATTACCCCAGTGCCAGCGCACATTAAATGCCCCTATCAAAGATTGACAGTAGCATTTAACATGCAAAGAAGCAGATGATGGCTGAATAATTCATTTGCCCCCAAAAAGTGTTACTTTTTGGAATAATTTTATAATTAAAAAAAAAACTAAAAAGTCTGCTACTGCAGTGTGTTGCTAATTTGGCTGTTCATTATTACTATTTACCATCTGTTTATCCATGGCAAGATAAGGTGAGTTTGTTTTTGTTTCTAAGGCTACTTTCACACTTGCGTTGAACGGTATCCGTTGCATTGCGTTGTGTAACGGATGCAACGGATGTGTTGCATATAGTGACACAACGGATGCAACGGATGCTGCAAAACAACGCAATTCGTTTTGATTTTTTTTTTTTTTTTTTTCCCGGTTTTACCAGCGGCAGACTATAGTGAACGATCAGCTGATCGTTCCCTGCAGCCGGCCGCTGGGTGATCAGCTGATTGCTCCCAGTAGCCGGCCGCCGGGTGATCAGCTGATCGCTCCCGCCCGCCGGGTGATCAGCTGATCGCTCCCGGCTGCCGGGTGATCAGCTGATCGCTCCCTGCAGCCGGCTGCCGGGTGATCAGCTGATCGCTCCCGGCCGCCGGGTGATCAGCTGATCGCTCCCGGCCGCCGGGTGATCAGCTGATCGCTCCCTGCAGCCGGCCGCCGGGTGATCAGCTGATCGCTCCCTGCAGCCGGCCGCCGGGTGATCAGCTGATCGCTCCCTGCAGCCGGCCGCCGGGTGATCAGCTGATCGCTCCCTGCAGCCGGCCGCCGGGTGATCAGCTGATCGCTGTCACTTGCCGGCGCCCGGGCATGCCGGCGGGCGGGCGCTCAGCTGAGCGCTGTGACTTGCCGGCGGCCGGGCATGCTGGTGGCCGGTCATTCAGCTGAGCGCTGTCGCTTGCCGACGGCCGGGCGCTCAGCTGAACGTTCGGCCACCGCGAGCCAAAATAAAGTTTGATTTAAAAAAAAAAAAAAAAAAAAAAAAAAAAAGAGCATGCGCAGTGAAATCCAGAGGATTCCGCTGCTCAAAATAACGTTACATGCTGCGTTCCTCCCGCTGGGCGGAAGCAACGGAGCGTCGCCCAGCGGAAGCAACGCAGCTCCTTTTGGTACAATCCGTCAACCATACAAGTCTATGGGAAACAGCGGAATCCGTTAACGGATTCCGCTGTTTCCCAAAAGGGCGGATTGTAACGGAAGGAAAATAACGCAAGTGTGAAAGTACCCTAAGACTGTATTTGCTATAAAAAGCTTGAAACGGGTTCAATACAGTCCTAGGAGACCTGAAATCGTTGCTCATGTTCTGCAGTCACACAGCAGTCCTCAATTGCTCATGTTCTGCAGGCAATAAGTCTTTCCAGTACTTGCAATTTGCAGCAAATATATCAGCTATAAATTGTTTGGTTTTTTTTCTTAAATTCAATGAAGCTGGTGAATTTGAATTATTAAAGGTTTGATCGTCCCTAATGGCAGTGCCTTATAATTATACCTTTAAAATTGTTTATGGAAATTTGTAATAATTTCTGTCTAAAGAAGGGAATGTTGTGCTTCATAGTAAAACGAAATAAAAGCAGTTGTACAAACTAAAACCCTCTAATTCACAAATAGTTAACTAAAGAATTCCTTCATTTTTCTTTAGTATGTAACTCAATCAGCTAACTACACAGTAGCAAGGTGAACTTTATATGGAAATATACATTTCAGAGACTGCTTTATGTTGGGAAATTGTTCATTTTCCATTGTAGAACTGGTATTATCTAAGGAATGCTACTTAATGTCAATGTCTTTACTTTGCCTAGTAAATTTTCACAGCTTAAAGAGATAAAAATGGTATACGTTATTTCTATATTGTTGCTAAATGTAAAGGGAAGTGTCTCAATATATCATATATCATATATAAAGATTTATATTTGCATGTGTACCCCTTTATGCAGAATATATATATTATATATATTATATATATATATATATATATATATATATACATATACATATATATATATATACATATACATATATATATATATATATATATATATATATACATACATATACATGAATTATGCCTGAAGTTTCCCCCATGTATATTCCATAATGTCCCACTGGTATAAATTATGTTTCCCCCACAAGTTATGCCCTGGACATGTCCAGAAGGGCATATCAAGGCAGATCCATCTACTGACAATAGGATATAGCCAGGGACTGTAGGAACAAGAGATCAAAAAGAACTTTTGGCCCTGCAGCATCTGGTCCAGATGCCCAAGCAGTGTAATTACATTGTTTGCTTCTGCCAGTCTGCCACACAAAGTTTTGCACAAACTTTGCCGACTGTCATGGTGGCGTCAGGTTCTGTTCACATTGTAGATTCTGACAGTCAGCCCATTTTGTTTTCTCTCGTGTCTCTGATCAACACAGGCAGACTTGGGCGTAGACCTGCTGTATACACCATATTCCAAATTACTATGAAAATTGGTTTTAAGTGTCATAGCGATTATTTTTTTTTTTTTCAATGAAATTCATTGATGGTATTGTGTCTCAGCGTTCTTTGGATCATTAAAATCAATCTCCGATATCTGTGATAATTAGTTTGCCAGGTGAGCCCAATAAAAGGAAAACTGGATGTTCCACAAGCAGTCACAGTTTCCAAGTAATATGGGAAATTAAAAGGATCCCTCTGCTGCTTAAAAGCATCAAATAGTGCAATGCCTTGGATAAGGGATGAAAACATATTTTTCACGAAACAGATATTTCACGAAAACTTAAGCGTGATTATCGTACTGTGAAGAGACTTGTGGCTGATTATGAGCACATACATGTTTGTGCCGCCCCTGCAGTGGTCGAACCGCTCGGATCCGGGGTCTGCTGCTGCTGTGGCTCAAGGGTCTCTGGATCCAAGGGCTTACGGCCACTTCAAATGCAAAGGGGGTATTTACAGGGGATAAGAGGTCATGACACCACCCGTGGTTCGTGGTAAGGGGAGTACTGCCGCTGCCAATGGGAGTACCCGGGGGACACGGAGTGCGACAGCCAGATGACGTTTCCCGCCACGGGTAGGGGAGACCCCGGAACTCTGGATGGTGAGGTTGGTGTAGGGGAGTGTGGTGCAGGTTGGAAGTAGGGGAGGACAGCGTACTCACTCAGGCGGTGTTTGTGATGATACGACTGCAAGGCAGACTCTGACAACAAGGTAAACCAAGTCTCTGGGTGCCGCTGCCCTCTTGGGGGAGTTCGTCCGGTATCCGTCCCCTCTGGTACTGCCGGGTGGTCCAGAGCCTTCCTCCGTGCACAAATTAGAAGTGTTCTGGTGGCCCGTTGGCTTAAAGCTGTCCGGGCCTCACTCTCTACTTGTTGGTAGTGGAGCTGCGCTCTCAAGGGCTCACGCTTGGGATTTCTGTGGGCTGCATGGGTTGGAAAGTCCAATCCCCTTCATTGTGCTAGTGCCCCTGATCTCTGAGCTTCTTGGGGAAAGTCCATAAAGTCACTATCCTCCACAGGTTAATTGCCGGGTTGCCTGAAGCTACTCCCCGACCTAGGGTCCTATACCCTGCCGTGCTTTCGGTCCCGGACCAGTTATTAGGCTCGAGCTGTTGACCGTCTACGCACCCAGCCTCAATACCCTGCGACCGGGTCTCCGACTCCTTCGGGCTCAGACCACCATCTGCGACCCAACCTGTCACAAACAGGGAGCTACCACTCCCTCCAGCTCTTACTTCTCGAGGGGTAACACTACTCTCTTCTCTACTTCCCTCCCACCAGCCTACCTGACCCCTACGTGGCGGCCCTATTCCAGCTCAGCAGCCCACTGGTGTGTCTGACAGGGTGCGGTGTGAGGTGTGGTTGGGATTTGGATGCTGATGGAGGCAGTACCATAGGTTAGGAACCCAGAACCATGGTGGTTTGAGCCCAGCACAAAAGAATCGAAAGTGCAGTATCCTGTAACGCCCTGACTAGTCCAGAGGCATCACATGTTCATGCTGATAAAGGCAGAATGAGGAAGGTTTCTGTCAGGCAAGTTCATCGGATTAAGAGAGCAGCTGCTAAAAAGCCATTACAAACCAGCAAACAGATATTTGAAGCTGCTGGTGCCTCTGGAGTCCTTCGAACCTCAAGGTGTAGGATCCTTCAAAGGCTTGCTGTGGTGTATAAAGTTACTATTCAGCCACCCCTAACCAGTGCTCACAAGCAGAAACGGTTGCAGTGGGCCCAGACATACATGAAGACTAATTTTCAAACAGTCTTGTTTACTGATGTTTATCGAGCAACCCTGGATGGTCCAAATAGATGAAGTAGTGGATGGTTGCTGGATGGTCACCATGTCCCAACAAGGCTGTGACGTCTGCAAGGAGGTGTAGGAGTCATGTTTTGGGCCGGAATCATGGGGAGACAAATGGTAGGCCCATTTAGGATTCATGAAGGTGTGAAAATTACCTCTGCTAAGTATATAGAGTTTCTAACTGACAACTTTCTTTCATGGTACAAAAAGCAGAAACGTGCCTTCAGAAGCAAAATCATCTTCATGCATGACAATGCACCATCTCATGCTGCAAAGAATACCTCTATGTAATTGGCTGCTATGAGCATAAAAGGAGATCAACTCATGGTGTGGCCACCATCTTCCCATGACCTCAACCCTATAGAGAACCTTTGGAGTATCATCAAGCAAAAAATATATGAGGGTGGGAGGCAGTTCACATCAAAACAGCAGCTCTTGGAGACTATTCTGACATCATGCAAAGAAATTCAAGCAGAAACCCTCCAAAAACTCACAAGTTCAATGGATGCAAGAATTGTGAAGGTGATATCAAAGAAGGGTTCCTATGTCCATGGCCGGCCTTAGGCATGTGCCACTTGTGCGGTCGCACAGGGCGCCGGCCGCCAGGCTCCAGAGGGAGACCGCAGTCATTTTCAATTTGCGGCTCCTGCTCCCTCACTGATTGTGCTTACTCTCTGCTGCGCCTCTCACTTATCTCACGGAGAGGATTGTGGGGGCAGGAAATTCATCCTCTCTGAGGTGCTGCTGTTCCCCGGTCTCCCGCTGCAGATACAGACTCCATGAGAGACGCGTCTATGAAGAAGCCACCGGGACGTCAGCTGTGAGGAGTAGAGATGAGCGAACCGGTCCCGGTTCGGCTCGAGGTCGGTTCGCCGAACGGAGGTCCCATTCGAGTTCGGCTCGTCGAACCGAACTCGAACCGCATAGGAAACAATGGCAGGCATTCACAAATACATAAAAACACCTAGAAAACACCCTCAAAGGTGTCCAAAAGGTGACAAACAACTCACAACACAACACAAACACATGGGAAAGTGACAAGGACATATACTCATGCGAAAACAAAACAGCTGGACAAGGAAAAAGAGGAGGACACACAGATATATGAGTATATGCAAGGAAACATCGATGCCATTACTGTGCAACTTGAGCCCTGCTCATTTTAAGCTTCCATTCTGGATAAATTGCCTGAGATTGCCACGTAGGCCTTGGGGATCTTGTCGTGTCCTGCAGCCTGCGTTCTCTCGGAACCTGTCTTCAGTGCTGCTGGGGATCTGCTGGCAGATAAGCACACGCGTCTGTCCACTGACAATGTGGACACTGCTCTCAGAGGACTTTTCTTCCCCTGGGATAGCCAGGGGAGGCGAAAGGCATGCGTATTTTTGAGAGTGTTTCATGCAAAGCATCTTTTTCTTTTTCAAAAGGGGGCTCAACTGATGCCAGTCAAGTGGGGTGTGTGTGGCCCAGTTAGTGGCAACGAGGGAGACTGTGGTTGGAGTCCCCTCGCTGTGTTTCTAAAAGAACCAAGATGAACAAGTCATGGCTCTCAGAGGACTTTTATTCCCCTGGGTCAGCCAGGGGACGGCAAAGGCACGCATATTTTTGAGAGTGCTTCATGCAAAGCATCTTTTTCATCTTGAAAATGGGGGTCAAATGATGCCAGTCAAGTGGGGTGTGTGTGGCCCAATTAGTGGAAACGAGGGAGACTGTGGTTGGAGTCCCCTCGCTGTGTTTCTAAAAGAACCAAGATGAACAAGTCATGGCTCTCAGAGGACTTTTCTTCCCCTGGGTCAGCCAGGGGACGGGAAAGGCACGCGTATTTTTGAGAGTGCTTCATGCAAAACATCTTTTTCATCTTGAAAATGGGGGTCAACTGATGCCAGTCAAGTGGGGTGTGTGTGGCCCAATTAGTGGAAACGAGGGAGACTGTGGTTGGAGTCCCCTCGCTATGTTTTACATGATTTTCGAAGGGCATGACATGCCTAAGAGGTTGAGTTTCATCATCTGCAACTTGTTGGCAACAGAAAGGCTGCCTTTACACCCTTTTGAGACCGAGGATTTTCGAGACCTTATGCCCATTGCAGTGCCCCAAGAGCCGATGGCCAGTCGTCACTCCTTCTCCAAAAAAGGCTTGCCCGCGCTACCACAGTAGGTCCCACACAACCTCACCGATTCCTTGAGAAACTCTGTGTGTGACAGGGTGCATTTCAACACAGATACTTGGACCAGTAAGCATGGACAGGGGAGTTACATGTTGCTGACTGGCCACTGGGTAACTATGGTGACAGATGGAGAAGGGTTTGCTGTACAAGTCTTGCCGTCCCCACGACTTGTGTGTCAATCCTTCCTCTGTATGTACAAGTTCCTCCACTGCTTCTGCCTCCTCAACCTCGTGTGGGTCCTCCACCTCGGCCCAAACCCTGTGTGGTCAGGCCACCCTTCCTTGTAACTGCGCCCAAGGAATCCCACACACCTCCTTACTATGCTGGCAGCAGAGCTCAAGGCCATCATGCGGTCAAATGTTTACTTTGAAATGTAGGGGAAATATGAGACACCGCTGAGGAATTGTGGACGGTTAGCTCTGGAGAGTGAGACCGAGTTTCATCAATGGTTGTCTACAGTCAACCAGCAGTCAGGGAAGGTTGGGTGCGACAATGATGCAAACCAGTCTGCGACCCTTCTTCAGGGCAATGTGACACACGTGCCTTGTATGGCTCACGTGTTGAACCTGGTTGTCCAGCAATTTTTAAAACACTATCCCTGCCTACAAGGCCTTCTGCAGAGGGCACGGTGTAACGCCTGCCTGGATCGACACACTCAGATGGGCTGTAAAGGATAGGCTAGAGGCAAGCCACTCACCAAGCTGGACACCCAGAACCCTGAAACCCTTTAACCCCTATACAGTGATTTGGAATTACACAGGGCCCACGTTGATCAATACCTGTGGAAGGCTGCAGTTCCAGAGAATAGTAGTCATGCAGGTTCAAAAACATTAATTGAGGAAGAGGAACAGAATGGGATGGCCAGGACATAATCAGAAAACAAGCAGAGGTGAAATGCGGATCGGCCAACGAGGTACATAAACAGCAAGCAGGAAACGTAGTCAGGTAACAAGCACACAAACTCATAAAACTGAACTGGGGGTAACAGTAACAAGAGGTTCATAGCTTTGTCTGGCAGTGGTCTGCAGACAGGAGGGGCCTAAAAAAGGGTGTGGTGTCTTCCCATTGGGACCGGAGTACAAATTGACGGAGCGTACTCCGTTGGTGACTTAAAAGCCGTGTGCGGCAATGATGCAAACCTGTCTGCGGCCCTTCGTCAGGGCAATGTAACACACGGGCCTTGTATGGCTCACGTGTTCAATCTGATTCTCCAGCAATTTTTAAAATACCATCCCGGCCTACATGGCCTTGTGCAGCGGGCACGCTGCTATGTGGTCACTTTCATCCTTCGCACCCAGCAGCTCAACAACTTTCATCGCTCCGGAAGTCTTAAGGCTACTTTACACACTGCGATATCGGTCCCGATATCGCTAGTGTGGGTACCCGCCCCCATCTGTTGCGCGACACGGGCAAATCGCTGCCCGTGCCGCACAACATCGCCCACAGCCGTCACACATACTTACCTGTCCGGCGACGTCGCTGTGACCGGCGAACCACCTCCTTTCTAAGGGGGCGGTCCGTGCGGCGTCACAGCGACGTCACTGAAACATCACTGAACCGCAGCCCAATAGCAGCGGAGGGGCGGAGATGAGCGGGACGTAACATCCCGCCCACCTCCTTCCTTCCGCATAGTGGCCGGGAGGCAGGTAAGGGGAGCTTCCTCGTTCCTGCGGCGTCACACTGCTGCAGTAACGAGATTTGAGAATGGACCCCCGTGTCGCCGATTAGCGATTTTGCACGTTTTTGCAACGATGCAAAATCGCTTATCGATGTCACATGCAACGGCATCGCTAATGCGGCCGGATGTGCGTCACGAATTCCGTGACCCCAACGACTCCGCATTAGCGATGTCGTAGCGTGTAAAGCCCGCTTTAGGGTCTGGCAGTTAAACGCCGGAAATGCGATGTTCCGACACGCAGGAATTGGAATCTGCACATGTTGCAGCGTGTGTGGCAGCACCGCAGAGCCCTGCTGAAATACGGTATGACGTATACCCTGGGCTAACTTGATCCAGAGGTGGTGCAGATCACGCTGCTGGAGTGGTGTCAGATCAAGGACCTATGCACCCTTCTACACAGTTTCCAAATGTCGACGAAGATGTTTAGCACTGGCAATGCCATTCTCAGCGTGACAATTCTGGTCACCTACATGATGGAGCACACTGTAAGCATTATTTGGAGTCAGGTATTGGTCCAAGAGGAAGGTGAGGAAGTACAGGAGGAGTCATATGCAGAAGGGATAATAAGATCTACAAGGTCCATACGGTAAGCAGCACCTAGGCAGCAGTTATGGTGGGGGATAGGGATTAACAAGGGCGCATAGTATCAGCAAAAATTGTTGAGGAAGGTGCAGGAGCCATGAAGAAATGGAGGACGAACTTGCGATGGGCATGGAAGACTCAGCAGATGAGTGAGAGCTTGCTCACATTTCGGTTGTGCGAGGTTGGGGGGAGAGGGCAGAGGAAGGAGGCCCAATTCTCACTTCTCTGCCACCAACACACCAAGGACTTGGTCCTCCTGGATGCACAAGACACATGAGCGTCTTCTTGCTGCACTACCTACAACATGACCCTTGGATTGTACGAATTCCAAGTCATGCTGACTACTGGGTTGCCACACTGTTAGATCCCTGGCACAACACAAAATTTTGCGAAATAACTCCTGCCATAGAAAGGGACGTACGTATGCAGGAGTATCAGCAGAAGGTGTTACGCAATCTTACATCTGCTTTTCCACTAAACACCAGGGTGCACAGAGTGAATTTCAATGCTTTTTCATGGATAGGAGGAAATGGTCTTACTTGTCCACATCTGAGGGACCGAGGGCTGGCTGCTGTGCTGAGATGCCATTGAGTACGGTGTCCCTGCAGAGTTGCACTTTTGGTCATATACAAAATGAGTTGAAAAAGGACAGATGCGGGTGAAAAGGGGAACAGGTGTGTTGGAAAGGGGAAAAAAATTTTGGTCCGTGGGTTTGGTGGTTAAGCAAAAGTAACATTTGATGAAGAAACACCATCTGTTACGGTGGGACTGGCAGATTTGGATAAGGTGTTATATACTATGTTACCGCTATATAACGAAAATTAATAAGAAAAGAAAGAGAAAGGTATATATCCCCATCAGCAGTCAGTGTCCACCGTGCTCCCAGATGGAAAAGGAGAGGTTGGCAACTGGAAGGTTCGGTGGAGGATACAGAGCTGTGTGGCTATGAAACTAATAGTAGCCTGAACCAAGTTAGACGCCACTCGGATCTTGAGACTGGGAGCCCTGTTAGCGTCACACGGTCCACACGCCCACCCAGCCCAGGAACTCCCTGTTAACATCACAGGGGCCATTCAGTACGCTGACCGTGTGCATTGGGGCCACACCTGTGAACAGCAGGCGCATCAGCAGCAGCAGGCCTGTTAATGCCACTGGGCTGCACAAGCAGGACTTGTAGGACAGGAGCTGGTCTTAATCGTTCTGCATTACCAACTGTGGTGGCGGCTTGCATCAACGCCCTATCCCTGCCTACCTCTGGCCTAAAGCCACAATGGGTTCAACACATGGAGGTGTGCTCTTTCGGAGCATAATAGAAGACTGCGCACATCCTTGTTGTCTCCAGCACCTTCTATAACCTGGGTCCGCCCCAAACCAGGGTGGACCACAATGCACCTCCTGGAGACAAAAGCAGAGTGACACGTCATGAGTGGCATAACTAGCGTCCTATTTGGAACTGCAACTTCAATGATGACCTCATGGCTGTCATGACCCAAACACCTCACCAGTCATCGTCTGACCATCAATAATGAGGTGACAAGTCATAGGGGCGGGCCTCTGCAAGCCATTTGGGAGTGGCCTGGCCACATCGTCAGGACACCTGATGCCCTGTGGTCTAAATGGGCCCCCCACATCACGGGCAGGGCCAAAGAGTTCATTACCGGACCTAGTTTCTGAAGCAGTAAGTGCCTGACCATAGTCAGTTGCATGAAATACAGTCTCTGAAAAAAGACTATCAGCTTTAGCATGGTGTCTATGCACAACACAGGACTTAGACCCGTCACGGAGTGCAAGTACCTGTGCAAAGAGGCTTTTCGCACTAAGTGTGGGAGCATGCGCTGTAGCCAGAAATGAATACTTAGCCTCAGGAATGGCACAGTCAGGCTGAGCATACTCACTAGGCGAAACACTGGAGTTAGGCTGCGGCTGGGGTAATTCGTCACACGCATGCGCACTAGCTGCCTCTCCACACTTACACGTGGAGGAGAAAGCAGCCAGCTGGACAACCCGAGGCACAGGCCTAAATGGCAGCTGATGCCTGGGCGCAACTGAAACCGCAGCAGGCTGCTTGCGTTTAAGGCGTCACCGTTTTGTAACAACAAATAACATCCAAAAGAACAGGTGTACTTCTTCCCATGGATAATCTGATATGATCCCTTTTTTCATGGACACGACCATCGCTAACAAATGTAGATGAGGCCAAATCAGCAGCTACTTCAATGGATCTGAATTGCTCCATAAAGTGGCCTCTCCTCCACCCCAATTTCAAGATCCCAAATACTCCATTCCTCTGTGGTGTCAATCCAATCGCACTTGCTTCCTAACAGCTCTCAAGTTTCCACCAGCCCTGCTGAGTATAGGGTGACAGAGATGGTTGAGTTTGCATAGCTGTTCAGTCGCACTATAGCCTGGGAATCAGAGGTCTGCTCCAAAGCTGCAATGAGTACAGACAAGGAAGTTATTATTATTTTTATCATTATTAATTTATAGAGCACCATTGATTCCATGGTGCTGTACATGAGAAGGGGGTTACATACAGAATACATATACAAGTAACTATAGACAGACTGGTACAGAGGGAAGAGGGCCCTGCCCTTGCGGGATTACATTCTAAAGGATTTTTGGGAGGAGACAGTAGGAGTTGTTTAGGTTGAGCGTCAAGTACGTATGGTGGTGGTGTCATTGAAGGTTATAGTCATTTCTGAACAGATGAGTTTTCAGATTCAGTTTGAAGCTTGCGTGTGTAGCAGATAATCTAACGTGTTGAGGTAGCGAGTTCCATGAGACAGGGGAAATGATTTGCGCAGATAGCCTGAAGCTTTGTGACTGGGATCCAGGCCCCGATGAAGAAGGTGCTGAGCCTAATCTACACCCTCATTTCCAAATAGTAAATCCTCCTGGTGGATACAATGGGGAACATGATGAGGAGCACAGATACCTGATTGGAAGGACAACTTTACTATTCGGTCAGGGCAGGAAGAGGTTGTCTCGGAGGACTCAGGACGAGGGGAATGAAAACACACAGGGTTATTGATGAGGTTGGAGACAACACTTACTGTCAAACCAAAGTCAGCCAGTCGATGAGGTCAGCAGAGGAGGTGGAGGAGGATGCTACTGACGACGAGGTTACGTTGCGTCTTCCTGGCCAGAGACAATGTACTGGAAGCACGTCAACAACTAAATCCTGGACCACAACTTTGACTCTGAGCAGATGTCGTGTTGGCTATGCAGGTCGCATGGGCTGTAAGCCTTTCCTAGCCTGTGAATTTTTGGACATCGCAAAGGATCACCCAAGTCATGGAATCTGTAAGATTTGTCAACAATCTGTAAGTAGAAGGCAAAAACTCACACTTTTGAGTACTTCCTCCATGAAGTATCACATGGATATGAATTGACAGCGTGAAGGTGTATTGCTCAGCTTTAGCAACTGTCAACGCAATATGCTTATTTGCCGTTCATTGCATGCATTGTTGCAGACTACACACAAGGGGCTGCTGTTTTTTTGGATCTGCCTTTGGTCACTATAGCAATAGAAAATTGCTCTTCGGGGGTGGACTTGGAGATGCTGTCTATGAACAGAATGAAAAGCTAAAGGTGTGTGTTACAGCAAGGAGCCACCGCGGAAACACTTTGTTCAATTGTGAGGGGAGTTATGTTGTACTTTGATGATGAGCACTGTAAGGTCAGTGAGCAGCATCCTGTGCCACAGACCAACATTCTTACAGTGCTGTCTATACTGTTTACCGTGAGAGGAGCGTAAAGTCTGTATTTCTGGCAACTGGACATCACAGTACCCGGGTACGGTAGGCTGTGCCCAGACAATAATGCGGGCACAAAACACTTTGTTTTATTAGCAAAACACATATCTGTTCTGGGTAGGCCGACTATATAGACAATAAGACTTGCTGCCTCTGCACTGTCAAATTGTCACGTACAGTTTAAATCATAGAGGGACAGCAACACATGTTTGCATTGACTGTTGCTTTTCAAGATTTCCATGACTGTGTTGCAGAGCTGTGTGGTTTGCATTCACACTGTTATCATCTGCAATATCTGTGAGGCTTCAGCTAACAAGGGTATTCAGGGGGGGTCATGTGTTTTGTCTATGTTTAGGTAGATAACTTGGAAGCTCTTGTGATGCGCCACTGGTAAGTCGTGTTCGCACACACACACACACACACACACGCGCACAAACACACAATTACTGCTACACAGAGGGATTAGCAGGTAGTAGGCAACAGAATAGATTGTTCAATTATTTTAATTGTATGCATGGTTCTTATTGTTTGTTTTGGTAAAGTTAAACAATCATTCATCAACCCAACTGGCTAGAGTCCTTTTCCTTTTGCCTGGTTTTGCTGCATACTGGGGAGCCCACCCTGTACACGACTTAAAATGAAGCATAAGTCGCAATGTGAATTTCACTGTGCTACAATGCGGACTAGCGTGCCTGTGCAACCACCGCCTGCCCCATCAAGTGCATCTGCGTGCTCTTCATCCTCTGTGACTGTGGGGACAGCAGTCACACATGGTTTTTCACACTGAACTTCCACTCCTTAACCCGCAACAGGGAGTGTGATTGGCAGGTCATCACTTGTTTTGGAAGTGGAAACAGAAGGTATTGTTGAGCTGTCAGACATCGAGTGAACCATCATTGGATGCAGGCTACATTATATCCACGCCTGCACCTTCGTCACAGATTGCCTGGACTACCTGCAGTTAATAATTGCATTCCAGAAATGGAAAGGAGTGTAGAATGCACATGTGTTGTACCTTGCTTGGCAGCAAAGGAACACTAACTTAGTATTCCAGACAATTTTAGGAAGGCAGAAAAAGAGTCAGCTCTTTGTGCAAATTAAATAGCCTGGCAAAAGTGGACAGATGGGTACAGTGGCCGTGTTCTGTGGGTACCAGGACAGTAAAAGAAGCTTCACTTTCTATCCCTCGTAATGATCAAATGCAGCAAGGAATTCCCTGAGTTTGCTATAAAATTAGCATAGCAAAATGGGCATGAGTGTAGAATGCAGAGGTGCTTGAGATTGCTTGGCACCAGTGGCACAATAAAGGAGTCCTACAGGCATTTTTTGTATACCACTAAGTGGCAGTATTTTTTGCTAAAATTATAGCTTATTAAAAACAGAGCAGGAGGGTGTCATGCAGAGGTGCTGCACATAGATTTGCACCAGTGGGGCATTAATGGAATACAACAGCCAGTTCTATGATGCCACTAAATGGCAGTATTTTTTGCTATCATTATAGCTTATTAAAAACAGAGCAGGAGGGTGTCATGCAGAGGTGCTAGAAATAGCTTGGCACCAGTGGGGCACTAATGGAATACAACAGCCAGTTCTATGATGCCACTAAATGGCAGTATTTTTTGCTATCATTATAGCTTATTAAAAACAGAGCAGGAGGGTGTCATGCAGAGGTGCTGCACATAGATTTGCACCAGTGGGGCATTAATGGAGTACAACAGCCACTTCTTGTATGCCACTAAGTTTACTCAATTTTTGGTATTATAATGTATTAGTAACAATGAGTATGAGTGTGCAATGCAGGCAGACGTGCTGCAAATATCTTTGCACTAGTGTGACTAGACAAAAGTACAATAGCCACGTTTAGGATGCCACTAGGTACACTGACTGTTTGCTAGTATAATGGCTTAGTTAAAAAGAGTTTGAGTGTGCAATGCAGGCAGACGTGCTGCAAATATCTTTCCACTAGTGTGACTACACAAAAGTACAATAGCCACGTTTAGGATGCCACTAGGTACACTGACTGTTTGCTAGTATAATGGCTTAGTTATAATGAGTTGGAGTGTGCAGAGGACAGGAGGGTACAGTGCCAGGATTGTGGGGCTCTGGGTAGAGGAATGGAAGCCTGCCTTTCTATTCCCTCCTAATGGGGAAATGCAGCGACGAAATCCCTGACCTTAGCTACACAGACGCTGTCTCTGTTTTCAAGACCTGTCACCTATGGCTCTGACCCTGCCGGTACGAGCCCTTAAAAGGACTGATAGAAAGTGCTCTCCCTAAGCTGTCCAGCGCTGTGGATGGAGCGCATACAGCTGCATCGGCGATAGGATTTAGGACGGAGCTGCGCCAGTGATGTCTGACACCAAGGACGCAGAAGGCAGATAATGGCGTGCTGGAGGAAAATGTCCGGTTTTATAATGCAGGGACATGTGACATGGACATCCTATCACACATGCCGTTGCTTCTCTGGCTAAAAGTCCACTTAGCTGTGTGTGTGTCTGGGATTGGCTGACATGCTGGCCCGCCCCACAAGACGCGCGCGCTTAGGGAAGGAAGATAAGGAAAAAAAAAAAAAAAATGGCGATCGCCATTATACAAACAGCAGTGATCTGAAGGCGCTGTTCACGCACACTATACACTGAAATGTCATAATAGTGTGAGTCACAGAGTGACTTACACTATTACAGCGGAAAGCCAGCTAGGAATTAGCTGTTTTTTTGCTGCTAGAACCGTTCTCGAACGTTTCTAGAACTATCGAGCTTTTGCAAAAAGCTCGAGTTCTAGTTCGATCCAGAACAGGCCCCAAAATCACTCGAGCCTAGAACTGGAGAACCTCGAACCGCGAACCGCGCTCAACTCTAGTGAGGAGCTCCACACTGCTCCATAGTGTAAGACCAGGCCACTGTGCAGGGTAGGGGGGAGGGATGTGAGGGGGGGTGTACAGGGGGCTGCTTACTCTCCATGTAACATGAGAACTGCTATTACTAATGGAAAGTAACTGCATAGACCTGTACATGAAAGGTGGAGAGAGGGGCAGAGTATATATTTTGTTCCTGGAGTAGGGACTTCATTTTACTGCAAAGGGTTATGTGTGTATCAATCACAGGAGCCACAGTGCAGTACAATCACTCACACTTCTTGTTGTAAAATGGCCCCCTGCTAAATTAAATTATTCCCTTTTCATATAATAATAGTTTAGGCCCCCTTCCGTAGATTATAACCATATAATAATACCCCCTCCCCAACTGGAGTATAATTATACAATAACACTTCCCTTCCCCTGGAGTTTAATAGAATAACGCCCCCTCCTTCCCCTGGAGTATAATAAAATAATGAGCCCCCCCTTCCCGTGGAGTATAATAAAATAATGCCCCCCCTTCCCCTGGAGTATAATACTATAATGCTCCCTCCTTCCCTTGAAGTATAATAAAATCATATCCCTTCTTCCCCTGGAGTATAATAAAATAATGCCCCTCTTCCCCTGGAGTATAATAAAATAATGCCCCCTCCTTTCCCCTGGAGTATAATAAAATAATGCCCCCCCCTTTCCCTGGAGTATAAAAAAATAATGCCCCCCCCCCTTCCCTGGTGTATAATAAAATAATGCCCCCCCCTTCCTCTGGAGTATAATACAATAATACCCCCCTTCCCCTGGAGTATAATAAAATAATGCCCCCTCCTTCCCCTGGAGTATAATAAAATAATGCCCTCTCCTTCCCCTGGAGTATAATAAAATAATGCCCTCTCATTCCCCTGGAGTATAATAAAATAATGCCTCCCTCTTCCCCTGGAGTATAATAAAATAATGCCTCCCCTTCCCCTGGAGTATAATAAAATAATGCCTCCCTCTTCCCCTGGAGTATAATAAAATAATGCCCCCCTCTTCCCCTGGAGTATAATAAAATAATGCCCTCCCCCCTTCCCCTGGAGTATAATAAAATAATGCCCCCCCTTCCCCTGGAGTATAATAAAAATAATGCCCCCCCCCCCTTCTCCTGGAGTATAATAAAATAATACCCCCCTTCCCCTGGAGTATAATAAAATAATGCCCCCTCCTTCCCCTGGAGTATGATAAAATAATGCCTCCCCCTTCCCCTGGAGTATAATAAAATAATGCCTCCCTCTTCCCCTGGAGTATAATAAAATAATGCCTCCCTCTTCCCCTGGAGTATGAATAAAATAATGCCCCCCCTTCCCCTGGAGTATAATAAAATAATGCCTCCCTCTTCCCCTGGAGTATAATAAAATAATGCCCCCCCCTTCCCCTGGAGTATAATAAAATAATGCCCCCCCCTTCTCCTGGAGTATAATAAAATAATACCCCCCTTCCCCTGGAGTATAATAAAATAATGCCCCCTCCTTCCCCTGGAGTATAATAAAATAATGCCCCCCCCCCTTCTCCTGGAGTATAATAAAATAATACCCCCCTTCCCCTGGAGTATAATAAAATAATGCCCCCTCCTTCCCCTGGAGTATAATAAAATAATGCCTCCCTCTTCCCCTGGAGTATAATAAAATAATGCCTCCCTCTTCCCCTGGAGTATAATAAAATAATGCCCCCCCTTCCCCTGGAGTATCATAAAATAATGCCTCCCTCTTCCCCTGGAGTATAATAAAATAATGCCCCCCCCTTCCCCTGGAGTATAATAAAATAATGCCCCCCCCCTTCTCCTGGAGTATAATAAAATAATACCCCCCTTACCCTGGAGTATAATAAAATAATGCCCCCTCCTTCCCCTGGAGTATAATAAAATAATGCCTCCCTCTTCCCCTGGAGTATAATAAAATAATGCCTCCCTCTTCCCCTGGAGTATAATAAAATAATGCCCCCCCTTCCCCTGGAGTATAATAAAATAATGCCCCCCCTTCCCCTGGAGTATAATAAAATAATGCCCCCCCTTCCCCTGGAGTATAATAAAATAATGCCCCCCCTTCCCCTGGAGTATAATAAAATAATGCCCCCCCTTCCCCTGGAGTATAATACAATAATGCCCCCCCTTCCCCTGGAGTATAATACAATAATGCCCCCCCCCTTCCCCTGGAGTATAATAAAATAATGCCCCCCCTTCCCCTGGAGTATAATAAAATAATGCCCCCCCTTCCCCTGGAGTATAATAAAATAATGCCCCCCCTTCCCCTGGAGTATATTTATACTTTTATTTAAGGAGTTAAAAAATTTCAGAAGTTTGTCCAAAAAAAAGAATTATGCTTTTGGCGCCATTCTCCACAACCTTATTTTCCGGGATCTATGGCTCAGTGATGGCTTATTTTTTGTGTCTTGAGATGACGTTTTTAATGATGCTACTTTTTGATCACCTGTTATTGCATTTTAAAAAAAATTTGTGCCAAGCAAAAAACGTAATTTTGGCGTTTGGATTTTTATTCTCGCCACGCCGTGTACCAATTAGATTAATTGATATTATATTGGATAGCAGAAAAAAGAGGATGTCCAGCTCTTCAGGTAAAGAATCACGTCTTTATTTCATCATGCAGACACAGAGAATGCCATGACCAGCACTACGCGTTTCAGGTGAAAACACTCACCCTTAATCATGATGCTGGAGAGACGGCGCTACAGAGTTTATATGCAAATGCTAATTAGCAGAACAGATGTTTAAATCACTTAAGCATTTTACATATTCAAAAATAAAGTTACCATGAAAGTTATTACATGTAAAATAAAATGCAAATACAAATACAATATAGGTATCAATAGTTTTCTGGACTAAGTTAGGAATGTATATAAATTCTGACATATTAATTGTGGTGCACAAATATACATATGCAGATATGACATCTACAAGTAAGTGCACACGAAATATATGCAAATGCATGACTATATATATATGAATGAATCTGCACATATATGAGGATGCACACAAGAATTTTTTATGTGCATAGCTACAATATTTTTTTTTAAAAATGTATTTATCTCCCCCTCATGTGCTATTGAAAAATCATGCTACCTTTAATTACAATTTTGGGTGCAAAATGACCAGAGTTGCCTAAAATGACCCATTTATTTGCAAGCGCTGTACTCCAATGAATTTTTAATAAATTTTTTTAGGGAAAACAAATTTTTAAGAAAACACATTTTTTTATTTTTTTTATTATATAGAATTTTTTTTCTTGGTTTATTAATATTAGGCTGTACCCAACTGAGTGAGATGAAAATATATATTGTGTTCAAGCAGAGGCCACCAAATCGTATTGTGAGTTATAATTATCTGTCAGATAATACTGACAGAATAACCAAACTCTAAAAGTGCCACAACTGGATTTTGCAATGCATTCATTTCTGATTACAGCATTTGGGATTAAATTTCAACAATTTCAAGAGGAACTAAAAATGCACCCTGCGGCTAACATGCATTCCAACCAATATGAAAGAATCCATGCGCCGAAGACAAGGCAAAGAAATCGCATTGTGGCTGAGCAGACACAACACACAGAAACCACACAAGCCGCACATAGTGTGAATTAGCATCACATTGGTTAAGGATACTTTTTTTTTATGTTGTAAGTGACTAGGTTACCAATAAATATTTTCAGATCTAATGCTCATGCATCTGGTCAGTGTTAATAAATATGTAATTACCCGCATTGTGGCTGAGCAAACATGACGCACAGAAACCACACAAGCCGCACATAGTGTGAATTAGGATTACATTGGTTAAAAGTGAATTTTTTATGTTGTGAGTGACTGAATTACCTATAAATATTTTCAGACCTAATGCTTATGCATTTGGTCAGTGTTAATAAATGTGTGATTACCCGCATTGTGGCTGAGCAGACATAACACACAGAAACCACACAAGCCGCACATAGTGTGAATTAGCATCACATTGGTTAAAAGTGAATTTTTTGTTTTAAGTGATTAAGTTGTCGCGGGCGGGGAGGAGGGTGTCAGCACACTACGCTCACCCCTTCTGCTCGGGTCCGGCAGCTGCTCAGTGGTGGCTCGAGCTGTGGGCCGGATCCCGGGGTTTCTCGAGCGACACTCCTCGCCCGTGAGTGAAAAGGGGGGTTTGTGGTTGGGTGTGGGGATTGTTATAGTTCGTGACGCCACCCACGGTTGTGGTGATTGCACCACCGCTGCTCAGTATGGGGGTCCCGGGGATGGTGATGCGGAGCAGCCAGGTGTTGTGTTGCCCCTCCGTGGGTAGGGGTTGGTGATCCCGGGGCCCAGTGATGAGATGTAAAGTGTAGGGCCTGGTGGGCGCAGGGACAGCGCTGTGCCTTGCGGCACTGTGGTACTCACTCAGCCTGAGACGTGGACACAGTTTGTACGGTAAACCAAACGGCTGGTAGGACGGTCCCACAGACGGCTGCACCTGCACTCCCGGTAGGTGACGGTGATGTCCCTCTTCCTTGCACCTATGTTTTACTTGTGGTAGCGGTGGATTCCCTCCGGTTACCCGCTCCCCGACTGCAATCTGGGCCGGAGGAGCTCTACACTTTGCCCGCAGGCGCTGGCCCTGAGAAACTGGTGCCGTGGCGGTGGCGGTGTCTCTCTGCTTCAGGTTGAGCTGTTGCCTTCAATCGGGACTTGGTTGTTGGGGGATCTGCGTCCTCGTCACTGACGGATTCGGCAAATTTGGCGACTCCTAGCCTTGCCGGGGTCCGAGAGGCCCCTGCCCTGGTGCTGACTGTCCTTCGGAACACTGCTCCAGACCACCGGGCACACAGCCAACGGGGTCCTTCCAGGAACTTCCGAACGGTCCCACTCCAGACAGTCACCGCCGTCGCTGACCTTGCTGATCTGGCCCTACACAAAGCTGGACCCTTCAGGCTTTCTTTCTTCACTGTCACTTTACTTGCTTTTCTCCTTTTCCACTTTTCTACTTTCACTCTCACTTCGCTGTTTACTCTTCCACTCTAGCTCCTCACTCCTACTCCTCCCTGAGCTGAACTCTGTTGTTTACTCAAGCTCGTCCCTGAGCTGACTGCCTGGTTTTCCCGCCTCCAGAGTTGTGAGCTCCTCGGTGGGCGGAGCCAACCGCCTGGCCCACCCCCTGGTGTGCATCATCAGACTCCTGGAGGAAGGCAACAAGGATTTCTGGTTAGCTGTGATGTGCCTACCTGGAGTGTGGGGTGTAGTGGTGTTGTGACCTGTGTCCCCTGGCTTGCCCAGGGCGACACATTCCCCCTTAGCAAAATGCAGACCGTCTGCGGGCTGCCGTCCTACACCGGTTTTATTTTTCTGTAAAAGGGGGGTAACAAGGTTAAGAAAACATGAATACATTTTTAATAACTCTTCCCAAGACGGGAGGCACATTTACTTAAAAGTTGCAACGGTTTACGGCTACGGTTTCCGCTCTCTCCCAGCCAAGCAACCTGGCCCTGATGCTGCCCCTAAAACCCAGGCAGCACCCCTTGACCCACAGTCCAGCACAAGTTACCCGAGCGGGATCTGTCCTTCGCCACCAGAGGGTAGCCACCGGTTCCTTTGGTGGCTGGGCCCTAGCCTGCTCTGCTCAGGGCCCTCCCTCCAACCTGCCTCTCCGGAGGCGGTATAGCGGTAACGGTAACCAACATATTTACAAGCCACTTAACGTTTGTGGTGCCCTGCAAGTTCACGGGCTTGTCCATGGATAGTTCCCATGCCAAATTAAACTTTAAACGGTCCCCACGGGGACAACGGTGCCGGCTCCTGCCGGTTCAATCACAGAGCAAATCAGGTAACTGTTCGGTAATTATCATTTTCTTATCATTCTTTTCAAAACTTTTAAACAAACTTAACTCAGTGGTGGTCCCAACGGGGACGGTGCAACGGGCATCCACTGCCCTACTCCGGATATTCAGCTAGCGCAGCTCCATCCCCCTCCACCAGCATATCCAACATGCACTGACATGCCTGTGGTGACAGGGCCACCCGGTACCCATTTCCACCGGTACACGGGGCATGGACGACCACTGGGACTCCTACACAGTGGGAACGCTCACTTGCTCCTTCAACTGCAGCAGGGGACCCGGAGCTGGGGCAGGAGTCGTCATCACTCGTGTCTGCGTCAGGCGGGTTGCCGCCAGCTGTCGCAGCCTCCCGGCCTCCAACATCCAGTACCTCAGCCCCTTCTGCGGTAGCACGGAGCAGCAGATTTGGCGAGCTGACATTAAGGCGCCTCATAAGTAACGGCAGGGGCGATGCACAGGCCGAGACTAGGCCGGGCCCCTCAGCCGCAGCGACCGGTCCTGGGAGGACATAGGGACGTGGGTCACCAGTCGGTTCTGCTACATCCATTCCCCCTCCGTACCTCGGGGCAGTTGTAAGCAGCTCCTCCATCTCATTGGTCCACTGCTCCATCATCCGGAAGAGCTGATCCTGCTGACGCTGGTGGAATTGCATCACCCGGGCCTTCATCCAGGCCACAGTCTCGGGCTCAGGGTCTGGCACAGTCTCTACTGGGACTTCGGGCACCACGCTGTTAAGGGGCCGCGGTTCTAGCGGTTCCCCTTGGTACACTTCAGGAATGTCCCGGACGTCTGCAGCCGGCTGGTCCGCCGGAGCGGCTGGGCAGGGTATCGCTACCGGTTGGGCAGGTAGCGGGCCTAATGGCGGGGCGGCAGCAGCTACTACGGGTAGCAGGGAGAGAGGCAGGGTGAGCGGAAGCCGGCCGGGCCCCTCAGCTCCAACGGCCGATCCCTCCGGAATACAGGGGCGTGGGTCGCTTACCCGCTCCTCCAAATCCTCTTCTGCCTCGCGTCTCCACATAGCAGCCACCACATCCGCCATGTCGGTCTCCCACTCCTCCAGGAGGAGTTGCATATGGGCCTGCAGACGATTACTCAGCGGGACAGTCCGGTCCCTCAGCCACGCCGCCGTGCGGGGCGCGGGGACTTCCTCGTTGGGAGTTGGGTTGTACATCTTGGCAATCGTGCCTTCCAGGAACCCAGTATTGCTGCAGAGTCCTGGCGTCTCTGCTTTTATAGCCGCGACTACATGCCACCAGCCGCCATCGTGTCCCCCTTAGCTCTTTCCGGCCCCTCCTTTTTCGGGGCGGGGTTTTGGCCTTCGCGCCTCTACTGCTCGAGAAGACGCTCGAGCGGGAACTTTTCGTGCCAAAGATGGCGGCTTCTGAAATTTTTCTGCCGGATACCTCCGGCGGTAAAAAGGCGCACCTCTACCAGACGGCAGAGCGGTAAGATCCTGTTCGTGACGCCAAGTTGTCGCGGGCGGGGAGGAGGGTGTCAGCACACTATGCTCACCCCTTCTGCTCGGGTCCGGCAGCTGCTCAGTGGTGGCTCGAGCTGTGGGCCGGATCCCGGGGTTTCTCGAGCGACACTCCTCGCCCGTGAGTGAAAAGGGGGGTTTGTGGTTGGGTGTGGGGATTGTTATAGTTCGTGACGCCACCCACGGTTGTGGTGATTGCACCACCGCTGCTCAGTATGGGGGTCCCGGGGATGGTGATGCGGAGCAGCCAGGTGTTGTGTTGCCCCTCCGTGGGTAGGGGTTGGTGATCCCGGGGCCCAGTGATGAGATGTAAAGTGTAGGGCCTGGTGGGCGCAGGGACGCGGGGGCAGTGCTGTGCCTTGCGGCACTGTGGTACTCACTCAGCCTGAGACGTGGACACAGTTTGTACGGTAAACCAAACGGCTGGTAGGACGGTCCCACAGACGGCTGCACCTGCACTCCCGGTAGGTGACGGTGATGTCCCTCTTCCTTGCACCTATGTTTTGCTTGTGGTAGCGGTGGATTCTCTCCGGTTACCCGCTCCCCGACTGCAATCTGGGCCGGAGGAGCTCTACACTTTGCCCGCAGGCGCTGGCCCTGAGAAACTGGTGCCGTGGCGGTGGCGGTGTCTCTCTGCTTCAGGTTGAGCTGTTGCCTTCAATCGGGACTTGGTTGTTGGGGGATCTGCGTCCCCGTCACTGACGGATTCGGCAAATTTGGCGACTCCTAGCCTTGCCGGGGTCCGAGAGGCCCCTGCCCTGGTGCTGACTGTCCTTCGGAACACTGCTCCAGACCACCGGGCACACAGCCAACGGGGTCCTTCCAGGAACTTCCGAACGGTCCCACTCCAGACAGTCACCGCCGTCGCTGACCTTGCTGATCTGGCCCTACACAAAGCTGGACCCTTCAGGCTTTCTTTCTTCACTGTCACTTTACTTGCTTTTCTCCTTTTCCACTTTTCTACTTTCACTCTCACTTCGCTGTTTACTCTTCCACTCTATCTCCTCACTCCTACTCCTCCCTGAGCTGAACTCTGTTGTTTACTCAAGCTCGTCCCTGAGCTGACTGCCTGGTTTTCCCGCCTCCAGAGTTGTGAGCTCCTCGGTGGGCGGAGCCAACCGCCTGGCCCACCCCCTGGTGTGCATCATCAGACTCCTGGAGGAAGGCAACAAGGATTTCTGGTTAGCTGTGATGTGCCTACCTGGAGTGTGGGGTGTGGTGGTGTTGTGACCTGTGTTCCCTGGCTTGCCCAGGGCGACACAAAATTACCAATAAATATTTTCAGACCTAATGCTCATGCATCTGGTCAGTATTAATGAATATGTAATTACCCGTATTGTGGCTGAGCAAACCTAACACACAGAAACCACACAAGCCGCACATAGTGTGAATTAGGATCACATTGATTAAGGATAAAAAAATTTTTTATGTTGTAAGTGACTAAATTACCAATAAATATTTTCAGACCTAATGCTCATGCATCTGGTCAGTATTAATGAATATGTAATTACCCGCATTGTACATTTTATCAATAAACATCAGGGTACAATTGACACTCTGCGGGTATATGGTATAGAGAGGGTACACAGGTCGCATAGAGGGGGCAACATGGAAAAACTTTTGCGTAAAAGAGAGGCCTGGTGGATATTCAAGCTGGGAACTACCTTTCCTCATGGCTTGAATCTTCGCAGAGACCTCATGATTTTCTATTAAATAAAAAAAAAAAAGAGTGAAGGTCCGCTTTAGTGTTATATTGTGGCGAAAAAAATCTCCGCATCTTATAAATCTATTGGTATTATATATTCATTAACACTGACCAGATGCATGAGCATCAGGTCTGAAAATATTTATAGGTAATTTAGTTACTCACAATATATAAAATTCACCCTTAACCTATATGATCCTAATTCACACTTTGTGCAGTTTGTGTGGTTTCTGTGTGTTAGGTTTGCTCAGCCACAATGCGGGTAATTACATATTCATTAATACTGACCAGATGCACGAGCATTAGGTCTGAAAATATTTATTGGTAATTTAATCACTTAAAACATAAAAAATTCACCTTAACCAATGTGATGCTAATTCACACTATGTGCGGCTTGTGTGGTTTCTGTGTGTTATGTTTGCTCAGCCACAATGCGGGTAATTACATATTCATTAACACTGACTAGATGCACGAGCATTAGGTCTGAAAATATTTATAGGTAATTCAGTCACTCACAACATAAAAAATTCACTTTTAACCAATGTAATCCTAATTCACACTATGTGCGGCTTGTGTGGTTTCTGTGCGTCATGTTTGCTCAGCCACAATGCGGGTAATTACATATTTATTAACACTGACCAGATGCATGAGCATTAGATCTGAAAATATTTATTGGTAACCTAGTCACTTACAACATAAAAAAAAGTATCCTTAATCAATGTGATCCTAATTCACACTATGTGCGGCTTGTGTGGTTTCTGTGTGTTGTGTCTGCTCAGCCACAATGCGATTTCTTTGCCTTGTCTTCGGCGCATGGATTCTTTCATATTGGTTGGAATGCATGTTAGCCGCAGGGTGCATTTTTAGTTCCTCTTGAAATTGTTGAAATTTAATCCCAAATGCTGTAATCAGAAATGAATGCATTGCAAAATCCAGTTGTGGCACTTTTAGAGTTTGGTTATTCTGTCAGTATTATCTGACAGATAATTATAACTCACAATACGATTTGGTGGCCTCTGCTTGAACACAATATATATTTTCATCTCACTCAGTTGGGTACAGCCTAATATTAATAAACCAAGAAAAAAAATTCTATATAATAAAAAAAATAAAAAAATTTGTTTTCTTAAAAATTTGTTTTCCCTAAAAAAATGTATTAAAAATTCATTGGAGTACAGCGCTTGCAAATAAATGGGTCATTTTAGGCAACTCTGGTCATTTTGCACCCAAAATTGTAATTAAAGGTAGCATGATTTTTCAATAGCACATGAGGGGGAGATAAATACATTTTTAAAAAAAAATATTGTAGCTATGCACATAAAAAATTCTTGTGTGCATCCTCATATATGTGCAGATTCATTCATATATATATAGTCATGCATTTGCATATATTTCGTGTGCACTTACTTGTAGATGTCATATCTGCATATGTATATTTGTGCACCACAATTAATATGTCAGAATTTATATACATTCCTAACTTAGTCCAGAAAACCATTGATACCTATATTGTATTTGTATTTGCATTTTATTTTACATGTAATAACTTTCATGGTAACTTTATTTTTGAATATGTAAAATGCTTAAGTGATTTAAACATCTGTTCTGCTAATTAGCATTTGCATATAAACTCTGTAGCGCCGTCTCTCCAGCATCATGATTAAGGGTGAGTGTTTTCACCTGAAACGCGTAGTGCTGGTCATGTCATTTTCTGTGTCTGCATGATGAAATAAAGACGTGATTCTTTGCCTGAAGAGCTGGACATCCTCTTTTTTCTGCATTTCATTGGGCTGTGGCAGTGCCTGTCCGTGCTCCAGGACGGAATCGGGATTGAGCCTTACACGGTGAGTTGATTCATATAAATTGATCATATTGGATAGATCGAGCATTTCTGAACGCAGCGATATCAAATATGTGTATTGTTTTTAACTTTTATTTTCAATGGAGAGAATGGGAGGTGATTTGAACTTTTAGTTTTTACTTTTACATATTTTGTAAAACTTTTTTTTACAATTTTTAGTTATTTTACTAGTCCCTCTAGGAAACTGTAAGGATCAGTAGTCTAATCACTTGTTCATTACTGTTGATTAGAGCTGCACATCTCTGGTCAGCAGAAATGCAGCATTCCTGTGTGAGCCAGCGCTCTGTCGGCTCTGACAGAAAATACGTCATGATAGTGACAGGAGTCATCACATGACCTGTCGCTACCATGAGAACAATCAGCTCGGGCCACCGGTGGCAGTGGAGAACAGCATCATCCCTGCCACGGCCATTTAAATGTGACAGTGCGATCTAAGTGGCAAGGAGGAGCGGATGGATCACAAGTCCACCCTCGCCTGTTAGCCCTACATGCCTGCTGTTCAATTCAGCACACATGTGTGGGGATTACTGGTGGCTCACTGGTCGTAAAGGGGTTTATACTTGGTACATTCTCCTTTGTTGGTGCTGAAGCTTCCAGACGCCTCCTATATAGAGACACTAGTCACCTGCATTGCTCAGGTGGATTTTGGCCCATTTTTCCACACACACACTCCTCACATCCTGCAGGTCCCGGCTCCTTCTATGAGCTCTGAGCTTTAGTTCCTTCCAGACATTTTGTCTTGGAGTCAACTCCGGCGATCAGCTCGGCCATTCTAGCAGATTTATTTTCTTTCTCTGAAACCATTTGAGAGTTTCCTTGGCCGTGTGTTTAGGATCATTGTCTGGTGAAACGTCCTCCCTTGTTTCATCTTCATCATCCTGATAGATGGTAGCACATTTTATCAGGAATATCTCTGTACATGAGCACTTTCATCCTTCCTTGTATTATAATGAAGTTTGCCAGTGCCATCTGTCGAAAAACAGCCACACACCATGATATTCCCACCTTCACACTTCACTGTTCTTGGTGTTTTTGGGGGGATTTGTCTTTTAGCCTCCAAACATTGTGTGTATTATGGCCTCCAAAGAGTTCAATGTTGGTCTCATCTTACCAGACTATAATCACCAGTATTTCACAGATATGTGTAACTGTTGTTCAGCATACTTTAAACGCGCTTGAACCTGCTTTTTGTTCAGCAATGGAGTCTTACATGGTGAGTGTGCATACAGGAGCATGCATACAGGCCATGGTGCATTACTTATTGCTTTCTTTTAAACAATGGTACCTGCTGATTCCAGTTATTTCTGTAGTTCTACACAGGTGTCCTTGGCTTTTGGACAACTCTTCGGATAATTCTTTTCACTCCTCTGTCTGAAATCTTGCTGAGAGCACCTGGTTATGGCAGGTTTATTGTGAAATTATGTTCTTTCCACTTACAGATTGTAGTCCCAATACTGCTCACTGGAACGGAACATTTAGTAGTTTATAATTCTGTAACCAATGTCGTCAGTATGTTTTATAACAGTAGTGTTGTGAAGATCTTGAGATAGCTCACTGGTTTTACCAATCATGAGCTGTTTCTTGTGTGGCACCTTGGTAATGAGACACCTTTTTATCGGCCATTAGTTGGACCAGCTGATATTATTTATAACTTGCTGTAGTACCCGGGGTTGTCTGGGATACTAACTGTCTCTCTCCCAGTCTCTGTCTGTCTCCCTCTCTGTCTGTCTCTGTTTCTTTCCCTGACTGTCTCTCTTTCCCTTTCTGTCTCTCTATCCCTGTCTGTCTCTCTCTTTCCCTTGCTGCATTGTGACATGCCAACATTCCTCTGACGTTCTGGCTCCCAGCTCCATTGACTTTAATGGAAGCAGGTTTTTTGGAGAGTAACTGTAAAGCGTCAGGTTAAAATTTCCCCTCAAAACATAGTCTATGATGTTCCCTGAGTCACACACACACACACACACACACACACACACATATTCAGCTTTTTATATTAGACTAAGGCGGGCTTTGCACGCTGCGACATCGGTAACAATGTGTTACCGATGCTGCAGCGATAGTCCCGCCCCCGTCGCACGTGCAATATCTAGTGAAAGCTGCCGTAGCGATTATTATCGCTACGGCAGTTTCACACGCACATACCTGCCGTGCGACGTCCCTCTGGCCGGCGACCTGCCTCCTTCCTAAGGGGGCGGGTCGTGCGGCGTCACAGCGACGTCACACGGCAGGCGGCCAATTGAAGTGGAGGGGCGGAGATGAGCAGGATGTAAACATCCCGCCCACCTCCGTCCTTCTCATTGCAGCCGGCGGTAGGTAAGGTGAAGTTCCTCGCTCCTGCGGCTTTACACACAGCGATGTGTGCTGCCGCAGGAGCGAGGAACAACATCGCACCTGTCGCTGCACCGGCATTATGGAAATGTCGGAGGCTGCAGCGATGATACGATAACGACGCTTTTGCGCTCGTTCATCGTATCAAAAAGGATTTGCACGTTGCGATATCGACTGCGACGCCGGATGTGCGTCACTTTCGATTTGACCCCATCGACATCGCACGTGCAATGTCGCAACGTGCAAAGCCGCCCTTAGGGATAGGATTGCTTTGTAATTACTGATTAATTTCAGCTGATGTCAGGACTTTCCATGGATTTTTTCCTCTCTTTCCACATGTGTTAAATACGTTTTCCCTGTGTCATTTCTCATTATTACAGATAACTTAATTTATGGACATCTGTGGATTGATTTTTTTTTTCTTTTTTAACCTGTGTGGTTTGAATGGGTTGTTACTGACATCTTGTGGGAAAATCATTTCAGGAGCACCTTTAGAAATCTCACTTACTTAGAAAATTGGAGACGTGTTCAATGCTTATTTTACCCACTGTATAAGGCTTTGAAAAGGCCATTTTAGTGCTATAGTTAGCAATATGTAAATACTAGCTGTATTACCTGGCTTCGCCCGGGTTAATAACTGCTGTCAACAAAATAGAATGTATTAACAAAAATGTATTCTGCACACAAAAACAACAAAACAAATAGATATAAATGTAATTATTAAAAGGCAAAAACTAAGCTAATAGAAGCATTTCACAACATATATTTCAACACCACAGATATTCCACACAGATTTAACTAACTTGGCCAAGTAATGTGCTCCGTCTGTCTCTTTCCAGATCTGTCTCTTTCCCCGTGTGTCTTTCCAGATCTGTCTCTTTCCCCGTGTGTCTCTTTCCAGATCTGTCTCTTTCCCCGTGTGTCTCTTTCCAGGTCTGCCTCTTTCCAGGTCTGCCTCTTTCCTCGTCTGCCTCTTTCCTCGTCTGCCTCTTTCCTCGTCTGCCTCTTTCCTCGTCTGCCTCTTTCCTCGTCTGCCTCTTTCCTCGTCTGCCTCTTTCCTCGTCTGCCTCTTTCCTCGTCTGCCTCTTTCCTCATCTGCCTCTTTCCTCATCTGCCTGTCTCTGTCTCTTTCTTTGTCTGTCTCTATCTCTCTGTTTCTTTCCCCATCTGTCTCTTTCCAGGTCTGTCTCTTTCCCCATCTGTCTCCCTGTCTCTTTGTCTGTCTTTTCCGGTCTGTCTCTTTCCCTGTCTGCCTGTCTTTGTCTGTCTCTATTTCTCTGTCTCTTTCCCTGTCTGTCTCTATCAAGGTCTCTGTCTTTCCCCATCTATCTCTGTCTGTCTCTCTGGCTGTCTCCTCCTTCCCTGTCTGCCTGTCTCTGTCCCTTTCCCCGTCTGTCTCTTTCCAGGTCTGTCTCTTTCCAGGTCTGTCTCTTTCCAGGTCTGTCTCTTTCCAGGTCTGTCTCTGTCTGTCTCTTTCCCCGTCTGTCTCTGTCTGTCTTTTTCACCGTCTGTCTCTGTCTGTCTCTTTCCCTGTCTGTCTTTATCTCTCTGTCTCTTTCCCTGTATGTCTCTGTCTGTCTCTCTCTGTCTGTTTTTCTCTGTCTCTCTCTATCCGTCTCCCCACTGACATCTTATTACCTCACATATAAGCTTCTTATACTATGAATGTTTTTTGTTCCTATAGCAACCACTCACAGCTCCTACTAATAACCTGTAGTTCCGGGCTTTAATGAAGGCATGTTTTTTGGAGAGTAACTGTAAAGTGCTTGGTTAAATTTTCCTGTCAAAACATAGTCTATGACGTTCCCTGGGTCACATGAGGTGTCTGTACAAAATTTTGTGATTGTAAATGCGACGGTGCGGATACACTTTTCCCCCATTATGTAGATAGGGGCAAAATCGATTGGTAAATTGGAATGCGCGGGGTTAAAATTTCGCCTCACAACATAGCCTATGACGCTCTTGGGGTCCAGATGTGTGAGTGTGCAAAATTTTGTGGCTGTAGCTGCGACGGTGCAGATGCCAATCCCGGACACACACAGACACACACACACACACACACACACACACACACACATATACATACATACATACATACATACATACAGCTTTATATATTACTAGCTGTACTACCCGGGTTAATAACTGCTGTTAACAAAATAGAATGTATTAACAAAAATGTATTCTGTACACAAAAACCACAAAACAAATAGATAGAAATGTAATTATAATGTCTTTCTCCCCCTCTGTATATATCTCTCTGTCTCTCTCTCTATCTCTTTCCCTGTCTGTCTGACTGTCTCAGTCTCTTTCTCCGTCTGTCTCTTTCCCTGTCTGTCTCTTTCCCTCTCTTTCCCTGTCTGTCTCTTTCCCTTTCTTTCCCTGTCTGTCTCTTTCCCTCTGTCTCTTTCCCTGTGTCTGTCTCTTTGTCTGTCTCTTACCCTGTCTGTCTGTTTCCCTGTGTCTGTCTGTCTCTTTGTCTGTGTCTGCCTCTTTACCTGTCTGTGTCTGTCTCTTAACCTGTCTCTCTCTTTCCCTCTCTTTCCCTGTCTGTCTCTTTCCCTGTCAGTCTGTCTCTTTCTCTGTGTCTGTCTTTGTGTCTGTCTCTTACCCTGTCTGTGTCTTTCCCTGTCTGTGTCTGCCTCTTTCCCTGTCTGTGTCTGTCTCTTTCCCTGGCTGAATTGTGACACATTAACATTCCATTTAAGGGCGTAGCTGCACATTCTTCTGAAGTTCTGGCTGCACTGTGGCTCCCAGCTCCATTCGCTTTAATAGAGGCAGGTTTTTTGGTGAATAACTGTAAAGCGCAGGGTTAAAATTTCCCCTCAAAACATAGCCTATGACGCTCTCTGGGTCCAGAAGTTTGAGTGTGCAAACTTTTGTGGCTGTAGCTGCGACGGTGCAGATGCCAATCCCGGACATACATACACACACATACATACAGATAGGTCCAGAAATATTTGGACAGTGACACAATTTTCGCGAGTTGGGCTCTGCATGCCACCACATTGGATTTGAAATGAAACCTCTACAACAGAATTCAAGTGCAGATTGTAACGTTTAATTTGAAGGTTTGAACAAAAATATCTGATAGAAATTGTAGGAATTGTACACATTTCTTTACAAACACTCCACATTTTAGGAGGTCAAAAGTAATTGGACAAATAAACCAAACCCAAACAAAACATTTTTATTTTCAATATTTTGTTGCGAATTCTTTGGAGGCAATCACTGCCTTAAGTCTGGAACCCATGGACATCACCAAACGCTGGGTTTCCTCCTTCTTAATGCTTTGCCAGGCCTTTACTGCCGCAGCCTTCAGGTCCTGCTTGTTTGTGGGTCTTTCCGTCTTAAGTCTGGATTTGAGCAAGTGAAATGCATGCTCAATTGGGTTAAGATCTGGTGATTGACTTGGCCATTGCAGAATGTTCCACTTTTTTGCACTCATGAACTCCTGGGTAGCTTTGGCTGTAGGCTTGGGGTCATTGTCCATCTGTACTATGAAGCGTCGTCCGATCAACTTTGCGGCATTTGGCTGAATCTGGGCTGAAAGTATATCCCGGTACACTTCAGAATTCATCCGGCTACTCTTGTCTGCTGTTATGTCATCAATAAACACAAGTGACCCAGTGCCATTGAAAGCCATGCATGCCCATGCCATCACGTTGCCTCCACCATGTTTTACAGAGGATGTGGTGTGCCTTGGATCATGTGCCGTTACCTTTCTTCTCCAAACTTTTTTCTTCCCATCATTCTGGTACAGGTTGATCTTTGTCTCATCTGTCCATAGAATACTTTTCCAGAACTGAGCTGGCTTCATGAGGTGTTTTTCAGCAAATTTAACTCTGGCCTGTCTATTTTTGGAATTGATGAATGGTTTGCTTCTAGATGTGAACCCTTTGTATTTACTTTCATGGAGTCTTCTCTTTACTGTTGACTTAGAGACAGATACACCTACTTCACTGAGAGTCTTCTGGACTTCAGTTGATGTTGTGAACGGGTTCTTCTTCACCAAAGAAAGTATGCGGCGATCATCCACCACTGTTGTCATCCGTGGACGCCCAGGCCTTTTTGAGTTCCCAAGCTCACCAGTCAATTCCTTTTTTCTCAGAATGTACCCGACTGTTGATTTTGCTACTCCAAGCATGTCTGCTATCTCTCTGATGGATTTTTTCTTTTTTTTTCAGCCTCAGGATGTTCTGCTTCACCTCAATTGAGAGTTCCTTAGACCGCATGTTGTCTGGTCACAGCAACAGCTTCCAAATGCAAAACCACACACCTGTAATCAACCCCAGACCTTTTAACTACTTCATTGATTACAGGTTAACGAGGGAGACGCCTTCAGAGTTAATTGCAGCCCTTAGAGTCCCTTGTCCAATTACTTTTGGTCCCTTGAAAAAGAGGAGGCTATGCATTACAGAGCTATGATTCCTAAACCCTTTCTCCGATTTGGATGTGAAAACTCTCATATTGCAGCTGGGAGTGTGCACTTTCAGCCCATATTATATATATAATTGTATTTCTGAACATGTTTTTGTAAACAGCTAAAATAACAAAACTTGTGTCACTGTCCAAATATTTCTGGACCTAACTGTACATACACACATTCAGCTTTATATACTAGATAGCTGTAGCACCCGATGCTGCCCGGGATAGTAACTGTCTTTCTGTTTCTCTCCCATTCTCTGTCTGTCTCCTCCTCTGTATATATCTCTCTGTCTCTCTCTCTCTATCTCTTTGTCTATCTGTCTCTTTCCCTGTCTGTCTCTGACTGTCTCTGTCTCTTTCTTCGTCTGTCGCAATCTCTTTCCCTGTCTGTCTATCTATCTCTGTCACTTTCCCTGTCTTTCTCTTTCCTTCTCTTTCCCTGTCTCTTTCCCTGTGTCTGTCTCTTTGTCTCTTTACCTGTCTGTGTCTGTCTCTTAACCTGTCTCTCTCTTGTCCTCTCTTTCCCTGTCATTCTGTCTCTTTGTATGTGTCTGTCTCTTACCTTGTCTATGTCTGTTTCTTACCCTGTATGTGTCTGCCTCTTTCCCTGGCTGCATTGTGACACGCCAACATTCCATTTAAGGGCGTAGCTGCACATTCTTCTGAAGTTCTGGCTGCACTGTGGCTCCCAGCTCCATTCGCTTTAATAGAGGCAGGTTTTTTGGTGAATAACTGTATAATAATAACATCTATTTCCTGCTGCTGAGCAGGATGGGAAGGAGGGGACGTCCGGGCATCAGGCCAGCGAGCGCTTGCGCATAACGCTGGAGTCATAGGGGAAAGTGCGGTCACGAGGTTATGGGCGGCACTTACTGATGACACTCACAGCGCCGCCCATAACCTCGTGCCCGCGCAAAGCGTCACTAGCGGTCACACGTGCACGCAGTGCACGGCACCGCTACAGTGGAACAGCGCATGCGCAGGACCACGGGCACCCAGGGGCGGCGTCCTGAGCTTTTGAAATTCAGCGTTCGGGGCGGCGTAAATCTGCAGGAGGACAGCAACGGACCTCAGGCAGCCCGCCCCCATGGAAGATTTTAGAAATTTGCATACGAAAAGGTACCAGTTTACAAAGTGTTTATTTTGGTATAAAAGGTGCCAAAAAAACTATAGGAAGCTTCCTAGAATGCAGCCTAGGAGCTGCAGAGGGGGGAACTTTTAGCTTTATAGCTAAATTTCTGATGACAGGTTCCCTTTAAGGGGATGTGCAGTGTTAGATATTGACAGTGATTCCTTATACTTTGGATTGGTCAACAGTATTGGACTGTTTTTGCGTCTGACACCTGTCATCTCCCATGTTCAGCTACTCACAGATCCTGTGGTAGCCAAATGATATGCAGACCATGAACATATATACTTAGCAGAACACACAGTGGACAACAGCCTCATAATAAGCTTCAGCTGTAGTATATATATATAATAAATCCCCCATATTATCGGATTTCCTAATGAAGGAACATACTACGCATGGTAGCCCTTGACAAAGGACATGAAACGTGCGTCGGGCCTGGACCGTGGACAGTTTGATTGCGTCATCTTTCTTTTTCTGGTATGTAGTGATGTACCCTGTGTATCACACTAGAGAAATTCCTGGTTTGATTTACTGAAATACCGCTATACTGTATGTTGGTGTGTGGGTCTGACAGATCCTCACAGACTTATTCTTGAAATTTTGTACATGGCAGCATTCTAACATTTTGATTAGAGTTGGAGTGGGGCTATATGTACTAATTTCCTCCAATTGGGATGTAATTTTTCCAGCTCTGACTATTATCATTTTTTTACATTACTGTCCCAGTTCCTACCCCTGTGGAGTTTTTCTTTCCTCCTTGTATTTGTCTCAAATACCCCGCTGTGACTCATGTTTCATGTCACAGATGTGGGGTATACTACATTTTTTTTAATATTTTGTTATTGTATGTGTTAAATAAAATTGTGTTGGACACTTGTTAATCTTGTGTGTTTCTGGACACATATGTTCATGGTCTAAAATTTAATGTACAAACATGCCCGCTCATGTGTTCTGAATAAACAAACAATAGGGTGGGGGCACCAAAGGGCAACTTTGCACAGGGTACCATTCAGCCTAAAGGTACCATCACACTAAGCAACATTGCTAGCAACATCGCTGCTGAGGCACGACTTGCTAGCGATGTTGCTGTGTGTGACATCCAGCAACAACCTGGCCCCTGCTGTGAGGTCGCTGGTTGTTGCTGAATGTCCTGGACCATTTTTTAGTTGTTGCTCTACCACTGTGAAGCACACATTGCTGTGTGTGACAGCGAGAGAGCAACAACTGAATGTGCAGTGGGCAGGGAGCCGGCTTCTGCGGACGCTAGTAACCAATGTAAATATCGGGTAACCAAGAAGCCCTTTCCTTGGTTACCCGATATTTACCTTCGTTACCAGCGTCCGCCGCTCTCACGCTGTCAGTGCCGGCTTCCTGCACACATAGCCAGACTACACATCGGGTAATTAACCCGATGTGTACTCTGGCTAGGAGTGCAGGGAGCCAGCGCTAAGCGGTGTGCGCTGGTAACCAAGGTAAATATCGGGTTGGTTACCCGATATTTACCTTAGTTACCAAGTGCAGCATCGCTTCCACGCGTCGCTGCTGGCTGGGGGCTGGTTGCTGGTGAGATCTGCCTGTGTGACAGCTCACCAGCAACCCGTGTAGCGACGCTCCAGCGATCCCTGCCAGGTCAGGTTGCTGATGGGATCGCTGGAGCGTCGCTTAGTGTGACGGTACCTTAAGGCCGGCCCTGTCTATGTCAACATGTAACTTGGCCTGTTAGGATGTATTGGATTTAAATAGCTTTTTATTGCCGTGAATGTGACTTCCTAATGCTGCAAATTCCACAAATGAGCATTTTCAGTTCTTTAAAACATATAAACTGTTTAGAAACGCTACTGTGCCTAATAATTTGGAACAGTGCATTTTGAGTTTTTTTAATTTTGAAGATTATACTGTTATCATTGGCAGATTTCTTCGATAAAATTCGATGTATACTCTAATGGGTGATGACTTTTATTAGACTGAATGTCATTTGCACCGACCATTTAGGAAAATCAGAAAGAAAATCATTTGCATAATAATTTGGAACATGGTGTACTTTCTCATAGTGAAGCTAGCAAGCATTAACCTGTGCTAGCCTATTTGCTAGGCTCCTTTCATCACATGTTGTGAGGAAGCCAATCCTATCCGCTCCTCTCAGATTTAAGCTGAATTAAATCTTCTACCTATGTCAGTTAAAGGTTATACTGTGTTGGTCTGTGTGTTTTGGTGTCCTAGACTATCTAGAAAGTGCTGTTTTTTGCCTGGAGTGGTTGTGGAGTTTACCTATCATCTTGTTTCCTTCCTGCTCTTGTTTTCCCTCCTTATCTTTTATTGTGTTATACCTCTGTGAGCACGTGCTGTGTGACGGAGTTTTGGTTTCCTCTGTCTATATTTGTGGGTTTAATCTCACTCCATCCCGATCCCCTCTGGACGGCTCTGGAGTAGGGCCAGGAAGGAGACTCAGGCATCCCTACCTTTAGGCTGTGTGCGCACGTTGCCAAATTTCATGCATTTTCGCTGCTTATTGCACCGCAGCATAAATGCATGTGACCTACGTCCCCTGCACAATCTATGAAGATTGTGCATGAGACGTGCGCACGTTGCGTTTGAGAGCGCAGCGATTTGGATGCCAAAATTTTGTTCCAAATCACTGCGCTCTAAAAAGCAACATGTCAATTATTCCGTGCGCTTTGGATGCAGGTCCTGCTCTGTCTATGGCCCCTTTCACACGTCAGTGATTCTGGTACGTTTGTGCTTTTTTTTAAACGTACCAGAATCACTGACATACGCAGACCCATTATACTGAATGGGTCTGCTCACACGTCAGTGATTTTTCACTGCATGTGTCTCCGTGCGGCGTACCCGCGTGTCCGTGATTGCCGCACGGAGACATGTCCATTTTTTTCTGGCATCACTGATGTCCCACGGACCACGCAGTGGTGTGATCCGTGAAACACGTGCCAGATAAAAACGTGCTTTTAAAATAAAAATCATTTTTACTCACCCGGCTCCAGCGATGTCCCCTGCAGCCCGTGCTGCCTGCTGCTTCTGAGCCGGCTCATTATTGTCGTGCATATTCATGAATGCACGACACAGCCGACCCAGAAGCAGCTGCTGCGGGGGTCAGCACCAGCCGGATGCTGCACCGTGGGAGCGATCAGCACCATGGAGAGCGGGAGCGCGCACAGGTGAGTTAATCTCTAAGTGCAATCACGGGCCACGGAGAACTGAGCCCGGATTGCACTTAGACAACCCACGTGTGCCGTGATTCACGGCACACGGAGGGACATGTGCGTGTTTTACACGCCAGTGAAAAACATCAGTGTTTTTCACTGATGTGTGAAACGGGCATATGGGAGAGGCTGCATCCAGAGCGCATGAAATCGGCTTTTTTTGCTGCAGAAACACTGCGTCTATTACACAGTGTTTCTGCAGTGATTTGAAGCACACATGTGATGTCAAATCCCTGCAGAAATTTCTACAGGGACGCGACGCAACGTGCGCACATAGCCTTAGGGGTATCCCTGAAACTAGGGATAGTATAGGGCTCCATAGCCTAAGGCTATGTGCGCACTTTCCGTCGTCCTACATGCAGTTGTAAACGCACGTTTTAGCCTTAATTGATTTAGCCAAAGTTGCCTTTTTCAGAAATTTAGCGCAGAAAACGCATGCGTATTTACCACGTTTTAGATGCGTTTTTAGCGCTTTTTCCATGCGTTTTCACAGATGCGTTTTCAACATCAAAACACGGCAAAATAAAGATTAAATAATCAAACAGAATGAAAAAAAAGGACAAATCTATATTAATGGGAAAAATAATGGAAAAAGATATATTTAATAAAATTATAGCGTTAATATACATTTTATCGGTAAAATAGCAATAAATGCATATTATTCTTAGATTTAATTGTCGGATTATGTGTGTGTGTAAAGGGTGTGTATCAAATCATTATTTTGATGTCCAAAAAGCATGCGTTGTGGTAGTCCAAAACGCATGTTTTCTGCAATGAAAAAGCAGGTAAAACGCAGGACTTTTGATATTTCTTGCTTTTTGCTACTTCTCATTGACTTCAATGTTAACAAAACGCACCACAAATGGCAAAAACAATTGACAGGGTCCTTTTCTGAACGCATGGTTTTTGACCAAACTTATGCAAATTATGAGATGCGTTTGGAAACGCAAAGTGCGGACAAGAAATCATGAATTCTCATTGTCTTTAATGGAAAACCAAAACTCATGCATTTGGGCACAAAAACGCTGCAGTTCAAAACTGATCCTAAACGCACCTGAAACGCAGGTGAAAACTGAAAGTGCGCACATAGCCTAAGGATCAGCTTTGGATCCCTGGTTCCTGCTATCCTCATAGTCATCATCATCGCTATGTCCAGCACTTCAAAGCACCATGCAGCTGGTTCGCAAATGGGTATGTGTGTACTGCAGTGTTGACATCATAACACTGCACTGGCACTCGTGCCCTGCGTATGCTCTTTTAATGGAGTGGTTCAGACTATGCGTATGCTCTTGTAATGGAGTAGTTCAGACTAATGTCTAAATTCGTAAATTAGCAAATTTGTCCCAACTTTAAATCAAGGAGCATCACTCCACTTAGACAGCCTTAAACCTAATCTCATGATTATACTCAAGAGATACCCAGAGTATATTGATGCAAAGTAGAAAAATCAATAAGCTTTTTTTTTTGGATAAAACCCAAAACTTTATTGAGCAATCAAATATATATACATTAAAATAGACAGGAAGACACACCTTATTGAAGGACGGAAAATATGCCTCTAATTGAAACACACATCGGTATTATAGTCAGATAAAGCACTACTATCAGAGATCTTTTATCTCTATGCATGTGTCAAACTATTATATATTGCAAGAACATGAATATCATTGCCACAATTATCAACAGTGAACAGCACAGGCGGCAGTGCAACCTCTATTTAGTAGTATAGGCATAATACGCCAATATTCATATATGTGCATCGCCGCCAGTATTCTCCAACTGTGTGCATTTAAGGATCCCAGGTTAGATAGTACATGCCGTTTTTAATTTCGAACAAGCATAATTCACAGCATGGATGTGTGTCGCCGGCTGTCACTACATGAATGTACCGATGTGCACACAACGATCGTAAAAATAGCTGTATTTGCGTTTTTACTGTGGTATACACAAAGTATAGTAAAGGCTTTCACCTATGAACAAGTATCACCGCTGTCATAATCAAGCTATATATTATCATCAACATGCAACATATTGACAGATATATGTGATGAAATAATTAATTCGCAGCAACACCGCACATCTAGAATGTTATAGTATGCACATAGTCATAGGCAGCGCAAGTGGCAATATTTTAAGCGGAGTTCTCACCTCTAAATACACGGCACCGCTATCGCACTCACTTGAGGTGTCTATGACTAACAAAACATGTGGCAAGAAGTATGCTAACATTGACAGATATATGTGATGTAGTAGTTAATTCGCAGCAATAACGCACATCCAGGTTGTTAATTGTAATATGCATATGCGCAGTGCGATAGCGGTGCTGTGTATTTATAGGTGAGAACTCCGCTTAATATATTGCCGCTTGCGCTGCCTATGACTATATGCATATTACAATTAACAACCTGGATGTGCGTTATTGCTGCGAATTAACTACTACATCACATATATCTGTCAATGTGTTGCATGTTGATGATAATATATAGCCTGAGTATGATAGTGATGACACGTGCCTATGGGTGAAAGCCTTTTTTATACTTTGTGTATACCACAGTAAAAACGCAAATACAATCACTTTTATGATTGTTGTGTGCACATTGGCACATTTATGTATTGATAGCTGGCGATATGCTTCTAACCATGCGGCTGATCGCCATTGATTAGGTGAACGTTGTATTAGCAACATTCAGTTTGTTCTATTAAATGAGTTTTTTTCGCACATGGATTTGTTGAATGCTTAAATAAGCAGTGCTATATATCTAATACTATCATAATTAGCATACTTCTTGCCACATGTTTTGTTAGTCATAGACACCTCAAGTGAGTGCGATAGCGGTGCCGTGTATTTAGAGGTGAGCACTCCGCTTAATATATTGCCACTTGCGCTGCCTATGACTATGTGCATACTATAACATTATAGTCACCTATAATTAACAACTTGGATGCGCGGTGTTGCTGCGAATTAATTATTTCATCACATATATCTGTCAATATGTTGCATGTTGATGATAATATATAGCTTGATTATGACAGCGGTGATACTTGTTCATAGGTGAAAGCCTTTACTATACTTTGTGTATACCACAGTAAAAACGCAAATACAGCTATTTTCAAGATCGTTGTGTGCACATCGGTACATTCATGTAGTGACAGCTGGCGACACACATCCATGCTGTGAATTATGCTTGTTCGAAATTAAAAACGGCATGTACTATCTAACCTGGGATCCTTAAATGCACACAGTTGGAGAATACTGGCGGCGATGCACATATATGAATATTGGCGTATTATGCCTATATACTACTAAATAGAGGTTGCACTGCCGCCTGTGCTGTTCACTGTTGATAATTTTGGCAATGATATTCATGTTCTTGCGATATATAATAGTTTGACACATGCATAGAGATAAAAGATCTCTGATAGTAGTGCTTTATCTGACTATAATACCGATGTGTGTTTGAATTAGAGGCATATTTTCCGTCCTTCAATAAGGTGTGTCTTCCTGTCTATTTTAATGTTTATATATTTGATTGCTCAATAAAGTTTTGGGTTTTATCCAAAAAAAAGCTTATTGATTTTTCTACTTTGCATCAATATACTCTGGGTATCTCTTGAGTATAATCATGAGATTAGGTTTAATAATGTCTAAATTCGGACTTAATCCATGTCTTCACATGGAAAATGTGGCCAGGACAGAGGTGACTTTCCTTTTGGGGTCCAGATTTCTTTGGTAGCCAATGGAATTGTGGCAGCCCAAGTGGAATCCATGGTAAAGTTACCTTGGATTGACACTCCGCAGGACTTGCAAAAGTTCCTGAGAGTGGCCATCTTCATGAGGGAATTCATAGAGGATTTTGCTGCCAAAGTGAAACCCCTCTATGAATTCTCCAGAGAAGAAAATCCCCCATTCAAGAGATGGTCAGAAGCACAGGATGAGGCCTTTTCAAATCTGAAAAGATACCTCTCCTCTGCCCTTGTGTTGTCCACCCCCAACCTAGATGGGGAAATGGCCATCCAGGCGCATGCTGGGACTAAGGGGTACTTTACACGCTGTGACATCGCTAGCGATTGCTAGCAATGTCGAGCGCGATAGCACCCGGCCCTGTCACTCGTGCGACATTTGGTGATCGCTGCCGTAGCGAACATTAACGCTACGGCAGCGTCACACACACTCATACCTTGTCAGCGACGTCGCTGTGACCGCCGAACAATCCCTCCTTCAAGGGGGAGGTGTGTTTGACGTCATAGCGACGTCACTGCGGAGTCACTAAGCGGCCGCCCAATAGAAGCGGAGGGGCGGAGATGAGCGGGACATAACATCCCGCCCACCTCCTTCCTTCCGCATTGCCGGTGGACGCAGATAAGGAGTTGTTCGTCGCTCCCGTGATGTCACACATAGCGATGTGTGATGCCGCAGGAATGACGAACAACATCGTACCGGTGGCAGCAGCGATATTAAGAAAATGAACGATGTGTCAACGATAACCGTTTTGGAACGATTTTCCGATGGTTGATCATCGCTCATTAGTGTTACACGCTGCGATGTTGCTACCGGCGCCGGATGTGCGCCACTAACGACGTGACCCTGACGATATATCGGTAGCGATGTCGCAGCGTGTAAAGTACCCCTAAGTCTATCCAGGTTGTCTTCCCACAACAGTAGACCACTGGAATACTTTTCCTGACTCCTCTCACCTGTTAAATGAGGGTTCAACAAATGTGTCAAACATATGACTAAAGCCCGCTTTACACACTACAATATATCTTACAATGTGTCGGCGGGGTCACGTCGTAAGTGACGCACATCCGGCATCGTAAGGTACATTGTAGTGTGTAACAGCTCCGTGCGATTGCGAATGAACGGTAAAACGTTCATCGCACGCATGTCGTTCATTCCTCATGGATTGAACGTTAGGTTGTTCATCGTACCCGGGGTAGCACACATCACAGTGTGTGACACCCCGGGAACGATGAACAGATCTTACCTGCGTCCTGCAGCTCCCGGCCCACAATGCGGAAGGAAGGAGGTGGGCGGGATGTTTACATCCCGCTCATCTCCGCCCCTCCGCTTCTATTGGCCGGCTGCCGCGTGACGTCGATGTGACGCTGAATGTACCTCCCACTCCAGGAAGTGGACGTTCGCCGCCCACATCGAGGTCGTATGGACGGGTAAGTACATGTGATGGGGGTTAATCATTTGTGCGGCACATTCAACAAAATTGAACGTGCCGCACATACGATGGGGGCGGTTACGATCGCATACGATATCGTATGCAGAATCGTAACATGTAAAGCTGGCTTTAGATACAATTTACTGTCAAAACCACTGAGAGCTTTCTAAACTTCAGACTGCTCACTTTTCATTTTCCTTTGGTTCTTTTGATTTGAGATACACTTCCTGAAGTTTCCCAACGGAGATTCGGTAGTGGATCATGGACCTCAATGGCTGAAATCGGAAAGTCAACCCCAAAAAAACATGTTCTTTCCCAGTTGTTGAACATGACAGGGATCGAACAAGACTGTGGTCTAATATCACAAACCATAACACCACACATTTTCAGGACCGACAGCCATCAGGAAGACAGAGTCATCTTTCATGATGGCTCTCAATTCTTTCTGCATGACACCTATGTGAAAGTATTTGCAGTGCTGGATCAGATCACAGGCACACAGAGTCTCATCAGGTTGCCAGGTCACATGTCAGCACAACAGGATAACTGGAGGCTTTAGGCTATGTGCCCACGTTGCGTGTTTTCATGCAGTTATGCTGTGATCTGCACCGCAGCGTAACTGCATGCATCCTACGTCCCCTGCACAGTCTATGGAGATTGTGCAGGAGCCGTGCGCACGTGGCATATTAGAACGCAGTGATTCAGCTGCTGCCCGAATCGCTGCGTTCTAAGAAGTGACATGTCACTTCTTCCGTGCGGTTTGCATGCTGTCTATAGGGAGAGGCAGCATGCAGAGCGCACGTTCTCTGCAGGCACCATGCGCTTCAGAACGCAGCTTTTTAGCTGCGCTCTGAAGCGCACCTGTTAGCTGCGGTGCAGAGCGCTCACGTGGGCACATAGCCTTAGGCTATGTGTCCACGTTGCTTTTTACCTGCTTTTTCAACTGCAGCGTTTAATGCCAAAATGGATGTGTTCTGCTTTTCAAGCTTAAGCCTGCTTTACACACTTCAATAGATCTTTCAATCCGTCGTCGGGGTCAAGTTGTAAGTGACGCACATCCGGCATCGTTCGTGACGTATTTGCGTGTGAAACCTACATGCGATCAAGATTGAACGAAAATACGGTGATCGCATACACGTCGTTTATTCCTCATACATTGGACGTTTGGTAGTACGAAACTAGTGAATTGTAACGTGTGACATCCCTCATACGATTGTGATGTCTGAGGCTATGTGCGCAGGTGTGCGCTCTGCACCGCAGCTTAAAAAAGGTCTGCTTCAGAGCGCAGCTGAAAAGCTGCGTTCTGAAGCGCCTCCCAATGTCTGTCATTCACTAATCTCTGTCAGTCCATCACTATCTCTGTCCCTCTCTCTCTGTCCATGTCAGTCTATCCCTCTTACCCCCTCTCTCATATACTCACCGATCCCTGATCCCCGGCTCTGCACGGCATTCACACTGCTCTGGCGGCTTTTACTGTTTTGAAAAAGCCGGCCGCCCATTAAACAATCTCGTATTCCCTGCTTACCCCGCCCACCGGCGCCTATGATTGGTTACAGTGAGACACGCCCCCCACGCTGAGTGACAGGTGTCACACTGCACCCAATCACAGCAGCCGGTGGGCGTGTCTATACTGTGCAGTGAAATAAATAATTAAATAATTAAAAAAAACGGCGTGCGGTCCCCCCTAATTTTAAAACCAGCCAGATAAAGCCATACGGCTGAAGGCTGGTATTCTCAGGATGGGGAGCTCCACGTTATGGGGAGCCCCCCAGCCTAACAATATCAGCCAACAGCCGCCCAGAATTGCCGCATGCATTAGATGCGACAGTTCTGGGACTGTACCCGGCTCTTCCCGATTTGCCCTGGTGCGTTGGCAAATCGGGGTAATAAGGAGTTATTGGCAGCCCATAGCTGCCAATAAGTCCTAGATTAATCATGTCAGGCATCTATGAGACACCTTCCATGATTAATCTGTAAATTACAGTAAATAAACACACACACACCCGAAAAAATGCTTTATTAGAAAAAAAAACACAAACACATTCCCTGGTTAACCACTTTAATCAGCCCCAAAAAGCCCTCCTTGTCCGGCGTACTCCAGGATGCTCCAGCGTCGCTTCCAGCGCTGCTGCATGGAGGTGGCCGGAGCTGCAGCAGACACAGCCGCTCCGGTCACCTCCACGCAGCTAATGAAGACAGCCGTGCGATCAGCTGAGCTGTCACTGAGGTTACCCGCTGTCACTGGATCCAGCGGTGGATGCAGCGGTGGCCGCGGGTAACCTCAGTGACAGCTCAGCTGATCGCGCTACTCACCGCCGCTCCGGTCAGCTCCAGTCAGCAACTGAGGTGAGTAGCGCGATCAGCTGCTGTCACTGAGGTTATCCGCGGCCACCGCTGCATCCACCGCTGGATCCAGTGACAGCGGGTAACCTCAGTGACAGCTCAGCTGATCGCACGGCTGTCTTCATTTGCTGTATGGAGGTGACCGGAGCGGCTGTGTCTGCTGCAGCTCCGGTCACCTCCATGCAGCAGCGCTGGAAGCGACGCTGGAGCATCCTGGATTCCGCCGGACATGGAGGGCTTTTTGGGGCTGATTAAAGTGGTTAACCAGGGAATGTGTTTGTGTTTTTTTTTCTAATAAAGGATTTTTTCGGGTGTGTGTGTGTTTATTTACTGTAATTTACAGATTAATCATGGAAGGTGTCTCATAGACGCCTGACATGATTAATCTAGGACTTATTGGCAGCTATGGGCTGCCAATAACTCCTTATTACCCCGATTTGCCAACGCACCAGGGCAAATCGGGAAGAGCCGGGTACAGTCCCAGAACTGTCGCATCTAATGCATGCGGCAATTCTGGGCGGCTGTTGGCTGATATTGTTAGGCTGGGGGGCTCCCCATAACGTGGAGCTCCCCATCCTGAGAATACCAGCCTTCAGCCGTATGGCTTTATCTGGCTGGTTTTAAAATTGGGGGGACCGCACGCCGTTTTTTTTAATTATTTAATTATTTATATCACTACACAGTATAGACACGCCCACCGGCTGCTGTGATTGGGTGCAGTGGGACACCTGTCACTCAGCGTGGGGGGCGTGTCTCACTGTAACCAATCATAGGCGCCGGTGGGCGGGGTAAGCAGGGAATACGAGATTGTTTAAAGGGCGGCCGGCTTTTTCAAAACAGTAAAAGCCGCCGGAGCAGTGTGAATGCCGTGCAGTGCCGGGGATCGGTGAGTATGAGAGAGGGCTGCTCAATTCACTTACTCAGGAGTTTAGCGGTCACCGGTGAGTCCTTCACAGGTGACCGCTAATCAGGACGCGACACAGACAGAGCCGTAGCATGACAATGAAGTCGGGTGAGGTTCACCCGAGTTCATTCTGACAGTGCGGCTCTGTCTGTGTCTGCTGTCAACTACCATTCACCGCTGCTACATGGCTGTCTGTGTCTGCTGTCAGCGGCCATGTAGCAGAGCTGAATGGCAGATGACATAGTAAAAACGCATCCCTACATTACACACGCTTGGCAAGTCAATAAATAAAAAAAAAGGTGCCCAATGCATACGTCACAGAACACGTGATCTAAAGGATCGCACACAAAATTGATCAATTTAACATAGACTACTAACGCACGTGTGACAGCAAATGAACGACTTACGTGCAATCTCATTAGATCGCATATGCGACCTGGGCGTGTCACATCGCATACGAGATCGCATACCTAATTGTAAGGTGTAAAGCTGGCTTTAGTCTATGGGAATTTGGGTTTCTAGACCGCACTATGCAGTTCAAACTGCAGCCTTTTTGTGGCAGAAATTTGGGCAAAAACTCTGCTTTGCAGTTCTAAACGCAAATGGAAAAAACTATTGACATGTCAATTGTTTTTGCCATTTGCGTTTAGAACTGCAAAGCAGAGTTTTTGCCCAAATTTCTGCCACAAAAAGGCTGCAGTTTGAACTGCATAGTGTGGTCTAGAAACCCAAATTCCCATAGACTAAGCTTGAAAAGCAGAACACATCCATTTTGGCATTAAACGCTGCAGTTGAAAAAGCAGCTAAAAAGCAGGTAAAAAGCAAAGTGGGGTCTTAGCCTTACAATTCATATGTAATTCAATCCCTCACTTTGTACCTGGACAGATGGAACAAATGAGGATTTGTGGACAGCCAGAATAAACCTCTGGCCCACGTTACGGTCTTGAAGGAATTGTGTGAGGGGGGAATCGCACATCAAGCAGAAGCAGCCATTATCAAATTCACAGCACACCAAAAAGGAGACTATACAGATAAGGCGATGGTGTAGTATTCAGTGTGCTGCATTGATTTCACGTTATTGCAGTCTGTGACACCTTTGTCATAGCTTCTGTGGCTGCTTTTGCAGCTGCTGCTGATGTTACTAACAAAAGCCTTGGTTGTGCAACAATCAAAAGGTGTGTCCACTGTTGTTGCTTTAACAATTTTTTTTTTTTATGTATGAAGCACCTAATCTTCCTCCTATTCCTCCTCCTTTTGCTTCTTCCTCAGTCATGACAAGCCAAATTTTTGGTAAATCGAGAGTAAAAAGAGGTGTAAAAACATGGACACCACAGGATCACAGGCCAGACGTGATGTCAAAGTGACTCCCTCTGCTTCATTACAGTGAATTTTCTGTTGGGAATTTTGTCTGAATCACATTTTTTATACACATTTACATGTAATCTCAGGTGTAAGCGCTCAGCATAGAGCGCAAGATAAATAAGAGCTGTGCTGTACAAAGCCAGTCTAATGAAGGTGAACAAAAAATCCAAATATTGTGTATGGTGTGACAACTGGAGACATGAAAACAGTAGGTGGAATAACGGTAAATGTCTCCCCATAACCGGGAGTTTATGTAAAGCGCTGCCACACCCGAGGCCCTTGGGATACTCGGTTCCGGGCGGTGGATAATGGGGATCACTGTCACAGGTGGCCGTGCCCGGTTCCGTGACCTGGGGGGCGCTCTGTAAAAGGGTTATTTTGTATGTCACTCGTGACGCCACTGGCGGGTTGCGGTAATAAGATGTCCCGCCGCTGCTGTGGTTTTAGGGACAGATGGTATAGCAGCAAGTGTGTTCGCGCCCTCCGCCCTCCTCCAGTAGGGGCTTAAGTCCCATGTAGGTGTGCTGCGCCTTGTGGTGCGGCAGTAATAGACACGACACAGTTCTTGTAGATTAACTTGTATTTACTCACTGGATGTTGCAAGTGCAGTTTGGTACAGCTGGTCAACCGACTTTCCTTTGTCCCAGTGCTGACTTGAGACCCAGTTGAGCCCTCTGTGCACATGCAGATCTGATGGTCCCCTTGCCTGAAGCTGTTGGTGACCTGCAGCGCTCCCCTCTTTTGTCTTTCCGGGCCCAGTATGACAGGCCTCACGGTCCCTTGTGGTGTAGGCTACTTCTCGGTGCCCTCTCCTGGGTCCTATATATGAGGCTGTGTCCCTGAGCCTATGGGTGGTGTGGTACCCTAGAAGTCACCACACACGGCTGGATCAGCAGACCGCCTAGAGCTGTCGTCTACTCTGGGGTCCAGTACCCCGTTGTGCGTAGTACTTGGGATTTTCTTTCTACCCTCAGGCTACTACCTTCTAGTCGCCCTTTGGAGTCTCCTCACAATCCTCACACCCCTCTCACTCACTGGCTCCTTTCAACAGTCGTTTTTCCTCTGTCTACTCTGCCTAGCAACCCCTGTCACTTTCCACTAACCACGCCCCTTCCTCAGGCTAACAGCTAAGGGATTGGGTCTCACATCTGCCCACTGTTTACCCTCTACATGCTGCGCCCAGTTCTCAGGGAATGTGCCCCTACCTGTGTATGAGGTGTGGGTTGTCAGCAGAGAGCGTTCCAGAAAGCCTTAGGATCCTGCAGACCACTGGGGTAGCATAACCCAGGGTGCTGCATTTACTATTCTGGGAAAAGGGGTGTAAGGTAGACGAGTGATGACTAGCCATGATAGATACACCAGATACCCTAACTTAAAAATAAGACATTGTTTATGGGCATTCATGAAAATTATGTTGTAGTTAAAAACATTAAAATTGTATATGTGGCGCCCCTGACCTGGTCAGGCACCACTGAGTACTGCACCCATGCTGGGGACAGTACAATACAGGTAATCCAGAAGGCTGACCGAGGTGTGACTACACAGGCGCATAGTGATCAGGTCTCACACATGTACCTATGAGAGGACCCCTGGGGATCCCAGGAGGGGGAAAAGCCTTCACCTTCACTGGAATAGTGGAGGGGGCCAAAAGCCTCCATCTCCTCTCAAGGGGTGTGGTAAGAGAGCCTGGTTGCTAGGTGGCGTAGGCAAGAACAGGAGAGGAGGAGCAGTGAGCCGGTTCAGTGCAGTGCAGAGTCCAGGGAGCTCCGAGAGGAGCTGACCCCTACCCCTGGGGCTGTTGCAGTCTGACAGCGCCCGCGCAGTGGCTACCAACGGGGGAGAACGGTCACCTAGGAGTGCTACCCGAAACCCATCTCCAGCTAGAGAGAGCGCACCGAGTGGGAAGTAAGGAGACTGCTAGGGAGTACCAGGCCCAAACGGGCGGCAGATCCCGGAGCGGGGATAGATCCACCTTTCTCTGCTAAACCTGCCGGTGTGGGGCCCTCCAAGCCCACACCACAACACCACAAAAGCCGCAGCCACGTAGCCACAGTTAGGGCCCATAGTTCACAGGAGGCAAGCAGCTGGAGTGATCTGGCCCAGGCAACAAGCAAACGGCAAACGAAGGGGAGAGAGGCTTCAGCAACTTCCCTGGGTGACCCCCATAGGGACTAAAAGTCGGGGTTACCCCAAACCACCAAGGGCTAAGGAAGGCGAGTTGGTAGTCACCATCAGAAGTCAGCCTGAAGGATACCTGGTTCCCGCCTGGTTCATCCCAGCTACGCCCGGGTTACTCACCCTGCCACCTGAAGTGAGTAAAACCCCTGAAAGACATCCTGCGTGTGTGGAGTTATTCTGCGCCTTGTGGTACTACGCACCTACACAGGGCCCTGGGGCTTGCCTCACTCTCAGGAGGCTATTCCAACTAACTGCACTCACCATCAGCCCCAGGCGTCCCTTAACCTGCAGTGGCGGTCCCCACTGACCGCAATACTGAGAGTGGCGTCACGACAAATAGAAGATTCCCTACCGGTGACGAGATCCAGCCGAGTGGAGTCCCTGAAGGTAATGCACCGACACAACACATGCGGGGCTTCACATCTGGCGTCACGAACAGGATAAGGACTAGACCTGTTCAGACAGGTGACCATGTGCCTGGGCGGTCCGCTTGAAAAATTGGAAGCGCCGCCATATTGCCACCATGAAAAGCGCGCTGAAAAACAACAGCAGCCCGCGCTGGGAGAAGTTACCGCCCACGAAGAGGTGTGGCTACCCAGAGATCCCCTGCAGAGTTCTGACCTCGCTTGTGAAGAGAGCGGAAGCGTCCAGAGACGGCGGAACGGAAAAGAAGCCAGCAGCTTGTTGCTAGAGAAAATGGCGTCTGAATGCAGAGACCCAGAGCCAGGCTCCGCTGCCTGGTGGTGCCGGGAGCTCGCCGAGTTCTGCGATCAACTGGAGGCCAGGGTCGGAAGGCTGATCAGAGAGGGACGGACGGAGTTTCTGTGGATGACCGCGGCGGTTCAGGCCTATGAAGGGAGAGCCGCGTGCCGAGTGCCAGACCGGGCGGTGACGACTCAGACCCCGATGCTGCCACCGATGGGTGAGTCCAGTGATGCCCCTGCCAGCGCGAGTGCCCCGACCCCTGCTGCCACGTCCGCGGTCCCTGAAGAGGCGTCCGGCGCGGCGACGCTGGAGCAGGCCGCAGCCACGCCAGGTGCAGCCCGCCAAGCTCAGGCCGCCGCAGCGATGCCCTGCTCGGCCCACCAAGACCCGGTCCCTGCAGCGACGCCCAGTCCGGCCCGCAAAGAACCGGCTGCCACCGCGACCCTCATCCACGCCGCAGGTGTGACGCTGACCCAGGCCGCCGCCTTGCTAGGCCCGGCCCGCCGAGACCCCACCGCAGCAGCAACGCTCGTCCGCGCCGCAAGTGAGGTGCTGAACCAGGCCGCAGCCCCGCCAGGTGCGGCCCGCCAAGCTCCGATCGCTGCAGCGACGCCCAGCCCAGCCTGCACCGATCCCATCGCGACAGCGACGCCGATCCAGGCCGCCGCCATGCAGGGCGCGGCCCGCCAAGATAAGATTGCATCACCATTTTCCCCGGCCTGCAAGGCCAGAGCAGACACCGCTCCCCAGTCCAAAGAGGTCCCTGCTAGGAAGTCCCTGGTAGGTGAGGACCCCGCATACTGGCAGCTGAAGGCTGACATGGAGGCCAAGTTCCCACAGGAGATGGTGGATCAGTACATGCTCCCTCCGCACACCCCCAAGAGAATTCCGACAACTCCTGCGGCAACCACGCCAAAGAGTCCCCCGCCTGGGCCTGCTGAAGAAAGTCCATCCCCAGCACTGCCACCAAAGGAGTGCTTAGAAGAACTAAGGGGGAGGGGAGGCCAGGAAGCTGAGGAGCTGACTCAGGAGCCACCAGCAGTGGATCCATGCCCAGAGCCAGAGATGTTGCCATATTCCCGCTGGGACGAGGAAGACCTGACACCGTCTGCTGAAGAAGATTTGCCTAAAAGCCTCACCTGGGAGCTGGTAAGCTGTACCTCGCAGAATCCAGTCCGCAAGACACGGCGCCGTAGCAGAACCCAGTCTTTCCCTGCACCGCCATCCCCAGAGCAGAGAGAAGTCACGGCCCGAGACCTAGAAGAAAAACGGTTCCTGAGAAGAGCCAAAGCACAGGTCAGAGGACCCCTTTGTAGAGGAGTTGTGGAAGACTTTAACTTGAAGAGCGGATATGGCTTTATAGTGGCACCAGGTATGAAAGAGGGCATTTTTGTCAATAGACGAGACGTCAGAGCCCAATTGCCCAGAGGACATCCTGGAAGAAACCTGAGAATGGGAGACACAGTGCAGTTTACCATGCATCAAGGCGAAAGAGGCTGGTATGCCCTAGATGTCACGCCATGTCCTAAAGGAAAAGACACAGAAGAAAGGAAAGACAGCGATAAAGAAAGAAAAGACAAAGGACCTACTGACGAGACTACCACAGATGAAGAAAGAGGTCAAGGAAGCAACAGGTGCCGCAGCCCTACAGGCCCAAGCCCTGGTGAAGAGGAGTCTGCATAAAGTTCATGTAAAGTAAAGCAAGTTACCAGTTTGGAAAAAGTTTGTTTTGCAACGTTTTACAAGTTTAAGAATGTGCCCACATAAACTCATGTGAGAAATGAACCTTAAGGCTATGAACTGGCTATAGCCACAAACTCTCGCAGTGTAAATAGTTACACCAGAGGGCACCACCACCACCAGAGTCAGCCTGTTTAGGGGCTTGGCTCGTCTGCAACCAGGGGGCACGTCCGTATATAGGGCCTTGGCTTACCTGCAACCAGAGAGCATGCCTGTTTATGGGGCCTGGCTCTCCACCACAAAGAGGGTACCTGGTCAGCACCAACTGTGGAGGCCGCCTCTACATCCTGCCAGAAGAGGCTGAAGGCGCGGATCCACCAGGCCAGGTATACCCTGAAGACCACCAGCCCATGAAAGCCGCCTCTACATCCTGCCAGAAGTGGCTGAAGGCGCGGCCAACGTGAGAGGGTTTTGGGTGGGTTAACGGACTTGTGGGTGGAGGGTGGTGATGTATGGTACCTGGTGGTTTTAAATGTTTTATGCATTTTAAAATGTTGTCTTGCAGCCCGAGGACGTGCTGGTGATAACTAAGGGGGAATGTGGCGCCCCTGACCTGGTCAGGCACCACTGAGTACTGCACCCATGCTGGGGACAGTACAATACAGGTAATCCAGAAGGCTGACCGAGGTGTGACTACACAGGCGCATAGTGATCAGGTCTCACACATGTACCTATGAGAGGACCCCTGGGGATCCCAGGAGGGGGAAAAGCCTTCACCTTCACTGGAATAGTGGAGGGGGCCAAAAGCCTCCATCTCCTCTCAAGGGGTGTGGTAAGAGAGCCTGGTTGCTAGGTGGCGTAGGCAAGAACAGGAGAGGAGGAGCAGTGAGCCGGTTCAGTGCAGTGCAGAGTCCAGGGAGCTCCGAGAGGAGCTGACCCCTACCCCTGGGGCTGTTGCAGTCTGACAGCGCCCGTGCAGTGGCTACCAACGGGGGAGAACGGTCACCTAGGAGTGCTACCCGAAACCCATCTCCAGCTAGAGAGAGAGCACCGAGTGGGAAGTAAGGAGACTGCTAGGGAGTACCAGGCCCAAACGGGCGGCAGATCCCGGAGCGGGGATAGATCCACCTTTCTCTGCTAAACCTGCCGGTGTGGGGCCCTCCAAGCCCACACCACAACACCACAAAAGCCGCAGCCACGTAGCCACAGTTAGGGCCCATAGTTCACAGGAGGCAAGCAGCTGGAGTGATCTGGCCCAGGCAACAAGCAAACGGCAAACGAAGGGGAGAGAGGCTTCAGCAACTTCCCTGGGTGACCCCCATAGGGACTAAAAGTCGGGGTTACCCCAAACCACCAAGGGCTAAGGAAGGCGAGTTGGTAGTCACCATCAGAAGTCAGCCTGAAGGATACCTGGTTCCCGCCTGGTTCAACCCAGCTACGCCCGGGTTACTCACCCTGCCACCTGAAGTGAGTAAAACCCCTGAAAGACATCCTGCGTGTGTGGAGTTATTCTGCGCCTTGTGGTACTACGCACCTACACAGGGCCCTGGGGCTTGCCTCACTCTCAGGAGGCTATTCCAACTAACTGCACTCACCATCAGCCCCAGGCGTCCCTTAACCTGCAGTGGCGGTCCCCACTGACCGCAATACTGAGAGTGGCGTCACGACAAATAGAAGATTCCCTACCGGTGACGAGATCCAGCCGAGTGGAGTCCCTGAAGGTAATGCACCGACACAACACATGCGGGGCTTCACATATACAGTCTTATCTTTAGCATAAAAACAAGACCAATCGACAGGGTACCATGATGAAAGACAAAAAGAAAAATAATTTTCAAATATTTCTCTTCATTACATAAATATATTGCTTGCCATTTTGGTGTTTTTAAAAAGAGGAGTTGCTCACCTGTCAGGATTTTTTCTTTTACTTAAAAGGAAGGTCTCGCGTTTTTTTATTTTTGTATTAAAAACAGTGATTATGAAATCAAGTATTTTTAATACAAAATTAAACTCACTGTTTATTTAGTTTATATTTAATTCTAGATTTACTGACACACTGGGCGCTGCCATCTTGGATTTGCTGTGTGTAACGACAATTACTCACATCCTTTATGGCAGCACCCAGGGCATTGGGTCCGATAGACGGACTCCGACCTTATACTTAATCCAGAGACAGCGTCTACTGTGAAATGGACGCGCCCCCTGAGCTGTCCAGATCAAAGCAGAGGGAGGAGATCAGCGCTATCTTTGTGAAGCACACAGCGTATTGGCATTGGGATACTGTCAGCAGGGCATGGGGAAACACTCAGCAAGACATAGAGAAACAGTTAGCAAGGCATAGGGAAACAGCCAACAGGGCATAGGGAAACAGCCAGCGGGGCATAGGGAAACCGTCAGCAAGGCATAGGTAAACAGCCAGCGGGGTATAGGGAAACAGCTAGCGGGGCATTGAGATACAGTGCCGAGTGGGATACAGTGGAGCACTATGCAGCTGGCCTCAGTGACACTTTAGACATATTAGGATCACTCTGTGGCCACTAACAAAATGGCTCCGCACTGTGATCCTAAACTTCATCTTCACTTATCCTTATGGAAACACCCAGATTGGGAGGGGGAGGTGACATCACACACAGGAGAGCAGATTCTGCCCACTTTTACTGCAGCTGTAATGTTAGCTACTTTTACAGTATCTCAACAGCAGGATTTCAGCAGCTGTGTTTAAGAGTGGAAAATATCAAACTTTTAATTTTATTTTTTATATTTTTCTCAATTAAAAACAGATAATTTTATTTAAACATAACATTAAAACATTAATACTTTATATTTTTTCAGTTAGTTTTTTGATGACACCTTCCCTTTAAATGCATGTATTCTAGTCTAAAAATAATTTTCTTTAGGGGTACTTTGCACACTTTGACATCGCAGCTGCGATGTCGGTGGGGTCAAATCGAAAATGACTCTCATCCGGCTTCGCTGTCGACATCGCAGTATGTGAATCCTTTTACATACGATTAACGAGCGCAAAAGCGTCGTTATCGTATGATCGGTGTAGGGTCCGACATTTCCATAATTTAGCAGCAGCGACGGTACGATGTTGTTCCTCGTTCCAGCAGGCAACACACATCGCTGTGTGTGAAGCCGCAGGAGCAAGGAACATCACCTTACCTGCGTCCACCGGCTATGCGGAAGGAAGGAGGTGGGCGGGATGTTTACGTCCCGTTCAACTCCGCCCCTCCGCTCCTATTGGCCGCCTGCCGTGTGACGTCACTGTGATGCCGCACGACCCACCCCCTTAGGAAGGAGGCGGGTCGCCTGCCAGAGCGACGTCGCAGGGCAGGTAAGTGCATGTGAAGCTGCCGTAGCGATAATGTTCGCTATGGCAGTTATCACAAGATATCGCAGCTGCGACGGGGGCGGGGACTATCACGCTCGGCATCGCAGCATCGGCTTGCGATGTCATAGTGTGCAAAGTACCCCTTAGAGTTTTATTAAATATTTAGCAGTTTGGTTTTTAATAGCAGAATGAGTTATTTCAGAATTTTTCAGTGAGCTTGTTCTGACTCCTGAGAGTTTGAGAAATCATTTTTCTGAGCTCCTTTCTCAAAGATGGAAGGTGTAGGGAAACAAAATGCCTGTGGAAGCTAACTGCAAAGATTTTCATGAAAATCAATTGCAAGAATTTTTAGCCCCAAATGCCTAAAAAATAAATAAATAGTTGAGCACCGTTTAGGTTATGTTCAGACCAGTATGAAAAAGTGGTCATGCAGGTAACAATGCATCGGCACATCCGCACCAGGTCCTAGTAACGAACAGAAGGTAGAATTGGTATCGCCTGCCAATCAGCCAATTCAAAAAGATTGTGCATAATCAGCATCTACTGACAAACTCCTTCAAAAGGGAAGAGGCCTTAAACCAAAAAACTTACTTAAAAATTGCAAAGATGTTATAACTTAAAAAGAAATTTAACTTTTTAATGGTATATAATTAAAAAAAAATGTATAGAGTGAACACCAGCTGAAATTTGCTATCAAATCCTAGTGTAGTGCTAGGTTACATTTCACCTGCAGTAAATATGTGCATGATCTGCCCTCATGTCTGATGTCTCCTCCCTTCTGGGATTTTGAGCGTAAATAGGGATGAGCGAATGTATTTGCCACTATTCGGTATCTGACGGATAACAGGCTATTCGCACCATTCGGTATCCTACGGATAAAACAACATCTGCTCCGATACTTTCATTTTCATATCTGACTTCCTAGCGCCTGTTTTCCAGCCAATGAACACATCTGATATTGCTTGCCCTCACAGTAACGCCACAGCCATTTTTGTTGTTGTGTTACTGTGATGCACAGCGTCATAGGGGCTATATACACCAGTGGCCATTTTGTGAACACGCAGTGATAGGGAGCTGGCGGTGTAGATAGACTGTATTGTGTGTGGGAGAGCGTTCTCAGATCCAACTAATATATAGTCCTAGTAAGGGCTGAACGCAGTGTCCAGTAGCTGCTAGCAGCTCCATAAATCACTTTTTTGACAAACAGACCGCAGGTCTTTTGGTCTCTCTCTGTCTGTCTCTCCCTCTCCCCCCCTCTCTCATACTCACCGATCACCGGAACGGCACTGGACGGCTGTCACACTGTTCCGGCGGCTTCTCCTGCTTTTGAAAATGCCGGCCGCTCATTATTCCATCTCGTATTCCCTGCTTCCCCACCCCACCTGCGCCTATGATTGGTTGCATTCAGGCACGCCCCCACACTGAGTGACAGCTGTCTCACTGAAACCAATCACAGCTGCCGGTGGGCGGATCTAGGTAGTGCAGTCAAATAAATAAACAAATAATTAAAAAAAACGGCGTGTGGTCCCCCCCAATTTTGATACCAGCCAAGATAAAGCCACACGGCTAAAGACTGGTATTCTCAGGATGGGGAGCCCCACATTATGGGGAGCCCCCCAGCCTAAAAATATCAGCGAGCAGCCGTCTGGGATTGCCGCATCCATTAGATGCGACAATCCCGGGACTCTACCCAGCTCTTCCAGAATTGCCGTGGTGCGGTGGCAATTGGGCAATAAGGAGTTAATGGCAGCCCTTAGCTGCCACTAAGTCCTAGGTTAGTCATGGCAGGCATCTATGAGACACCCCCAATGATTAACCTGTAAGTGAAAGTAAATAAACACATACACCCGAAAAAATCCTTTATTTGGAATAAAAGACAAAAAAAAACACCCTCTTTCACCGCTTTATTAAAATCCCCAAGCACCCCTCCAGGTCCAGCGTAATCCTCACGATGTCCCACAATGCATCCAGCTCTGCTACATGAAGCTGACAGGAGCGGCCGTAGAACACCACTGCTCCTATGAGCTCATCAGAGCAACTGTTGTGAGTCACGCGATCAGTGGTGACGTCACCCAGGTTACCTGCGGCCATCGCTCTCAGGTGGAGGACTGCAGCTGGCCGCGGGTAACCTGAGTGATGGCACCGCTGATCGCGCGACTCACTTCAGTCACTCAGGGGATTTGCAGTCACCGGTGAGTCCTTCACCTGTGATTGCAAATCATGCTGCGGCACTCAGACAGGGCCGCGTGATGACAATGAAGTCGGGTGAAGTTCATCCAAGTTCATTTTAATCGTGCGGTTCTGTCTCGTAGCCAGCCACGCTCTATGCTCTGCTTGCTGTCAATAAATAAAAATGATGCCCATCATCTCTGCTTGTTGTGATTGAATGGAAACATTCCCCAACACGTCAGCTTGCTGTCAGTGAATGGAAACATTCCTCACCATCTCTGTTTGATGGAATGGAAACATTCCCCAACACGTCAGCTTGCTGTCAGTGAATGGAAATATTCCCCACCATCTCTGCTTGCTGTCAGTGAATGGAAACATTCCCCAACACGTCTGCTTGCTGTCAGTAAATGGAAAATTCACCACCATATCTGCTTGCTGTCATTGAATGTAAACATTCCCCAACACATCTGCTTGCTGTCAGTGAATGGAAATATTCCTCACCATATCTGCTTGCTGTCAGTGAATGGAAACATTCCCCACCATCTCTGCTTGCTGTCATTGAATGGAAACCTTCCCCATCATCTCTGCTTGCTGTCATTGAATGGAAACCTTCCCCAACATGTCTGCTTGCTGTCAGTGAATGGAAACATTCCCCACCATCTCTGCTTGCTGTCATTGAATGGAACCCTTCCCCATCATCTCTGCTTGCTGTCATTGAATGTAAACATTCCCCAACACATCTGCTTGCTGTCAGTGAATGGAAAAATTCCTCACCATCTCTGCTTGCTGTCAGTGAATGGAAACATTCCCCACCATCTCTGCTTGCTGTCAGTGAGTGGAAACATTCCCCATCGTCTCTGCTTGCTGTCATTGAATAAATAAATAATAATAATAAACCTTTATTTTTATATAGCGCTAACATATTCCACAGAGCTTTACATACATCAAGAACACTGTCCCCATTGGGGCTCACAATCTAAATTCCCTATCTGTATGTCTTTGGAGTGTGGGAGGAAACCGGAGTACCCAGAGGAAACCCACGCAAACACGGGGAGAACATACAAACTCTTTGCAGATGTTGTCCTTGGTGGGATTCGAACCCAGGACCCCAGCGCTGCAAAACTGTCATGCTAACCACTGAGCCACCATGCCGGCCAGATGGAAACCTTCCCCAACACGTCTGTCTGCTGTCAGTGAATGGAAACATTTCCCACCATCTCTGTTTGTTGTCAGTGAGTGGAAACACCAATCAGCGTTTTAGATGCATTTTTGACAGTGCGGTCCCACTTGGCTCTACTATATCCCCATACAACATGGCTGGCTGTGAGACAGAGCCGCGTGATCAGAATGAACTCGGATGAACTTCACCCGACTTCATTGTCATCGCGCGGCTCTGTCTGCAATCACAGGTAAAGGACTCACCGGTGACCGCAAATTTCCTGAGTGACTGAAGTGAGCCGCGCGATCAGCAGTGCCGTCACTCAGGTTACCCGCGGCCAGCTGCAGTCCTCCACCTGAAAGTGGTGGCCGCGGGTAACCTGAGTGATGTCACAGCTGACAGCACGACTCACTTCAGTTGCTGCATGGAGCTCACAGGAGCGGTGGTGTTCTATGGCCGCTCCTGTCAGCTTCATGTAGTAAAGCTGGATGCATCGTGGGACCTCGTGTGGATTACTCCGGACCTGGAGGGGTTTTTAGGGATTTTAATAAAGTGGTGGAAAAGGGTGGGTTTTTTATCTTTTATTCCAAATAAAGGATTTTTTCGGGTGTATGTGTTTATTTACTTTCACTTACAGGTTAAGCATTGGGGGTGTCTCATAGACGCCTGCCATGATTAACCTAGGACTTAGTGGCAGCTATGGGCTGCCATTAACTCCTTATTACCCCAATTGCCACCGCACCAGGGCAATTCGGGATGAGCCGGGTAGAGTCCTGGGACTGTTGTATCTAATGGATGCGGCAATTCCGGACGGCTGCTGGCTGATATTTTTAGGCTGGGGGGGCTCCCCATAATGTGGGGCTCCCTATCCTGAGAATACCAGCCTTCAACTGTGTGGCTTTACTTTGGCTGGTATCAAAATTGGGGGGGACCACACGCCGTTTTTTTTTACTTATTTATTTATTGGACTGCACTACACAGACCCCTCCCACCGGCGACTGTGATTAGTTGCAGTGAGACAGCTGTCACTCAGCATGGGGGCGCGTCTGACTCAACCAATCAAAGGCGCAGGTGGGCGAGGGAAGCAGGGAATATGAGATGGAATAATGAGCATCTGGCATTTTTAAAAGCAGGAGAAGCCGCCGGAGTAGTGTGACAGCTGTGAAATGCTGTGTCGGTGATCGATCAGTGAGTATAAGAAAGGGGGGGAGAGGGAGAGACTGACAGACAGAGAGAGTGAGACCGAAAGACCTGCGTTCTGTTTGTCAAAAGAGTGATTACTTTGATTTGAGTGCTGTTCTGGCGATTAGGTAAACGTCGCGTGCTGCTCGTTATTCAAAGACACCAGAAAGGCAGTCAGGCAACTTCTGCATGCTGTGCCCATACTGTTTCTGCCTTTTCCCACCCAGTTCAGCCTTTCCCTCAGTCACCATAGCTCGCCGTTAGGTCCAACGTGAAATTATTCGAGTTTCCCATAGACTTACATTGCACATTGAATATTCGTGAATAGTCGAATAGCGGCGACCTATTCGTCGGATATTCGTCGAAGTGGATATTTTGGTATTCGATCATCCCTAATCTTAAACCTTCCCTTATCCTTTTGCACAGTGCAGAGTCATTACTGGTGACTGAAAAGTGATGCTACTCGTGGACAGCGACACGAAGGATGCTGCTCATCCCTACACTTCCCTATTTCTACACAATTGCACGCTTATCAATCTAAGCTAGCTAAAATTAAACTCCCTAGCTTAGCTGTCTAGCAGCAACAGCAGCACCATTCTTAAGCTCTAGCAATCACAAAATGACACCGATCCCACATTCCTGCTTTCCATATGCTGAGGGAAATGTGTCTTAGGCAGCTAATGACACAAACCCTTGTGTCTGAACATTGTAGATGTTTTCTGAGCCCTGATTGGCTGCATGAACATCCACACATAAAGTTAAAGGAAACAAAAAACAGTATGCTGCTCCTCTGGCACTCATCATACAGCACCACTATTCTAGCCAAAGTGTTGATAACTGTGAAGAGTTACCGAACAAAGCAAAACTTTGACAATTTTTGAGAAAAGTGTTTGGTCATCCGAACGCGAATTCGAATGAGCAAGGCTCGTGCTGAATTTTGAAATTGTCAAACCCTTTTCGAACAAGTTTGCTCATCTCTAGTACTGGAAATCAAGGACTGTGGAGGAAAGAAAAGGCGCATAGGATCTTAACTGATAAAAACAGTGAACGGATTAATAGGGTGCACTCACCTATAGATGTTGTGAGAATTCACAACACCTATTGAAGCATAAGCGCTAGAGGAGACAGCTGCGGACCCGTAAAATGGATGCAGAGACTTCTATAGGAAATCGGGGATCATCGCCGCGCTGGTCACCATTCAATCCAAAGAATTATTATTCCAAGTCATTTATTTGGGAACATTAAGAAAGTCTACGCGTTTCAGGGGTCTCTGCCCCCTTCCTTAGGACAATGTAAAGATAATGACATAGGAGATGCTTGATGGCAGCTGTTATTTGTGACAAACTCAGCTGACCTAATATATTACCCCGATTGTCACTGCACCAGGGCAACTGGGATGAGCCGAGTATAACACCACAATTGGCGCATCTACTGGATGTGCCAAATTTGGGGCAGCTGTGGGTTGTTATTTTTAGTGTGGAAAGGGCCCAATAACCATGGACCTTCCCAGCCTGATAATACCAGTCTTCAGGTGTGTGTTTTATCTGCATTGGCTATCTAAAATGGGCAGTAGGCCACATCAGTTTTTGTAATTATTTATTTAAAATATATATTTTTTTTTTAAAAAATGCCATGGAGGAACCTCTATTTTTGATAATTAGTCAAGATAAAGCACACAGCTGGGTGCTGAAGCCCTAAGTTGTCTACTTTATCTGTGTTGGTTATCACAATAGGTGGGGAACCGCACATCAAAGTGGCATAATACTCTATAATGCTGACAACATTGCTCCCAGAAGCGACCTGTGTTTCAGAGAGGCATCCAGGTTTCTCCCCAATGCTGTTCCCATTCAATTTCAGCATTTTTTCATCCATTTCAGCATTTTTACTGCCCAGCCAGACATCCTGGGAGTGTCCGCTGGAAAATTATTTGAGTTTCCCATTGACTTGCATTAGATTCGTTATTCATGACAAATACATGGATAGTGCAAAATATTAATCCATCACTACACTCCCTGACAGAAGTTCTGTCGCTTATCCATGTTATGTAAATAAAAACTTATAACCTGACTTTAAATTTATCCATTGGTTTTAGAAATTACTCTTTTGAAAACGTCCCAAATTTGGTTTAGGTTATGAAAATAAAGTTGCTGCAAAGTTGAAATATTGATCATTTAATGAACACAGAACGGTCAGATTTTGGCAAGACAAAAGTTTTGTCTCCCACAGAAAGTAATGTGAAATTCATACAAATAATTAACTTCTAATACAAAGATATGTTGCATAACATTGGTAAATGAAAATGTGGTGCTATTAGGGCCATATTTAATATTTTGTGTGACTTCCATGAGCTTGAAGGACTGCATCCATGCAGTTCAACAATGATTCATACAATTTATTGATGAAGTCATCAGAAATAGCAAAGAATGCAGTCTTACATGCCTCCCAGAGTTCATCTAGATTCTTTGTTTTTTATCTTCCAAGCTTCCTCTTTCATCCTACCCCAAACATGCTCAAGGATGTTCATGTCTGGTGACTGCGCTGGCCAGTCTTTGAGCACCTTGATCTTCTTTGCCAGGAGGAACTTTGTTGTAGAGGTGGATGTATGAGATGGAGCACCATCCTGCTGCAGAATTTAACCCCTTTTATGATTGGGAATATAAGTAGCTAACACTTCTTGATATTTTAGGCTATTGATATTGCCTTCCACCATGCAAATGTTTTGCACACCCCCATACTGAATGTAACCCCAGAACTTGATCTTTCCACCACCAAACTTAACTGTTTTATGGGTGTATTTTGGATCCATACGGGCTCCAGTAGGTCTCCTACAGTATTTGAGGCGGCTGTGGTGTAAGTCAATTGACGATTCATCAGAGAAATCCACCTTCTGCCACTTTTACAGCATCCATCTGTTTAGCAAGCTGTGGGACTTGGCAAATGCCACGTTTTTTTTAATTGCCTTTTGTTTAGTGCTGGCTTCTGGGCACTGATTCGACCATGGAGGCCATTTCGAGACAGAATCCTACGAACTGTTCTAGTTGACACAGGGACTTGAGGTGACCAGGCCTGTTGGAGCTCTGCTGCAGGGGAAGAGGGGCTGGCTTTGGATTTTCTAACCAACAAACATTCCTCCTGAGCAGTTGTCTTGTGGGGTCTGCCGGACCTGGGCTTGTCAAAAACCTCTCCAGTCTCTTCAAATCTTTTTTTAATTCTTTGTACTTGACGCTGAGACACAATAAAGGTGCTAGCCACCTCTGCAGTGGATCTGGTCTTCAGTGTCAGTGTTCCGGGATTTCCAGTTTGCTTCTGAAGGATCTTGCCCTTTGTTAACATGGAGTTTTCTGTTCTGTTGCCCTACTTCCTGTTGATCTGTTTAAAAGCCTGCCCCTAAGCTTAGTCTAGTTGCTTGAGTATACTGCTTCCTGTCTACTCCTGCCCCGCTGCTCTAATTTTCTGGTTGTTATTTTGGATCCTGGTGAATCACCTGACATCAACCCTTGATTCCACCTGGTCTCATCGAGCTGTGCCCTCGCTGGTCCCGAACTCTGTCTGCCGTCTCTGGTTAGCTTTTGTGCCCGGTCCCTTCTGGTACATATCCACCCTAGGACCCGCGTTCCACATCCCATACGGACATTTTTGGACTATAACCTGTTGCCCTTTTGTTTCCCGGCTGCTGCGCATTTAGGCCTTCTGGGGTGATCACCAGACAGCCCCTGTATAGGGGTTTGCTCCTGGTGGCCTCCTTGGGGGAGTCCAGTGCGCGGTCCCGGGAATTCCCCTTTTGCTCCGAACCTGGCAGGTATATACTGTGTTTGTTCTTTTCTGTATACATATTGTTGGTTGCATATTATAAAACTTCTTTGCACCAAGAACCCGTCTCTGGTTGTCACTGCCCTAACGCAATCGAAATCCTCAGTTCATACAATAGTATTACATTCAGCCTCTTGATAATCAAGGCTTTGATCGCAGGGTGGATTTCTGCCATGTTGTCAGAGGTCAAGTTGTAGTTCAACTGAAGGTCTGGGGTGCTGGGTTTCTTTTTATACACACCCACTAATTAACCGATCATTTAGTGAGCACAGGTGAGGATGTAAACTAGGATTGGGTGCATTATATGACAAGGCGACAAAACTTTTGTCTTGCCAAAATCTGACCTTTTTGTGTTCATTAAATGATCAATATTTCAGCTTTGCAGCAACTTTATTTTCATAACCTAAACCAAATTTGGGAGGGTTTCAGCTTTCAAAACAGTAATTTATAAAACCGATGGATGAATTTAAAGTCAGGTTAAAAGCTTTTAGTTACATAACATGGATAAGCGACAGAACTTCTGTCAGGGAGTGTAGTGATTAACTACTTATAATAGGGAATAAACTGAATTTTGCATTACTGAATTTTGCATTTGCACTGGAGCTATCACACTGTGGTTGTTTCAAAGAAGCTTAAATAGATCTCCATTCCAACTTCTTGTAAGTTTCCTGGTTGTACTATGTTGCATCTCCTGTGACCAGTTGCCTTGTCTAGCATTACAAAACCTTCCTAGACTTTATGATTTAAATAAGACATTAAAGTCATTAGATCAGGTGACATACATTATATACCCAAACAAAAAATCCATTAGTTTATGAGTGCGGTCTAGAGTTTCATACAGAATGTTTTCGAAGAAAGCGAATAGCAACCAATATCTCACAAGGAGCCTTGTTTTGATAACTCCAGCAGAGAAATTCTTTTCTTCAACAGAAAATGAAATACAGTGGCAACCTTTTGAAATTCTTAGTTTAATTTTTGATTCATTTATTAGATAATGGTTAAATGCTAAAGTAAAATTAACTAACAGATGTGTTGGTGTATAGGAATGAAGGACTTTGGACACAAGTACTGAATGGGGGTCCCCTCTCATGTTTAATGTGGTAGGTAAAAAAAAAATCCCTGAATGGAAAAAATTCAAACAATGTGGGCAATGCATGCTCTATATATTATTTTCCTTCGGATTTTGCTTCATCTTTCACTCTATGTGATGTGCTGTGCTTCTTTTCCATTTCCAAACATTGGAGGGTATGTTAAAACAATTTAGCATTGAGGAATGAATGGAAAATGTACTTAATAATGAAGTGATGTGTGTCTGACGTTTTTACCACTGGATCAACAGAACTACCATCCAGGAGTCTCTGAGAGACCTAAGAAAACTCTTGAGAAAAAAAACAACAACGGTATCTATTTATTATTACCTTGCTTTCTCTTACAATGGAATAATCAGAATTGTGTGCAGTTAAAGTGGTTTAGGCTGGATCCACACAATCCATACTCTCGGCTCCCGCTGTGCTGCCAGCGTGAGCCGAGTGTCATGCAACTGTGATCCAATCCTGCAGCTGTGGAGGAGAGGGAGGTATTAATCACCCCATCTCCTCCATTGTCAGCTGATGCGATTATCGCACTGCACTCCGGTGTCATCTGAGTGCAGTCTGATATTTCACTCACACCCATAGACTTGTATGGGTGGGAGTGACACGGCTCTCGCTTACAATTGCAGCATGCTGCAACTTTTCTTTTATCCAGAATCTGGATGAGAAAAAAGTTGACCATCTGTTCTCCCTCATTGAATAACATTGGTCCAAGTGCAATGCAAATTTTCTCGCATTGCACTAGTCTGACGCATACGCTTGTGTGAGTGTACCCTTAAGCGGGCTTTACACACTGCAACATCGCTAGCAATTGCTAGCGATGTTGAGCGCGATAACACCTGCCCCCGTTGTACGGCCGATATGTGGTGATCACTGCCGTAGCGAACATTATCGCTACGGCAGCGTCACGCGCACATACCTGCTCTGCGACGTCGCTCTGGCTGGCGAAGTGCCTCCTTTCTAAGGGGGCAGGTCGTGCGGCGTCACAGCGACGTCACACGGCAGGCGTCCAATAGAAGCGGAAGGGCGGAAATGAGCGGGACGTAAACATCCCGCCCACCTTCTTCCTTCCGCATTACCGGTGGAGGCAGGTAAGGAGATGTTTGTCACTCCTGCGGTGTCACACATAGCGATGTGTACTGCCGCAGGAACGACAAACAACATCGCTAAAAAGCAGAAAACGATTTTTTATTTCAGGATGACCTCTCCGCGGCAAACAACTTTGCCCTCTTTTGCGATCGTTTCAGATCGCTCTTAAGTTTTACACACTGCGATATCATTAATGACGCCGGATGTGCATCACAAACAACGTGACCCCGACGATAATTCATTAACGATATCGTAGCGTGTAAAGCCCGCTTTAGATTGTAAAAATGTTGTTCCTTTTAATCCTTTTCCAACATATTCCCACTCAGTTATGTTATATGTGTATGTTATTACAGCCGGGCAGAAGACATCCCCATGGCTGCCCTTACAGTACTTATGCAAAGACCCTCATGTGAGGTGGGCCATTATTATTCCGATATACTGCAGTACTATGATAATGAAGTGTATAGTATAAGTGATCACACAATCACAGGTTCAAATTCCATAAGGAGACAAAAAATAAAAAGGTAAAATCATTTAAATACCGAGAAAAAAAAAAGAAAATTTAATTTTCGGCACTGTTCTCAACAAATAAAGAAATAATGCAAAAAAAAATAAACAAAAGTGGCAGCACTGCATCCGGTAAAATCCAGCCTATCAACACATAAAATGAATTAGCCCGATCTGTAACCACTTTACAAAAAAAAAAAAACAAAATCACAATATCAGATTAGTGATTGTTTGGGGGGTCGCAACTCGCTACCACAGATCAAAAAGGAAAGCAATAAGAAGCAATTAACATGTTGTATCTACCCTGAAATGATGTCAATAAAAACATCAACTCGCCATAAAAAATAAGCCCTCATACATCTTAATTGACAGACATTTTTTTTTTAAAAAGTTACATGTATTGGAAAATTATGATGTAAACTAAATATATATATAATATATATTTTACGAATTTCTGACTTGTTATTCACCATTCAAGTAATGAAATGGAGAATCATGTTGCCAGGTTACTTTTCCTACACAAAGAAGACCAAAAAATAAAAACCCAAAAAACTATTGTGGAATCAGGGGCATAACGATCGCAGTCGCAGAGAATCGGGCTCGGGTGTGTAGGGGGCCTGGCTCCCCCAGCCCCTGATTCAGATACAGGTGTGTCCAAGGGTACGCATCGAGCTGAAATACATCGCAGCACAGAGACCCATCGGGTCCCTGCACTTAGATGTGCTGGCTGCCAATTAAGGCCATGAATATTCATTGCTCCCACAAACACAATCCTGGGCATAGAGAGCAGAGAATATGCTGACAGCTGATAGCAGTGTAAGTGGGCACGCATGACACTGACGTTATGCGCTGCACCTCTATCATGCTGGTCAACTGCCGGCATGCCAACGTTGCAGGAGGATGTTGGGGTCGCGCAGGGTATGGGGAGCTATATACCAGTATTGATGGCTATATACCAAAATGAGAGGGAAAGTTCCCAGAGTGAGGAGGCTATTTACCAGGATAAGGGGGCTATATTCAAGGATGGGAGGCTATATATCAAGATGGGGGTGCTATATACCAGGATGGGGGGGCTATATACCAGGATGAGGGGCTACATACCAGGATGGGCACCTGATTGGGACATATACTAGAATGGGGCTATATACCAGAATGGTGACATGATGGGGTCTTTAAAATCAGGATGGGGACATGATGGGAATAAACATATATAACAGGATGGGGCCATGATAGGGGAATATATACCAGGATGGGGCCATGATGAGCCATATATACCAGGATAGGGCCATGATGGGGGAATATATACCAGGATGGGGCCATGATGGGGGAATATATACCAGGATTGGGCCATCATGGGCCATATATAGCAGGATGAGACTATATATATCAGGATGGGCCATGATGGGGCCATATATACCATGATTGGGGTTATACACCAGGATGGGGCCTTGATGGGGACATAAACTAGGGTGGGGTCATATATACCAGGATATAGGCATGATGGGGGTCATACACCAGGATGGGGCCATCATGGTGACATATACCATGATGGTGTCATGATGGGGATATATATATATACCAGGATGGGGCCATGATAGTGAATTTATATATAACAGGATGGGACCATATATACCAGGATATAGCCATGATGGGATCATACACCAGGTTGTGGCCATGATGTGGACATATACCAGGATAGGTCCATGATGTGGACATACAGTTAGGTCCAGAAATATTTGGACAGTGACACAATTTTCGCGAGTTGGGCTCTGCATGCCACCACATTGGATTTGAAATGAAACCTCTACAACAGAATTCAAGTGCAGATTGTAACGTTTAATTTGAAGGTTTGAACAAAAATATCTGATAGAAATTGTAGGAATTGTACACATTTCTTTACAAACACTCCACATTTTTGGAGGTCAAAAGTAATTGGACAAATAAACCAAACCCAAACAAAATATTTTAATTTTCAATATTTTGTTGCGAATCCTTTGGAGGCAATCACTGCCTTAAGTCTGGAACCAATGGACATCACCAAACGCTGGGTTTCCTCCTTCTTAATGCTTTGCCAGGCCTCTACAGCCACAGTCTTCAGGTCTTGCTTGTTTGTGGGTCTTTCCGTCTTAAGTCTGGATTTGAGCAAGTGAAATGCATGCTCAATTGGGTTAAGATCTGGTGATTGACTTGGCCATTGCAGAATGTTCCACTTTTTTGCACTCATGAACTCCTGGGTAGCTTTGGCTGTATGCTTGGGTTCATTGTCCATCTGTACTATGAAGCGCCGTCCGATCAACTTTGCGGCATTTGGCTGAATCTGGGCTGAAAGTATATCCCGGTACACTTCAGAATTCATCCGGCTACTCTTGTCTGCTGTTATGTCATCAATAAACACAAGTGACCCAGTGCCATTGAAAGCCATGCATGCCCATGCCATCACGTTGCCTCCACCATGTTTTACAAAGGATGTGGTGTGCCTTGGATCATGTGCCGTTCCCTTTCTTCTCCAAACTTTTTTCTTCCCATCATTCTGGTACAGGTTTATCTTGGTCTCATCTGTCCATAGAATACTTTTCCAGAACTGAGCTGGCTTCATGAGGTGTTTTTCAGCAAATTTAACTCTGGCCTGTCTATTTTTGGAATTGATGAATGGTTTGCATCTAGATGTGAACCCTTTGTATTTACTTTCATGGAGTCTTCTCTTTACTGTTGACTTAGAGACAGATACACCTACTTCACTGAGAGTGTTCTGGACTTCAGTTGATGTTGTGAATGGGTTCTTCTTCACCAAAGAAAGTATGCGGCGATCATCCACCACTGTTGTCATCCGTGGACGCCCAGGCCTTTTTGAGTTCCCAAGCTCACCAGTCAATTCCTTTTTTCTCAGAATGTACCCGACTGTTGATTTTGCTACTCCAAGCATGTCTGCTATCTCTCTGATGGATTTTTTCTTTTTTTTCAGCCTCAGGATGTTCTGCTTCACCTCAATTGAGAGTTCCTTAGACCGCATGTTGTCTGGTCACAGCAACAGCTTTCAAATGCAAAAACACACACCTGTAATCAACCCCAGACCTTTTAACTACTTCATTGATTACAGGTTAATGAGGGAGACGCCTTCAGAGTTAATTGCAGCCCTTAGAGTCCCTTGTCCAATTACTTTTGGTCCCTTGAAAAAGAGGAGGCTATGCATTACAGAGCTATGATTCCTAAACTCTTTCTCCGATTTGGATGTGAAAACTCTCATATTCCAGCTGGGAGTGTGCACTTTCAGCCCATATTATATATATAATTGTATTTCTGAACATGTTTTTGTAAACAGCTAAAATAACAAAACTTGTGTCACTGTCCAAATATTTCTGGACCTAACTGTATACCAGGATGGGGGACATATTTACCACAACGGGGTACATATTCACCAGGAAGTGGCCCAGGATGGGAGACATTAGTACAGGATGAGAGACATTACTACACAATGAAGGGGAGGGGTTATAATGGTTAAGGGGCATCATTTACATGTTCTATTCCAGGTACAAATTTCGGGTTTTATATTATACCAATGTGGCATTAATTGGGCATTTGTGTTCATGTGTTCATTAGTGGTCCAAAACCCTTTTATTCAGGAGTTTTTAGGGAATTTTGGCTTCCTTATATTGCTTTTAGGTCATGCCGGGTCTATTGGTGGAACATTGCTAGTTTTTGCAGGGATATATTGTGTAGCGCGGCCTCTTTTTATCAGTGTGTTATATTCCAGGGGTCATTTTCACTTCAGCACCACTATGGGCAGAAGTGATAATGACAGCGCCCTCAGCAGGTTATTGAGGGCGGAAGTGAAAACATGGGGGGGGTAACGCACTATGCATTTAGTATGCAGCACCTTGTTACAGCGCTGTTTGTTTCCGGGGGCAGCCTTTTTGCTGCAGCCCCAAGTGAGGGCGGAAGTTATCATAGCAGCGCCCTCGGAATTAACATACAGATCCCGGAGATTCATTGGCACGGGATTTTAAATTCTTTTGGAGATGTAAGTAAAACTCTCTTCAGGCATATTTCCCTCCAGTTTTTCCCTGCCACCAATGATGATGCAAATTATGTTGTTACACATTGGGTCCCTCCTCCCCATACCTTACTTAAACCCCTGGCAGACATTTCTTTTTTCCATGTGGGCATGGTATCTATTTGTTCTATACCTCCGGATCCCCTGATGAATCACCCCATGATAAAACGCGTCAGGAAGGAGTAACTTTTTGGGAGACTGCAAATGTGCAGTCAGCCTTTCCGTCCTGTTAAATATTATTTTGCAGGTTATTTATGTGGATCTGTGACAGTGGTCTATGATAAGACTAACCACTACCTTGTATACCTCATTAATCACAGTCCACAGGGCATTTGTCCACTTATTGAGCCTATGTTTTATGTATGCTTATCATTAGGGTACCCCTCTTTTAACTTTAGAAGTAAAATTTAAGTTTTAATATCTATTTCTACCTTTGCTGGTTATTATTTGGAAATTGCATCCGAAGATGAAGCATTCTTGTGCAAGTCCACAATCTCTTCTTGAGATCTTGGCTAGAGTTGAGCGCGGTTCGCGGTTCAAGGTTTTCCAGTTCGCGGCTCGAGTGATTTTGGGGGCTGTTCTAGATCGAACTAGAACTCGACCTTTTTGCTAAAGCTCGATAGTTCTAGATACGTTTGAGAATGGTTCTAGCAGCAAAAAGACAAGCTAATTACTAGCTGGCTTTCCGCTGTAATAGTGTAAGTCACTCTGTGACTCACACTATTATGAAATTTCAGCGTATAGTGTGCGGGAACAGCACATTCAGATCACTGCTGTTTGGATAATGGCGATCGCCATTTTTTTTTTTCCCTTGTCTTCCTTCCCTAAGCGCGCGCGTGTAGTGGGGCGGGCCAGCATGTCAGCCAATCCCAGACACACAAACAGCTAAGTGGACTTTTAGCCAGAGAAGCAACCGCATGTGTGATAGGATGTCCATGTCACATGTCCATGCATTATAAAAACGGACATTTTCCTCCAGCACGCCATTATCTGCCTTCTGCATCTTGGTGTCAGTCACCGCTGGCGTAGCTCCTGTCTCCGGTACTGCTGTGTCCGCTCTATACACAGCGCTATACAGAATAGGGATAGAAGTTTCTATTAGTCCTTGTAAGGACTAATACCGGCAGGGTCAGAGCCATAGGTGACAGTCAGGTCCGTGAAAACAGATTTTAACAGCTACACAAGATGACAGCGTCTGAGTAGCTAAAGTCAGGGATTTCCTCGCTGCATTTCCCCATTAGGAGGGATAGAAAGGGAGGCTTCCTTTCCTCTACCCAGACCCACAACCCTGCTACTGTACCCTCCTGCGCTTTGAACACTCAAATTCATTGTTACTGAGCCATTATACTAGCAAACACTGAGGAAACTTAGTGGCATCCTAAAACTGGCTGTTGGACTTCCATTAGTGTCCCACTGGTGCAAACCTATGTGCAGCACCTCTGCATTGCCCACTCAAACTCATTGTTACTAAGCCATTATACTAGCAAACACTGAGTAAACTTAGTGGCATCCTAAAAGTGGCTGTTGGACTTCCATTAGTGTCCCACTGGTTCAAACCTATGTGCAGCACCTCTGCATTGCCCACTCAAACTCATTGTTACTAAGCCATTATACTAGCAAACACTGAGTAAACTTAGTGGCATCCTAAAAGTGGCTGTTGGACTTCCATTAGTGTCCCACTGGTGCAAACCTATGTGCAGCACCTCTGCATTGCACACTCAAACTCATTGTTACTAAGCCATTATACTAGCAAACTATGCTGCCAGTTTAAGGGCCGTAGTTGCATTGTCAGGGATAGTTATTGTTGTTTATTCTGCTGTTAATAAAGATAGACCACCGCTGCAATCTACACCACCTCTCAATTTTTACTACCACATTTTAAGTGCACAATCTTGTCGCAATCAAAATGAGTGGCAAAATGACAGATGCTGGTGGAAAGGGGAAGAGGCGTGTTGGAAAAGGAAAAAAAGGGTTTGTCCGTGGGGAAGGTGCAAAGCTCCATTAACATCTGCTGAAGATAGACCATCTTCCAGCAAAAGTAAGATGTCTACTACTTACCGTGGACAATCAGATGTGCTCCCTTTTTTACGGACACGAACAACTGGAACAAAGGTAGATGATGGCCAAAAAAAGAAAATGCTTGAATGGATCTCAAGTGGTCCAACAAGTGCCCTCTCCTCCACCTCAACTACTACATCCAAAAAACACCAGTCCTCTGAGTTGTCATCCCAATCACACTTGCTTTCTCCCAGCTCTGAAGTCTCCATCCGCCCTGCACGGTATGGTGGAACTGAGATGGCTGAGTCTGCAGAGCTGTTCAGTCACACTATAGCCTGGGAATCAGAGGTCTGCTCCCAAGCTACAGTGAGCACAGACCAGGAAATGGTCTGCAGTGATGTCCAGAACCTTTGTGACTCAGATTCAGGCCGTGATGACCAAGTTTCTGAGCATAATGTTGACCCTTATTCACAAACTGAAACACCTGTGGTAATAGACAATGAGGAACATACTGATGACGATGAGACGCAGATACCCGATTGGGATGACAACTTAAATATTCGGTCAGGGCAAGAAGAGGCTCGGTCTGAGGGTGAGGGGAGTGCAAACACAACAATTGATGAGGAAGTTCTAGATCCCACCTACTGTCAACCCACAGTCAGGCCTTCGAGGAGGTCAACAGAGTCGGTGGAGGAGGATGCAACTGACGAAGAAGTTACCTTGCGCCTTCCTGGACAGAGTCGGAGTACTGGTAGCACGTCTACAACTGCATCCTCAGCCACCACTGTGCCTCTGAGCACTAGTCGGGGTGGATCAGCAGGTCGCATGCCCTCTAAGCCTTGCCTAGCCTGGTCCTTTTTTGACATAGCAAAAGATCGCCCAAAGTATGTGATCTGTAAAACTTGTCATGATTCTGTTAGTACAGGGCAAAACCTCAGCAGTTTGACAACTTCTTCCATGAATCGTCAGATGAATTAATATCATATGTCCCAGTGGGAAGCTCACCGTGCTGCAATGCGGCCTAGCGGAGCGAACCATCCACCGCCTGCCCCTTCCAGTGCATCCGCGCGCTCTTCATCTTCTAGGACTGTGGGGACAGCTGTCACACCTGGTTTTCCATGCACAATTTCCACCACTGTAACCGCAACAGGCAGTTTGCTTGGTAGGTTGTCAGTTGGTTTGGAAGGGGAAACAAGTGCGTGTGTACAGCTCTTTCAGACATCGATAGCACCAACGTTGGATGAAGGCAACATCATGTCTACGCCTGCACTTTCCTCACAAACCTGCATTTTTCCAGGGACACCCTACTCAACACAGTCTACACACAGCAGCCAGATCTCTGTCCCTCAGATGTGGACAAATAAAAGGCCATTTCTTGCAACCATGACAAAGCTAAGAGGTTGACTTTATCCCTCTGTAAGCTCTTGGCTACCGAAATGCTGCCTTTCCGCCTGGTGGACACACAGGATTTTAGAGACCTTATGTCTGTCGCTGTGCCCCAGTACCAGATGCCCAGTCGCCACCACTTCTCTAAGAAAGGTGTGCCCGTGCTACACCAGCATGTCGCACACAACATCACCGCTTCCTTGAGAAACTCTGTGTGTGAACGGGTGCATTTCACCACCGATACTTGGACCAGTAAGCATGGACAGGGACGTTACATGTCGCTGACTGGGCTCTGGGTAACTATGGTGATAGATGGTGAATTTATTTAATCGTATGAACGTATATCTTACCATCATATAAAAATAAACACCAGACAATAGACAGTGATTGAAAGATATCAAAAGGATAAAAATCATATTTGAATATCAAGATTTTCTATATATGCAATAGCGTTATCATTTACAATATAGAAATCCTTCTTGTCACCATGGTAGCATCTCAGGGGGCACTCCTCAACAATGTGCTGGATAGTTTGACGATCTGCTCCACAGTCACATGTCGGAGAGTCATATTTTCCCCACTTATACATAAAATCTGCACAGACGCCAAAGTTTGTTCTGATACGATTTAGAGTAACCCATGTTTTCCTTGGTAGATTGAAGCCTGGTGGAGGGTTTTGTAAATTAGCTAGCATTTGGGGATCACCGTCTACTACATTGACCCAAAGTTCTCGCCATTTCTCCTCTAAATTGAAGTCTTGTTCATGCAAAGTGATTGCAGTTCGGATGGGTGGGTGTCTTGATTTCAATCGTTGTATTGTAACAGCTCTGATATTTTGGTAACCACGGGGGAACACTATTCTCCTTAAGGAGACTTTGCAAGCCAGTCTGGCTGCCAAGTAAGGGGACTTATAGCTGCCACGCCCTTCTAAGAAATATTCAAATTGTCTCTCCAGTAAAGGAGACAAACTCTAGCACAGCGCCACCTATTGGAAGTAGCGATCCTAAAAGTCACAAGTGGATTTTTAACAATCCTTTGCAATATGACTCAGGATATATATAAGCCAGATCAGAATCCCAATTTGCAGACACGGTGTTTCGGGGTGCTTGCCCCTAGTCAGTGCAAAGTATGGGGGTGTCTGATCTGGCTCATGAGAAAGCTATGTGGGGACCACGGGGGAACACTATTCTCCTTAAGGAGACTTTGCAAGCCAGTCTGGCTGCCAAGTAAGGGGACTTATAGCATATAACTTATATGCTATAAGTCCCCTTACTTGGCAGCCAGACTGGCTTGCAAAGTCTCCTTAAGGAGAATAGTGTTCCCCCGTGGTCCCCACATAGCTTTCTCATGAGCCAGATCAGACACCCCCATACTTTGCACTGACGAGGGGCAAGCACCCCGAAACACCGTGTCTGCAAATTGGGATTCTGATCTGGCTTATATATATCCTGAGTCATATTGCAAAGGATTGTTAAAAATCCACTTGTGACTTTTAGGATAGCTACTTCCAATAGGTGGCGCTGTGCTAGAGTTTGTCTCCTTTACTGGAGAGACAAATTGATATTTTGGTGTATTGGAAGTTTTTCATTATTCCCTACTTTAGAGTATTCTTTAAGTAGGAGCTTTTGTCTTCTTAGATTTGCGGGTGTGATATGACTCAGCACAGGTAACCAGTGAACAGGTGTAGGTCTAATAGCACCAGATATTATACGCAAAGAGTTGTTCAGCTGAGTGTCAATTAAGTTTACATGACAGCTATTTAACCATGCTGGAGCACAGTATTCTGCAGCAGAGTACACCAGGGCAAGAGTAGATGTTCTCAAAACAGATGTTGCCGAGCCCCAGGAGGATCCACAAAGTTTCTGAATAATATTATTACGTGCTTTCAGTTTCTGTGCCAATTTATCCAGATGGGATTTAAAAGTTAGACTTCTATCAAGGGTTACACTTAAGTACTTAGGATTGAAATTGTGTTTAACAGATTGGCCTTCAAATTGTACTTTAAGTTCAGTCTTGGCACTTGCATTGTGTAAATGAAAGCAACAAACTTCCGTTTTTGATGGGTTAGGTTTTAATCTCCATTGTCGGAAGTACTTTCCCATTACACTAAGATCTTTTGTAAGAACATCTTCTGCTTCCTCCATTGTTTTGCTTACCATAGCAAGTGCCCAGTCATCGGCATATCCAAATTTCCGTGACCCTGTTTTAGGAATATCAGCTAGGTACAGGGCAAACAGGAGAGGTGGCAGCACTGATCCCTGGGCCAGTCCATTGTTTAAAGATTTCTTACAACTGGTTGAATCGCCCATAATAAGATGAAAAGTTCGATTTGCGATCATATTGTTCAAGAGGTACATCATTTTCTTACATGGAATCACCTTCAAAAATTTATATAAAAGTCCTTCCCTCCACACAGTATCATATGCAGCAGAGAGATCGATAAACGCCACTGAAACTTTCTTGTTCTTCTGGAATTCAGCTTCAATGAGAGTTGTCAAAGCTAAGACTTGGTCACTACAGTTTCGAGCAGGTCTGAAGGCGGCTTACTCTATAGGTATTGAGTCGAAAATCTTTAGACTGATCTTGTTATATACTAAGCGTTCTAAGAGCTTATATTAGCAACTCAACAAGGCAATGGGTCTATAGCTTGATGGATTATCTTTAGGCTTCCCAGGTTTTAACAATGCAATTATTTTGGCATGTTTTAATTTACTAGGGACTTGAGCATTCTCCATAATATCTGAGAAGAACTTTGCCATCCATTTTTGGTGATGGGTCTGCTGCACAAGTCTTGCCGTCCCCACGACTTGTGTGTCAATCCTCTGTCTGTCCAAGTTCCGCCACTGCTTCTGCCTCCTCTACCTCATCTGGGTCCTCCACCTCCACCCCAAGCCTGCCTGGTCAGGCCACCAGCGTTCTCACTGCGCAGAAAGAATCACGCACCCCTCATTGTTATGCTGGCAGCAGAGCGCAACGGCATCAGGCGGTCTTTAGCTTGACATGTCTTGGAAATAGGAGTCACACAGCGGGTGAGTTGTGGGCAGCTCTAGAGACTGAGTTTAATAAATGGTTGTCTCCACTCAACCTGCAGCCTGGTAAGGCCGTGTGCGACAATGCTGCAAACATGGGTGCAGCCCTTCGCCTGGGCAAGGTGACACACGTTCCTTGTATGGCTCACGTGTTGAACCTTGTTGTCCAGCAATTTTTAACACACTATCCCGGCCTAGATGGCCTTCTGAACAGGGCACGAAAACTGTCTGCTCACTTCCGCCGTTCAACCACCGCTGCTGAGCGACTTGCATCGCTCCAGACGTCTTTCGACCTGCCGGTTCATCGCCTGAAATGCGATGTGGCGACACGCTGGAATTCGACTCTCCACATGTTACAGCAACTGTGGCAGCACCGCTGAGCCCTGGTGCAATACGTCATGACGTATAGCCTGGGCCAACGAGATGCAGAGGTGGGGAAGATCACCCTGATGGAGTGGTCTCAGATCAAGGACCTATGCACCCTTCTGCACAGTTTCGACATGGCGACGAATATGTTTAGCGCTGACAATGCCATTATCAGCATGACAATTCCAGTCATTTACATGCTGGAGCACACGCTAAACACTATTCGGAGTCAGGGGGTGGGACAACAGGAAGGGGAGGAACTACAGGAGGATTCATATGCGCAAGACACAACAACATCACCAAGGTCCAGACGTTCATCATCACCAACGCGGCAGGCATGGGACCATGGGGGACAGGGATCAACAAGGGCGCATGGTAGCAGGCGAAATGTTGAGGAAGGTGCAGGAGAACATGAAGAAATGGAGGACGAACTGTCCATGGACATGGAAGACTCAGCGGATGAGGGAGACCTTGGTCAAATTTCAGTTGAAAGAGGTTGGGGGGAGATGTCAGAGGAAGAAAGAACGGTTAGCACCTCTATGCCACAAACACAGCGTGGACTTGGTCCGCATGGCTGCGCAAGACACATGAGTGCCTTCTTGCTGCACTACCTCCAACATGACCCTCGTATTGTCAAAATTAGAAGTGATGATGACTACTGGCTTGCCACACTATTAGATCCCCGGTACAAGTCCAAATTTTGTGACATAATTCCAGCCATAGAAAGGGACACACGTATGCAGGAGTATCATCAGAAGCTGTTACTCGATCTTAGCTCGGCTTTTCCACCAAACAACCGTGCAGGTGCAGGGAGTGAATCTCCCAGTTGTAACTTGACAAACATTTGACGGTCTCGTCATCTTCAACAGTCTACCCGTACCAGTAGCACCATATCTGGTGCTGGTAACAGCAATTTTATTGAATCTTTTCATAATTTTTTTAGACCCTCCTTTGCAAGGCCACCAGAAACAACAAGTCTGACACATAGTCAACGGCTGGAGAGGATGATACAGGAGTATCTCCAAATGAACATCGATGCTATTACTTGGAACCTTGCTCATTTTGGGCTTCAAATCTTGAAAAATGGCCAGAGCTCTCCACTTACGCCTTGGAGATTTTGTCGCGTCCAGCTGCCAGCGTTGTCTCTGAACGTGTCTTCAGTGCTGCTGGGTGTGTGCTGACAGATAAGCGCACGCGTCTGTCCAGTGACAATGTGGACAGACTAACGTTCATCAAAATGAACAAGTCATGGATCCACAAGGAATTTACTACCCCTGTGTCATCCTGGGGAGAGTAAATGCTTGTGGATTTGGAATGTGCTTGATGCAAATCTAGCTGTGAAGTGTACAACTAGGGCACAAGTGCTGCCACTGATGGGGTGTCTGTATGGCCCAATTTTTGGAAAAAAGGGAGACTCTTCTTGGAGTAACCCTTGCTGTGTTTTTAAAAATGATCCAAGATGCACAGCGCTGGGATCAGGAAAGACTTAGCTACCTACCCCGGTGTCATCCTGGGGACGGTTAAGTATGGCGTATTTTTGAATGTGCTTGATGCAAATCTAGCTGTGAAGTGTACAACTGGGGCACAAGTGCTGCCACTGAAGGGGTGGGTGTGTGTGGCCCAATTTTTGGAAAAAAGGGAGACTCCGCTTGGAGTCACCTTGCGGTGTTTTACATGATTTTAGAAGGGCGTGCCATGCCTATATCTGTGTCTCCGTCTCTTTTTCCTTGTCCAGCTCTTTTGTTTTCGCATGAGTATATGTCCTTGTCACTTTCCCATGTGTTTGTGTTGTGTTGTGAGTTGTTTGTCACTTTTTGGACACCTTTGAGGGTGTTTTCTACGTGTTTTTATGTGTTTGTGATTGCCTGCCATTGTTTCCTATGCGGTTCGAGTGGTTCGCCGAACCGAACTCGAACGAGTCCTCTATTCGGCGAACCGAACTCGAGCCGAACCGCGACCGGTTCGCTCATCTCTAATCTTGGCTGATTTCTTTTGACTTTCCAATGATGCTACACAAAGAAGCAGTGTGGTTCAGATGTACATTAAAATACAGTCACAGATGTCTCCAGTTAACTCAGATGTTGCCAATAAACCTATCAGAAGCTTCCAAAGACTTGACATCATCATATGGGCTCTCCCATATTGTTTAAAGGCATAGTACTCTAATGCCTGCTTTACACGCTTCAATAAATCTTTCAATCCGTCGTCGGGGTCAAGTTGTAAGTGACGCACATCCTGCATCGTTCGTGACGTATTTGCGTGTGACAGCTACGTGCAATCAAGATTGAACGAAAATACGGTGATCGCATACACGTCGTTTATTCCTCATACATTGGACGTTTTGTTGTATGAACCTAGTCAATTGAAATGTATGACATCCCTCAAACGATTGTGATGTCTGAGGCTATGTGCGCAGGTGTGCGCTCTGCACCGCAGCTTAAAAAAAGTCTGATTCAGAGCGCAGCTGAAAAGCTGCGTTCTGAAGCGCCTCACAATGTCTGTCATTCACTAATCTCTGTCAGTCGGTCACTATCTCTGTCCCTCTCTCTCTGTCCATGTCAGGCTATCCCTCTTACCCCCCTCTCATACTCACCGATCCCCGATCACCGGCGCGGCGCTGCACGGCTTTCTCACTGCTCCGGCGGCTTTTACTATTTTGAAAATGCCGGCCGCTCATTAAACAATCTCGTATTCCCTGCTTTCCCCGCCTTCCGGCGCCTATGATTGGTTGCAGTGACAGCGGCCACCGCTGGATCAAGTGACAGCGGATAACCTCAGTGACAGCTCAGCTGATCGCGCGGCTGTCTTCCTTTGCTGCGTGGAGCTGACAGGAGCGGCGGTGTGTGCTGCAGCTCCAGTCACCTCCATGCAGCAGAGCTGGAAGCGACGCTGGAGCATCCTGGATTACGCCGGACACGGAGGGCTTTTTCGGGCTGAGTAAAGTGGTGAAACAGGGTATATGTTTGTGTTTTTTATTTCTAATAAAGGATTTTTTCGGGTGTGTGTGTTTATTTACTGTCACTTACAGATTAATCATGGAGGGTATCTCGTGGAGACGCCTGACATGATTAATCTAGGACTTATTGGCAGCTATGGGCTGCCAAAAACTCCTTATTCCCCCGATTTGCCAACGCACCAGGGCAAATCGGAAAGAGCCGAGTACAGTCCCAGAACTGTCGCATATAATGTATGTGGCAATTCTGGGCGGCTGCTGACTGATATTGTTAGGCTGGGGCGCTCCCCATAATGTGGAGCTCCACATCCTGAGAATACCAGCCTTCAGCCGTATGGCTTTACCTGGCTGGTTTTAAAATTGGGGGGGACCGCACGCCGGTTTTTTTAATTATTTAATTATTTATTTCACTGCACAGTATAGACACGCCCACCGGCTGCTGTGATTGGGTGCAGTGAGACACCTGTCACTCAGCGTGGGGGCGTGTCTCACTGCAACTAATCATAGGCGCCGGTAGGTGGGGAAAGCAGGGAATACGAGATTGTTTAATGAGCGGCCGGCTTTTTCAAAATAGTAAAAGCCGCCGGAGCAGTGAGAAAGCCGTGCAGCGCCGTGCCGGTGATTGGGGATCGGTGAGTATATGAGAGAGGGCTGCTCAATTCAGTTACTCAGGAGTTTAGCGGTCACCGGTGAGTCCTTCACGGGTGACCGCTAATCAGGATGCGACACAGACAGAGCCGCAGCATGACAATGAAGTCGGGTGAAGTTAACCCGAGTTCATTCTGATCGTGCATCTCTTTCTGTGTCTGCTGTCATCTGCCATTCAGCTCTGCTACATGGCTGTCTGTGTCTGCTGTTAGCGGCCATGTAGCAGAGCTGAATGGAGGATGACATAGTAAAAACGCATCCCTACACATTACACACGCTTGGCTAGTCAATAAATAAAAAAAAAAAAAAAACGGGTGCCCAATGCATACGTCACAGAACACGTGATCTAAAGGATCGCACACAAAATTGAACAATTTAACATAGACTACTAAAGGTACCGTCACACATAACGAGATCGCTAGCGAAATTGCAACTGAGTCACGGATTCCGTGACGCAGTAGCGATCCCGTTAGCGATCTTGTTATATGTGTGACACCTGCCTGCGATCAGGCCCCTGTTATGAGATCTCTAGTCGTTGCAGAATGGTCCAGACCATTTTCTTCAAAGGCGATGTCCTGCTGGGCAGGACACATCGCTGTGTTTGACACAGTGTGACAGGGTCACAGTGACTGCTGAGATCGTTATACAGGTCGCTACTGCACCTGTATTGTTCCTGCATCGCTGGTAAGATCTGACTGTGTGACATCTCACCTGCGACCTCCCAGCGACTTACCTGCGATCCCTATCAGGTCGCATCGTTTTCGGGATCGCTGGTACGTCGTTGTGTGTGACTGGGCCTTAACGCACGTGTGACAGCAAATGAACGACCTACGTGCAATCTCATAAGATCCCATATGCAACCTGGGCGTGTCACATCGCATACGAGATTGCACACCTAATTGTAAGGTGTAAAGCTGGCTTTAATGTATGCAAACTTTTGATTTTGCAGAAAGTAATAAAAGTAACATATTTTCTCTCATTATCCTGGCATTTAGCAAATATAAATAATTCGTGGAGCCTCTGTTAAGAGTCTCGACACAGAAACCAGCCAGATATCCCTCCAGGATCCATGTCTGTGGATGGATACCTGGCCTTGGTATTTCCCTTGTCATATCTTTAAACTTGTCAAAAAGTTGGATATTGTCTAAAAGGGCCACTTCATATGGTGGTTATGGTGGTCTCCTAAAAAGAGCCACTCCTTGGCTGGGTCCTTCCCGGAGGGATATCTGTCTGGTTTCTGTGTCAAGACTCCCAACAGAGGCTCCACGGACGTTTTTGATTTGCATTTTTCCCAGGAGGCAATGTACCTAGGATTTCACTGTATTGAGCGCCCTCGCTGGCTGCCGGCAGTGTTTTCTTTGGCTGGTCTCCCCGAGATCAGTGATTGTTTCAAATATAAATAATGTTAGTAATCCTAACTGACCTAAAACGAGAAAGGTTTATTCTGATTTCATGTCAGTGAGAGAAAACATGCATATGTTTTTTTTATAGTGTATGTAAACTTCTGGTTTACGGTATATTAGCATGGCTCACATACACTCTGTGGGCAGTTACTGGTCAACACAAATTCTCTTTATGTAAATATATGAAATGTGCAGCAGCATGACTGCCATACACAGGCACACGCACAACTTGAAGGACACCCCTTTCAATGAGCCAAGGAAGTATGTCTTCTCATATAAAACAACCGCAGGAACAGCTGACATGTGTGCCTCACAGGCATGGGTGGATCTACGATCTACTCATGCCTGTTAACCCCTTAAATCGCACTGTCAAAATGTGAACAGCTACCAACAGGAGGAATATATTGCAAACCAAGATCAGGCGTGCATAGCATGGTGGTGACCAGCCACCAGACATTTGTAGCATAACTACAACCAAACAGAGAGAGAGGGGAGCCAGCACGATCTGAAAATGGCATGCATCATATAAAAAGTGCAAATCCACAGATTTATTCCAATTGTACTGTAATATAAATGAGATTTTTAGCAAATAATTGATCAATTCTTTGAGCCACCCCCGCCAATGTCACGGCAAATCTCAATAGGGGGGTCCTACACTATATTCTGTATTTCATGTGCCATGCGGCCTCCTAGATAAAGTTAAAAGCAGAACCATAATGGAGCACACATACCTGTAACCTGTATATATAACCGCTTCTATGTTGCAAAAGAGGCAATTGTGGATAGAAGTCAGCCCAGGTTCCAGCATGTGGAGCAAGCTCTACACATACCAGGACTATATCAGAACTGACCCTTCCAGTGCCAGACAGCAACCATTGATAAAGGCGGACCAGATCCAAGAATGGTGCTTAATCAGCAATGCCTGTGGAAAGGGTGAGGCAACTGAATGTGAACAGCTACCAACAGGAGGAATATATTGCAAACCAAGATTAGGCGTGCATAGCATGGTGGTGACCAGCCACCAGAAATCCCTGCTGTGGTAAATTTTCACTTACCCGGCTCCATCGGCGGCACCGTGACGTGATTACTGAGGTGATGACTCCTAAAGCTCACATGACTCACTTCCTGTTTCACTCGGCCAAGTGCTGCCTGTAACAATAGGTGAGTATTTCCGGTGATCACAGCTGTGTAGCTGTGATCAACAGAAATGAATGAGCAATCAGGCTGCTGATCCCTATAGTCGCCTAGGAGGACTAGTAAAATAAAATAAAATGAAAGAGTCATAAAAAAAGTTTTAAAAAATAAAAAACCTAAAAAACTAAAAGTTCAAATCACCCCCAATTTGTCTTATTGGAAATTAAAGGGTTAAAATAATAAAATTTGGTATTGCCATGTTCAAAAATGCACGATTTATCAAAATATAAAATCAATTAATGTGATCAGTAAACGGTGTAGCCGCAAAATAAATCCAAATGCCAAAGTTACGTTTTTTGGTTGTCGTAAATTTTGTGCAAAATGCAATAACAGGTGATCAAAACGTCGTATCTGCGCAAAAATAGTAACAATAAAACCGTCAGCTTGAGACGCAAAAATAAGCCATCACTGAGCCATAGATTTTGAAAAATGAGAACGCTACGGATCACGGAAAATGGTGCCAGTTTTTTAGATAAATCTGAATTTTTTTTAATCCCTTTGATAAAAGTAAACCTATACATGTTTGGTGTTTATGAACTCGTACCGACCTGAGACATCACACTAACACATCTGTTTACCATATAGTGAACACAGTGAATAAAATATTCCAAAAACAATCATGCAATCACACTTTTTTTTTTTTTTGCAATTTTTCAGAACTTGGAATTTTTTTGCCTATTAAGAGTAAACTAAAAGGGAAAACTTATAGTTTCATTTAAAAGTACAACTTGTTTCACAAAAACAAGTCCTCATATGGCAAAATTGACGGAAAAATAAAAAAAAGTTACGACTCTGGGAAGAAGGGGAGCAAAAAAAACCCACGAAAAACAGAAAATCGTCCAGGAGAGAAAGAGTTAAATTATTATTATTTTATTATTATTGTTTATTTATAGAGCACCATTGATTCCATGGTGCTGTACATGAGGGGGTTACATACAGAATACATGTACACGTTACAATAGACAGACTAGCACAGGGGGAAGAGGGCCCTGCCCTTGCGGGCTTACATCCTAAAGGATTTTGGGGAGGAGACAGTAGGTGGGGTGTAGGTGGGGCGGCAGCTCCGCACGGTGGTGGGGCGGCAGCTCCGCACGGTGGTGGGGCGGCAGCTCCGCACGGTGGTGGGGCGGCAGCTCCGCACGGTGGTGGGGCGGCAGCTCCGCACGGTGGTGGGGCGGCAGCTCCGCACGGTGGTGGGGCGGCAGCTCCGCACGGTGGTGGGGCGGCAGCTCCGCACGGTGGTGGGGCGGCAGCTCCGCACGGTGGTGGGGCGGCAGCTCCGCACGGTGGTGGGGCGGCAGCTCCGCACGGTGGTGAAGCAGTGAGGTCATTGAAGGTTATAGGCATTTCTGAACAGATGAGTCTTTAGGTTCCGTTTGAAGCTTGCGAGTGTAGTAGATAGTCTGACGTGTTGAGGCAGTGAGTTCCAGGAGACTGGGGATGCTCGGGAGAAGTCTTGGAGTCGGTTGCATGAGGAGCGAATGAGAGAGGAGGATAGAAGGAGATCTTGGGAGGACCGGAGGTTACGTTTTGGAGTGTAGCGAGAGATTAGTTCAGAGATATATGGAGGAGACAGATTATGGATAGCTTTGTAGGTCAGTGTTAGTAATTAAATAAACCAGATACATCTCTCTGTTATGAATATCTTGCTAAATAAGCAAAGAGACACCCCTCTTTGACAGAAAAGAAAGTTAAAAATAAAATGGAAAATAAAATAAAAAGAGATGGGTGGTTTGGTGAAAAAAAACAACCACCTGCTTAACCCTTGAAATGTCCAAAGACTGAAGACAGAAGGAAACACAAGAAATGATTGTAAGTGGTATTTTACTTGCTATGTGCCCTAACATAATTGGTTAATTGTTGCGAAGTGGGCAGTCCTAGGACAGAGAGGAGAGGCAAAATATCCTAATATGTATTGACTGAGGATAAAGAGGAGGATAAAGAGAAAAATGTATTGTATTATGCACAAAGCAATGATGCATATAACTGAGATATGGGGTTTGATGTAGTGCATTTAAAGATACCTGGCATGAGTGTCAGATTAAAACTATTCATTTTTGCAGTGAATCTCCCATGCGTCTCCCTCAGTATTTTAGACTTTGGGATATGTAGCACAAACAGCTGTTCTGCTATTAACAAAATAGGAAAATTTGATAGTATGCTTTCAACACTAAGTTTTATTATACAGTATGTGCTCATAATGTGTTGCTAATATTTACTGTGTCGTTTCTAAAACATGATAATAACATAAAATATTTAGCAATTAATATATGAGAAATTGGCATAATAAAAGTGTAATACTGGAAAATGATCCCTGTATTTGCCTATTGTTTTTCTTTCACTATAGTTAAAATACAGGGTGACAGACAGGCAGGCTCCAGATCTCACAAAAGATTCCTTTTACAACTATAAAAACCAGATGAATATTAACTCTAATAAATTTTGAATGTGTGGGGATTAAAAATGTGTTATAAGTATTTATGCAGACCTACATTTTTGTACGTTGTCTAAAATTGTTGTTGTTGACTACCATCATTTCATTTAAAATCTTGTACTTAAAGAAGCACATCCACCAAAGATTTTAGCCTCTTAATTAGAGTTGAGCGCGGTTCGCGGTTCGTGGTTCTCCAGTTCGCGGCTCGAGTGATTTTGGGGGCTGTTCTAGATCGAACTAAAACTCGAGCTTTTTGCTAAAGCTCGATAGTTCTAGATACGTTCGAGAACAGTTCTAGCAGCAAAAAAACAGCTAATTCCTAGCTGGCTTTCCGCTGTAATAGTGTAAGTCAGTCTGTGACTCACACTATTATGAAATTTCAGCGTATAGTGTGCGGGAACAGCGCATTCAGATCACTGCTGTTTGGATAATGGCGATTGCCATTTTTTTTTTTTTTTCCTTGTCTTCCTTCCCTAAGCGCGCGTGTGTAGTGGGGCGGGCCAGCATGTCAGCCAATCCCAGACACACACACACAGCTAAGTGGACTTTTAGCCAGAGAAGCAACGGCATGTGTGATAGGATGTCCATGTCACATGTTCCTGCATTATAAAAACGGACATTTTCCTCCAGCACGCCATTATCTGCCTTCTGCATCTTGGTGGCAGTCACCGCTGGCGTAGCTCCTGTCTCCGATACTGCTGTGTACGCTCTATACACAGCGCTATACAGAATAGGGATAGAAGTCCTCTACCCAGACCCACAACCCTGGCACTGTACCCTCCTGCCCTTTGCACACTCAAGCTCATTGTTACTAAGCCATTATACTAGCAAACACTGAGTAAACTTAGTGGCATCCTAAAAGTGGCTGTTGGACTTCCATTAGTGTCCCACTGGTGCAAATCTATGTGCAGCACCTCTGCATTGCACACTCAAACTCATTGTTACTAAGCCATTCTACTAGCAAACTATGCTGCCAGTTTAAGGGCCGTAGTTCCATTGTCAGGGATAGTTATTGTTGTTTATTCTGCTTTTAACCCCTTTACCCCCGGCCACTAAAACACCCTAATGACCGGGCCATTTTTTGCAATTCTGACCAGTGTCACTTTGACAAGTTATAACTCTGGAACGCTTCAACGGATCCTGGCGATTCTGAGATTGTTTTTTCGTGACATATTGTACTTCATGTCAGTTGTAAATTTAGGCTGATACTTTTTGCGTTTATTTGTGAAAATTTAGGAAATTGTGCGAAAATGTTGAAAATTTCGCAATTTTCAAACTTTGAAAATTTATGTCCATAAATCTGAGAGATATGTCACACAAAATAGTTACGAAATAACATTTCCCACTTGTCTACTTTACATCAGCGCAATTTTCTAAAGAAATTTTTTTTTTGTTAGGAAGTTAGAAGGGGTCAAAGTTCATCAGCAATTTCTAATTTTTCCAACAAAATTTACAAAATAATTTTTTTAGGGACCACATCACATTTGAAGTGACTTTGAGAGGCCGAGGTGACAGAAAATACCCAAAAGTGACCCCATTCTAAAAACTGCACCCGTCACACTGCTCAAAACCACATCCAAGAAGTTTATTAACCCTTTAGGTGCTTCACAGGAACCAAAGCAATGTGGAAGGAAAAAATGAACATTTTACTTAAACACAAAAATGTTACTTTAGCCATAAAATTTTCATTTTTACAAGGGAGAAAAGAGAAAGTGCACCCTACAATTTATTGTGCATTTTCTCCTGAGTACGCTGATACCCCATATGGGGTAAAAATCAATTGTTTGGGTGCACGGCAGAGGTCGAAAGGCAAGGAGCGCCATTTGAATTTTTGAACGCACAATTAGCTGCACTCATTAGCGGACGCCATGTCGGGTTTGAAGACCCCCTGAGGGGCCTAAACAATGGAGCTCCCCCACAAGTGACCCCATTTTGGAAACTAGAGCCCTCAAATAATTTTTCTAGATGTTTGGTGAGCACTTTGAACACCTGGGGGCTTCACAGAAGTTTATAACGTTGAGCCGTGAAAAGAAAAAAAAAAATTTTACCACAAAACTGTTGCTTCAACTAGGTAGCTTTTTTTTTCACAAGGGTATCGGGAAAAAATGCAACATAAAATGTATTGTCCATTTTCTCCTGAGTACGCAGATACCTCATATGTGGTGGAAATCAAATGTTTGGGCACACGGCAGAGCTCGAAAGGGAAGGAGCGCCATTTGAATTTTTGAACGCAAAATTAGCTGCACTCATTAGCGGACGCCATGTCAGGTTTGAAGACCCCCTGAGGTGCCTAAACAATGGAGCTCCCCCACAAGTGACCCCATTTTGGAAACTAGAGCCCTCAAATAATTTTTCTAGATGTTTGGTGAGCACTTTGAACACCTGGGGGCTTCATAAAAGTTTATAAAGTTGAGCTGTGAAAAGATTTTTTTTTTTTTTTACCACAAAACTGTTGCTTCAACTAAGTAGCTTTTTTTTCCACAAGGGTATCAGGAAAAAATACACCATGAAATTTATAGTGCATCTTTTCCTGAGTACGACGATACCTCATATATGGTGGAAAGTAATTGTTTGGGTGCATGGCGGGGCTCAGAAGAGAAGGAGCACCATTTGACAGCAAAATTTGTTTGAATCATTAGCGGATACCATGTCACGTTTGGAGACTCCCTGAGGTGCCTAAACAGTGGAGCTCCCCCACAAGTGACCCCATTTTGGAAACTAGACCCCTCAAGGAGTTTATCTAGATGTTTGGTGAGCCCCAAGGGGCTCCAGAGAAGTCGATAATGTTGAGCCATGAATACAATTTTCTTTTGTTTTACCACAGAACTGTTACTTGAACCAGGTAGCTTTTTTTTCACAAGGGTATCAGGAAAAAATGCACCATAAAACGTATTGTGCAATTTCTCCTGAGTACGCAGATACCTCACATGTGGTGGACAGTAATTGTTGGGCGCATGGTGTGGCTCAGAAGAGAAGGGCACCATTTGACAGCAAAATTGGTTGGAATCATTAGCGGACGCCATGTCACATTTTTAGACCCACCCCTATGGTGCCTAAACAGTGGAGCTCCCCCACAAATTACCCCATTTTGGAACTAGACCCCTCAAGGAATTTATCTAGATGTTTAGTGAGCCCCTTGTACCCCCAGGGGCTCCACTGAAAGTTGATAACGTTGAACCGTGAAAATTATTTATTTATTTTTAAATTTTTGCAGCAACAAGGTAGCTTTTTTTTTTTCTTTTTACAACGGTATCAGGAAAAAATGCACCATAAAACGTATTGTGCAATTTTTCCCGAGTACGCAGATACCTCATATGTGGTGGAAATCAATTGTTTGGGCGCATGGCGGGGCTCAGAAGACAAGGAACGCCATTTGACTTTTCAAACGCACAGACGCAGTGCACTGATCGGCCGCTGCAGGAGGCACGGTCGGATGAGATACAAAAAGCGCTGGGATACGGAAAAAAAAAACAAGTCACGCCAAAAATTGAGCAGGGATGCTGATCCGCGCTCAGCGGGACGCACGGACAGATGCGATACTTTTTTTCCGTATCCCCGACGCTTTTTGTATCGCATCAGTCCGTGCATCCCGCCGAGCGCTGATCAGGGATGCACATAACGGATCGGCATCCCTGCTCAATTTTTGGCGTGACAAAAAGCATCGGGGATACGGAAAAAAAAGTCACGCCAAAAATTGAGCAGGGATGCCGATCCGTTATGTGCATCCCTGATCAGCGCTCGGCGGGACGCATGGACTGATGCGATACAAAAAGCGTCGGAGATACGGAAAAAAAAGTATCGCATCAGTCCGTGCGTCCCGCCGAGCGCTGATCAGGGATGCACATAACGGATCGGCATCCCTGCTCAATTTTTGGCGTGACTTTTTTTTCCGTATCCCCGATGCTTTTTGTCACGCCAAAAATTGAGCAGGGATGCCGATCCGTTATGTGCATCCCTGATCAGCGCTCGGCGGGACGCACGGACTGATTCGATACAAAAAGCGTCGGGGATACGGGGAAAAAAAAGTCCGGACGAAAACTGACCATGGATGCAGATACGTTATCTGCATCCCTGATCAGCGCTCGGCGGGACGCACGAGGTGTAAAAATGGACAGGGGATAGAGGAAAAAAAGGAAAAAAAAAAAAAAAAGTTATACTCACAGTACCCAGAGGATTAGCAGGAGGAACAGCTTTACAGGAGCAGCAGGCAGGAAGTTGGACAGCTCAGCAGAAGACCCAGGAAGAAGGACCCAGTGATGGAGGCAGATGTGATCGGCCGGTGAAGACAGGTAAGAGGACGTCGGGGGGACAGCAGAGGGGGAGGGGGACAGCAGAGGGGGAGGGGGAGAGCAGAGGGGGAAGGGGAGAGCAGAGGGGGAGGGGGAGAGCAGAGGAGGAGGGAGATACCGGAGGAGCTGCAGAATAGAGATCACGGGGAAGGCCGGCAGATTGGGATGTCGGGGGGCAGATCGGGATGTCGGGGGGCAGATCGGGATGTCGGGGGGCAGATCGGGATGTCAGGGGGGCAGATCGGGATGTCGGGGGGGCAGATCAGGATGTCGGGGGGGCAGATCGCAGGGGGGCACGGGCAGGGGCCATTACGGGAGCGCGCAGGAGCAATCACAAGAGCGCGCAGGGGCTGCAAGGAGAGCAGAGGAGGAGGGAGATACCGGAGGAGCTTTAGAATAGAGATGGCGGGGGGCAGATCGGGATGTCGGGGGGGCAGATCGGGATGTCGGGGGGGAAGATCGGGATGTCGGGGGTGCAGATCGCAGGGGGGCACGGGAAGGGGCCATTACGGGAGCGCGCAGGAGCAATCGCAAGAGCGCGCAGGGTCTGCAAGGAGAGCAGAGGAGGAGGGAGATACCGGAGGAGCTGCAGAATAGAGATGGCGGGGGGCAGATCGGGATGTCGGGGGGGCAGATCGCAGGGGGGCACGAGCAGGGGCCATTACGGGAGCGCGCAGGAGCAATCACAAGAGCGCGCAGGGGCTGCAAGGAGAGCAGAGGAGGAGGGAGATACCGGAGGAGCTGCAGAATAGAGATGGCGGGGGGCAGATCGGGATGTCGGGGGGGCAGATCGCAGGGGGGCACGAGCAGGAGCCATTACGGAAGCACGCAGGAGCAATCACAAGAGCGTGCAGGGGCTGCAAGGTGAGCACAATACTCACCGCTCCTGCTCCGTGACGTGACAGCAGCGGCAGCAGCGGTGGCGTGGTACCACTAGTACCAGCCAGTGCTGCACGCTGCAGACATGTTGGGGGAGGGTCCCCAGACCAGCACAGGCCTGGGGAGGGCGGCCACCGGCAGATCAGACCGCCACACTGCACACTGATTGGAGCGATTGCACGTCGTAGCACGATCGCTCCAATCAGTGCTGCAGGGGCTGGGGGCGGCATGTTTGAGATCCACCTATCTGCTGTACCTGCTACAGCACATCATAGCCGGATCTCACAGTATCGCACTATTTCCGGCATTATTTTTACCGAAATCAGTGCGAAAGATGTGGTTGGCGGTTCAGATTTGAACAGCCAATCACATCGATCGTCGATGGGGGGGTGGTGATGCCACCCCCCCGGGGGGGAAGCAAAGATCCCCTGCTGAAAGAAACAGCAGGGGACAATATTTGAAAGCCGTTGCTATGGCCACAGCAATCAAATGAACTTTAGGCCGTAAAATTACGTCCCTGGTCGTTAAGTCATGTTAAAATAGGACGTAATTTTACTGCCCGCGGTCGTGAAGGGGTTAATAAAGATAGACCACCGCTGCAATCTACACCACCTCTCAATTTTTACTACCACATTTTAAGTGCACAATCTTGTTGCAATCAAAATGAGTGGCAAAATGACAGATGCTGGTGGAAAGGGGAAGAGGCGTGTTGGAAAAGGAAACGAAGGGTTTGTCCGTGGGGAAGGTGGCAAAGCTCCATTAACATCTGCTGAAGATAGACCATCTTCCAGCAAAAGTAAGATGTCTACTACTTACCGTGGACAATCCGATGTGCTCCCTTTTTTACGGACACGAACAACTGGAACAAAGGTAGATGATGGCCAAAAAAAGAAAATGCTTGAATGGATCTCAAGTGGACCAACAAGTGCCCTCTCCTCCACCTCAACTACCGCATCCAAAAAACACCAGTCCTCTGAGTTGTCATCCTAATCACACTTGCTTTCTCCCAGCTCTGAAGTCTCCATCCGCCCTGCACGGTATGGTGGAACTGAGATGGCTGAGTCTGCAGAGCTGTTCAGTCACACTATAGCCTGGGAATCAGAGGTCTGCTCCCAAGCTACAGTGAGTACAGACCAGGAAATGGTCTGCAGTGATGCCCAGAACCTTTGTGACTCAGATTCAGGCCGTGATGATCAAGTTTCTGAGCATAATGTTGACCCTTATTCACAAACTGAAACACCTGTGGTAATAGACAATGAGGAACATACTGATGACGATGAGACGCAGATACCAGATTGGGATGACAACTTAAATATTCGGTCAGGGCAAGAAGAGGCTCGGTCTGAGGGTGAGGGGAGTGCAAACACAACAATTGATGAGGAAGTTCTAGATCCCACCTACTGTCAACCCACAGTCAGGCCCTCGAGGAGGTCAACAGAGACGGTGGAGGAGGATGCAACTGACAACGAAGTTACCTTGCGCCTTCCTGGACAGAGTCGGAGTACTAGTAGCACGTCTACAACTGCATCCTCAGCCACCACTGTGCCTCTGAGCACTAGTCGGGGTGGATCAGCAGGTCGCATGCCCTCTAAGCCTTGCCTAGCCTGGTCCTTTTTTGACATAGCAAAAGATCGCCCAAATTATGTGATCTGTAAAATTTGTCGTGATTCTGTTAGTACAGGGCAAAACCTCAGCAGTTTGACAACTTCTTCCATGAATCGTCACATGAATAAATATCATATATCTCAGTGGGAAGCTCACCGTGCTGCAATGCGGCCTAGCGGAGCGAACCATCCACCGCCTGGCCCTTCCAGTGCATCCACGCGCTCTTCATCTTCTAGGACTGTGGGGACAGCTGTCACACCTGGTTTTCCACGCACAACTTCCACCACTGTTACCGCAACAGGCAGTTTGCTTGGTAGGTCGTCAGTTGGTTTGGAAGGGTAAACAAGTGCGTGTGTACAGCTCTCTCAGACATCGATAGCACCAACGTTGGATGAAGGCAACATCATGTCTACGCCTGCACTTTCCTCACAAACCTGCATTTTTCCAGTGACACCCTACTCAACACTGTCTACACACAGCAGCCAGATCTCTGTCCCTCAGATGTGGACAAATAAAAGGTCATTTCCTGCGACCCATAGTTACATAGTTACATAGTTACTTAGGTTGAAAAAAGACCTAGGTCCTTCTAGTTCAACCTTCCTCCACCAGTTCTACATTTAGTCACTAAGTCATTTATAACCAACAATGTTTTGTGTACTGAGGAAATCATCCAGCCCTTGTTTAAAAGCGGTTATAGTATCTGCCATTACTACCTCTTGTGGTAGGGCATTCCACAGTCTGACTGCTCTAACTGTAAAGAACCCTTTCCTATTTAGGTGTCGGAATCGCTTTTCTTCCACTCGCAGTGAGTGCCCCCTGGTCCTTAGTACTGTCTTTGGAAGAAATAAGTCATGTGCCAGTCCTTTATATTGACCACACATGTATTTATACATATAAATGAGATCTCCTCTGAGACGTCTTTTTTCTAAGCTAAACATATCTAACTTTTTCAACCTGTCATCATATGGGAGGCCTTCCATTCCTTGTAATAGTCTAGTTGCCCACCTTTGAACTGACTCTAACTTCTGAATGTCCTTTTTAAAATGTGGAGCCCAAAACTGGATCCCGTATTCCAGATGTGGCCTTACAAGTGATTTATAGAGGGGTAACAATACGTTGGGATCACTGGATCTAATCTCTCTTTTTATACACCCTAAAATCTTGTTTGCTTTAGCAGCTGCTGCTCAGCTTATTTGTAATGAGAATACCCAAGTCCTTCTCCTGTTCTGTAGTCCCGAGTTTACTTCCATTTAATGTATACGCAGCTATAGGATTACTCCGTCCTAGGTGCATTACTTTACATTTATCAACATTAAATCTCATTTGCCAAGTATCTGCCCATTCTGACATCTTATCCAGATCTTTTTGTAATATTGTACTATCCAGGTCAGTTTTTTTCATTTATGACTACTCTTTGTTTCCTATCTTTTAGCCAATTCCTTACCCAGTTGCATATTGTGTCCCCTAGTCGTTGCTTCTGGAGCTTTAGTATAAGGCTATTATGTGGTACAGTATCAAATGCCTTTGCAAAGTCCAAATAAATCACATCAGCTGCATTACCAATATCCAGGTTTGAACTTACCCCCTCATAGAACCCCAACAGGTTGGTTAGACACGACTTATCTTTCATGAATCCATGCTGTTTGTCAGTTATCATATTATTTTCTGCAATATATTTTTGCATGTCATCCCTTAAAATGCCCTCAAAAACTGTGCATACTACTGATGTCAGGCTTACTGGACGGTAGTTGCCTGGATCTACCCTCTTACCTTTCTTAAATATCGGTACCACATCAGCAATCCTCCAATCCTGAGGCACCAACCCTGTTACAAGTGAGTCTAAAAAGATGAGATACAGCGGTCTGTCGATTACGGAGCTCAATTCCCTCAATATTCGTGGATGAATGCCATCTGGCCCTGGGGATTTGTCAATGTTTAATTTACTCAGACGTAGGCGTACTTCATCTTGTGTTAAATTAATTATATCGGGTGGTGGACTTTGATTTTTCACTTGTTGAATGATCCCTGGTACAGTCAGTTCCTTGGTGAATACAGATGAGAAATGCCTATTTAATATCTCAGTCTTTTGTTTGTCCTCTATAACTAACTTGTTATTATATTTTAAGGGGCCGATACTATCCTTTGTTTTCCTTTTGGCATTAATGTATTTATAAAAGATTTTGGGATTTATTTTAATGTCATTGGCGATTTTTGTTTCAGTAGCTAATTTTGCTTGTTTGATTTCTTTTTTACATTTCCTATTGATATCTTTATACTCCTGCAATGCTATTTCTGTATTCTCAGCCTTTAAGATTTTAAATGCCCTTTGTTTTTGTTTTATTATACTTAGTACACTCTTATTTATCCATAGTGGTTTCTTTTTATTCATGGACATTTTATTACCAGAGGGTATACGTTTTTTACAGGACTCTAGTAGTATATCCTTAAACTTACCCCATTTATGTTCGGTATCCCCAGTTACCATGACTTTGTCCCAATCTACACATTTAAGCTCTTCCCTTAATTTGTTGAAATCAGCTTTCCTAAAATTCCAGGTTTTAGCATTCCCCCTTTGAAATGTTCTATTGAATATTATGTTGAAGCTTACCATATTATGATCACTGGTGCCCAAGTGCTCCTGGACCTGTAGATCTGAAATTGTATCCGGTCTGTTTGACAGGACCAGATCTAGCAAATTATCTCCCCTGGTCGGTTCACCTACCATCTGAGAGAGGAAATGGTCTTGAATGGTAGATAAGAACTTACAGCTTTTAGCAGAACCAGAAGATTCTATGTCCCACTGAATGTCTGGATAGTTGAAATCCCCCATAATAAGAACCCGATTATTATTATTAGCTGCCTTTTCAATTTGTTCCAGCATTTCACCCTCTACCTGTTCAGGTATGTTAGGAGGCTTATAGCAAACTCCAATTAGCATTTTTCCATTATTCCCCTCCCCATGTACATTTACCCATACTAACTCTACATTGTTGCTGTTCCCCTCAATGTCATCATACAACACAGGTTTTAGGTTAGATTTAATAAATATACACACCCCACCACCTTTTTGGCCTTGACAAAGCTAAGAGGTTGACTTTATCCCTCTGTAAGCTCTTGGCTACCGAAATGCTGCCTTTCCGCCTGGTGGACACACAGGATTTTAGAGACCTTATGTCTGTCGCTGTGCCCCAGTACCAGATGCCCAGTCGCCACCACTTCTCTAAGAAAGGTGTGCCCGCGCTACACCAGCATGTCGCACACAACATCACCGCTTCCTTGAGAAACTCTGTGTGTGAACGGGTGCATTTCACCACCGATACTTAGACCAGTAAGCATGGACAGGGACGTTACATGTCGCTGACTTGGCACTGGGTAACTATGGTGATAGATGGTGAATTTATTTAATCGTATGAACGTATATCTTACCATCATATAAAAATAAACACCAGACAATAGACAGTGATTGAAAGATATCAAAAGGATAAAAATCAAATTTGAATATCAAGATTTTCTATATATGCAATAGCGTTATCATTTACAATATAGAAATCCTTCTTGTCACCATGGTAGGATCTCAGGGGGCACTCCTCAACAATGTGCTGGATCTGCCTGGCGTTATTTTGTCTGGCAATCAAAATACAGGGAAGCCCATTAATTTTTTTTATTTAAAAAAATAGTTTAAAAAAAAAATGACGTGGGGTCCCCCCATTTTTGATAGCCAGCTAGGGTAAAGCAGACGGCTGTAGCCTGAAAACCACAGCTGGCAGCTTTACCGTGGTTGGTGATCCAATATGGAGATCACCCCAGGCTCTTTTTTTATAATTATTTTATAAATAATAATAATTACAAAAAAAAAGTAGGGTCCCCCCCAAATTGGATCACCAGCCAAGCTAAAGCGGACAGCTGTGGTCTGGTAGTCTCAGGGTGGGAAGGTCCATAGTTCTTGGCCCTTCACAGCCTAAAAATAGCAGGCCGCAGGCGCCCCAGAAGTGGCGCATCCACTAGATGCGCCAATCCTGGCGCTTCACCCCAGCTCATCCCGTGCCCTGGTGCAGTGGCAAACGGGGTAATAAATGGGGTTGATACTAGCTGTAAGGTCACCTGACATCAAGCCCAGCAGTTTGTGATGTCATGGCGTCTATCAGATACCCGACATCACAAACTGTCAGTACTAACAAAAAAAAAAGACAAAAAAAATGTATTTGAAAAAACACTCCCCAAAACATGCCCTCTTTCACCAATTTATTATAAGGAAAAAAAAATAAAAGGGTCCCACGACGACTCTGGACCGTCTAGAATATGGGGGGACACGCTCAGGGAATGCATCCCCCATTTTCTAGGAGTGCAGACCCTCCATGTGAGGAGTGTGGGTGCAATGAATCTGCACCCACTCTCCCCGGGTCCACAGCAGCAGAGTCCATGTTGTAACTGTTGCTACCAAAGCTGTAATGCCCTGTTCATGAGGTAAGGGCATGCTTAATCAGAGAACTATTCTACAATTCCAAATATTGGTATTTGCTGATATTATTGCTATTCCACCAACTATATATTGGGGATAGGATCTTGGAGTTGGAATACCCCTTTAAGTCCAGTTATCCAGGTGAATGAATACTAAACAGAGCTCACTAGTTTGATATGTTTTCTTGTGGCGTATAACGGACTCTCATGTTTGGTAGTCGTTCAGCAGGGCCACTATAAAATAAAATACCTCCATTTGGAAATGTAGTATAGCTCTCCTGATCAACTATGTTCCTTACCTCATGAGCAGGGCATTGCAGTAGCTTACAGATGCATGGTTACCACCACTCACTGTGTCTGAACACAGGAAGTTGAGCTGACAGCCGCTCTCTGTGCATGCAGCAGCGTCTATTGTGAAGGAGGGGGCCGCGGGGGATCAACGCTGCACAGGTACCATGGGACATCGGGGAACACCGGTGGGGTAATAGGGGGTGACCTGGCAGGGCCTGGGGAGGAGTTTTCTGTTGCATGTGTCATGGCATATGTGACAGAAATCAGAGGAGTAGGGTGAATGCGGCCGGCGCGCTGCTGTGCGCACGGCCATCTTGGATTACCAGGAGGATGTCGGAGGAGGGGCACTTTGGCGACACCGGGGGACCGTAGTGGACAGGGGAGGAGATTTATCTCCCATCTGACATGTTTGTTTATGCCAGATGGGAGATAAATAATTTTTTACTGGCGCTGTCATTTACTGTAGCGTGATCAGTATATGGTGTATACCGGTGATCACGTGAACGGGGACCGGAAAAACCGGCCTGAATCATGATCTCCAGGGTCTCAGCTACCCCCTGAAACCATAGATTTTCTGACGCTGGGGCGCACTATTCACTTATTTCTGCCTGCTGTTTATATACGGCAGATCAGAATAAGGCTACATTCACATGACCGATCCGTTTTTGCGGTCCACAAAAAACGGTCCGTTTTTTTCACCGATGCATCCGTGTGGCATCCGTTTCCGTTCCGTTCCGTATACGGTCCGTATGTCATCCGTTTGTCATCTGTGTGCCTTCTGTTTTTTTGCGTACTGCAAAAAAACTGAAGGAGGGAAAATACATAAATTTACCCAGGATCCATAGCTTCAACCTACATGAGGCGGTCACATGTTTACTCCAGTGCCATTTTCTACTGCTTTTCACAGCGTAGAGTGCTCTGGTGATTTTCCTGTGCTTGTACACTTCATATCAGTCTTTTCTGTCATTATAATGGCAGAAAGACACATAATGTCCCACTCTCCTGCATTTTGTAATTTTGCACCCTTTGGTGCATTTCATGTGGCACTAAGGGGTGCTTAGCCTTGTATTTAGCAAAAAAAATAAATAAATAAATTTAAAAAAAAAATGACGTGGGGTTCCCCCTATTTTTGATAGCCAGCTATTGTAAAGCAGACGGCTGCAGCCTGCAGACAACAGCTGGCAGCTTCACCTTGGCTGGTAATCCAAAACTGAGGGCACCCCCCTGTTATTTTAAATTAAATAAATAATTTTAAAAAAAATACACGTGGGGGTCCCCCCAAAATTGGATCACCAGCCAAGGTAAAGGGGACAGCTGGGGTCTGATATTCTCAGACTAGGAGGTCCATGGTTATTGGACTCTCCCCAGCCTAAAATTAGCAGGTTGCAGCCACCCCAGAAGTGGCGCATCCATTAGATGCGCCAATCCTGGTGCTTCGCTCCAGCTCATCCTGTTGCCCTGGTGCGGTGGCAAATGGGGTAATATATGGGGTTAATACCAGATGTGTAATGTCACCTGGCATCAAGCCCTGGGGTTCGTGAGGTCAGGCGTCTATCAGATACCCGACATCACCGTTATGGTATACAAGAGAAAAAGAAAATGTGCAACAAGTGGGATCACCAGAAATGACCATATAATATCATTTTATTAATCAAAAAGGACATACAAACACACAGATGTTCATTAAAAACAATTAAAAAAGCAAAAAAGCTTGTACATACATTTGGTGCCAATAATATGAGCCACCAAAATACACCCCACCCTCTCAGCAAGCCAAAGAGAAACCCCACATAATAAGTCAGAGTAAGTGTGATAGCCAAAAAAAAAAAAAAAAAACCTTGTTCAATCAATAACAGGCAGTGAACACGGCATGCTAAATGAGACAATAGCAGGCAGAAGGACAATTGCTGCATACAAATACCTCAAAGCCGCATGAAAATAATCTGCCCTGAGAACAAATGTCTGGAACCAGTATAAGGCAAATCACATACCCAGGGGTCCTGCACGGGGTAAATGGCAAAGCAAATATCATGAGAAGGGTGGGTTGGAAACCCCACGCGTATCGCTACAAGGAGTTGTAGCTTCCTCAGGGGAAAGTGAGGCACACTATGGTAGGTATGTCTTAAATAGCCATTATAATCAAAGAAGATTGCTTACCAGCATGGGCAAGGAGGAGGAGGGAGAGGTCGCTATGCAACCTGAAGATGCCGATGGGCGCCGCCATTGTGAGTCATGTGATCAAATCATGTGGTACCTTTTTTTTTTTTTTTGTGCAGACAAGCGTCACAGCCCAATTGCAAGCTCCAATGCCAGGTCGCTATGCAACCTGAAGACGCCGATAGGCGCCGCCATTGTGAATCATGTGATCAAATCATGTGGTCCCTTTTTGCAGGCAAACGTCACAGCCCGAACGCAGGCGCAGTGATATCAGCGCCACAAGCACGTTTAGCAATCCCTTAGTATAGTGAAATAGGTATACAAAAGACATATATATTGTACACTATGCATGCGAAACAGGTAGTACATATGTGCTAGATGAATAACGCAAGTCACTTTGTATATACGGAAATCCACATGAATCTGCGCGTGCGCAGTTTCAGTAAGAGATCCCCGAAGGGACATTTCAAGTGCAGGGATTAAAAAAAAAAAACAAAAACAAAAAACAAAAAAACCTGACAGCACAGAGGTAATACTCAAGTTACCACTAGAGTAACATTGAGTGTTAATCCATCATACGGGTACCTATGTTATGCACACACAATGCTGATATGTCACGCACAAACACTTGTGGCCTGCATCACGTGTCTATATGACACCATGACAAAAACAGTGCTTCTCATCGCGCATGCGCCGAGACATCAGCAATGTCCCATTCAAAAGCAGAGAAATGATCTCAGTGGGCAGCACAGCCCATTAAGGCCAGTATAACTGAATAACAAGAACTCAAGCATTCACAATCTGTGCGCACAGAACCACACGCATACATCCAATAAAGATTGAATATGGATACTGTTCCCGAAAAATATTTATCTCACCACTTAATGCGCATGCGCTATGTAAATGCATACTAGCATAGAGGACTCTGTTGCCCAAAATACGGGCCTACAGGGAAACCACACAGCCATTGTATGAATTTGTCACAGAAAAAAGTCTTTGTTCAGAGGACATAACAGAAAACAGTACAGGTACACGAACCCCCATCCCAGATTAGCACAAAAATAGACCTATGTGCTTGGATGACACAAGCACATAGTCTGAGTACATGAAGTAGGTAATATGCATATGAAGGACCATAAGGGAACCAAGAAGACCAAATTATTAATACAGAAAGCCCCACTAGAGGGTTGGTAACCTACAAGGGGGCTAGCCAGAAACCGCCTCGGAATTACAAGCAGGTCATGAGACCAAACTGAGCAAGCAAAAGGGTGTGTTCTGGTCACCCATACAGGTATAGCATGTTCACATGATATATAAGTGTCCAAAAAAAGGGGGATTGCCAGGTAGAGATAATGTCCAAATAAATGGCAGAGTCCCATTGAGGCGGGTCTTCCAGAAGTGGTCAGCAACTTGAATGTATCCATCACCGAAAGGTAGACAAAAGAACGCTTCAGATCATAGTTCGGGTAATCCCACAGCTCCAAAGACCAAGAAAGAAGGAAGAGCCCAGAAGGACGGACTCCAGTCTGCACGTCACTGGACATCAAGGAACGGACGTCCAAAAGTGATTATTTGTGTGTACATAAATTCTTCACGAGCTGTAGTCAACAGACCCTGTTCAGGGCAAATGGAGCCAAGCCCACATGGTCAGAACCCTGGAATGTTAAAAAGGTAAATACGTAATCAAGATTGTATCCACACCAAAGAGTGGGGAGGTGGGAAGAGGGGGGAGGTGGGGGGGGAGAGGGGGGGGGGGGAGAGGGGGAAGAGAAAGGGGTGGAAGGCCAGACCCACCAAAAATACTGGTGTAAATGTGATGAGGCTCTCACAAATCCCCAAGTGAATGGGATGCCACATCCAACTGGGAATATCCCATGTAATTGGTGCAGGCCAAGCATTTACTTCTTGTAGAAGCCGGTGAACAAAAGTTCCTCATTCAATCCCTGGGGGGAGAGACTCTGAAGTTGGTATATCCATCTCGCTTCCCTTCTCAATAATTCGTCAGATACCCTACCCCCCCTGATGTTCATTTGAACATGATCCAATACCAGGATCTGGACCTTGCGAAACGAGCAACCATGTGAGTCAAGGAAGTGTTTAGCCACAGAGGAAATGGGCTTACCTTGAGCTTGGTCTTTTTGTGCTCGACCGATGTCAGAAAAATGGTGCTGGATCCTGCGGCGAAGCTCCTGTGTGGTCTGTCCGACATAAAGTTTTGGACACTCGCAAATCAGGAGATACACAACATTCCTACTTCGACAGTTTGAGTAAAATTTGGTGGTGATGGTTCCTGGAAAAACACCAATGCGAACACAACTGTCAGCAACAAGAAAAGGGCAAATTGTGCAGTCCCCACACGGGAAAGACCCAACAAGTTTGTGTCCCCGACCCAAAGGAATAGTGGGTCTCTTAAAATGGCTAGAAGAAAGCATATCCTTCAAATTCATCGCACGTTTTGCGGTCAATTTGGGATGGGCGCTGATAAATGGAGTCAACCTGGGCTCACTAAGGAGGATATTCCAATTTTTTGTAAGAACCTGTCGTACCTTATCCCAATGGTTGTTATATGTGGTCACCAGGTTTATAGTACCCATCTCGGTTCTCAGTCTGCCCCGAAACGTGTCGGACCGTGGAGTGTTGGCTGAGTGTTGGAAGGCTTTAGAAACAACCTTGCGTGGGTATCCTCTCTTGATAAATCGCGTTGTCAAATCTTGTGCCTCATTCCTGAAGGTGGTGACATCAGTGCAATTGCGGCGTACTCTCAAAAACTGCCCCTTGGGTATCCCGTCTCGCACATGTCTCGGATGAAAAGAGGAATAATGTAACACACTGTTGGTAGCCGTCTGTTTCCGGAACAGGGATGTTGTAATATGGTTATTCTCCAACATAACCCTCAAATCAAGGAATTCCACCATTGTTGTTGATATACTTGCAGAAAGTTGGATGTGCCACGGGTTCTCATTCAGCTGGGCAATAAAATCTTCACAAGACGCACGGTCACCTGTCCAGAGAAAGAGAACATCGTCTATGTATCTAAACCAGTTTGACACGTGCCTCTGGAACAAAGCGATGGGCGCCACCTGTGTCTCCTCCCACCAACCCAAAAACAGGTTGGCGTAGGAGGGGGCACAGCGGGCACCCATCGCGGTCCCAGACGCTTGTTTATAGAAAAC